>NC_137153.1:37540426-38764776 GCF_951394435.1 Stenella coeruleoalba
GGGTTCAATTCCCTGATCCACGCTTACCAGTCTGGGCACACTGCTTAATCTCTCCATGCATCAGATTCCTCATCTATAACAAGGGAATAATCACAGTCTCTACCTCACAGCATTATGTGAGGATTAAGTTAGATAACATATATATTGATAGAAATCTCTAGGCATAGTAATTGGCACATAGTAAGTGGTGAAGAAATGTTAACTGCTGTCATCTTTACAGCTGCCTCCCCCTGTTGCTTGGGCTGACTTTCTGGAGGCAGAGACTAAGAATGTCGAAGGTATGGCTGCCACATGTGCACTGAAGCCTGTGGCCCGATGAGGCCCACATATGGGGTTTAAGGTTGAATGGCATTAAAACACTGTGCACACAAAGCGATCCATTTAAAGGAGAATGACAGCCCAAAGGGGGCATCCTGTATGACTTCATATAGAATGGGCCATTTGGAGACTATTTAAATGGTGTTTACTTTAAATGAGCCATCCTCGATGAAATAGACAGTGAATGCCTTCATTTTCCTTTTTGATTTAATCCACTTGCCCTAGACTCCCTTGCTACACCAGCTGCAAAGCAAAGAGAACATCCTGTGCTTGAATTAACCCAGAGTTTTTCCTCTGCACATGATTTCACGGCCAGGCCAGGCCAGGATTCATTAGCAAGATGCACGGGGAGAGGGGCGGTAGGAAGGGGCCCAGAGGAAGAGGCGCTCCCTAACCGTGCAGGCTTGAGCAGCCACCAGTTCGCCTCCCTTCTGGGCCTCCTCATAAAGGTCCTGAAAGCCTCTATGCCACCTCCTCTCATTGGAACGTGTTTAGGAGAGAAAATTCTTACACTTCAATAGTCTCACTAGTAAGACAGATATAACAAATATTGTTCTTATAATTGTGCTAGCAGCCGCTACAAGATCCAAATAGACATTTTCGTCTTCAAAACAGGACTGAAGGGCTTCCCTGGTGGCGCAGTGGTTGAGAGTCCGCCTGCCGATGCAGGGGACATGGGTTCATGCCCCGGTCCGGGAGGATCCCACATGCCACGGAGCGGCTGGGCCCGTGAGCCGTGGCCGCTGAGCCTGCACGTCCGGAGCCTGTGCTCCGCAACGGGAGAGGCCACAACAGTGAGAGGCCCGCGTACCGCAAAAAAAAAACAAAAACAAAACAGGACTGAAATTTTCCTTAAAGATGACTGTGTGTTTTGCAAGTACGATAAGAATTTGAGATGGGTAATTTTTCAAATTGTAAGTTTTGAAAATCCTTATAACTAGAGAGTGTTAAAACAATTACCTTAATTATTTTCTTCATATACTATTCTAAAAAACTGTCTTATGAATTGTCTTGAAGATTCTATCTTTCAGGGGAGGAAAAGTGGAGAGGAAAAAAGGAAGAACATGATGGAGTATTCCGTTCATGGGAAGAGAGAGAACTTTTTATTCTCAACCTGTGAAAAACTTTGCTAATTATTTGAGGAAATTGTTCCTACAAAAAGAAAAAAAAATTAAGGAAAAAAAAATCAAGATACCGTAGTTATTTCTACACATTGATCATGCCTGCTAATAGTAAATTAAATACAAAATTCATGGAACGTCATCGTACTATTCTTAGGGGAGTCTTGGACATACTCACTCAACTCACTCTAAAGGCACAGCCACAACACACAACAACACTCTGCTTCCACAGAGGCAAAAGCAGATGACTTATCTTTGCAAAGTTAAGCATCTCACAAAATTTCTTGTTTTTAAAGAGTTATTGTTTCACTGAAAATTAAAACAGGCACTTAAATTCTCCCTAGTTAAAGCATCCACTTTATCTTTTAAACTCTTCCACCGTAGGTTAGACAAACAGCATGAAGCAAATGGAAACACCAAAATGATATGTGCTTTTATTTACATATATTTCTTTACTCAATTCTTCTGTAGTGCCTGCTTCTTTCCTACCTCAAGCTTGTTTCTTTCTCTAGCCACTATTCTTAATTTCAGAACTTCCTGCCCAAACTAGTCCATATGTCAAGCTATTTCATTATTTTGGAACATCTTTGTACTACAAACTTAAAATGCTTGATGGTATATATAAGAGCATGTATATATAGGGATATGAATTTATAAGTGTATATAGACACACTATATATAATGTTTTTATTATATATTTTTATATATTTATTATAATAAATATAATAGATACATAACAAGATAGGCAAAGCTCCCAGTTTGGGTTGCTCTTCCTCTTTTGGCTTCTTTCTCTAGTGCTTGGGGCTTTCAGCAAACCCCAGCTTTTTTGTTTCACTACTTTTTGGATGCTGAGTCTACACGTTCTGGTTTTATGAGCTAGTACCACCCTCGTGAATACCCATGGCATGTCTGCCTTTTGTTAGTCCTTTTCCGCTGTTGCTCAAGGGCAAGAACTGGCACCACAACAAAGGAGACGACAGTAAGACGCCCTGGGCTGGTATGCACCAGCACTGCCTGACCGGGGCCATGTGCCAGATCATGCCACCACTTCCCAGGCACTGATGCCACCTGGCAAGGCTTCAGGTTTCCTTTCCTGGCAACATGGTACTGCTTATGGCACAGGAGACCCAGGAGGGAATGGCCTTCAAGATCATTCTCGTGAACCAGGTAGAAGAGTGCCACCTACTGAACCCAGAACACAAGCACCTCCACAGGTTTTGAGGTTTTCCCTCGTGGCTGATGGAATACCTAAAGGAATACATTTCACCAGGCTTGTTATGCCAAGTCTCACCTGCACTCTGCCCTACGCTGTGGATAACCTAGTTCCCCTTAAACTTAAATACAAAGTGGATCAGCAAACTGGACACCAAATCATTCTGTGCCAGATGGTCACAAATGTGCTTTAGTACTTTACTCACTTGAGAAAATTCATGAATGTCAAGCCTAAAACAAAAATCCAGGGGCCTTCCCTGGTGGCTCAGTGGTTGAGAATCCACCTGCCAATGCAGGGGACACAGGTTCAAGCCCTGGTCCGGGAAGATCCCACATGCCATGGAGCAACTAAGCCCGTGCACCACAACTACTGAGCCTATGCTCTAGAGCCCGTGAGTCACAACTACTGAGCCCGCATGCCGCAACTACTGAAGCCTGCACGCCTAGAGCCCGCACGTACTCCGCAATAAGAAGCCACCGCAATGAGAAGCCCGCGCACTGCAATGAAGAGTAGCCCCCGCTCGCCGCAACTAGAGAAAGCCCGTACACAGCAGCGAAGACCCAACACAGCCAAAAAAAAAAATCCATAGCAACAAGAATGCGTATACACACGCCTGCCGGAATCATCACTACCCAAAAGAAAGCACTATGACTTCCCCGTTTGCCAAATATGGTAAGTGCAACTCTAGGAGGGCAAGCAAGAACTAGACAAAAAGCAAATCACAAACAAAAGAATGAACTGACAAAGATTTAGAAAGTGCAAGGCATTATGTGAGACCTTATGAGGGATGTAACAGAGCAGAACACAGTCTTCAATCAACAGTAGCTTTCTAAAGAGAAAAGATGCATTCACTCTGTACTCCTACCCCTTGAAACACATGTATGTATACTAGCCCAGTATAAAGTTTCCTCAGTTCAAGAAACAAGGAGCTCTCTCTACTTTGCATTCTCTCTTTGTGAAAACACTTAATCATAACCATTCCTAATGTCTTTTAATTTACCATTTCCTTATACGTAATTCCTGGTCTCATACTGTGGAAGCAGTCTAAATAGTAGTATTGCTCATTTTGAGCCATCAAGAGGAAAGAAAAGTTGGCTTTCAATTGCACACAGGAGGGTCCGAACCCTGAAATCTTGGCTTTTCCCTGGAATTTCCCACACGAAATCAAGAGAGAGAACGTCAGGGAGCTGGTCAGTTGGGCAGGCCAGAGAGTAGCATTTTGCTCAGGATGAGGTAATGTCTACAGTCTCCTACTTTTGCATAGAAAAATGAAATCAGATCCTAAGCAAAGGCACAAATAGTTTTTAACACCTTTCACTTGTTCATATGCTTTTTCTCCTATATTTGGAAGGAGCTTAAATTAGTCAGTCTTGTTCATTTACTTGAGGCTTCCCATGAAAAACATAAGTGGAATGTTTTAATTTTCTAGGAAGTAGACACTAAATTAGACTCTGTGAAAATAAAACAAAATTAAACAACAACCACAAAATTACCAAATTGGGGGAAATAAGCAGGTACTACACCAATTTTTTCCTTTCAAAATATACTGAGACTGGAGAAAAGGCATAAACTCTAATCAGAAGCAAAACTAAAGGAATGACCCTGAAATCACTTTTGTTACTATCAGTAGTGATTTTAAATGCTTCTTCCATGAACCTATTACTTCTGTCTGATTACAGAGAACACATTTATTCAACAAATAGGTATTGAGCACCTGTTATATACAAAACACTGTACTGGACATTGGGTCTCTGTGCTTAAGAGTTTAGCTACATTTTGGCAGGGAATATAGGCTGACAATAACACACAGGCTAACATTTCGGTCTGCCCAAATGACATGATGCTGGGGAAGTTATATAATAAAGGAGCTAAATAAGTCAATCTAAATCTATGGACTTGACTAAGCCTTATTGAGAAAAAGGATAGTGATTTCTCAGCTACTAAGATGCTTACGATGGTCATCACACTACCGTCTAAACCATTAGCCTTCTTCTTAAAAACAGGCAGGAGGGGTCTTCCCTGGTGGCGCAGTGGTTGAGAGTCCGCCTGCCGATGCAGGGGACGCGGGTTCGTGCCCTGGTCCGGGAGGATCCCACGTGCCGCGGAGCGGCTGGGCCCGTGAACCATGGCCGCTGAGCCTGCGCGTCCGGAGCCTGTGCTCCGCAACAGGAGAGGCCACGACAGTGAGAGGCCCGCGTAAAAAAAAAAAAAAGTAGCCAGGAGGAATGATTTCCCTCATGTAGTGAGAACTCGGAGGTCCATCGTCTGATTTCCATCCCCTGCCCAAGGGTTGTTATCATTTCTGTCGCTATTATCTGCCTCATTACATTATGCTGCTCCCAGGTGCTTTTCTTCTTTCGGGAAATCAGCTGGTGCCTGGCAAATGTACTAATCAGGTTGACGTGTCACTGTGATGGAAACTGTGACTTGCGGGTTGGGTTTTGCTGCTCATGTTTTCAATGATAGCTCTTCGTTTTAAAGGGCACTGTGCACAACAGAGTGGAGGTCCTATGAGACCAATCTACCAGTCTAGAAAACATGACTTGGAAAGGAAGTAGTAGCATCTTGTATCCACATACCCTTTTTCTCTAAGGAGTGCAGACACATTTGGAGATATTACTCCATCCTCAGAACAGCCATTTTGGGCCTGGCAAAGAGCGTTGTTAATACTCTTGCCTGACTGTATTCTGATAAACCCCAGCTGTGGGCTGCAGGAGGCGTGCAGTATTAGCATAAAGTTCTTTCTGCTGGTGTAGCTCTCTCCTCTCTCAGTTTGAATTGGTAAAGTCTGCTCTATGGTATCATATAAAGTTGTATATAAGCAAATCCCAATTATTATCTACTTTATTATAACTATGCCCTGAATTGGAAATTCGGAGAAAAAAATCCACAGACACACTGTTGGAGGTATGAACATTTTCCATGCAAATGTTAAAGTCAATTCTTGTTTTAATTTTTGATGGTAATCTTCAAATAGATAGGTAAACAGACAGATGTTGAAAGGATCAGAAGACTTTTTTTCTGTAAAGGGTTAGTTAGTAAATATTTTAGCCTTTGTAGGCTATGCAGTCTTTGTTGCAACTGTTTAACTCTGCCATTGCAGCACCAAATCAGCCATAGACAATGGTTGTATTTCGATAAAACTTTATCTACAAAAACAGGCAGTAGACTGGATTTGGCCAAAGCGCTGGATTATCCAGATACAAATGAGTCCTGACAGACAATTTCAGAGTTCACATCTGCAGCAGTGTATATGATTGCACAGGGACATGTAGCACTGCTTTAATTATTGAGAGATTATGAGAAAAGAACATAAGAATGATGCTTTTGGTGAGTAAAGGCTAAATGACATCACGGCATGATTTGTAAGCAAAAGCTTTACAGCATATGGAAGAAAAGTGGTGGAGAATAAGATCATCATGTGGCTCAGGGTAGAACAGGCACAACGACCTCAAGAGAACCTTCATGGAGCTGTCAGCACCACATTCATATTGTAAGGGGCAGCTTCATTTCAGGAAAATAATAATCTTTTACAATAAACTGAAGTTGTCCATTTGAATTTCATTGATTTAATGGTTTGGTCTGCATTTAATTTAAACTTTTTTTGGTGTTTTAGATGTGTAAGAGTATAGGAATACAAAATTGTTTGGCAGGATTTATTTATATCTGGATAATCCAGCCCCCTGGCCAAATCCAGTCTACCGCCTGTTTTTGTAAATAAGCATACATTTATAGTTTTAAAGATATCATTCTAATACAAATAACTTCAGTCAACCCTGGTGAATCATGAGGGTTTTTTCCCTCTGACAAGAAAAGTAATGCTCAAGTTTGAGCAACACTGCCAAACACAAGCTTTGACATCTGAACTGCGGGACCAAACCATGAATGAGAAAGTATGTCGGCTTGGTGAGGTGGGGGTAGGGAGTGCCACATCGCATCTTGGGAAGCGTAGTTATCATCAGAAGTAAACCAGAAATGGAGGCTGGAGGAGTCCAGCTATCAGTGCCTGCTTGAGACTGCAGTGTTTCATTTACTCAATCAATTCAGCGTGTCAGGGAAACAAGCAGGGAGGGTAAAAAAGATGCTGTGTGGGTCCCAGAGAAGCTCACCAGACAATTCATGAGACACCAAAACCTGGATAGAGGAGCTGTGTGCCTCAGTAACCCTTCATCTGTTGAACAGAGAGGGGATTTCAGGCAGCACACAAGTGGACAGTGAATGGAGCTAAGGGAAATCCTCAGACTTTATCCTGTCTGTTGAAACACCAGAGAGGAAAGCCATGAGCATGACAGGAAAAAATACTGCAGGATAAAGGTAAAAGAAAACATTGTTCTAAGGACTCAGAGGAAGAACAAGCCTCGGAAATAAATTTACTACAGAAACCAAAACAAGTTTAGAAAAATGGCACTCCCATTATGATACAAGAAGATATAACTTCTGTGAAAAAATGGTAAAAAGCCATGAGAGGACAACAGGCTGAAACAGTGTAACAGATTGAGATCAAAAGACAACAAAGTAACAAAAAAGATAAGGAAGAATTGCAAGGGTTGTTACAATAACAATCTATAATGGAATTACTAAAGAATAAAATGTCTCCATGGAAACTCAGTGGTATAAAGTGTAAATAAAAAATGAAAAGGCAAGCCATACAGTCGGGGAGAATATATCTGTGACACATATCTGGCAAAAGGCTAGCATCTAGAGTATGTAAAGTATTCTTACAGTCTAACAAAAAAACAACCAAAAAAACCATATTAAATAAATGGCAAATGACTTGAAGAGACACTTTTCAAAGGCAGACATAAGAACGTACAATAAGGGCATGAAAGTTGCTCACTTTCATTAGTTATCAGAGAAATGCAAATTAAAACCACAAGATAGTATTTCACCCCAGTTGGAGGGCTAAAATTAAAAGGACTGACAACATCACATGTTTCCAAGGATGCAAAGCTACTGGACTCTCATACACTGCTGGTGGAATATAAAATGATTGAATCACTTTGGAAATAGTTTGCCAGATACAAAGTTAACTTCTCTGAGCCAGCAATTCCACTCTTAGGTATTTACCCAAGTGAAATTAAAACCTTTGTCCACAAAAAGGCTTACACATGAATGTTCACAGAATATTTTTTGTAATGCCCCCTGAAAATTCAAATGTCCATCAACAGATGAGTGGATAAACAAACTAGTTTACTCACATAATGGATTACTATTCATCAACTTTTTAAAAAAGAATAAACTATTGACATCCATAACAATATGGGTAAGTCTCATGCTGAGCAAAAGAAGCCAGACACAAAAGAGTACACACGAATGATGCCATTTACATGAATGTTTAGGAGAGGTAAAACTAATCTATAGATATGGAAATCAGATCAGTGGTTGACTGGAGTGGGGTTAGGGAAGACTCACTTAAGGAGGGATGGCAAAGGCACAAGGGAATTTCTAGGGTAATAGAAATGTTCTACATCTTCATAGGGGTGCTGATTAATTACTTAGATGCATTTTTTTGTCGAACACCATTGAACAAGATGAACTGTGTGCGTTTCATTATACATAAATTATACTGTAATTAAGTTGATTAAAAACCAAGGTACCCACAACCAGCTCCATTCTAGAAAGTTTTGAATTACATAAATAATTTTTTTAAATTCTATGAGCCTAGGCAGAATAATCAGGCTACTTTCAAAGAATTTTTTAAAATGATATCAGATTTCTCCTCTGAAATACTAAGTAAGATATGGTAATGAAAACATTTATAGTCGTTTAAGAGGGAAAAGAAGTAAGAATTTAATACCTAGCCAAGGATTGTTCATAAGTAAACACAACAAAAAGCTCACCTAAAAATGGGAGGACTAAGAAAATATACCACATACCCATCCTTCTAGGAAGAAAAAAAAAATAGTGAAGCCATTTCCCAGCTGACTAGGAGATGACTCAGACTTAAGAGATCAAGAGTAAAGAAAGTCTAAATACTTATTGCAAATATAAAAATATAATTTGAAACTGGATGAAAATGTAAAACAACGATTATAATTCCTAGAAAATAAGATATAATACAAAAACAAAATATAGAGATAGTATGAGTCACAAATCCCAAACTGTATTTATTAAAACTGGAGAATGTGGGTGAGGGAAGTTGACAGAAGTAAATGCCCATTAAATTCTTTATTTGATATAGAATAAAGTCAAGAGCTATTGGTTAACTAAATTGTGAAACATCCATTTATGGAATACTCTATAGTCATAAAAATATTGAGGAAGCTCTTCATGGTCAGATACGAAATTATCTATAAGATAAACTTATTCTAAAGAGGGAAGCACAATACAAAAAAGTGTATAGCATGTTATGATTTGTGCAACAAAAGAGGAAAAAATATACTATACAAAGGAAACTGGTGACCTTGGTTGCCTTGGGGAAGGGTTACTGGGTAGCTGGGAATTAGGAGTAAAAAGGAGACATTGTAAATTTTTTTGTCCTTTGCTCATTTGTAAATGAACCATGTAAATATGGCTTATTTTTAGAAATGAAATTTTAAAATGTATGATTTGTTTTGTTTTGACTTTCAGAATCAAATAAACATTCATTAAAGACTTTATCACATGTGTAAATCTAGTTTTTTTATGAAGAAGGCATCACAAATCAGAAAAGATTCAATAAATGATCTTGGATAACTGGTTTCCTATTCGAAGACAAAAATGTTTAGTCCTCATTTCACAACCCTGACCAGAATAAACTACAAACAGATTAAAGAGTGAAATTACAAAAATAAATAAATAAATAAAAATTAAATAAAAATATTAGAACAAAACAGGTGAATCGTAGAGCAAAGAAAGACTTCCCAAGAGAAACCTAACATATTTTATTACATAAAATTTAAAATCTCCTATAGATTAGAAATATTATATAAAATTAAAAGGTATACTAAAAACTGAGAAAAATACTTTTCACAAATATAAGAGATTAATATCTTTATTTTATATATATATATATATATATTTTTTTTTTTTTTTTTTTTTTTTTTTGCGGTATGTGGGCCTCTCACCGTTGTGGCCTCTCCCACCGCAGAGCACAGGCTCCGGACGCGCAGGCTCAACAGCCATGGCTCACGGGCCCAGCCGCTCCGCGGCATGTGGGATCTTCCCAGACCGGGGCACGAACCCGGGTACCCTGCATCGGCAGGCAGACTCTCAACCACTGCGCCACCAGGGAAGCCCTATTTTGTACATTTTTTAAACAGGAGAATAGCTTACAGATTTATGTAACGTAAGTCTTATGTGACACGGGAGCCTCCACAGGAAATGAAGGCCCGAAGAAACAGACCTGCATACTTTTCTGCTGGGTTTGATGACGAGTGGACACTCAACTCAGGAACAGCCAGATGGAAGAGATGCACGGGGCAAGGTACGTGAGAAAGAGCACGGAACTTCCATGCCCTCTCCAGGTACACAATTCTCCCCACATCTCCACGTGTTCACTAACCTGGAAGTTCCAGTATCTTTATTTTTTAAAGATCCAATCAAATTAGAAGACAAAACAAACTTTTTGAAACCTCACTAACACCTCGATATAAAAATGAGCAAAGGAAATTAACAAACAGGAAATGAAAACGGTTAAGAAACATATAAGGATGTATGAAACCTCATTGATAATTGTAGTAATCCAAATTAAAGAGAGGCCTTCTCTTGCCTATCAGATGGCTGAAACTCCAAGGGAAAGAAGACCTTCATAAACTACTGATGGATATGTAAATTGGTACAACCTTTCTGAAAAACAACTTGAGATATGTACCCAGCCTTAAACAGGTTCAAAACTTTTGACTCAATAATTCTAATTTTATACAAACTGTCTCCCCAGGAATTTAATGCAACTTTATTTATAATAAGAAAAAACTTTGGAAACAATAAAAATGTCTAATAATGTGGAAATGTTAAGTAAAATCTGATACATTCATACAATAAAATATTATGCAGACATTAAAATTATCAACTTGGGGCTCTCCCGGTGGCACAGTGGTTGAGAGTCCAAGGAGAAACCATATTTTAAATAAAGAAATATTACAATTACAGAAATTTTACCTGGCATCAACATGCCCAGGATCTCAACTGAAAGTGTTAATTATTGCAATAAGCAAGAAATTCGCAGACAAAACCTTGATGATGCATTAGCACTTGCCTTCCATCTTTCTTATACACCTTTGGTTCAAAACTTCATGGCCAGGGCTTCCCTGGTGGCGCAGTGGTTAGGAATCCGCCTGTCAGTGCAGGGGACACGGGTTTGATCCCTGGTCCGGGAAGATCCCACATGCCGTGGAGCAACTAAGCCAGGGGGCCACAACTACTGAAGCATGCACTCTAGAGCCTGCTTGCCACCACTACTGAGCCCGTGCTCCACAGCTACTGAAGCCGTTGTGCCTAGAGCCCATGCTCTGCAACAAGAGAAGCCACCGCAATGAGAAGCCTGCACACTGCAACGAAGAGTGGTCCCTGCGCACTGCAACTAAAAGAAAGCCCACGCACAGCAACGAGGACCCAACACAGCCAAAAATAAAATTAATTAAAAAAAAAACAAAAAACTTCATGGCCAAATAGTGTACAGAACAGATGCAATACTAGGATGACTCCAGCGGGCCAGCCCACAGGAGCACTGTCGCTCAGAATAATGAATAACCCTGTACAGGCTCCATGACCAAACCACAGATAACTCTACTATAATGGTGTTTCCATGGCACACTTGCCTGCCCAGAAAGTCTTCAACCAAGAGCACCCACTTATGGCCCACAAACCATCAGCTGAAAGCAGCTGCCTTAATAATCTAGGAATTGATAACTCTGGCATGAAGAACCCCACATGCCATGCCTAGGCTTCCAAGTGCCTCTCCCCATCCCGGGCTGTTTTCTCTGACAGGATGTTTTATAGTATGTTCAGTCCAACCCAGCTAATAAAGGAGCTCTTTTAAAGTGGAGAAAAACACTGTGTGTTGGGTTGCTGGGTCCAGCATGTGTGCAATACATAAAGAAGCACAGAACACATGTACAGTACCTTCCCGAAGCTGTGTTGGCTTGGCAGAATTTTCCCCACTCATTAAAACAACAAAAGATGCAGCTGCTCGAACTGTAGCCTGCCATGTTGACATGGCAACGGGTGGCTCCTGGCATGGAAAAAGGGCCCTGTTGTTTATGGGCGATCCCATAGTATAAACACATGGCCTGCAGAAGAAAGACAAAGAAACAAAGGGGGAGAATCTTTAAAATGAGTTGTCACTTTTCTCACCACCATGGTAGCGAAGGTTAAGTTGAGCTTTCAAAGAGAAAATATCTCAGACTTTGTAGCTGGCTGGTTTCAGAGCATCTTGAACTGAAACTACCAAGGGCTGTGTGAATAGCTGAGTGGTAATTTCTCCCAAATGAATTACTTAAACATGTAAAGAGAGTTTTTTGTTTGTTTGTGTGTTTGTTTTTTAAGGGGAAAAATATTTTTTTGGATAAAGTTTTAAATACTAGTCTGCCAAGTTAAAGTTTACATTAACCTTGCCCCTCCCTTTAGGCCCTTAGGCCTTCGAAAGAAAAAAGTTTTAGAGACATTCTTAAAAAATTGTGGAAAATATTCTGGAAAAGAAAATATGTTTAGCGATCCCTGAGATATTAATACTTAGAACAAACAAGCCGGTGGTCTCAAATCCAGTGCTGGCGGACAGATACCCCCAATCTTGGAAACCACCACCTCAAAATGGAACCCTTGTGGGAATCCTTGTGTGGAGGCCAAGAACAGGGGTTGGCATATCAACAGGACTGCAGGTCACAACAACCAGGCTTGTGACGGGAAGGCCAAGTGCAGAGCTGTTACCAAAGCAAGTGTAGGAAACCAACGGCATCACATTAGGGCTCATTCTGCTACAGTTAAAAAACACAAACCCACACATACCAAGAACAATCCCTTCCATGATTAAGTCACAGACAGAAATGGAAAAAAAAATCTATGAGATCAAAGAAATCTATTCTTTTAACACCACAGAGGAGAAGGTACAGACTGACCCTCAGGAAGATGTCTTAGGAAAATGTTTCTACTTTTTGCTTTTCAGGAGTTATGGCAAATATGATATAGTTTTAATCAGCTTGATTTATAGAGTAAATAATAGAGCAGAGCACTACCTCTCTCGCATAAACTGGTTTTCCTTTTTAGTTAACATTGTTATGACTGAACATTTATTGTGTTCTTACAATAAGCAAGAACACACAGAATGATGGCCCCACTCCATCAGTCAGGGTCCAGGAAGGAAAAAGAAACCAGTCTAGGACTTAATAAACAGAGGTAATTTAATATAGGGAATTGGTCATACAAGTAATAGAAGTGCTGAGAAGCCAAACAGGGGAGAGTGAGGCAACTCAGAGATTAGCCACAGTGGTAAGGAGCTGTGACTCTGCAGGTTGGAGGAGCTACTGTTACTGGGTGTTGCAGGGTCATTTGACAGAAGCCAGAGTCACAGTGGGGAATGTCCAATGGGTGCTGGGACCAGGGAGACTCAGTCATTGATGGAGATGCCAAAAGAAGCAGAAAGAGGGGAGTAAATATCTTGTTTCTCACCAACTCTCAAACGTTCCATCAATGCCCCGCATTGGCCAAACCTGACAGGAAGCCAGAAGACGAGGGAGCCTGAGAAATGAGGTTCCTTGTCATTCAGAGATCATAATAAGAGCAGAAAATGGACCTTAGAGCAAACAGGCAGTCTACCTCCTAGAAGTGTCTATGCTGTGATAACTCATAGAATTGACATGAGGCAGAGAAAGAAGATTAGAAATTCAGAAGACTTTAGTCCTGGCTGGGTTACCAACTCATTAAATGGCTATGGAAAAGTCCCTTGACCTCTCTGAGTCATATGCAAAATGGGGATAGGGGGCAGGTATGTGACTTCTATTGTCTGTTCTGGTCCATAAACCTATGATTATGTCCCAGAAACATAGATACAAGAACAAAGGCAAATTTTCATGGAAGGCCCAGAATCCCCCATCGATTTCAGTGAGTGATGAGCTCCCACCCTGGTCCCCTTGGATCCCTGGTTAATTGACTTAGCCTTAGTTAACTGCCCAACTTCAGGTTGTTTGAGAACCTAATGACAAAGTTGCCTAAAGCCACCTCCTCCTAGGCGGGGCTGCTGGTTGTGGTTGCCTGGGGTCGGGGGGGGGGGGGGGGGAATGCTTTAGCAGCTCAAGTTCTGAAAATTCCACCTGTTTTTTCCCAAAAGCCCCATCTTAGGGAAGGATCCCAAGAGGAAACGCATGGTCAGTGGAAAGGGAGTATATTGCCACTGGCCAAATGGCAGGTATAACTCCTCTTCCTCTGACCATGGCAGCCATTGAGAATCAAGGCTTTCTTTCTCACTGAAGCAGAATGGATCCCACAATTTTGCTCAGCTCATGAGCTTTAGGAATCCACTTCCAATCTAAGTAGACTTGTGGAGATAAACCTATTTGTGATGCTCACAGGAAGTGGGAGGCCCTTGCCTAGAGATCGCCTAAGACTTTCTCTGCCTTGTGCACAGGGGAAGCTGACCCCATATTATGGTCCTAAGTCCTAGGGTATTTAGGCCAAGTCTGAAAGTATCTGTGCTCTCTTGCCTTTGCACGCAGCACCTCATTTCCCTCGGGTGACTCTGGTGCTACAGGTCTTCCCTTCCCTGCACAGGGAGCAAATCCTCCCCCAAAAGACTGGCTTGCCCAGATGTTTGCTCTCCTTCCCCCGATAAGCTTGGGTTGGAGGTCATGCTGGTATATTATTATGCATTCCACATGTGCCCTTAGGTATGTGGTCTCCAAGGCTTCCTCCATCAGCCTCCCTACCTCTTTCCAGAAGAAACAATCAGATTTGAGATGAGGTCATATGTGAGAAACACTGCAGAGGAAGAATCAGAAGGACATAATGATTTGCTGCAGGAAAAGGAACAGAGGCCTCTCTGAGGTCACCAACTTTCAAGATGGACCCCAATGACCCCTGTCCCTGGTATTCACACCCCTGTGTAGCCCCCTCCCACATTGTATCAGGTTGGCCTGTGTGACCGATGGCTATGGCAGAAGTGATGTCACTTGTGAGATCAGATTATTTAAAAATCTGTGACTTTTGTTTTAGGGGTTTTCCTCTGTGTCTCCTCACTTCCTCAGGACAGGGCAGGGGGGGCCATGTCATGAGGACACTCAGGCAGTCTATGGAGGAGCCCACGTGGTAGGAACGAAGGCCTCTAGCCCACAGTCAGTGAGGATCTGAGGCCCGTCAACAACCTTGCACGTGAGTTTGGAAGAGGATCTTCCAGCTCCAGCCAAGCCTTGAGATGTCTGTGGCCCCGGCAGACAGCTGACTGCTACACTGTAAGAGATCCTGGGCCAGAACAACCCAGTTAAGCTGCTCCTGGATTTCTGACTCTCAGAAACTGTGTTTAAGTTTTGTTCTTTTAAGCTGTTTAGTTTTGAGGTAATTTGTTATGCAGCAATAGATAACAGAATTTTCTCAGGTTTCTGCCTCAAGGGAGAAGATGGATCATGAAGCTATTAAACAAGAGAAGAAACTAAGGGTACCAAGCAGGTCACAGGAAGGGACAAGGGAGAAGGAGAGTTCCTACCTGTTTAATTTGCATAGAAAGGGCTTTACACACCATATGGCAAAGGACACTTGTACGGACACAGAGACCTCAATTTCCTAACCCCAAACAGTATAGTGTCCAACAATGGGACTGAGTGCCTGAAATTAGATCTATCTCAGAAATTTAGAAATGATGATGTTATGAAGTAGTAAGTTACTGAGGCTGCAGGCAGATCTGAGTCTGGGTATCGTACACAAATAGGGAGGTGGGGAGGGAATCCTTCCATTGACTGGATTTAAAAAAGCATGTTATCACCATCATTTCCTCCCCAGTTCTCTATTATTTCCCCCTCTAAACAGCCTAGTTCTAGATATTTTGTTCTAGAGTTTTGTCCTGATCCCCTGTCATCCTCTTGAAGGCTCATTTTGCATTGGCGCCTGAAGTTTCCCACCAAGGGGATTAGATGCCTGGCCAGATCCCAGGAAGCTCTCACCTCCAATCCTCCCACTGTCCCCACAAGTCTCTTTCTCTCCCCTCTTTATATGGCTGGGGCATCCTTTCTGCCAAAGTCTATATGTTTTCTTTCTAGCTTTCCACTTGGTCTCTAGAGCTATAACTCTGAAAGTATAGATCCATTCATCTGTCTAAAAGCCACACCCATAAATATACCCTTGTCTGATATGACTGAATCACTTTCTTATTGGAATGTTTTCAGAAATAGGAAAACAATCCTAGGCAAAATTTCTTGAAAATGTAGATTCCCTTCATGTTCCCAGTCTACTCCCTTCTTGGCCTTTTCTTCTTTCTCAGCTGCAGCTTCACTCCTCCCTCCTCAACACACTCAAACAGAGTGCCAGTGACTTCATAACCGATGGCGTTTTCAGCTTTCACAATCTGATATTCTTATGCATGTCATACGTCATGGTGCAAATGTCTAAAACAATCTAAAGTTAAGTAACTACATTTTAACAGGGATGAAAGCTTTAATCCCTGGATAAAGGTCTAGTGGCGGAATTTTGGGCATCCGACAGAAAGTGGAGAACTGGTCGACATAAGGTCTTCACGGAGTTAAACCCTCCTGAAAATCATACTCTCTACGTGGTGACTCCTACCACACACACATTCCCCACCCCTCCCTCCCCCTGCCCCTGTGTCCCAAGAGGGGAGGAAAATCTATGTGCATTTATAAACATGCTCTGCAGTTATCTGGGTATGTAATCACCGAAAGAAATGCAGCTGTGTTTATTCAACATGCACAGCCTTACACCTCGGCCATGTTGCTAAAATGCTTATGGGATAGATGTTTAGGCGCCAGCCTGCAATTCTGATGTTTATAACTTCATTATTTCCCAACTGAACAATTTCTTCCAACATGAAAAGGAAAACTCTCTTTCACCAGGGCTCGTTCTACATGCCCTGGGATACCCACCCGCATGGAAGACCCCCCTGGAGAGCCCAAACTAACTGCACAGGAGTTGTGGGAATGGGAGGAGGCCACTGAAAATCAGAAAGAAAACAGGGTAAGATGGGGGTCACAGGCAGGCCCGTGGCTTGTTGTGTTGAAAGAACTTCTAAATTGAGGAAGAACCTGTCAGAGTTACAATTACTTCAGCTTCTTGTGTGTATGCGGAATAGTCAAATGAGGATAAGAGACACTATGCTGCTATGGTCTGAATGTGTCCATCCAAATTCATATGTGAAATCTTAATGCCCAAAGTGATGGTATTAGGAGGTGGGGTCTTTGGGAGGTGCTTAGGTCATAAGGGCACAACCCTCATGAATGAGATTAATGCCTTTATAAGAGGCCAGACCGAGCTTCCTAGCCCCTTCCACCATGTGAGGCCGCAGCCAGAAGTCGGCAGTCTGCAACACAAAAGAGGGCCTTAACCAGGACCTAACCATGCTGGCATCCTGATTTCCAACTTCTAGCCTCCGGAACTGTGAGAAATAATTTTCTCTTGTTTATAAACCATTCGCTCTGCAGTATTTTGTTGTAGCAGCCCAAATCGACTAAGACATCAACTAAACTAACATGTTTGCTTGTCTTTTTGGGAGGAGCCATCTTTAAAGCCATCTATAAAACTTGTAGGGAATAGATTCAAACCATATATTTTCTTTATTTTCAGTTTACTATATGCATGTCTTTTTGCGGTCGGAGTGAAAGGGGGTTATTTTTAGTTTAAAAAAATGTTTCAAGTTTCACCACTTTCCATAAAAATCACCCATTTTCAGAGACTTGATTATCACAGATCAACAACTGGGGAGAGGGCTGCTTCAACAGACTCGGGTAGGAGGTGATGAGCCCCCTGTTGCTGTGGGTGTGGCTTGATGGGATGTTTTCCCACACTGATCTGGTCACTGGAAGCCAGGGGACCACAGATGTGACAGCTCAGTGGGTCAGATTCTTTTATAAACTCCCCAGAGTTACAAAGTCTTCAGGCCTCCTCTAATTCCTTTCCGTCTGTACTCCTTCCTGCACCCGATCTTTTTTATGGTTCCATGTTCTCATTAAACCTAAGTTACAATTTCCATTGTAGGTAAGAAACCCTCTTGCTTTCTTGTTACACAAAAACCAAGAGCAGACTACTAAAACAGGAAGTGTCAACCACAACTCTCTCTCACCCCTATACACACACACACACACACACACACACATTCTCACACACACCCCTTCTTTATTATCATTCTTCTTCATGGCACAGTCACCAAAACTGTGACTCACCAATCATAATAAACATATATGGCAAGTTCAAGGAGAATGCTGCTTTGACTTGGATAGATTTTGTGTATGGTCAAAATGGACTGGACTGAAAGTGGCTTTGAGTCAGAAAGTCACCTCTCCTTTAACAGAGGTGTTTTGGGTGCAAAATAAGCAAGCTGTTTGTACAGGCAAAGATAGTACTTTTCATCTGGAAGTCCCTTGTGAGTGTAGGATTTCATGTATGGAAAACATTTGGAGGTCCTCTCACGGAATTTTCTCATTTTACACACGAGGAAATTAAGCTCCAGAGATGTAAAATGACTTATCTGAAGTCACATAGCTAGTTGGCAGCCCAGCTCTGAGTACTCAGTTCTCTTGGCTCTCACTTTTTAGATTCTTTTCAACACTCCAGGCTTTTGGTTATAGGTCATTTTGATTTGTTATCTTCTGTTGATGTTTGGTGATTCATGGTTTTTTGTTGTTGTTGTTTGGTTGGTCATTTTTGTTACTTGTTTAAATTAAGACAGTCCATCATTGCCTTTTCTCGCAAGACTCAACTGGGATTCTGAGAAATAGAGATCCATCTAGACAGTGCAGCAAGGGGATAAGGAGGCTGAAAAGGAACACTTCCAAACATTTTCATGTTTGGGATTATCAATTCCTCCTTTGCAGTTATACTATGATATTATAGAATTAATGGGTATTTCCCCTCCAGTTCTCATGAATTTTACATTGGTTTCTTGATGCAAGTAGGGGGGAAAAAAGGTATTAATTACAGAAATGTTCATTTTAGACCTGAAATCTCTTCTAAAATATCTTCTGCTCATTCTTTTAATTTTAAAACTTAATAGTAAGATACAAAACAATGAAACTATTTTCGTGTTTGTGTGTGTGTATGTGTGGTGGGGGGACATGTTTTAACATCTGGTTTCGATATCAAACTAAAAATACTCCAAAGGTCTACATCGTCCTTGGTCCAACAGCTGAACAATAAATATAATTTAAAAAAATCATTCCCTCCTTAGTATTTTGCCAACATCATTCTGGCTTTGTCTAAAACAAAGAAACATCATACTGATCTAGGAAATTTTAAATTTTAATATCACTTTAAGTTATAATGTATTTTCCTAGTCAGCTACCTTTAACAATGACCCAAATAATTATAGTTTTTAAAATAAATTTCCTATGTTTAACTGAATTTCCCCTCCATTCAACTCATGTTCAGTGATGTCATCAGCTTAAGCAAGATCTCCTAGACCACTTGGCTGGTTCCACAACTATTATAATGATCCAAAGGGAAAAAGGAATGGGTTAACAGAAAAAAATGCTTTGGTTTTAAATAACATTTTATTCACTGGAATGGAAAAAAGGCAGGAAAATGCAGAAAGTACATAAACTTTGAATAAAGATTTCCATTTTTTTAAAGATTTTTTTTCTTAAGTATGTTGAGGCTCTAGAATCAAAAAGATATTAAGGCCTCTTCCTGTCTAGCTTAGCAAGTACACCATTACACATTCTTGACTGTTCCAGGTCTCACCAAAATATTTTCAAAGGGCACACATACTCACACACCACAAAAAAGAAAACATTTTTTCCAAGAAGCATGTATCATATTGTTAAGTATGTGGTTATTTCATCAGTCAGTTTTAAAGGTCACCTAAAATCCAGTATCTGAATGATGGAGGCAAGAAAGAGCACTTAGGTTCAAGAGAAGCCAGAACCCCACAATGGCTAAAACAAAGTAAGAAAATGTAGTTTTGTTTGTTTGTTTGTTTTGCGGTACGCGGGCCTCTCACTGTTGTGGCCTCTCCCGTTGCGGAGCACAGGCTCCGGACGCGCAGGCTCAGCGGCCATGGCTCACGGGCCCAGCCGCTCCGCGGCATGTGAGATCTTCCCAGACCGGGGCACGAACCCGTGTCCCCTGCATCAGCAGACGGACTCTCAACCACTGCGCCACCAGGGAAGCCCAGAAAATGTAAAAACAAAGTAAGAAAATGTAGTTTTTATATTTCCAGCTATTTCATTTTAGAACTAGAATAACAATGAGGAAGAAGAAATGATTAACAGTGATTGAAAGAAATACTCTTTTATAGCTGCAAGTACATTTTCAGTTCTTGTCCAGAGAACACTGCTACTTGGTAAAAATGGGATGAGAGCTCTTATGCAAGAGGAATTTCAGGATGGAAAGATGATGATTTTTTTTCAAATTTGAAGTTTATTCTTTAATGAGTTTTTTATCAGTTTTAGATTTATTTTTAAAAGTACAAAGATAAAACACAGTCCCCATATATCCCATACCCAGTTTGCCCTACAACTTACATTAGTATATTTGTCACAGTTGACACATTATTATTAACTAAAGTCCAGACATTAACTAAACTACTCAGATTTCATTAGTTTTCCTCTAAAGTCCCTTTTCTATACCAGGTTACTACATTAATTTTAATCATCATCCTAGGCTTCTCTTGGCTGTGACAGTTTCTGAAGACTTTATTTATGTTGGCCTTCAGAGTTTTGAGGAGTACTGGTCAGGTATTTTGTTGAAAGTCTGATTTATCTCATGTTTTTCTCTTGGTTAGACTGGGGTTATGGGTTTGGGGGAAGAAGGTCACAAAGATGCCATTTGCATCACACCATACCAAGGGTGCATACTATCAATGTGACTCATCACTGTTGATGTTAACTTTGACCTCCTTGCCGAGGTCACGTTTGTCAGATTTCTCCAATGGAAATTTACTTTTTCCCCCTTTCCACGCTGTCATCTTTGGAAGGAAGTCACTATGAATAGCTCACACTTAAGGAGTGAGGAGTTATGCTCTACCACGATAAGGGCAGAGTATCTATATAACTTGGACTTCTTTTGCACCATGGATTTGGCTATTCTCCTCCATTTGTTTATTTAAGTCAATCACTGTTTTATATTAGTATGGACTCATGGATATTTATTTTATACTTTGGGTTATCATCCAAAACTATTTTTTGTTTTGTTTTGTTACTTTTTTTTAACATCTTTATTGGAGTATAATTGCTTTACAATGGTGTATTACTTTCTGCTTTATTAAAACTATTTTATTTTGTTGCTCAGTTTGAGTCATTAGGACTTCTTTCAGATGGCTCCTTGGACTTTGACAGACACACGTAATTCCGGGTTCTTGTTGCTGCTATTTGAGCATTTCCTTATTTTCTGGCACTATAGATGCTCCAGCTTCATCTTGCATGTTGCCTGCCCCAGTCCCAGCCGTTTCTCCAAGAAGCCCTGGTTCCTTTACTGGAGAATGTATTAGAAGCCAAGATCCAGGCGCTAGGGTACACTCACTGCTTCTAAACCCACTCAGCTGACAAACAAGGAAATATATGTGTGTATGCTATCACTTGCAAACAACCATATCTATAATTATTTCTATATGCAACCATCTGTATCTACAGTATGCTAAACATGAGTTCATAGTGATGTCTCCAATTCTAATCCATTTCCACATGGATCATTCTAGCCTCCTCCCCTTGCTCATCTGTAATCTCCCACTTCAGCAGTGAGAAACCTGGCTCCCATCACTTGCACCCATTTACTAAATTGCTCAATTCCAGGATACATGTACAGTGGTACCAGTATTGTTAACCTGTACCCCCATGGGAAACAACTCTATCAACTACAGTACAGTATTTATGTACAGTTCCTTTTGCCTTTAGCCTTACAGATTCAACTCATTTCCAAAGTTACTTAGGTCAGTATCTTTTTCCTCTACTCCCTTCAGTGAGGTTGTTTCATACATTTTTAATATAGCTAGATTGTTCTGTCACATTTTACATTTCATCCTAGGATCCTCTGACCTCTTGATTGTTTATTTACATATTATCAAACAAAATAACAAGTTTTATTCTCAACAAAGGGTAGGATAAGAGTGGGAAGGGGAGAAGCCACTGATGGAACTTGAAAGGAAAAGTACCAGTTTAGAGCTTTTCTTAAGTTTCTGTCTAGTATCTGCTTAAAAATAGAAGTTTATTGAAAGCTAATATAATTTGTTTTTTTAAATGTATTGAAATCTTTGCATACAATAAAGGACATGGTAAAAATCAAAAGTAAGAAACATAGCTCCCTTTCACAATTAACACATGGATTTTTGTAGGAGCTTTCAGTAACTTTATTCAATTTTCCTACTTGTAAAATGGGAATAAAAAGTTTCTCATCCAGACTAAGAATTTATAGTAGGCATATGGATAGTATTCTGCCATTCAAGGATAAAAATGTAACCACTACTTTAGTTTAATAAATGTAGACTCTATGCCTTGAAGGAAGTAAGCTCTACCCAGTTATATTTTTCACACAATTGTGAAATTTTACATTTTCACACAATTATATTCATAAAGCATTGTAACCCTGATGATTACTATTTGCTCATATCACTAAGCAATTATTTCTGTCTAGTAACCTGGGATCCTTGGGCATTTTAAGTCCTTACAGTATCCAAACAGTTACCAGTATATATCTAGATTTATTCTTAAGCATGTGGGAAAATTTATATAGAGAGATTTGGTGGTCATTCATGGAAGATTATCTTGACTATAATAAAATTCCCCCAAAAAAAAGAAAAGAAAAAGGAGAAAAAAAATCTTTGAGGATTAAAAAAATGTTTTATCCCTGTAAGACTGCATAAATGCCATTTATTTACTAACATATAATCACAAACCTCCAAAAATACACCTTAAACTCCTGCTGTGATCATGTGTTTTACTGAATTTTCAGAAAAGGAGACATCAAGAGTAAATTCAAGTCAACCTTTCAGGAGCAAAATGTGCCCACGGACCTTCTGAGTTTCTTTAAGGAAACCAGCATTTATCAATAACTCATTCCTACTCAACACTTTACATGCAGTGTAATTCACAAGTCTAATCTCTTTCTTTGTAGTAAGCACTGAGAAGAAAGCCATGTTTGAGGCCATTACTGAGAATTTCTTCTAAATACTGTCGATAGTTTCTTCTTCCCCGTTATTCTAATTCAAAAATGAAATATCTGAGAGTATAAAATCTAGAATTTCCCAGTTAAATATTCAGAGACAGTATATTGTCAAATCTTACTGAAAAGCCCATCTTCAATAATTTCAAAAAATTCTGAAGATACAGTAGGAACACCTATTTCTTTCCCTCACAGACTCCCAAGAATATCAAACAAGTTATTCTATAGATAAGTCACTATGCTTTTGTACTGATGTAAATTTGCACCACCCCTGCACTATCCCAAAGGCCACCTCAGACTCCAGCAGAAATGACAGGAAGCAAACTCATTCTGAGCAGGGAGGGAGACCAGAGCAGGAGGTAAGATTAGAGGCAAAGAACGGGATAATGAGAGCTCAAAGTCAAAGTGATGGCTTTCAAAATATGATCTAGAAGGTTTTTTGGGGGGTGAGTTGGGGGAGAGATGTAAGCAATTTACCGAGACCACTGCCTCCATTAAGGGAGTCCAACGCTATAAAAGAAGACGCTGAAAACAAGCTCACAGAGATGAACGCTCCTCCAACCAAGATCTGCTATAATTATTGTATTGCTTTGCAGTACATTAGCACAAAGAAATAGGTAGAATAATGAGGAATCAATAAAGTTTGATTTGAAAATTCTCAAATTCTAAAAACCCTGAACAACTGTTAGAGGACAGGCAAGAAGAAAAGAACAAATGACTGCCTAAATACCCACCCTCTGAACATCGATGCCTCATCAATTCCTTCTCCCCACACAAAAAATCAGCAGTCTCCTTGGTGTCAGATACCCAGAATCATGGCCAAAGAGGCAAGTGTGGACTCAGCAGGACTGACTGTCACCCTCAGAACCAAATCCTTCCAGTGTTTGAGGGTTCATATTACATAATAACTGACAAAGTCCAGGGAGGCATTGCTGCCAAGAGACAGGTACAGTAAGAAAGCCACAAAGCGGAGCTGGCTTTATTTGGAAGCACTTTGCCAGGCTTCACACCAACCCAACTTGGCAGCCCCTCAGGGGGAATATGAAGGAACTTTGAGAAAGTATTTGCTCAAAGATACATATCGTTTCCATCTACAGTACTGGAAGCTGCCAGCAGAGATCTCAACAGAGAGCTAGGCTCGGCATTTAACCATTAAACCTGATTTTCAGTCTCCTAACTCAGAAATACGGGGGCTTAATAAAGTAATCTTTTCATCCTGACTTAAGGGAAGTAATCCTATTAAGAGTTCAGCATGCCTGGGAATTTACCTGCTTCACTGTGGGTCGAAGGATTTAAGGTTAGATGGGTAATGCCACAATAAAGAGGAGTGTCTTTACACACCTCCCGGTGTGTAAGATTAATGGGCAGGGGACTGCAGAGTGCCCAGATAACCTACCTGCCACTCTGGTCTGAGGTCCACGTAACTGATCGCCCCTGGGGTTTGGTTGTGTACTGTATCCTTATGGCATGAGGAAAGTCAGTAGCTGTCTGAACCCCTGTCTTCCTGATCTGTAAGCTCCAAGTGTCAATGTCAAACAGGAGTTCCCCACAACCAGGAGCCTGGCTGCAGCGAGCATAATAGTCTAACTGCTCCCTCCAACGATCTGCAGGCAGAGCCACGAGTTCACATACAATCTGATTCCTGAGCTTGGGAGACCTTGTAAATTTTTCAATACCTGGCACAGCAGCAACATCCACCTCCTCAACCTTTAACACAGATAAATCACAGCAGTCCAACACTAGCAAAAAATCCTCACTCCCATGATTCCCTGCGTCACAGCAGTACTTTGAGCTAGAAATCCCAGAAGCCTGTTCCTGGTTGTCATGGTTACCATCTTTACCAGACGTATCTTTTTCACCTTTACCACAGATTACAAAATCATTATATCCCATTTTAGATGAGACGGTCCTTGTATTTGTTACAGGAATATGGCAGGGTTCAGGCGTCCTAAATTTGCAGGCTTTGTTTGACTCTGATGGGTAGGTTTCCTCGGTGGAACTACTCTGTTTCTTGAATTTATTTCCAGACTCGAAGAAAAGCACTATGGTGCCCTCAATGATTTGACTTTCGAAATCCACATCTAAATCCAGTACATAGTGCTTCACAAGTATGTGGCTGGTGTTGGCCATGAGAGGCAGGTCATCTCGGGAAGGATCCAGCTTTATGTCCATGGTATAGGTGTTGTTCGAGAACTTTGTTTAAATCTCAGAAGGGGCTTCCTGTCAGTCCCAATCTTCCAGAGTCATAAATGGCTGCTTACCAAAAAACACCCGATGTCACAAATTAGGGTTCCACAACTTTCAGTCCCCTGGTAAAGAAGAAAAACACAATCACACAAAATTCCAAACAAGACCCTTTGCTCCTGCAACTGCTGCTTCTGCAAGTTGACTACCTCCTTAAATAATTCCCCAATGTAGTAGAAGCTCAAGGCTAGAAGGCAGACTAATCTTTTTGACTGACATCAAAGAAAATTACATTATGGGTTTCTAAAAATATTTCAATTATCAATGGAATGAAAGGGGCCTCCACAAAACCAGAAGAATCATGTTCCTAACTAGAACAGTCCTTGTTCCAGAAAACAGCAATTGTTAGGCAAAAGTGTAACATCACTGTACCTCTTGTTTTAAAAGATATTAAATGTATCGTTTCTAATTTTGTGCACCAAAAGAAAAGGGATTGTTTCTCTACTGTGATTCTAAGTAACAAATGTGAATGAAGGCTAAATGGTCTCATATGTTTTATTCTTTGAGAGTAATCATTTAATACATACAATGTAACTCCAGGGATTATTGTACTTTTCACATTAGGACTGCTCTCATATCAGCACTTCCAGTAAATTACAGGAAAATGAGCCAATTTACCAAGAGTGCATTCTAAGTATTCCTTTGAGATTGTTCATGGAGATTTTTCAAATTTATAGTTAAATACTCAAGGTATATCATTACATCTTAATAGCTGAAAGCCCATTAACATTCTGGATAATAGCCTTCTTGTGGCAAACGAAAAGGTCTTCTCATCTGAAAAAAAAAAAAAAAGGTATGCAAATGCCTATAAAAGGAAGGAGAGAAATTAAAACGTGGAAACAGATGTTGTAATAAAATGCCCAAGTTCTTCATAAAAGTTCTGATCAAAATGTAGTCCTATTTTATAACAGCAATCCAGCTAAAAGAAAAATTATTTGAAATTATTTCAGTCCCTGTTGTGTACCTAATTTCTTTCAGCATATTTTTTTTTAACCAAAAGTGGGGAAAAAAATGGCAGGGAAAAAGAAACAAAAACTCTGACAGAGTAGATTTATTTAAAATCACTTTTGTATTTCTAAATATCAAGAGGTATTCTTTTATCAACAGCAAAACATTACTTGCTTGACTTTTCAAGTAAAATTGAGCCCTCCATTTTTATTGTTTAACTCCTCCTCACTTCCCTTCTAACTTTTTCGGCCAATCTACTAGACTCTTATTTCCTTTCCTTCTAGAATCTCATTCCAACAATCAAAACTATTGAACTTTCATTTTCTACCTCTCTACAGGCTATTTCCTCATCAAAATCTCACCTATCCTTAAAAGAAGCTGGCTTCCTGCAGCCTTGTACAATCTGGTTTCAGGCTATTTTTTCCAGTCATGGAGACCACACTCCCTTTGAATCCTTGTCCTCTAGTCAAAGGGCCTGCTCAGCACACTGCTCCCTAAAGATGACCTGACATCTTGCCTCCATGCTTTTTGGAGGCAAGTAGTGTGCCACACCTGGAGTGCTCCTGGCTCCCACCTCCCATATCCACCTGCCAAATTCTCTTCTCCCTCCACACAGTTCAAGTCCAATTGCCTCCTGAAATCCTTCCCTGCTCCCTACTCTCCCTCCCCCATCCCCACCAAACTGTATGTGGTAATACACACTTTGACTTTAAGAATGATAGGAATTGAGAGAAATCAGGGATGTAAAAGAATAGTCTGAGATTACCTTAAGGAGAAGCTGGCACTCACTTTAATCCTAGTAAAGTCAATGGGCAAAGGGAATAAGCCAGGGTATTTTCTTTTCTGCATGAGAACAATTGAACTTGTCACATAATGAATAATAAACTACAATAAAGCTACTGGCTATATCTATGTAATCAGAAACAATGGATGCTAAAACTTCATCCTGCTGGTGTTTGGAGCTGCTGTAATGCAGTATTTTGTTGACTGGGCTATTAAAATTTTTTTTAATAAAAAAAAAAACTGAATACACACACGAGGAAAAGCCTGAATCAATTAAGACAAGGCTTAACTTTGTGGCTGTCTAAACTATCAAATTTGAAAAAGAATACTTTAGTATTTCTAATAATATAGATAAAACCATTTATTGTCTAACCCTAATAGATTCCTTCATTTACTTGTGAAAGTTAATATCATTTAATAAAATATATTCTATAGAGTAGTTTTCATCACTTCTGTCCCTCGTGGCTGTCCCTAGGCTGCCTTAGAGCCCTGCCCATCCAAGACTGTTAATGTCACTTTGTTTGTCAACCTAACTGGAAATCCTTTCGTCCTCTTCAGTAGATTCTTTTTTTTTTGAATTGAAGTCTAGTTGATGAACAATATTATATAAGCTACAGGTATACAATTCAGTGATTCACAACTTTTAAAGGTTACACTCCATTTATAGTTATTATAAAATATTGGCTATATTCCCTGTGTCGTACAATATATCATTGTAGCTTATTTTATACATAATTGTTCATACCTCTTAATCCCCTACCCTTATGTTGCCCCTCCTCCTTCCCTCTCCCCACTGATAATCACTAATTTGTTCTCTATATCTGTGAGCCTGCTTCTTTTTTGTTATATTCACTCGTTTGTAGAATTTTTCAGATTCTACATATAAGTGATCTCATACAGTATTTGTCTTTCTCTGTCTGACTTATTTCACTTAGAATAATACCGTCGAAGTCCACCCACATTGTTGCAAAAGGCAAGATTTTCATTCCTTTCTATGGCTGCATAGTATTCCATTGTATATGTATACCACATCTTCTTTATCTGTTCATGGACATTTACGTGGCTTCTGTATCTTGGTAAGTGTAAGTAATGCTGCTAAGAACACTGGGGTGCGTGAATCTTTTCCAATTAGCGTTGTTGTTGTTGTTGTTTGAATATATACCCAGGAGTGGAATTGCTGGGTCATATGGTAGTTTTATTTTCAGTTTTTTGAGAAACTTACATACTGTTTTCCACAGTGGCTGCAACAATTTATATTCCCACAACAGTGTACAAGGGTTTCCTTTTCTTCACATCCCCTCCAACATTTGTTATTTGTGTTCTTTTTGATGACAGCCATTCTGACAGGTGTGAGGTGATATCTCATTGTGGTTTTGATTTGCATTTCCCTGACGATGAGTGATGTTGAGCATCTTTTCATGTGCCTGTTGGCCATCTGCATTTCCTCTTTGGATAAAAGTCTATTCAGGTCTTCTCTGCCCATTTTTTAATCAGGTTGTTTGTTTGGTTTTTTGTTGTTGTTGTTGTTTTGATTTTGGTTTTTTTTTTTTTTTTTTGATGTTGAACTGTATGAGCTGTTTATATATTTTGGATATTAACCCCTTATCAGTCACATCATTTGCAAATATTTTCTCCCATTTAGTAGGTTTAGTAGGTTATCTTTTGTTTTTGTTTTTTTTTCCTTTGCTGTACAGAAGCTTTTAAGTTTAATTAGATCCCATTTATTATTTGTGCTTTTATTTCCTTTGTTTAGGAGATAGAGCCAAAAGAACATTGCTGTGATTTATGTCAGAGTGTTCTGCCTGTGTTTTCCTCTGGGAGTTTTATGGTTTTGGGTCTTAACATTTATGTCCTTAATCCATTTTGAGTTTATTTTTGTGTACACTGTTAGAGAACGTTCTGATTTCATTCTTTCACATGTAGCTGTCCAGTTTTCCCAGAACCACTTATTTAAGAGACTTTCTTTTCTCCCTTGTATATTCTTGCCTCTTTTGTTGTAGACTAGTGACTTTATTCCTGGGCATTCTATCCTGCTCCATTTGTCTATATTCTGTTTTTGTGCCAATACCATTCTGTTTTGATTACTGTAGCTTTGTAGTATAGTCTGATGTCAGAGAATGTGATTCCTCCAGCTCTACTCTTCTTTCTCAAGATTGTTTTGGCTATTTGGGGTCTTTTGTGTTTCCATACAAATTAAAATTTTTTTTGTTCTAGGTCTGTGAAAAATACCATTGGTATTTTGATAGGGATTGCATTGAATCTGTAGATTGCCTTGGATAGTATGGTCATTTTAACAATACTGATTCTTCCAATCCAAGAACATGGTATAGCTTTCCATCTGTTTGTGTCACCTTCAGTTTCTTTTGTCAGCGTCTTATAGTTTTCAGAGTACAGGTCTTCTGCCTCCTGTGGTAAGTTTATTCCTAGGTATTTTATTATTTTTGATGTTATGGTAAAGGGGATTGTTTCTTTAATTTCTATTTCTGATAGCTGTTGGTGTACAGAAATGCAACAGATTTCTGTATATTAATTTTATATCCTGCAACTTTACTGAATTCATTGATGAGTTGTAGTAGTTTTCTGGCATCTTTAGGATTTTCTACAAATAGTATCATGTCATCTGCAAATATCATGTCATCTGCAAATAGTGACAGTTTTACTTCTTCTTTTCCAATTTGGATTCTGTTTATATCTTTTTCTTCTCTGATTGCTGGGGCTAGGGCTTCCAATAATATGATGAATAAAACAAGACAAGGGCATCCTTGTCTTGTTCCTGATCTCAGAGGAAATGCTTTCAGCTTTTCACTGTTGAGTATGATGTTAGCTGTGGGTAGGTCCTATATGGTCTTTATTATGTTGAGATATGTTCCCTCTATGCCCACTTTCTGGAAAGTTTTTATCATAAATGGATGTTGAATTTTGTCAAAAGCTTTTCTGCATCTATCAAGATGATCATCTGGTTTTTATTCTTCAATTTGTTAATGTGATGTATCACATTGATTGATTTGCAGATATAGAAAAATCCTTGCATCTCTGGGATAGATCCCACTTCATCACTGTGTATGATCCTTTTAGTGTATTGTTGGATTCAGTTTGCAAATATTTTGTTGAGGATTTCTGCATCTAGGTTCATCAGTGATATTGTTCTGTAATTTTCTTTTTTTGTGATATCTTTATCTGGTATTAGGGTAATGCTGGTCCCATAGAATGCATTTGGAAGTGTTCCTTCCTCCACAATATTTTGGAATATTTGGAGAAGGATAGGTGTTAACTCTTCTCTAAATGTTTGGTAGAATTCACCTGTGAAGCCATCTGGTCCTGGACTTTTGCTTGTTGGAATTTTTTAAATTACTGACTCAATTTAATTACTGGTAATTGGTCTGTTCATATTTTCTGTTTCTTCCAGTTCAATCTTGGGAGATTATACATTTCTAAGAATTTGTCCATTTCTTCTAGGTAGTCCAGTTTTCACAGTAGAGTTGTTCACAGTAGTCTCTCATGATCCTTCATATTTCTGTGGTGTTGGTTGTAACTTCTTTTGCATTTCTGGTTTTATTGATCTGGGCCCTCTCCCTTCTTTCTTGATGAGTCTAGCTAAAGGTTTATCAATTTTGTTTATCTTTTCAAAGAACCAGCTTTTACTTTCATTGATCTTTTCTATTGTTTTAGTTTCTATTTCCTTTATTTCTGCTCTCATCTTCATGATTTCTTTCCTTCTACTATCTTTGGGTTTTGTCTATTCTTCTTTCCCTAGTTCCTTTAGGTATAGGGTTAGGGGCTTTTTGGCTTTTTTTTTTTCCTATAAGTTATGATAATGTTTTATTTTATTTCTTTTTTCCCAGCTTCATTGTGATATAATTCACCTATATTTTATTTTTTTCCATTCTTTTTTTTATTGAAGTATAATTGATTTACAATGTTGTGTTAATTTCTGCCATACAGCAAAGTGATTCAGTTATACATACATACACATTTTTATATTCTTTTCTATTATGTTGTATCATAGGATATTGAATACAGTTCTCTTGAACTATATTGAATACAGTGTTACACAGTAAGACCTTGTTGTTTATCCGTTCTATATATAAGAGCTTTCATCTGCTATAGGGTTAGGTTGTTTATTTGAGATTTTTCTTGTTTCCTGAGGTAAGCCTGTTATCGCTATAAACTTCCCTTTTAGAACTGCTTTTGCTGCATCCCATAGGTTTTGGATAGTCATGTATTCATTCTCATTTGTCTCCAGGTACTTTCTGATTTCCTCTTTGATTTCTTCAGTGAGCCACTGGTTGTTTAGCAGCATATATATATAATTGCTTTAAGTTGTTGATCTGTTAATTTCAAATGCATTTTAACAACCCAACAGTTGTACTCTCCTCCCCTCATGATTACTATTTTTGATATCATATTTTACATCTAATTGTTTTGTGTCTCCCTTAACTGCTTATTGTGGATATAGATTATTTTACTACTTTTGTCTTCTGACCTTCCTACTAGCTTTGTGCATGGATGATTTCCTACCTTTATGTTTGCCTTTATTGATGAGCTTTTTCATTTTGTAATTTTACTTGTTTCTAGCTGTGGCCTTTTCTTTCTCACCTAGAGAAGTTCCTTTAACATTTGTTGTAAAGCTGGTTTGGTGGTGCTGAATCCTTTTAGATTCTGCTTGTCTGTAAATCTTTTGATCTCTCCATCAAATGTGAATGAGAGCCTTGCTGCACAGAGTATTCTTGGTTGTAGGTTTTTACCTTTCATCACTTTAAATATATCATGCCACTCTCTTCTGGCCTGCAGAGTTTCTGCTGAAAAGTCAGCTGATATCCTCATGGGAGTCCCCTTTTATGCTATTTGTTGCTTCTCCCTTGCTACTTTTAATATTCTCTTTATTTTTAATTTTTGTCATTTTAATGACTATGTGTCTTGGTGTGTTCCCCTTTGGGTTAATCCTGTAGGGGACTCTCTGCACTTCCTGGACTTGGATGACTGTTTCCTTTCTCAGGGTAGGGAAGTCTCCAGCTATTATGTCTTCAAATATGTTCTCAGCCTCTTTCTCTCTCTCTTTTCCTTCTGATACCCCTATAATGCAAATATTAGTGCACTTGATGTTGTCCCAGAGGTCTCTTAAACTGTCTTCATTTCTGTTTTTTTCTTTTTTCTTTTGTCTGTTCAATGTCAGTGATTTCCTCTACTTTGTCTTCCATCTTGCTGATCCCTTCCTCTGTATCATTTAGTCTACTGTTGACTCCTTCTGGTATATTTTTCATTTCAGTTATTGTATTCTTCATCTCTGTTTGGTTGTTCTTTATAACTCTTTGTTAAAAACTTCTAACTTCTTGCTCTGTGCATACATTCTTCTTCCAAGTTCTTTGATCATTTTTATGATCATTACCCTGAGCTCTTTCTCAGGTAGATTGTCTATCTCCACTTCACTTAGTTCTTCTTCTGGGGTTTTATCTTTTTCCTTCATCTGGAACAGGCTCCTCTGATGCCTCATTTTGCCTGAGTTGCTATCTGTATTTTTATTTATCTGGTAGGTTAATTATGTTTCCTGACCCCAAAGAAGTGGCCTTCTGTAGGAGAAGTCCTATGTGTCCCAGCAGTGCACCCCCGTCTCATCATCCAAGCTATATGTTCTAGGGGTTTCCCCTATGAGGGCTGTGTGGGTCCTTCTGTTGCGGGAGGCTGACTATGTGGGTGGTCTGGTAGTCTTGGTTGGCCCCTAATCCACTTGGTTGCCAGGCCCTGCCTTGTGCGGAGCCTTCTGGCTGCTGGTTGGCTGGGCCTGGTCATGAAGCAGCTGACTGCAGAACCCCAGGGGGCCTCTGGGCTAGTGCTGGCTCACTGGTGGGCAGACTCAGGGTCCAGTAGACCCCAGGGCTGTTGTCTACCCACTGGTGGGTGAAGCCAGGTTCTGGGGTTAGTGCTGGACTACTGGCTTACAGAGCTGGGTCCTGGAGTCTGGCTACAGGGCCCAAGGATCCCACAGCTTGTGTCAGATCACTGGTGGGGAGGGGCTGGTTCCTGACACAGTTGGGTACAGTACCCGGGATATCCCAGAGCTTGTGTTTGCCTGACAATGGGCAGGAACAGGGCCCAGCTGGCCCCAGGGCAGGATCTGGCCTGCTGTAGGTAGGCTGGGTCCATAGGCTGTGGGATCATATTTTTCTTATACCTGGTGACTGCCCCCTGGAGTGTGGAGCTGGGTCCTGGCCCTCTGGTGGGCAGAATCATGCCTAGAAGCATGTCTAGAGGTAGCTGTGGGCTCAGGAAGTCTTTAGGCAGCCCATCTGCTGAGGGGTGGGGCTTGTTCCTACCCAGTTCATTTCCTGGCCTGAGGCATCCCTACACAGGTGCTAACGAACAGTTGGGTGCAGCCAGGTCTTAGAACTGAGCTAGAGGGAGGGTTCCACAAAGGCACCTACCAGCACCAGTGTCCACATAGTAGCAGCTCCCCAGAATGGCTGTCACCAGTGTCTATGTCCCTACGGTGAGCCACAGCTGACCCCCGCCTCACTGAGAGACTCTCCAAGACCACAGGTAGGTCTGGTCCAGGTTCCTATCAAATTACTGCTTTTGTCCTGGGTCCCAGAGCATATGAGATTTTGTGTGTGTGCTTTAAGAATAAAGTCTCTGTTTCCCACTAGTCCTTTGGAACTCCCGAAATTAAGTCCCACTGGCCTTCAAAGCCAAATGCTCTGGTGGCTTGTCTTCCTGGTGCAGGACCCCCAAGCTGGGGAGCCCAACGTGGGGCTCAGAACACTCACTCCTGTGGAAGCACTATAATTATTCTCCAGTTTGTGGGTATGGGAGTTGATTATATTGTGAATCCGCCCCTCCTACCCGTTTCATTGTGGGTCCTTCTTTATGTCTTTAGTTGTAGAAGATCTTTTCTGGTAGGTCCTGGTCTTGTTCACTGATGGCTGTTCTTAAAATAGTTGTGATTTTGGTGTGGTTGTGAGAGGAGGTGAGCTCAGGGTCCTTCTACTCCGCCATCTTGGTCCCCACCTCTAAACCTCTTTCAGTGGATTCTTGAGTATATTCCATATAGAGGCAATTATAAATCTTTTCTCCTTTTAACTTTCCAAGTCCATGCCTGATGACTCATTCTTAGCTGATTATTTGGCCTCCTACCTGACTGAGATGATTTTGAATCCCTGAAACTCCACCATACCTCAAGGATTTCTAGTTCTTCACAATTAGTGCCATCTCCTGATTCAGAGGAAACATATCGCCTTATCCAGATTCAGAGGAACCAATAATCCCTTCTCACCAAAGCCAATTTTTTCCCCCTGCATCCCAGCTTTTGGAGTCTGAGAGAGCCAAATGAACAGCACTCTTCTTGCACATTCAAATTCTGAACATACTGGGAAATAAGATGAGGATATGGCAAAGGGAGACCAAAATATCACATTATTGATGAAGACTAAACTGGAGAATATGACTTAGTGTGGGAGCCATATATATCTCAAAGCATTATGTTGTACACCTTAAAGTAATACAATATTATGTGTTAATTATATCTCAATGAAACTGGAAAGAAAACAAACAAGCAAAAACTACGTTTGGTCCTATTGTCCATTTTAACTAGTCTACTTTACTGAATTCTCAAGCTGAAAAATTCCTTAGGGCTCACTTCTAACACTAGTTTTACCAATGAAGACAATGAGGTCCAGAGAGGTAAAGCAATTTGCCCAAGGTCAATTTCTGAGGCTCTTCCACTTGCTGGTACTTTTCCTTGAAATTCTCATCCTCATGACCATTTCCTTCATATTGTCCAAGTCATAAATCAAATGCTAAGACTCTCTTCCATACCCCACTCTACCTTTTTTATCTCCTTTCAGTTGTGTGGACTAGAATCAATTCAGAGTATAATAGCTTTGGAGAAAAAGGGAGAATTTTTAAGCAAGCCCAGAAGACTCAAAAGATCACCATCACCTTCGCATGGTTTCTAACCTAAGTTATGTATAATGTGTAACTCTATTAAAACTTGTTTCTTATTACACCTATTTCCTTTTTGCCTTGGATTCATGGATGATCTAAACATTTTTCTCTGCAAGTACATAACTCTCACTGACATCAATCAGGGTCACAGTCCCATGTTTAGGGAAGAACTGAACTGACTGTGGTTGCAAACGCATATATCTGGCCACCTTGAAAGGCCTCTCTCAGCAAATAGTAACCATATTTCTAAGCAGTTCGTTGACTTCAGCACTTTTTGCTATTATTGTGCTCCAATTTTAAATGACAGCTCATCTCACTAAAGCATTTTTCCATTCTCTGTCATAAGCCATAATATAAAATTCCTCCCTTTATCAAACCCAATGATTAGTTTCCAGTGGCTAACCACTGCTACCTCTAAAATAAGTGTGCTATGTGGTGTGTGTTTTAAATGCTTAAATGATTGTTTCAGCAACACCATTAAAGGCTTTGAAAGATTTAATGTACAGAAATACTTTTCTTAAGAAAGGCTGGGGGGGGGTGCGGGGGTTAGTGGAAGAGGATTAAATACTAAACAGAGCTATGGCACAGCAAAGAAACTGCCTTGTCACCTTTAATCATCCAAACAGAAGTGAGCACATTTACAAATGTGGAAACAGCTTCCATTCTGGAACCCTCCAAAGAAAATAATTTCTCTCCTTTCAAGCTACAAAGCCCTCTGTATCACTCTCATGGCCCTTAACTTATCCTGCCTCGTTTTATAGTTACCTTCATCTTCCAAAGGTCTATAAAGAACTTGGGACTCCTAACTCATCTCTGTGTTCATGACCATGTTAAGTAGAATACCCTGTACACAGTAGGTTCTCAATAAATATCTGTGGAATTTGACATCTGAGGGCATTTGTGATTTCAATGTCTAGTTATTTACAGCACAGGGATTCTGGTCTGCATAGGTTCTAGAAGAAAGTTATTGCTTAAACACCTTCTTCCAGACAGCTCTCATTTCTTCTTCTCATCATACACCTGTACTTCTTTCTGCCACATCTCTTTTCTTGTAAGCAACTCAAGGGAAAAGGAGAGAGTTTTGCATATATGCTTATTACATAGCATTGAGCATACTGGGAACAGTTACAAAATATTTAATTCTACAGATTACTTGTTCAGAGGAAGACAGTTGTCTTCTATTGCAAGTGTGTTCATTCTTTAGGATACAGTGATTGCTCTTAATGACAGTAATTAGGTTACTGAAGTATACTGTTTCTGGGCATACTTCCTCAGATAGTCAAATGCATATTGTCATAGAAATATAGCTTATTGATGTGAAATTTGATGATTTCAGAATTAGAAGGAATCTTAGAAGTGCAAATGTATTATGTTTAGAAATGTCACACTAACATGTTATTTTGTAACTTATTTCTCTCACTCAAATAGATGCAAAATATAGCCATGAAAATGCAAATAAATCTAGCTTATTTAATTGCTATACGTTGTCCTGATATGAATTTCCACAATTTTTTTTTAAATTTACTTGGTTGCACCAGGTCTTAGTTGCAGTAGGCGGGCTCCTTAGTTGCGTGCGGTTCATGGGCTCCTTAGTTGTGGCATGCGAACTCTTAGTTGCAGCATGCATGTGGAATCTAGTTCTCTGACCAGGGATCAAACCCAGGCCCCCTGCATTGGGAATGAAGAGTCTTAACCACTGTGCCACCAGGGAAGTCCCTGAATATTCCACAATTTAGCCATACATTTCCCTACTGATAGAAATTTCAGTTCTTTCAAATTTTTCATTATTACAATATTGCAATGAACATTCTTGTACATGTCTCCTGGTACACATGTGCAAGTGTTTCCTGGGTAAAACACCTAGAATTCCATTTTGCCTAATATTAATATTGTCACACCTGCTTTCTTTTTTTTTTTTTTTCCCTGATATACTGATATATCTTCTCTATCCATTTATTTTTAACTTCTTTGGGTTGTTTTGCCTTGGGTATCTTTTTAAAGCAACATTGGGCTGTATTTTTTTTAATATATAGTCATTTAGATAACTGAAATTAATTTTATTTCCATTTATCATGATTATGTTATAAGAGCACTAGTCTCAACCAACTTATTTTGTGCTTTCTATTTACCATGAATTTCTTTGCTTCTTAGCTTTTACTTTTCTACTTTTTGTTGAATTTTTCTGAATTCTCTTTTTTCCCTCTACTGTTTCATACCTTATACAATCTATTTCTTTTCTTGACTATGCCTACTTAAAATCAATCTCTGAAAAATACAAGGACCATAGAAAGTCTTATCATGAGTCCTTCCTCTTCCCTACTCTATACCAGCTTCCATATTATTGTTGCTAATATCTTAGCATCACATTGTTTTCAACAACCTTCATCCAACTTAGGAAAAAGTCAGTACTTATTTGTTCACAAGCTTCCTTGCTCATGATGGATTCATACATTTCACTCCTTCTTTCGGGGTTCAATTTTATGACAGTTACTACTGCTACATAACAAATTAACCCAAAATTTTATAGCTTCAAACAGCAAGATTTTATTATATTCTTTATAAATATAAAATATATTTATTATACGCCTTATATATATTACTCAGATAGGGCATTCTTCTGAATCTTATGAATTTGACTATGGCACTCGGTGGAGAATGGGCATGTCTGGGAGGTCTGATGATCAGAGTGGCTACACAAAACCTCTCTAACATGGAAATCTCAGAATAGTCAGAAAACTTATACGGTACCTGGCAGCCTCCAGAGCAAGTGTCCCAAAGAACCAGTTGAACGCTGAATGACCTTTTCTGATCTAGCCTCAAAGGTCAAGGCTTTGTGGAAGTGGTATCACTTCCACCAGATGCTACTGGTTTCAAAAGAGAGTCATATGGCCAGTCCAGATTCAAGAAGAGGGAATTCAACTCCACCTCTGGTTAGGTAACATTGGAGAAGAGCATGTGAGATGGTAGATATTGTTATGACCCCTTTTGGAAAATACAATTTGCCACAATTTCCTTTTTACTTAAGTATATCTTTAGTAACTCTTTCAGGAGGAATCTGGGAGTAGTAAACTCTTTCAACACTTGCATGTTTGAAAATGTCTTTAATACATCCTCACTATTAAGTGATCATTTAAGTGTAGACTTTTAGGCTGACAGTTATTTTCACTTAGCACTTTGAATATATATTACTCTACTATATTCTGACATCTTTTTGCTGATAAGAAGTTTGTAATCAATTTGCATTTCTTGATATTTATTGTTTTTTCTCCCTAGTAGCTTTTATATTCTTTCATTATCTTTGAGTTTCTACAGTTTCATTCAATGTGACTAAATGTGGATTTATTTTTATTTGGCTTGCTCAAGATACAGTGTGCTCCTTCAGTTGAAGGACTTGGGAATTCTTTCCATGTCTAGCCCTGAGAAGACAGCAGATTTCCTTGCCTCTCTGTTGGGACAGTGTAACAGAATTTTCTTTCTCCACTGAATGTAGGGATCTCCCCCTTATGGCTTCTGGCTTTACACAAATAATTCAGTTTTAGTTCTCCACATGTACTGAGTCCATGGCTGGGTACCCCTTCCTTGGTGGAGATCAAGTCTCCCTTACCCACCCCCGCCACACCCAGCTATTAAGGCCTATACCTATTCCTCTGTGAGAGCCTCTTAGATTAGACTCCTATTCATCATACTATCTTTACATTCCCTCTCCATTTTGGTCAACTAAGATAAGCCTTTTTTGGTTTTGAATTTGCATGTATGTGTGTCTGTGTGTGTGTAGCCATGTGTATGTTGTTATATTTTACCCAGCATTTCTAAATACCTGATATTGGGAGGGGGATTTCCTTTTAACTCAGTTGATCATATGGACCCTGCTATACCACTTAAATAGTCCATACCCACAAGTCCTTTGGCTCAAGAAATTTTCATGAAGGACATGCTTCACTGAATAATTTTATAAGAACCATAGCTATAGATACCCATTCATCATCACAGAAGCCTGGAGAGATGATTAAAGATTAAGAGGATAAGAATATGTGCAAAGAAAGAAGCCAAGATGCAGAGAAAGCTGGATTATATTATTCATTCATTCAACAAATACGTGGAATCATCTTCAATTTTCCCTTTGTCTAGTAACTCTCTTGCTCTCCCCACCATGTCCCCAAGGAAAGCTTTCCTGACCTCACTGATTAAGTCAAATTACCCTATTATGATATCTCACAGCACTGTGTACTTTGCAGCACAAAAAAAGTTTTAGCTTTACATCTGTTTTTATAATTATTTAATTAATATTATTCTTCCTCTAAAATGAAGGGGAGTGCCCCTTCTGGTAGTAGTGGAATAGCTTATATCAGACCAATCCTCCCATTGACAACACTTATAAACTCTAGACAACAACAAAAAAAATCTGAAGGCATATGGGAATAAGCAAAAAGCTCACAGAAACTGTAGGTAGTTGACACCTGGGAGAAGAGAATGGCACTGAGCTTCCTGTTTTACAGTTTTTCATCTAACAGTAGGCCCTACTTGGTGCTAGGCAGAGCAGCTAAAATTCAGACTGAAATCTGCAATTTCAATGGTTGAAGAATCGGAGGACAGAGTTCAGAACTGACTCAGCAGCTAGAAAGTAAAGAAGGAAAACTTCAGGAAGGACGAGAGCCTCATATTCTACATATAAACTGCCCAATTTTCTAACTGACCCCATGTTCGGGGCAAACCAAACAGTCCTCTTATGCTAAATGAACAGAACTAAACTGAGATTTTTACTGCTGCCTAATGCAGGGAAGGTAAAGTCAGAAGTTTGAGTTCAGCCAAGTTAACTGCCTGATAAAATAAAACATTTAGTACTGCTTAGAGGAACATAAGGAACCCAGAGTTTCTATAAAATATCAGCACAATGTCCAAGATAAAACTCAAAATTATTAGGCATAAAAGAAACAAGAACATAGGACCCGTATTCAAAGAAAAAGCAATCAAGGGAAACTGACTTGAGTGGACCAAAATATTAGAATTAGCAGGCAAGGACCTTAAAGCAGCTATTAGTATTATAATTAAGGACATAAATGCTGTAATAAATGAACTAAAAGGAAAACTGAGCAGAGATAAACAAAACTAGACTCACCAAGAAAAAAAGACAGTAAGTTCAAATAAATAAAATCAGAAATGAAAGAGGAAAAGTTACAACTGATACCACAGAAATACAAAAGAACATAGGAGACTACTATGAACAATTATATGCCAACAAACTGGACAACATAGAAAAAAATAAATTCCTAGAAACATACAGTCTTCCAACACTGAATCATAAAGAAATAAAAAATCTTGAATAGATCAATTACTAGTAAGGCAACTGAATCAGTATCAAAAACTTCCCAACAAACGGAAGTCCAGGACCAGATGGCTTCAGTGGTGAATTCTACCAAACACTCAAAGAAGATTTAATCATATCCTTCTCAAACTGTTCCAAAAAACTGAAGAGAAGGGAACACTTCCAAATTCATTTTTTGAGGCCATCATTACCCTCATACCACAACCAGACAAGGACACCACAAAAAGAAAAGAAAACAAAAGAAAAGAAGAGAAAATTACAGGCCAATATCCCCAATGAACAAAGATGCAAAAATCCTCAACAAAGTATTAGTAACCTAATTACAGCAATACATTAAAAAGATCCTGCACTATGATCAAGTGGGATTTATTCCAGTGATCCAAGGATGGTTCAACACAGCAAATCATCATAGGGATACATTACATTAACAAAATTAAAGATAAAAATCATATGCGCATCTCAATAGATGCAGAAAAAGCATCTGACAAAATTGAACATCCATTTAGGATAAAAACTCTCAACAAAATGAGAATAGAGGGAACATACCTCAACATAATAAAGGCCATATAGGACAAACCCACACCTAACAACATACTTAACAATGAAAAGCTGAAAGCTGTTTTTCTAAGATCAGGAACAATACAAGGATGCCTACTCTTACAACTTTTATTCAACTTAGTATTGGAAGTCCTAGCCATGGCAATTAAGCAAGAAAATAATAAAAGGCATCCAAATAAGAAAGGAAGAAGTAAAACCATCACTATTTGCAGATGATATACTCTATGTAGAGAAAACTCAAAGGACTCCAGCAAAAAACTCTTAGAAGTACAAATGAATTTGATAAAGTTGCAGGATACAAAATTAATATACAGAAATCTGTGGCATTTCTATACAGCAGTAACAAAATATCAGAAAGAGAAGTTAAGAACACAATCCCATTTACAACTGCATCAAAAAGAAAAAAATATCTTGGAATAAATTTAACCAAGAAGATGAAAAACCTAAACACTGGAAACTATAGGACACTGATTAAAGAAATTGAAGACATAAACAAATGGAAAGATATTCCACGCTCATGGACTGAAATAACTAATACTGTTAAAATGCCCATACCACCCAAAGCAATCTAAAAATTCAATGCAATCCCTATCAAAATTACACTTTTCACAGAACTAGAACAAATAATTCTAAAATTTGTATGGAACCACAAAAGACCCTTAATAGCCAAAGCAATCTTGAGGAAAAAAAAAACAAAGCTGGATGTATCATGCTCCCTATTTCAAACTATACTACAAAGCTATAGTAATCAAAATAGTATAATACTGGCATAAAAAGAGACACATAGATCAATGGAACAGAATAGAGAGCCCAGAAATAAACCCACACGTATACTAATTTATAACAAAGGAGCCAAGAATATACAACATACATACAATACAAAAGTATTGAAAATACTTTTCAATAAATGGTATTGGGAAAACTGGACAGCCACATGCAAAAGAATGAAACTGGACCACTACCTTATACCACACACAAAAATTAACTTGAAGCAGATTATAGACTTGAATGTAAACTGAGAAACCATAGAACTCCTAAAAGAATCACAGGTGGTAAGCTCCTTCACATCACTCTTCTATATGTGTGTGTGTGTATGTGTGTGTGTGTGTGCGTGTGCGTGTGCACGCGCACACACGTGTGTGTGTGTGTGTATTTGGATCTGACTCCAAAGGCAATGGCAACAAAAGCAAAAATAAACAAATGGGACTATACCAAACTAAAAAGCTCTGCACAGCAAAGGAAACCATCAGCAAAACAAAAAGGCAACCTACTGAATGGAAGAAGTTATTTGCAAATCATATATCCAATAAATGGCTAATATCCAAAATATATAAAGAACTCATCTAACTCAATAACAACAAAAAAGGTGATTAAAAACTGGACAGAGCATCTAAATAGACATTTTTCCAAAGAAGACATACAGATGGCCAACAGGCACATGGAAAGATGCTCAACATCAATCATCAGGGAAATCCAAATCAAAACCACAATGAGATATCATCTTACATCTGTCAGAATGAGTATTATCAAAAAGACAGGAAATAAGTGTTGGAGAGGTTGTGGAGAGGTGGGATCCCTCCTACACTGTTGGGGGGAATGTAAATTAGTACAGCCACTATGGAAAACAGTATGCAAGTTCTTCAAAAACTTAAAAATAGAACTACCATATGATCAGGTACTCCATTTCTGGGTATAGCAAAGAAAACAAAAACACTAATTTGAAGAGATATACGCACCCACTACGTTCACTGCAACATTACATACATTAGCCAAGATACGGAAACAACCTAAGCGCCCACTGATGGATAAATGGATAGAGAAGATGTGAGTTATATATACATAATGTAATACTACTCAGCCATAAAAGAGAAGGAAATTTTGTCATTTTCAACAATATGGATGGACCTTGAGGGTATTATGCTAAGTGAAACAAGTCAGTCAGAGAAAGACCAATACTGTATGATTTCACTTATTTGTGGAATCTAAAAACCAAAACGAATGAACAAACAAAACTACACTAAACTAATAGATACAAAGAACAGATTGGTAGTTTATCAGTGGGGAAGGGGTTTGGGGGTGGATGAAAAGGGGATTAATTGTATGGTGAGAGATGGTAACCAGAATTTTTGTGATGATCACTTTGTAGTGTATACAAATATCAAATTATTATAGTGTATACCTGAAACTAATATACAGTTGACCCTTGAACAAAGCAGGGTTAGGGGTGCCAACCCCCTGTGCAGTTGAAAATCTGTGCATAACTTATAATCAGCACTTCATATACATGGTTCTGCACCAGCACATAACAACCATGGATCATGTAGTTCTGTAGTTCGTATTTATTGAAAAAAATCTGCATGTAAGTGGACCTGCAGTTCAAACCCATGCTGTTTAAGGGTCAACTGTAATATTACATACCAATTTTACCTCAATAAAATATTTAAAAAATAATGAAGAGTGAGAACAAGCAGCACCCAGATCGTGGTTTCTAAATACCTTTTCCAATAACAGGAACCAGGCCTCCTTGGAGAAAGGGCTGACTCTAGTACTGGGACAGGGAAAACATAAGATGAGCCTGGAGCATCATATAGGCCCCAAAGTAAGGAAGTTTAAAAAAAAAAAAGGAAGGGGCATCCAAAAAGGACATAGGAACCAACTGAAAGAGCTTCCAATGGCCAAAGCTGGAACAATCTGAGTAAGATCATAAATAGTGATAGTACTGGATTAGAACCCAAAGAATAAAATAAATACCTATGACGACTCTATTTTAATATAAACAAATGATTGATAAATGGGCAGAGGGGAGGTAGGGTAGGATACATCTTCCTTACAGAAGAATTCCAAATATTAGATGTAGGTACTACCTCTTCCAAGAAGCAGAGTTTAATTTCCCTCCTCTTGAGTATAAGCTGCATTTAGTGACTTGCTTCCAAAGAATAGAGAATGGAAAAGGAAAAATACTAAGTTTACAGTAGAGGAACCTGCAGACATAAACTTGACCACATTATCAAAGTTATTAAGTCATATCAATATCATTATTGCCTGATTTGATTTGATAAGAAGGGCGCTTTACCTCTGTAGTATTCTTCCCAAAACCAATAACCTAAGCATAAGAAAACACCAGACAAACTTGACATTAAGGGACATTCTAAAAAATACTTGACCAGTACTCTTCAAAAATGTCAAGGCATGGGGACTTCCCTGGCGATCCAGTGGTTAGGATGCCATACTTCCACTGCAGGGGGCGCAGGTTCCATCCCTTGTCCGGGAACTAAGATCACACACACCACGCGGCGTGGCCAAAAATAAAAATAAAAAACATTAAAATTCAAGGCATGAAAAGCAAGTAAAATCTAAGAAACTGTTACAGATTGGAGGAGACTTGGGGATATGAAAATGGAATGTAATGCGGTATCCTACATTGGATCCTAAAACAGGAAAGAAAGAAAAAAGGACATTCGTGGAAAACTGTAGTTCATATCATTGTACCGATGTTACTTTTATCATTTAACAAAGACATCATGATTATATGTATATTATGTATACCATTAGGGGAAGCTGGATGATGTATGTGAGAGTTCTATACTATCTTCACAACTTTTTTAGTAAATCTAAAAGTGTTCTGAAAGAAACCATTTATTTTTAAAAGAATAGTTAAAATTTTACAAATTTGGTGAGATATGTAAATCTAAAGATTCAAGAATCTGAACAAACCCAAACAAGACAAATGCAAAGGAAACCACACCTAAGCATATCATAGTCAAACTGCTGAGAATCAAAAACTTTAAAACTTGAAAGCAGCCAGAACAAAACATTACACTGGGGGACAGTAACACAAATGATAGCTGGCCTCTCATCAGATTGTCACTTGACTTATCAGAAACAATGGAGGCCCAGAAGACAATGGAATTATATTTTAAGTGCTCAGTGAACTGGGAGCAAAGTACATTTGCCTCAACTATATTAGTCCTAAAATCTTATAATTTGTTAGGAAGTCCTTATTTTTATACCTAGCAAAATGGCAGCCCATTTCTGGTTAAAATTATCCAAAATTCTGAATGAGTTGAGATTGAATTAATTTCTACTTTATTCAAAATTGGTATCTCCTCTCATTTATCTGTCTTTTTTAAAATTCTATTTCAAAACAAATATATTCTAATATACTAACCCTCCCTCCAAAATATCTAGCTCTTTCCTTCTTCAAGTATAAATTCTTACGAATATTGGACAAACGGACATAGCATGGAACAGGTTTTCTACTCAAAGGTTTGAGCAGCTATTAAACTCTCAAGTCCCTCAGAACTTTTCTTTCAGATCCTCATTTTCATATAGCCTCAATTTAACAGAAATCATTTGCTCTTAAACAGTTAATAAACTTTTAAAGTTGAAGTAATTTTTAAACAGCAGAAACAAGCCAATCAAAAGATCATCATTATCTCTGGTACAATTTTAATCTTTGAGTTTGGGACATGCTGACATGCTTTCAGTCACTGTATTTGGTTTCTGGCATTTTAACTTTAAGTTTTTCCCCTTTGTTCATTCCTTTTAATTTTTCTTTTACTTCAAGTAAAAATACAGTGTTAAAACAACATTAAGCTATATGTTTTAACTGAATAAGTACCAGGATATTCGGAGTTTAAATTCCCTTGGGAACCATAACTCTAACAACCTTCCCCCTCCCCCATATAAATACATGCTACAATAGGGTCTTTCATCGCAAAACTCATACCCGCGAGGCAACGTCATTTATCACTGAGTAAATAATGCAAGATAACATAATGAAAAGGGGATTTTGCTTTATACCCTTAACTATAAATAAAAATATATAGCACTTTGCAGGATTACCACATGTGGTAGGATAGTAACTTAAATACCAACCTTTAAGCCAAACTATAAATAAGATAAACTATGCTCTCTGGTCTCAAGTTTTAAATAGTATCTCTTTTCTTTAAACTAACTGCTTTCATGAAGCATATAAGAGTGACTGCATATAATTTGTGATCATTGTGATCATGTAATGAAAGATCCTATTGTGATATGTATATGCAAAAAACAAAAAACAACTAGAGTTAAGGTTGTTGCAGGAATTACAAAAAGTGCTTGTGATGAAGATAATGCAGTGAAGCCAAGTCAGAATCAGAGCCAAAGACCTTTTCCTGGATAAAGAAAGCAAATCACCGTCAGCTGTGGCTTGATTTATATATTATAACAAACCAGTCAAGGGGTGAGGGAGAAAGAGGTCGAAAATGTGAACACTGAAAACAAAAACTGATTCTACTCGCATCAGTATCAGTACACTGAATTATGCTTCAACATGATGTGGTATGATGGAATTCAGATTCCCTCACGGCAGCTTGTGTTTATTCTGGCTGTTCTGATCACATGTTAGCATCCAGATGCCATTCCTCTTTGGTGCCTAATGTGTTTATGCTCACATTATCATCAGGCATTGCAAAGATCATATTAGAAGTGATTTCACTCCATTTTCAAAGAGGAAGGAATTTATCCCTTTGATTGCTACTTGCTCACAAAATACACCTTGTTTCAGTTTTCTAAAAAAGTGCCACTTAAACTAAATTATAGCAGAGTGATCGGAAAAGGACTCCTGGGAGAACTCATTACAGTTATACAGAAAAGGAGATTTTGCTCTTCTACGCCTTTTTCAAGAAGTCATACTTGCCCATGGAGGCCGGCCAGTGAAGGCACTGGAAAGGTTACTTACCTTCTTAACTTCGATATCTGATTCCTCCTTAGGAGATGTGTCTTCATCAACACTGACTTATTTGTTTTGGGAACTACCAACAATTAAAGATTTAAAATGAAATACCTAAATTAGAAAATAACCTTTCTGTGTCAAAACTATTAAAGACATATCAATAGAACACAACAAAGAATGAATCAATCAGAACATTGTCTGTTGTAGCTACACCTCTCCCATCAAGTTTGACCATGTCCTCCTATAATCCTTTATCCTTCCCTCTTCCCTTGGCCTTTGTCATCTTGCTCAAGGAACAGGACTTTATATATCCAGACAACTTTCCACTATCCAGGGGCAAATAACCTGATTTGTCAGGTTTTTTTTTAAAAGTGCACTTATGAAAAACTTAAAACTAGTGAAAGGTAGTGAAAACACCTATAAGAGAGTATCTACTTAGAAGAATTTATTATTTATTCAGTGCTTACTATGTAGCCGCCACTCTCCTACTCTCTTGAAATCCTTTTTATTCTTACTATCCCCTTTTACAGATGAGGAAATTATCCCCAGACAGGCTAAGTGCCCAAGATTACCAACACGTGAACTCATGCAGCTGGACTCCAGAGTGTTCTTAATCACTATATACATGGCCTCTAGTGCATGGCAATCCTACAGAGTAACCAGGCCATGCCACCTCGTATCAATGTCATTTGGAAACCAAAAAAAAAGGCCCATCACAGACAACAGCCAAGGTGAGGGTCTCCTGAGGGCTGAGTTCAGGACGGTGAAGGGAGAATAATTAGGTCAGGGAAGGGAGAAGTGGGTACAAACAATAGACACTGCATCTCTGCCCAGCTCTTGCCCCACTCTAACACTTAAAAGAAGAGACAGTTCAATGAACATGAGAGATCAGTAACATAGTTCTCTGACAGGTAGGAATTTTGAGGCGCTTTTCAAACTTTATAATGTTTAGTGCACCTAACTTCACACATTTATTCTTTTCTTACTTTTGAAGAATAATGACTGTGTTTCTAAATATTAGCTATAAATAATTTTATCCTATATCCATTTTATACCATATTTTTATTCTTCTTTTAATCATGACTGGGGATTAAGTAACCCCACTCCATTCCTCCTTCCATTACATTATTATTCAATACTCCTATTTACTGAGCATTGACTAGAGTAAGAAGTTGAATTTCCTAAGCTGAACCCATAATCACAATTTCAAGCCATTTCATGGATACTCTCACAAGGGCTTCTGAGTCCCTGCTTACTTAACTGTGACCACATCCACCGCATTAATGCTTGACCCCAGTAAAGTGCCCCCTTGTATTTTCCCATCTGAGTCAGCTGAGATTTGCAAGTTCCCATGTTTGCCCCCTGACCACACTCGATTTGCCACCTCCCAGTAGTTATCTGGGTTCTGCACCATTCCTCTTCAATCCACCCTCATCTCCACCCCCAGGTTCACTGCCATGGCTTCTGCTTTCCACTCCTGCTCCTGGCCACAGACCACTGCCACCTCCTTCCTTCTTCCCACATCTACTTTCCCACCTCTCAGCTGACAGGAGCCTTTAAAGTTGCTCAGGCTTTCATGCTGGAAAGAAACAAGGATAACATAAATGTGTCTTCCCTTCTTTGGCCCAATAACTACCATTCTAGTCTTTGCTTTCATTTTGCTATCAAAGTTTTTCAACTGGTAATTTATACCTCTTCCATTGTATGATCACACATTTCTTATAACTGTTGAAATCTGGCAACTGACCAAACCACTTCACTGAAAGTTTACTTTTAAACATTCACAATGACTTACTTCTTACCACATCTAGCTTGACCTCAGTCCTCATTTTTCTTGACTCTCTGTGGCATCTGACACTACTACCTTCCGATGATTCCTAAGACATTGTACTACCTATCTTTCCTCTTACATCTCTGACTCCAGAACACTGGGTGTTCCCCAAGGCTCAGTCCTGGGCCCTCTTCCATTCTGGAGTCTTCCTTTTGCTCACGTATCAGATACTCAACTAATCATTCTATGGAAAGGACTCAACACCTTATCAACAGCTCTGATCGTTAAGTCCCTGTCACCTATCTCCAAAGCAATGCTGCTCAAACTATCTGTGGTAAGGGGCTAGTCATTTTTTCCCGTTACAGTTCAATACTTTTGTAAAATATAATAAAAACAAATCACAAAAAAAGAAAAAAGCCATACAAAATACAAGCCCCTATTTTAAAATTATTAGATTTAATATAAACACAATCAGAACAAACAACAGCATAGGAAAAAAAGACGAAAATTACTATAACAGTTTCTAAATTATTACTCTTTATTTCTGCACTTCTCTTCTTGCAGACCAACTAGTTTGTGGGTGGACACTGGCCATGGACTACATTTCAAGGAGCACAGCTCTAGAGGCCTGTAGGGCATCCAGCTACCATCCTGCCACTCCCTTAACAGACAACAACTTCCATATTTCCGTCTGTTATGGCAGCGTCACCTTCCACTGGGCCCAGAAGTTTTGCCTCATCCTGACTCCTCTTTCCTTTGTAACTCTATCCAATCAATTACCAACCTTTAAATTTTCTTCCTTCAAATTGTCTTCCATCCAACTCTTCTCCACATTGACTGCAACAACCCTAATTCAGAAGCTAAGATCTCCTACTTGAACTATCATACAACAACCTTCTAAACGAGTCTCCTTGTATGGTGAGCAGTCATTAGTGCTATTTACGAATATTTCCAGTTTCACCTCCCTGGCCCCTCCTCTCAAACACAGAAAACTACAGTTTCTGGAACCCTTGTAGTTGGTTACTGCCATGTGACTAGTTGTACCCAATGAGTTGTAAATGGAAGTGTGAGTGTCATTTCCAGGCCTCGTATTTAATTGCTGGTGCCTGACCCTCTAGAGCGTTCTTTTCCCTCTCTTAAGGCAAACAAAATATGAGATATTGGCTATTCTATCAGTCTGGGTCTCTGAAGGACTATGATAAAGGAGAGCCTCCAACTGAGCTGTGATGGACATGCAGCATGAGCAAGAGACATATCTCTATTTTTTTTAAACCACAAAGATTTTAAAGATGCTTGTTTCTATTGCTATCTCACAGCTTGTACACTCTGACCCAAGCCTCTCCTCTCTCCAAAACCACACCACCAAGACGAAGGTCCCTGAAGCACTAATTTATCATCATGTCCCCACTTTTAAAAAATAAAATAAAATGGCATGCCTCAAATGAATTTCTGTGGTTTAAAGAAAAAAAAAAACAAAAAACGCAAACTCCTTAGTATCAAAGCTCTCATCAACCTATTTTTTCAAACATCCTACCAGATCAACCTCTTTTACCTGAATCTGCCAGACTCACCACCCCATACCATCCCCTGCCCAAACAAAGGAACAATTCCTCTCTCTCCTCCTCAAAGGAAAGGTCAGTTCTATCCATTCCACTAAACTTCCTCCACAGTCCTAAAATCAGCCAACACTTCATGAATACTTACTAAGTGCTAGGCTTTGTTCTAAAGTTAGTACTTTCAATGTACTAACTCACTTAGTCTCATAATGACTCTATGAGGTAGGTATCATTAAACTAATTTTACAGATGAGGAGACTGAAACACAAGGATTAAACAACTTGCTGAAGGTTATACGACTAATAAATTATGAAGCCAGATGAACCCAGCAGTCTGACTCCAAAGACTGTCCTTTTAATCACTGCCCTGTATTGTTTCTAGGACACTCTGATTTCCCTTTCACTGAACTTCCATTACACTGTGTGGATCTTCCTAGCACATAAAGTTGTGCCTTGCACGACTAGTCACAATTTCATGTGTGCAGCCTTTACCTATCAATACTAAGCTAGACTGTAAACTCTGGGGATATACCTTACCACTCTTTGTATCATTCAATAAGAAAATATCCCCAAAGGAATCACTCTGCGATAAGTATGCTTCTACTGACAAGGATAGATATTAGTCATGTTTTTTTTTATTTTCTGTATTTTATAACACTTGAGATCTTGAGGCCTTGCTGATGCTGGAGAGACAACCCCTTCCAGGGCTAGCTAATATGCAAACCAGCCAATCCACAGTCCATACCCCCAGCCACCTCCTTTATCTAACTCACACATCAAGCTAATATTTCCCCTACCCTAAATCACCCAAGGCAAGATACCAGACAACTAGGGACCACCCTTGTAGCCCAGAGCCTCTGAAATTATTCAAACTAGCCAATCCTAAGTCTGCTGACTCTGTCCTGCCTTGCCTTTTCCCCAGAAACCACAATAAAGGCTCATGTCCATGCTTCCCCCTTACTCCTCCTGCCTCCTATCAACCCCGGTGCCTCCAGTGTGACCCTGCATAGCCAGCTCCCTTCTCCTGGGAACTGTAAATAATAAACTCTTCTTTCAAAGGCATTTGTCTCCATGTCTGTCATCCTATCATACCTGATTAAAACAAAACCCCGGGTATATTTTAAAACAGATCATCACATCTGGAGGTCCTTGGAAATGCAAACTGCACACTTGAGACCAGGCAGGATTCTATCTCCATTGGTGCTGGAAGGAAGGATTTTCAGTGGGCATAGAGGAGACAGAGGAGTGGTACATGGAACAGAATTGGTTTGGTGGTCTTCCTGCTTAGCATAAAGAAGACAGAAGCCCATCTTGTCTTCCAATTCCAATTTTAGCAGTTACTATCTCAGCACTGAATTGGTAATTGTAATTGTAGAATCTCCAAATCTTTAAACAACCCTACATATGTTAGTTGTTTTCTATTTTTTCCATAAGGATTAGCAAGAAAATCCCTAAGAGTCTGAAGACAACCATAGGGGCAACAAGGAAAGGCAAAAGCTAAGGAAAGTGTGGCTTATCTGTAGACAGTCTTAGGAAAAACAAAATCCAAGGAGAGGAGTGGGTGCAGGCAGTTCTGAGAAGAGAGAACACCAGCTTGAGCCTCTGCAACCTGCCACCAGGAAAAGAGTATAAAGATCCCAACCTGGATTTGAGAAGCAGTCTTAGTAATGAAACCCAAGGGGTTTCCTAACACACTCTCTCCTAGACAAAGCTAAGCAGTGTCCATAAATGCTTAATAGACACTTGTTGAATGGATACCTCAATCATATAAAATTGAATAGTTTTAAGATACTCACGGAGACTTAGATATAGTCCACTTCGTCCCCCCCGTGCCGGTATAAAACCTTTTTTCTTGCCCTTTTCTATATCTCCCCTGAGACAAAGGTACTTCTTTTCTCCTACAGGATAAAATGGTGCAATTTTTCACAGTGCTCTGAGGTTCCAGTGTTCCTATGGAATATCTGCACATTCAGCCATTGCTCCTCTGAAAAAATGCCAGAGGACTCCCACTCCACAAACACTCCACGTTTCAGAGGTTCAGGAAACAAGGCGGGGAACAGATCTGGACTATGGCAGGCCAGGAGAATACTATTCACCCAAAAACTTCCCTAGAACATATTGGTCCCAAGCTAGCAACATGAATCTAGAATGCCTTAGAGAAATCAGGTAGACCAGAGTCTTTAGCCTATGGGGAGTCAGTCAATTCAGAACTCCTCCGGACTACTCAGAAATCTTTGAGAAGGCACCTGACCTTTGCATAGCAATATTAACGACAATTAGCAACTCCATCTAACAACTGCTTGCTATAAGGCTAGGCGTATTAAGTACATCATTGCATCTATTTACCTCTATCTACCCAGTGAGGTAGGTTTTTCATCCTTTCTACAGACGAGTAATTTGAGGCCCAGATAGGTGAAGATACTTCCTTAAATTCAGTTATTAGATGGCAGAGTTGAAATTTAGATTCATATGGTCTGATTTCAGATCGTAGACTCTTAAAACTACGCTTTGCCTGAAGCACAGACCAAGTCTAGATCAAAAATGTCCATTTAAAGCACAGGAAGTGCATTAGATCCTAAATCCATGAGTTGAAAGAGAATGGCGACACTGAAACAGGTAAAAAACTACTCCCGTATTCCCATACAAACATGGCTATCCACCATCACCAGTCTTCCCACCATTCACAAACACCATATTCTACTGCTTACTGGCAAGGCAATTTATACTATGTCACAGGTCCTGCAATTTATATTATGCTACAGGCCCTGCCTTTTAAGGAGTAATAAAATCTTACACATACACACCAAGTGAAAGGTATATTTTAATCCTGACCTAATAAAAGTTAACTATATAAAATTGCATAATACCAAACAACACTTTACATGTTGATATCCTATTTGTTAAAGCTAAAATCACGTATTAATGATGATGCAATAATATAACATTCTATATATCCCTGAATAGGCAACACTCTTACCATGAGACACTGGACTAGACGTTCTAGGGGTTGGAAGATGACGGAAAGGTAAATAAGGATGGGATATTAGAACACAAACTCATGTTTTAGGTCTACTTCTAGGCTTCCAGGGATACCAGCCTTGTTGATATATGCTCCTTTCCCTCAAATTTCTTCCCACCATTCTCCAGAAGAAAAGACTCCTATAGACAAGCTCTGAATGGCTTCATCTCTTCAAAAATGGAATATCAGTTCTTTCACCTGATTTTCACATGACAGTTTCTAAAACCCTCATAAAAATCCCAGGTCACACTTGAGGTCACTCACTGTCCTCAATGCAGTACAACAGTTGAAATAAGGTTTGACCATAGCAGATTCAAAAGGAAGGGGTATTATTTCACCAAGTGCTTTGCATACCACAGGGCCAAGATAAGTAACTATTGAACACTTTTGTGGATATAATTCAACTAATATAGCCTTTAAAAATAAAAAGAACTGGCTTAATATCTAATATTTAATGATGAAAGCATTATCAAACTACCCAGGAATTTTTGTTATGCTATGATAAAAATTAACAAAACTTTTAAAACTCTATTAGGAGAAGTAATAGAATTTATTATGTCCATAAATATTCATATACTGGAAACAGGATCTAGATTAATAGAGCTGGGTTACAGGGTTCAGTAGGGTAAAAATAAAGAAATTGGAAAAGAAAATATAGAGAAAAATATCAGCTTTTTAAGTAAGATTTCCTCTTCTAGAAATGTTGAAAACCACTGGGTTTTTTTGTTTGTTTTTACTTTTTGAAGCCACACCACATGGCATGCAGGATCTTAGTTCCCCAACCAGGGATTGAACCTGTGCCCCCTGCAGTAGAAGCACAGAGTCTTAACCACTGGACCACCAGGGAAGTCCCTGAAAACCACTGTTTTTAATAGAAGCTATTTTTGATATTTTGGCCTTAAAGAAATAATCTGAAAGTAGTTTATTAGTAACAAATGTTCTACCGTGGAGAAAAAGTTACTGCTCTAGCTCGTAGGAGAATATATTTTATTAGCATAAAGAGATTACAGATGCAGACTCCTCGAATCTATGATCACAAAGGACTAGAAATCCAGTTCCCACTCACAGCATGAATCCCCTCTAGAACACACCTGCAGAGTCATCCAATGACTATTTCAAAAGCCCCAGGTATTTTTAATATTGTTTAAAAACAGCAGAACAATCCAAATGCCCATCAAGTGATGAATGGAAAAACAAAATGTGGTATATCCATACAATGGAATATTACTCAGCCATAGAGAGGAAAGACATACTGATATATACTAAACATGGATGAGGCTTGAAAAAATTATGCTAAGTGAAAGAAAGACACAAAAGGCCAAATATTATATGATTCTATTTATATGAAATGTCCAAAACAGGCATATCCGCAGAGACAGACAGTATATTAGTGGTTGCCGGGGGCTGGGGAAAGGCAAAATGGGGACTGACTACTAATGGATAAAAGGATTCCTTGTGGAGTGATGAAGATCTCCTAAAATTAAACTGTGGTGATGGCTACGCAACTGTGTGAATATACTAAAAAGCACTGAACTGTACACTTTTAAAGGGTGAATTTTATGGTGTCTGAGTTACATCTAAATAAAGCTGTTATTTTAAAAATTGGGGAAAAAAGAAAAGCAAACCATTTAAACAAAGTTTTACAGTGATTTTCTCACAAGTGTCCTATGGAAGATAGAAAATCTTACATAATTTAGAACAAAAGACTCAATAGAAACATATAAATGATATTAGCAAGGATTATTAGGGATATTAGGGTTGACATATATACATTACCATGTGTAAAATAGATAGCTAGAGGGAACCTGCTGTATAGCACAGGGAGCTCAGCTCAGTGCTCTGTGATGACCTAGACGGGAGGGATGGGGTGGGCAGTGGGAGGGAGGTCCCAGAGGGAGGGGATATATGTATACATCTAGCTGAGTCACTTCACTGTACAGCAGAAACTAACACAACATTGTAAAGTAACTATACTCCAATAAAAAAAAATAAGCTTAGTACTTTAAAGGGACTATTTTAAAAAGATACATATTGATTTCAATAGGAACTTACAGTTAAAGAATTATGCTAAGTACACATCTCCTTCCAACATGGCACAGCATTTCAATCTTAGAACTTATTTTGATATTATTTTGAAGACTATTTCAAAAAGTGTTAGCCTTGAGTATTTGTTTAAAACAGTATTTCCCAAGCTTTAGTCACGTATGTACCGTCTTCAGTATTTTTGCCATCCTCACACCATCTGTATTATTATTTTTTAAATATTTTCCTTCAATCCACTTCACCATTGACTCACCTTTTGTAATAACCATGAAATCGTGGGTTTGAAGTGCTAATACACACTTTTCCCCCATATATTAAAATTCAAAATATGCTTATCCATGTACCACTTTAAATCATCTTGTATACAACTCAAGAAAACACTGGTTAAAAAAACCAGCTTTGCCTGGTAACATATCTATACTTTAAAAAGTGACAGGGAAATTAGAATGGTCAGAAAAACACTGTTAGGACTTTTCTATAAAGTAAGGCACATGTTCAACGGGAGCAACAGGGCTTGCACTTGGCCAAGAGAAAGTCTTTGAGAACAGTACTGGCGTGGATGGTAGAGGAAAATGGCGGGCAGTAGGCCTCCATGAGGGAAGCAGCTGAAAGAACAGGGATGTTAGGTCTTTTCTACAAGTTCTTGGATACAGTATGATACAGTCCGGGTGCTACTGCCATGTTCAGCTTGTCAAACAGAGCTGAATTTGGCAGAAGGAAGGCTGTCTGATGATCAGATGGGGCAGGGCTTTTTTTTTTTTTTTTTTGCGGTACGCGGGCCTCTCACTGTTGTGGCCTCTCCCATTGCGGAGCACAGGCTCCGGACGCGCAGGCTCAGCGGCCATGGTTCACGGGCGCAGCCGCTCCGTGGCATGTGGGATCTTCCCGGACCGGGGCACGAACCCGCGTCCCCTGCATCGGCAGGCGGACTCTCAACCACTGCGCCACCAGGGAAGCCCAGGGGAAGGGCTTTCTACTGACTCTGCTTCTTCCTTCCTGTTGACACCAGTCCTAAAAGCCTGCAGAGGGGCCCACTGCTAAAGTAGTGACTCCAGGGCAGAGAAAGTCTGGGCTCTATTACATCTGTTCCTCTTGTGTAAAGGAAACATGAGTTAGATTTCATTTTGAAATATTAGTATGAAGGGTGGTTTGAAACAGATTCCTTAGAGAAGCTTATTCCCATTCCTGATGGGAGATGTCATCATACAACCCCTCCTCAAAAAAACTCACATTGAAGACCCTGGAATAATTGATCATCCCCTTTTTTACTCCCTTTTCCCACTGCAGAGGGAACAACTACTGTTGTTGACAATTATCCATCTTAAGTAGGTGAATCAAGAACATGCCACTGTCTTTACTCTTATCCATTTAAGAAGCCCTAACTGAATTCTGGAATAGCGAGGAATACAGAAAGATAGTAACTGAAGGCTCTCTCCAAAGAGAACAGAAAAAAAAAAAGGAAAAAGAAAAAAAAAAAAAAAGCTTCCTTCCCTATTCTTATTCATTAATCATTTTCCTGAGAGCTAGATATAACAACTTTTAAAAGAAATCTATGTAAGAAAAAAATCATAAATCATTTTTTAAAATTTATTTATGTATTTATTTTTAGCTGCGTTGGGTCTTCATTGCTGCGTGCAGCCTTTCTCTAGTTGTGGCGAGCGGGGGCTACTCTTCAATGCGGTGTGCAGGCTTCTCACTGTGGTGGCTTCTCTTGTTGCAGAGCATGGGCTCTAGGCACATGGGCTTCAGTAGTTGTGGCACATGGGCTCAGTAATTGTGGCTCACAATCTCTAGAGCGCAGGATGAATAGTTGTGGTGCCTGGGCTTAGTTGCTCCACAGCATGTGGGATCTTCCCGGAGCAGGGCTCCAACCCATGTCCCCTGCATTGGCAGGCGGATTCTTAACCACTGCGCCACCAGGGAAGCCCCATAACTCATTTTAGATAAACCTACTCCTGCCCCTGAAAGTGATCTTAGGGTTCTGGTCAATAGGCTCACTGACATATTTTCTTAACACTCTTGATGCCTTTTAGGCTTCTGGCACATGGCTTGGAGACTGTGGAAAGATATACTTTCCTAGTATTTTCTCAAGTTAATTTATTCTTTGTGTGAAGTTTTGATATATAGCCCCATAACTGTAAAGATAGGCTTCCTGAAGACTGTTCAGAAAATATAAATTATAGAACTACAAAACCTTTAAGTCTGATTGGTTTTGTGTTATATTATACTGTCAAAATGGTCTTTGGGAGCATTTTAACCTAGGAAGACTACTGATGATTTCTCAAAGAATTTCATCCCAAGCATCAATTTCCATTGAACATTACACATTCAGGTAGCTTCATTACTAGCAATTCAGATTCACATCTGTAAATATCCTCAGAAACTCATGAAAACATTTGTTTTATAACCAGATAAATCGCAACTCTTCTCAGAGATCTACCACAGCGTGTCTCAAAGTGTGGTCTGAGGATCACACGCACTAGAGTCAAATGGGGAGGGTGTTTGTTAAAAATACAGATTCTTCTAAAATATGACACAAATGAACTTATTTATGAAACAGAAAAAGACTCACAGACACAGAAAACAAACTTACGGCTGCCAAAGGGGAAAGGGGGTGAGGGAGGGATAAATTAGGAGTTTGGCATTGGTAAACAACAAGGTCCTACTGTATAGCACGGGGAACTATATTCAGTGTCCTGTAATAAACCATAATGGGAAAGAATATGAAAAATTATATATATATATATGAACTAACTGTGCTATACACCAGAAACCAACACAACATTGTAAATCAACTATACTTCAATTAAAAAAAAAAGATTCCTAGAAACTATGTCAGAGCTATTAAATCAAAATCTCCAGGGATGGGGCCACTAACCCACATTTTATATAAGATGGCCAGGGAATTCTTATGTACCTCAATGCTTCTGAACCACTTAGCTACTTGAACCAACTCTTGCCATCACAAAAACACAAAAACAGGATTCTCACAAGTCATTGCATATATAAAGTATACATTAAAAAAAGAATCAAGGAATAAATATTTGAAATGGAAAAGAAGGCAAAGTGAAAAGTTCTCTTCTATTACAGTCTGGAAGAATTTAGATTCTAGTGTGAACTGCAGCCATGAACAGGAAGTATTCTCTACCTGTAAGACAAGTGTTATTTGTTACTATATTTATAGTAAAGATACCAATATCTCTTCTGTCACTCAGTGTGAAACACAGGATACTCTGTAAGAGGAATGCCATACTTACACAATGATTAAAGGATGCTCCAGCATGCAATAAAGTCTGCACTCATTCTTTCTCAACACTGTGACTTTGCCACCACAATTTGGCAAAGTGGTTCTCAACCACTTTGAATTTCCTGGGCCAGTGGTTTTCAAACTAGACATACATTTAAAATCATCTGAAGATCTTGTTAAGACACAGACTACTACTTGCATTTACAAGTTCCAGGTGATTACTGATGCTGTTGGTCCAGAGACCAGACTTGAGAAGCAAGTCTAACTTAGGCTTAATCTAACTCTGATCTCCTTCAATGAGTTCAGTGATGCTAAAAAAAAAAACTACTCCAACTGGCAAAGACTCTAACCACCGGTTGCAGGGCTTCTTGTGTAGGACCCTTGCTGTTCAGTATCTTCAGGAAGTTCCCATCATTCAAAACTTGTAAGGGTGATAAGCTTGTCCTTTCTTGGCAGCTCCAGGGATAAACACCCTTCCTATCCCTCCCCCAATTCCTAGCCTCTGTCTGACCCTACAGCCTCACTTCCTACCCTGAAACTATACTTCCTATGCAGGAAAGCTATTGGAAGTCAAGAGGTCCGTCTGTTCCTGTCTTAGGGAACTACACTTCCTTTAGCTGGAAATCAAGGCAGGCTCCCTCCAGTTAGTGATTTATTTGATGACTGTCACAGGACTACAGCTGTACAAACGAACTCAGCAAGGAGTACACGTCTGGAGGCACAATTAGGTCAAGTATAAACTCAAAAGACTGTCCAGAAATAGAAGCATTCAGCTCTCAACATTTACATACTGGTCCTTCGTGGGAATAAATATATAACACAGATTTCTCCATTCAGAGATAGATCCAGAATTTACAGACTACAAATGGGTGCCCCATGCTCTCTAAACAGCTTTCAAATTCATCTCATCAAGGTTTAAAATATATTCCCAGCATCAGGTTCTAAGTGGTGAATTGCGTATATATTCAGTTCATCCTTCCCAAGAAAAGATATTTCAATAAATTCTTAGAAATTGAAAAACATGTCGGAGCAAGGTAAGAAAACGCATTGGATAAAGCTTAAATATCTTTAGAGGATCTTCAGGAGCTCAATCATCTTTTCAATTTGAACATATAACTAACAATTTGGGGACCATGTTAAAATTAATTAGGAAGTTTAACAGGTAAGGCTAAACAGTTTATTTTTCTTTTTTCTATCCTTAAGAAAAAAGTAAACCTGGAGAACAAATACAGAACTACACCAATAGGGAAGGATGTTTTTAAAATGTTGGCCATAAGCTAGTTAAATGTTGCAAATACTGCATAACATTAATAATTTACTATGTATGGTAAAAATATATGACTTCCTTAAACCACTGTAAGAAAATGATTAAATACAACATACACTATAACCATGGTATTTCCAAAACCTAGAACACTTGTTTAACAAGAAAATATGTTAAGCCATGTTCTGAATCAAAAAAATTTGTTATAAAAAACAGTCCAAATCCTTGGGCATCCACTTGCTCTAGTGTGACCACTGAAGAGTCTTAGGTTTGTCCAACTACCGAATATGGGTGCAAACTGAGCACACAAATCATTTAATGTCATCTGCTACTGGAGACCAACTGATGGATGTAATGCTGCTGCTTTTTACCACACAACTTCTTTGACAAAATGTTGTTTTCTGGCATGTTGTTGTATTTAGCATAAACATCCATTTTCATGGTTTGGAGAGAGCAACCCATTTCTCCTTTGAGGTGCTAGATCCTAAACACCAAAACAAATCAGATCCACATGGTATAAAAAACTGGTCATGCGCTTCCCTGGCGGCGCAGTGGTTGAGAGTCCACCTGCCGATGCAGGGGATGCAGGTTCATGCCCTGGTCCGGGAAGATCCCACATGCCACGGAGCAATTAAGCCCGTGCACTACAACTACTGAGCCTGTGCTCTACAGCCTGTGAACCACAACTACTGAGCCCGCATGCTGCAACTACTGAAGCCTGTGCTCCACAACAAGAGAAGCCACCGCAATGAGAAGCCCGCGCACCACAATGAAGAGTAGCCCCTGCTCACCGTAACTAGAGGAAGCCCTCCCACAGCAACAAAGACCCAACACAGCCAAAAATAAATAAATAAAAATAAATAAATTTATAAAAAATATTGTTAATCACCAGTAGAGGATTTAGCTATTATAGGATATTCCTTGACAGAAGCTGATTTTTTATACTACATCAAATAGATTGGCTTCCATGAAAAATAATTTGTATTACATTCCCCTGCCCTGCATATAGCCACCTGAGGACCTGGTCCTGCTCTCCAGCAGGCCAGCAGCAGACCCACACCACCCCCCACCTCTGAGCAGCCAACCACACCAGAAGCCTACCCCACCCTCCAGCAGACCTGCAGCCACCACAGGAGGCAGCCCTGCCTACCAGCATGCCCACAGCAGTCTGCCTCACCACAACAGAAGGGCACACACAGCCCACACAGGGACACCTCTAGAGCATATAATTCTGATGACCAGAGGGGAGTGCACTGCTGGATCCCACAGGATGTCTCCTACATTAAGGCCACTTCTCCAAGATCAGGAGACGTAACTGAACTGCCTAATACACAGACATAAACAAGAGAATTGGCAAAATAAGAAGGCAGAGGAATATGTTCCAAGTAAAGAAACAAGACATAACCTCAGAAAAAGAACTAAACAAAGTGGAGATAAACAATCTACTCAAAATGAGTTCAAGGTAATGATCATAAAGATGCTCAATGAACTTGGGAGAAGAATGAACACAGTGAGAATTTCAACAGAGTTAGAAGATATAAGGAAGAACCAAACAAAGCTGAAGAATACAACAACTGAAGGAAAAAATACATTAGAAGCAATCAACAGTATATTAGATGATACAGAGGAACGGATCAGCAATCTAGAAGACGAGTAGTAAAAATAAGCCATGCTGAACAGAAAAAAGAATTTTTAAAAAGAAGGACAGTTTAAGAGACCTCCAGGAAAACATCAAGCATACTAACATTCATATTATAGGGGTCCCAGAAGAAGAGAGAGAGAAAGGGGCAGAGAACTTATTTGAAGAAGGAATAGCTGAAAACTCCCCTAACTTGGGGAAGGAAATAGACAAGAGAGTCTTAAACAAGATGAACCCAAAGAGGTCCACAGCAAGACACATTATATATACAATGGCAAAAATTAAACATAAAGAGAGAATCTTAAAAGCAGCAATAAAAAAGTAACAAGTTATGTACAAGGGAACTCCTATAAGGTTATCAGCTGACTTTTCAGAAGAAACTTTGGAAGCCAGAAGAGAGTGGCAAGGTATATTCAAAGTGACAAAAGGGAAAAAACCTACAACGAAGAATACTCTACCCAGCAAGGTTATCATTCAGATTTGAAGGAGAGATAGAGTTTTACAGATAAGTAAAAGCTGAAAGAGTTCAGCACCCCTAAACCACCTTTACAAGAAAAGTTAAAGGGTCTTCTCTAAATGGAAAAGAAAAGGCCACAACTAGAAATATGAAAATTATGAAAGGAAAAAATCTCATGAGTAAAGGGAAACATACAGCAAAGGTAGTAGATCAACCACATATAACACAAGTAGAAAAGGTTAAAAGACAAAAGTAGTAAAATCACCTGTATCCAGAATAAGTAGTTAGGGAATACACAAAACAAAAAGATATAAAAATATGACATCAGGGCTGCCCTGGTGGCGCAGTGGTTGAGAGTCCGCCTGCCGATGCAGGGGACGCAGGTTCGTGCCCCAGTCCGGGAAGATCCCACATGCCGCGGAGCGGCTGGGCCCGTGAGCCATGGCCGCTGAGGCTGCGCGTCCGGAGCCTGTGCTCCGCGACGGGAGAGGCCACAGCAGTGAGAGGCCCGTGTACCGCAAAAAAAAAAAAAAAAAGAGACATCAAAAACACTTGGGGGGTGGTGTGAGTAAAAATGTAGGGTGGTTAAAATGCATCTGAACTTAAGAGATCATCAACTTAATCACATATATATAGATTGTTATATATGAACCTCAAGGTAACCACAAATCAAAAACCTCTGATATATACACACACAAAAAAGAGAAAAGAATCCAAACATGGGATTTCCCTGGTGGTCCAGTGGTTAAGAATTTGCCTTCCAGTGCGGGGGACGTGGGTTCAATCCCTGGTTGGGGAACTAAGATCCCACATGCCGCAGGGCAGCTAAGCCCATGCACCACAACTACTGACCTGCATGCTCTAGAGCACACATGCCACAACTAGAGAGCCCACGTGCCGCAACTACTGAGCCTACACATTCTGAAGCCTGCACGCCACAACTAGAGAGAAGCTAACGTGCCACAACGAAGAGCCTGCGCACTGCCACGAAAGACCCCGCATGCCTCAACGAAGATCCCACGTGCTGCAACTAAGACCCGACACAGCCAATAAATAAATAAATAAATAAAAGTTAAAAAAAAAAGGATCCAAACATAATCTTAAAAATAGATATAAAATCACAAGGGAAGAGAGCAAAAGAAGAAAGGAACAACAACAAAACTACAAAAGCAAGGAGAAAACAATTAACAAAATGCCAATAAGCACATACCTATCAATAATTACTTTTGAACACAGAGGCAAAGGTCCTCAACAAGATACTGACAAACTGACTCCAACAATAAATAAATTAAAAGGATCATATACCATGATCAACTGGGACTTATCCCAGGGATGCAAGGATTTTTCAATATCTGCAAATCAATCAACATGATATACCACATTAACAAATTGAAGAATAAAAACCATGTGATCATCTCAATAGATGCAGAAAAGGCTTTTGATAAAATTCAATGTCCATTTATGATAAAACCTCTTCAGAAAGTGGGCACAGAGGGAACAAACCTCAACATAATAAAGGCCATATAGGACAAACCCACAGCTAACATCATACTCAACAGTGAAAAGCTGAAAGCATTTCCTCTAAGATCAGGAACAAGACAAGGATGTCCACTCCTGCAACTTTTATTCAACATAGTTTTGGGGGACTTCCCAGGCGATCTAGTGGTTAAGACTCCACACTTCCAATGCAGCGGACGTGGGTTCAATCCCCGGTCAGGGAACTAAGATCCCACATGCCATGTGGCGCAGCTAAATAAATAAATAAACAAACAAACAACATAGTATTGGAAGTCCTAGCCACAGCAGTCAGAAAAGAAAAAGAAATAAAAGTAATCCAAACTGGAAAAGAAGAAGTAAAACTGTCACTGTTTTCAGATGACATGATACTATTAATAGAGAATCCTAAGGATGCCACCAGAAAACTACTACAGCTAGCTCATCAATGAATTCAGTGAAGTTGCAGGATACAAAACTAATATACAGAAATCTGTTGCATTTCTATACACTAACAAGAAAATATTAGAAAGAGAAATTAAGGAAACAATCCCATCTATGACTGCAACAAAAAGAATAAAATACTTAGGAATAACCTACCTAATAAGGCAAAAGACCTATACTCTGAAAACTATAAGACACTGATGAAAGAAACTGAAGAGACACAAACAGATAGAAAGGTATACCGTGTTCTTGGATTGGAAGAATCAATATTGTTAAAATGACCATACTATCCAAGGCAATCTACAGACTCACTGCAATCCCTATCAAATTACCAATGGCATTTTTCACAGAACTGGAACAAAAAATTTTTTAATTTGTATGGGAACACAAAAGACCCCAAATAGCCAAAACAATCTTGAGAAAAAAGCACGGAGCTGGAGGAATCAGACTCCCTGACTTCAGACTATGCTACAAAGCTACAGTAATCAAAGCAGAATGGTACTGGCACAAAAAAAACAGACATATAGATCAATGGAACAAGACAGAAAGCCCAGAAAGAAACCCACACACTTATGGTCAATTAATCTATGGTCAATTATTAGGAGGCAAGAATATACAAGGGAAAAAAGACAGTCTCTTCAATAAGTGATGCTGGGAAAACTGGACAGCAACATGAAAAAGAATGAAATCAGAACATTCTTTAATACGATACATAAAAATAAACTCAAAATGGATTAAAGACCGAAATGTAAGACTGGATACTATAAAACTCCTAGAGGAAAACATAGGCAGAACACTCTTTGACACACGTTGCAGCAATATTTTGGGGGAACCATCTCCTAGAGTAATGGAAATAAAAATAAACAAATGGGACTTAATTAAACTGAAAAACACCAGTCAGATGGCCATCAATAAAAAGTCCGGAGAGGGTGTAGAGAAAAAGGAATCCTCCTACACTGTTGGTGGGAATGTAAATTGGTGTAACCACTATGGAAAACAGTATGGAGGTTCCTTAAAAAACTAAAAATAGAATTACCATATGATCCTGCAATCCCACTCCGGGACATATATCCAAAGAAAACTCTAATTTGAAACGATACATGCACCCCAATATGTATTGTTCATAGCAGCACTATTTACAATAGCCAAGACATGGAAGCAACCTAAATGTCCATCAACAGATGAATGGATAAAGATGTGGTATAGATAGATAGATAGATATAGATATAGATAGATATAGTGGAATATTAGTCATAAAAAAGAATCACTTTGCTGTACACTTGAAACTAACACAACATTGTAAATTAACTATACTTCAATAAAATAAATGAATAAAAATAAAATTACTTTAAATGCAAATGGACTAAATGTTCCAATCAAAAGGTCAAGGCTTTTAATGTCACCTACTTATTTCCTAGCTTGCAATGACAATACTTGTGATATAATAACAAAAACTAGGTCAGCTTGTATCTGTTGATAATATATATAATTTTTAACTCTTTGTAAAAGAGGTACAAGTTAGTACCCATTCTTGATGAATAATGCAGGGTAAGTTCATTAAGATAAGGCAAAAAAACAACTTCCACTGAAGTCTGGATTAATCAAACATAGAATAAAGCATATTTATAGGCGTATTCTACTAGTAGTTTATGTCCTGCTTACTGAGTCCATTGTAATTACCTGTCAATTAAAATTGTACAAACATAATTATATGTTCCAAATAAATATGAAACAATAAAGAGCAGGTGGGAGAAGGCAGGGGAGAAGAATACTTCTAAGAGGTTGTAAGATTTAATGATAAGTTGACATTACTTCAGCCAATGACTGAGATGCCCAAACACAAAAGAAATGTTCTGAAATTAGGTCACATAGCACAGAACCAGGGCCTTTTGAAAAGCAGAATATTTAGAGGTAAAGGATCACAAAATCAGATCAGGAAATATTGAAAAAGAAACAAAAAACAACTACTCACCTAAAAAAACACTGCAAGAAAACCAAACTGGATGAATTCCATGACTTTTTAAAACACTGCAGGAGGGAAGTACAAGTTCAGGGAATTGACAGTGTTAGAAAAAGAGTTGACTAACACTTACTGGATAGAGTAAGAAAACAAACATCCAGAAAGTCTTAGTTCTTGTCTTATTTCAGAATCTCTTAGGATGGCCCATGACTGCTTTTCCAACTTGCTCTGGCTACTTTCTCTCTCTCCCAAAATTACCTACTCAGTGCCAACAACCTTCATCTTCACTCCACTCAGCAAACCAATGGTCCATTCTTGACATTTTTATTACTTGGAATAGATCTACATCTAAAATATGTAATTTTCAAAATAAAATAAAATAAAATATGTAATTTCCATAATCTAATCTCAGAACACGACCTCTTACTCTCCCCACTCTTTCTCTGGCTTACTTGCCAACTCTTTTACTTACTGCATTGAGACCCCAGTCCCTCACCCTTCCTCTTATGTCCAATCGATCTGCTTCTTCTGACTCTAAGGCAGTGGTTCCAATCAGAAGTGATTTTGCCCCTCAGAGGGCAGTTGACAATGTCTGGAGACATTTTTGATTGTTACAACAGGAGGGGGTTGTTACTGGCGTCTAGTAGGTAGAGGCCAGGGATGTTAAACACCCTACAATGCATAGGACAGCCCCTACAACAGAAAATTATAAATGTTTCTAAAGTTGAGAATACCTGCTCTATGGTCCTCTTTAGATAATGTGGTCTATTTGTTCAATCACTCTTAGGACATTTTAACCTAAATTCTCTTGCCCTTTCATCCTTCTGACACACCTGTTCTATAAAACATAACTCTCAACCAATTGAATCATTCCAATTTTCTACTTCTAAACTTGGTGTACAGAGCTCAACAAAAGCAAAACAAACAAATAAATATCACGTAATCACAAAAATAGCTGACAGTACATATTCACAGATTCCAACCTCAGCAAAACCCTCAGCATAATCAGGCAGGCAACTCTTCTTGTCTCTTGCTAGTCACCCCTTGACTCCTATCTTTTTCCCTCAGTGACTATTCTAAACACTACCTGTCCCCTCAATTCCCCACTCTCCCCCAAATCAAACACTCAATGTCAGCAACTTTAGCTGCTTCACAAAAGACATTTTGCTACCACTAGACAAGAACTTCCACATATTCCTTCCCCATCCTATGGGAGAATTTTTTACATCTATCCCCACCTTTCTCCCTAGGAGAATGGAAGAAATGTCCCCCCTGTCCCAGCAAACTCTGATCATGGCCTACGCTCTGGATATCATCACTTGCTGGTCTCCTCCTGGACCCTGCTTCATCAATTATCCAGCCCCCTAAATCATCTACCTCAACTTCTTCCTCTTTTCCAGCCCTTTTATTTTTAGGAGAAAAAAAGTACAAATGAACGAATGAACAAAAACCTTTCCTTCCACATCTCTCTCATCATAGCAAAATTCCTTAAAAGAACTGCCTTTACTCTGTTGTCATTACTCCATCTCCCTGCTCACATCCCTACTATGCCACCAAGACTCCACAGTGGAGGCAAATGACTTCCTAGTTATCAACTTCGGTGGGTTCTTTCAGCCCTTAATTTTGGAGCATTAACACAAATTACCGTGCCCTCCTTAAAATTTTCTCCTCTTTTGGTGCTTGCAACACCATTCTCTCCTCCATACATACCTCTTTGGCCTTTCCTTCTCCCACCTCTTAGATGTCTGTGTGTCCTGTAGTTCTAGCTTCAATCTTTCTCACTTGTTTGTGCAATCCATGCTCTAGTCACTTCAAATCATACATCCGGCCCTGATTTCTTCTAAGTTTTCCTAGTGAATGACATCACCATCTACCCAGTTACCCACAGTAGAATCCTAAGGATCATCCTAGATTTCTTACTCTCACCTACACATAAACAATTGCAAAGTCCTATCAATTTAATCTAAGTATCTCTTGGATCCATCATATTCATTCTCTCTGCAACCTGTCTAATTCAGGTCATTATTTCTCACCCAGACATATTATTCTAAGAAGAATCATAATTAAGGGTATACAGGTAAAAAACTTGGAAGTCCCTTCTTACCAGTAAGAATGCTACACAAATACAATGAGGTATGATTCAAAAGAACACAGAACACTGGTACTCTTTTTTTAAAAAAATGGATTCTAATACTGTATAAATACAGGCAAATCATTTCATCTCAAGCTTCAGATTCCCAAATGCTGAATGAAGGGTAAAAGAGATATATCTAAGGACCTTTGAACCCTTAACATTCATTCTATAATTCTATTTCTACCAGACAATACTCTGAGAGTTCCTACCTCCAAATATGCACCATACTTGCTACATATGCAAGATATTATTGGTGCCAAAAGAAACAGGCTGATATGTCCCCTTTGCTGCCAAAATATAGCCAGCATATCCTGATTACCATCAGTTTCAAAAAACTAAACCTTCAGTTACAAGTGTCAAAGAAATAAAATGTAAGCAAAAGAAAAAGCCAAGAAAAAAGTGTAATGAAGCTGACTATATATATAGAAAAATGCTATTTCAAAATAATTTCTTCAGGAATCAAGCAACATAGAATGAGTTAGATATAAAATGAGTGCACTATAAACCACTGTGACAGTCAATAACAACATTATGAACAGAAAGCTTTCTCTACCCACAAAACAGTAGTGTAGGAATTGTACAATATCTAAAGTCAAACACCAACACAATATATATGCAATATGAGATCATAAAAAGTTTTAGGATCTACTTTTCAAAGACAAGGAGATAATACAAACTAAGCTGTGAAAATGCAGTCTGAATCCCATTAAAATGCTGTCACCCCACTCAAATGAGAAGCACCTGTTACTCTTTTGACAGTTTGGGTTCAGTTGCTCTTCTGTTGTCTACTAAGCTCAGAAGTAATGTCCTGTTTTGAAGATCATATAGAAGAAGAGGGTAGAGAAAGAGTGTGTTAGACAAAACAATTTACATTGTAAAGTTGATAATGACCTAATGGTTGGTCAACTCAAAATTTAGGATAAATCAACTAGAGCCAGTTGAGCTAGAGCCAATAGAGCCACACAGACTGGGTAAACTCCCAATGTCACCACCTACCAGCCTCGTAATCTTAAAAATTCATTTAATTTCTCTGTGCCTCAGTTTCTTCACCTGTAAAACAGAACAATGATATTACCTACTTCATAGGTAAAGTGCTTGGAACAATGCCTAGCATACTGTAAATGCTATAGAAATATTGGGTAAAGTTATCATTATTATTATTTTCCTTCTTATTTTTTGACTAAATATTAGGTGAGAAGAAAAACAACACTATAATGTATGCTCAAGCTCCAGTTTAACACTGTTACCAGGTGTTTTGTTCACAGTTCAATAACAATGTTATTTCAGTTGATATCTCCAATCCTGATCCTCTAGGCACTCACAGTCAAATCAAATCTGACTCAAATCAAATCTGACTCAAATCAAATCTGGTATGAGTGTTAAGTTCATACCACATGAAATGAGAAGTATAAACAGGCATAATTCACACACACACACACACACACACACACATATACACACAAAACAAGACACATAATTAACTGAACAGAATAGTTAACCTAGGAATAAACCTATGCATGTATGGTCAATTAACTTATGACAAAGGAGCCAAGAATATACAATGAGGAAAGGACAATCTCTTCAATAAATGGTGTTGGGAAAGTTGGACAGTCACATACAAAAGAATGAAACTGGACCACTATCTTACATCACATACAAAATCAACTCAAAACAGATTAAAGACTTGAATGTAAGATCTGAAACCATAAAACTCCTAGAAGAAAATATAGGTTGTAAGCTCCTTGATATCAGTCTTTGCGATGAGTTTTTGCGTCTGATACCAAAAGCAAAAGCAACAAAAGCAAAAATAAAGTGGGGCTACAACAAACTAAAGTTTCTGCAGAGTGAAGGAAACCATCAACAAAATGAAAAGGCAACCTACTGAATGGGAGAAAATAATTGCAAATCATATATCTGATAAAGGGCTGATATCCAAAATATATAAAGAATTCATACAACTCAATAACAACAACAATAAAATCCAATTTAAAAATGGGCAAAGTACCTGAATACCCATTTATCTAAAAAAGACGTTACACACGGCCAACAGGTATATGAAAAGGTGCTCGACATCACTAATTATCAGGGAAATGCAAATCAAAACCACAATGAGATATCACCTCACACCTGTTAGAATGCTTATTTTCAAAAAGACTAAAAATAACAAGTGTTGGCCAGGATGTAGTGAAAAGGGAACCCTTGTATACTGTTGGTGGGAATGTAAATTGGTGCAGCCACTATGGAAAACAGTAGAGAGGTTCCTCAAAAATTAAAAGTAAAACTACCATATGATCCAGCTATTTCATTTCTGGGTATTTATCCAAATAAAACAAAAACACTAACTCAAAAAGATATATGCACCCCATGTTCACTGCAGCATTATTTACAATAGCCAAGATAAGGAAACAGCCTAAGTGTTCATCCATGAACAAATAGATAAAGTGTGGTATATACGCACAACAGAATATTATTCAGACATAAAAAAGAATGAAGTCCTGCCATTTGTGACAACATGGATGAACCACAAGGGCATTGTGCTAAGTGAAATAAGGCAGAGAGAAAAAAATAAATACCATATTATGTTCTCTAACATGTGGAATCAATCAATCAATCAATAACCAGGCTCACAGATACAGAGAACAGATTGGTGGTTGCCAGTGGCAAGAGGTGGGCGGTGGGAGAAATTGGTGAACTGTTTTTGGTTTTTTTAGTATGTATGGTCAATTAACTTATGACAAAGGAGCCAAGAATATACAATGAGGAGAGGACAATCTCTTCAATAAATGGAGTTGGGAAAATTGGACAGCCACATACAAAAGAATGAAACTGGACCACTATCTTACATCATAAACAAAATTAAATCAAAGCAGATTAAAGACTTCAAATCAAATTTATTTTTTTAATTTTATTTTAAAATCAATTTTTTTAAATAAATTAAAAAAACAGAAAATTTTAAAAGTTTTTAAATAAGCAAAATTAAATATGCATCAGAAGTACAGCATATGGTAGATAATACAATGGAATGCTATTCAGCCATAAAAGGAATGAAAGTCCGATACATGCTACAACTTGGGTGAACCTTGCAAACATGCCAATTGAACTAAACCAGACACAAAGGATAAATGGTGTCTGATTCCACCCACATGAGGAACCTAGAATAGGCAAATTCATAGAGACAAAAAGTAGAATAGAGGTTAACAGGGGCTGGGGCAGGATGGTACAGGGAGTGAGGGGAATGAGTTGTTGTTGTTTAATGGGTACAGAGTTTCTGTATGGGAAGATAAAAAAATTCTGAAAATGGACAGTGGTGATAATTAAATAACACTGTGAATGTGCTTAATGCCAATGAGCTGTACACATAAAAATACTCAATTTTATATTATGTAAATACATTTTACCATCTTAGAAAAACTTTTTAAAACTATAGCCTATATTTTCAACAAGAAGATTTAACATGATTATCAGCCTTAATAGTATTAAAATAAAGGATAGATCATTTATTCTCAAGTTCCTAACTAGGGACATCAAAGGAGTCAACATCAACTCTTAGCTGGTCTTGGATTAAAGTACACACCTGAAAATGGGTTATATACCTTGCAAATTTCATACGGAACATTATTTCACCTTGTTGATAGAGTCAATTTGTTTTTTACTTCCATGAGGGAGATAGAAGGAAAGAGAACTATACTGAGGAGATAACGTTATATGAGGCCAATGCATAATGGTGGTTTTATAAAGAAGTACTTATCCACAAAGAAGCAAGATAACATGAGTGCAATAGTATAACTGCCCAGGGCACCATAAAGGGTTGTGTAAATCAACTGACATTCAATTCAGACGTAGAGAGGGTTCCCATGTATTGGTAAACCATAATTTAAAACACTGAAATATCCCCCAAAATTCAAACAGACGTTGAAAGTCCATTATTTTAATACATATAATAAAAGAAAATATTTGAAAGCTCTACTCCAAACACTCTAAGAAAAACGCATATTGCATTACAAAGACACAATGAAAGTGAATTTAATAAATTAACATACGGGTAGAAGAACTGAGCCTCTGGCCAACAGCCAGCCAGAAACTGAAACCTGCCAACATGAAACTGAAACCTGCTAACAACACGAGTGAGCTTGGAAGCAGAATTTCCAGCCCCAGCTGGGCTTGAGATTTCTGCAACCCCAGACTTCAGTTTGTCTACACTTCCTAAGAAACCATGAACCACCCAGGGCCTGGTGCTCCAGCCGGGTGACAGGCCTGTGCCTCTGAGGTGGGAGAGCCGAGTTCAGGACATTGGTCCACCAGAGACCTCCTGGCTCCACATAATATCAAACGGCGAAAGCTCTCCCAGAGATCTCCATCTCAACGCTAAGACCCAGCTCCACTCAATGACCAGCAAGCTACAGTGCTGGACACCCTATGTGAAACAACTACCAAGACAGGAACACAACATCACCCATTAGCAGAGAGGCTGCCTAAAATCATAATAAGGTCACAGACACCCCAAAACACACCACCGGACACAGTCCTGCCCACGAGAAAGACAAGATCCAGCCTCATCCGCCAGAACACAGGCACTGGTCCCCTCCACCAGGAAGCCTACACAACCCAATGAACCAACCTTACCACTGGAGGCAGACAGCAAAAACAACGGGAACTACAAACCTGCAGCCTGCAAAAAGGAGACCCCAAACACAGTAAGTTAGGCCAAATGAGAAGACAGAGAAACACAGCAGGTGAAGAAGCAAGGTAAAATCCCTGCAGACCAAACAAATGAAGAGGAAACAGGCAGTATACCTGAAAAAGAATTCAGAGTAAAGATAGGAAAGATGATGCAAAATCCTGGAAACAGAATGGAAAAAATACAAGAAACGTTTAACAAGGAACTTGAAGAACTAAAGAGCAAACAAACAATCATGAACAACACAATAAATGAAGTTAAAAATTCTCTAGAAGGAATCAATAGCAGAGTAACTGAGGCAGAAGAATAGATAAGTGACCTGGAAGATAAAATAGTGGAAATAACTACTGCAGAGCAGAATAAAGAAAAAAGAATGAAAAGAATTGAGGACAGTCTCAGAAACCACTAGGACAACATTAAACGCACCAACATTCAAATTATACGGGTCCGAGAAGAAGAAGAGAAAAAGAAAGGGACTGAGGAAATATTTGAAGAGATTATAGTTGAAAACTTCCCTAATATGGGAAAGGAAATAGTTAATCAAGTCCAGGAAGCACAGAGAGTCCCATACATGATAAACCCAAGGAGAATCACTCCAAGATACATATTAATCAAACTATCAAAAATTAAATACAAAGAAAAAATATTAAAAGCAGCGAGGGAAAAGCAGCTATTAACATACGAGGGAATCCCCAAAAGGTTAACAGCTGATCTTTCAGCAGAAACTCTGCAAGCCAGAGGGAGTGGCAGGACATACTTAAAGTGATGAAACGGAAAAACCTACAACCAAGATTACTCTACCCAGCAAGGATCTCATTCAGATTTGAGGAGAAATTAAAATATTTACAGACAAGCAAAAGCTAAGAGAATTCAGCACCACCAAACCAGCTTTACAACAAATGCTGAAGGAACTTCTCTAGGCAGGAAACACAAGAGAAAGAAAAGACCTACAATAACAAACCCAAAACAATTAAGAAAATGGTAATAGGAACATACACATCTATAAGTACCTTACATGTAAATGGATTAAACGCTCCAACCAAAAGACACAGACTGGCTGAATGGATACAATAACAAGACCCGTATATTTGCTGTCTACAAGAGACCCACTTCAGACCTAGGGACACATACGGACAGAAAGTGAGAGAATGGAAAAAGATATTCCATGCAAATGGAAGTCAAAAAAAGCTGGAGTAGCAATTTTCATAACAGACAAAATAGACTTTATATAAAGACTATTACAAGAGACAAAGAAGGACACTACATAATGATCAAGGGATCAATCCAAGAAGATATAAAAATTATAAATATTCATGCACCCAACATAGGAGCACCTCAATACATAAGGCAAATGCTAACAGCCATAAAAGGGGATATTGACAGTAACACAATAATAGTAGGGGACTTTAACACCCCACTTTCACCAATGGGCAAACCATCCAAAATGAAAATAAATAAGGAGACACAAGTTTTAAATGATACATTAAACAAGAAGGACTTAATTGATATTTACAGGACATTCCATTCATCAAAAACAGAATACACTTTCTTCTCAAGTGCTCATGGAACATTCTCCAGGAAAGATCATGTTGGGCCGCAATTCAAGCCTTCATAAACTTAAGAAAACTGAAATCGTATCAAGTATCTTTTCCAACCACAACACCATAAGACTAGATATCAATTAGAGGAAAAAATCTGTAAAAAATACAAATACATGGAGGCTAAACAATACACTACTTAATAAGCAAGAGATCACTGAAGAAATCAAAGAGGAAATCAAAAAATACCTAGAAACAAATGACAATGAAAACACAATGACCCAAAACCTATGGGATGCAGCAAAAGCAGTTCTAAGAGGGAAGTTTGTAGCAATACAACCCTACCTCAAGAAACAAGAAACACCTCAAAAAAACAACCTAACCTTACAGCTAAAGCAATTAGAGAAAGAAGAACAAAAAACCCCCAAAGTTAGCAGAAGGAAAGAAATCATAAAGATCAGATCAGAAATAAATGAAAAAGAAATGAAGGAAACGATAGCAAAAATCAATAAAACTAAAAGCTGGTTCTTTGAGAAGATAAACAAAATTGATAAACCATTAGCCAGACTCATCAAGAAAAACAGGGAGAAGACTCAAATGAATAGAATTAGAAATGAAAAAGGAGAAATAACAACTGACACTGCAGAAATACAAAGGATCATGAGAGATTACTACAAGCAACTATATGCCAATAAAATTGACAACCTGCAAAAATGGAAAAATTCTTAGAAAAGCACAACCTCCTGAGACTGAACCAGGAGGAAATAGAAAATACGAACAGACCAATCACAAGCACTGAAATTGAGACTGTGATTAAAAGTCTTCCAACAAACAAAAGCCCAGGACCAGATGGCTTCACAGGCACATTCTATCAAACATTTAGAGAAGAGCTAACACCTATCCTTCTCAAACTCTTCCAAAATATATCACAGGGAGGAACACTCCCAAACTCATTCTCCGAGGCCACCAACACCCTATACCAAAACCAGGCAAAGATGTCACAAAGAAAGAAAACTACAGGCCAATATCACTGATGAACATAGATTCAAAAATCCTCAACAAAATACTAGCAAACAGAATCCAAAAGCACATTAAAAGGATCATACACCATGATCAAGTGGGGTTTATCCCAGGAACGCAAGGATTCTTCAATATATGAAAATCAATCAATGTGATACACCATATTAACAAACTGGAGGAGAAAAACCATATGACCATCTCAATAGATGCAGAAAAAGCTGTGGACAAAATTCAACACCCATTTATGATAAAAACCCTCCATAAAGTAGGAATAGAGGGAGGGTATTAGGTATTAGGTATTAGGTATTAGGTATACCTAATAGAGGGTAACCCTCAACATAATAAGGGCCATATAGGACAAACAAACAGCCAACATCGTTCTCAATGGTGAAAAACTGAAACCATTTCCACTAAGATCAGGAACAAAACAAGGTTGCCCACTGTCACCACTAGTATTCAACATAGTTTTGGAAGTTTTAGCCACAGCAATCAGAGAAGAAGAAATAAAAGGAATCCAAATTGGAAAAAAAGAAGTAAAGCTGTCACTGTTTGCAGATGACATGATACTATACACAGAGAATCCTAAAGACACTACCAGAAAATTACCAGAGCTAATCAATGAATTTGGTAAAGTAGCAGGATACAAAATTAATGCACAGAAATCTCTTGCATTCCTATATGCGAATGATGGAAAATCTGAAAGAGAAATTAAGGAAACACTCCCATTTACCACTGCAACAAAAAGAATAAAATACCTAGGAATAAACCTGCCTAAGAAGACAAAAGACCTGTATGCAGAAAACTATAAGACACTGATGAAAGAAATTAAAGATGATACCAACAGATGGAGAGACATACCATGTTCCTGGATTGGAAGAATCAACATTGTGAAAATGACTATACTACCCAAAGCAATCTACGGATTCAGTGCAATCCCAATCAAACTACCAATGGAATTTTTCACAGAACTAGAACAAAAAATTTCACAATTTGTATGGAAACACAAAAGACCCCGAATAGCCAAAGCAATCTTGAGAAAGAAAAACAAAACTGGAGGAATCAGGCTCCCCAACTTTGGACTATACTACAAAGCTACGGTAATCATGACAGTATGGTACTGGCACAAAAACAGAAATATAGATCAATGGAACAGGATGGAAAGCCCACAGATACACCCATGCATATATGGTCACCTTATTTTTGATAAAGGAGGCAAGAATATACAGTGGAGAAAAGACAGCCTCTTCAATAAGTGATGCTGGGAAAACTGGACAGCTACATGTAAAAGAATAAAATTAGAACACTACCTAACACCATACACAAAAATAAACTCAAAATGGGTTAAAGACCTAAATGTAAGGCCAGAAACTATCAAACTCTTAGAGGAAAACATAGGCAGAACACTGTATGACATAAATCACAGCAAGATCCTTTTTGTCCCACCTCCTAGAGAAATGGAAATCAAAACAAAAATAAACACATGGGACCTAATGAAACTTAAAAGCTTTTGCACAGCAACAGAAACCATAAACAAGACGAAAGGACAACCCTCAGAATGGGAGAAAATATTTGCAAATGAAGCAACTGACAAAGGACTAATCTCCAAAATTTACAAGCAACTCATGAAGCTCAATATCAAAAAAACAACCCAATCCAAAAATGGGCAGAAGACCTAAATAGATATTTCTCCAAAGAAGATATACAGATAGCTAACAAACACATGAAAGAATGCTCAACATCACTAATCATTAGAGAAATGCAAATCAAAAGTACAATGAGGTATCACCTCACAGCAGTCAGAATGGCCATCATCAAAAAATCTACAAACATAAATTCTGGACAGGGTGTTGAGAAAAGCGAACCCTCTTGCAATGTTGATGGCAATGTAAATTGATACAGCCACTATGGAGAACAGTATGGAGGTTCCTTAAAAAGTAAAAACAGAACTACCATATGACCCAGCAATCCCCATACTGGGTGTATACCCTGAGAAAACTATAATTCAAAAAGAGTCATGTACCACAATGTTCACTGCAGCACTGTTTACAATAGCCAGGACATGGAAGCAATCTAAGTGTCCATCGACAGATGAATGGATAAAGAAGATGTGGCACATATATACAATGGAATATTACTCAGCCATAAAAAGAAACGAAATTGAGTTATTTGTAGTGAGGTGGATGGACCTAGAGTCTGTCATACAGAGTGAAGTAAGTCAGAAATAGAAGAACAAATACCGTATGCTAACACATATATATCGAATCTAGAAAATAAAAAAAAAAGGTTCTGAAGAACCTAGAGGCAGGACAGGAATAAAGATGCAGACATAGAGAATGGACTTGAGGACACAAGGAGGGGGAAGGGTAAGCTGGGATGAAGTGATAGAGTGGCATGGACATATATACACTACCAAATGTAAGACAGATAGCTAGTGGGAAGCAGCTGTATAGCACAGGGAGATCAGCTCAGTGCTTTGTGACCACCTAGAGGGGTGAGATAGGGAGGGTGGGAGGGAGACGCAAGATGGAGAAGATATGGGGATATATGTATGCGTATAGCTGATTCACTTTGTTATAAAGCAGAAACTAACACACCATTGAAGGCAATTATATTCCAATAAGGATGTTAAAAAGTAAGAAAATAAAGCAGAGATCAGCAAACTAGAAAGAAATTAATTAATTAACATACAGGTTAGGATACAGGATTCTAGTTAGTATAATTTAATTTTCTTGTAATTACCACATATCAAATACTATTCAAAGAATAACAATTTTCATAGAGAAATGCAAATCAAAACTACAGTGAGGTATCACCTCACACCAGTCAGAATGGCCATCATTAAATTGTCTACAAATAATAAATGCTGGAGAGGGTGTGGAGAAAAAGGAACCCTCCTACCCTGTTGGTAGGAATATAAACTGGTGCAGCCACTATAGAGAACGGTATGGAGGTTCCCTAAAAAACTAAAATTAGAATTACCATATGATCCTGCAATCCCACTCCTGGGCATATATTCAGAAAAGACAAAAACTCTAATTGAAAAAGATATATGCACCCCAATGTTCACAGCAGCACTATTTACAATAGCCAAGGTAGGGAAGCAAACTAAAGGTCCATCAACAGATGAATGGATAAAGAAGATGTGGTATATATGTACAATGGAATATTACTCAGTCATAAAAAGAATGAAATCATGCCATGTGCAGCAATATGGATGGCAATATGGATGGACCTAGAGATTACCATACTAAGTGAAGTAGGTCAGACAGAGAAAGACAAATACCATATGATATCACTTATATGTGGAATCTAAAAAAAGGATACAAACAAACTTATTTACAAAACAGAAATAGACTCATAGACACAGAAAACGAACTTATGGTTACCAAAGTTGAAAGAGGCAGGAGGGATAAATTAGGAGTTTGGGATTAACAGATACATACTACTACATATAAAATAGATTAACAACAAGGACCTACTGTGTAGCACAGGGAACTATATTCAATGTTTTGTAATAATCTATAATGGAAAAGAATATATATATGTATGTATAACTGAATCACCTTGCTGTACACTTGAAAATAACAGAACATTGTAAATCAACTATACGTCAATTAAAAAAATAAAAATAAATTAGAAAAAAATTTTTCAAAGAACTAGAATATAATATTCAAAGAACAAAAAGCCAAAACCAGACTAATAATAATATTAGAAACACTTACATGGCTCTTAGAATATGCGTGGTTTGTTATAACCTCTTTACATATACTACTAACTCACATCCCTCACAGCAACCTCAGACAACAAGTATCCTTATTATTCCCATTTTACAAATGAGGAAACTGAGGTGTAGAGGGGTCAACCACGTTGTCTGGGCTCACTGTCCTACTAGTAAGTGGCAGCGTAAGGACTGGAATCCTGCAAGTGTGCTTTCCCGGTCCTTAATTTTAATTGCTATGGTTTACAATCTCTTGGTGATATTAAGGAGTACACTACATAAAGTCTAGGAAAACTCAAAATGCAAAGCAGTTTGGGGGCCAAATATAACAAATGTCCTGAGGAAATCACCAAATCACAACACAACAATAAATGAGATTCATAATGACTGCTCTGAGACATAAGGGAAAGTTAAAATATGTTCAGTATACTTACTGTTTTAGAAGGCAAAGAATTATTTAGTGCATTTAAATTTTTTCCATCCAAAACTGTCAATATGATTTTCATTTCTAAAGGGGTAAAACTTTCAACTGTCCAAAATTACTCATTCCCTGAGAGCTCTAAACAGAAAGTTACTGAGCAATCTTATTTGCCAATTATCTCATTCTTAATGAAATATGGTATGTGTGTGGTGTGTGTGTGTGTGTGTGTGTGTGTGGTGTGTGTGGGGGATCATAAATAAATTAAGGTTTCCACGTGTTTTGATTCTAGGTATATAAGAACTTAATACTAAAGATATTAGAAAGTGTCAAATCATTTGGATAGATGAGTGAATAAACTCATAGAATTGTGTCATTATTGTAAAAAGCCTAGAATCTGATCACTCATAGTGAGTTATAAAAAAAAAAAAAGTACAGGCTTTCAACTCATACATAGAACTGAACTTCAAGCTTGTCTCCACCAGTATAGTTACCATGAATTTTTGGCAAGTTAATTTCACATACCTGAACCAAAGTTTCCTTCCCTGTAAGTTGAGGATACTAATTCCTAACTCACAAGGTTCTTGTGTGAGCTAAGGAAAAAACACATGCAAAGTGCTGAACACAGTCCCTGGGATATAGCAGATGGTCAACAAACAGCGACTACTATTATTCCCTAACCTTTTTCTACTTTGTCCCCCAAATGTAAGAGCCTAATCTTACCAATTAGCAAGTCATTCGTAGGCTTCTCAGAATTACAGTAAGTACAGTACCATATGCCCTATTCAAAAATGGAGCATATGAAAGTACAAGAAAATACAAAACCAAATCATCAAATGAGACAAAAACGTCGGAATCCTGTTTCCCCACCCATATCTTTTCTGGTTGGTTTTGTAATAACCCGCATTCCTTTATCAACAATACGAATCCTATCATTTTTTGGCGGTCTAAACATTCCTAGTTCGGTACTGTTGCTTATTTATTTTGACGGCTACTTTTGCGAGGATAATTGTAATCATTGCTTGAAAACAAAAAAGAAATACAGGACAGGAGCATTTTAATGAAATGCTGTAACTGTTTCATCTATCTCGACGGTTGACTGGATGCCATGTGGATCATTTATTATAGCAATATATTTTCACATTACTGCGCCACCCCCTTACCCAACAAACATGCCTTAATGAGCAAAACTCCAGACTGACAGTGAACGAATGCTCTTTAGGGACACAATAACTCAAAACTTGGTGCTCTCAGTAAGGATCCTCGGGGAGGAGGGAAGGTGGCCGGGTGTCACTGCAAGTGGAAATGAACAGAATCGGAAACTGTTCTGTCTCCTTAAACAAGATTGGAGATGAGCCCTGTGGGGCTAGGAGCGGAGAGAGGCGGGTTAGGTGGGCCTTGGAGGCAACAGAGGAAGGAGGCGGCAACTGCAGTCTGGGAAATGTCTGTGCCACCGGGGAGAGGAGCGTCAGAGCCCATCACCACCCAGGGTGGAGGCGGAAAGAAGTGGCAGGCTCAGCCCAGTCCCCAGAACTGGTTCAGCTTCAGAAGCCTGGAAGGACTGAGAGGGAATGGGAACCCAGGTGATCAAGAAAGATGAGGGTAGGGGTGGGCTCCTGGCTGCCTTCAAAACGGGACGCTGCTGACCCCGCCGCCATCCAGGTGCCGCTGGAGAGGAAGGCAGGGACCCAACAGGGAGCGCTCAGGTTACCTGTGTCAGCCGCCTGCCCGCTCGTCTCCACTTCCGCAGACTAGGTGTTACCACGGGCTACCCGGGCACGCGCCGAGTGACGTCATCCTCGCGCGCCCGAGCCGCCGTCCGCCTGGCCCCGCCCCTTGAGTGCAGGGGGTGGGCAGTGGAGGTCTGCGCAGGCGCGGAGCTGCCTGGGGCTTGGGAAGGCGTGAAAAAGGCTTGTTTTGGATTTTGTAGGGTCGCCGTCTTACCCTCCTACTCCTAGTTGCAAAATCTTATAGGGACTTAATAAAAAAAATGTTATTGAAATACAGACATGGACTTTTTATTCTTTATTTTGCTCTTCCTCTTCCGTATATAACTCTTGTTTGTATACTCGTTCGTTCCAGCACTGTTTATTTAAGTCCTATTGTGTTCCAGGCAAGCACTGTTACAGAATCTGGGATACAGCGATGACAAAACAGACACAATGCTTCCTCATGGAGAAAGCAAACATTGAATAATTCACCAAAGATATTTTAGGCGCATCTCATTTTATTGCCCTTCACTTTATGCCACTGGGCAACCCTGCCATTGTCAGATAATAGCATTTTTTAGCAATAAAGTATTTTTAATTAAGGTAAGTTTTTTTTTTACATAATGCTATTGCACACTTAATAGACTACAGTATAGTGTAAACATAACTTTTATTTTCACTTAAAAACCAAAAAAAATCATGTGAGTTACTCAAAAACTAAAGGAGGATGTCAGAGAAGTGCCCTATGAAGAGGCTCATTAAGCTGAGAAGGGAAGAAGCCAGCTCTATGAAGATCTGGAGCAAGAACAACCAAGAGAATGATGGAAAGCTATGGGGAGGGGACTGAATGTAGTGGTGCCCTTGAGAAAGTGAGAAAATAGGCTAGGGGAAGAATAGAAGATGAGATTAACAAGGCAAGGAGAGTTCTGATCTCGCAAAGTTTCTTTGCAGGAGGCATGGATTTTATTTTAACTATAATGGGAAGCCAGTGAAGAGTTTTAAACATGCAAGTGACAGGATCTGGTTTTATAAGATCACCCTGCCTGCTGTGTATAAGAATAAACGATTTAGAGTCCGAGAAAGGGTTCAAAGAGAACAGTTGCTTTTGCAATGATCAGGTAAGAAATGATGGAGAGAAGTGAACAAATTTAAGGAATAATTTGGAGTTAGATATGACAGACTTGGAGATAGATTAGATAAGGCCATAGGGAAAGAAAGGTGTCAAAATGACTTCTAAATTTTGGGCTTTTGCAAATAGCTGGATAACACAGCTAAGACAATTTCTAATACTTCACAAGATTTTCTCCTCCTCCTTTCAACCCTGATCCCTTTGCTTCTTTGTTACCAAGCCCTCTCAGTTCTCCTCTTACCTTTGTGATCATCTCCCCTCAGTTTCCATCAAGGGGCTCCTTTTTCCTTTCCTTTTCCTTAACTCTTCACCCCTTGATCTTCTTATGCTACATCAGGGGCTGCAAGCCCAAAAGCCTACAGTGCCCAGGCAGTGAACACAAAGGAATGAACCTCGTGGATAGACACTATGAAGAACTGGAGCTCATGGTCCCTACTCAGCTCTAATTGATTTTTGCCAACCAGCAATCTTTCCTAGTGATAGATCCTCCCATTTTTAAAGAGAAATCAATATGCAGATACATGAAATCTCTCAAATTTCAAATGTTGGTAACTAATTCAAATTTTGTTGAACTCTTTTTTGGATCAAACAAAATGCATCTGCAGGCCAGATGAGGCCTGCAAGCTACAACTTTGCCTCCTTGATGGATATCTTCCCAGGATGGTGATTTTTGTCTACTTTCATGTGACTATCACCTGTAAGCTGATAACTCCCAAGCCTATCTCACCACCCAAGCCTTTCAAAATTTCTTATTGAAGTACTCAGATTCCACTGAGATATCCAGTTGGCATCTCAAACTGGACATTTAAAACTGAACTCATTATCTACCCTGGCCCCCAAACCTAACCTACTCAAGTATTCTGTCTCAGTTAACAGCATCAATGTCGACCCACTCACCAAAGCCTGAAATCCAGCATCATCCCAGACTTGTTCCTCTCCTTGTCCTGATCTTGATCTCTTCAATATTTATCACATCTGCCCATCACCTCCATTCTAACCAATCACTGCCTTTGCTCAAGCCTTTCTAACCTCTCTCTGGCAAGTCATGTGACCTCTCTACACCTGTTTTTTCACTTGTTAAATGAAAGGATTGAACTAGGTGATTCCTAGGATCTGTTCCATTGTCAAATTCTGTTTCATAGGGCTTCCCTGGTGGCGCAGTGGTTGAGAATCTGCCTGCTAATGCAGGGGACACGGGTTCGAGCCCCGGTCTGGGCGGATCCCACATGCCGCGGAGCAACTAGGCCCGTGAGCCACAACTACTGAGCCTGTGCATCTGGAGCCTGTGCTCCGCAACAAGAGAGGCCACGATAGTGAGAGGCCCGCGCACCACGATGAAGAGTGGCTCCTGCTTGCCACAACTAGAGAAAGCCCTCGCACAGAAATGAAGACCCAACACAGCAAAACTAAATAAAATTAATAAACTCCTACCCCCAACATCTTCTTAAAAAAAAAATTCTGTTTCATAAAGCCACCAAATTTGTCAGAGTAGTTACTTATCACTTTTTTGTTGGTTTTTGGCCTGGCTTTTTTTTTTCTTTTTCTTTTTTTTTGTGCAGCTCCACACTGCTTGCCAGATCTTAGTTCCCCGACCAGGGATTGAACCCTGGCCCTCAGCAGTGAAAGCGCAGAGTCCTACCCACTGGACCGCCAAAGAACTCCCTGGCCTGGCTATCTGAATACCAAGAATACTGTGGCTAGATTGACAGGAAAAACTGGACTTGATAAAAATAATCAATACAAAATGAAATTAACATTGACTAAAACTGGACACAATTTTATTGTAGAATAAACACTGGCTGAAAAAGAACTACTGATTGGTAACATTGAAAACTGAAAAAGCCGAGAAATACAGACAAGGTAAAATTTGTCGTTTAGTAAAAGTTGATGTAAAAATCAAATATTCAGGGATTCCCTGGTGGCGCAGTGGTTGAGAGTCCGCCTGCCGATGCAGGGGACGCGGGTTCGTGCCCCGGTGCGGGAAGACCCCACATGCCGTGGAGCCGCTGGGCCCGTGAGCCGTGGCCGCTGAGCCTGCGCGTCCGGATCCTGTGCTCCGCAACGGGAGAGGCCACAAGAGTGAGAGGCCCGCGTATCGCGGAAAAAAAAAAAAATCAAATATTCATGTCAAAATTTAGATCTACAAAGTTTGTGCAGAAAAAAAAATTGGCCTTGGTTAATTATCCACAAAAGAAAGTTCATGATGTCAGAAGCTCCAATGGCTAGTATATTTCATGAAGAGAAAAAATAATACTGAATTATAACTTCAAATGTAAAAGAACTGGAATTGATTCCAGCTAAAATGATTTTAGTAAAAATGGAAAAACAAGACAGTTTAACTATAATATAAAGTTGATCATGGCATTAAATTGGCATAATGAAATTTGCTCCAGAAAGTACTATGTTTTATATTAAAGATTTCAAATAGAATTTTAAAACTTGGATTGCAGTCACGAGCATGGTCATTTCTGATATTAACAAGTTATAAAAAGTTGGTTTAGATGTAGAAGTTTTCTCATTTTGATGATTCAGGCTAAAAAGAACTCAGAAAACTAGAAAAGTGTGCAGTTAAAACTCTGTATGTGGCAGTTAAACAACTAGAGCCAAGACAGCAAATCACTTGATATGAGCTATTTTGTTTTTCTGAGTCATTCATATAGTACCAATCACCACCATGTCTTTGTTATATTTTGTTGACACTTTGTTTGTTGACACTTTGTTATATTTGTACTCATAAAAATAAAGACCCCCTTCCATTGTCTTTTTTCTTTCTACCTGTTTCTCATGGTTATGTAGGAAAAGTCAGCTTTTACAGAATAAATTATTATGAAAAAATGTAATTTTTTTTAAAGAAATCAATTTCTAAGACTCTGGTTTATGTAAAATATGGTGTGTGTTCTTGAAGGTTATTTGCACAACACTTGAAATTATAATTATGTAAGTGCCACCTTTCCTACAGAGGAGATCCTTTGGTTTTAATTTGAAAGATTATAAAAACCCTGATACTTTAATGTCAGTTTCTTATACCTCAAAATACGTAGAAAAAGGTAAATCAAGTCAGTTTATATACTTGATACATAAACACAGCAATAAATGTTTCATTTTCAAACATGAAAAATAAATAAATAAATAAAGGTTATCTTGGAAAAAAATGAAAATTTAAAGAATTGAAACTCACTGTCTTTTTTTAATTCTCTATCTCTAGTTTTGCTTTTGTAGCTTCAGTCTTCAGATATTTTTAAATATAGTATTTATCTTTAGATGGAGAAGAACCCATCAAACTTGTAAAATACCCAGGCCAGCAACGGAAGGGAAAATATACCCCCAGCCCCACTTTGGCTTACCTTACTTTGCATATTACTTCTTAAAGCTAAATCTCAAAAGTCTATCAAAAAATTTCTCATGAATTTCTCACAAAAGAGAAGTATTTTTGATTGGGTCCAAGAGTGTTCAGGGACTTCTATTTATAATGCTTTAATGATCCATTTAAAAATAGTTTTCTAGAAAATACTTTTTTTATGAAAATTATTGGTGTAAGTATAATTTTGATTTCATGTTAATATACACAAAATCAATGCTTCACAGAATCAAAGTTAACATCTTGCATTCATTCAATAGCTCCTGAAAATCTTTAGTCTTTCAGTTCTAAAACTCCTATTTTTGAGTATTTATTCATGCCACAAGCTGTTGTATTTTCATAAGGTCTGCATAATTGGAGTGCATATAGCCTGGTTTCAGATATGCTTTTCATCAATGACTATTTTTCCCTCTGATGCTATCAGCTCCATGAAATCTGTTAATATTCCCACTGAGATTTAGTGCATTGGATTTAATTTCAAGAGAATTTCTGACTTGGCCCAGGTGAACTAAATACAATAAAGGAGGAGAAGGCAGAGACTGCTGGCTATCCCTCAATATCCAGGCTGTTTTCCTCACAGAAATAGAATCCCTCACATTTTAGGTAACAGAATATCCTATCTTAGCTGGACACATGACCACTCAGAAAAAAGACAATATTTTCCAGCCTCCCTTGCAGCTAGATGTGGCCCTGTGACTAAGTGCTGGTTAACTGACAGTAAGAGTAAGTATAATGTAGCATCCCTTATAAAGTAGATAGAACGTGAGTTTGTTTTCTTCCCATCCTCCTTCCTGTTGACTGGAACGCAGATGTGTTGACTACTCCTAGAGTAGCCAACTTGGTTTATAATTTAACCTTCAGAGGCTTATGGGAAAGCAATGAGATAGAAGGAGCCTATAACCCTGAGGACTTTGTGGACAGAGCCACAATACCAGCTCCGAACTACCTACCTCTGCACTTGTGCCAAGAGAGATAAGCCACTCTCTTTTTTAAAATTTTATTGAAGTATAGTTGATTTACAATGTTGTGTTAATTTCTGCTATACAGCAAAGTGACTGAGTTATACATATATATATTCTTGTCCATTATGGTTTATCACAGGATATTGAATATAGTTCCCTGTGCTACACATTAGGACCATGTTGTTTTTCCATCCTGTATATAATAGTTTGTGTCTGCTAATCCCAAACTCCCAATCCTTCCCTACCCCCATGTCACCTCCCCCTTGGCGACCACAAGCCTGTTCTCTATGTCTGTGAGTCTGCTTCTATTTCATAGATTATGTTCATTTGTGTCATATTTTAGCTTCCACATATAAGTGATATCATATGGTATTTGTCTTTCTCTTTCTGACTTACTTTGTTTTGTATGATAATATCTGGGTCCATCCATATTGCTGCAAATGGCATTATTTCTTTCTTTTCTATGGCTGAGTAATATTCCATAATATACCACATCTTCTTTATCCATTCATCTGTCGATGGATATTTAGGTTGTTTCTAGGTCTTAGCTATTGTAAATAGTGCTGGTATGAACAGAGGATTGCATGTATCTTTTCGTATTATAGTTTTCTCTGGATATATGTCCAGGAGTGGGATTGCTGGGTCATATGGCAGCTCTATATTTAGTTTGTTGAGGAACCTCTGTACTGTTTTCCATAGCGGCTGCCCCAATTTACATTCCTACCAAGAGAAGCCACTCTCTTTTTAAAGTCACTTTATTTTGGGTCTATTTCTTCCACCTTACCTAACTGATATATAAGGACTAGGATTCAAAAGAAAAATATACAGTTAAGCCATTTTCAGACTTCATGCAGACCTGAATAGCAAAAAGAAAAAGCCTCCTGAAGGAAGCGCAGGCTTGCTTCAGTAACCCCAAGGCCTGAAGACCAGAAGACAAAGGCCTGTAAGAGATATTGTCTAATGGCAGTAACTCCTAAATTCAGTTTCTTCGTAAAGCAAGTACTTCATGTTTATAGCCTTACTCATTGTATCCTACCTAATATCCTGTCTTTCCCTTACTAACAGAGCCCTGATTTTGTGGAAGAAAATCCATCGACCTCAGAGAAATTAGGCCTCTTCACCACCCCAACAGATGAAAGATTATAAATCTAAGCCAGTTATGGAATCCCATTCCTTTCTGTCCCTTATTCATGGGCCCAGCTTTCCTTACAGCCAAGTGTAGCCATGTTGCCCAGTCTAGCCAATGAAATGGATAGGTAGCTGCTAAGAGCTCCTGGGACAGATTTTACCTCCTTATAAAAAGATAGCCGTAAAAGGAGAGCTAGCTGCATTGTACTGCCCTTTTCTTTATTACTTGTGACGCCAACGTAAGGGAAAAGATGGTTGGACCACCATGTTGACCATAGGTGGTCACAGGATGGAGTCAACATGCTGAGGAACGAGGGGGAGAAAAAGTGTAAGAGCCTGAGTCATTGCTGACATCGTTGAGCTGCTGACCATCCCTTGATATCTTCCTCTGGTCTCTTAGTAAACAATGCTGCATCCGGTTTTAGCCTTTAGTACAGGTTTTGTTGTTTTTGTTGTTGTTGCTTCTTGCAATTTTTTTATTTTTTCTGCAATTTAAAAAGAAAAAGAAAGAGTCTCAGCCTTTTTTTCTGTTACAGATTTCTCTCTTGACTCTTTTCCATAAAGACTTGTTTTCCATGCTTGCATAGTACTCAGTGCTGTCGCTTCTGCCGTTACTCTTGTGCTTCTTGCTTCTGTTGCTACTATCGTCTTTCACTTTTAAATGTGCTAAAGAAACCCTTCTACATAATTTTCTCTACCAATTATGGATTTAAACTGGATTTAAACTATATTTACAATAGCCTATCTGCATAGCTCTAATATCAATCCAGTTTTTGGTATGTCATTCCCACTGCTTTAGGCTGAACTGTGAAGAGTCCACAGAAAGGAAATGGGTCTTTGTGTTCAATAGAAGATATAGTTGTGCCTTGCTTGTTATAAGAGGCCCCAGGAATTCTGGGTATTTGTGTCCCACTAAATCCCCAATTTACTAAAGGAAAATCCATAATTATTACTGATCCTGTCACTATCTACTCATTCGACTTCTCTGAGCTTGCTTTGTTCTCATCTGTATATTAGAGAATGTCACTAAATGATTTTATGAGCTTTTTTTAATTTCAAAATTCTTCTTTTCCAACTTCACCTAGATACCAAATATATAAGCCTGTAAGTTCTTGATAAAATTTCCTTAAGAATAAGGAAGTTAGCCTAAAGCCTGTCTGCCATGCCTCTGGCCTATTTAATGCCACCAATAGTCCACCCACACGTCACACCAAAGGAATACGTGTGACAGACCCAGCTTGGGTTTGCATGTCATCATTTCCTAAGACAGGAACTGTGGCAAAAAGATTCTGTCTAAAACTCACTGTGGGTTGATGAGAGACAGGTGGGATGAATGTGTCAAAATATAAATGCAGGATCTGAAATATTTGCAAGTTTCCAGGAGAAAAATCATACTAGAGAGGGACGGCTGGTAAATGAAAGTTGAATATAATGATTGACCTGGCAGCCATGAGCTGAAAGTCATCTCAGTGACTTGGTCAGTATGAGTTGAAGAGATTACTGTAGAATTTACATATATAGCTGTTTGGGCCACAGATCCTATCACTACAGAGAGCACTGGTGGCTGATGCCAGAAGTAAACAGAGAGAAGAGTCTGTGGCTTGAAGGGACAGGGTCACTTCCAAGGGCACTGAGTCTGACAATGATGCTCTTTTTACTAAAAATAAAAAATAAGAGGCTCAGGGAGGAATCAAGGTAGTGTTGTCAAAGAGGATGATTCCTAAAAAAGAAAGAAAGTGGAATTCATGGTGAAATTTCATTTTTACTGGAGAAGGAGACAACAGTTTTCAAAGAATTCCAATGAAAGTAAACACATCAGCATGGATGGCACAGAGCCTCTGACTTCTAGAAAAGAAAGTCCCTCTACCCCCAGCTCTGGTCTCTTTTTTTTCTCTAATGATGGAGCACAGTCAGTGGGAAAGGGTGTGTGTGAGACTTGGCATTGATACATTGCTGCTAATTGAATGTGTCATATAGCCACATTCATTTTTTTTTCTTCCAGCCATATTTCCAGATGCTACCATGTATTAGGTACATTTCTGGGCTCTGAGGACACAAAGAGGAAAAAATACATCCCTGACATCAAAGAACTTCCAGGCTACTCTGGAGAAAAAAAGTGGTTTATTACATTAGAGGCCAGAGCCCTAGACTTGTGTCCTATATGGGTTCCAAATAGCAAAAGCAGTATGGCAAGAAAAGACAGACCAAGAAATGGGGGTAAAATTGGGTAGGGGAGTGGGATATTGAGAAACCAAGAAAGCTGAAGACAAGGTAGAATGGAGAGGTCAGAAAGAGCTGGCCTGGGCTTCCCTGGTGGCGCAGTGGTTGAGAGTCCGCCTGCCGATGCAGGGGACGCGGGTTCGTGCCCCGGCCCAGGAAGATCCCACATGCCGCGGAGCGGCTGGGTCCGTGAGCCATGGCCGCTGAGCCTGCGCGTTCGGAGCCTGTGCTCCGCAATGGGAGGGGCCACAACAGTGAGAGGCCCGCGTACTGCAAAAAAAAAAAACAAAACAAAATTCTGGTTGACAGAATGGGAGAAGTTAAGCAGTTTGTCAGCCTCAGGCTAACAAGGGCCGGCAGTTGCAACGCCAAGTAACATTGTCCTTGGGAAGGGGCTCAGTGCATATTTATTTATTTATTTATTTACTAAAAGAATGGGTGAATGGTAGATAAGACTCTTTCATGATTTTTGTGCCCATGTTTTTGGTAGGTGGGAAAGCAGACACATGAAAATATAAACATTCTCTATGAATGGGACTGGGGGGAGGCATATTCTGTCTACAGCCAGGCACTGAGCCAACACAGCCCAAGTAATACTTCACCCAAGCACAAACCCAAAGGTATAGCTTTGGAAAGATGCCAGCAAAGCTCTCTTTGGTGGGCCCCTCACAGGGACTGGGTCCTGGCAACCCAGGCAATCACCCCATAGGAGGGCTCCTCCCACCAGTCCTGCTTATGCAGATGGAAGCAAGTTGCACTGATCACCAATGACACTGTTGGAAACAGCCAGAATTGGGGTCCATTTGCCCAGCAAAAAGCAATGATTTTAAAAGCAATAGCAAAAACTTGCTATTTGTCCCAACCTAGAGAGATACATTCTTAAGAACCTATGGGATTCAACTTGATTGAAGCTCTTTCAAAAGTCACTGAATTGGGACTGCCCTGGTTGTGCAGGGTTAAGAATCTGCCTGCCAATGCAGGGGACACGGGTTCGATCCCTGGTCCAGGAAGATCCCACACGCCGCAGAGCAACTAAGCCCGGGCACCACAACTACTGAGCTTGCGTGCTGCAACTACTGAAGACCGCATGCCTAGAGCCCGCGCTCCGCAACAAGAGAAGCCACAACAATGAGAAGCCCGCTCACCGCAATGAAGAGTAGCCCTCGCTCACCACAACTAGAGAAAGCCCGCGTGCAACAGCAAAGACCCAACTCAGCCAAAAATAAATTAATTTTTTAAAAAGTCACTGAATTTCTCTAATTCCATCACTGCCAATAATAACAATGTTTTAAAGATTCTGATTTTAAAACCCACTTAGGGCTTCCCTGGTGGCGCAGTGGTTAAGAATTCGCCTGCCAATGCAGGGGACACAGGTTTGAGCCCTGGTCCGGGAAGGTCCCACACGCCATGGAACAACTAAGCCCTTGTGCCACAACTACTGAGCCTGCTCTCTAGAGCCCATGAACCACAACTACTGAGCCAGTGCGCCACAACTACTGAAGCCAGCGCACCTAGAGCCTGTGCTCCACAACAAGAGAAGCCACCTCAATGAGAAGCCTGTGTACTGCAATGAAGAGTAACCCTCGCTCGCCGTAACTAGAAAAAGCCCATGCGCAGCAATGAAGACCCAACACAGTCAAAAATAAATAAATATAAATAAATAAATAATAAAGTAGCCCAGTCCCTGCCAGCACAAAAAAATAAAATAAAACCCACTTAAAACACAAACAGTTCCATAAAAGGATTGATAAACACTAATCTTTAGCCTTTTCAGATGAAGGAGCGCTGTGATAAAGTTACTGTGGGGCAGCACAAACATTCCTCAACATTTTAATCATTTTAATCAGTATTTATATGTATTATTTCTTTTAAAAATCACATAGCTCATTGTTGCCAACTGAGTTTTAGCAGGAAGCCAGCAGTGATGTCACACTGCAGAGGCTCTCGGGAGATTCTTTTGAACACAGAAAAAAAAGTTAATGTGTCAGCCATAATGTCTCCTGTTTTCCATCAGTATTTATTTCCATCCTTCAGAAAAACTGATAGTTCAATATTTTTTTCTGGATGAATTGAAAGAAGAACAGATATTAGCAAATAGTTTCATTGATTGAAATGTACTCAGAAAAGGCCCATGGTCAATGAACTGTGAAATATTTCACAAAATATTACTATTACTGAACAATAGTAATAATTTGCAAAGATGAAACATATATAGGAGGAATTTTACGCATTACACAATTTTTTCCTACATTAGTAATGAATGAATACAAGTAAGAAATGAAACTAGCTTTTGATGAGATAATTTTGGCAGGAGATTAATTTGTGTTTGTTCTTAGTGCTGTCGGAGTGAATAAGGAGGCGTTGTCTTTTCCCATCTCAAGAAGCCTTTGTGTTCTGAGTTTTACACCCTGAGCCTAGGAATGGCTTTTGTGTTGGGAAGCTGAAGTTTAAGGCACCTGGAAATCAACTCCCTGCTACCCAGGGAGGATAACGGGTGATGGGAGAGTGGGGGTAGTAGTGGGGTGGAGGCAGAGCTGGCCAAGTGATGAGAAGAGTGGGAACCTTACCCTAAAGGCGGGGTCCCAGTGGTAGAAGGTCAGGTCATCCTGCGGATGTGAGGGCTGAGGAACATTCCAGAAGGAACAGCATATGCAAAGATCCTGTGACAAACAGATACACAGTACATCCAAGGAACTTAAAGAAGAGAGGAGGAGCAAAGTAGGAAAGCATGTCTGAGAGATAGGGAGGGGCCAGCTTTTACAGGGTCTTGTATCTTGTGTTAAGAGATTTTGGTCTTTTTCTTGAAAGCAGTGGGAAACCATTGAAGAGTTTTAAGCAGGGGAGTAATGTAATCACATTTGCTTTACCGGCATTTTATCTTTACAGTAGTTCTATAAGGTAAGCATAATGGCAGGCTCACGCAGCTAGCTTGGGGAAAGTTTAGCAACCCTGTATTCTCCATCAACCACCCCACATAAACATGCATTCTTATCAGACAAAAACCAAAACAAAACAAAAAAACAGTGTGCTGACTATGGAAATGCAACTTCTAGACAGTCCTTAAGCACTCCTTCCTAGCACCTCTAGACCTGGAACTGCCACTACTTGTGTGCTATTATTATTATTTTCTGAGATAAAGAAATCAAAGCGCAGAGAGATTAACTAACTTGTCCAAGATCAAACAGCTAGCCAGTTTCAGAGAGAGGATGTGAATCAAATCTGATGAGAGTTCTTGCAGCAGATGTGGTTAGTACCCCACTCATATCCCCTTGGCCCACCTAGGAGAACACCTACAGATAGTCCCCCCAACATGCCCACCTGGAAGGTCCCCTGCAGATATTTTCCCAACATGCCTATGGGCTTCTTGCATATCTCTGCATGGGGGCCTTCTCCTGCCACTGGAATTCATTTGACCTGTGCACAGGAATTTAACCTCATAGAAGTGACACTCAGTCAATGAGGACAGGAGTTAGGAAACAAAGAGCCCCACTTGCTTGCTCCTCCCGCAAATGCTTCTGAGGTATGCTCCACAAGTCTCTCAGAGGGTTCCCAGCAGGAATGCGTCTCAGCTGCTCACACAGGTAACTGGGTCATTAATTTACCCTTTATTGGCTCTCCTCCCTTCTCTAACTCCCTTCCCTAGCTCTCCCTCAGTGCCTCCTGGAATCAACTTCTATACAAATTACTTGCACCTAAATCCTTGTCTCAGGGTCTGCTTTTGGGGGAACCCAAACTAAAACAGCTTTTAACCAGTACAGTCTACTGCATCTCTTAGTAGTGGCTGGAGAATTTCCCCAAAATTCCCTTATTATGAGATCAATTTAGTGAGCATTTAATGGGTACATGACCCTGTACCAGCAGGTACAAAGGAGCCATTATGACACTTATTTTGTTTATTACTTTGGGCAGAAGGTGACAACTCCAAAGAGGGAATGAATAAATGATAGAAAGAGAAAGATGACAATATTGTGTGTAGGTGGCTCTGTATGGGGGTATGATAGAGCAATAGCACTTATTTTCTAATATATTACTTTACGCTCTGATTCCAGGATATTAAATGTCTCCATCAGGGAAAGTAATGTCATGCTATTAATAATTAATAATATACACTCTTGGACAACATTACCCTATTAATTCTAGTTCTATATCAGTTGAATACAAATGCTGTTCAGTGTTTGGATGATTTATCAAGATATGAAATAAAGCTTGCCAAATCTTTAGCTGTAGTCATAAGTAATTTCACCATATTTTATTTCATATTTTCTGTTTAAAAGGCCATATATTGGCAAACTTGTCATGGATGCACTTTACTCCTCAAATTGTCTTTTGAGCATGAACTCTAATCTTTAAAAGTGGCATATGTTTCATGACTTTTCTAAAAGTATAAGTCCAATGACATGGTACAGAATCCTACATGAATATTTCATAAGATTTGCAAATCTACTTTACTTTTCTAGTCGTCCTAAGAGGAAACACCAGATGGCTTGGCGTTAGCCATGCCAGCTTCTAGAAAGGAGTAGAGTTTACTTCACAGTTGACTGAAGACACTGACTATTCCAGTCCTGGATTTCCACTGATTTCTGAGCGTCGTTAAAACAAGCCTCATGGCTTTAATTAAAACAGCATTTGTGTAATTCTGTGTATGAACACACAGAACTCTAGAATGTCCCAGCATATTGTCACCATTCCTAGAGTGCTGAGGTCTTAGGGTTCCGAGGGGTTGACATGCAAGCCAAGGAGTTCAACTTACTAGAATTCTCTGGACATGGGGGCAGGTTTTTGGAGGTACCCAGAAGTGGAGGAAAACTGTTGTCAACTCAAACTGCCCCCAAATAGCAATGGTGAGAGAGTCTTTGGAATATTTAGCGTCCCATGAACATCGGATTTCTTGCATTCATGCTGGGGAGACTTCTTCTGTAATCATGTTATACTCTAGCAGACCTACGGTTAAACTATTCTGGAGTCATGACAAAGGCATGGCGTGAAATGTGGGGTGAGAAAAAGGCACAAAGTCACAGGTTCAGTGATTGGGAGTCAGTCTATCTAACCTCTCCTAGATATGCCAAAACATTTGAGCTAAGAGGTAATGATAGGAAAGAAGAGAGACAGAGACAATTCATGCAGATGCTTGAGAGATAGAAGCACTGAGAGGAAGAATTGTCTGTTGACATCATATTCCACTGATTGACATTTCCAAGAAAGAAACTATAGCTGATCGTGGCTCAAATTTCAAAACAACTGAAGAAGAATGAAAAGCTGTACTGGGTGATGAAAAACCGTGTAGGTGACAACATGCACCAACAAATTAATATGAAAGGAGGAGTGAAACAGGGCCTGGATAGGCAACAAAGATGTCACCTCCAACCGAACATACAAATAGCTCACAGCATTATTTTTCTATCTTGATGAAAAATTTGCAATTTTTACATTGGTGCAGACCAAAGAAATTAGCAACTAACACATCTCAACTTGCATTACCCTTTCCGTGAACTTTTTTTGGTATTTTTTTTTACAATATCATCATGCTTACAATAGTTACAAAAATAACCTCGCGCTTCCCTGGTGGCACAATGGTTGAGAGTCCACCTGTTCGTGCCCCGGTCCGGGAAGATCCCACATGCCGCGGAGTGGCTGGGCCCATGAGCCGTGGCCGCTGAGCCTGCGCGTCCGGAGCCTGTGTTCCACAACGGAAGAGGCCACAAAAGTGAGAGACCCGCGTACCGCAAGATAAATAATAAATAAATAAATAAAAATAAACTCCCCTCCCTTGTGAAGCTGCCTAAGAGAAGCACCCCTCACCTTTCCCCTCAACCTACATGACATCCCAATTATCATTCGCTATTTTTTAAACAGCTTTATCAAGGGATAATTGACATACAATAAACTGCACATATTTGAAGTGTAAAATTGGACATTTTTTTGACATTGTGTCCACCTGTGACGTCATAAAATTACCCTGGAAACTGTTTTCTTTTCCTCTGTAATCCTCCTCTCACATTCCTCCCCCTCCCTAGGTACCACTGATCTTTTTCTGTCACTATAGATTAGTGTGCATTTTCTAGAATTTCATGTAGGTGGAATCCTACAATATGTACATTGCCTGGCTTCCGTGACCACATAATTACTTTGAGATTCATCCATGTTGCACTGTGTATCAGTAGTTCATTACTTTTAATTGCTCAGTAGAATTCCACTGTACGCATATACCGTAATCTGTTTATCTATTCACCTGTTAATGGACATTTGTATTGTTTCCAGTTTTCATTACTACACATAAGTTTGTTACAAATATTCATGTGCAAGTCTTTGTATGCACATATGCTTTCATTTCTCTTGGGGAAATACCCAAGGAATGGAATGCCAGGATAGTATGTTTAACTTTTTAAGGAATTGCCAAACTGTTCTCCAAAGTGGTTATACCATTTTAAATGTCACCAACAGTGCATGAGAGTTCCAGTTCCTCCACACCTTTGCCAACATTTGGTATGGTCAGTCTTTCTAATTTTAGTAGTTTTAGCAAATTAGCAGTGGAATCATGCTGTGATTTTAATTTGCATGTCCCTAACGACTAATGATATTGAACATCTTTTCATGTGCTTATTTGCTATCCATATATCTTCATTGGCGAAGTATCTGTTGAAATCTTTTGCCCATTTTCTATTTGGTTGTTTTCTTATTACTGAGTTTTGAGAATTCTTTCTATATTCTGTGTATGTTTTTATCATATGTATGTTTTGAAAATATTTCTCCAGTGTGACTTATCTTTTCATTATTTCAAAGTATTTTTCAAACAGCATAAGTTCTTAATTTTGGTAAAGTCCAATTTGTCATTTTTTTTCTTTTATGGATCATTCTTTTGAGGTTGTATCTAAGAAATCTTTGTCTAGCCCGTGTTCACAGAGATTTTTTCTGATGTCTTCTTCTGGAAGCTCTATAGTTTTAGGTTTTACATTTAGGTCTAGGATACATTTGAAGTTAATTTTTGTACAAGGTGTGAGATATGAATTGAAATTTGAAATTCTTTTTTTTTCTTTTTTTGCATGTGGATCTCCAATTGTTCCAGCATTTTAAATAAGTTCCTGGGTGATGTTGATATTGTTGGTCTGTGGGGGCCATACTTTGAATTGCACTGTAATAAAAGATATGCAAGTGAAAAACTAAGGAAATTCTTAATTTTAAAAAATGATTAAAAGAAAGGAATTGCAATCATAATGCATTACTTGGCTCTGCAGTTAGTACATGTATAGTTGTATTAGTCTACTGGGGTGCTACTGGGTGGCTTACACAACAGTTCTGCAGGCTGGCAAATCCAAGATCAAGATTGTTCCTGGTGAGGACTCTCTTCCTGGCTTGTAGATAGCTGCTTTCTTGCTGTGTCCCCACATGGAGGAAGGCAGTGAGAACTCTGGTCTCTCTTCCTCTTCTTATAAGGGCACTAATCTCATCATGGGGACCCCACCCTCATGACTTCAGCTAAACCTAATTACTTCCCCAAAGTCCCATTTTCAAATACCATCACACTGAAGGTTAGGGTATTAACATATGAATTTGCAAGGTGCAGGGGAGATGCAATTCAGTCCATAACAATGGTCATAATGATGAAAGCATTTGATTATTGATTTCTCTAAAAGTATTAATAAAACTAAAAAGGGAGAATGAGAATGGTGGGAAACAAACTAAATCTCCATCTATCAAAAGAAACTCTATACATAATGCCAAAAATTGATAACTCAAGAAATAACAGTGTAATGCTATTCTTTAGTGATATGAAGGCAGCTACAGAGCTGGTGGTCTCTATTTACTATTGGTTCTAAAGAGTGAATAGATCTAGGGTTCAGGAGAGTGTGTGGCAGGAGCCTGCTGTTTTTAATTATCAGTCTTTTAGTATTATTTGATTTTAACAGTGTATGTTATTTTGCTTAAAATAAAAATTAATTAAAAAAATTAATTAGATTTGAAAATACAGGCATTCTATACAGAGTTTGGTGTTTTTGAGTAAACTTAGGCCTTTTTTAGTTCAATGTTCTAGTGAAGGGCAGAGCTGAATAAGGCTTTTCAGGATAATTAAGCCAAATAAATATGGAAAATAGGCCTTTAATTAATTAATCAACTAATCTACCTGTTGGAATTATAAGCACCACATAGACCCAAGAATAAGGTTACCAGATTTAGCAAATAAAAATAAGTATGTCCCATGCAGTATTTGAGACATACTTATGCTAAAGTATTACTTGTTGTTTATCTGAAATTCAAATTTAACTTGGCTTTTTGCATTTTATCTAAAAACTCTATCCAAGAGGTAGGTGATTCATGAAAATTGCTAGAATGGAACACAGTGGGGGTGGGAAGTGGGAGATTTTTCATTTACTCATCCTGCACTGAGGTGCGCCAGGGTTGATCTCAGGGTATTTCTGGGGTGACATCCTGGTGTTGCAGCACTTTTTTTTGTTGGTCCACTCCAGTCCTACCAGTCTGCCATTAACAGTTAGAGCACATGCACTTATAACAGGAAATGGTCAAGTTGCAATCCTTGAAAATGAATCTTGGCCCCCAGAAAGATAATTTCTGAGGGCTAAGAAAGAAAGTGGTCAGAAATGAAGCGAGTGTACATTTCTGTTACTTTTTACTTCATCCAAAATGTGGCATTTGAAGCAGGAGAAACTTAGGTCTATGGTTTCCTATTTATAGTTCAATTGTGATGCTACACCAGATTCTCCTCTTCTGTAAATGTAAAAACTTAGAAATTATTATGGAAAATTTTAAACATATACAAAAGTAAAGAGAATAATTTAAGGAACCTCCGTGTATTCATCACCCCAACAACCATCAACTCATGGCTGGTCTTCCTTTGTCTCAGTTCCTATTCTTTATCCCTCCCCAGTTATTGTGAAGCAAATTCCAGACATCATCTAATTTCATCTCTAAATATTTCAGTATGTATTTCTGACATACAAGCACTCTCCCTTTTAAACATAACCACAATACCCTCATCACAAACACTCCAAAATCAACGATAATTCTAAAAAGGCATTTTAAAAAATACTTGCTAGATGAAACAGAAATGCTCTCCTAGGATTTTAGCCAACACAAAACTTTCTGGTATTAATTAAACGATGTGAACAAGTTTAAATACCATTCTGGTACCACTTCAGAGGAGGTAAATTCAAACACTCCAACTGGGTATTAAAATAGCTTGCTGTTTTAATATTGAAAGAAATAGACTACTGTTCAATCACTCCTTGATCCGACAGATATTTATTGAATGCCTATCTTGCTAAGCACAGGATACAAAGATCAACACCTTTGCCTTTGAGGCATTGTGGAACACACAGGTTTATATCCAAGTACATGTGATACAAAGCAGAAGGAATTAGCCACAAATAAGGGTACAAGGCAGAACTAGCAACTTAAAAGAGTTCTAAAGGATGTGTGCTCATTCTGAAGTAGCAGAGGAGGACTTTTCACTGGAGAAATCATCATGAACAAAGGTATGAAGAAGACAAAATCTCCTAAATTATTCATTCTTCAAGAACAAAGATCAGGTCTTTCACATCTTTGCAAATCTCCTGCCCTGGCCAGTGACACCTAGCACAGTGCCTGACAGGCATGGACATTTACTGAAGAAATGAATATTAAATTCACTTTTTACCTTAGTGATTATTAATATTAATTCTCAGCCAGTCCTAAAAGCCTATGTTATACTGTATTGTTTTCATGCACGAAGACCATGCCACAGAGCCCCTTCAACCCCCATGAGGAAGAGGCAAGCGTTAAGCTATTTTACAACGAGGGATCGATAGATCGCCCTGAACGTTTTCAGGAAGATGCCGCTTCCCTTTATGCGCTAGTTTCTTTCATATGCTCAAGCATTTTGGTGGTGAATTTTTGCTGATCTCCTTTATTAGTTTAAAAGATGATCGAACCATCTGTGGTTCCCCCCGCCCCCGCTCTGCTATCGTGACCTGCCCATTTGCTTTCTAATGAGCAGATATGAAATTTGCTTTACTGACCATTTTCTCTGAAAATAAAAGCCAGAGTGAAGCTTTGCTAACCATATGATTGAAATTTATTGCCACTGAAAGGACTGTGTGTGTGTGTGTGTGTGTGTGTGTGTGTGTGTGTGTGTGTGTTTAGGGTTTGGATGGGGCTCTAGATTAAAACTTCAATAGCTCTCTGTAATCATTACATGGACTGTACTGTCCTGAGTAAGATTTAATCCTATCTGTTCCATAGGAGAGAAGGTCTGCATATTTACCAGCTGGCCAGCAGTGCAGTAAATTTATATGAAGTTATTTTCCATATCATTTTATTTATTTATACAGGCCCGATTAGACCCTTTCAAAGGCTTAACTTAGTGTGGCAGTTGCAGACAGCTAGTTTACACCAAGCCTTTCTTGGCAAGACTTGAAAGCGAACGGTAAATGGTGTAAACAATTGTACGTGATTATACACTGCCAAATAATGTGCATCTGGGAAGGCAAACAAAACTTATTAAACAGACAACAAATAGCTGAGGTAAATATCAAATATGTTAACTCTACAAAACACAGGGCTGTATCTCGTCAAAGTCTTATTAACTCGGCGCAGCTGGATTAAAATAAAAAGCACCATTTAGACTTAAAAGCAAGGGATCCCCAAGTTAAAAAGTCTGGATTCTGTTCCTGTCTCCATCACTAATTCACTGAGTGACATTGATTATTACTTTGATTTTTGTTTGAGTTTTCCCATCAATGGCAAAAGAATTTCAGGGCTCCTCCTGAGAGCATAGGAGAATGGTCACCATATGCCTTCCCTGGAAGGGAACACAAGAGAATTGCTGTCTGGTTACCTCCCAATTTATCCTGCAATCTTCGAGAGTCTGATGTCCTCCGGAAACTGAGTCGGCCTAAGTAAAACTTGGTGAAGGAGATGACGTTCTTAAGTCAGGTCACCACCGCGGCCGTGGCAGGCTTCGGAGGTAGGCAACAGTATGGGGACATAGGTAGTAATGACCAATTCTGCTTCTGAGTCATATGGGAGAGGGAAGCATAAAAAGGGGGAGACCATGACAGCCCCAAAGTAGATAGTCATGCAGGACCCTTGTCAAACCGCTCTACAGCCAGAGGCGTTTGGAACCATACCTGATTATGGCCATCTTTGAGTGTTTTTAATAGAACTTGCTTTAAAAGCAAAGCGTTGTCAGTGAATTCTTGTACCTCGTTTTACCTACTCTTGTTCCTTTCCTGCCTCGTGCCCTGAAATGTCATCTACCTCACAACCTAGGGTTCCCACTATTCTCTAGATCAGAAATGTTCAACTCGGCTGCACATAAGAATCATCTAAAGAGATTTTTTTTAAATCCTGATGTCCAGGCTTGCACTCCTAGGATCTCTGAGAGTGGGACAGACACATCAGTATTTTGTTAAGTCCCCTGGGTGCACCCACACGGAGAAGCCCTGAACTAATGGTCCAAATGGCTGATCATAATTTAAAGTACTCGTGCTCCTTGATCTTGGAGATTCACTTGAGTTACGTGTGGTGATTTTAAGTCTCACGTTTGCCTGGGCCACACAATCTGAATATATCCCAGATGCAACTGTTGCATTCTCTACTGCTTCTATCTTAATTCATGCCACTGGCATCTCTATCCTCTACTTCTGCAACAATATCTCTGTTTCCATGGCACCTAGCGTGAGCCTCTGAAGCATAAATCTGATCATTTATCATGCTGCTCAAAATCCTGCAAACTTAGAATAAAATCCAAGGTTCTGACTATGGCCAGTTGGCCCTAAGTGACTAACCCCTGCCTCTTTCTCTCCAGCCTCATCGCCTCCTACTGTGTGATTTACTCTCCAGCCTCTGTACTGTGCCTCCGACATACCCAGCTGGGTCTTATCTCTGGGCCTACGCACTTGCTCTTCTTTCTGCCTAGCATACTTCCTCCCAGATGTACACATGGCTTTGCTCTCTTCATGCAGGATTTTATTCCTCACAGAATAACTTCCCTTAACTATATCTATCTCAACTATATCTATCTAACACTTCCTTTCATTTTGTCCCCTTACCCTGCCTGCTATATTCTCTTTCATAGTTTTTGCCACTACCAGAAACTAGCAAGGTAAACTACTTGCTAGTTTATCTATCTAGTGCCCATTTTCTCCTAGAAAATAAAAACTCTATGAGAGCTAGGACTTTGTTTGGGTGTAACCCAATATCTGGAACAGTGCCTAGAACATAGTAGGCACTCAATACATAGTGAATGAATGAATGAGTAAATGTCCCTTACTTTCGTTTCACTCTTCTTGTCAAATATATCACAATTATGAGGCTATCGCAGAACGAGCTATTTAGATCAACCAAGTTTCTCAAACAAAGCAACATGTAGATGCATTTTTGCTCTCATTTATTTGGCTTCCTTTAATTTGAAACCTGAGTTTCCCTAGATCTCACCAGCTCATAAATATATTGAGTCACGTAAATAATCAGTAAAAATTAATTTTCATAGGAAAAGGTGACTGCTGCAAGTTAGGGCTGTCAGATTTAACAAATAAAAATATAAACTGTCAAGTTAAATTTGAATTTCAGATAAACAACAGATAACTTTCTAGTATCAGTATGTCCCATGCAATTGGGACATAACACTACAAAATTACTCATCGCTTATCAGAAATTTTAATTTGGGTGCCCTGTATTTTTATCTGACAACATAAATCCAAAATGCAGTGGAATTTGTTTTAATACAGGAACCAGTATGAAGTCAGATGAACTGATTTTGAATCTTAGCTCAGCCACTTATTGGGTATGTGAACTCGGGGAAGTTATTTAAATTTGTCGAGCTGTAGTTTTCCCATCTCTAAAGTGGTGATAATAATACCTGCTTTGTGTGATTATTGTGAAGATTACATTTTAAAACTATCTAAATCACTTAGTTTAGCACCTGGCCTATTACGATCACAAATAACATTACTATCATCATTGTGACCATACGTACAGTGATCAGTTATCCGAGATTTGTCCAGGACTGAGGGGTTTCCTTGGTTGCAGGACTTTCGGTGCTAAAACTGGGAAAGTTCCAGGCAAACGGGGACAGTCGCTCATCTTGGTAGCTACTTAGTAAAAGTTTAGTACTGCTACACTACTGCTCTTACTTTAAGCTTTAAGTAATATATGAGGATTGTTTTCTATCCATTACCAAGAAATGTCTGGTTGCACTGGAAAGTTTTCCAGCTTCTATTTCAAAAAGCAAATCTATTCTTTTAACCTTAGACACATTTAGATCTGCATTACCGGAAAGACGTGTGTTTGAGTTGTATATACTTAGAAAACCATTCAAGTGGTGCTGTTAAGGGTTGATTAATACACTTTAAACCATTAACTCTCAAAATGGGGAATTTGACTGCCAAACAGTTCTGTGTATTTATAGTTCAGCCTTTTGTTCTCTGCACCGAAAAAGGCTGTTAAGAAAAAACTTGTTTCACAGATGAAATGGTGCTAATTTATGCAAATACAATGATTGAGGCATCAGGGCTCAAAGAGGTTATATCTTAAATCTCTTAGGTAGGGAAATGACTAGGATGCTATCCAAAACCCTCTGTAATGATAAAATCTCTCAGATAGGTGCTTTCTGTGAGCTGGTACTTGCTAATATGGTTGAATTTGGAGAAAAATACATCCCTTCGGCAGTGACCAACAGTAACTGAGCGGTTACACAGCCTCTGTGTACTGGATTTCCACCTTTAGAGTTAGTTTCAGTAGACAAAGCACAGAAGACTTGGTTGAGGATTAGGTAGCATCTTCCTGATGTAATGGTGTTTTACCAACAGAAGGTGGGGAACAGGAAGAGGGGGAGAAAGGAGGAGACAAGCCCCAACTAGGCAACATCCTCATTTTATAGTGGGGGGAGTTGCTGGAAGAGAAACTAGAGATTCAAGCATATTATTTATTATATTATAATAATATTTGCATATAGTATATTCTTTATAGTTACAAAGATCATCATAGAAGAGCTAATAATTATCATTTAACTCTTGAACACTAGAAGAAGTGGGAGGAAGAGATGGGCTGGACAAAAGCAAACTAAAACATCATCTTTCTTTTTTATTATAAATTTATTTATTTATTTATTATTTATTTTTGGCTGCATTGGGTCTTTGTTGCTGCACGCGGGCTTTCTCTAGTTGCGGCGAGCGGGGGCTACTCTTCATTGCAGTGCGTTGGTTTCTCGTTGCGGTGGCTTCTCTTGTTGCAGAGCACGGGCTCTAGGCACAAGGCCTTCAGTAGTTGAAGCACACGGGCTCAGGAGTTGTGGTTCACAGGCTCGAGAGCGCAATTTCAGTAGTTGTGGCGCATGGGCTTAGTTGTTCCGGGACATGTGGGATCTTCCCGGGTGACGGATCGAACCCGCGTCCCCTGCATTGGCAGGCGGATTCTTAACCACTGTGCCATCAGGGAAGTCCCAAAGCATCCTCTTTCTTACCAGAGTCAGTAAATAGTCCAGAATTAAGTCAAGAAACTGAGAAACAGGCATAAAATATAGAGATGAGATGGAAGCCACCAGAAGAACTAAACACAGAAATCTTTTTTGATTTTTTTAATGATAGAACTGAGTGGGGAGAGCTGAGGTGAAGACAACTGATTTCATCCGGAGCTGCCCTGCTTGACTTACCGTCATGTGCACAGATTACTTAGATTTAAAAAATCAATATAAGATGGTAGTATTGTGGTACAAAGATGTGGTTATACTGTTCTCCTTAGGCAAAAGTGTGCACTATTCTCAGTATTGTTGTTTGGTGAGCTTTCAGGAAATGGAATTAGAGTTGTTCACACTTTCTTTGTGGTTCAGGGGCCTTAGAAACTACTTGGCAAAATTCAAAATATTAGGCAAAGAGATATTTTAGAAGAGGGAATAAGAAGAAGAGCGAGAAGAAAGGAAAAGAAATCCAAGATCACTTCCTTTATGCCATCAGTAGTGGACATAGCACCTACCAGCTTTAAATGCCAAGAACCTTAGTGCAGTTGAACCTTGAACAACACAGGTTTGAACTGCATGGGCCACTTACATGCAGATTTTTTTTTCACTGTACTACAAAATTCAAGGTTGGTTCAATCCAGGGATGTGGAACTAGGGTACTGAGGAAACGTGTGTACTATATATGGGGGGCCGACTATAATTTATATGCAGGTTTCCAGCTGCACAGAGGGTTGGTGCACTGTTCTGCCCTAAGTACTAGTTATATATGGAGAGGAGCATCTTATCGCCTCTCACGCCCATGCCGGTCCCCCTGGCTTCCTCTTGTTCTCTGCCTCTCTCTATCTTTAACGCTAAACAATTTTTCATTTTTCATTTCTCCTCACTTTCCATTTGTTTTAAATTTTTTCAGACACGCGATATTATCTTCATTTATCGGCTGCTGCATTTAAGAAGTGTATGCCATCTGCACAGGGCAGAGGATTTTTTTAAAACCCGGAGTCTTCAGTCTTAGCAACAAACTAACCTTCCTCATTTCGAGCAAGTTTGCTGCCAGAGAGGATAAGAGTGAATCCCTGTCGGTCCAGCTGTTCATGGAGTACAAATAAACACAGTCTGAGAGTGGAAGACTGCCGCTTTGCTCTTTATTTTTCTTTCTGACTTGAACTTGCATTTTCTTTCCCAATCAAGGGCTGTTATGGCCCAACCTGCTTGTGTGAATTAAAAGCCTTCCAAGCATAAAGGAATCCTTCTTAGAGAATCATGTCAAGCTCAGATGCACTTTATAAGGGTCACGTCTCCAATCACTGTCAAATTGTCTCCTTTTGAATTCGCTGTCTTTCCTCCAGCCACCCCTTCTTATTCAAGGATTTCCTCCCATCTTTGCCTGGTTTCACACCATCCAGGCTGCATTCATTTGCAAAGGCTCTGGCCCAGGGACAGAGAAGTAAGGGTTGGGGGGGAGAATGTGAGCCTCTGATGTAGGAAGCCAGGTGGGGGACACCTCTCTCCCCAAACCCCAGAAACTTTGAGCAATACAGACACTAAGCCCTCACAATTGTTGCTGTGGCATTGAACTGTGGTGGCAACGACAGTTGTGACTTCATTGAAGAAAGCAGAACAGCTGGCGAGGCCTGGTGGGTGTGCTCCTAATTTGTGCACAGATAGCTTTGCTGTTGTTCACAATGGGTTCCGGCCTTCAGTGACTGGAGCCAGACAAAAAAGTGCCCTTCTATTGAAAACGTGGCTTCCTCCACCCCATTGAAGTCAATGTCAAAATTTGCTCTTGTGAGGGCCAAAGGGTTGAGCCCAACAGTTTTTAAAAAGCAACACGCACACACAAAAAGGCTGTTTTCAAGGCTGACCACACTTTTCTCATGAATCCTGAATGCCTACTGCCTTCTCTTGGCTGGCCATTGTGCAGAATAAAGCTACGGATGAGATTTCTGGAAAATGCTGCCATCTCTAAAAACATGATTCCTTTATTTCCAATTATACATTTAAGAATTCTCTGCATTTGAGAACTCACTCTTGGGTCTACGTGAAGCAAGATGATGCCTTTCTAAGACTCGCTGAAGTGAAAGGAGCAAGGCATGTGCACACAGGGCCAGGTGGAAGTGGGGGAGATACCTAGGTAGTTAGCTCACACCTCGTCAATTTCATTGGTCTTGACTACCCTATAACCCTTCTTTTATCATGTTTTTCTTCTAGTGGACATTTGTCACTTCTTGGCCACCCAGCGGCCATTTTCCCTTCTTAGCAGTACTTGGTGATTCCTTCAGGAAATCTCTCTTCCTTCTCAGCACTGTGGCTTGGGAGGGATTAGACCTCATTTCCCACTCTTAGGCATAAACGCTGCTGGGCTTAAACCAATGAACTTTTCCCATTTACCTACTCAACTCCTCCACTGGTCCTCAGATAAGCCAGTAACACAGTCAAATCCATCAAGACACAAAGAGACATTTGAGACCTCTGAGAAAGACTAACTTTCTCTTTCTTCCACAGGTACTACCAGAAAAGATGCTCATTGTTCCTCTGGAAGATGTGGGAGGAGATCTGAAGTCTGGAGTTGCTGCAGCCATTTTGTTGCCACAAGTGGAGACCCTGAAACTGCCTGTGAGGAGAAGGGGATGGGAAGGAAGGACAATATGGTGTCTGAGGATGAAGCAGAGACAAAAAAGAACCAGCCCCCTAGTGTCCTTGTTCGCATTGCTAGATGAAGCCTTAACTGAGGCCAGTATCACCTGTGGACATTTTCATTGTATAAGCCAAGAAACTCACTTTATTATTTAAACCAGGTCAAGGTGGCTTCTCTGTTGCTCATGATAAAATAGTTCCAAATGATATAAGTCCCTTGTTAAGAATCCTCTATATCTCCCCATTGTCTATAAAAATGAGCTTAAATTTCTTAGCTCAGCATTTGAGATAGTCCACAGGTGGAACAGAGCCAACGTTTTTGTTCTGGTCAAATTAGTCTTATATCAGTTCCCATCATGCTCATTTTCTCTGCTTATTCCTCCTTAAAGGTCACTGCCCTTACATTTTACATCTTCTGTGGTCTTCCCAGGCTATACTTATCTCTCTTGATCTATGTTTCCCCTCACACTCTTCCAATTATTACTTAAACTGCTATATTTTCTTTGCCCTTTCTGTAGGCTCTCTTATGTTGTTAACCATTTTAATGTGTGTTTAGCTTATCTCCTTGTGAGCAGATATGATAGCTTTCTGATCGAGGTCTATCTTCTTGCAGTTGGAACCATACCCTACACATAGTTGGTACTAGTTACTAGCTACATGCTGGATAGTTAGTAATAGTCATGTTTTTTGATCAGCATCGACGCAAAGGGTTATGTCTGGGTAAGGTTAAGGGCTCAAATACTACTTAGATACATGAGAACAGTAAAACCCCGGGAGTCTGGCTAAATAATGTTCACCTGAGAATAAAATGGGGCCACTCCATTTTAAGAAAACCATTTAGAGGAGACGAACTTGGTTAGTAGAGTATAACCTAACTCTTAACTTTTCAAATCACAGAGCTCGTGGAAACAAATGAGGTAAACTGATTTGCCTAATACATCTCTGTTATGAAAACCCACCGGAGCTTACTCAATTAGAAGCAGGTATCAAGTGCCCATATAACATAGCCCTATAACTCGAGAGCTCCCTGTGGTCAAATACATCTGCCAGGAAGGCATGCAATTTTGTGGTCCCAGTTCCCAGCTCTATGCAGAGCCTCTGTGCGATGACCAGCCAGTCAAGAGGCCCCCCCACCCAAAAGCCTGCAGAGTGGCTGTGTAATGCTGTTCATTTCATCATTTCCTGCCTCGTTTTCCACCTACGGTCCCTCTGGCTTCATGGAGTCTGTTTACAAAGAGAAGTAAAGGTCCGTATTCTGTTTGGCCTCCATGTAGGTTTTATTGTAACCCTTTAAAGCTTTACGACGTTCTAAGGTATATTCCCCTGGCATTCCAGCATGATCCACAGTGCAGTGGAAACAGGCTGTGCTTAGCATTTCACAACCTGAACATTTAATGACGTCACTCTGTGAGATGAAGGGAAAGCTATAAGAAAAATCCAATTTGGGCTGCTCTAGCCACAGTTGCCTTCATTAGCCTCCATTTTTAATGTAATGAAAGGAATAAACCTAAAGATGGCCAGCTAGGAAAGTATGAGCTTTCAGGTGTGCTGGGTTACTGTAATTTTTCTGCTAGCAGAAAACATGGTTAAGCCAGGGAATTGCTCTCTATCCTGAGAACACAGGCCAGAATGAGAAAAAAAGGTACACACATAAATTTTTTAAAAGGCATTAAGTATGCTATCTGGTACTATCACCGTCTTGGCATCTCATTCTTTCCAGAAAGCTTCAGCACTCTCTCTCTGTATCGGTTCCTCCCTCTTGCTGCGAGCCTTACAATTTTGGGAAACATAAATATGCAATATTGAGCTGGATTGCATCCCCCCTTCACTCTAAAGCTGCATTGTCTAACGTTGGCATCCCTTTGGAGTAATCTTTAAGCAAAGACGCATTTGGAACAACAGATAGAAGAAGGCACTTTTTCTCCTGAGTGTGGGCTTTCTTCTTCTGAGTAAATAGATGCTACAAAAGCAGCCGAGTCTCCATTTGGTGTATCTGAGTAGGTGTTTGATATTTGCGCTGAGAAATATTGAATTCCTAGAACACCAAGAAGTGATTCAAGAATTTTCTCACAAGTCACTTAGACTTTAAATCAATTATTTGCAATATTTATGAGCAGAAAAGAGCACCAACCATCAACTTTACCTTTTCTATGGGCATGTCTTATGATACACAAAAATCTTAGGTGATACAGTTAAAAAAAAAAGTAGATTAGGCAGAAGGCCCTCAGGGTGATTAACTACCCAAACCTGTAATATCTGTGGAATTAAAACAGTCACAGCCTTTCTAAGGTCTCTGCTACGTTGTGATCTGAGAGTTTGAATCATATGCCGTAAGTCAACAAGTTACTTGCTGGCTGGTGGGCCTAGCCAGTCTCCAGCATCCACTCCCGAAGCAACTTTATTGCCCTCTTCCTTAGGTAGGATATGCAGTAATTCTGATGACTTGTTAAAAGTGTCTTTCTAGGAAAAGGGCAACTTCTGTCCTCTCTCACCTCCCTGCTCCGTAAAGACAGGGAATGCTGCTGACAGATATGAAAAGTGAAGAGATTTAACAAAGGGGTGGTGTTTACGATCAATCGCTCTTGAATGTCAAGGTCACTGTGGTTGTGTGACCTGGGGCACTTTGACCGATATGAGCCTTATTCTTTCCTTCCTTCCCTTATTCCTTCAGCTCCTCATTTATTCAACATTTATTTACTATGCGTCAGGCACTGGTCTAGGCAGCAGGGATATAATGGTGAACTAAACCAAGTCACTGCCCTCACAGAGCTTATATTCTGATGGGAGAAGGCAGGAGAAGACAGACAATAGGCCATAACACCTGATTGTTTTTAGTCAGTTTGCTGGGACAAATGAAGCCACTTTATTCTCATTCTGTGGACAAGACTTTATATTTAATTATTTTAAAATAGGGACTCTGCCTTTTAATTAACCTTTATAACATCGTCTGAAGGGCTTATTCTGCAGCTTTCCTTGGGGCAACATTCAATATGAACCGGAGGTAGCAGAGAGGCAGGGCTTCCTGCACTTCCTAAGCACATTACTTGCCGAATTCATTTAACCTCTTAGAGGCTTCAGTGTGGCAAGAATGCCCTCCCGTGTTAATCTAAGAACCAAATTGGGGTGAGCTCTGGGACACAGCACTAAGAAATATAAAGGCTAATCCCGGGGATGCTGATTAAGGTGCAGTAATGTCACAGTGACAAGAAACAAGAGGGGAAGTAGAAGGTCATTTCTCTCTGAGTTTCTCTTCGGCTTCTAAGGGGGTCCAGATGCAATCTAACATGGCACCATTGACAGTTACAGAAAATGCGTCAGACACTCGCCTAACCATATATCTAAACCCACAGACTGGTGACAGACACTGTTCCCTCTGGGCTCATTCATTTCCTTGTGGGTCCCGTCGCCTCCAGCAACGGGCATTACCAAACCATTACCTGAAGAAACCCCACCTCGCCTGCACCTCCACAGGAATCCTTGTTCCGTTTGGGCTCTGAACATTGAATTGTCTTGTGTTCTTTAGTGTCAACGTTAATATTTAAAGATACATAAATGATTGCTCTTAGTGGAAATTGAACGGACTATTGGTGAAATAAAACTGCTGGTAGAATATATCTTTCTCGATTTTCAATCTGTTTTGGACTGAAGTCAAGAGAAGACCGCAAAAGACCGCAAAAGCAAAAGACAACTTTGCCTAAATGTGAGAACAGTTGGCTTTAAAAAATATATATATTGTTAAGTATTCACGGAGTGGCAAGGAGCCAGGAAAGCACTCAGTGGAGTTTTCCATTCCACTCCCCACATCTCGTTTGCAGAGTGTGTACTTTTTTGTCTTAAAGCACCCTGCTCCCAAGTTGAGAGAGGTATTCTGTCTTTCTTATTTCTAAGTAAATAAAACAATTAAAGAAGAAACAAGCAGGATCTTGATTTGAAGAACAGATAAGTAGATTAAGACATGTTAAGCTAACAGAACCTTTTCCCCTCGAAGACCTTGTCGTTGTTAGGGATGACAGTCTGGTCCTAACCCAACGCAGATGAAAGTTAATTGACTATAATTCCCCAAGCGTGGGAGTGAGGCTGGGAAAGTCCAGGAACAGAACTCAGGCTAGAGATGGAATGATTCTATGTTGCTTCTGCAATAAGTGTGAGATAAACTACTGATACAAGCAACAACACGGCTGAATCTCTGATTCCATTTACATGAAGTTCAAGAATAGGCCAAACTAATCTATGGAGTGTTCAGAACAGTGGTTGCCTCTGGGAGGCGGTTATTGACTGGAAAGGGGAATGAGGGAACTTTCTGGGGTGATGGGAACATCTTAACGTCTTCAGCTGGGTGGTAGTTAGACAGATGTGTACACATATGGAAAAGTCACTAAGCTGTACCTTAAGATTTGGGCACTTCACTGCATGGAAGTTATATCTCACTTACTTTTTTTTTTTTTTTTGCGGTACGCGGGCCTCTCACAGTTGCGGCCCCTCCCACTGTGGAGCACAGGCTCCGGACGCGCAGGCTCAGCAGCCATGGCTCACGGCTGCAGCCGCTCCGCGGCATGTGGGATCTTCCCGGACCGGGGCACGAACCCGCATCCCCTGCATCGGCAGGCGGACTCTCAATCACTGCGCCACCAGGGAAGCCCCTCACTTATTTTTAAAAAGGGCATCACCCTTAGGAGCCACCCGAGGACAACGATATATTTATAACATTTGCCAGTCTACAAAGGACTTTCGTATGCATTATCTCTTGATTCTTGCAAGCACCTCTGAGATTAGACGAGGAAGGTGAGGTGCATCAGAGTTAAAGGTTACAAGGATGTCCCAGGGACACCAGCGTGTCTTAGTCACAGTGCTTCTCATTGGGGCACTGATGGCATTTGGGTCAGGACATGTCTCACTGTGTATGTCTGTTCCATGGATTGCAGAACCTGTGCCGTCTCTGGCAAACGCTCTTCCCTGAAGATGAATGGGCTGAGCAGAACCTCGTAGGAGCACACTACCAATCCTGGTAGAGAGCCCCTGTGCTCACAGCATCCCTGGATAACCAGGCCTGAGTGCCAGTTAATTACTAAGTCACAGAGGAACCGGAACCCTGATGATGAGAGGACATTTGTTTGGGCACTGATGCAGGAAGGGATGCTGGGCTACGTCTTCTGCTTGAGCCCCTGTTTCTGCATTGGCTTGAGGCCCATCACACAGGTCCCTTCACTTTATCATGGGCCCAGCATTGCACATCCATCAGTGTGCTATTGGGATGGGGCTCGAGCTCACAGTCTGTTCCCTGGAGGGCCTGTCCTGTGACCATGTTCCTTTCCTCTGCTGCTCCACTAGAATCAAGTATCTGCAACTCCCTTTGGTCCTGGAACATAGGAGGTTAGCCAGGATCCCTAACTTTGTCGCTCCCACCCCACCCCACCCCGCTCAGAAGTGAAGCCTCCGCCATTGGCAGAACCTCCAGCAGGGCCTTCTGCCTTAGATGTGACTGCTCGAGATCACGTGATTATAAGTGATGGTGCAAGGGCTTGAACCCAGCTCTCCTTACCTCAGATCTTGCTTTTAATCAGCTACACCCTGGGTTGGCAAACTATGGCCCATGATCCGAATCTGGCCCACTGCCTGCCAACTCAAGGATGTTTAAATGCTTCAATGGCTATGTTTAAAATGGTTATATATGGACTTCCCTGCGGTCCAATGGCTGAGACTCCATGCTTCCACTGCAGGGGGCGCAGGTTCGATCCCTGGTCCGGGAAGTAAGTTGCTGCTTGCCTTGCGGTGTGGCCAAAAAAAAAAAGGGGGGGGGGCGGTTATATATATATACAATTTTGCCTCTTGGCTCACAAAGTCTAAAATATTTACTATCTGTCTCTTTACAGAAAAGTTTTACCGACCTTTTCACTGTCATAATGCTTTTTTCCAGGGTAGGACTCTGACAGGGTTTATGAACAAATCTCCCCTCTTGGGAGCGGTTGTGACTTCTCTTATACTGAGAGAACAGGACAAGGGACAAGAAAGAGATCAACTTTATTAGATATCCACCAAGCCTATTAGGGAACAAGGAGGGTTAGATGTTAAAGGAGGGGGTAGGAACAATCAGTTGCGTACACGGTTCCATCATTTTAAATCAAATAGCTGCATTTGATCTTCTCACCTGGGCTCCTCTCCCCATGACGGCTTGATGACCAGCTTCCACACTGAGCTGGTTGACATTAAAAAAAATCACTCAAGAAATGGTAGAAGAACCCCAATGTAAAACGTTAGTAATCTGACTAATTTATTGGATTTTTGCCTTGCGGTTCTTAGGACCACAGACCATTCATCCATCAACAGACATGAGAATAGAGAAGAGGAGAGAAGAGTCCCCTCTCCCAAGGAACTTCCCGAAAAGTAAACAGATCTCTACCTTGCAGCTGAGGCAGGAACAAGAGGAGAGACGTGTGCTCTTGCCGGAATGGAGAATGTGAAGCCCAGGCTAGGTCTGGGTTCACCTGCCAGGTGAGCAAAAGCGAGGGGGAAGGGCATTCTAGGCAGAGAAGAGCATGGACGTCTATTGTGTAGCATCTATTGTGTACTTTTTTTTTACGGTGTACATAAAATATAAAGTAAATAAAGGCATGGAAGCAAGGTGAAGCATGGGGTGTTAGAAAACAGTGAAGAGCCTAGTAGAGCAGGCACCAAAGCTGAATGTGAGGGCAAGAGGTGCCCTTCGAGGTCAGCAGGGCCAGACCCTGAAGGCTCCTGTAGGTCGTTGTCTCAGGTGGGGCTCCCCCAGAGGCAGCCCCTGAGACAAGGCGAGGTAGAGTCAGGACGGCCACAACCCCTTGCTACTTCTCCCACTGAGAAGTGGAGTCTTATTCACGACCCCTTGAAACTGGGCTGAACTTAGTGACCTGCTGACCAAAAGAATGTGGCAGAAGTGACATTCTGAGACTTCTGAAACTAAGTCACAAGAAGCCTTGTAGCATCTGCCTGGGTCTCTTGGAGCACCCTCTCTGGGAGCCCTGACCTGCCACGTAAGAACTCCAATGACCCTCCCACTGTCATGTTAGAGAGACCGTGTGTAGACCCTCCCAGACAAGTCTAGCCTTTCAGCCGTCCCTGAAATCCCTGCCAGAGAGCCCGGCACATGAACAAAGCTGTCCTGGATGCTTTGGACTTTCCCGGTTGTAAGTTGAACACGTATGAGTAACCTCCGTTGACACCACGTGGGACAGAAGATGTGCCCTGCTGAGCCCTGCCCGAATTCCTCACCCAGAAAGTGGTGAGAGAAGAGAAAATGGCTGTTGTTTTTGTCCCTAAATTTTGAGGCAGCTGTTACGCCTAGCAATAGATAACCGCTTTCATTGCCCAGGGCCGCTGTAACAAAGCACCACAAACTAGGTGGCTTAAAACAACAGAAATTTATTGTCTCACAGTCCTAGAGGCCAGAAGTCCAAAACCAAGGTGTTGGCAGGGCCAGGCTCTCTCTGAAGTTTCGAAGGGAGAACACTTAGAAATGCTGGAAATCCTTGGAATTACTTGGCTTGTAGACATATCACTCCCACCTCTGCCTCTGTTGTCACGTGACGCTCTCCCATGTGTCTCTGTCTTCACACGGCATTCTCCGCCCTGTATGTGTCTCCCCCCTCCTCTTATAAGACACAAATCTTATTGATGAGGGCCCATCCCTCATCTCAACTTAATTACATCTGTAAAAACCTTTCCAAATAAGGTCACGTATACAGGTACCTGGGGGTCAGGAATTCAACATATCTTTGGTGGGGACACAGTTCAATCTAAAACCATAACCAAAACACAAAGATTTGAGTACAAGTCGTTCATCTGGGGGATGATTCTAGGAAGCATTGGTAGAGGAGTGGGAGAGAAAGACAGAGAAGAAAAGGAAGCCAAAATAATGTGCATTATGGAGGGGTCGCTGCTGTGGGCAACTGAAGTCAGTCCCACTGGGAGCATCTGGGAGATAGTACGGAAAATACTTCAAAGTTCTTCTCTCTCTTCCTCTCCACTCCCCTGCCCCAGGGGCCAGGAAGATGGAGAATTTATCCTTCAATTCCCATCCATCACTGGCTGAGGGCTGCTCCCCAGGAGCATTAATTTCCTGACACTTATCGCTCACAACTAAGAGAAATCCCTCAAGTGAAGAGTAGCAGGCGCTTACAATAGGATGCTGTGGGCATATCCTGGAACAGCGAGTGCTAGGGGATATGAGTGCGGCACTGACCACCTTTGCTACAGCCATGCTGAGGAGGTTATGGAAGCTGGAGGGAGTGGTGAATTGAACTATTTAATACAGCAGAGCGATGTGTTCAGATTTGAATTATAAATCACTCCGACGGGAGCTGCAGGGGGCTGGACTCTCCAGTTAGGAAGCTGTATCTGTAATCCAGGGGGAAAGTCACAAATGCACAAACAAGTGCAATGGTAGGTCAGATGGAGAAGAAGGGATCCAATCAAGATATGGATAGATGAGGTAGAACCAACAGGAAATACAAAAAGAAGGTAAGGGTAAATTTGAGGAAGTTCTGGGACCCTAAAGGAACTCTTCACATGGAGCTAAACTAAAGGTGAAATCTTATCTTTCATTCAGATGGAATACAGATGTGATAGCACCTTGCCTCAGGGCCCTTGCACGGCTGTTTCTCTGCCTGCAACATCTTCCCCCACAGTCACGTGACCCACTCCCAGGCATATTGCAAGTCTTTGCTACCATGACCCCTTTTCAAGAAGACCTTCCCTGACTCCTTAATTTAAAATCGCAGGCTACCTCCCCTCTGTCATTTCTCCCTATTGCCTTATCCTGCTTTATCTTTCTCTGCTCGGCACACTCTGACGTACGTTCCTTTTAATTATGCATTTGCTTATTGTCTGTTTCCTCCTACTCAAATATGAGCTCCACAATGGTGGGATTTTTGTCTGTTGTGGCTGCATCGCGGCATCTAGAATAGGACCTGGCACACTGAAGGATGCCAGTACTTGTTGAATGAATGAACAATTTAAAAAAATGTTGTTAAACACAAACAGACTGTAGCTGCTTCTGTCTTCTAAGGGGGAAGGATGAGGGTGACACAATTTATAGTCCAGGAGAAATAAAATTCTATATCACTCCCTTTCCCCTGCAAAGATGAAGGGATAAAGAAGGGGAGATGCCTGGGCAGAGTGCAGGGAACATTTTAAAATATACATGGGGAAGGCCTGTGGTTAGCCGGGGTATAGCAAGAGAAGAGGGAGAGTGTAGGCATTGTTGTTTCGAGAAGGAAATAGATCAAAGAAAGCAGCCAGTGAAGCAGCCACTTCACTCAGTGTGGTAGAATGGGTAGAATAGCCAAAGGGAGTCTCAGACTCAGTTTTATGGTATTTGGAGTTTCTGCCATGTAAACCTACTCTGTCTCCTCAAAAACATTAGTAAAGTCTGCTACAAGCACAGGCCTTGTGTGAAGTTTCGGGAGGAAACGAGGAAAGGGCTGGAATTCTATATCTGGATTGACACATTATGAAGCAGGGACAGCAAGCAGAGAACCTGAGATGGTACAAAAATGGGATTCAGAGGAGACGGAAGAATGGAGCCAGGCATGACCTTGAGATTATGGGGCCCCGAGAATTTGTGGAAAATTTGGGAAATGCTTTGGAGTGAAGACAATCACTAATCAGACCAGTCACTTGGACTGCCGTAGTACAGTACATTCGTACGGTGCTTTATAATTCAGAAAACATTTTGCAGACATTATGTCATTTTTATCTTCACCCTGCACAACAGAGAGTTTGGGTAATTTGGCCAAGACCACTTGAGTGTCAAAGCTAGAGATGAACTTCAGCTCTTTGCACTGGAAGTCAAATGCATGACTACATTACTCCTAGCTTTTGTAGATTCAATATTTCCGCTTTCAGCTGTTTGAGAAGTTCAAGTGATGCAGTACCTTGATACTCTTGCTGTGGCACAGCTCGAATCTGTTCCGGGAGGCTGGTCTGCAGGAGGGAGGCCCTGAGCTAGTGAGTGAGTCTGGCCACTTGCCTGGTAACCTCGGCCCTCCTCAGCTCTGTTGCTCCAGCCTGTGGTACATGGTGGAGGGTTTGTAGGGTTGGAAGGTCTCGGGATCTATCTATGGCAAAGAGCAAAGGGCTAAAACTTTTCTCTTCTAACATGTTTTCAGGAGGGGAACTTAGAAGTTGCTTTTAAAGAAAAGAAAAAAAAAGATGTCAATTTCTTATGCTGTATTTGGGTCTTCCATGGTTAAAAGCATGAATGGAGCATAAGTCTGGGTTTGGAAAATTTGGGAAGATATATTTCCACAATCCTTTCTCAGTTTAAGCTGTTGCTATGATATCTTACCCAAAGTATCCTGACTCTTTTCCCAAGAGATTGCTCTTCTTGGAAAAAATGCAACGATACTCAAGTTAAAAATGGAGTATGGGGCTTCCCTAGTGGCGCAGTGGTTGAGAGTCCGCCTGCCGATGCAGGGGACACGGGTTCGTGCCCCGGTCCGGGAAGATCCCACATGCCGCGGAGCGGCTGGGCCCGTGAGCCATGGCCGCTGAGCCTGCGTGTCCGGAGCCTGTGCTCCGCAACGGGAGAGGCCCCAGCAGTGAGAGGCCCGCGTACCACAAGAAAAAGAGAGAGAAAAAAAAAAATGGAGCATGATACAAATTACTCTTAACACTGCTTCTTTTGGTGGAGGAAGGGAGGCATTTGTAGTTCTGATTAAAACTGGAGCAAAAATATGTTATACGGACCCTAACTGAAATGAGGGAGAAATGCCACTTAAAATTTTCTTTAACATATATGCTTATGAAGCAGGTTTGTGGAATGAGAAATAAGCACACCTATTTTTTAATCCAGAAAGTAATCCACGAATAGAACCCAGTGTGGCAGTGGCATAAAATTTAATTATTTACTCAGATCCATTACACCTGTTTCCCCTCCTTTCTGTGAATGACGTTGATGTGCCCTGAACCACAAAGGTAAATTTGTAGAAAATTAGCACTAAATCTATTTCTGGTTAGTGAGACTGAGTAAGTGATTCCTTGCTTTCTTCCTTGTACTTTATTGCTCAACTTTTAAAGTTATGAGTGTGTAGTATTAAATTTCAGAACAACAGAGCTATTACAAATTAAAATGTTATCATTTCATCAGGGTACAACCGGGAAGGCAGAATCGCTATGAGTTACAGAACTCAGGATCGATTACAAAAAGTAGACGTTACACCATGGCGAGAGGTGTTGGGGAGAGAAAAACCTGAAAGGAGGACTGGGGATCGGAGGACTCAGGTTCCAGTCAATCCTAGAAGCCGAAAACATCCCATCCCTGACCACCAAGAAGCAGCTGTGGGAGAAGATGTCTTTGGGGCTCCAGAGCCAAGCATCTGGTGATGGGCCAGAGGTCAGGAAGCAGATCAAGATACAGAGCACAGGAGACAGAACAAGCTGGAAACCTCCAGCACCTCCAGGAATGCCTGTCCAACTGCGATGACCATTCAAGTTGCGGCTGTTGCTTCCCTTCCTCATGCAAATTCCTCTTTGGACAACATTAACCTGGAACCACACAGGGAGGAGATTCTGGGAAACAAGTTTCCATCTTAACCAAGCTGACATCCAACCCCACAGATACCATGAAGCATCGTATTTATTTGATTCTGAGCAAGGTCCTTCATTAAATGAAGCTGGGCATAAGAAATCCCACATATAATCCGTTAACCCCATCCTTTATAAATTGAAACCTCTGGCACAGCCTCTGGTGTACCTACATCTTGTCACAACTTGTCTTATCACAACTGCAAGAAGCTAGTTATTGGAGAGGGGCTGTTTGGACTGTGGAAATAGCAGTATTTTCCATGCATTGTGTGTAGACAAGGAAAATCTAAACTGACATGCTCATGTTTTTACCCTCTTAGTGCTGTAGAATCAAAATCTCATGAACTACAAAGCTGCTTCTGTTCTGTTCATACATCATCTACTAATCAGTGTCAGATCACAGAAATTGCATCGTAAGATGTACAGTGTGAGCAGCCAGAAAAATGTCTAAATACTGCTTTATTTTCATCCCAGTGTTTAGCACAGTGGTTACCCAACTGTCTGATAAAATGATACAAAGACTTTGGTCTTTCAATATCACTTATTTTCCCCATATTTATTAAGCTTCTGCTAGGTTGCATCCAAGTGTGTGCATTTAGGATTAAACAACACATGATAAGGGAAAACTTTTAACAATGGTACCAGAGCACCAAAGAAGAGAAACCCCCAAATATTCAAATTGGTTGTGTGTAAAAGTCATTCCCATCACTGTCACTTGAGAATCACCAACCTTTAAGACTATATCACTCTATGATATTATTGGAAGTGTAATTAATATGTGCCAGATTAATTTTGATCACGTTTTGTTTACTCCCCCACATATACCTACTTTGTGCTTTATACACTCATGCTCTAGAAAGCATTGCCACACGCTTAGGACTTTTTAAAAAATGTAAGGGATCCTGTATGCTTCCACAGGAGGGACTGCCTTTTGTTCATCACTCTATCAAGAGTCTTATTTTATAATCACATAATGAGTTCTTGGAACATTCTATCTAAAAGGATAAATGCAGGATTGCAACAAAATAATGTTATTAAAATTTGATAACCTGAAAACATCCATTTGTGGTTTTTTAGTACTTAAGTCTCCTTCAAGATAGTACTTGCAGCTGTCCTAAAGTGCATTATTTATGACTCTAGAGGAAGAGTAAAGAATTATAAGTTATTAAAAGAAATGTTGACCAGTACAATACAAACAGTGTGATTGCTTATGGCTTTCGCTTAGCTTAAACTTCTTTTTAGCCCCATAATAGAGTAGAAAGGGCATGAGGTTTGGAGTCCACCAGATTTGGGTTCAAAATTTTCTATTCCTTGATTTTTTAGCCAAATGACTGATGGCAGTATATTTATCCACTCTGAGGCTCAGATTCTTTACCTATAATATGGGAATAATAATTTTTAGTTTGAGCCAAATGATATTGCTGCTACTCAACCATTTTTGACTTATAAAAATGACAATTTAATGTGGTTCAGCCTAGAATATACATTACAGGTTGGTGGGGAATTAAATATTCCTGAAGGTGAGGCACTTGGCTCACCACCAGCAACACTGTCAGCATTCACTGCATGCTAATTCTCTATTTTTTAATTTTATTTATTTATTTTTGGCTGCGTTGTGTCTTCATTGCTGCACGCAGGCTTTCTCTAGTTGAAGCGAGCAGGGGCTACTCTTTGTTGCAGTACGCGGGCTTCTCACTGCGGTGGCTTCTCTTGTTGCGGAGCACGGTCTCTAGGTGTGTGAGCTTCAGTAGTTGTAGCATGTGGGCTCAGTAGTTGTGGCTCCGGGGCTCTAGAGTGCAGGCTCAGTAGTTGTGGTACAAGGGCTTATTTGCTCCGCGGCATGTGGGATCTTCCCGGGCCAGGGCTTGAACCTGTGTTCCCTGCATCGGCAGGTGGATTCCTAACCACTGTGCCACAAGGGAAGTCCCAATGCTAATTCTCTTAATGCTAGGAGGATGTCATCGCGGGGTTCACTTCCCAGGTGTCCGACAGAAACCCAAGGCAGAAATTCTGGTCTAGGAGAGGAGACCTGGGCCCTCCCTGGCCACCTGCTCCTCAGCCAGCTGTGGGAAGGGACCTTCTAATTCCTCATCTATAAAGTACTGGGAGTTAAAGAATTGCTTAGCCCTCCTCAGTGCTAACTTTTTTGGTTCTGTAATTCCATGTTCATTGACATTGGTTAACTCCTGATTGAATTATGTGAGTTTTGATTGTTTTAATACATGAGCAAGTATTTGGGTACTCTCCTTAAATACCTGGGTTTTAGAGTTCGTTATGGTTAGTGTGTGTTTTGCTTAAACAACGCAGCCATTCTCACAGTCATTCTGGAAGGTGACTGTAGAGTCAAAGTCTACAGTAGATTTTGACTGTTGGCTCAAATGTGCTTTGTGGAATCATAAGTAGTTGGGAGAGGCAGGGCACTGTCAGCATTTATCCATTCATTCCACGAAATATTTGTGTCTGCTATTTGCCAGCCACTGTTTTGGGGATGTATGAAAATGAACAAAACTCCCTGATCTTTGTAGAGAGAAAGATAGATGGTAAGCAAGAAATCAACCTAATAATGAGGGGAAAATATATTAGAAGGTGTTGGGACAGTGGTGAAAATAGAGTAGGGTAAGGTGCTAGGAGGCCAGCAGTGACCCAAACACTTTCAACCCCTTTTTGTAGTTCTCAAGATAGAGATTGGTCCTCTCTGAGCTTCCCTTCTGGCCTTTGAGGGAACCCTGCAGGCCACATTGATTCCACTGTGCCTTCAGCAGCTACCAGCTCCTGGTGGCAGCCACGGGGAATGGACTATTACAGACAGACCCCATGAGGCAGAAAACACTCACTCCTGCAAACTATACACCCACTGGAAATGACACGATCCATAATTTAGTTACATGTTCAGCTACATCTAGCCATTGAGCACACACATACACAGGATAAAGACTAGGACAGATTTCCTAATTTTTTGAAAACAGTTTCCTTAATTTTATGTGAAAAAGTAGCCTAGGAAATTCCAAGAAAGGTAGAAGGCCTCAGAGTACCAAATTCTCTTACCCTTGCTCTAGCCAGTGGCTTTCCAAGTGTCCTCCTAACAAGTAACATCAGTATCATCTGGGAATTTGTTTGGGCTGCAAATCCTCTGGACCAGAAACACTGGAGTAAGGCCCAGCAATTCGTGGTTTAATAAGCCCTCCAGGTGATTCTGATCCAAGATCATGTTTGAGAATCACTGCTAGACCATACTTATGAAAATAATTGATAATAAAAATAATGTTTTATAGTTTTAATAGTCATTTTCTCACTTGAGCTGTGCTACAACAGTACAGAATCAGCATAGCAGACACGCACATGAAAAAAGCAAAACAAAACAAAACAAATGAGGATACTTAGACTCAGAGAGTTTAAGTGAGTAACCCAGGATCACACAGCTAGTGAGCACTGAAGTAATGTCTTGGTGTTCTGTTTCCTTGTTCCTTCCGAGCTCTCTCCATTTCATTCTCAGCTCTCTCTTCTTTATCCACAATTTATATATACTGGAACTGAGATGCCTGCCTTATACCCTCATATCAGTAGGAGACAGAAAATAGAGATCCTAGTTGATATGGCAAAATATTGTTGACAAAAATCAGTGTCTGAACTGTAAGCTTCTTCAAGTGAAGGGCTTAGAGTTGCAGTTCAGTGTTTCTCTCTTTAATAAGAATAAAAGACCTTGCAAAGTTGGAAAATATTCACTCCAAGTAGCCTCTCGGGCTAGTTAGTGGTCTGACTGCTGTTTCCAGGATCCTTTGCAAAGGCCCCTGAGCCCAACGCACGCCATTGTACCAGAAGGATTCGCTGGCTGGTGGTGAAGTGTCTGTGTGGATGGTGTGGTTTTATGAACCACACTGCCATCTTCTGGGGATCTCACCTATAGCCAGCTGTTCCACTTTTAGTGCCAATGTTCCAAGTCAAAGATGGGTCCACTTATCTCAACTGGACCTACCTATTTCAATGAGCGGAAAAGATGACAATGATAATGATGATGATGATGATAAAATACAGAGGATACTGTGGTTTACAGCTGTTCTCACTGTTCTAAAAGCACATCCCATAAAGAGTACAGCTGAGCAAACAAAAAAAAGAGAAGAAAATACACAAGAGAGTTGCTACTATTTTTAAAAGGTGGAAGTGGATGGAATGGCCAGGGGGAGGAAGTGAAGAAAACTTGAAAATATATGATCTTCAGTGATTGGCTCTGGAACACGGGATCATGGGCACTTTGTAAATTTTCTTCTTCGTTTTCCAAAATTTCTACGGTAAATGGTTTGTAGGGTATATTGTGGACTCTATTAGTTTGCTAGGGCTACTGTAACAAAGTACCACATAATGGGTGCCTGAAAAGAACAGAAGTTTATCCTCTAACATTCTGGAGGACAGAAGTCTGGAAGCAAGGTGTCAGTAGGGCCATGCTCTCTCAGAGGCTCTAGGGGAGAGAATCTGTTCTGTGTCCTTCTCTCAGTTTCTGGTGTCATCGGCAATCCTCATCATCCCAAACTCTGCCTCTTCCGTCCTCATGTGGTGTTCTCCCTGTGCTTCTGGGTCTCTTCTCCTCTTATAAGGACACCAGTCATGTTGGATTAGGGTCCGCCTTACTCTGCCATGACCTCCTTTTAACTAATTACATTTACAGTGACCCTGTTTCCAAAGTCACATTCTGAGGTTCTGGGAAGTGCAGGAATTTGGGAGACAGTATCCAACCCAGTACATGGTCATTGGGTTCAGACATCAGCTGAGCCACTAATGAGCTGTTTCACCCTGAGCAAGCTGCTGACTCTTTCTGAGCATCCGTTTTCTCATCTATAAAGTGAAGCCAAGAATATCAACCCCACAGGCCCTTTGAAGGGATGAATGTAAAGGGCTTAGCATATGCCTGGAGCAGAGTAAGTTCTCAGCAGGAGACAGTTATTTCACTCTCAGGAGAAAAAAAAAAAAAGCTTAACAAATTTAAAGAGGGGAGAGAAAAGGGACACAATCTCTAGACCAAAATACGCCATTTAAATCCAGAGAACTTGGGGGAAAACAATTTCTACCTTTCTCTCTCACGTTATATTTAGTACTTAGTTAAAAAAAAAAAGAAAGAAATTTAGCCCAGGAGATACTGCGTTGTGGTTAACTGATTGTTTCCACTGCAAGAGGTAGTATTTGGGTCTGTTTCAGTCTCATGTGAGAGGCTCAGAAGAGAGACACTATTTTAAAATCTAAGAGTACCTGCAGCTCCCTTTCCCGTTCCCCCCACCCCCCTCCAGCTCTGTGCAATCCTGACTCTCCAGGATTAGGTTCATTCTAACTTAACTTTATGGAAGTTTAGTTAGAATGTCCAAGACCTTTAGTGTTAATAGAAGGGACTTGTCAGAAAGTAGCCCCTTGTCAACCTGATCAAACTTCTCTTCATTAAGGTTGGGGACTGGGGACTTAGAGATATGTTATCTGGGAAGACCATGATATTGGCTTATTAGAAATCATTACCACTTTAGAATGCATCTGCTTTCCAGTAAATTAGAAGCTCAAGAGACTAGGACATTCTCAGGGGAGGAAAAAAGTTGAGAAATTTCCAGAGGCTGACTTGCTGCAGGGTACATGTTTACCTGAGAAAAGGTGGTAACTGAAAAAAGACCCTGGGGCATCAACTGTGGTATTTACATGTGCAAAATGTTTCATGTCTCCTCTAAAAATGTCCATGTGGCTCTGTGTATGCATATGTTTACAGAATGTGTAAATAAATATGAGTAGAATATGAAACACATGTGCCTGTGTTTATAAAATATGCATCCACTTATGTTAATGGAATTACTTCCATCTGAGAATAAATGGTCATTGTCTGCAGAAGCACTAGGAATTAGGGAGATTCCTGGAATTTTTATCCTTACGCTTGGAGAAACTGAGTCACTAAAGTAATGTTTTTGTCATGAAAGGCAGGAAATGTGGCTTATGCCAACATTGAAAACTTTATTACTTAAAGAGAATATAAGTTAGAAAGAAAGCTACTCTCAGAAATCCTACTTTCACAACAGAGGAACTTTTAAACTCAAATTCACATGCAGTGTTCGTTGCAGTAAGCATCCCATGTATTCGCATGTCCAGTTTTAGCAAACTTCTCCAGGCCTCCCAACAATTTAATGTGCAAAAAAATCCCAGGAGACCTTGTTTAAAATGCATATTTTTGTTAATTATATTAATCATGTAGCACAACACATCGCTAGTAATTATCTTATAACTGAAAGTGTGTATCTTTTTTTTTTTTTTACGGGCTCTAGGCACACAGGCTTCAGCAGTTGTGGCATGTGGGTTCAGCAGTTGTAGCTCGTGGGCTCCAGAGCACAGTCTTGGCAGTTGTGGTGCACGGGCTTCATTGCTCCATGGCACGTGGGCTCTTCCCGGACCAGGGCTCCAACCTGTGTCCCCTGCATTGGCAGGCAGATACCCAACCACTGTGCCACCAGGGAAGTCCCGAAAGTGTGTACCTTTTGACAATCTTCATCCAATATATATACTGGATATATCCAATATATAATTAACACTGCTGTATATTATATATGAAAGTTGTTAACAGAATAAATTCCAAGAGTTCTCATCATAAGGAAAAAAAATTTTTTTCTTTTTCTTTTATTTTGAAGCTACATGAGACAATGGATGTTCACTAAAATTATTGTGGTAATCATTTCATGATATATGTAAGTCAAATAATTATGATGTACACCTTAAACTCATACTGTGCTACATGTCAATTATATCTCAATAAAACTGGAAGGAAAAATGAAATTAATTAATTTAAAAAATAAAATGCATATTTCTGAACCCCACTTCCAAAAAGTCTAATTAATTAAGCCTGGGGACCACACTTTAAGAAACACGGCTCTAATGTTTGAGTGGTGGAATGAGGATCAGTTTTTTTAATGGGATGTGGGTAGGGAGGAACGTTTATATAGAAGATGACATGCAAACAAAAGGGAACAAAAGTCTGTCTACTCAATGCAACCCCAAAACCAATTCCACTGGCTGGCTAATAGGAGTTAAAGTTGTAGCTCAGCTGCTCAAACACAGGTCTGCAGAGACTGAGGTCCTTCTTCAGACAAATCAGTTCATGTAACCACAGCTGTATGCTAATCCAATGTCCACCTTTGGAGAAATAGGGCTTAATTTTAAAATTATGGGTTGCAACCTCATGATATCAATCTAATGGGTCTTGAGCAACATTTTTAAAAACTTTTGTTTTGAAATAGAGATACACAAGAAGTAGCAAAAATAGTTCAGAGAGGTCCCATGTACCCATCACCTAGTCTCCTTAAAGGCAGCATCTTATCGTCTATAGCACCTCATCAAAAGCAGGAAATTGACATTGGCAGAATACATTCACTATTACAGATTACTGACCTCACTCAGATTTCACCACTTTTTACGTGTACACTTTTATGTGTGTATGTATAATTCTATCACATGTACAGATTTGTATAACCACCGCCACTGTAATCAAGATACAGAACTCTCCCTCTCAATGAAAGTTGATGTTACCCCTTTATGGTTACCCTCTCTCCTATTCATAACTCCTGGAAACCACTGATCTGTTCTCCATTTGAGCAGTATTTTAAAAAATGAAATAGAATAGAACAAATGGAAAATAAGAGAAGAGAATAGAAATAAGAATGGAAACTAGGAGAAGAAGAAATAGCTGAGTGCATTTCAAAGGGGAAGAGGAAGTTTTGATTTGGGAGACTTTTGTTTCTGTTATATGTATGTATGTATGTACTGGGCTGTGTTAGAAAATATATTTCTTAGGGAGAGTAACAGGCAAGAAAAAAAATTGAGAAATGCTATGATATTAGACAGCCTGCATCATCAGCAAAAGTTTCCTGCTTCCTGGGCTCACAGTCAATGAGTAGAGGCCTTTTCTGTTGGGTGATATCTGCTGTTGTCCTCCAGGTCCTTAGTTAATGACTGTCTGTTTCACATTTGGATGCAAATCCACCATCTGGACCCTAAGTGTTTGGATATTTCTGCTCAGACCTGCAGACCAGGAGACAAAGTGAACCAGAAGCAGGTAAAGGACCATGAGGGACTCAAGGACCATACAAGTTCCAGGCTTCCCTGCCCCCCTAGGTTCCCTTGGGGTCTAGAAGCTAACAGAAGCCAGCAGATAAACTCAACTCTACTGCCACCCCAAAGACTGTTCCAGTGAGCAGCTAAGGGTGTTCCTGGAACATTTTTTCCATTTATAAACCAATTTGTGGTGTGTGGTTCATACTCAGGCAATTTCAGGAAAACTTAAAAGGTTCATCACAATTTTAAATAAAAATATTTGTTAACGTTTTAAGTAATATATTTCATATTATTGACAGGGATAATATTTTGGTACTATTTGGTAATATTTCACCAAAATATATATATATATGGCTAGAAAGTAAATGGATTGATGCAGAGGTGAGGTTCCCCACTTTTTTCTTTTCTTGTTCCTTATTCCTAATGAATTAGAGCTTATTGTGAATGGTGCGTGTTTAGTGACTTTGTCAAACATGTTCAGAAACCACAGGGTTATTTCTCTGTAGGATGCCTGTTAGCGCCCTGCAGTTGTGATGTGGATGGGCTTCTTCTGCCCAAAAGCTGGAATATGGAATGTTTCAGCTCGGGAGACAGTGGTGAATGGTTGCGTGCCTAATCCATTCTTTGGTTGCATATATCCCTGGAAATAACTCCTTCACATTCTGTTGCAACATTTGGGCTTGAGTTTTTAAGTATATCCAACCTTATGCCATCGAGCTATTTCACCAACGAGCAAAGGAAAACACCTAGAGTTGGGGAGAGTCCAACTCTCAGGGACTGAGCCGCTTACAATAGAGCTTTGTCACCTTACAAAGTCCGGATAGCCTACTCTCAATGCTAAGAATTTTTACAGCCTGAAGTGACTGAATCAGGTACTGCAAGGTACTGAAAATTTCGCTGCCAGATGTCACTTGAACAAACTTTATGAAGTCACAGAAACAATCTTTACTAAAATTATCATTATTTACTTTAGAACCTCACGTGAGCATTCTTTACTTTGACAGCTGTTATATTGATTTTGGAAGAGCAATGTCACACGTTTACTGTCATTTTTTGCCACAGCTTTTTCTTTTTCAGTACATGCATTTGGATCACAGGTGCAATTTTCTCCGTTTTCTTAAATACTGACTCAGGATCAGAAGCATGCTATCGACCATTGGCTGTTCTCTGGGGATAACCCTGAGTGTGGATTGACATTCGATGTAGCCTCTTTTCTTTACCTGACAATGTCCCTTCTTGTGGACACAGAGCCGATACCCCATCAGAACTGACCCCATGGCAGCTTTTCCAGGTCACATCACATCTCCCAGGTTATTTAACCAAACAGCCACACACACCATTTTTCCATAGCATGGGTTCTCATTGGTAATCAGCAACAACAAAGTCATTAATTCTTCTCCCTCATACAAACACTATGGCAGGGACCATGGTTTGTTGTCCCCACACTGTTTCCTCCTGGCTTTTCCCAGTGTGTCATTTCCAGGCTAACGTATTTAAGAGCTGATGTGTCTCCTCCGTCTCTTTCCATGCTGCAGTGATCTTGGAAGACCTTGTTCTACATGGCCCAGCTACAATACAGTAGGGGGTCACCCAGCTGCGTCAGACTTTATAAAGGCACAGTTTCAGGGTTTATTTGTTGTTACATGTAGTCTAGCCCTACTTGACTTTACACAGACCAAAAGTTGATTCATACTTTGGACATGAACACTTTTATCTAGCTTTAAAGTAAACTATCTGCTCATACGCATATGATAGCAATGGCTTTTCCACATTTTTACACCATTGAATTTTATGTGATGTCCACAGAGATGTTTTATATAGGAATTTACCCTGCTGTTTCTCCTGGCATGACATTTACAAATTTGGGACTGATTTTACAAGATTCTTGGCAGCAAAGCAAACTACTTGTTTTTATTAAAAGAAGTAGGAATTTGAATGGTGTCTCTATGGTTTTGGTCTCTTCTTTGGCCTTAGCAACAAAATTGAATACTGCAAAACATTACTTTGTGCTTATCCTAGAAAAACTCAATTGTTCTACTAGAGAGTTCAGAGTGTTTTATATAAAAATAAAGCAAGAGTTTGACAAAGTTTCATAGAAGACAGTACATGCTCAATTTGACTTTTCTTTTTCTGTTTCTTTTGTGAAACAATCACTTGTTTGATCCACATGGACTCATATTCCATATATACAAGAAATTCCTTACCCACTGCTTATATTTGGGAAGCTTTTCTGAATTGTAGTTTATGTTACCATGCTCATTACTCTGTTCATGCCTCAGTGAACCATTTGAAAACCAGTAACCCAGTTTCATAAATTGGGAATATAAAATAATTGTTTTAACCCAGGTCCTCAAGAAAGCAGAGCCTGAGACAAGGATTAAAGTTCTGGTAATTTATATGGGAGCTGCAAACCTAGGGCAGTAAGGGTGAGGGAAGAGGGGGTCTGTGAAGCAAGGAAAGATATAAATCAATGTGAGGTAACACATTACTGCACTGGCCATGGCATCACAATGAGTCACAAAGAAAAAGAGCTACTGTACAGCAGGTGTGGTCACTTCCCAAGGGGGCTTCTCTGGAAGGGTTATAACTCCATGGAAGAGGGGGAATCTATCCGCCCAGCTCCTTCCTGTCTCCTGTATCCCAGTGGTCAGTGTATACCCCTAGATGGCCAAATGCCTGTCACTTCTGGGTTGTGCCATCTAGACCCTTGGTGGCTTCTAAGTCTCTTTTTTGTCCTCTGTCAAATGAAGACAATTACATGATCTCCTTGTGAGGTGTTTGGAGGGTTAAACAGGACAAAGAATTTAAAAGCTTAACAACTGCAGGTATTCAAATAAATGACTGCTAAAGGAAAAGATGATAGGAACTCCTAGGTGCTCAGCCTTTGACCAGAGTGCCTATTCATCTATGAAATGATGAGGAACTTGCAACCAGCCAGACAGAAAGGAAGAGTGGAGACAGCTCGGTGTGGTGACAGACTTGGAACCTGGTCCAATAGTGATGTACAGCTATTTTGACCATATTCATGAGAGTGGACGGAAAGGATGGGTTCCAAAACTGTTTCAGCAGGAATAATAATAAGCAAAAATTAAATAACTTTGGAAGGAAAAGACCTGCTCGGCAGTGGCCAAACACAATACCTTATAATGGCTTCTTCAGAAAAATGTCTATTTCAACATTGTTCCGGGAATTCAGAGAATGCTGGAAATCACTTATTTGATCCTGTTTCTGCCTTTTTTTTTTTTTTTGTAAATATCATATAGACCAAGAGCAAAAGTTTACATCTCCATCTGTTGTCTCACTGGGGCAGAGCTGTTCCTTTAAATCTGGGAGGTAAGAACATCAAAGTTCCCAGAGCTGTCTCTATTCCTCCACACAGAATTCTCCTATTTTGAATGGCATAGTCACAGGTTTCACTACAGAGTGGCAACCCCATTGCATTTCAGCCAAGAAACTCACACTTAGAAAAAATATTTCCAAGCCCTGATGAAAACAGATCCAGTGGTAACACAGCCAAATTAAACACTGAAGTCAAGACATTTAAAAATCGGTATCCTCATTTTGCATGCTACTTCTTTACATGGCATGCAACTGAATACCTTAAATCTCTGTTGAGTTCGTTAAGAACATGACTTTTCATTCAGCAAATACTCCTTGAGATTTCGTGTAGTGCTATGGACATTAACAGGCAAGCATTGCATATCATTTGAACTTTCTATTATTGAGTGAAAAATATGTGACAGTTAACTAATACAGTAGTGAAAAGGATGTTATAAGGCAGTATGCGATTCTGGACTACTGAGTGGTAAAGATAGCTAATTCCAATGCCAAAAACTCGGTCTCTGTGCAGCGGTGCCAAATCGAGTCACCGAGACAGACTTTTGGGTGAAGTAGAAAAGAATAGCTTTATTGCTTTGCCTCAAAACTGTGTGTCCCAACACAGGAGGATTCGGTAAGGAGTTTTATAGCAATGGTTCAAGGGCAGGGTTGCTGATAAAGATGAGGGTGTGTGCAGGGTCTGCACTCCTTTAATCTCGTCTCAGGTGGTCTCCTAATCTTGATGAGCTTCTCTGATTTCTTTAACCTTGCCTCAGGTGGTTTCTTGGCTGCTCCTCCCTTGATTAAAAGCAAAGATGTAGGGCTTCGCTGGTGGTGCAGTGGTTGAGAGTCCGCCTGCGAGTGCAGGGGACTTGGGTTCGTGCCCCGGTCCAGGAGCGGCTGGGCCCGTGAGCCATGGCCACTGAGCCTGTGCGTCCGGAGCCTGTGCTCCGCAATCGGAGAGGCCAAAACAGTGAGAGGCCCGCGTACTGCAAAAAAAAAAAAAAAAAAAGCAAGGATGTGATTGCCATAAAAGTCAAGATAATGATTATCTCTGGAGTAGGGAGGTGGAAGGGAATTATGATGAAAAAAGGATACAAGATGACATTCTGAGGCATTGGTGATGTTCTTTAAACAGTACATTTGTGTTTTATAAACTTCTACGTATGCTTCACAATTAAAAGTTAAAAAAAAAAACCCCAACCACATTAGTCAAAATTCAAAAATCTTATCCTCTTGGAACAAAAAAGTACATAAATAGAAAAATAGATGAATTTCAAGTAAAATCTGAGGTGTAATTAATAATGTACCAGTGTTAATCTCACAGTTTTGATGCATGTCCTATGGTGTGTAAGATGTTAAAAATCTAGGAGGATTTTTGGCTTCAGGAGCAGAAAGGTGCTTCAATCTGTCTGAGGAGCCAACAAAACTGGGCATAGGAAAACCACAGCACCACTGGAGACTGTAAATGTTAGAGTTTACAAGAAAGCACCAACAGAGGAACAAGGAAGGACACAGGAGGACCTTCAAGATGGCAGAGGAGTAAGATATGGAGATCAACTTCCTGCCCACAAATACATCAAAAATACATCTACATGTGAAACAACTCCTACAGAACACCTACTGAATGCTGGCAGAAGACCTTAGACTTCCCAAAAGGCAAGAAACTCCCCACGTACCTGGCCGTGTGGCTGACAGGGTTTTGTTGCTCTGGCTGGGTGTCAAGCCCCAGCCTCTGAAGTGGGAGAGCTGAGTTCAGGACATTGGACCACCAGAGACCTCCCAGCTGCACGTGACATTAATTGGCGAGAGCTGTCCCAGAGATCTCCATGTCAACGCTAAGACCCAGCTCCACTCAAAGACCAGCAAGCTACAGTGCCGGACACCCCATGCTAAAAAACTAGCAAGACAGGAACACAACCCCACTCATTAGCAGAGAGACTGCCTAAAATCATAGTAAGTTCACAGATACCCCAAAACACACCACCGGACGTGGTCCTGCCCACCAGAAAGACAAGATCCAGCCTCATCCACCAGAACACAGGCACCAGTCCACGCCACCAGGAAGCCTACACAACCCACGGAACCATCCTTACCCACTAGGGACAGACACCAAAAACAACAGAAACTATGAACCTGCAGCCTGCGAAAAGGAGACCCCAAACACAGTATATTAAGCAAAATAAGATGGAGAAATACACAGCAGATGAAGGAGCAAGGTAAAAACCCACCAGACCAAACATGAAGAGGAAATAGGCAGTCTACCTGAAAACAAATTCAGAGTAATGATAGTAAAGATGATCCAAAATCTTGGAAATAGAATGGAGAAAATACAAGAAGCATTTAACAAGGACCTAGAAGAACTAAAGAGCAAACAGTGATGAAAAACACAATAAATGAAATTTAAAATTCTCTAGAAGGAATCAATAGCAAAATAACTGAGGCAGAAAAATGGATAAGTAACCTGGAAGATAAAATAGTGGATATAACTATCACAGAGCAGATTAAAGAAAAAGAATGAAAAGAATTGAGGAGAGTCTCAGAGACCTCTGGCACAACATTAAATGCACTAACATTCGAATTATAGGGGTTCCAGAAGAAGAGAAAAAGAAAGGGACTGAGAAAATATTTGAAGAGATTATAGTTGAAAAATTCCCTAATATGGGAAAGAAAATAGTCAATCAACTCCAGGAATCACAGAGAGTCCCATACAGGATAAATTCAAGGAGAAACACACCAAGATACATATTAATCAAACTAACAAAAATTAAATACAAAGAAAAAATATTAAAAGCAGCAAGGGAAAAGCAACAAATAACATCCAAGGGAATCCCCATAAGGGTAACAGCTGATCTTTCAGCAGAAACTCTGAAAGCCAGAAGGGAGTGGCAGGACATATTTAAAGTGATGAAAGGGAAAAACCTACAAGCAAGATTACTCTACCTAGCAGGGATCTCATTCAGATTCGACAGAGAAATTAAAACCTTTACAGACAAGCAAAAGCTAAGAGAATTCAGCACCACCAAACCATCTTTACAACAAATGCTAAAGGAACTTCTCAAGGCAGGAAACACAATAGAAGGAAAAGGCCTACAATAACAAACTCAAAACAATTAAGAAAATGGTAATAGGAACATACATATCAATAATTACCTTAAATGTAAATGGATTAAATGCTCCAACCAAAAGACATAGACTGGCTGAATGGATACAAAAACAAGACCCGTATATATGCTGTCTACAAGAGACCCACTTCAGACCTAGGGACACATACAGACAGAAAGTAAAGGGATGGGAAAAGATATTCCATGCAAGTGGAAATCAAAAGAAAGCTGCAGAAGCAATTACCATATCAGACAAAAATAGACTTTGATATAAAGACTATTACAGGAGACAAAGAAGGACACTACATAACGATCAAGGGATCAATCCAAGAAGAAGATATAACAATTGTAAATATTTATGCACCCAACATAGGAGCACCTCAATACATAAGGCAAATGCTAACAGCCATAAAGGGGAAATCGACAGTAACACAATCATAGTAGGGGACTTTAACACCCCACTTTCACCAATGGGCAGATCATCCAAAATGAAAATAAATAAGGAGACACAAGCTTTAAATGATACATTAAATAAGATGGACTTAATTGATATTTGTAGGACATTCCATCCAAAAACAGCAGATTACACTTTCTTCTCAAGTGCTCATGGAATATTTTTCAGGATAGATCACATCTTGGGTCACAAATCAAGCCTTAGTAAATTTAAGAAAATTGAAATTGTATTAAGTATCTTTTCTGATCACAACGCTATGAGCCGAAATATCAATTACAGGAAAAAAATCTGTAAAAATTACAAACACATGGACCCTAAACAATATGCAACTAAATAACCAAGATATCACTGAAGAAATCAAAGAGGAAACAAAAAAGTACCTAGAAACAAATGACAATGAAAACAAGACGACCCAAAACCTATGGGATGCAGCAAAAGCAGTTCTAAGAGGGAAATTTATAGCAATACAATCCCACCTCAAGAAACAAGAAACATTTCAAATAGACAACCTAACCTTACACCTAAAGCAATTAGAGAAAACAGAAGAAAAAACACCCAAAGTTAGCAGAAGGAAAGAAATCACAGAGATCAGATCAGAAATAAATGAAAAAGAAATGAAGGAAATGATACCAAAGATCAATAAAACTAAAAGCTGGCTCTTTGAGAAGATAAGCAAAATTGATAAACCATTAGCCAGACTCATCAAGAAAAAAAGAGAGAAGACTCAAATCAACAGAATTAGAAATGAAAAAGGAGAAGTAACAACTGACCCTGCAGAAATACAAAGGATGATATGAAATAACTACAAGGAACTATATGCCAATAAAATGGACAACCTGGAAGAAATGGACAAATTCTTAGGAAAAGCACAACCTTCCAAGACTGAACGAGGAAAAAATAGAAAATATAAACAGACCAAACACAAGCACTGAAATTGAAACTGTGATTAAAAATCTTCCAACAAACAAAAGCCCAGGACCAGATGGCTTCACAGGTGCATTCTATCAAACATTTAGAGAAGAGCTAACACCTATCCTTCTCAAACTCTTCCAAAATATAGCACAGAGAGGAACACTCCCAAACTCATTCTATGAGGCCACCATCACACTGATATCAAAACCAGACAAAGATGTCACACACACACACACACAAAAAACTACAGGCCAATATCACTAATGAACATAGATGCAAATCCTCAACAAAATACTAGCAAACAGAATCCAGCAGTACATTAAAAGGATCATACACCGTGATCAAGTGGGGTTTATCCCAGGAATTCAAGGATACTTCAATATACGAAAATCAATGCATGTGATATACCATATTAACAAATTGAAGAATAAAAACCATATGATCATCTCAATAGATGCAGAAAAAGCTTTTGACAAAATTCAACACTCATTTATGATAAAAACCCTCCAGAAAGTAGACATAGAGGGAACTTACCTCAACATAATAAAGGCCATATATGACAAACCCACAGCCAACATCATTCTCAATGGTGAAAAACTGAAACCATTTCCTCTAAGATCAGGAACAAGACAAGGTTGCCCACTCTCACCACTATTATTCAATATATTTATATAAGCCACAGCAATCAGAGAAGAAAAAGAAATCAAAGGAATCCAAATCGGAAAAGAAGTAAAGCTGTCACTGTTTGCAGATGACATGATACTATATGTAGAGAATCCTAAAGATGCTACCAGAAAACTAGTAGAGCTAATAAATGAATTTGGTAAAGTAGCAGGATACAAAATTAATGCCCAGAAATCTCTTGCATTCCTATACACGAATGATGGAAAACCTGAAAGAGAAATTAAGGAAACACTCCCATTTACCACTGCAACAAAAAGAATAAAATACCTTGCAATAAACCTAGCTGAGGAGACAAAAGACCTGTGTGAAGAAAACTATAAGACACTGATGAAAGAAATTAAAGGTGATACAAACGGATGGAGAGATATACCATGTTCGTGGATTGGAAGAATCAACATTGTGAAAAAGACTACACTACCCAAAACAATCTACAGATTCAATGCAATTCCTATCAAACTACCAATGGCATTTTTCACAGAACTAGAAGAAAAAATTTCACAATTTGTATGGTAACACAAAAGACCCCGAATAGCCTAAGCAATGTTGAGAAAGAAAAACGGAGCTGGAGGAATCAGGTTCCCTGACTGCAGACTGTACTGCGAAGCTACAGTAATCAAGATAGTATGGTGCTGGCACAAAAACAGAAATATAGATCAATGGAACAGGATTGAAAGCCCAGAGGTAAACCCACATACATATGGTTATCTTATCTTTGATAAAGGTGGCAAGAATATACAATGGACAAGACAGCCTCTTCAATAAGTGGTGCTGGGAAAACTGGACAGCTACATGTAAAAGAATGAAATTAGAACACTCCCTAACACCATACAGAAAAATAAACTCGAAATGGATTAAAGACCTAAATGTAAGGCCAGACACTATAAAACTCTTAGAGGAAAACATAGGCAGAACACTCTATGACATAAATCACAGCAAGATCCTTTTTGACCCACCTCCTAGAGAAATGGAAATTTAAAAAAAATAAACAAATGGGACCTAATGAAACTTAAAAGCTTTTGCACACCAAAGTAAAACATAAACAAGACGAAAAGACAGCCCTCAAAATGGGAGAAGATATTTGCAAACAAAGCAACTGACAAAGGATTAATCTCCAGAATATACAAGCAGTTCATGCAGCTCAATATCAAAAAACCAACAACCCAATCCAAAAATGGGTGGAAGACCTAAATAGACATTTCTCCAAAGAAGATATACAGATTGCAAACAAACACATGAAAGGATGCTCAACATCAGTAATCATCAGAGAAATGTAAATCAAAACTACAATGAGGTATCACCTCACACCGGTCAGAATGGCCATCATCAGAAAATCTACAAACAGTAAATTCTGGAGAGGGTGTGTTGAAAACGGAGCCCTCTTGCACTGTTGATGGGAATGTAAATTGATACAGTCACTGTGGAGAACAGTATGAAGGCTCCTTAAGAAAATAAAAATAGAACTACCATATGACCCAGTAATCCCACTACTGGGCATATACCATAATTCCAAAAGAGTCATGTACCACAATGTTCACTGCAGCACTCTTTACAATAGCCAGGACATGGAAGCAACCTAAGTGTCCAATGACAGATGAATGGATAAAGAAGATGTGGCACATACATACAATTGAATATTACTCAGCCATAGAAAAAGCGATATTGAGTTATTTGTAGCGAGGTGGATGGACATAGAGTCTGTCATACAGGCTGAAGTAAGTCAGAAAGATAAAAACAAATACCATATGCTAACACATATATATGGAGTCCAAAAAAAAAAAAGTGATCTGAAGAACCTAAGGGCAGGACAGGAATAAAGACACAGACGTAGAGAATGGACTTGAGGACATGGGGAGGGGGAAGGGTAAGCTGGGATGAAGTGAGAGAGTGGCATTGACATATATACACCATGAAATATAGAATAGATAGCTAGTGGGAAGCAGCCACATAGCACAGGGAGATCAACTCAGTGTTTTGTGACAACCTAGGGGGGTGGGATAGGGAGGGAGGGAGGGAGACGCAAGATGGAGGGGATATGGGGATATATGTATACATATAGCTGATTCACTTTGTTATACAGCAGCAACTAACACAACAATGTAAAGCAATTATACTCCAATAAAGATTTTTTTTAAAAAAGAAAAAAAAGTAAAAAGCAAACAAAAAACAACAAAATAAAACCAAAAAAAATCAAGGAAACTGGGTGAGGGATATATGAAGTCTCTCTGAACTCTGTAGCTTTCAATAAATGTGAAATTAGTTCAAAATAAAAATTTCATTTTAAACAAATCTCATCCTGGGACTTCCCTGGTGGTCCAGTGGTTAAGACTCCGTGCTCCCAAAGCAGGGGATCTGGGTTCAATCCCTGGTCAGAGAGCTAGATCTCACATGCTGCGACTAAAGATCTTGCGTGCCACAGCTGAAGATCCCACATGCCGATACTAAGACCCGGCGCAGCCCAATACATTAATTAATTAATTAATTAATATTTAAAAGACAAAACAAAACAAGCCAAATCCAAATCTCATCCTAACATTTGTAAATGTTTTTCTCCAATCTTTCATCTTTTTCTAAGTTTCACTTGATCTTCTTTTGCTAATATGAGCAATAGCTATGAAAACCAGAGCTAATAATTGCAAAGCATTTATTTTATGCAAAGCACTGCTCTAAACACTTAATCAGTATTCACTCATTTCATCCTAACTGAATTCCAAGAGTTAGATGTGATTACTATCTCCATTTTTCCGATGGTGAAATAGAGACAGAGAGCTGTGTGTGAGGACTAGCCCAGCTGGCAGGCAGCAGAGAGGGTAAAACACCAGCAGTGGCAACAGTCTGGCTCCACAGTCTGTGCTCGTAATATACTAGCATTACTGAGAGTTTGGGAAGTACAGAAAAGTATGAAGAAACAGAAAAAAAAAAAACAGATGCAACCACTATTTTTTACTGTAGCATGCTTCCTTCCTGCCTTATTTTCTCTGTGTATTTTAATTGGGTAGACATCATTTGTAGCCAAATTTTCTTTTTACTCTAAACATCATGTCATAAGCATTTTTCATCCACTAAAAATCTAAACAAAGCATTAAAGGCTACACAGTATTCTGTGTATAGACACGCTATGCTTTACATACCTGTATCTAGAATGCTGGACGTTTAGGTTGTTTCCTTTGTCATTCTATACAAAGCTGTCAGGAATATCCTCATTCTTTTTTTTTTTTTTTTTTTTTTGCGTTATGTGGGCCTCTCACTGTCGTGGCCTCTCTTGTTGCGGAGCACAGGCGCCGGACGTGCTGGCTCAGCGGCCATGCCTTATGGGCCTCCCCGCTCCGCGGCATGTGGGGTCTTCCCGGACCGGGGCACGAACCCGTGTCCCCTGCATCGGCAGGCAGACTCTCAACCACTGCGCCACCAGGGAAGCCCGAATATCCTCATTCTTAATTCATGTTTCCTTTTTTGAGTATTTGTTCAATTTCTTCTTTTTTTGTCACTGACTTTTTCTGTTTTTCTTACCATAACTTACTATACCAAGCAATTCTATAAATTCACAGGGTACCATTTTAGTATAAATATTTGAAAGCTTTTAAAACTCTCTATCCTATACCATTCAAGAGTGAATGGCAGCTTTTCCATGCTATGGAAATGAGGTGAATAATACCTTTCTTTACATGTGATAGAAGGGAGGTTCCAAAGTGAAATGGGATAGAGACAATGACAGTAATAACTAAGGATGAGAACACAAGTAACAGCTCGAAGCTTCCAGTGATGTAGCAACCGCTCTTGGCATGCCGTATCTCACTTATTCCCCTAACCTGTACCATAGGTAGACATTTCTATCTCCACTTTACAGATGAGGAAACTGAAGCCCAAACCCAGAAGGAGTGTGCAAGGAAATAGGGATGATATGGGAGGGGGAGAAACTGTGCAGACAAAACCCCTTGGGATATGTGTCTCTGAGCACTTAAGCCAGAGTTGTACTGAATATTTACAGGAAAACACACACACACACACACACACACATCCCTTCAGGGTTGGAATCTTCAATTTATGACATTCTAACACAGATATTTGCATTAATTCAATCCACTTGGGGTGAGGCTGGGGTGGGAGTGTGGTGCCTGTAAATCTAGCACCTGAGTTTGTCAGACACAGGGAACACCAGACCCCACCCCAGGCCCACTGACTCAGGATCTGTATTTTAACAAGATCCCAGGAGATCTGTGTGCACATCAAAGTCTGAGAAGCACTGCTCTAAGAGTTTATTAAGAAGGATTTTCTTTCTTTTTTTTTTTTTTTAAGAAGGATTTTCTTAGGGTGTGTTTGAGCCCGGTGCAACACCTACAAGCCATGAAACACATTATCCAGCTCGGTATGTTCACAAAACTTGCGCAAAGAATGTTGGCTGACAGCAGAGGCTGTCTAGGGACTCTTGGAAAGGCAGGTGTGGGATCAGAGAACTTCAGCTCTGCCAACATTTTCCTGCCCTATTCCTACTTCTAACTGCAGCGAATTCCAATGTACTCTAAGGTTCCAAGGTGGGATGGGTTGAAGGGCATCTGGGGGAGTCCTATAAATAGAAAACAGCTGAGCCCCAGCTGCTGCTAGTATAAACTTCCCGGAAAAGACAAAGACCGCAAAGCCAAAACAATGCTACATGGGGGAGGTAAGGGGCAGGAGGAGGATCTCTCCTCGTGCTTTTTACAGAAGTGAATTTTTCTTTCAAGAACTGACAAGATCTTTAGAAAGGGTGTAGTTCAACCTCCTTGTTTTACATGGGAAAGAACCAAGAGCTTTTACTGTGATCACACAGCTACTAACAAGGGGCAGAGTCGGTGTTCACATTTGGTTCCTTGGCTTCCAAGCCCGGTCTGGCCCCACATCACAGGTGATGCTAGAATGGGCTGGTACTCAGCAGCCATTTCCAGCTCCTTCTAGCATGCTTTCCTGCACCTCCTTCAGAAGTAAGAAACCTCCTTTTCAGACTCTCCTACAGTTGGATTCTGGGTACGATTTGGGTTACGTGGATTAGATGCACTCCCACGATGCCTGAAGGTGGATTAGCGCGACGCATCCTTCTGTTCTCTCTGCTGGCAAACTCAGCAACGGAGGTGGATTGCCGCACAGCCGCCTGGGAGTCAAGAGACGTGGAGGGATACTAGTTTTGCCAGCGCAGATCTAGGACGAGAGGTGTGGCTCTGAGGGCTGAGGCTGCCGCGAGGCTTTCTCATCCCTGACTTGCATCGAAAGTACACCCCAAGGCTATAGTCCCAGGCGGCTTCCTGATTCCCCATATTTCTGAGGTTGCTGAGGCAGCAGCTCCTGGAGGGCTATTCCTCCAAACCCTCTGATGATTCTGTAAGCACATAACTCACAGTATGAAGTCCCTTTGTGCTTAATGTGCCTAGGGCATTTCTATTTTCTGCTGCTGAACCCTGATGAAAATATTCACTCTCTTAAGTGTGACGCATAAATTTACAGTAAATTATATTAGGAAGGAGCTGCGCAAAAACCCACTTTTTCCTTCTCTCTCTGAATACTAACACACAGTATTTGAAACACAAATGTTTCACAACGCACGATTATTTTGGAATTTATATTATGTCGTCACCTAAACTTCCTGGAACTGTAGGTTATTGGAATATAAACATTGTCATAGGGCTTCCCTGGTGGCTCAATGGTTGGGAGTCCACCTGCCAATGCAGGGGACACGGGTTCAAGCCCTGGTCCGGGAGGATCCCACATGCTGTGGAGCAACTAAGTCCGTGCGCCACAACTCCTGAGCCTGAGCTCTAGAGCCCCTGAGCCTCAACTACTGAGCCCACGTGCCACAATTACTGAAGCCTTCACGCCTAGAGCCCATGTTCCACAACAAGAGAAGCCACCGCAGTGAGAAGCCTGCGCACCACAACAAAGAGTAGCCTCCGCTGCCGCAACTAGAGAAAAGTCCATGTGCAGCAGCAAAGACCCAACGCAGCCAAAATTAAAATAATTAAAATAAATAAATTTTAAAAATAAACAAACATTGTCATACATCAAAACTCTAGGTATCAGGGAAAATGTCAGAGGTTTCATTTAATTTGAAATAGTAGTGCTTGCTGACAGAACAAACAAACTTGACTCAACAAGAGTTACTGGGGGATAGGAAAATTTCAATTTTTCTTCTGAACATTTGTATGCAACATTTCTAATGCTGAGTCCTTTTTATTTTCTTACAGTGCAGCTTGCATTCATTCATATGGCATATTTGGCTCAAAAGGTTTGAAATTAATCATTTAGAGAAAACATTTATTTCAAAATTCTAGCTTATTTTAATAATAATAATAATAATAATAATAATAGCTGTTATTTACTGAGATTTTCTATGCTCCAATCACTGTGCTAAGTGCATTCTATCTTGTGGGCATTATTGTGTTGAATGTTTCCATAAAGGAGATGTTATTATTTCCATTTTACAGATGATGGAAATGAGATTCAGTGAGATTAAGCATGTTGCTCAAGGGTACACAACTAGTAATTGACAAAGCTGGCGTTTGAACTACTCCTTTTTGACTCGAAAGCTCATAAGCATTCTACCATCATCTCCCCAAATAGCACCTGCCTGAGAGAATAGGACGTTTAGGATTTCACATAACTTTAAGAAGTTCAAGATGTCTGCTGTAAGTTCTAATGCAACTAAAGGATGCTAAGGGAATGGCTTCCTTTAAATAAAAAAAAAAATCTTATTCCCTTTCCTGGTAAAAATTTTGGTCATGTAAACTTTTTATATATGTCTTAATTCATGGAGTTCTAGAGAGAGGTGTTAGTAATAGGTACTCGTGAAAGGTAAACTAGACCAAGGTGGGAGGACAGGAAATTTGCCTTTTTGTTTCTCCCTCTTGACTACCTGAGGATTCTGTGCCATCCACATTTTGACAAAGGTTCATGAGGATCTAGGATCTGACGCTTGCTGGATCTCACTCCAGGTGGGTGTGAGGTGCAAACTCATTAGTCATCAGGAAAAGCCCTCATCCTCACCTCCATCCCCCAAAGTAGCTTTGTGCACATCCCTGCAACATCCGTCGTTTTCAGTGCTGTGCTAAGAGGCGCCTCAGAGATAACCTTATCTGTAGAAAAATGATCTTTCCTGTTTGCTCAACATTTATGACAAAAGGAGTGTGGGGAAGCAAGACTGCCACCCACAGCAAAGCGCTTTATTCACCGGGGCGTTGGAGTCGAGACCTTGGCAACTGGGTGCTGGAAGACTCGGGCTGGGTTTAGTTTTGAATGTTGCCCCATACCAAGTCCAACAGTTACGTGGCTGCAAACAAATGCTGGCTCCCCTTCCCTGAGTACGGACGTCATGAGGGGTCGGGTCCCAGTTGTTCAGTGGTTGCATCAGCGGCTTTTTGCAAGAATAGCTGACACCAAGAGCTATTTTCCTGCGTTGCAGGCTCGAGGCCCCCAAAGCCCACAGGGCCTGCAGAAGTTCCCCTTACATCTGGACCTTGCGCTCCAAATCAAACACCACCCACTCTGCAGCACAGAAATAGCTGATTTGGCTTTCGGTGACCCTTCAGACACGACCTTTCTCCTATATTCTCTAAGCTTGTTTTTAATAAATGTTTAACTTCTTGATTAATTTCCTTAATTTCTGAGGGCAGTTTTTCACAACTGAGATAATGTGTTCTAAATGCTTGCTGAGCTGTTGGCGCACTTGAAACTGTAAACACTTCAGACTGCTTTTTGTCTCCCTAACACTCTCCCTTATTATGTGGGCTTGCATCGCCGCTGAAATTGAGGCTTTATTCTTTCCGCCATCTGCATAATTGCCAGTGTTTAGAGATGCTTGCTTCTCCCTTTCTTTGCCACTGGGAAAAGAATTGTTTGTTCAACCTTCACTAAATTAGTATTTTTCTGGCTGCTTCTCTCTCATTTCTTGAAGAGTGGTATGTAATTAACTCCAAAATTTTGACGGTTTTTCACGTTACTGTCTTTTCTTTGGCAGTTCACGTGCTTTCTACTTTCTTTCTCCCGGATCTGTTTATCTCAGGAAGGGGGACTTCTCACTCACATCTTTGTTCCATTTGCTTTTTATTTTTATTATTATTATTATTTTTTGCGGTACGCGGGCCTCTCACTGTTGTGGCCTCTCCCATTGCAGAGCACAGGCTCAGGACGCGCAGGCTCAGCGGCTATGGCTCACGGGCCCAGCTGCTCCACGGCATGTGGGATCTTCCCAGACCGCGGCACGAACCCGTGTCTCCCGCATCGGCAGGCGGACTCTCAACCACTGCGCCACCAGAGAAGCCCTCCATTTGCTTTTTAAAAGGCTTTGTGGTTATTTGGAAGAAGGGAATGTTATCTGCTCCCGTAGAGCCTGAACCACCGGCTCCTTTGTTGTTTTGCCTGCACTCCCTGGGCCACATCCCCCATCCTTGGGATGCAGGTATTGGACTTGGAGGCGCCGCGTAATCCCATAATGGAACCACATTTAAAAGCCGGACGGATTCCTCAGAGTACTATTTCTGTAATACGTTCCCATTACCGGCATTTGCTGATACAGGGCTGAGACAGCAAAGCTACTAGGAGGATATTTGAAAATGGGAGAAAAAACCTGGATGATGTGAATCTTGGCAGATTTTTTCCAGTGTTTCTTTGCTCTCCTTCCATAGCCCCTAACAGGCTTCCTTATTTTGTTTTTTTGCTCTCTCTCCTTATTATGTTGCCTTTTTTATAATAGCAAGTGATTTAAACTAGAAGTCCTGTGATAGGATTTTCCAATCACTCATACACACTGGTTTTTTAACACAAATTGAAGAATGCTATACGTACTCCTATACACCTTACTTTTTTCATTTAAACCTGTAACTTGAAGATTATTCCAATCTCCCTCTCTGTTCTTTTGCTTTGCAAAAAATAGTATCAGATAGTGCATTACAATTTTCACTTAGCCATATATAGCAATCATCTTTCCTTGCTTAAAAATATCTCCTTTAGGGCTTCCCTGGTGGCGCAGTGGTTAAAGAATCTGCCTGCCAACTCAGGGGACACGAGTTCAAGCTCTGGTCCAGGAAGATCCCACATGCCGTGGAGCAACTAAGCCCGTGTGCCACAGCTACTGAGCCTGCGCTCTAGAGCTCGTGCCGCAACTACTGAAGCCCGTGTGTTGCAACTACTGAAGCCCGCGCACCTACAGCCCGTGCTCCGCAGCAAGAGAAGCCACCGCAATGAGAAGCCCGTGCAACGCAACGAAGAGTAGCCCCCGCTAGCCCCCACTGGCCGCAACTAGAGAAAGCCCGTGTGCAGCAACGAAGACCCAATGCAGCCAAAAATAAAAAATCATGTTAAAGGAGATTTTTGTTTTAAATTTTTTATTTTTGGCTGCATTGGGTCTTCGTTGCTGCACACGGGCTTTCTCTAGTTGCGGCCAGTGGGGGCTAGCGGGGGCTACTCTTCGTTGCGTTGCACGGGCTTCTCATTGCGGTGGCTTCTCTTGCTGCGGAGCACGGGCTGTAGGTGCGCGGGCTTCAGTAGTTGCGGCGCAGGGTCAGCAGTGGTGGTTTGCGGGCTCTAGAGCACAGGCTCAGCAGTTGTGGAGCACAGGCTTAGTTGCTCCACGGCATGTGGGATCATCCCAGACCAGGGCTCGAACCTGTGTCCCCTGTGTTGGCAGGCGGATTCTTAACCACTGAGCCACCAGGGAAGTCCCAAAATGATGTTTAAGAAGTTTAATTTTCCATTTTAGGATCCTGTCTTAGGTATCAGTAACTCCCCTTTTGCAGTTACTAGGTGCTCCATGAATATCTGTGGACTGGACTTGAACAGATGCATTTTTATGTAAAAAGTTAAATAATAGATTTGAGTAGTCAGAGGTGGGGTTTAGGGAGACTAGATTCCAAGCCTGCAAAGGCACCCAAGGTTTTTTCGGTTTCTTGTTTCTCTTGTTGCTTTATTTCTTTAGAACAACCAGAATTATTTTCAAACCTCTCATCAGAGTGGTGATGAGTGTTCTCATCACACCAGGGAAGATGGGAGGGAAACTGGTCTTCTGGGTCAGCACTGACATGTAATCTAGATTTTCTCTCTCTGAGATGATTTAGGTATAGACCTCCCAGGAAGCCTGCGGGTTGGACTAAATGCGCTCTTGAGGCCTTTGCCAACCGTATGGTCTTATAATTCACTGTAAAATGTTGGAATGACTAACTCACACTTACTTTAAGATAAAGCTCAGAAGACAGTGGAGATATGAAAGGAAGTCACCCTGAGTGACCCTAAGAGCTTATAATTTGACTTTCTTTCACAAGTGGATAAGAATACCCCTTGAGTATCACGGTATTTTAATAGCTCTGAGGGCTTAATTTTTGAAGTGTGAATCAGATCCTGTTACTCGCCATTTATAATGCTCCAGAGCCTTCTCCTTGCAAGAGGGATAACATCCAAACCCTTATTGTGGCTGTACATCGGCGCCTCTTCACCACCCAGGACTCTGTTCATTCTAGTCTGCATCTCACTCACCTTCACTGGCATGACAGGATTCCTTAAAGCAGCTGCTCTTTAAGACATGCCTTAAAATCACCTGGACTGATGTCTGAAAATCTGATTTCCACCTGCCCTTCCCCTCCTCCACCTTCTGAAATAGAACTTTTGTGGGGGTAGGACCCCGGAGCAGGTATAGTATTTTGAAACTTCCATGGGATTCTGATATACACCCACATTTAGGACTTCTGCCTCACGGGGAAGTTTCTGGGCCTAGCTGCTGGCCTGTCACCACATGGCTGGGGCCATACCCCCTGTCATCCAGGAGTGCTGACAACTGGACTAACTTCTCAAAATCCAGACCAAGGAAAAGAAGACACAGATAGAGGATCTCCGTCTCCAATCTGCCTGGAGCTCAGCATTTAACTTTCTGCCTCCTGTCTGAGGATTGCCTCTCCACCCAATATTCAATCCTAGATATGGACTCATCTTCAGGAGAGACCTCCCCGCTGCCCCCTCACAACTGTGCCAGTAGCTGATGGGCTCAGCAGGGCAACCACATCAACATATGACAAAACACAACCCGGTGCGCCCAGCTTCCCCGAACAAGGTCTGAGTACCTGAGGGTTATTCCAAATTTCCAAGGAACCTGTTGGGTTTTGGTGTTTTATCATCTATTTTGTTATGTATATATGGCACGCCCATCTGCACAGCCCCCCTCAAATCAAGCCCTTCGGCTGCCCCTCTGGCACTGCTGGTTCTTACAGTAATCATGGAAACCCTCCCCTCATACCTCTGGAAGGTAAGCGCCAACACCTGGCCTCTTTTGCTTCAGACCCTGTCGTCCCCACTGCTCTCATCCAGGCAAATTCTGTGACTTCCTCTCCTACCCTCCACCCTGCCTGCAGAGGGGACAACACAGAACTGCTTAGTGTTGCTGGAGTTCCCTCCCCAGCCCCGTCCTGATGTGAAGGGTGTGTCCCCTAGGACCCCACACTGGGGGCTCTCAGGGCCTCACATTCATTCAAGCACCCGCTTCCTTGCCTTTTGTTCTTTTTTTAAAAAATATAAATGTATTTACTTTATTTTATTTTTGGCTGAGTTGGGTCTTCTTTGCTGCGCACGGGCTTTCTCTGGTTGCAGCGAGCGGGGGCTGCTCTTTGTGGCGGTGCGCAGGCTTCTCATTGCAGTGGCTTCTCTTGTTGCAGAGCACGGGGTCTAGGCGCGTGGGCTTCAGTAGTTGTGGCACACAGGCTCAGTAGTTGTGGTGCACAGGCTTTGTTGCTCCATGGCATGTGGGATCTTCCCGGACCAGGGATCGAACCCGTGTCCCCTGCATTGGCAGGTGGATTCTTAACCATTGCGTCACCAGGGAAGCCCTCCCTGCCTTTTGTGGAAATTTTTAGGTAAACAATTTAGTAGTATTTAGTGCATTCATGATGTTGTGGAATCTCCCCTGTCTAGTTCCAAAACATTTGTATCACCCGTAAGAGATCCTGTAACCCTAAGCAGTCCCCATCCCTTCTCCCCATAGCCCCTGGCAACCACTAATCTGATTTCTGTCTCTGTGGATTACCTTCTTCTGGACCTTTCACAGACAGCACAGGAATTGCACTGTCCCAGCTTTGACACTGCTCTTGCAGGAGACCATAGCTACAGCCACTGCTCAGGTTACTTAAGTCAGCCCAAGGCTGACTTCTAGCTATATGCACCCTGAACCAATAAACCGTGGCTGGGGGGGTGGGAGGCAGGGTCACAGGGCCTCCTAGGCAGGAGGGGCTGTTGACTGTGTAATTTCTTTTGGAAGGAAGTGTGAGAAAGCATGCCAACATGATATCCCTAAAACAACACTTGAAAGTAATTTTCAGAAGTCTGCTTTGCTAGGAGAGAACTTAGAAACCTAAGAACCTGTATAGAGAAAAAACAAAGAACAAGAATACTGAGGAGAGAAGTTTTACAACTTAATAATTTTCCAAGTGCTGAGCTGGGTGGTCCACAAGAATTCTCTATAATGGAAGCATCTAAATTTTGGTACATATTAGAAGCTCCCATATAGTGGCTTGAAACACACTACAGATTTCCAGGATTCTGATTCACTGAGTGGGAGAAAGGGTGTGTTGAGAATCTATATTTTAAAAATATACTCCTCTGTTGATTCAGAATTTGAGAAAAACTACCCTACAGGAATTTTCAGTAAGAGGAGAATTAAAACAATAGAAAATCAAGCCTCATTCTTGGTCTAAAAATTCCTTCTCAGCTGCCTGCCATCTGCCCTGGCTCTAGGCAGTAATTCAGCAAGTGAGAAATTAGAATGCATTTTAAAGTTTAATAATGATAATTGTAATAATAATAATATACTAAAAAGGCAGTCAGGTGCTCTGAACAGAAAGAGATACAGTCATGTAGGAGAAGGAAGGAATCCATGTTCTAATTAGGGATTTTCAAAGAGAGTGGTGGGACTTCCAAGCCAACAGGGAGTAGCAGGGACTAGGTGTATCCTTCCACCTGAAACACCTGGGAAAAATCTGGACAAAATAGCAAGGTGGTGAGACCAACAATGTATATTGATCAATAACAAGATTAATATAAAACCCCAGTTTCTTTTTTTTTTACTAACAATAAACCATTAGAGGTTGAAATTTTAAAAAAATGCTATTTACTATAGCGTCAAAAATCATGAAATGCTGAGGATAAAATCTGACAAAGGATGAGCAAGACAGATACACTCAAAAAATACAAAACATTGGGCTTCCCTGGTGGCGCAGTGGTTGAGAGTCTGCCTGCCGATGCTGGGGACACGGTTTCGTGCCCTGGTCCGGGAGGATCCCACATGCCGTGGAGCGGCTGGGCCCGTGAGCCATGGCCGCTGAGCCTGCGCGTCCAGAGCCTGTGCTCCGCAGCGGGAGAGGCCACAACAGTGAGAGGCCCGCGTACCACAAAAAAAAAAAAAAAAAAAAAAAATACAAAACATTGCGGAGAGAAATGAAACAATATCTAAATGAATTGAGAGTTATGCTATAATCATGGGTCAAAATGCTTATCAAAATTCTTGCAGGATTTTGTAAGAATTGACAAGCAGACTCTAAAAGTCATATGGAATTGCAGGAAGCTAAAATAGCCAAAGCAACTTTTAAAAAGAACAAAGTTGGTCAATTAACACTACCTGATTTCAAGACTTATTTTAAAGCTACAAAAATCAAAATATAGGGTATTGGTATAAGACAGACAAATCAATCAATGGAACAGAATAGGGAGTCCAGAAATTAGATGCACACATACATGGACAACCAATTTTTCACAAAGGTGCAAAGGCAATTCAGTGGAGAAAGGATGGCACTGAACAACTGGGTATCCATAGGCAAAAAATTGAACTTGGATCCATGCCTTGCATCACATATAAAAATTAATTCAAAATGTATCATAGACCTAAAGATAAACCTAAAACTGTAAAACTTCTAGAAGAAAACTTGGAAGATCATTTTGTGATATTGGGCTAGTCAACATTTTTTTTAGATATGACAGCAAAATGCAATCCATAACACATAAAATTGATAATAGGACTTCATCAGAATTTAAAACTTCAGCTCTTCAAAAGACACTGTTAAGAGAATGAAAAGACAAACCGCAACCTGGTAGAAAGTATTTGCAAATCATATATTCGATAGAAGGCTTGTATGCGGAATACTTAAAGCATTTTCAAAACTCAGTAATAAAAACAATCGATCCACCCAATTTTTAAAATGGGCAAAAGATTTGAACAGAAACTTCATTGAGAAAGACATACGGTTGGCAAATAAGCATATGAAAAGATGCTCAATATCATTGCCATTACAGAAACTCAAGTTAAAATTACAATAAGATACACATACAGGGCTTCCCTGGCGGCACAGTGGTTAAAAATCCACCTGCTGATGCAGGGAACACAGTTTCGAGCTCTGGTCTGGGAAGATCCCACATGCCATGGAGCAACTAAGCCCGTGCGCCACAACTACTGTGAGCTACTGAGCCTGTGCTCTAGAGCCCCCAAGCCACAAACTACTGAGCCCCCGTGCCACAACTACTGAAGCCCATGCACCTAGAGCCCGTGCTCTGCAACAAGAGAAGCCACCGCAATGAGAAGCCTGCGCACCACAACAGAGTAGACCCCTCACCGCAACTAGAGAAAAAGCCTGTGCGCAGCAACGAAGACCCAACGCAGACAAAAATAAAATAAAATAAAATTTAAAAATACCCATATAACCTGTTAGAATGACTAAAATTAAAATTACTAACCAACCATACCAAGTGTTGGTGAGGAGGTAGATCAATGTAACTTTCATAAATTTCTGATGGGTACAAAATGGTACAATGGCTTTGGAAAACAGTTTGGCGATTTTTGAAAAATTAACTGTATGCTTACCATATGATCCAGCCATTCCACCCGTAGGTATTTTCCCAAGAGACGTGAAAGCATATGTACACACCAATGTTTGCAGCAGCTTTATTTGTTACAGCCCCAAACTGGGAACAGCCCACATTACTCAACAGCTGAAGAGCTAGATTGTGGTATATCTGTACAACGGAATGCTACTTAGTGATAAAAAGAGATAATTGATGCTAGCAACAATGTAGGTGAATCTCAAAATAATTATGCTGTGTGAAAAAATAAAACGAGTGCATATTGTGTGATTCCATTTACATGAAATCTTAGAAAATACAAACTAATTAATCTATAACAATGAAAAGCAGAACAGTGGTTGCCTGAATATGTGTGTGCTCCCACGTGTGCAGGTGGGGGGCGGGACTGGCGTGGGGGAGTAGTTTGGGGGGGTAGATTGTAAAGGGCATGAGGAAATTTGAGGTAGCGATGATATGTTTATTATTTTGATTGTGAGGTTATTTCCACAAGTATATACACATGTCAAAGCTTATCTAATTTAAAGGTATGCATTTTATTATCTGTTAATTATACCTCAACAAAGCTGTTTTATTAAGGGTTCTTACTTCCTGTGACTCTCCCATAGCAGCAGGGAGAATGGGTCTAGAGTAGAATCTGGTAACACAGCAGCCTTGGGTCACTTGGCTGGTGGCATCTCCAGGGACTCAATCACCTGCAGTGCCCGCTGAGGCAAGAAAATGTTCCAAAGGATGGCTCTGGCTGTATCTGAATTATAATCAAAGCTGCAAATAACCCCAAATGCATTAAGACTCCCCAGCTAATGTGTTGCTCCTAATTTAACTGGCCTCTGAATGAGAGCCTCAGCCTTTCTCAGAGGCAAAAATTTCCCAAACGAAGTGACTTTAAACTGCTAAGTAATTGCAAACTGGGGGGCTTTATCACAAGAACAATTGTTATTGTTCTTTGATTATTTGCTCAACAGGATTGTTCACTCATTACCATTAGAACCATTGGGACTTTGATGTAGTGCCCCTTGCATCTCATAAATATTTTATAAGATAGACTGGAATGGAGGGTCCCCCAAACCTGCTCGGCCTCGGAGAGCTGTTGATTATCTGGACTTTCCGAGTGTTTGGAGAATCTTAAAGCATATTTCAGAAAGAAATGAACAGCCCATACAATTCGTTCAAGTAACTTGCAGCTTATGAACCCTGTTGTTTGGAGACATCAATTTTTATTTAGCCCAAGGATCTAGGTTATGAGCTCTGAGGGCATCCCGCAGAACCAGTCTCTTGATGGTTCGACAGTTTTGAGATGCAGCCTATTGTACCTGGAGCAGAAATAGGAGGGAAAAAAGTCCTCTATTGTAGACTGTTTCTCATCAGCGGTGTGATGTGGATATGTCGTTGGACCCCTCTGAGACACAGGCAGGAGAATTGGTGGGAAGAGTATGAACTTTGCAGGAAGAATCCACATGCTGCTCCAGTGCTTAGCTGCTTGTTATCAGGCAAATCCTTGAACTGCTTTCAGTTCCCTCCTCTTGCACAACAACCGCTATCTTGGAGAGTTGCTATGATTATTGAATGTGATCGGCTGTGTGGAAACATTTCCTACTTGCAAAGATATTATTTTTCTCATCTGTAAAATGAAGGAATTCGATCAGGGGATTTGAATTGTCCCTGTATTAGTTCCCTATGGCTGACATGACAAAGTACCACAAATTGGGTGACTTAAAACAACAGAAATGTATTCCTGCATATTTCTGGAGGCTATATCTGAAATCATGGGGTTGTCAGAGCTGTATTTCCTTTGATGGTTGGAGGGGAGAAACCCTCCTTGACACTTACCACTTCTGGGGGTTCCAGGTGTTCCTTGGCTTCTGGCTGCATCACTCTAGCCTCTGCCTCTCTCTTCAGGATGTGAAACAACAGGAACTCTCATACATTGCTGGTGGGAATGCAAAATGGTACAGCCTCTCTGGAAGGCAGTTTGGTGGTTTCTTACAAAACTAACGTACACTTACCATACAAACCAGCAATCATGGTCCTTGGTATTTACTTAAAGGAGTTGAAAAGTTATGTCCACAAAAAAACCTGCAAGAGGATGTTTATAGCAGTTTTGTTCATTATTGCCCAAACTTGGAAGCAACCAAGATGTCCTTCAGTAGGTGAATGGTTGAGTAAACTGTGGTTCTTTCAGACAATGGGATATTATTCAGCACTAAAAAGGAAAGAGCTATCAGGCCATGAAAAGACATGACGAAACTTGAATGAATATTATTAAGAGAAACAAGCTAATCTGAAAAAGCCACGTTGTGTATAATTCGAACTATGACATTTGGGGAATGGGCAAGACTATAGAGACAGTAAAAAGATCAGTGGTTGCCAATGGCAAGGTGGTGGGGAGGAATAAATAGGCAAAACAGAGGATTTTTAGGGTAATGAGAATATTCTGTATAATATAATCATGAATATATGTCATTATACATTTGTCCAAACCCACAGAATGTACAACACCAAGAGTGAACCTTAATGTGAACTATGGATTTTTTTTTTTTTTTTTGCGGTACGCGGGCCTCTCACTGTTGTGGCCTCTCCTGTTGCGGAGCACAGGCTCCGGACGCGCAGGCTCAGCGGCCACGGCTCACGGGTCCAGCCGCTCCGCGCCATGTGGGATCTTCCCGGACCGGGGCACGAACCCGTGTGCCCTGCATCGGCAGGCGGACTCTCAACCACTGCACCACCAGGGAAGCCCTGAACTATGGATTTTGAGTGATGATGTGTCAATGTAGGTTCATCCTTGGTAACACATATACCACTCTAGTGAGTGATGTTGATAATGGGGTGGCCGTGCATGTGTGGGGCAGAGGGTGTATGGGAAATCTCTATACCTTCCTCTCAATTTTGTTGTGAACCTAAAACTTCTCTAAAAAGAAAAAATGGGGTCTTTTTGAAAATATGAAGCAACTGAACGTAGGAATCTGGAGCTCCAAGGGGAGATCTGGGATAGAGATGGGAGTTTAGTAGCCATTAGAAAACAGATGGTAATTAAAGCCGTGGGCTGGCCTTGGGAGACTACTACCCAGAGGGTCCATGAAGAGCTCCAGAGGGGTAGAAGACAAAGCAGGAGGGCGTGTGACAAAGGAACCAAGAGAGTGTTGCAAGAAAAAGGGAGCAGTTGACAATGTCTAATGTTCCTGAGAAGTCAAGAAGAGAACTGAAAACGTATGCTGGGTTTAGCAACATGGAAGTCATCAGTGACCCTGGCGAGGGTTTATTCAATGGGCAAATCGGGTTCAAAGCTAACCAACAATAGGCTGTGAAAATGGAGCAAGTTTTTACAGTCGTTGACCCTTTTTACATTTTCTCAAGAATCTTGACTGTGAAATGGTAGCTGGAGAGGAGTGAGGGGGGGCAAGGGAAGGATTTTGTTTGTTTTCCTTTTAAGATACGAGGGATTTGAACATAATAAGATAATAAGACAGATCCATTTGAGAGGAGGTAGTTGAATGAACAAGCAGCAGACAGTCAACAGTGGGGCAGGGTTTGCTGAGACAGCAAACAGATGGGCTCCAAGGCTCAGATGCAGGATTGGTTTTAGGAGGGTCAGATTAGAGGCAGATGTAGTTCGATTTCTCACTTAGGCAGAAGTTGAAGAGCTCCTATCTAAAGCTTTTATTTCATCAATAAAGTTGGAGGTGAGGGGCTGGAGGTTTGAGAATAGGTGGGTGAATTGACTGGAGAAATGTCCAACGGTGTTGAGGGCAAAGTATGGCTTTATGAATCTATGGTGAGCCAGCTGGTATGACTTTCTCCAGTGGAGTGATCAGCGGAGAGAGCAAATAGCTGGGTTTATCCTGGCGGAGGTGATGAAAACACAGGAGGGCAAGGAGTTGAGAATATTGCCAAGAATGTCAGTGAAATGATGCCTTGTGGGATCTCTGCTGGAAAAGGAAGTCTGGAACAAAGAGGCTGGTAGATGAGGAAAGAGTAGAGGATGACTACCAAACCCAAGTTCACCCCTCACTTCCTCTGTGAACGCTTCCCCGGTTACCTCATGGAGAAGTGATTCTGCCTTCTCCCTGGCTCCTGAGGAATCCATGTGCATATCATTCCTCACCTGATGCAACAGTTATTTGTATTTATGACACTCAACAAATATTTATTGCACTTACTATGTGCTGTCAAAGAATAATACAATGACCATCAGAGAGAGCCACACATACGTAACTATACTACTACTGCTACTAATTATAATAATGCTGAACTTATTTACTTGTCAGGCAAGGGAAGAAATTCACTCACTTGTTTTCTGGGAGGAGAAAACTCAGGGTTCTTTTGTTTTAGGAATTAGAAAAAATAGGTTTCGTGGTAGCTATGCTAATTGAGGATTGACAGCATGTACCCTGGATAGGATGACTTAGAAAAAAGTCCCTTGTTCATTGGTCACAGAAGCGTCTTCAGTGAGTTCTACTATGGGTCTAGCATCCTGGGTCTCTTCAGCCAGTTAGAATGAGTTGAGGTGAAGCAGCATTCCATCTTGATATCTCCTCAGCGAGTGCAGCTCTAAGTAAAAACATTACCCTTTTACAGTACGATGCATTGTTCTACGTCCTGGGGCAGCAAGGGCAGTTCCTGCCCTCCTTGGAGCTTGTAGCCCAGTGTGGGGGGCAGCAAAGGTACCGAGCACTGGAATAAGTAGATGATGGAGGAGGTCCAAAGGGCAGTGAGGGCCCACAGGAGGGGAGCTGACCCAGCTCCAGGGAGCTGGGCCTCAGAGACCTGTCTGGTGGCCAAGAATTACCAGGGGCAAGTGAGCTCAGGGAGAGGGGTGAACTGTTTCAGGCAAGTGGCCCAGGCTTGAGGCAGGAGGGAACTGGGCTACAGAGATCTTGGAAGCCACACAGGCTAAGAAGTAGACTCCTGAGGCAGCTTCTCTGAGTTAGAACCTTCTAACCCGGCTGCTTAGCTGTGTGACCTTGGGAGGGCTACTTAATGTCTCCAAACCACAGTTTCCTCATTTGTCAAAGTGGAATCGCAGCTGCATTTATTCATAAGGGTGTGTGGGATCAAATGAGATAATTTGTTTAAAGCCACACTGCTAGGCATTTAATAAGAACTCAACAAACATTAGCTATGATTATTACTCAGAGTCAAAGAATGTAAAAGAAGTAAGGAATCTTGCAAAAACATTTAGTTTCACCTCCTTATTTTACAAGTAAGGAAGCTTGGCCCAAAGAGATTAAGTGACATTCATAAGATAAGCTGGTTTCTAGCAGAGCTGGTCCTGGAATCTGGGTGTTTTCCTTCTTAGTCTCATCCCATGATACAGTAGCAGTATGTTTAGTGCTTGGGTTCAAATCCCCACTCAGCTACTTTTTACTGTATGGCATTGGGCAGGAGAGTAAACCTGTCTAAGCTTTATGAAAATGGAGCTAAGAACCTCAGGAGATTGTCATAGGGATTAATCACTGTCATAGGCAGTGAAGACATATTCAAGAAACCCAGCCCATGGATGTTCCATTATGCCCTTTTTCTTTTTTTATTTATTTCTTTTTTTTTCTAGAGAAATTATGCTTGGAAGAATTTATTAAAAGGAAAGATTTGGATATACGGGCAACACTTGGTGTACATGAATAGACATCACTGCATCATACGTTATTATTATTATTATCACTTTTTTTTTTTTGTCTGCATTGCGTCTTTGTTGCTGTGGCGGGCTTTCTCCAGTTGCGGTGAGCAGGGGCTACTCTTCATCGCAGTGCGTGAGCTTCTCATTGCAGTGGCTCCTCTTGTTGTGGAGCATGGGCTGTAGGCGCACGGGCTTAAGTAGTTGCACCACGCAGGCCCTAGAGTGCAGGGGCTTCAGTAGTTGCGGTGCATGGGCTCAGTAGTTTTGGCTCGTGGGCTTAGTTGCTCCGTGGCATGTGGGATCTTCCTGGACCAGGGATCGAACCCGTGTCCCCTGCTTTGGCAGGTAGATTCTTAACCACTGTGCCACCAGGGAAGTCCCCATTATTATTTTTAAAAACAGAAACAATTCAATGGGTATCATCAGTAAGAGTCTAGTGAGAAGTATTTTGGTATACTCATAGAGTGAAACACTTTCCATTAGCTAAAAGAATCTCCAGGTGATAATCTTGTGAGTGGTTTGTTTTTGGTTTTGTCTTTTAAATTTTTTTATGACTTCATCATTTAAATGTTTATTTTATATTGGAGTGTAGTTGATTAACTATGTTGTGTTAGTTTCAGGTGTACAGCAAAGTGATTCAGTTATACATATACATGTATCTATTCTTTTTCAAATTCTTTTCCCATTTAGATTATAACAGAATATTGATCTCTGCTCCCACTGGCCTTTATTGGCTCCCACCCAGACGGTCCTGGGAGCTTCCCACTTGGTGTCTCTTTCTCAATTTTCTCTCCACTTCAATCTACCCCAAGCGTTACATCTAGGAAAAGTAGAATCTTGTCACATGTCATTTGTCATAAAACTTTGAAGGTCCTCTGCCATCCTCAGTGGTGCTTCTCAAACTATTTGTGGTGAAAGACTGGTTTTAAAAAACATTCCCAATCCATCATGGGTCATTGCTTCTGTAGAATACAATAAAAGTGAATTTCAAGAAAAATGAGATTAAAAAGACATAAAATACAGGTCCCAATTTTTTTTTTTTTTTTTTTTTTTTTTTGCGGTACGCGCGCCTCTCACTGTTGTGGCCTCTCCTATTGCGGAGCACAGGCTCCAGACGCGCAGGCTCAGCGGCCATGGCTCATGGGCCCAGCCGCTCCGCGGCATGTGGAATCTTCCCGGACCGGGACATGAACCCGTGTCCCCTGCATCGGCAGGCGGACTCTCAACCAATGCACCACCAGGGAAGCCCAGGTCCCAATTTTTTATTATTAGGTTCCTTAGACATACACTTGTTGTCAAATTGCTGTGACTTTTTACTCCCAATCTCTATACTTATCGTAGACAGGTAATGAACGCTGCAGACCAGACCCCACCTACAGTGGCAATGGCCTCCAGAACTACATTCAAACGCCTTACTCTGATGTTCAAACCCTCCATAGTCTCAGCCAATCTACTCTCCAGGCTTCTCCACTATTCTTCTCTCATCACAACCTTCCACCTTGTAAGTCTGGTTGGCTCACTGTCCCTCAAACTCGACTCAGTTTTCTTATGCTATTTCTCATTCTTTTTAACTCTAGAATGTTCCATCCTGGATATCAACCCTCAATACCTATCTAGATCCTAACAATAGCAGTAGATTAAGCATCTATTAATTTTCAGGAGCTAAGCTTTTATGCATGATTTCATTGAACCTGTATAACAGGCAAAATGTTAATAATTATTTACATTTTTTGTAGATTAGAGGAGATTCAGTGTTATCCCAATAATGACAATCACTGGCTGAGGAATGATCACTTATCTGGACCAGTGAGAGTTCAACATTGGATTTTGGCTGGAACCGGGGGGTGGGGAGTAGCTAAGCTGGTAGAACATAGGTCTGGAAATGCCTTTGGCCATACACGCGCCTTCAAGGGGGAGAGTGTCTGAGTGACGACACACGGAGGAAAAGAAGACTGAGAGATGCAGAGAGACGCTTGCCTCACCCCAGTTCCCAGACTTCTTTGGTTATTATTCACCCAGTTCCTCACTGAAGTCAAAGAACTTGTTCTCCAGCTCCTGAGACTACTGCCTGGGCAGAAGAAAGCTACCTCTCCTATGTCATGACCCCTCCCACAGCAGCCTAGAGCCAATGACAGGTTGACACGGGGATAGAAATTCTGGCCCCCTTGCCCCAGCTACAGGCACTCTGAAGGGTCACCCCAGCTTCAGAGGTCCCCACAGGGCTGGCTGAGCCCTCTCCTGTGACTGCACCATGAGCTCCATCCTGCTGCTGCAATAATCAGCCTGTTTACTACCATCAGGGGTAAGAAAAGAAAGCTGACTTTTTAGGTAGGAGAATGGATCACTGGGGAGTGGGGTGGAACAGAAGGAGAGGGGGAGGCATCATAGAAATGGAGCATGGTGTGGGAAGGAGTCTCAAGGAGTCAGTGGGTTCAGAGCAGGACAGGAAGACACTTCAGAACCCTGCCATATGAGCATCAGTTGAAGGAACTGAAACTGTGTAGCGGAGAAGTAAAGATTTCTGAGGAATATGACAGCAGTCTTCACACATTTTTTTTTTTTTTTTTTGGCTGCGTTGGGTCTTCGTTGCTGTGCCCAGGCTTTCTCTAGTTGTGGCGAGCGGGGGATACTGTTCGTTGCAGTGTGTAGGCTCCTCATTGCGGTGGCTTGGCTTGTTTCAGAGCACAGGCTCTAGGCACGCAGGCTTCAGTAGTTGTGGCATGTGGGCTTCAGTAGTTGTGGCTCGCGGGCTCTAGAGCGCAGGCTCAGTAGTTGTGGTGCACAGGCTTTGTTGCTCCACAGCATGTGGGATATTCCCGGACCAGGGCTTGAACCCGTGTCCCCTGCATTGGCAGGCGGATTCTTAACCACTGCGCCACGAGGGAAGCCCCAGTCTTCACACATTTGACAGGCAATCAAGTAGAGGCTGGATCAAACTCCTTCTGCTGGTCTTCCCACTTCCACCTTGACCGCCTACAGTTTATTCTCAGGCCTTTCATCATCTGGCTGTTGCTTCTCTTTTCAACCTTATCTCCTATGGCTCTGCCCCAACCTCCCCCACCCCTCTAGCCACACTGATCTTCTTCTTTCTGGTCCTTGAATACTCCAGCCTATTTCTACCTCCGGGCCTTTACACCTGCTGCCCTCTGCTTGTTCTTCTATATGCTCATTTGTCCCATTCCTTCTGTTGTTCAGTCTTGAATCAAAGGTCATTTCCTAAGAAATCTTTCTGTGATCAGTTTCCACCTCGTTGCCCTGTTTCACATGCTTCATAGCACTCTTTGCCCCCTGTCTATTCTGTGATTCTGTTTCCTGAGAATGTAAGCCTCATATGGACAGAGATGGGTCTGTCTAGTTCACCACTGTAACCCCAGCGTGTGGTACAGTTTTAGTACACAGCAGGTGTTCAATAACTTATTTGTTGAGTGAATGAATGAACACAGGCCTAAGAAGTAGGTCTAGAGCTAATGGGTAGAGAATTTGTAGAGCAGATTTTTGCAGCTGTGGTTGGCAAGCTTAGAGCCTCACCACCAAGGCAACTGTGGAACCAACAGGCCAGCGGGAATGTGGGGTTTAAAATCAGAGAGCCCAGGGTTTGAGGCTTGGCTCTACCACTTCCTGGCTGGCCACAGGCGTGGACAAGTTCTTTGACCTTGAACAGCCTCAGTTCCCTCATCTGGAAAGATAGGAGCATGAGTGGAAGCCACCTGACAGGGCTGCCAGGTTAATGAAAGGTTGTGACTACAGCCCTCTGTTTTGTTTTTGTTTTTTTTGTGGTACATGGGCCTCTCACTGTTGTGGCCTCTCCCGTTGCAGAGCACAGGCTCCGGACACGCAGGCTCAGCAGCCATGGCTCACAGGCCCTGCCGCTCCATGGCATGTGCGATCTTCCCGGACCGGGGCACGAACCCATGTCCCCTGCATCGGCAGGCGGACTCTCAACCACGGCGCCACCAGGGAAGCCCTCAACTAATGTTTTTAAACATATAAGATAATCAGACCCAAGTTTGGCAGTCAGTTTCTGCCATCTGGAAGAGTGATTTCAGGGACCCTGTTCACACCTGTGTTCCCTGCACCCAGAGATCTCTTGTTTCTTATTAAAAAGGAACTCAACCCTCGCCCCCCTCCAGTCACAGAAAAGGTGGCTTCTAAGCCCAGAGGTCTCTAGTTTCCCACAGGAAGGAATGCAACCTTCCAGAATAGTAGGAATGGAGTTCCCACTCACAGAGACCTGCGGTTCCTTACCGACAGGAATGCAACCTCCCAGTTATAAAAATCAGAACCCCTGGACTCAAACCCAGGGTGAAATCAAATACCCAAGCCCAGTTGTGTGTTTCTCAAATTCTGCTTTAATCAAAAGTGAGGCTATCCTGATATCCCCACCTATTATAGCACCGGTCCCGAATTCTACACACGCTCTGAAGTCTGCTGGCGTAACATGGAAGAGCTAAATCGGATTCCATGTTCGATCTGTTTCTTTGACTTTAACCTTTGCTTTTCGTTGCTTTTGTTATTATAATCATACATAATGGCCTGCCTCAGGGAACCCTGCCCCTCTGCCTGAATGTTAAACTAAAGTGCCTCTGTTCAGCTCACAGGGAGACAATCTGACCCCGCCCACCGGTGGATGGCTGCAAGAAAGAAGAAATTAACACATCCCCTCCCTGAGGCTGGCCATTTTAGGGGATATTTGCAAAACTTATGGCCTTTTTACTTTACTTCCTCATCTCCTCCCCTTCTCTGTGCGATAAAAGAAACTGGCATCCAAACCCTGATAAGACGGTTTTTCAGGGACACTAGTCTGCCATCTTCTCGGTCTGCCAGCTTTCCAAATAAAGTCGTATTCCTTGCCTCAACAGCTCTTCTCCGATTCACTGGCCTCGATAACACTAGCACTGAACAGAGTCGTTCGCGTGACCACTTTGCCCACAGAGATCCAGGGGGCGAGCAGTCTCTGAACCAATTGATGCCCAGAAGAACAGTGTTTGACCAAGAGAACCCGGATGATCTGACCAATACCAGAAGCGAATAAGTCTACTTCACTCCAGTGTGGCCAGCTCCCCTTGTCCCTGGTCAGGGCACACGTCCTACCAGAGTTGCCAGAAATTGTACTGGACTCAATGGGTCCATCTTTTGGGGTGCTTAGACAATGAACACACCAAGTACTTAAAAAAAATATATATATATATATGGTTGCACTGGGTGTTGAGTGCGGCATGTGAACTCTTAGTTGCGGCATGCATGTGGGATCTAGTTTCCTGACCAGGGATGGAACCCAGGCCCCCTGCACTGGGAGCGTGGAGTCTTATCCACTATGCCACCAGGGAAGTCCCCACACCAAGTACTTTGATTAAACAGAAGCATTTGTTACGTGTGACAAGGAGACGGGATAGTTCTCAAAGCACTGTCTCACTAAGAGTAAGTGCTCAATAAATGTTGTTCTATGAATCAGTGTATGAACTGCCTTAGGACTGCAGCAATGTGCCTACAAAGCAGTCAAGATGTGGCCTCGGAGCCCCTGTCCTCAGTATGGTATCCAGGAGACACTTTCCTGTGTCTGTGACTGTTTTCTCTGCAAAATGCAGTTGTTGGAAAGGAAGGTCCCCAACAGCTCTCAAATTACAGGAATCTTGAGAAGAGGCCTGAATTAAGGAACCAAAGCCGGGTCATCAGACAGGTAAGGAACAAGGGAATCCACGTCTCCTGAAGTTGGTCAGAAGAGCCAGGTGACAGGCCAAGCAGGGGTGGACAGAGGGCAGGGAGCAGATGGCAGGTGGCCACGGTGGGGGAGGGAACCGCAGCGGTTAGAGCCTCCTGCCGGAACCCGGGAGCAGCTGGGCTGCAGCGCTGCACTGAGCACCACGCCTACCCTTCCCAACTTACGTTTTATATCTTGGGGAGAAAATCATGATTGCACCTCTGTGGCACGGTCGTTGTGGGGACTGAAAAAGACCATGTAGGTGGCCCAGGGCAGCACTCCACTACGCCAGTGGCAGTGCTTTGAGGAGGCGTGGCGCGGCGACAGGGGAGGAACCTGAGGTGGCGGTGGGCCGCGGGTGAGGGAGCAGCCCCGCTGTTGGAGGAACTGAGACTGGACAAGGATCCCGGACGGGGGGTGGGGGTGGAGGGCGGAGTGGGCGGGGCTGCAGTTGGAGGGGCGGGGCCAGGGCGCGGAGGTGTTCCTGTGGGCGGAAGGCGGTGACCCGCGCCTATAGGCTCCGCGGGACACCCCGCTGGGACCGGGCCCACTCCGAGCGGTGCTGACCCTCCGTCTGTCTGCGCTCCAGCCGCGTCCCACCGCGTCCCGCCGCCTGCACCTGCCGCCCAGCGCTCAGCAGCCCGGCCACAGCATGACGGACCAGGCGGCCTTCGACACCAATATCATCACCCTGACCCGCTTCGTCATGGAGGAGGGCAGGAAGGCCCGCGGCACGGGCGAGATGACCCAACTGCTCAACTCGCTCTGCACCGCGGTCAAAGCCATCTCCTCCGCTGTGCGCAAGGCGGGCATCGCGCACCTGTGAGTCAGGCCTCTGTACCCCCGGACCCCTCACCTTGGCCTCTCTCTCTCTGGCAGGGGATCTGCCGAGCAGTCCGATGTCTGATCCTCTGCCCCTGCTGTCAGTCTCTCTGTCTGACATCTGGAACTCTCTCTCCCTCTCTCTCCCTCCCTCCCTCCCTCTCTGCCCCTCTGCGGAAGCTCAAGCGGCACTCAAGCCTAGTTCCGCCTTCCATTAAGCTTCCCACCTGGGGGCCTGTCTCACAGTCCACAGCTGCATCCACCCTGCCGCCTGCTCCCCTGGGCTGAGCAGCCTGCCTTAGCACCCCTCTGGCTTCCTCCTGATGAAATTGGCTGGCCAGGTGGGCACCTGGCCTGACTGCCATACCCATCCTAGCCTCAAACAGGAAAGTGCTGGCCCAGGTGCCTTCCTTTCCCTTTCTTTTCTTCGACTTCCTTCACTCCCTTTGGAATTGGGGTCCCAAGTCAGGTTTCTAATTCAGTATCTCCTTGACCCTAGACAAGTCCTGTTAGGAGCAGTGAGTGGAACCCCCACTGCGAGGAGGCCCTCCGTCCAGAGCTTTCAGGGGCGGCAGTGCTGGTGTGCACAGGGCTGCAGGAGGTCTGGAGTGGGGCTTGAGATGCTGTATTTCTAAGACGTTCTTCTGTGGTAGGTGGTGCTGAGACCGCTGGTCCGCAGATCACATTGTGTTTAGCAGAGCAATCACAGGACATGGGGATTCAAAGAGTACCTTCTTGTGTGGCCTGTTGTAAGTAACACAAGTGCCCTTTGGTTTATTCTGGTGTGCACGAGCATTTTATGTTTAGACTGGTCCTCAGTATAGCTGAAGGGTGCCTGGGCTTTCAGATTGCCCACACTCCTTCCTAATATTTCCCACACTTAGGAACACCTTAAACATTGTGCACAGTGCTCTTAGCTGATCTGAAAAAGTATAACCCCTGTAACCTAGTTTCCTTTTCTGGTCAGCTTTTTGCCTTTGGTCCCACAGTATGGCTTGGTAGAGCTAACTCTTTTTTTTTAAATTTTTATTTTATATTGGAGTATAATTGATTAACAATGTTGTAATAGTTTCAGGTGTACAGCAAAGTGAGTCAGTCATACATATACATGTATCTATTCTTTTTCAAATTCTTTTCCCATTTAGGTTATTACAGAGTATTGAGCAGAGTTCTCTGTGCTATACAGTGAGTGCTTGTTGGCTATCTATTTTAAATATAGCAGTGTGTACATGTCAATCCCAAACTCCCAACCTATCCGAGCTAACTGTTAAGGAAGGAGTGTAACATCGCATTTATTTTCAGATGTCAAGCAGGGATGGGACAGTACGTTAGGAAGGTGGTGATTCCATTACTATTTCACCTATGGTCCCTCTTAATACATTTCTAAGGAGGCTGTGCGTTAGGAAACACACTCAATTAAAATCTTACTTCAAATTTAATTTACAATAAGTAAAAGTGTCCTAACAGCTTTATCTGCCTTTGAAAACCAGGGAGCTTCTTCAGAAAGAGTGCTTGTCATTTCTTGTATTATTTTAAACTGTGTCAGCACCTTTCACAACCCCAAAGAGACTCAGAAACACAAGATCTGCTTTGAGGTGCATCTTTCCCACCTTTTAAGTAATGTCCGATAGTGGGACCTTAGGTAGTGGGATTTTGATAGTGGGACCTGGACAAAGGGTGCTAATGTTGGCTATATAAATTATGTATATTTTTACGCTAGGTACCTGTAAATACCAGGTTAAAAAAATATTGTTGTTGCTATAATTATAAATTCCTTAATAAGTTGCACTCAACAAACATTCAAACCACTCAGAAGGACACAACGGGAAAAGTGAAACCCACCTCTACCCATTCCCTGGGGTATCCACTATTCATAATTTACTGGTTATTTTACTAGATACTTCTTTTTTTTATGTCTTTTTTTTAAATGGGAGTATAGTTGATTTACAGTGTTGTGTTAGTTTCTGGGTGTACAGCAAAGTGAGTCAGTTATACTAGATACTTCTTTACATTAATATAAATTTATACATGGATACATATTTCCATATGACTCTTTGTAAATAGCAAACAGAATGGAATCACACTTAATGTATTCTTCTGCAGTTTGCCTTCATTATTCAACAATATATATATTCCACATCCTTCAATGTCAGGACATGGAAATCCACCTCCTCCTTTTTAATTGCTGCATTGTGTTCCACTGCATGGACACGTCATGAGCTATTTGACATCTCCCATATGTTTGGGCATGCCACTGGTCTTTGACTATTTCAAACAGCATTGTACCTGTGAAATGGGTGTTGATGCATGGCCATGTGGGTGGCTGGCAGAGGAGGACATTAAGTACTCCTGTGGGAAAATAAGTTTGACTGTCTCAGTATCACATGCAGTTGAGCAGGGGGCAATAAGACAAGATCTTAACCTAGGCCTCCAGAGTACACTCATGACTTCGATATCCTGGATGAAGAGGCCAGCATGCCTGCAAATAACTTGTTAGTGCTGATGACTTGCCCTAGAAGGGCGTCTAACCAGAGGGACAAGATGATTGCAGACTGCAGGAGCCTTGCGGAACCAGTTTATGGAGCTCAGCCCTGACTCCTCATTAGGGACAGATCAGGAGTTTAAACGTAGAGCCTGGAGAGCACTCTCTCTCTCTCTCTCTCTCTCTCTGTCTCTTTAGTTCTAGAAGAGACTGAGAGATGAGAATGATACAGAGTTTATGCTGTAGGAAAAATAGTACAAGTATAGAATTATAAAACAATAGAGATCTGAAAGATACTTTCCTAGAGGTACCAAAAATATGACGTGGATGCAGAGGACTGTGGAGTATCAAGATAGGCATTTGCAATGGTCAGGAAAAGATGGTCATAGGCTTGATGGCTGGAGAGCATTTTAGGCTGGGCCATCATGTGAGGAAATGTACAAAGTAGGAAGATGTTGCTGGAAAAGTTGCTCATTCAGTTTGACTGAAGCCTTCAAGTATTGTAGTGGTGGGGCATTTGCGGGTGTTAAATTGTGGCTGCATTGGGGGAACATCAAATGGCAAGGGTGAATACTTTATATTTGGGGGGATAAGCAAAGGGGAGAGGTACAGGTTTTGTTTTTTTTCTTTTTTTTGCTGTATGTGGGCCTCTCACTGTTGTGGCCTCTCCCGTTGCGGAGCACAGGCTCCGGACGCGCAGGCTCAGCGGCCATGACTCACGGGCCCAGCCGCTCCGCGGCATGTGGGATCTTCCCGGACCAGGGCACGAACCTGTGTCCCCTGCATCGGCAGGCGGACTCTCAACCACTGCGCCACCAGGGAAGCCCGGTACAGGTTTTTGAATGGGGTGGTGGAATGAATGGAGATTCATCTGGGGCAGTTATGGCTGGAAGTATAGAGTTAAAAGAGAGAAAGCTAGGACATGTGGAACACCAGCTGAAGAGGCTCCGGAGAGCTGAGGAAAGCAGCATTCAGAGCTGGGGGATTAGAGGGAAAGAGGGGGAGGACCTGGGAGAAGTCTGGGTGGGGGTGGGGGAGAAGGACAGCAAGGGAGGTTCTCAAAGAATCCCGAGAGCAGGGCTGTGCTATTAAAAAACAAAAACAAACAAAAACGAAAAAACAAAGAAGCCCCCCAAAACCCAGAATTCCAAAGGAGGAGCTGAGTTTTAGAGGCTGGAGAAGGGTAAGAAGATGATGCTGACATTTTGGTGATGTGGAACTTGAGGTGTTAGAGGGCCATACAGCTGGGGATGTTGTCCAGGCTGCAGTTAGTTGCGACAGTCTGGAATTTGGGTGTGAAGAGCTGACTGAAGATTAGGCCACTGGACTTTGGCACATTCACCCTCAGGCAAGAGGAAGAGGAGAAGAAAATTAGGATCCGGTTTAGCAGAACGGGAACATGCAAGGCTTTAAGAGCACATTTTTTTTTTTGCGGTACGCGGGCCTCTCACGTTGCGGAGCACAGGCTCCGGACGTGCAGGCTCAGTGGCCATGGCTCACGGGCCCAGGCACTCCGCGGCATGTGGGATCTTCCCGGACCGGGGCACGAACCCGTGTCCCCTGCATCGGCAGGTGGACTCTCAACCACTGCGCCACCAGGGAAGCCCTAAGAGCACATTTTGGAGAGAGGTGGAGCTGGGCTCAAATTCCTGCCTCTGCTATTTAACTTCTGTGAGGATTTAGGCAATTGGCGTAACATCTCTGAGCCTCAGCTTCCCCACCTGTAAGATGGAGACAACTTTTTTTTTAATCCTCAAAGAGTTGTATGCGGAGGAACTGAGTTCATTCAATTGATACTGTCATCATTGTTTTCCTAGGTTGAAGCTTTTTGTTTCTAGAAAACAGATAGCCTGTATCCTGCTTTTCATTCCTTAGTAGTTGCCCACATGCATTTCAACAGGGATATATTCCAGGCTAGGATATTATATATTAAGATGACTTTGCTCCCTCAGATTGGTTACCGGAAACTTCCCATCATGCTCACGTGACATCGGGAAAACTTTCTTATAAATATGAGGTCACTTCTGTTGTTTGGTGGAAGAAAATAATAAATAACTTCAGTTTTAATTTTGGAATTACAGGTCAGTTAACACATACTTGAGCTTATCTTCAAGTTTGCAGAGTTTACAATCTTAAACTTCTGGAAATTTTATCATAGGTGTCTTATATTCTTGAATTATCATCTCCATGTTACCAAAAAGGAATTGTAACTTCCTTTCCACACCAAAAGCAGAGCCAGCCACATACCATCCTATTTGCTCACGTGGGGCTGGCATGAACTCAAGCGAACCTTGGGGCTTGGGGCCTTTGAAGCTGCTCCGGTTGACACCTCTTCTTCAATGTTTAGTCGTCCCTAGGTATCCACCAGGGATTGGTTCCAGAACACCCAGCAGATACCAAAATCGCGAATGCTTAAGTCCTTTAGGTAAAATGGCTGAGTACCGTCCGCCCTGCGTGATCTCGGATTCAACTAACTACGGGGGGAAATTCGCAGATGCAGAACCCAGGATACCGAGGGTGGCCTGTATTTCTCATCCGACCTTTGGATGTTCTGGGGTGGGTGAATGGTTGGTCATTTACTTCAGAATCAATCAGTAACAAGTCATGTTACCTTCAACTTCAGTGATAAGGATTAAATAGTAATCTGCGTCCCTTTTTCTTCTAAAAATGAGCTCTTCCACTTGGCTCTCGTGCATGCTATCTAAAGGGTGGCCTGCTTTACACTGCCATGCTGACATCAGAAGGAAAAGGTCTAGTTAGTTAGCAAATCAAGGAAGTCATCGAAAGTTCTTCCCTAAGTGTGGCCCTGGCTCCGGTCCTTGTGTCTAGGGATCTGCTTCAGAAATGTGAAAGGAGCCTTTCCCCTGACCATCATTAATTACAGACTTTATGGCTGTGAAATGGCTGTAGAAACCGTATGCAAATTTGAAAAACCATGCTAATATTTAGTCCAAATATCTAAGGATTTAAAAATACTGGCCAAATTAACCCATCCTTCTAAAGAGTTTCCCATCATATGAATTAAAATGACTTAACAGTTGTTTCAAATTTTCAGTGAGGTTTTTATAGTAAGCATAAGAGGAGATATTACAATACTCGCCCTGTGTTGTGGCCAAAAAAACCAAAACAAAACAAAAAGAAGAGATATTACAGACAGCAGCTTCTCAAATTGATTTTTCTCCCCAAACTCCAGAAAGAGAAATTTTGTGTCTCTGGGGGTTGAAAAACAAACAGTCACAGGGGCATAAACCCTGACAGCATAAACTACAGGATGCTGTGCTGCCCTGAACTACTTGGGCTGCAGGGCCAACTAGCATGAATAAAATTGAAGTGACATATCATAAGCATCTCAAATGAAATAATATTCCCAGGGAGACTTCAGTCAAATGTGAACTTTGAGCACTTCCTTTTCTTGTCACTTAGTTACCTGTGACACTGTTCCGCATTGCCTGTCTTCCCAGAAGCTGCCTGAAAAACTGGTTTAGAAGTCATTTCCCCTCCCCTTCATCAACCAACCTGTACAACCAATCTGTGGGCTCCGTTAAGAACAATGATGGCTGCCATTGTCTGCTATGGATCAGGTGTATCACGTGGGTTAGCCGTCACCCTTACAAAGCCTGGAAACAATCAGGGAGCTGAGACAACTTGATGGAAGTCATATAATCAGTAAGAGGAAAGGCAGAATTTGAACCCAGGTCCCTGGTGCTGTGTTCTTGTCAGCACCCACCTTGCTTCTCAGCATGGTTGTATTACTGCTGCGGGGAGTTAGGGGTGCAAGAGAATGATACCATTTCTTGTTCACTACCTTGGTGCCAGTCTCTGTTCTAAGCCCTTTACCTATGTCAACTCATTTACTCCCCCTCTCTACATACTATGACATAGATACGCTAAATTCCCATTTTACCAAAGATCAGAGAAGCTAAGAGATTTGCACAGGGTTGGTTAACAAGTGACAGAGCTGGGATTTGAACCCCAGGGTCTAGAGTCCCAGCCCATGGAGGAAAGTGCCTGATGATGCTACCTTTTCCCCACTGCTCCTGCGCGTGCCCATCGGGTTATACAGTAAAGGCTCTTCTTCTATCCTTTGGGGCCTTTGATGGAATGATGACTGATCAGAATGCAGAAGAGTATTGTTTCTAAGGGATTTTCTGAAAACTTAGGAAGAAAATAAACCATGTGCTCTTCGGCTAATTAGTTCCTTGAGGATTTTCTTAGGGCTTTTCTCTTCTGTCAAAGTTGTAGAAGCCTTTCCTGCTTCCGGCTTTTCATTGATCCATGGAATGTGTTCCCTTGGAGGTCTTGCTTCCCTTCTGGAGCCATCTTGGGAGAAGCCTGACTGAGCGTTTGCCTAGTCCTGCCTCATCATCCTTGGGCGGGATGACACAGGGCTGTGTGAGAAACTCCTCGTGTCATGGCTAACTTCCTGCGCTAAGGTGCAACGTTCAGAATCTGAGGTGATTGGGTATAGACTCAGATATTGTCACTATTGACATGGAAAGCTGGGAATTCATTCTCCTGAATCCTGCTTCTACCTTAGAATCACTTTCCTGGGCCTTCTCGAAGACTTTCCTAACACAAGGTCTCACCAAGGGAAACCCTCCCAGAAGATGACCTAGAAGAGTTATAAAGTGCCTGAATTTTGAGTTTGAGGGTCCCAGAATCATCTATCCCCATGTTTTTTATGCTTCACAAGCAACTGGAGGATAGATGGGGAAAGGTCCTTCTGGTTAGAACAGAGGAGGGACCCTCCATGGGAGTAAAGAGGAGGAAGGAGGGGTGACCACCCAACCAGGCAGGGAGGCGGAGCCATCCAGTGGTCTGCATGGTTTGGCCATGAAGATGGCCATTTCGGTTCTGGTGTGGTGAGTGTCCCCTACAGTGTTCATCCTGCAGCTGTTATATGGCCCCTCCCGACTCCCCGTGGACAGGTGGTGCCACTCTCTGTGACCCAAGGGCAGGATCCACCTCAGAACCCTGGAACGGCAGTGAGGAACCTGGCTGGTGGTCTTGGCTGGACAATCCAGCTGCCCTGACGCTGACTGTAACCTCTTGTAGCCCACCGCATGGGAAAAAGACTTTGAGGTTTAAAAAGTTACTTATATAGGGCTTCCCTGGTGGCGCAGTGGTTGAGAGTCCGCCTGCCGATGCAGGGGACACGGGTTCGTGCCCAGGTCCGGGAAGATCCCACATGTCGCGGAGCGGCTGGGCCCGTGAGCCATGGCCGCTGAACCTGTGCGTCTGGAGCCTGTGCTCCGCAACGGGAGGGGCGGCAGCGGTGAGAGGCCCGCGTACAGCAAAAAAAAAAAAAAAAAAAAAAGTTACTTATATAAATGTGCACAGAGTAACTCCTCCCATTTGGAAATATGTGAAAAACAAATTCCCTGTTCCTTTGGATAAATTACTGACCCAGAGCTGTTCTTTGGAATCATTACTGGCTGGCTTATTTGGGCTCTTTTAAGGCTTTGTTATAGCTTCATTTTCGTTTGAAAAACATTCAAAGTATCCTTCAGCTGGAACTGCTCCTTTGCAGTGAGATCTTCCTTGACCATCTAAACCCCTTGCCCTGCCATCCCCCAGCATCATGTTTCATTTTATTAGCGCACCGGTCACTATCCAACATGATCTTATTCATTCAAAAGCACTTGCTTGTTTCTTGTTTGCCTCACTCACTAGAATATAAGCTCCATGAGGGCAGGGATCTCATCCATCTTACTCAGCACTGTAACCCCAGCACTCAGCACAGTGGGGACAATAGATATTTGTGGAATAAATGATCACTCACACAGGCCTCTAGGAAGCTTTTGAGTAAGAGGAACTGAGGCCTGACTGTTCTTCACCTCTCTCGCTGAGCCAGATACCCAGAACAAAGTGTAAAGTAGGCTTTTCCCGTGCCTGCCTCAGTGCCTTGTCCAGCTGTCCCAGCCTCCCAGGCCTCCCTGGAACTGTCCCCATAGGCCGGTCCCTCTGGGGACTGTGCCAGTGGCTTCCTCCAAACTCCAAGGTGCCGCTCCTATACTTATTCCTTCAGGCTTGGGTTTCCCTTCTCTTCAGCAGATGCTTTTCAGCAAGTATTGCTAGAGGGCCTACTGTGTGCTGGAAGTTGGGACACAGTGGGGGAAAACATACCCTCTGTCCTCATCCTCATGGAAGTACAGATTAAACAGCCATGCCAACACGAAGATGATGAAGCCTGGGGGATCTTGACCCTCCCACAGTATTGCAGATCCCTAATGAGTGCTTCCTTTAGCGACCAAACAAGGGACTTAACATGAGGCGTGAAGGGCTGTGCTAAACCCTTTGTGTATGTGTGATAAGTGTATAATCCTCCAACAGCCCCATGAAGCATCATTACCCTCCATGGTCATGATTGAGAAGGAGGACTCGGAGAGAGCAGGGGACTTGCAGAGCTGAGGGCTGAGCCAGGTCTCTGCCGCGAAGCCCATGTTCTTTTCCATCAGCGTTATTCACCCTCCTGAAGTCAGTAGTGACTTTAATGGTGGAAGTGTCGGGCTAGGAAGGAGAGCCAGTGGGTACCAGCAGGGCCACTGAGGAAGATGCAGGCATTGAGATGTTGGCCCCTGCCAAGCCCTAGTTCCATCCGGAATTCGGCTGCCTTCTTTCTTCATCAGTGTCGGCCTCACAATTGAAATGAGAAAGAGACTATATGGAAAGAGAAGGGAAAACCCAGCTGCAAGTCTGATAGATCCCTTGGTCTTCTACTCATGAAACAGGAGTGACATGATGAAAAGAAGTGGGAGGAGGGCTGGAGGGACAAGACGCTGTTTTCCAGGTGGGCGAGGGAACGATGCTGAAAGAGGCAACACTGGAGAATGGGCTTGATGCTAACTGGAGTTACCTCCTGGAGAGTCAGGCCAGGCGAACCGTTTGGGTTCAGACAGTTTCTGATGTTGGCTGAGTTTTGTCCAGCAAGAGACATGCAAGTTATGTTTAGAGAAAATGCATTTTCAGGAGTTGAGCAGTGAATGCCATGACAATCAGTCCCCAGGCAAGTGCTCCCAGCAATCTCAGCGAAGGGCGCCATGGTACCCCTTCTCTCCCATTCTCAGCTGTTTGGTGGTATCTTCAATGCCCCTACTCTTTCCCTTCCCACCTCCAGTCTCTTATCTGGTTCAGCGCATCCTCCTTCTAAAACATTTCCCCTCCTTTCAGTGTTCTTCCTCAACCCCAGGCTATGACAACCCTCCTCTTCCTTCATTCTAACAAACTAGGCTCCATTTTGGACCAGCCACTTAGATTCTGGAAGCTCCACAATTACTGACTTGCAGATACCTTGAAAATAAAGTAAGGACTCCAGACTTCCCAATCCCTTCAGCCCCTAGGACTCCTGCCAGAGGCAGTGAGGTGCCCTTAGGAGAGGCCTGGCTTGAAAGTCAAAGTGAGCTTCTCACCTCCGCTCTGCTGCTCCAGTGTAGAGGAGCCCATTGGTGTCTTGGAGTGAGCATCCTCCTCCATAAAATGGGGTAGTGGGATCTGTCAAATTTCTTTTCTTTTAGGGTCTCATCAGCTATAAAACCATAGATCCCGTGGCTTAGTTTCCCTCTCAGGCTCCTTCCCACCCAGAAGGTTTCTTTGCTTGCTGTGTCTGTCAGCTGATTCATTATGCATTACCTCATGCATTTGGGAGTGAAAATTGGTTCTTGGGGCAGGTGAAAAAAAATCAATCTTTTTGGGTGTGAAATATATGTACATACGGTGCATAAACAGATACACACTTTATCTGCAATATTAAAATTTCATGGGGGAGTGTGTTAGGGAAAAAAAACCTCTTTAGGGGCCATAATGAAAAAAAAGCTTGAGAAACATCGATTTAACCACAAAGGTGTGCTGGGTACCATGATAGGCACTGGACAGGTGAATGACAATATCTCCTTCCCTCCAGGAGCCAATCCAGTTGGATGACCACCTTTCTCGTTCTGTTTCTCCCAAACCATGTGTCTCCTTTCCTTTCTTCTAAATCTCACCAAATGCCCTCTTTGAGTGAGTTTATAGATGCATTGACATATTCTGGTGGTCATGGCTTATATTTTTGTATCTTTTCTTCCCTGTAGCTATGGAATTGCTGGCTCTACCAACATGACGGGTGATCAGGTGAAGAAGCTGGATGTCCTCTCCAATGACCTGGTTATTAATGTGTTAAAGTCATCTTTTGCTACCTGTGTTCTTGTGTCGGAAGAAGATAAACACGCCATAATAGTAGAACCTGAGAAAAGGGTGGGTCTGCTGCACTATTGAGGATTTTAATGTAATCATTTTTCTTTCTGGCTTCATAAAGGACTCCACTTGTTCAGCCAAGCTGGATTCCTAAGACACAGCCTAGATCCCTCCTGAACCATCAGTCATCATTTCACAGATTCCACTTCACTGCCATATCTCAAACTGTCCTCTCCTATCCACACTTCCACCACAGTCCATGCCATTATCATCTCTCCTGCGTGCTCATACATGGGAGCGACTCAAATATACTCATACTCGTCTCCACTTCTAACTTTTTATTGTCATGTTCAAGGCTCTTCAAAGTCTGGCTCTGTTAACTACGTCCTTCCATCCACCCAATTCCCAACCTTCATAACCAACCTTCCTGCCAATCTAAGCTGTTCGTATCAGTGATTCATGCATTGGAATCCTATTAATCTTGTTACCGAACTCAGGATGCTCAAGAATCCAATACTGAGAGACAAGTGTTGGGTAAAAGGAAAGATAGCCTTATTGAGGAAGCCAGCGATCCTGGGGAGAAGGTAGACTCATGTCCCAAAGAACCAACTCCCTGTTGCCGATCTGGGGGCAAGAGTTTTTAAAGGGGAGTTTCAGGGGTGTATAAGCAGAGGGAGGGGGCTACATGCAGAACAGCACAGTTAGCTCTGATAATCATCTTGAAATTGGCCATGTGGTGGTCTGATCAGTGTCATCTTGATTGTTTTTAAGTACAGCTAATCTTCAACTCCAGGGTCAGTTTGTTCCCATCTCCTTGAGGCCAGTTCTTAAAAAGAACTGTGTAAGATGGAGGAGCTTTTGTCATTTCTAGTCTGGTCATCATGTAGTTAACTTCTTCCACCTGTGGGGAATTCAGTATCTGCAAAACAGCTTAAAGGATATGGCTCAGAATATTATCTATACCCCATGAGGAGGAACTAAAGGTTCCTGAGTTTGTTTAATGACTAAACTATTATTATTTTGTCTTATTTGATTGTTTTCCTTTGTTTTTTCATTTTCTCACTTCTCTGGTTAAACTTATTCTTTGGCTAATGTTTTTCTACAGACAAGAGGCAGGCAGAGGACATTGGGGTGGGGGGAATCTGTCTTAAGAAAGCCCTGTAGGGTCCTGCTCAGTTACGGTCTGATTGCTTCTTGAGGGTAGAGAATGAATTATATTCTTCTCTGTATCCCAGCCTCTAGCACAACATTGTAGGGGATCAACAAAAAATTACTGTTGAAAAAGTGAATGAAAGAGTATATCCAGCTTTCACTGAACAGCAAAAATCATGTAATAATAATAACCAAAAAAAACCCATTTGAGATGAGTTACTATCTTTCCCTGTTTGAGATGAACTGGGGACATGAAGGAGTAGGATGAGAAGAAAATCAGTCAGAAGATGGATTTAAAGAGACTGCCTGATATCCAGTCTGACCTTTATAAGAGGGATGGGGAGCCACATCTGATTAACTTGTTTTACATCATTCTTTTTTTTTTTTTTTTTTTTTTTTTTTTTGCGGTTCGCGGGCCTCTCACTGTTGTGGCCTCTCCCGTTGCGGAGCACAGGCTCTGGACGCGCAGGCTCAGCGGCCATGGTTCACGGGCCCAGCTGCTCCGCGGCATGTGGGATCTTCCCGGACCAGGGCACGAACCTGTGTCCCCTGCATCGGCAGGTGGACTCTCAACCACTGTGCCACCAGGGAAGCCCTACATCATTCTTAAAATACACTACGTGTCAGATTCAAAGTTCATGTTGTTCTCTGCTGGGCCTCTGAAGGTACTTGGCAGTTTTAGGCATGTGGATTGAATTTGTTGTTTAGTATTCTCTATGGGTCTGCCCAACTTCTCTGAGTACAGTGTGCCTTCGTGGTAAGCGTGTTCCTGTTTTCCTAATGACAGTTTCTCCTGCGTCAACCAAGGTGATTTGTTCAGAGCAAGCGGTCAGGGAATCAAAGAATTGCCTTAATTTGATGCAGAAATTTAACAACCACCTCTTAAAGTGGCTAATTTGGAGGTGGAAAATCTCCAGTGGTGTGCTGGTAAGCTGGCTCTCTATTAGAAAAAAACCCCTCTGATTTGTAGCACTTGCCACTTTCAACTGTGCAAATGGTCCCCCAGAGTTGATTTTGAGCTACCAACATGACATCACTGAAAACAGAGTTGGGAAGAGATGTGCACCATTGGCCCTTGAGAGCTGACTCCAGCCAGCTCCCACATACCCCTGAAAATCCTATCGAAAGAATTAGTCTTTAGTAGTCCTACAACAGCTGAGGGTTATTTCCTTTGGGAATTACAGTAGAAATATGGTTGAGAACTCTGTGCACTGTAACCCCAAGTATCATCTATAAGAACTGCATGAAAATATTCTTAGAGAGCTTTTCCTTTTTCTTTTTTTCTTTTTTTTTTTTTTTGCGGTACGCGGGCCTCTCACCGCTGCGGCCCCTCCCGTTGCGGAGCACAGGCTCCGGACGCGCAGGCCCAGCGGCCACGGCTCACGGGCCCAGCCGCGCCGCGGCACGTGGGACCCTCCCGGACCAGGGCACGAACCCGCGTCCCCTGCATCGGCAGGCGGACTCCCAACCACCAGGCCACCAAGGAAGCCCTCTTAGAGATCTTAATGTTGTCTTTGCTTCACCTGAGATACTGTGTTTTGCCTTTATGAATAAAGTTTTGTTTCTCTTCTTCCTTTGACTGCCAGGAAACTCCAACCAAAATTATGATTCATTCAAATCAATGATATAGGAAATTCTTACTTAATTATCTGTATTCCTCGCCTTCATCTATATCTATGCCTCCTATTCTAAGTTGTGTTTCCTCTGCCTAATGATCTTTTGATATATATTTCTTGTTGTTATTTTCACTCTGTATACCACCTCATACCTTCCCTGACAGAGTATAAATAAGACACATTTCTTGAATTTTCGCCTAGATTCCCTCTTTTAACCCCTTAGCGTATACTCTTTATTTCGTTACAATGTGTTCTTTTTTTCTTTTTTGGCTGCACTGGGTCTCTGTTGCTGTGCGCAGGCTTTCTCTAGTTGCAGCGAGCAGTGGCTGCTCTTCGTTGCAGTGCACGGGCTTCTTGTTGCAGTGGCTTTGCTTGTTGCGGAGCATGGGCTCTAGGTGCGCGGACTTCAGTAGTTGCAGCACACAGGCTCAGTAGTTGTGGCTCACAGGCTTAGTTGCTCCATGGCATGTGGGATCTTCCCGGACCGGGGATCAAACCCGTGTCCCCTGCATTGGCAGGCGGATTCTTAACCACGGCGCCACCAGGGAAGTCCCAATGTGTTCATTTTAAGTGTAAAGCTGTGTTTTCTTTTTTTTTTTGCTCAGGGTAAATATGTGGTCTGTTTTGATCCTCTTGACGGATCTTCCAACATCGACTGCCTTGTATCCATTGGAACCATCTTTGGCATCTACAGAAAGGTAAGATGTCATGGATCAAGCTCCTGGTTTGGGACCAAAAGGAGAGTTAAGGTTGAACATCCAGTCCCGTTTCACTATTGGTGGCACAGCCAGAATGTACATCGTGAAACCTTGTGAGGCTTGAAATAGGTTTATATGTCAAGTTCTGACTTTTTAAGTTCTGCCTTAACGGCATGGTGAAAATCTATTAGGTTGTTAAAAGAAAATGTAGTTAACTAAGGTGGGTGGGAAGAGAAAGATATTTCACTCTTTTAACTGTACCTTGCTTCCTTTTGTGACAGAAAATAAAATTAAAAACAAAAGAGACAGTGTAGGGTAGCTGCAATGATGTAACTATGTGAACTGAGAACTGTGAGAGTGTGACAACCATCGAGAGTACTTATATCAAAATTGTCCTTTAAATCCTCTAAATCAGGGGTCTGCAAACTATGGTCTCCCTGGGCGAAATCCAGCTCATTGCCTGATTGTTATGGCCTGTGAGCAAAAAATAACTCTTTTGAATTTTTGAATGGCTAAAAAGAAAATCTAAAGAATAATATTTCATGACCTGTGACATTTATATGAAATTTAATTTTCACTGTCCATAAAGTTTTAATGCCATATGGTCAGCTCACTTGTTTACTATGTTGCCTCTGGCTGATTTTGCACTGCACAGGCAGGGTTAAGGGATTTTGATAAAGACTGTGTGACAGTAGAGCCTAGAATATTTACTATCTGTTGGTTTATGGAAAGAGTTTGCTGACTCTGCTGTAAATTATAGAAAGCACACTGGTACAGTGAGGGGATCCAGGCTCCTGCCCTGGGTCTTTTCTACTTGGATGACCTGAGCAGGTACCTCTACCTCAAAAGTCTCTCTTCCCTTCTCTTACTTTAAGTGTGTGTGTGTGTGTTTGGGGGTGGAGGGGGGCAGTTTGGTGGAAGTGCATTCAGATATATACAAGTGAAAATGGAATGAATAGCCACGGGCCCATCATAAAAAGTGATGAAATCTAAAATATGTCATCTTGGCTTCAGCCTTCTTGTTTATTTTAGAAATAAAACCTCACAGATGCCTTTGAGGCTGAGCCCTTTCCTTCATCTTAATGGACGAGGTAGCTAGTTCAGCCAACCTCTGAGGTTCCTCCAACTTTCCTATTCTGGGATACAGAGGCCATAACTTAAGAAGCGAGACCGCAATTTGTGCTTTGTTTTTCAAAGTGACTTGTTGTCTACTATTGCACATAATCTCCTTTCAAACATGGGAAGTAGGACCGCCATGGGACAGTTCTCTTTCCTCATTGAAATGTATCTCTTGTGTTTGTCTTGGCCGGGAGGCAGATCAGTGTGAGTAACTGAAAGTTCTAATACTCATACCAGAAAGACAAAGACAAAGTAATTAATCTGTTTTCCAAGTCATACCATGAAACATCCCACTCTTGTTATAGACAAGGAGGCATGTAATTTTACCTGCAAGTTATCAGATCTATATAGTATAGCAAGAGAACTTTGCAGCAAAATTCTTCATGGAGAGGAAGACTTCTGGTAATGACTCAACCAGAGCTAAAGCAACACTAATGTTTGCCAGCCCCAGTTTCCACCTTAACCCCCCAAATAAAGACTCTTTTTAAGGGAAAAAAAAACCTAGAAAACTGACACTGGCTATCAACTAAAAAAAAAAATCAAAACAGCCTGCAACAGCAACTCGAATTACAAATGCTAGAACAACTCAACAATGAGTCTCCACACTCTTCTCAATAGACCTGAGTGACTCTCTTAAAAGACCGAAAGAGGTGATGAGTGTCACCATTCCCTTTAAGTCACTTCAGTTTTCAAAAGCCTTATTGATTGTTTGAGGATTTATGGGGCATAAATATTGACTGTCTGATGCTTTAACGGAGACCTTTCCTGCTTTCCGTAGAGCTGGATCTGGGCTGGAGTTCAGCTCCCTGGTGCAGCCGCTCAGTGGCATAACATTAGTTGGTAACTGGAACTCGGAAACAGTGATCTGGTCTTGCCCACATGGTGCCTGAAAATAGGCTCCAAAGGGATCTCTTAGGGCCTGTGGTCCAGTGTTTCTACGAAGTTCCTGCCACAGTACCTTCGGAAGGGTCACCCCACCTCTGGCTGGAGACATTCAGAAAAGGTCGAATTCTAGAGTGTTTGTCCAAATATTGGGTCAAAATCTGTCTCCCTGTTGCTCATATGGCCTTTTAGAGCATCAGAAAATAAGACTCTTTTACATGCTTGGAAATGGCTTTTCTGCCTTCCCCTCCCCTTCTTTTAAATCTTCTTTGAGTTGAATATCTTTCATGTGAGATGGTTTTTCGACCTCTCTAGTGTGGTCACCCTCTATTGGATACCATTCTAATTTTCAACACCCTTTAAAAATATCCAGTCCCCACGACTAAAAGCAGAGTTTCAAAAGTGCTCTAGAAGCTTCAGAATCCAATTCACTTCCCTTAACTGGACACAGGGAGATGTAATAGCCATATGGAGTGTGGTTTCCTGACATTGATGCTTACTAGCTCTGTGGGACCTTGGGCAAGGTAACCTCTTGTTTCCATATCCATAAAGGGGAGATACTGAAAATTAAGCATAACGGCAATGAAAATAGTGCCTGGCACATAAAAAGTGCTCTATAAATGGTAGCTATTAATATTACTTGTCTTGTTTTTTGTATTAAGATTCAACAGAGAATATCACAAGTCAAACTAGCTTGAGGAAGGAAAGGAGGGAGGGAGGGAGGAGAGAGAGGAGGGAGGAAAGGAAAGGAAAATTATCGGTTCATGTTAACTAGAAAGTCCAGTGGGTAGCTCATTCAAGGACTCAGATGACATAAATGGGACACACTTCCTCTCCGTCTCTATTGCTCCCTCCTCTCTGGTGGCAAAATGGCTCCCAGTAGGTCTGGGCCCACATCCAATCCTTTCAGCAACTCAAACAGAAGATGCAAACCTCTTTTCCAACAATTCCAACAAGAATATCATCTCATTGGCCCTGATTGTCTTGGCTTTAGGTCATGTGTCCATCTCTCAACCAATCACTACGGCCTGAGGCATGCAGTGATCTGATTGGCCAGACCAGGGTCATGTGCTCACTCCTGGAGCTGAGGGCCAGGGGGGTAGTATTTTGAGGAAGGTTAAGGTGCATTTATCAGCAGAAGGGTGATGGGTGCTGGCCAGGCAAAATCAATGGATGTTCACTGCAGATTATAAATACCTTGAGAGCAGGGACCTTCTCTTATATATTTTTTTGTCTGCTAGGCAGCCTGGTACACTAGTAGGTGAACAATAGTGGCTGAGTTACTGGACACTCTGCCATATGCCCTATGAGACCTTCTAGGGAGGGTTTGGCTGCCGCTCTGAGGGAAGACCATCTGATGATAGGACAGCCCCACCCCACTTCTGCCTGACTTTCTCCTCCCCCACCTCAAGTCTCCAGAATCCATGGTGTCTTTCGTACTCTATATGGAGTGACGTGGATTAAAACAGAGCAACACCTACAGCAGGTGGTGGCCTGGGATGAGTAAAGGTAGGGTCCAGACGCTTTTTAATTTTGTCAAGTGCTTTCTGCACATTGGTCCATGAGCATCCGCATGAGACTGTAATGGATTCCCTTGGAACAGAGGCATTCATTGCTGAGGGTTTGGAGGAGGGAATTCATGCATTACAAAGGGGGACGGGGTAGAAAAGTATTCCTCCAAATTAATGACTAGATGGAATTATTTTGTCTTTCTTTTGAGTATATGGATCATAGATAATGTTACCATTTCTTATTCCATGCAAGGAAGTTGAAGGCTGAGATTATTTGGTGACAGTGTTTCAGAGAAAGGCTGTTCATCCTTGTGCCACAGACAGACATGGGTGGTTCTGGATGAGGTGAACCTCTGGGGGACTTTTCTTGGTGGAGAACTGACTACTCCAAGCCTAGGGGCTTCCAGTCAACTTACTTATTTACATGTTGTCTTTGTCTTATTTTGTGCTGCGCTTTCAGGGTTAAGTAGTTACGACAGAGGAAGCGGTTAGAGCCTGACTGTTTTCCTCCCACTATGTCACTGGCTTTGAAGGAAGCTGGTTCCTTTTTCAAGGTTGTACACTGGCAAAATTTGGAGTCTGAGAAACAACTCAAATTTCTGATACTGTGTTTAGTCTGTGTTTAACTGCACTGCACTACCCTGTGAATACAAACCAAACTAAATTAAATAATTTGACCCAACACAACCAGCCAAGCAAGCAGCCAACCACCTAGATGAAAACTGTTAAACACAAAGATTGGAGACAAGAGGAAAAAAAGAGAGAAACGGCTTTTGTGACATTTCCTTTTACATGAGTAGTTCTTAAGCTTCAGTGCAAGAGTCAGCTATGGTGCACGGTAAAATACTCCCAGGGCCCACCTTAGAAAGTCTGACTTAGTAAGTCAAGGCTGCAGCCCCAGAATTACATTTTAAATAAGCATCTCAAGTGATTCTGATGTACATGGTCTCTGGACCACACTTTCAAAAGTTATAGGAAGAAATTACCAGGAATGTATTTCTTTTTAAAAATATTTATTTATTTAGGCTGCACTGGGTCTTAGTTGTGACACATGAGATCTTTAGCTGCGGCATGCGGACTATTAATTGCAGCATGCGAACTCTTAGTTGCAGCATGCATGAGGGATCTAGTTCCCTGACCAGGGGTCTAACCCAGACCTCCTGCATTGGGAGCATGGAGTCTTACCCACTGGACCACCAGGGAAGTCCCACACCAGGAATGTTTTTGCTGAGATGACCTCCATCTCTGGTATCATGATATAGATAGATGCCCTTACTTATTCTCAGCCCCTGGAATCTGTGGTTGGGGAGAGAATAAATGAAATTGGCAGAAACTGCCCATTTTCACTTCTGTTGAAATTCAAGTAGAGAATATTCAAGCTGAAAGATTTGTTTGAGGCTGTTTTGAGAACCATAGAAGCCAATTGTCAAGTGTTAAGAAGGTAATTATCAGTTAGTAATCATTGATTAGGAGCCATGCCCTTAAGTTTTTCCTTTCCTTAGTATTAGGGAACAAACAGTCACACGACCCAGTGGGCTGTTTTTAATAAAAAACAAAGAAAGATTAGAGTACATGTCATGTTCTAAATGTAAGTATTGTTTTATTAAATTTTTGTAGTTGTGTGTGCGGGTGCATGTGTGTTGGTACTGGTTTGTGATGCAAAATGTATTTTTTTTTTACTGTGGGTCATGGTCAAAAAAAGGGAAAGCATTTGCCCTACACTGTAACAACTCTGGAGAGAGATTCTCAGTTGCTGTATTTCTGAGACTTTCTTTGGTGTGTGAGTATGGACCACACTGCTCACTGGAGTATGTGCTGCAACTGGCAGGAGCTCATGAAATTGATTTCCTTACCAGACTTGAAGCCCTGCAGCCCAGTTTTAATTTGTTTAAATAAAGATAGAGTAGGCAGGGGAAAGACATTGATGACGGTAATGAGATTAAATTAGTAGGAGCTGGCAAGGAGGCATGCTCTTTTTTTGAGAGTGATAATGGAGAGATGAGGGAATATCAAATTAGTAAAATTGGAGGAGGACCCTGATGGGAAAGAAGGATCCAGATGCACGAAATTTGGGGTTTGGTGGGAAGGCCGCTGTGGTAATATAATCAGGATATTACTGATGTGAGGAGGAAGGTCTCTCTGGGAAGATGCCCTATTTCATTACGAGAGCACCTTGATAATGCATCTTGCTAATGGATGAACTGCAAAAAAGAACCACAAAACAGAACACAACAAAAAACGTGTTGTGTTTTCTTTCTCGTCCTAGATTTCAACGGATGACCCTTCTGAGAAGGATGCACTGCAGCCCGGCCGGAACCTGGTGGCTGCTGGCTATGCACTCTACGGCAGTGCCACCATGTTGGTCCTGGCCACGGCGAATGGAGTCAACGGCTTCATGCTGGACCCGGTGAGAGACCCCAGGGGAAGCTGGGTGCTTCGCTGGTGGCTGTGAGTGAGTGTTTATTGTGTGTGTGTGTTGGGGGAGAGGCAGTACCTAGAGGTGGAAGATGAGGCCCGTGAAGGGGCAGAGATGATGGGTTGGGGAAGGGGGGAAGGGAGATGGAGGGACCACCATGAGAAGATTATCGAGGTGAGAAATGGTGTCTGTCCAGAGCATAAGGAGTCTTTCTTCCACGATGAATTCTTTAGAGTGGACGTGACTCAGCTGACTCAGATGCCCACTGGGCTGAGCAGGCCACACAGATGAGTGGAGTGTGCTGGGAAAGGATGGTCAGGGTGGTGGCAGGGCAGTGGCGGGGCACTGGGGAACTGGGGAGGTCTGTCAGTTGTTACTCCTTGGGAATAGAGGCTCAGTCTTGCCAAGGCTTCCAATGTTTCAAGAAACACTGGATTTTTAGAAAATGTAATGTTTCTGGATGTGTAAAACACTGTGCTAGCCAATTAAAACACGTTTGTGGACCAGATGGGGCCCATAGATGGTCTGTTTGCCACCCACGCTATCCATTACTAGCTTATTTTCCTGAGGTGAATGGGTGTCCCGGCTGAAGCAGTGGACCACCTCATTTCTTCAAAATTAGCTCCGAAATTCATTTGATGTGCACGTGCACGCAAACCTTCAGTGAACCCTTGTGGTTTTGAAAGGCTTTGACGAACTCAAGGAAGTGAAAATAAAGAAGGAAATGAAGATAATTCCTTAGTCTGTCCAACTTATAGAGAAAAACACCCTCGGGAGCTCCCTGGTGGTCCAGTGGTTAGGACTCAGCGCTTTCACTGCTGGGCCCCAGGTTCAGTCCCTGACAAGACTAAGATCCCACAAGCCACGTGGTTCGGCCAGAAAACAAAAACCGAAACAAATTCCTCACGGAGAGGAGCCCAAGGTGCCATGAAAAATATTCATTAACAATTTTTAATTTGTGGATAATTTCTTCCACATGTGTATTAATTGGACTTCTTTATTTATTCTGTTAGATGACAGTTTCGACAGAGCAGATGAATTGAGCAAAGAAATCTCTTTACATATTTGGCATAACTAAACCCACCATTGAAATGAACTCCACAGAATCATCTTCCGTAGGTCGGCACATTCATTGTGCATTGGGTCCAGTGTCCCAAGGGAAAAAGAATTGAGGTTATAGATACCTTTCAGTTTTAGAAATGTCCTCAGATGACATTAATGAAACTATTTATTTGGTGCTTTTTGCTGACAGACCGAACACCAGGTACGGTCAGCTGCTAGAATCCTGGGAGGGGCCGGTTGCTGGTGGTGGGGCCTCGAGGTTTGTGGGTGGCGGGTGGGAGAAATCGGAAGGTAGGCTGCCTCTGTCTCCCGCACGCTTGCACAACTGGACTTTGCCTCCTTGGAAGCACCCGAGCTTAATAAATCAACAAGGGTAGGGAAACAGCACAAGTTTAAGCCTCCAAAGGAGGTGATTTCAGGGTAAAGTAGGGGCAGAACCCGAGCGAAGTTCACTCTGAGCCCAGGGTACGGTTTCCGAAATCACTGATGTTTTGGGTTTATCCTCTCAGCAGGCGTTTACTGCTTCCCCAGACATTCTTCTGGTAACTTCTCTGTTACCTTTCAGTTTATGGATGTGTGGAAAACATGAAACCTCTTCTTATTTCCAGATTGCAGACCTTGTGTCGGGGAGTAAGTCTCTGTGTGTTTGATAGTCTTTTGTCCACCTCACACTTAATGGCCACTCAGTGTTTGGAGGCTGCGCTACCCCCTGCTGGCTGACCTCCCAGAGCTGATGAATGCCTGCAGGGTAGGGGTCAACCTAGTGCTTTCTTTTCATTTTGGCTGACAGCTTCCGCTAAGAAGACCACAGCAGCTTTATTTGCATTTCTAGCAGGCTTTAAGGTTTGAAAAGCTTTTCAGTCTCTTTCTCCCATACAAGGGACTAACCTCCTTCACAGCTAGGATGTTCCGGCCAGGTACCAGGGCGGGGTGCCCGCAATGCATGGCTTCATGAGCACCTGTTGTGTGATGCCTTCATTTTCCAGACTTTTACCCAAAAAACCATAAAAGAAAAAAAGAAAAGAATCACTCACAGTGACACCTTTCAGTGACCACTGTTAATTCTAGTCTCTTTTCTCCCCCTACCCTCCTCTCTCCCTCCCCCACTTCCTCTCTACTTCCAACAGGAACCAAGCTTTGCTATGGGAATAAGTGGCTGGGAAGAGATGTGTCCAAGGTGGGACCTCCCTTCTTAACTCTGTCTCCTCCCCAGATGGGCGGAGCCTCAATCACTCTCTTATCAGGGACGCGTAGGAGCCCCAAACAGTCCTCAGTCCAGAGCTATAGGAGTTATGTGACACCTTACTCCAAAGCTCGAATCTCCTTTGAAGAACCTAAGCCTTAAAGGCATCAGCTTAGCACTGGGACTTTGTGGGAGGCTGAGTTCTGAGAAGCACTCTGTAGATCAGTGAGCAAAGGCACCAGAAGCTATATATGCTGTGAATCGAAACTCACGGTGCTCGGGGAAAGTGACATCAAGATAGAAACGAACAAATGGAAAGCTAAGAGCAGCCATGAACACTTTGGTGTAACTCAGCTGCCCATCTCTCCCGATATCCTACCTCCTGTCTGCACCAATTTTTTTTTTTTTTCCAAAGGCATGGGTGTCCCAGGCCAAGGAGAAATCATTTCACAATGAAATCATTTCACAATGTTACAAATATTGAATCATTATGTTGTACACCTGAGAGTAACAGAATGCTATGTCAATTATACGTCAGTTGAAAAAACAAAAAGATAAAAAGCAAGCTCTTTGTGCTGAAGGACACACGTGACCTCAGGCCTCACGCCACCCCCTCCCACAGGCCTGAAGGAGATGTCACAGCTCCACCTTTCCTTCCTGTTTCACAGGCCATTGGAGAGTTCATCTTGGTGGACAGGGATGTGAAGATCAAAAAGAAAGGGAGTATCTACAGCCTCAATGAGGGCTACACCAAGGACTTCGACCCTGCTGTCGCGGAGTATGTCCAGAGGAAGAAGTTCCCCCCAGTAAGTGAGGGCTGCGGGGTCGGGGTTGGGGGAGGGCCCCTGAGTTATGTGTTGATTCATGATCTACCCTGGAGAGAAAGGCGGCAGGGACAGAAGCGGGTGGATTCCACTGTGCTGGGGACTGGAACCTCTGCCCTGAGACGGCAACCCCTTTGCCACTTTCTCTTGGCAGAAGAAAATCAGGACTGTAAAGTCCGTCAGATGAATGAAGTCATGGCAACAAAACATGCTTCACTGCTGGGGTCCCTGATCCCAGTTGGTACGAAACGTGGTCCTTGCAGCCCAGGCCCCAGCCCTGTGGCACCTGAAGGATTTCTATCTGTCACCTCTAGACTCAGAGGATCCATCGTGGCATCTCTCTAAAGAGGTTACAAATCACTGAACACGAAGAGAAGAAATGGCTGTTTGTAGAGACGGTTCTATGTAGGAATATCCAATCTTGTCCTACTCTTGTTACTGAAAGCTCGGCCTCTCTGTACACACCGGTGCCGAAGCAAATCTCGGAGACAGAGTTTTGGGTGAAGTAGAAAAGGATAGCTTTATTGCTGTGCCAGTCAAAGGGGGACACACTGGGCTCCTGCCCTCGAAAACTGTGTGTCCCAGGGACTTCCCTGGTTGTCCAGCGGGTAAGACTCTGCGCTTCCAATACAGGGGGCCCGGGTTCAATCCCTGGTCAGGGAACTAGATCCCGCAGGCCACAGTGAAGATCCCGCATGTTGCAACTAAGACCCGGCTCAGCTAGAATAAATAAATATTTTTTAAAAAGTTGTATAGAAAAAAGAAAGAAAAAGAAAGAAAGAAAACTATATGTCCCACCCTGGGAGGATTTGATGAGGGTTATATAACAGTGGTTCGAGGCTGGGGTCTCTGACAAGATTAGGGTGTGAGCAGGGCCTGCCCGCCTTAATCTCGTCTCAGGTGGTTTCCTAATCTTGACCAGCTTCTCTGGTCCCTTTAATCTTGCCTCAGGTGGTTTTTTAGCCGTTTCTCCCTTGATTAGCAACTGTTTGAATCTGCCCTTTGGAACTCAGGGAAGGTCATGGAGGCTGGAGTCTTGCCTACAAGAAACGGGGGACAAAAGGGCCTCCATGCCTGGGAGCCCCACTGGGCCTCACTCATTTTCACTCTTGCTTAATGCCATGGAAGGCTGCTGTGTTCTGAGGAAGAAGCCCAGATGTTGTTGGTTTGGCATTCAGGGCCCTCCAAGCTGGCCCCAGGCTCTCTCTCCAGCCTTATTATGTCTCCTTCCACCTTTCCCTAGAGATCCCTTCCTGCCCCCAGCTGCACCAGGCTCCTCCCAGGGCCCAAGGCAGACTGCAGGTGCTTCTCTAGTTGTCCCACCTTTGGCTGGGCAGTTCCTGCTCCTGCAGAGATGAAAACCCCACCCTTGCCCCCTCTCCTTAGCTCTGCGAAATCTTTCTTCTCCTTCAGGGTCCTGCTAAATGCCTGCCCCACCCCGGAGCCTGAATCCTTAGGGCCTCCTCAGGTAATGTGAGCTATTGTAAGATGTAAGAGGCTGTCTCCATGATTCCATTTTCTGCTGCTTGGGGACAGAATTTTCATCCCATTTCCTAGCACAGCCCCAAACACACACCTTGATGGTGCTCTGTTTGACTATTGAATCAAATAAGCATAGAGGACATGAAGAGAGCTCTCTCTTCTGTAACCCTAACTATTGCTGGTCTTAACCTTGTAGGACAACTCAGCCCCCTACGGTGCCAGGTACGTGGGCTCCATGGTGGCTGATGTCCACCGCACCCTGGTCTACGGAGGGATCTTTTTGTACCCAGCTAACAAGAAAAGTCCCAACGGAAAGGTAAATAAATCCCCTGAAGAGTGGTTGAGAAGCAGTGGATTTCCTTTGCAGCCTGGGAGATTTGACTGAGGAAGAAAGGTCATGGTAGCTGTTATGCTCTGCAGTAGGGTGCCAAGGATGTCTGTGGCATATTCTTTTCTAGATTAAAGGCTGTCCTGGTTAAAGCCAGGTGATATCAGCTAAAGATGATCTCTTGAGAGCCCTTTCATTGCTAAAGATAAGTGATGATGCTATGGTCAGAGGGTACTAAAAGTGCTTTCTGCTTCCACTGGCTACACGTGGTTTGGCTTGGGCAAAATGAATGCCATTCATAAAATGAAATGAAACAGTCCAGCCTCATTACCAAGGCAGCAAATCACATATGCATCCCAAACAGAGGTCTTCTTTGATTGTTTTCAAAAGGCATAACATTGAAATGACTAGTGAGCTGACATTTGCTGCTTAGAAAATGCTACCTTTCTAGGGAAGGAAAGCATCTCTGGGGACACCTAGAGCTTTCAGGTAAGCTGCAACTGATGCATTGGTCTCATGCCCACAACCTTCTTACAAGCCAGGGGGTGGGCTGTGCTTGCTTATGCTGGAGAAGGGACACCCACTTTTCTTCGACACAGAGGGACAGTGTGTTTCCTTCTCAAGTATTGTCCCTTTGTTTTTCCCAAAGGACAGACAGGTTTTTCTTATTTTATTTTATTTTTAATGTGAGAGAAGGAATAGGAATAATCCCCATAGTTAGAAATGGATGTATTTCAGATGTGCTCAGATCTCTGTTTATGGCATGTGGCGTCCAGTTCACTGAAATCATTAAAACATTCACTCTTACCATAGCCACCTACCTCGGGCATCCCAACCTATGTGATTAGCCTGCTTTATAGCACTTTTCTCTAATGCCTCAAAAAATTGTTCCTTAACACAAATATTGAGGTTCCTCCTTTTCCTTTTTTTTCAGTTTTGCAAATCTGACCCTGACACCTGTATGGAAATAGAGTCAGGAAACACCTGCAAAAAGCTGTCTACTCAGTAGGCAGACTGCATGAAAATGCATACAATGAAAAAGTGAATATTTAAAAGTAAATTCCAAGATGTATAACATACTAAATCCCAACCCTCAAGCCTTAGGAGAATTGTAAAAGGAATGTGTACAGAGTTGCAAACAATATTATACTGTTTGGAGGAGCCAGTCTGCTTTCCAGATGTCTGCAGCCAGACACTACCATGGACTTTTAAATGCTTATAGAATAGGCAAAGGTCCATCCAAAACACACACAGAATCACTCATTAGGTCCAGTTTCCGTGCTATAAAGAGAAGGGAAACATCGGTTCTGCCAAAATGTCATTCGGTCCTGAGCCCAGGTGGTCTGCCTCACATCTGCATCAGGCAATCTATTGCTGGCTCTTGATGGATGGCTTAATTTAACCAAATGGTTAAATTAACCATCCAGTCTTAGATGCAACCTTGTGATGGAAAGTAAGGGAAAGTATCAGTTCATTTGATCAGCTCTGCACTATTTTGCTATGAAGCAGATCTCTTTTCTGTGTAATCTATTCTGTTCTGAGAATGCTGCTCTTGTTTTCCAGTTGAGACTATTGTATGAATGTAACCCCATGGCCTATGTCATGGAGAAGGCAGGAGGATTGGCTACCACTGGGAAGGAAGCTGTATTGGACATTGTTCCCACTGACATCCACCAGAGGGCGCCAATCATCTTGGGGTCTCCTGAAGACGTGACTGAGTTCCTGGAGCTATATAAGAAGCACGCTGCCAAATGAAGAGCTGGCCTTGCCCACACCAAACAGAATTGCCTTTTATCTGGACCTTTGATCTCACAGGGTGCTACCCGATTCTGACTGTGCATCAGATATTCCTAGACACAGAAATAAAAAGTATGGATATTTTCACCATCAAATGCTGTGTAATGCCTTATGCTGCCTAACCAAAATGCTATCTCAGTAATGCCACAGATGGTCACGATATGTTTTGAGTGGATAGAGGAGAAATAAACATATTCTTCCTTTTTCTAAAAAAAAAAAAGTCTTCATTGCTTTGTGCCAAATAACAGTAATAATAATAACAGCTAATGCATATATCATTAGATAACTCATTTAATCTTCATAACAACCTTATGAATTGGGCACTGTGAATAACCCATTTTGCAGTTGATGAAATGGAGGACCGAGAGGTGAGGTAATCTGCCCAAGGTCACCAGCCCATGAGCGACAGAGCTGGGATATGAACCCAGGCAGTCTGGCCACTAAACTCGGAGTTAATGAATCGCTTCTCCTGTGTGTTGTCTGTTCAGGTCTGGGTGTGCAGCATCAACATGAGCAATGCTTTTAAGCCCTCCTGGGAACTGGAGAAGTGATATATGATCGGTGGTACCCATCTAGGACCTATTGGCCTCCTGTACATGGGTGTAAGCATCTGAGGCACAAATGAAGGTTTAAGTTATTACTCAGTGATGTTTTTTATAAAAACATAACACTTCATTGAATTAACATAATATAATAATTCCTAAGGTTTAATTACCATAAAGAAAAGGATTCATCATAAGAACAAGATTTAGGAAATACAATTGGTTGCAAACAAGCACTTTTCTATTAGGCTCTGTGTAAAAACAGTTCCTCCCTTAGCTGACCCTGGTTCTTTCTGGACTGGAATTCCAAGATTATAGCAAGTTATATCAGATGTTAAGAAACATCTGGACTTTCTTAAGCTCTACATATATTAGGATTTTGCCAATGGAATGTAGGTGGAAATGATGTATACTAATTCTAGTTTGAAAACCCAATGAATAATCCTTCATCCACTCCTTTTCATGCATTAAAAGTCATGAGTTTCAAGGACAAAAGCCTGGGTGTCTGAGCCACCACTCTGTCTACATTAGGTTGTGATGTGAAATAGAAATGAACCTTCGATGTACTAAGCTACTAGGATTTCAGGCTTATTAGTTATTGCAACATAACCTAGGCCATCCTAAGACTGAGCTTGGGAAAGCTTTTTTTGTTTTTGTTTTTAACTTCTCTGAACCCCAGTTTCTTCATTAAAAAAATGTTAATTGAAGTACTTATTGTTGTAGTCAAGGCCATATTCACTGTAAGTAACCTACTTAGGCCAACTAAATCAGAAAGGGAATTTGTTGGAAAGATTCATGAAGTCCAGTACCACTGCAGAGGAGGACAGCTTACAAAGAACACATCCTTCTTAGTTCCAGCATTATCATCCAATTCACTAGTGTCTGTGTCTCAAGCTAAGTTCCCAGGACAGAAAATCTGATTGGCTCACCTTATATCAAATGTCTACCTCTGATCCAATCAGCTGCAGCCAGAGACAGGGTCACACAAGCAAATGTGTCTTGAATCTTCCTCTTATGGGCAGGGTGCACTTTTCTCCAAGATGGGGATCATGGGCTGAGCAGATACCTCAAAGATATCTGCTATGCTACACACAGGGATGTTGAGGTTACATGACAAGGCATATGCCGGGCTGATTCTGCATTGTCACGAGCTTGGAAGTCACCACTCCAGCCTAACTAACTGCAAGTGAAAAACTGAAAAGGCTGAAAAGTCAAAAACTCTTCTTGGGTCCATAAGAGAAGGAAGGACACAGGGCAAACCATTGTCCCCAAGGTTGGCGAGACGGGTGAAAACAGGCAGTCACATCTCACCAGAGCAAAGACTCATGAAGGGAAATTGCTGCGGGAGCCAGTGCTGGGGTCTAAAGCCTGAACTGTAATTAACAGATCGCTGGAAGTTCAGCCTGGACAGTTCTGAGAGTTAAAAAATTCAGGGCAACCTACAGGGGGCCCCCAGGATTGTGAGTTTTACCTCTAGGAGCTGGACCAGGATACCACAGTGAATGCTGGAGAAAATACTGGGCTTCTGGCTGGGGATGGGAAGGAAACATTTTGAAACACACCAGAGCACTCTGTTCTTAACAAAGCCTGCCCTCAAGGGAAATTAGTTAAGGAGAGCAACCCAATCAAGGATTATCAGTCTTAACTGACCTGGGGAAGGGAAATACCCGACTCTAGCCAATTCTAGCCATCCCATACCACTTAAGGGGGGAGAAAAAAAGGGAGAAACACTTGTGAAGTTCACAATCTAGAAGCACAGGCTCACAAAATGCTGAGACCTAATCATAGGACTAGGTCCCTCCCCTCACATCTCACCACCTCCTTACTAAAAGCCTGTTTACAGCAGTTCCTTTTATCCAGTACATTATATCCAGCTCTCAAGAAAGAATTACAAGGCAAACCAAAGGGCAAAAAACCACAATTTGAAGAGACAGAGCAAGCTTCAGAACAAGACATGGCAGGGATGTTGGAATTACCAGCCTGGGAATTTAGAACAATTATGATGGGACTTCCCTGGTGGTGCAGTGGTTAAGAATCTGCCTGCCAATGCAGGGGACATGGGCTCGATCTCTGGTCCAGGAAGATCCCACATGCCACAGAGCAACTAAGCCCGTGTGCCGCAACTACTGAGCCGGTGTGCCACAATTACTGAAGCCTGCGCACTCTACGGCCTGCATGCCACAACTACTGAGCCTGTGGGCTGCAACCACTGAAGCCCACGTGCCTAGAGCCCGTGCTCTGCAGCAAGAGAATCCTCTCAATGAGAAGCACATGCACCGCAACGAAGAGTAGCCCCCACTCGCTGCAACTAAAGAAAGCCCGTGCGCAGCAACGAAGACCCAACACAGCCAAAAATAAATAAAATTCAAAAAAAAAATAAGACAATTATGATAAATTTGCTAGGGACTCTAATGGATAGACAGCATGCAAGAACAGATGGGCAATGTAAGCAAAGAGAAGGAAATCCTAAGAACCAAAAAGAAATACTAGAGATTAAAGAAAACATTGTCACAGAAATGAAGAATGGCTTTGATTGGAATTTGATGGTCATGGCTAAGGAAGGAATCTCCGAGCCTTAGGATATATCAATAATCTTTGAAAACTGAAAAGCAAAGCAAAACATAGACTGGAAAAAAAAACTAACAAACAAACCAGGATATCCAAGGACTGTGGGACAACTACAAAAGATGTAACATGCATATTGGGAACATCAGGAGAAGAAGAAGAAAGAGAGAAAGGAACAGAAGAAATATTTGGAATAATAATGACTGAGAATTTCCTCCAAGTTAATGTCAGACACCAAACCACAGATCCAGGAAATTCACAGAATAACACACAGGATAAATGCCAAAAAACCACACCTAAGCCTAACATCATCAAACTACAGAAAATCAAAGATAAAGAAAAAATCCTGAAAGAAGCCAGAAGAGGAAAGAAACACCTTACCTACAGAGGAACAAAGAGTTACATCTGACTTCTTCTCAGAAACCATGCAAACAAGAAGACTTGGAGTGAAATATTTAAAGTGTTTAGAGGAAAAAACCCATCAACCTCTGAATTCTGTACTCTGTAAAATTATCCATCAAAAGTGGAGAGGGACTTCACTTGTGGTCCACTGGTTAAGAGTTTGCCTTCCAATGCAGTGGGTGTGGGTTTGATCCCTGGTCAGGGAGCTGTAATCCTACATGCCCCAAGGCCAAAACTCCAAAATGTAAAACAAAAGCAATATTGTAACAAATTCAATAAAGACTTCCAAAAAAACAAAGCGAAGGAGAAACAAAAACTTTCTCAGACTAACAAAAATTGAGGGCATTTTTTGCTAGTAGGTCTTCCTTGCAAGAAATGTTAAATGATGTTCTTTAGAGAGAAGGAAAATGATATAGGTCAGAAGCTTGGATCTACATAAAGAAAGGAAGAGCATCGAAGAAGGAAAAAAAGAAGGTAAAATAAAAACTTTTATTTTTTATTCTTAATTGATCTAACAGAAAACCGTTTTTTCAAAACACTAATAGCAAGAATGTATTCAGTTATGACTTATTCTTAATTGATCTAATAGACAACAGTTTGTTCAAAATAGCAACAATGTATTCAATTATATCTGCTTATGTATATATCATATATATGCACTTATGTATGCTTACATATAAGTGAAATGAATGATAGCAATTATACAGGGACAGGAGGATGGAACTAGAATTATTTTGTTATTATAAGGTACAACTACCCATGAAGAGGTATATGTTATTTGAAAGTGAAATTGGATTAGTTGTAAATGTATATTGCAAACTCTAGGGAAAACACTAAAAATAGTAAAAGGAAGTATAACTGATATGCTAAGAAAGGAAAGCACAGGAAATCATATAACACGACTAATTAAAATCACAAAAGGCAGAAAAAGAAAGGAAGACAACAATAGGAACAAAGAACAAGGGCAAAAAATAGAAAATAGTAACAAATATGGTTACTATTTTCCATTAATCCAACTGTATCAATAATCACTTTGAATGTCAATGATCTAAATACACCAATTAAAAGAGTGGATGAAAAACATGACCTAACTATATGTTGTCTACAAGAAACCCACTTTAAATATAAAGACACATATAGATTAAAAGTAAATGGATGGAGAAAAGTATATCATGCTAACACTAATGAAAAGAGAGCAGGGGTAGCTATATTAATGTTAGACAGAACATACTTCAAAGTAAGGAAAGTTATTAGGGATAAAGAGGGGTATTACATAATAATAAGGGAGTCAATTCTTGAACAAGACATAATAGTGTATGTGCCTAACAACTGAACATCAAACTTCATGAAGCAAAATGGATAAAACTGTAAGGAGGAAGATGAATCCACTATCATAGCTGGGGATTTCAACACTCTTCTCTCAGAAATGGAAAGGCCCAGCAGGCGAAAATCAACACATGGTTGAACTTAACACCATTTATCAACAAGATATAATTGACATCTACAGACTACTTCATCCAACAACAGCAGAATACACATTTTCCTCAAGCTTACATGGAACATTCACCAATATAGACCACATTCTGGGCCATAAAACACACCTTGACATATTTAAAAGAATAGAAATCACACAATGTCTGCTTTTAGACCACAATGGAAATAAACTAGAAACCAATAACAGAAAGTTAAGTGGAAAATCCCAAAATACATGGAAATTCAATAACATACTTCTAAATAACATATGAATGAAAGAAAAACATCTCAAGAGAAATTTTAAAATATTTTGAACTAAATGAGAATAAAAATACAACTTATCAAAATTTGTGGGATACAGTGAAAAGCAGTGCTTAGAGGGAAATTTATAGCATTAAATGCATATATTAGAGAATAAGAAAGATCTAAAATCAATCTAAGTTTCCACCATAGGAATCTAGGAAAAGAAGAACAAATTAAACCCAAAGTAGGCAGAAGAAAGGAAATAATAAGAATTAGAGCAGAAATCAATGAAAGTAAAACAGAAATCAGTAACGAAAATCAACAAAACCAAAACCTGGTTCTTTGAAAAGATCAATAAAATTGATAAGCCTCTAGCCAGGCTAACTAAGAAAAAAGAGAGAAGACATAAATTACTAGTATCAGAAATAAAAGATGGAACATTACTACAGATCGTTTGGAAATTAAAACGATGATGAAGGGGGCTTCCCTGGTGGCCCAGTGGTTAAGAATCTGTGTTCCAATGCAGGGGACATGAGTTTGATCCCTGGTCAGGGAACAAAAATCCCACATGCTACAGGGCAATTAAGCCCACATGCCACAACTACTGAGCCCACATGCTCTGGACCCTGCATGCCACAACTAGAAGCCCGTGCTCTGCAACAAAGAGCCCATGAGCTGCAACGAAAGATCCCGTATGGCACAATGAAGAGCTGCGTGCCACAACTAAGACCCGATGCAGCTAAATAAATAAATAAACAGGGCTTCCCTGGTGGCACAGTGGTTGAGAGTCTGCCTGCCGATGCAGGGGACACGGGTTCGTGCCCCGGTCCGGGAAGATCCCACATGCCGTGGAGTGGCTGGGCCCGTGAGCCATGGCCGCTGAGCCTGCGCGTCCGGAGCCTGTGCTCCGCAACGGGAGAGGCCACAACAGTGAGAGGCCCGCATACCGCAAAAAAAAAAAAAAAAAAAAAAAATGGGCCAAAGACTTTAACAGTCACCTCACCAAAGAAGATACACAGATGACAAATAAGCATATGAAAACATGCTCCACATCATATGTCATCAGGAAAATGCAAATTTAAACAACGAGACATTCCTGCACACCTATTAGAATGACCAAAATCCAGAACACCAAATGCTGGTGAAGATGTAGAGCAACAGGAACTCTCATCCTTTGTTGATGGGAATGCAAATTGGTCCCGCCGCTTCAGAAGACAGTTGGAGGTTTCTTACAAAACCAAACATACTCTCGCCATATGATCACACTCCTTGGTATTTACCCAAAGGAGCTGAAAACTGACATTAGTACAAAAACCTGCAGACTGTTGTTAATAGTAGCTTTATTCATAATTGCTAAGACTTGGTAGCAACCAGGATGTCCTTCAGTAGAGGAATGAATACATAAACGGTGGTCCATCCAGACAATGGAATATTATTCATTGCTAAAAGAAATGAGCTATCAAGCAATGAAAAGACATGAAGGAATCTTAAATGCATATTACTAAGTGAAACCAGCCGATCTGAAAGGGCTACCTACTGTATGATTCTAACTAGTTTACATTCTGCAGAAAGCAAAACTACGGAGGCAATAAGAATATCAGTGGTCCCGAGGGGTGAGGTGGTGGGGAGCGATGGAAGGCAGGACATAGAGCATTTTTAGGGCAGTGAAACTACTCTTGTGTGATATTATGATAGATAGATATATGTCATGATACAATTGTCCAGACCCACAGAATGTACAACACCCATAGTAAACCTTAAGGTAAACTATAGATTTTGGGTGATAACGATGGGTTAATGTAGGTTCATTTTTGTAAAAAAAAAAAAAAAAGAGAGAGAAAAAACAAATACCATTCTGGTGAGTGATATTGTGATGTTGATAACAGGGAAGGCCATGCATGTGTGGGTACAGAGGGAAATGAGGAATCTCTGTACCTCCTCGCAATTTTGTTGTAAACCTAAACTACTTTAAAAGATAAAGCCTTATTATTATTTTTTTAAAAAGGCATAGTATGATGAGAATATAATTAAATGGTGCAATGGGTACCAAAGAATTAAAATATAGTTCCAACATATGCCAGCCCCACTTTAACTTTATTTTTGCATTTGAAGACTGTATATAGCACTTTCCTACATATTTTTATACATTGAAAACTAGACTTGGTATCTTGGTAAAACTATGTTATAGGAAAGCAGAAATTGTATTCTTTATTTTTTTATCTTTGTTTTCTGTTATCCAACAAAGCTGATGCTTAATCATCAAGCTGGTTTCACTGGCACGTGAGAAAAGGAAGGTGTGATCTGCAGAGAAACAGAGTTCCTATGTGAAGCTCTTTAGAATGGCACTCAATGTTCAGTGCTCAAGTATGTAGTAAGTACTGTAGTCCTATGGGGGCAAGCGTGTAGGTATTTTGAAACATTTTGCCATAATTGTAATTTTTTTTGCATTTTTACCTGATGGCATTATTTCCTTTTTTTTGTTGTTTTTTTTCCAAATTTATTTATTTATATTTTTGGCTGCATTAGGTCTTCGTCGCTGCCCGCTGGCTTTCTCTAGTTGAGGCGAGCGGGGGCTACTCTTCGTTGCAGTGTGCGGGCTTCTTACTGTGGTGGCTTCTCTTGTTGTGGAGCACGGGCTCTAGGTGTGCAGGCTTCAACAGTTGTGGCACATGGGCTCAGTAGTTGTGGCACACAGGCTCAGTAGTTGTGGCTCACGGGCTCTAGAGCACCGGCTCAGTAGCTGTAATGCACGAGCTTAGTTGCTCCACGGCATGTGGGATCTTCCCAGACCAGGGCTCGAACCCATGACCCCTACATTGGCAGGCGGATTCTTAACCACTGCGCAACAGGGGAGCCCAGCATTACTTCTTATAATAAAACCTTTTCTGATTGAAAACTTCAAAAACAAAGTAAAACAAAAACCTATGTTGGGGACTTCCCTGGTGGTCCAATGGTTAAAGACTCCACGCTTCCAATGCAGGGGGCCTGGGTTCAATTCCTGCTCAGGGAACTAGATCTCGCATGCTGCAACTAAGACCAGGTGAAGCCAAATACACAAATAAGTATTAAAAACAAAACAAAACCCAAAAAACCTATGTTGGGATTCCATAAAGCATCTCAGCAGAGTTTTGCTAACAAAGCTTGGTCCCTCAGCTGATATTCTAGGGGCACATTCCAGGTCCTTGTCTTTGGGTGGAGGGCCCCGAGGCAGCAGCAAGATTGCCCCAGCCGTTAGGACGGTCTGCTTGACCTTATTTACTTAGACTCAGTCCTGTGAGCATCTTTCACTAAGCAGAGCAAAGCCATAGATAGCTTTGTGGTCACCAGTGTATCCTTGGCACTGAAATAACTGAGCTGGAGGCTCTTCTACCTTACTCTGGGCTTTCGCCACAGCTGCTCTTTCAGTTTCCACCCTGTCCTGTGCCCTGAAAGAACTTTGGCATTTGCTGAAAGGTCATCAGCTGCAATTTTAGACCATTGGGTAACAAACTTCTGACATTTAAATGCAGCTGCAAAGTGGTGGGATTGCTGTACCGGCTGTCAGCCTGGGCTGGACGGTGACAGAAGTAGCAGCCTCTTCCTCAGATCCCTTTATGGACGCGTGGTTGACTGCTTATAAAGGACACCAGCCAATACTCTCCCTTCTGACTCCCAAATTATCTAGTCTTGTTCATTCTTAACACCCATAGTGTGCTGGGCACCAGGGATTCTCCGGACAGTTGTGCTGAAGCACTAGTTTGTATACTTCCAATCTCTTGTGAACAAATACATAATAAAAATTAACTAGAAAGGCTAATAGACACATGAAAAGATGCTCAACATCACCAATCATTAGGGAAATGCCAATCAAAGCCACAATGAGGGCTTCCCTGGTGGCGCAGTGGTTGAGAGTCCGCCTGCCGATGCAGGGGACCCGGGTTCGTGCCCTGGTCTGGGAGGATCCCACATGCCACAGAGCGACTGGGCCCGTGAGCCATGGCCGCTGAACCTGCGTGTCCGGAGCCTGTTGCTCCGCATTGGGAGAGGCCACGACAGTGAGAGGCCTGCGTACCGCAAAAAAAAAAAAAAAAAAAAAAAACCCACAATGAGATACCATTTCATACCCATTAGGATGCTAGTTATAAAAAAACAAACAAAAAAAAAAACCCAGAAAATAACAACTGTTGGCAAGGATGTTGAGACATTGGAACCCTTGTGCACTGCTGGTGGGAATGTAAAATGGTGCAGCCACTGTGGAAAATGGTACAGTGATTCCTCAAGAAGTTAAACATAGAATTACCATATGATCCAGCAATTCTACTTCTGTGTATGTATATACCCCCAAAAAACTGAAAGCAGGGACTTGAACATGTATTCGTCCTACTGTGGACATGATAGCATTATTCACAGTAGCCAAAAGGTGGAAACAACCAAAGTGTCCGTCGATGGATTAATGGATAAACAAATGTGGTATATCCACCAATGGACTATTATTCAGTCTTAAAAAGGAAGGAAATTCAGACACATGCTACAACACGGATGCACCTTGAAAATATGATGCTAAGTGAAATAAGCCAGCCACAGAAGGAGAAATATTGTATGATTCCACTTATAAGAAGTACCTAGAATCGTCAAATTCATAGAAATAGCAAGTAGAACTGCAGGTGGTCAGGGACTAAGGATTGAGGGGGAAGAGAGAGTTAGTGTTTAATAGGCACAGAGTTTCACTTTACAGTAAAAAGACTTTTTAAAAATGTACAGTTCTCTGAATTTTAACACATGCATGGGTTCAAGTTGCCATCACCATAATCAGGATACAGAACAGTTCCATCAGGCAAAAACTTCCCCATCCTGTCCTCCCTGCCCACACCGACTATCCCTGGCAACCATGAAGTTGGTCTCTAACTCTCTAATTTTGTCTTTTTTGAGAATATCATATAAAGGGAATCATACAGCATATAGTCTTTTTTTTTTTTTTTTTTTGCGGTACGCGGGCCTCTCACTGTTGTGGCCTCTCCCGTTGCGGAGCACAGGCTCCGGACGCGCAGGCTCAGCGGCCATGGCTCACGGGCCCAGCCGCTCCGCGGCATGTGAGATCTTCCCTGCATCGGCAGGTGGACTCTTTTAAGACTGGCTTCTTTCACCAGCATAATGCCTTTGAGATTAGTCCCAGTGCCACATGGAACAATAGCTTGTTTCTTTTTATTGCTGAATAGAGTTCTATTGTATGCATCCACCACAGTTTCTTTACCACTATTGAAGAGCATTTGGGTGTTAGCTGTTCCTGACAATTTTAAATAGAGCTGCTATAAATATTCACGAATGGGTTTTGGTGTGAACATACGATTCATTTCTCTAGGGAAGATGTGACGGTCCACTCTGAGTGGCATCGTTTTGTACCACCACAAAGAGGGGAAACCCTCTTAATCAGATGACATTCGACTTCAAAGGAAATCTGGAAACCAATCAGCCGGGCCACTCTCTTTATCTTGTGGCCATTTACTGGCCCAGAACTCCTAATATCCAGCCACTGCTCTTTCTATAATTATGTCTGAAGAATCATGGTTGATCTCCCATGTGAAAGACAAAGCTGAGTTATTTATTGATGGAAACATGAAGCATCAGGATCAAAGAAAGTTCCATTCTACCGTCCTCACAATTTCCAGAAGCTCTTGGGGAAGAAAAAGAAAGTTTTCCAATTTAGACGCTGGTGATGTCAAAATTAAAATGTTCTGACACGGAAGCTCCTCTTCTAGGGCTGTATCTTACTGATGCCCTCACACGAGCACATACACAAAGGTAAGGATCTTGGTACAGCATTGTTTGAGGAGCAAATATTTCAAAAATATCTGACTGTCCACACAGCAGGAAAGCAGTATGTCTCTGTGTGTCGACACGGATGTATTTCCCAGATGTTTTGCTGTGGAAGACACTTCTGATTGGTTGATTCAATATCAGTGTCCGACTCTTGCAGCAAAGCATCATCATATGCCGTAAATCTGGCCAATGCTTCAAAAGTGGAAGGCTACTTGGGGTGGGGGTGCGGGGTAGGCAGAGGGTGTTTCTGGGGAACTATTTCTTTCCTAATAAAAGGGAACAGATGTGGTTGCCCTTCTCCCCTCTTTCGGTCTTCAGATGTTCAGAGCTGTAGTGGCCATTTTGTGCCTGTGAGATGATAAGCTTGGAGGCAAAAACCAGCTGACCGAGGATGACGGAGAAGAGACAGAGAGGGGTTCCTAATGGAACTGTTGACCAGCTAAATGAATGCCAGCTGCTGCCTTGGAGAAAATATGAGACTAATGAACCGCACATATTTAAATCACTCTATGTTTGCTATTACTTGCAGCTAAACATATTCTGATTGAAGTAACTGTCAAAGGAAAAGAATCAGCTTGCACAGCAATGTGCATATTGTCCTATTTTGTAAAATGAAATTGTATATGTATACATGATAGTTATACATACATCAACAAATTGGAAGCGTAATAACAGCTAGCAAGTATTGAGCACCTACTATGACAGGCATATCTTATCACTTTAATCCTCACAACCACTCTGTCAGGTAGATGTTTTATCGTTATCACCATTTACAAGTGAGGAAACTGAGGCTTCAGGAGCTTTTCCAAACTGTACAACTAGCAGATGACTAGCCTGGGACTCGGAGCCAGGTGTCTCTGCCCCCAGAGAAAGTGCTTGGACCACCCTATGCAGAACTCCTCCCCTGTTTACAAATACAGATTCCCACCACCTCTAATGCAGTTATTTCTGGCAGTGGGTTGGAGGATTGGCTGGTTCTGTAGTGTTTCCTTTCCAATCAGCAAGCATCATTTTTGCTATAAAAATGCAAATCTAGAGAAATTGAAAAAATAAAGAATTGATCACATAACCCTAGTGCTAGGCACTAGGAATAGTTTTTTCTTCCAGATTTGAATACCTATTATAAATATCCATCCGATCATACATGCTTTTTGGAATTTAAAAGCATCCTTTTCAAACATATGAAAGAACCCTGGCTAAGAAGTCCCAGGATTGCCATCATTTTGTTACGTGACCTGTACCCCAGATAAGATATCTGCCAGTCTGCCTCCTGCAATATGAGGGAATGGGGCCCTGCAGTAGATACATGAGAAGAAACCTTTTGAGTCTTTGAATAAGAGGGTTTTATGGATCTTTTTTTTTTTTTTTTAGTGGCTGGAATTCTCATCTCTTACCTTTACTAAACAGTTGCTTCTTAGGATCTTTAAAGAAAAAGTTTCGTCAAGAAGAAGTAGGTCTGTGTTTCCCAGCTGCCCGGTTCTATTTACAGCTTGGCAGCGTTCAGATCAGCCAGTCCTGAGAGGTTTCCTTGAGGACTCGCCCAGTTATCTCAACCACGTGGCCTGGGGCACTTTCCCTTAAAGGTCCTGGCATGGCCAGTACAGATTTCTAATCAGCTCTGATACCGCAGAGCCACTGACCGGCCCTTAGAGATAAGGCTTTCTTCTGCAGGGAGAAAAGGATTTGAAAAACTACCCGCCGCAATGGGGGACAGAAGCCCCTTCGAAACGGACATGCTCACCCTGACCCGTTACGTTATGGAAAAGGGGCGTCAGGCCAAAGGCACCGGGGAGCTCACACAGCTGCTGAACTCCATGCTGACGGCCATCAAAGCCATCTCCTCGGCCGTGCGCAAGGCTGGCCTGGCCCACCTGTGAGTCTGCCCTGCTGCGACACGCAGTGATGGGGGGCCCCGGTGCGGGTGGGCAGAGCTGTAGGTGCTTGGGCCGAAACGGACTCAGAAGTATTAGCCCGTGAGCCCTGGAGGGAAGTTGCCTTTAAAGTTTCTGCCAGGTGTCCTTTGATAAAGGGGCCTTCGACTTGTTTCAAGAAAGAAACAAAATACTTGGAGACATGCTATGGAGAAAAAATATATAATTTTCCCAGTTACCATGTATTATAATGATAAGCTCAGGGGCTTGTTCCATTGAAACATATCCTGAGTTATCGTGACTTGTGCTTGCAGTCTCACTGGCGCAAAGCAACCGCCAGGAGACTTGAGAGGACGCTTGACGCCCTTTGCAGACATGAGCGTTTTATTACCATGACCTTTGCCCATCATAGTCATTAGGAGGTAGAAATCATTTACTGAATCCCAGGGCCCATCGTCCGTCTCCTTTCTCACCATCGAAAAGACTCTTTTGCTTTTAAAACAATATTTTATTTCTTCTCTGTGACTCAATCTTCTCTCCACTTGGTGTGCAGGAAGCTGGGAGGTGCTGGGCCCGGGAGGAGGGAATGCAGAGCGTTCTTCCACTTCGCCCTCTTGGTGCTTTACCCAAGTTCATGCTACAGCTGCCAATCCTCACAGCCAAGGGTCCAGTTTAAGTCTGTGGTGAAAAGAAGCAGTCTTTCTTTGGGCTTCCTTTTTCCTGGTAGCGATTGCAGTGGAGATCCTCTCAGAAGATGAACACACCCATTGTTGTTATTATTATTATTCCAAAATGAAGAAATAACAAAGTCCAATAATTTGAAATATTTATTCTAACAACTTAGTACTTTTAACACAAAAAAATGTGATAATTGCGGCTTCCCTGGTGGCGCAGTGGTTGAGAGTCCGCCTGCCGATGCAGGGGACACAGGTTCGTGCCCCGGTCCGGGAGGATCCCACATGCCGCGGAGCGGCTGGGCCCGTGAGCCATGGCCGCTGAGCCTGCGCATCTGGAGTCTGTGCTCCGCAACGGGAGAAGCCACAACAGTGAGAGGCCTGCGTACCGCAGGAAAAAAAAAAAAAAAAGATAATTACAGAGTTTATTTATATAATGCTTGGTGACTCAGTAATGAGCTCCAAGTTAAAGGTGATTGTGACTGGTTTTCCCCCTCTCTGTATTGCTGTAACTGTACGAGTACCTCATTTGGCAATAACGGCCAGCTCTACCTTTAAAAACCTTCATGAACGTGAGACACAGCTACTTGCCTCTGTTCTGCTCCTATCTGGTGGTGAGCTGCGCTACGCATAGAGCAGTTTCCTGAATTGCCTGCTGACCTCTCAGTGTTACCCATGTTAATGGGCTCCCCAGTGCATCATATGGGCTGGGCAGGGGCTGCTGTGGTGGGGTTGTGCTAATCGCTGCAGAACTCTGACTTTGTGGCCATGGAGTGTCCAGAAGACGTGGACTCAGCGATTGGATAATTCAGGTGCTCCTCTGACTGGGTTTTTTGTGCCATGTGATCATGGTCAATGATCTACTCTCGCTAGGGCCTGTAAAATTGTAAAACGGATTGGATACTAATAGCACCTAACTCGTAGGGCTAGTTGTAAAGCTTCGTAGGTGCATGTGATGATGATTTCGACAGTGCCAGCCCCGTAATAAATGCTCCTTGTTACTGTGGTTCCAAGTCCGAACCTGGGGAAATTTGCCGGCTAACAGGGCGATGTCGCTGAGCCACCACTAGGTGGCAGACGCAGCCCGTGGAAACAAGCCGTCAGGATTTCGCATTTTCTCGGAGGCTGAGGCAGGTGTCCTCCATAGGGCAGAGACCACGTATTTTGCCAATTCAGGCGGCATCCTTCCCTGGGTACCTCTGTAATAGATACCCAAGGTGTCAGTGGGAGAAGTCCATTGGCTGGAAATTCCTTCTTTCTAATAAGATGCTGAGATAATTTTAAGAGGACCCTGGAATTTCTTCTCAAAGAGCTAAAAGTTTGCATCCTATCCCAGAGCAATTCTGCTCATGAAAACGGGACTTTAACATATTCCTGCCACTTTCCCACTTAGGGGGTCTCAAGCCCCTCATTCCTTTGCTTCCTCTTTTTGGGAAGACATTTCTAGGCACCTGCTCGATAAATGCAAAATGGATCAGAAAGTCTCATATTTTTCTTCTGTTTTCTCTGCTCCTTGCTGTAGGAAGAAGGGGATGCTAGAATACCACCCTGGAATCCTCTCCACGGCTTTCTAATGTCAAAACAGTAGAACAATCCATTAAAAAATTATCAGTAAAGCTTAAATGTTAGTTAAGATCTAAGAAATAGTCTTACGGGTTAAAAAGCACTTTTCTGCCCATGATCTAACTTGGAGCAGTTGTCAGGCGACTAGATCTCATTGTGACGATCTTCCATTCTTTCTGAAAGGAGGGGTGTGGATGGTGGGAGGGGGTAGGCAGAGAAGAATGCCCCGCACCTGCAGGGAGGGTGCAGAGGGTGGGTTGAGGGGCGGGATAAGGGCGGGGTTTGTGTGGAGATGGAGGAAGTGTTTGCAAAGCATAGGACGGAGAGCCTGTTTCTCCAACACCCACAGGCCTCGGGCACCCCAGCTCTTCATTCTCCGGTAGAAGTCGTATCAAGATTCCAGTTAAACAACAGGATTGGGTTTGTGGACCCTTTAAATTCTGATGCAACATAACCCAGTTTTGTGGTTGCTGTTGTGTATTTGTTTGCTTTTATTTTGAACCAGAAGGTACAGTCTTTGAGGTGAGGCCACCAGTATTGTTTTCCAAGGCAGATCTCATCACATCAGATATCAAGCTATGGGGGGATCGGTGGGGGAGGGGAGAGGCTGTCAATCAGGGAAAAGGGCGGGAAATGAGCTGTCCCCCGCCCCGGCTTAGGGTGAATCAGTGGGTCTCAACCCTGGCTACCTGTTAGAGCCACCTGAGGATTGCTTCAACAAATAAATGGCGTTAACAAAAAGGAGAGGGGGGGAATTACTTTCCTGCCATCCATTCTTCTAATTCAGTGAACGTATATTGAGCATCTGAGCACTGTGGAAACAAGTACAGTGAGTCACAGCTCTTGCCTTCGGTGAGCAGATAATCCAGCAGGAAGGGCATTCCCACAAACAGATTGTGAGCTGCTCTGGAAGGGCTGACAAGGCTGTATCTGGTGTGTGTGGCACCAGGGAAGCTTCTGGAAGAGGTTAGGAGGGCAAGTAGAAGAAAGTTGTCTGTGAGCAGAAAGCACTCCCATGGGGGGGATATCATGAGTGAAGGGGGAGAGGAGAGAAGCAGCTTGCTGGGTGCTGGTGGCCTCAGGACCTTGGTGGCTGTTGGCATGAGAAGGACTTGAGGGGGGTGGTAGCCATGTGGCTTACGGAGAGAAGAGCATGGGGGGTGGGGGACAGGGAACCCAGGGGTCTGTGTAAGGCAGGTGTGTGCCCGTTGGGTTCCAGAGGCTGAGACTGAGGGTGAGAGGGCCAAGAGGCAAGGCCAGTGTGGGACCAGGCCTTCCTTGGTGCGGCCTGAAACCCACTGTGGAGGACCTGGGAACTCTGGGAGAGACAGGGGTGATCTGACTGATTTTAGAAGGATCCCACCCACGAGGGTGGGAGCTGGAGACTATTTGTTTTTTGGCCGAGCCACGCAGCTTCGGGATCTTAGTTCCCAAACCAGGGATCAAACCCGGGCCTGGGGAAGTGAAAGGACTGAGTCCTAAACACAGGACCCCCCCAGGGAATTCCCTGGAGACCTTTGCATAGCAATCCTCTAAAACACGAAGCCTCCAGATAGAATTCTTACAGTAGTGTTCATTCTTACATTGCTTGGAATGGTGGTAAAGAATCAAATTAAACGAGTTAAGTCTGTCCCCCACTTTCCTTCTTATTCAAGTAATGCCAAGCTACAGCAGAGCAAATTTTAATTCAGCCCAGCAGGCCACTATTTGAAGATAATCAACAAATACTAGAAATTCCGGGGCTGGAAAGCCACGGTCCTTTACTTTTTAGAGTTATTAATTATGGCGATGTGTCTGACTTTATGAATTCTCTCTCCCAGGGCCGGGGGCAGGGTTGCTCATTAGTAAGATTGAATTCTGGTTCGTGTTTACTGGGACGACGAGGGACTTAGGACAATATCCCTGAGGTGTAAAGGAAGCAAGAGTAAGAACCAGCGCTGTGAGACAGGACGCACTTGGTCGTATTTATAAGTTGGAGACTCTGGAGCCATGAAGGGCAAAGAGGGATACAGCGGCGGTATCTTGGCGTCTGGGCATCTTTGCTGGAGTCCAGGCTCCCTTCCTGATTTCCTCCAACCTTTTGTCTTCTTAGGTACGGAATCGCGGGAAGCGTGAACGTGACAGGGGATGAGGTGAAGAAACTGGACGTGTTATCCAATTCCCTGGTGATCAACATGCTCCAGTCCTCCTACAGCACCTGCGTCCTGGTCTCGGAAGAGAATAAAGACGCACTTATCACCGCCCAGGAGAAGAGGGTGAGTGTGGCAGCCTTGCTGAAGCTCCCTTACTCACCAGTAGAGGGCGCAACTGAGTTGGGAGGACTCTGGTTGCCTTGCTTTTTTTTATTTCTGGTATTTTCCTCTATTGCTTAATTTTTTGTTTTCTGGAAACAAACAAGGGATTACATGCTTCTTTAGTTGGAATCCTTATGCTGTCTAGTCAAACAGACTCCGTAATAAGGCAGTGATTCATTCAGGAAATAAATCAGAGTGCTTTACTGTAACTTCTCAGTGGATGGGGTTCATCATGGGTTTTCACTTACTGTACTGGTAACAAGTCCCAACATTTTGGAGCGCTTGAAAATCCAGTCCAGTAAAAAGTAGAGTTCTTGTGGTACTATACCGTCTCTTAATCTTCTCATCCCCACTATACTCCCAGCCCCTTCCCCAAGGGGGTTTGGTTTCAGCAGAGATTCCTTCATGCCTGACAAACTGTTAGACTAAAACATAAAAGAATTCATAAAGATCGTTGCTCTGGCCTTAATGCAATGGTAAACTTGGTTAGTGCAGGGCATGACTGGGGAGGGTCTATATTCACTATGTTTTCACAGTTTATTAAAAAAAAAAAAAAAGCTGGTGGCCAAAAAATTCAACCGATATTCAGCTGCCGTACGGTAACGCCAAACAAACGCTAAGACTGTTGGCCCTTGTTTTGTACAGTGGGTCCTGGGGACAAGGTGCCATTTCCTTGTGATTAGCTGAAAGGATGGAAAAAGTAAAGTAAAGCCAAATTTATCGAACACTTGCTGTATGGTGGGGACTGTGCCAAAGCACGTTATACTTGTTGTCTCACATAATTAGGCTAAGTCACACCTATTATTTTCAACTTTCAACTTCCACTGATATGAGCCTTGATTATCTCTCTGATCAAATCTCACGTTTTCTTTCCCCGTTGGCCTGAGCTACACAGGTCTTCACGCTAGTTCTTGAATACTCCTTGCTTGTTCCCACGTCAGCTTGTGAACCTTCTCCAGCATATGCCTGATGTTCAACAAATATCTGTTGAATGCATGCATGTGTGAAATGAAGGGGCTGAATTGGCTTATCTACAGGGAGAATGGGGAATTTCCAGGTTTATGAATTCCACTGCCCTCCCCGCTTCACCTCCTGTTGAACAAGGAAAAAAGAAAGGAGAAAAGGAAGAAATAAGAAAGAAAGAAAGAAAGAAAGAAAGAAAAAAAAAAAAAGAAAGAAAGAAAGAAAGAAAGAAAGAAAGAAAGAAAGAAAGAAAGGAAGAAAGAAAGGAAAAAAGGGAAAGAAAGAAAGGAAGAAATCTCACATTAAGCTAGGGCATTACTCATTGAGAAAGTCAGGGGAAAGGAGATTAGTGGTGGGAAAAATGACTCCCATCTTACTTGAGGCTCGATCACCAGTGTTTAATTAGCCAGGACACCCCAGTCCCCAACACTAAGGCTCTCACAGAATCTTGCACATAGGAGGCCTGTAAAAAGTATCTGGTGTTTTCTTTCCCCCGAGCTGCTGGCGACAGCAGCGTGAGTGGGCATGAGGGACATGGTGTCTCAAGACCCCGCCTACTCTGTCTCTGGTCGTCACATCAGCAAGGTAGGGTGGATGCAGCAAAACCCAGAGGAGTATTTTTATTCTCCTGATGTAGTCATACATAACAGCTATTTTAATAAGACACACCCAGAGACCCTGGGACATTGTTCTGAGATTTTCTTTCAGTAAAAATGTGCTAAAATGAAAAAAGCCTGTCTGGGGAGAGGCTCAGAAGTATCAGTAAATCAGTAGCCGACCTTACTGTGGACGTGGGTAGAGCTTGTCCAAGGTCGTCTTCAGCTTCTCCACCTCTTCCCTGCAAGGTGCCCATTTCAGACCTGGTTTCCTCTCACACCCTCAGCAGCTCTGAGTCCCCACTGGTCCCAGGTAGGAGGGGAGGGCGGAGCCAGGGCAGGTGGGAGGAGAGCTATTTGGAGGTGGGTGGGACCTCCGTCACCCACTGTGGGTGTCAACTAATCTGTTTATGGGCAGGCGGGCTCTGAGCTGCACAGTTAATATGTGCTGATACACTCTGCACTCCTTAAGTAATTGCATTTTTTGACAAGGATATCCCTTTGCTCTGAATCGCTTTTGGTGTAGCGTTGTCTGACACACACAGCCACGTACACAGAGTGTGTTGCTCGGAAGGTGACCTGACCAGGTGTTCTGCCCTCTGCGCATGTAGGGGAAATACGTGGTCTGCTTTGACCCACTGGACGGATCTTCGAACATCGACTGCCTGGCCTCCATTGGAACCATATTTGCCATCTACAGAAAGGTGAGTAAACAGTATGCTCTGTAACACCTCCTTCCTCTGGTGGTTCCAAACGTTCCTGGGCTGGGAGCCACGAGTCTGGAGTTCTAACCTCGGTCCTCCCACTAACCAGACACACCGTGGCAGGCAAGCCATGAACCTCGCTCTGCCTCGGGCTCCTCCTTGAATACCCGAATCGCTCATTTCCTTCAGTCCTGTTCTCGGCGTTCCTAGGAAGGGAGGGTGAGCTGATAGATGGGGCCTTGTTCTGAAAATCTGGAGGCAACACAGATGCCAGACGTGGAATTAGGTTCCTGGTGGCATCTGAAGGCGCCTCTGTTCCTTCCTTGTGTATCTTAAATCTTACTGCGTTTGCTTTCTGTTGCTGCTGTAACAATTCACCACACATTTAGAGGCTTAAAACAACCTCCATTAATTATCACCCAGTTCTTGGGTCACAAGTTTGGCAGGCATGGCTAGGTTCTCTGGCTTGTAAGGCCAAAATCTTGGTGTCAGCCAGCCTGGCATCCTATTGAGAAGAATTCGCTTCCAGGCTCGCTTAGGCTGTTGGCAAAATTCACTGAAACTGTCAACATCCATCCCCGCACATAGTTACAATTTGTGTGTGTGTGTATGAGAGCGTGTGTGTGTGTGTGTGTGTGTGTGTGTGTGTGTGATGAGGACTTTTAAGATCTACTCTCACAGCCACTTTCAAATAGACAATACAGTATTTTTTTTTAAACACCTTTATTGGAGTATAATTGCTTTAAAATGGTATGTTGGTTTCTGCTTTATAACAAAGTGAATCAGCTATACATATACATATATCCCCATATCTCCTCCCTCTTGCATCTCCCATCCACCATCCCTATCCCACCCCTCTAGGTGGACACAAAGCACTGAGCTGATCTCCCTGTGCTATGTGGCTGCTTCCCACTAGCTATCTATTTTACATTTGGTAGTGTATATAAGTCCATGCCACTCTCTCACTTCATCCCAGCTTACCCTTCCCATTCCCACGTCCTCAAGTCCATTCTATACATCTGCATCTTTATTCCTATCCTGTCCCTAGGTTCTTCAGAACAATTTTCTTTTTTTTTTAGATTCCATATATATGTATTAGCATACAGTATTGTTTTTCTATTTCTGACTTACTTCAGCCTGTATGACAGACTCTAGGTCCATCCACCTCACTACAAATAACTCAGTTTCGTTTCTTTTTATGGCTGAGTAATATTCCATTGTATATATGTGCCACATCTTCTTTATCCATTCATCTGTCGATGGACACTTAGGTTGCTTCCATGTCCTGGCTATTGTAAATAGAGCTGCAGTGGACATTGTGGTACATGACTCTTTGAATTATCGTTTTCTCAAGGTATATGCCCAGTAGTGGGATTTCTGGGTTGTATAGTAGTTCTATTTCTAGTTTTTTAAGGAACCTCCATACTGTTCTCCATAGTGGCTGTATCAATTTACATTGCCACCAACAGTGCAAGAGGGTTCCCTTTTCTCCACACCCTCTCCAGCACTTATTGTTTGTAGATTTTTTTTTTTTTTTTCTGTATGTGGGCCTCTCACTGTTGTGGCCTCTCCCGTTGCGGAGCACAGGCTCCGGACGCGCAGGCTCAGCAGCCATGGCTCACGGCCCAGCTGCTCCGCAGCATGTGGAATCCTCCCAGACTGGGGCACGAACCCATGTCCCCTGCACCGGCAGGTGGACTTTCAACCACTGTGCCACCAGGGAAGCCCTGTTTGTAGATTTTTTGATGATGACCATTCTGACTGGTGTGAGGTGATATGTCATTGTAGTTTTGATTTGCATTTCCCTAATGATTAGTGATGTTGAGCATTCTTTCATGTGTTTGTTGGTTGTCTGTATATCTTCTTTGGAGAAATGTCTATTTAGATCTTCTGCCCATTTTTGGATGGGGTTGTTTGCTTTTTTGATATTGAGCTGCATGAGCTGCTTGTAAATTTTGGAGATTAGTCCTTTGTCAGTTGCTTCATTTACAAATATTTTCTCCCATTCTGAGGGTTGTCTTTTCATCTTGTTTATGTTTTCCTTCGGTGTGCAAAAGCTTTTAAGATTCATTAGGTCCCATTTGTTTATTTTTGTTTTTATTTCCATTTCTCTAGGAGGTGGGACAAAAAGGATCTTGCTGTGATTTATGTCATACAGTGTTCTGCCTATGTTTTCCTCTAAGAGTTTTATAGTGTCTGGCCTTACATTTAGGTCTTTAATCCATTTTGAGTTTATTTTTGTGCATGGTGTTAGGGAGTGTTCTAATTTCATTCTTTTACATGCAGCTGTCCAGTTGTCCCAGCACCATTTATTGAAGAGGCTGTCTTTTGTCCATTGTATATTCTTGCCACCTTTATCAAAGATAAGATGACCATATGTGCATGGGTTTATCTCTGGGCTTTCTATCCTGTTCCATTGATCTATATTTCTGTTTTTGTGCCAGTACCATACTGTCTTGATTACTGTAGCTTTGTAGTATAGTCTGAAGTCTGGGAGCCTGATTCCTCCAGCTCCGTTTTTCTTTCTCAAGATTGCTTTGGGTATTCGGGGTCTTTTGTATCTCCATACAAATTGTGAAATATTTTGTTCTAGTTCTGCGAAAAATTCCATTGGTAGTTTGATAAGGATTGCATTGAATGTGTAGATTGCTTTGGGTAGTACAGTCATTTTCACAATGTTAGTTCTTCCAATCCAAGAACATGGTACATCTCTCCATCTGTTTGTATCATCTTTAATTTCTTTCATCAGTGTCTTATAGTTTTCTTCATACAGGTCTTTTGTCTCCTTAGGTAGGCTTATTACAAGGTATTTTATTCTTTTTGTTGCAATGGTAAATGGGAGTGTTTCCTTAATTTCTCTTTCAGGTTTTTCATCATTGGTGTATAGGAGTGCAACAGATTTCCGTGCATTAGTTTTTTATCCTGCTACTTTACCAAATTCATTGAGTAGCTCTAGTAGTTTTCTGGTAACGTCTTTAGGATTCTCTATGTATAGTACCTTGTCATCAGCAAACAGTGACAGCTTTACTTCTTCTTTTCCGATTTGGATTCCTTTGATTTATTTTTCTTCTCTGATTGCTGTGGCTAAAACTTCCAAAACTATGTTGAATAATAGTGGTGAGAGTGGGCAACCTTGTCTTGTTCCTGATCTTAGTGGAAATGCTTTCAGTTTTTCACTGTTAAGAATGATGTTGGCCATGGGTTTGTCATATACAGACTTTATTACGTTGAGGTAGTTTCCCTCTCTGCCTACTTTCTGGAGGATTTTTATCATAAATGGGTGTTGAATTTTGTTGAAAGCTTTTTCTGCATCTATTGAGATGATCATATCGTTTTTTTCCTTCAATTTGTTAATATGGTGTATCACATTGATTGGTTTGTATATATTGAAGAATCCTTGCATTCCTGGGATAAACCCCACTTGATCATGGTGTATGATCCTTTTAATGTGCTGTTGGATTCTGTTTGCTAGTATTTTGTTGAGGATTTTTGCATCTATGTTCATCAGTGATATTGGCCTGTAGTTTTCTTTCTTTGTGGCATCTTTGTCTTGTTTTGGTATCAGGGTGATGGTGGCCTTGTCTAATGAGGTTGGTAGTGTTCCTCTCTCTGCTATATTTTGGAAGAGTTTGAGAAGCATAGGTGTTAGCTCTTCTCTAAATGTTTGATAGAATTTGCCTGGAAGCCATCTGGTCCTGGGCTTTTGTTTGTTGGAAGATTTTTAATCACAGTTCCAATTTCAGAGCTTGTGATTGGTCTGTTTACATTTCCTATTTCTTCTTGGTTCAGTCTTGGAATGCTGTGCTCTTCTAAGACTGTGCCTATTTCTTCCAGGTTGTCCATTTTATTGGCATATAGTTACTTGTTGTAATCTCTCATGATCCTTTGTATTTCTGCAGTGTCAGTTGTTGCTTCTCCTTTTTCATTTCTAATTCTATTATTTGAGTCTTCTCCCTTTTTTTCTTGATGAGTCTGGCTAATGGTTTATCAGTTTTGTTTATCTTCTCAAAGAACCTGCTTTTAGTTTTATTGCTCTTAGCTATTGTTTCCTTCATTTCTGTTTCATTTATTTCTGGTCTTATCTTTATGATTTCTTTCCTTTTGCTAACTTCGGGGATTTTTTGTTCTTCTTTCTCTAATTGCTTTAGGTGTAAGTTTAGGTTGTTTATTTGAGGTGTTTCTTGTTTCTTGAGGTAGGATTTTATGGCTATAAACTTCCCTCTTAAAACTGCTTTTGCTGCATCCCATAGGTTTTGGGTTGTCTTGTTTTCATTGTCATTTGTTTCTTGGTATTTTTTGATTTCCTCAGTGATCTCTTGGTTATTAAGTAGTGTATTGTGTAGCCTCCATGTATTTGTATTTTTGTACAGATTTTTTCCTGTAATTGATACCTAGTCTCATAGCATTGTGGTCAGAATATATAGTTGATACGATTTCAATTTTCTTAAATTTACCAAGGCTTGAGTTGTGATCCAAGATATGATCTATCCTGGATTATGTCCCATGAGCAGTTGAGAAGAAAGTGTGACAACATGGTATTATTAACTCTAGTCTTGAAACTGTACATTACATCCCCAGGACTTACTCATCTTATAATTGGAAGTCTGTACTTTTGACCACCTTCACTTATTTCACCTACCCCACCCCTTGCTTCTGGAAACTACCAATCTGTTCTCTGTATCTATGAGCTTTTTTTTTTTTTTAGAGTCCACATGTAAGTGAGATCATACAGTATTTGTCCTTCTCTGACTTATTTCACTTAGCATAATGCCCTCAAAGTCCATCCATATTGTTATGAATGGCGGGATTTCCTTGTTCTTTATTGCTGAATTTTATGTATATATATCTGTGAAAGAGTGATTTCATGTCCTTCAGGTATATACCCAGAAGTGTAATTGCTGGATCTTATATAGCTCTATATTTAATTTTTGGAAGAACCTCCATACTGTTTTCCATAGTGGCTTCACGAATTTACATTCCTACAAGCAGTGCCCGAGGATTCCCTTCTCTCCACATCCTCACTGACACTTTTTATTGCTGATCTTTTTGATATTAGTCATTCTGACAGGTGTGAGGTGCTATCTCATTGTGGTTTTGATTTGCATTTCCCTGATGATTAGTGATGTTGAGCACCTTTTCATATAACCATTGGCCCTTTGTATGCCTTCTTTGGAAAAATGTCTATTCAGTCAGATCATTTGTTTTTATGCCATTGAGTTGTGTGAGTTCTTTGTATATTTTGGATATTAATCCCTTATTCTATGTATTATCTCCAAATATTTTTTTCTTTTTCATTTTGTTGATGGTCTTAATAGCTTCTTAAAGCCAACTGATTTAAAAACAAAGAGGAATAATGGGGGAGGCTCTGTATGTGTGTGGACAGGGAGTATGTAGGAAATCTCTGTATCTTTCTCACAATTTTTCTGTGACCCTAAAACTGTTCTCAAAAAAATGAAGTCTTTGAAATAAAAAAAGAGGAATATTACTATACGTAATATGGGATATTCACACTTGAATTTTGGTGATTTTGAATACAGAGATTTTGTCTTAAAATTCAAATAAACCAGAGGCTTTGAAGGCTAGTCCAAATAACCATAGATTTTCTCTGATACTGTTTCTAAAGAAGTGGGGCAAGTTTGAGAAATGAATGAGACATGAAGAGAAAGCTTTGTGATGCTTAAGCAATATCTAATGAGAGAGCAGCTTGCTTCAGAGACCTCATGGGGCTGTCACAGCCTCTTAGAACCTTATCAAAGCCAGGGATGATGCCCGTTTCTGACCAGGATTTCTTTGATTTTCTATAAGCATCAAGATAGAAGTTTCAGGACTGTCAAAGAACTGTCAAAAGTATTTTCTTCCCCTTATCTCTGAAGAGCATTGCTAAAACACCCTTCATGATGTCCCATACTGCTTTCAGCTCCCTGTTCTATGATTTTCCTTTTTCTTGAAGTTGACATTTTCCATTTCCAACAGTCACAGATTAGACAAAGTGCAAACTCTCTCCCTTCAAGACATCCAGAACTTTTGGATACAATATATCATCCTTTAAATTCGTGGCTGAGCTCATTGAAATGAACAAGCAATAAACACAAGGTAAGGGGCGGAGGACAAGAATCAGAAAAGTGAAAACAAGAGGCTTAAGAGGAGGACTGAGGGAGTTGTCCTGATGTGAGGAGCTGGTCTTGTTGATCTGAGTAAATCAAGGGTGTGGGTTTTAACACCCTTACAGGGTCAGGAGACCCCGTCTCCCATTATTATGGGTAAGTCAACCTCACCAAAATTCTACTCTTTTACTGACATAAGGATACATAGACCAGTGGAACACAAAAGAGATCCTAGAGATAAACCCACACACGAATGATTGCCTGATTTATGAAAAGGCAATACTGAAGTTTAATTTGTACAGGATGATCCCTTCAATAAGTGATGCTGGTCCAGGTGAATATCGGTATGAGAAAAAATTAACTTGACTCCTACTTCACACCATACACAAAGATTAATTAAAGACCAGAGACTTCACTGTAAAAAGCAAAGCTATAAAGCTCCTAGAAAAAAAACCACAGGAGAATATCTCCATGCCTTTGGGGAAGGTAAAGATTTTTTAAACAAGACATAACAAGTACTAACCATGAAGGAAAAGGCTAGTAAACTGGGCTTCATTGAAACTAAGAACTTTGGTTCATCAAAAGACAACATTAAGGATGGACCTAGAGATTGTCATACTGAGTGAAGTAAGTCAGACAAAAATAAATATATGATATCGCTTATATGTGGAATCTAAAATAATGGTACAAATGAACCTATTTACAAAACAGAAATAGGATCACAGATATAGAAAACACACTTATGGTTACCAAGGGGGAAGGGGAGGGAGGGGTAAATTGGGAGATTGGGATTGACATATACACACTACTATATATAAAATAGATAACTAATAAGAACCTGCTATATAGCACAGGGAACTCTACTCAATACTCAATAATGACCGATATGGGAATGGAATCTAAAAAAGAGTGGATATATGTATATGTATAAGTGATTCATTTTGCTGTACAGCAGAAAGTAACACAACATTGTAAATCAACTATACTCTAATAAAAATTAATTTTAAAAAAAGACAACATTAAGAGAGTAAAAAGGCAACTACAGACGGATGGAAAAATTTTCAATGCATACATCCAACAGAGAACTCATATACAGAATAAATAAAGAACTCCTACAAATCAATAAAAAATACTGTCGATCTTATCAAAGGAATGGGCAAAAGACTTGAACAGGAACTTCAAAAAAGAGATTTTTTTCCCCAGCTTGTTAATAAGCACATGAGAGATGCTCAACATCATTAGTCATCAGGGAAATGGACATGGAAACAGCACTGAGACATCATTTACCACCCGCCCGCAACCAGAGTGGCTAAAATTAAAAAGACTAACCATACCAACTGTAGATGAAGAAACTGGAATTCTAATATATTGGTGGTGGGAGTAGAAAATGATACAAACACTTCAGAAAAATTAAACATATACTGATTAAACATATACTGATACACTATGGCCCAGCAAGTCCACTCCTGGAGTGCACCCAGGATAAATGGGTGCCTGTGTTTGCCAAAAGATGTGTACAAATTATTCATAAAAAGACCCAAACTGAAAAAAATCAAAAAGTGTATCAACATAAGAATGGATAAATAAACTGTGATATAGTCACACGACAAAAAGCTACATAGCAATGCAAAAGAACAAACTATTGCTATGTGCAACAGCACAGATAAAATCACAAAGACATATGTTGTGAAACATAAGCCAGATACAAAAGAACACATGCTTTGTAATTTCATTTATAAGAAGTTCCAAAACAGTCAAAGCTAATTATTCTTTTGATGTCCAGATGATAAAGGCCAGAATAGAGGTTACCTTGGGGGAGGTGATAGTGACAAAAGAGGGTATAAGAGAAACTGCTAGGTGGCTGGAAATATTCTATAAATTGATCTTAGTAGTTACATCAGTATGTACTATATATATGTAAAAATTCATCAAACTGTATAGTTAAGATTTGTGTGCTTTGCAATATGTAATTTATACCTCAATTAAAAGAAAAATAATCAACTTTCCAAAAAAAGACACTATAAATAAAATTAAAAGGCAGATGACAATTGAGGAAAATGTTTGTAACATATAAGGTATTTATATCTTTCATATATAAAAAGCTATTAAACTTAAAAATAAGAAGATGAGTACCCCGATAGAAAAATAGGCAATGACATCAAACAGGCAACTTACAAAATGAGAAATAAAAATGGTCAATAAATATATAAAAATTTACTTTATTAATTATACAAAATGGAAATTAAAGCAGATGTCTTTTTTTGCACCTATCAAACTGGCCAAGTTGAAAAGACAATACTATCTTATGTTTATCAGATTCTGCACGGCAACTTTTCAATATGTATCAAAAGTATTTTACCCAATACTTTTATTATTTGGAATTTCTCTTGAGAAAATAATCAGAGAAACACATGTTTATGCACTAGATTTTTCATCTCAGAGTCGTTCTGATATTTTAAAACATTTGGAGACATCAAAAGGATAATATAATACTATAACTAACTCTACACACATAAATTTGATAACTTAGATGAAGTAGACCAATTCTTTAAAAAGCACACTACTATTACTCACTCAGTACGAAACAGATAATTTGAACAGCCCTATAATTACTAAGAAAATAGAGTTCAAAAGAGAGATCTCTAGGCCCAGATGGTTTCACTGGAGAATTATACCAAATGATTAAAGATGATTCAATCTCTTCTAGAAAAGAGAAGGGAAAGGAATACTTCCCAGTCTATTTTCTAAAGCCAGCATTACGCAGATACCAAAACCAGATGAAGACAGTTCAGAAAGGAAAACTACAGACCAATATCTCTCATGAATAGATGCAAAATCTTCAACATAATATTAACAAATAAAATTCAACAATGCAGAAAAAGAATTATATACCATGAGTAAGTGGGTTTACTCCAGTGATGGAAAGCTGGTTCAATATTCAAAAATCAGTCAGTGTAATCCACCACATCAACAAGCTTAAAGAAGAAAAATCATAGAACCATGTCCATCAATGAAGAATAATCATTTGACAAAATTCAACACTCAGTTATAAAACAAAACAAAACAAACAAACAAGAACTCTCAGGAAGCAAGAAATAGAGGGGAAACTTCCCTCAACTTGATAAAGAACATCTATAAAAAGACAACAGCTAACATTATATTTAACAGTGAAAGACAAAATGCTTTTTCTCTAAAATCAAGAACAAGGGAAAGATGTCCAATCTCACCACTGTTATTCAACATAATGCTGAAAGAGCTAGCCGGGGCAGTGAGACCAGAAAAAGAAATAAAACCATACAGATTGGAATGAAAAACTGTCGATAGGATGGTCCATGTAGAGAACTCCTAAGGAATCTACAAACACCAAAACCAAAGCCGGCTTCCTAGAACTAATAAGTGAGTTCAGCAAGGTCACAGGATACAAAATCAACATACAAAGATCAATTGGATTTCTATATATCAGCAATAAACATATGGTAACCAAACTTTAAAATATGATACAATTTACAGTTACTCAAAAAAAAAGGAATAGTAATTCTACCAGTAATTACTGATGAAAGTAATCAAATAATATGTCTTGTATGGAGAAACATACCATGTTCATGGGTTGGAAGACTCAACATTGTAAAGGATGTTAATTCTCCCCAAACTGATATATGTATAGGTTTGACTCAATTTCTCTCAAAATCCTGGCAAGATATTTTGTAGATATAGATAAGGTTATTCTAAAAGTTAAGACTGTATGATATTAACAGAGGGACAGACTAATGTTCAATGGAACAGAACAGAGAACCCAAAAATGGTTTCACACAATTTATGGCTAACAGCTTTTGACAAAGTTGTGAAAACAATTCAATGGAAAAAGGAGTCTTTTCAACAATTAATGCTGGAGCGACTGCATATCCACAGAGGGAAAAAAAAAGAACTCAACCTAAACTTTATACCAAAATCATCTCAAAATAGATTCCAGGTTTAAAGGTAAAACTTTATTTTTTATTATTATTTTTGGCTGCGCGGCACGGCTTGCGGGATCTCAGTTCCCTGACCAGAGATTGAACCCGGGCCACGGCAGTGAAAGGCCGGAATCCTAACCACTGCACCACCAGGGAAGTCCCTCCTTGCCTTTCTGAGCACAAGGAAGTAGGGAGGGATGAGCCCTTCAAGAGATACCTCGAAAAGTAGGTTGTGAAATCCAGTCTCAGGTGTGGCTCTGCCCCTCCTTCAAGGACATTCGCTCTTCCTTCGTCAGCATGCCTGCCTTGCCCCGTCTCTCTGAATTCCCATTCCCATTGTCACTGTTAGTGCTGCTGGCCAAAGAGAGAGGCTTCCTCAAGAAAACGTCCAGAACTGTAGACTTGGGGACAGACAGGGGCAGTGTCTTCAAGGGGCAGCACATGGACGGTGACGAGCTCTGGGCCCAGCTGCCTGGGTTGACTCCAGCTCCTCTTGATGTTGGGTGAGTTATCCAGTCGCTCAGGCTCTGAGTTCTTCATCTGAACAATGGAGGTCATAACGGTATCTACCTTGGAGTGCCGTTGTGTATGTAGAATGAGGTACTGCACAAAATCAGAGCTCAATGACCTTGGTCGTTATAATCATCAAGGAGCATGGGTTATGATTTTTAAGAGAAGGTGTAGTTTTAGCACTTTGGGGTGCTGTTCTTGGCAGGATGGCGACAAATACGTTCAGAAAACAGGGAGAAGTCCAAGAATGGCCTTTGCAATGGTTCAGCTAGAACCATTCATTAACATGGCAACGCGTTTCCTCCAGATGCATTTGTTGTGACTTGAAATTCTAGAACTGCGTTTCCTCCAGTGGTTCAAGTAGATCTGAAATGCAGGCCTCTGGCAAAGGGTTCTCTCCAGAGACAGTAATGTTTCCCTTTTCTCTTTTGCAGACCTCAGAGGATGAGCCTTCTGAAAAGGACGCCCTGCAGCCTGGCCGCAACATTGTAGCTGCGGGCTATGCTCTCTATGGAAGTGCAACACTGGTGGCTCTTTCCACTGGGCAAGGAGTGGACCTCTTCATGCTTGACCCAGTAGGTACCCAATAAGACAGTATGGGCCTTTGTGCTTTAATTCCTGTCCTCTGAGATAATTTCCTAGTCATTCCTAATACTTGCTCTTGGGACCAGAGAGTCTAGTTTGGAGAACCAACAGAATCATCTAAAAACATTAAGAACCTCTGTTCAAGTGAGGGCATTTGAGGGGTTCTACAAAGTCAGTCATAGCAACTCAGGCCCGGTTCGTAAGGAATTTATGACCAAAAAATGCATTCAGTTTCTTTGGTTTATGGGAATACAATGACTTAAGAATCCCGATGATGCCAATTTCCAGCCAGAAGCATGGACTCTTTAGAGTAGCACCATCCACTAGAACTTTCTGTGATGATGGCTATGTGCTGTAATCTGTACTGTCTGTTACGGTGGCTACTAGCTTCCTGTGACCATTGAACATTTGCTGTGTGGTTAGTGTGACTAAGAAACTGGGTTTCTAAATTTTATTTCTTTTTAATTAACTTAAATAGCCACATGTGACTAGTAGCTACCCTACTGGACACCAGTTTGGAGGACTTCCCCTAATACACATGTTCTTCCCAATGGGAGGAGTGACTGGTAGAAAGCTATTTTATCAGATTCTGTGTTGTTCTCCACACTTTCCACAATGAGAAAATGCTCAGTAGCAGAAGGGGAAGAAGCACAACCTCTGGGTAGATGAAAAATATGATAGCACAACGCCGTTTGGAGGACGACATAATTGGATAAAGACACAAGAGTTCAAAAATAAAGGGTGAGCCTTCATGGCAAATGTACATTAAAAATGTTCAGGAGAAATTTTGCAAAATATGTGTAACTTATAGAATTTCTCTTTTAAATGCTGGATGTTTTGCTTATTACTTGTGAACTACTTTGCTAAATATAATCAGGTCCTGTGAAAACTCAAATTTTTTTTTGCGGTATGCAGGCCTCTCACTGTTGTGGCCTCTCCCGTTGTGGAGCACAGGCTCCGGACGCGCAGACTCAGCGGCCATGGCTCACGGGCCCAGCCGCTCCATGGCATGTGGGATCTTCCCGGACCAGGGCACGAACCCGTGTCCCCTGCATCGGCAGGTGGACTCTCAACCACTGCACCACCAGGGAAGCCCTCAAATAATTTTGACCAAAGTCCATTTCAAAATTTCCAGTATTCTGTGAAGCAAAAGCTATTGTTCAGTATCTCAACTTAATTTGAAATTACAAATGTTTATTGAGCATCTAGTGTGTCCCCAAATACCATTCTAGGCAGTGGAGGGAGATAATGCACTGATCAAACAAACATTTTAGACAAACATTTCAGGATTTTACATGCTGGTGCATGTGAAACCGCACAACTCAGATTGGGACTTGAACTGTCTTTTAATTGAGATCACACACCTGGTCTCAGGTCTCAGGTTCTTTATGTCTCATCGCAGAAAGAATTCAGTGAGAGACAAAGTGATACGTGAGAAGTGGATTTACTTAGAGAGATACACATTCCATGCACAGAATCTGCCTCAAAAGGCAAGAATGGCCACAGGACATGGGGTTGTCTTGGAAAGTGAGAGTGGCCAAAGCAGAAACGTATTCCACAGACAGAGTGTGGGCCATCTCAGAGGGCCATCTCAGAAGGCAAGAGGCCCGGAAATATGGGGTGGTTAGCTTTTTATGGGCTGAGTAATTTCATAGGCTAACGAGTGGGAGGGTTATTCCAACTATTTTGGGGAAGGGGCAGAAATTTCCAGGAATTGGGCCACTGCCCACTTTTTGGCCTTTTATGGTCATCCTTGGAACTGTTATGGTGCTGGTAGGTGTGTCATTTAGCATATGCTGGTGTATTACATTGAGCGTATATACGAGGCTCAAGGTCCACTGGAAGTCAAGTCTTCTGCCATCTTGAGCCTAATTGATTCTAACCAGTTTTTGTTGTGTCCTCAATGGCTCTGTCATTCTTTTCAAGGTTGTGCCCTGCCCCCTTCTTTCCTGTTTCACATGTGAGTGGAGGGAAGGGGGTTACAAATTTCAAAACAGTTAAACTAAACTTTATAGTATGGAAATAGGGTATCTTTTATTTTTTAAAATTTTTATTTTCTTTTTTTTTAAAAACTAAACTTTAGAGTATGGAAATCTGGTATCTTTTATTTTTTTAATATTTATTTATTATTTTTAAAAATTATTTATTTATTTATTTTTGGCTGCATTGGGTCTTCGTTGCTGCGCGTGGGCTTTCTCTAGTTGTGGTGAGTGGGGGCTGCTCTTTGTTGCGGTGCGTGGGCTTCTCATTGCTGTGGCTTCTCTTGTTGCGGAGCATGGGCTCTAGGCGCACAGGCTTCAGTAGTTGTGTCACGTGGGCTCAGTAGTTGTGGCTTGCGGGCTCTAGAGTGCAGGCTTAGTAGTTGTGGTGCACGGGCTTAGTTGCTCCGCGGCATGTGGGATCTTCCTGGACCAGGGCTTGAACCCGTGTCCCCTTGCATTGGTAGGCAGATGCTTAACCACTGCACCACCAGGGAAGTCCATCTGGTACATTTTAAAGTCTAAATTTTTCACATATAAACCCATCAGAGCAAAACGCATTGCTGTGTCGGTTTACTGATGCTCTAATTTCTCCTTATTTTCGTAGAAGCAGGAATCTGTAGTTCACAAATAATGTTACTGAGCCCAAGCTTGTTCTGCTTGCCACACGACAGCCAATAAATTTGGAGACAAGGTGTTGAGGCAAGGAATAGCGACTTTATTTGGAAAGCCGGCAGACCGAGAAGATGGCAGGTTAGGGTCCCCAAAAAACCATCTTACTGGGGTCTGGATGCTAGTTTCATTTATACAACAGAGACTGGGAGGAGGTGAGGAAGTGAAGAGGCCATTAGTTTTGCCTGTCTTGGCCAACATCGGGAGGTGATGTGTTAATTTCTTCAGCCATTCACAGGTGGTCAGGGTCAGATTATCTCCCTGTGAGCTAAGCAAAGGCACTTTAGTTTAACATTCAGGCACAGGGTAAGGGTTCCCTGTGGCAGGCCATTATGTATGATTATGATAACAAAAGCAACAAAAATCAAAGGTTAAAGTCAAAGAAACAGATCAACATGGAGTCTGATTTAGCTCTTCCCTGCTACAATAATACTCTCAGTATAGCAGCTGACAGTTAGACAGTGCTTATTAAGTGGTGGATAGGTATCTGTTCTAAGCAACTTGCATATATTAATGCACTTAAGCCTCACAGCAGCCCTGTGAGGGTAGGTCCTACTATTATTCTCATTTTCAGACGAGGAAAGTGAGGCACAGAGAGGGTAAGTAACTTGCCCAAGGTCATGCTAGTAGCAGTGGAGCCAAGAGTCACACTCAGGCTGTGACAATTGTGATTTATAAGAAAAAAATAAATTTGATCATTCAGATTGAACCAGGAGGGAAGGGGGCAGGGCACGACCTTTGAAAGAATGACATAGCTCGAGGACATGACTTAAACTGATTAGAACAAAATGGGTCCAAGATGGCGGACAAGTCGACTTCCACTAGACCTTGAGCCTCAGTATATGCTCACTGTAACACATCAGCAAGCTAAATGACACACCCACAGGTGCCATGACAGTTCCAAGACTGACCATAAGGATCAAAAAGTGGGCGGTGGCCCAATTCCTGGAAATCCCGCCCCTTCCTGAAATAGCTGGAATACTCCTCCCACTCATTAGCCTATGAAATTCCCCACCCCTATAAAAACTGACAGCCCCATACCCTGGTTCCTTTTTCACCTTTTGAAATGGCCCACGCTCTGTGGAGTGTGTTTCTCTCTAAATAAATCCACTTCTTACCTATCACTTTGTCACTCACTGAATTCTTTCTGCAGTGAGACATCAAGAACATGAGCTTCATTAAGTCCTGAAACCAGGTGTGGGATCTCGGTTGGAAGACTGGGTTTTGGCCAGGTTTGAGTCCTAGCAGTGTGGGATCAAGTCCCAATCTGGGTTTAGGCTGTGTTCGAGTTCTGGCACAGGGGTTCAAGGTCCAATCTGAGGTGCACGGTTTCAAGATGACCAAAATATATTCCTCATATATTTGTTATTCATCCATGGTTCCTGGCTCACAGCTCCCAAAACCCTTGGAATTTCCTAAGTGCTGAGAGTGCTAAAGGGGTCTTTTGTTATGGTAATGAGGTGACTTTTGGAAGGCTCCTAAAGATGGGGGCTGGTTTCCAATGGACCCAACCACCTGATTAGAGGGTTGGGACTTTCAATCTCACCCCCTGGCCTCTGAGGAGGGGAAAGGGACTGGAGGTTGAATCAATTGCAAACGATTTAATCAATCATGCCTATAATGCCTGTATAATGAAGCCTCCATAAAAACCCAAAGGACTGGGTTCAGAGAGCTTCTGGGTTGAGACTGAGGAGAGTGGTGAGCCTGGAGAGGGCAGTGGAGCTCTTCACCACTTCCCTGGGCATCTCTTCCATCTGGCTGTTCCTGAGTTATAGACTTTTGTAAGAAACCAGTAATCTAGTAAGTAAAATGCTTCTTTGAGTTCTGGGAGCCACTGTAGCAAATTAACTGCCCTGAGAAAGAGGTCCTTGATGCCAAAATCTTGGCTTTCCTGCGTACTGCTGCTGAACAGAAATATGGAGACAGAGTTGAGAAGAAAGAAAGCTTTATTTCTTTGCCAGGCAAAGAGGGAACACAGTAGGCTAGCGCCTCAAGCACTGTGCCCCCCACCCTGGGGAATAGGGAGAGGTCTTATAGTCTGGGCTCCTGGTCAGAGGTATGTGATAAGGATCAAGGCAGTAACAGTCTTGCATTCTTTCTTCTGTAAAGTTTCAAAAGGGTGGGGGTGCTGACAAGATTAGGGTTGTGCAGGGTCTCAGGTGGTCAGGTCTCCTAATCTTGATGAGCTTCTCTGGTCCCTTTTATCTTACCTTAGGTGGTTTCATGGCTGCTCCTCTCTTAATTAGCAACTATTCGAATCTGCCCTTTGGAACTCAGGGAAAGTCATGGAGGCTGGAGTCTTGCCTGCAAGAAATGGGGGACAGAAAGGCCTCTATGCCTGGGAGCCCCACAGGGCCCTGCTTGGTTTCATCCTGGGAACCTCTGATTTATGGCCGGTCAGAGTTATAGGTGACAACCTGGGTTTGGAACTGGCGTCTGAAGTGTCCCCACTTTGGGAGAAGGCAGACTTCTAGGACTGAACCCTTCACTTGTAGAATTTGATGCTATCTCTGTGTAGATAGTGTCAGAATTGAGTTGAATTTCAGACACACTGCTGGTGTCCGAGAATTGCTTGGTTGAATTGTTGCAGGAAGGGGGACCCCTTCCAGGGCCCGAGAATGGGCTCTTGTCTAACATTTGGAAATGAATTGTCCAAGGAGACACGTGCTGACAAAGCCAGAGACTATTGGGAAGGAGCGCCCAGGCGGAGAGCAGCAGGGGAAGGGAACCCAGGAGAACTGCTCTGCCACGTGGCTCACAGTCTTGGGTTTTATGGTAATGGGATTAGTTTCGGGGTTGTCTCTGACTGAGGGTCCTTCCTGGTGGTGCCTGCATCGCTCAGCCAAGAAGGATTCTGGGAGGTTGGTAGGATATATATATGGACTGGGGTCTCCTCTCTCCTTTTGACCTTTACCGAATTCTTCCAGTTGGCGGTAGCTTATTAGTTCCATGTTCCTTACCAGGACCTCCTGTTGTAAGATAACTCATGCAAGTGGTTACTGTGGTACCTGACCAGGCGGGCGGTTTCTGTCAGTGGTTCCCTTAACAGTATGTGTGGGACTCCTCCCCTACCCACCGCCCCCAACACACACACATAAACACACATAAACGCACACACAGAGGAAGTGGCCTTGGCACACCAATTCACAGGCAGTTTTGTGTTTAACTATCATACCAGACAATTTTGAATAAACTCTCTCGATTACAAGCAAAGTATCTCCAAGAACATTCTGAAGTGGTTCTAAGGGTAGTAGGGAGGTGCCTTTGGCTCAGGGGGCCAGCTGAAGGATTCTAGAGACACAGCTCATGCTTTCCACCTTCGGTCACGATAGGGGGGCCCAGTCTGGATACAGGTAGCCCAGACAGTTTGATTACACATCAGAAAGAAGAGACGAACCATAGCATGCTCTCTGCTGAGCTCTCTTTATTAGCCTGAAAACCCTTTGCATCACATCGCCCTACTACAAAGGACACTTGAGCAAGGACGCAGTGTATGAAGCTGAGGACCAGTTTGAAAGGTTGACTTCAAGTTGAAGCAGCTTATGGCAATTGTCACAGGTAGAAAACCATAGAGGGTGGCCAGCAGGTTACTCAGGCAGGGCCTCACAGGCCAGAGTTCCTTGGTGGGGCAACTAAGAGCCTGCCTGATCTGTGAGTTTGCCGGGCTGGTAATTTGATTTCGTCAGAGCACACATTTTGTTCAGGCACGGAGAGACCGCCTCACGTTAACCAAACTCTCAACTGTGGTATAAGCCACAATGACAAGGCATTTGTTTACAAATAGCAGATATCATTTCTGGGTGACAAGGATATGGTGCCTGATAATCACGTACCCTCTTCTCAAAGCTGTGGGAGGCCCTTTTTGTTTTTTTTTTTGCGGTACGTGGGCCTCTCACTGTTGTGGCCTCTCCCGTTGTGGAGCACAGGCTCCGGACGCGCAGGCTCAGCGGCCATGGCTCACGGGCCCAGCCGCTCCGCAGCATGTGGGATCTTCCCGGACCGGGGCACGAACCCGTGTCCCCTGCATCGGCAGGCGGACTCTCAACCACTGCGGCACCAGGGAAGCCCTGTGGGAGGCCTTTTTAATATTCAGTGGGTGCCAGTGATCACACAGTCAGAAAAAGGCATTTATTTTCCAGGTTAGAGTAAGGCTCTACAGCCAGTTCCTCCATCCCACAATAGGGAACAACTCTCCAGGGGCCTGAGTGTCTACACCCACAGCCCCTGGGGTGGATAAGTAAGAGAAGACATTATTTAGACAACAGTATCTGTCTTTGATCTTTGCTGATAAACAAAAAGAAAAGGATCCTGGCTAAACTAAGTAAAGGACTTACTGTATTAATGGGAAAGCTCAGGCCCCAGGCTAGAGATGGGCAGGTCTGGGAAGCGGGATTCACAGGAACGGTCCCACAGGACAGCCTGTCTGGTCTGGACACCACCCCTGATGCTGTGTCTCTCCTCAGGTTTCAAATGCCAGGAAGGGGTATGTAATTTGTTAAGCTCAGTCCGTTGCCTGACCTTGGGCTAGAGGAGGCCCAGCTTAGAGTCTTCTTAGACTGGCCTCCAATGAGAAAAGTTAATTATTCAAAGGAAGTTCGGGTACTTTTAGGACGTGGAACTCCATGCTGAGCTGCTCCAAAGCAACCAATGTCCAGAGTAAGTGATTAAAGCTCATGATCCAGAGACCATCAAGTACTTCCCCGCAACATAAGAAGCTGGTTTACTAGCAGGGGAGAAGGCACTCTGGAGGAACCATGAGGCACTGTGCTAAGAGGGGGCTGGCTTGGGCTTATTATAGCCCTTGGGGTTTTGCTTGATGATTCTAAGGAGTATTTGGGAAAGAGAGGGTCAGTTCTGGATTGGGTGTTGTCTAGATGCGGGTACGATGATTGATGGTGTATCTCAGTTTGTATGTAGGAGGTGGGAAGTTTAAAGTGACGGTAGAGATTCAGTGGTAAAGAAGCACTCATACCTCATATGTGGCAGAAGAGAGGCGTGTTGAGTTGTTTTTGCATTTGAGTATCCTCATCGTTGTCTTATTTCAGACACGGTCAGTGTGGCCTTGTCTCTTTGTGGGAGTGTTGTAGACGTTCATTCGGAGCCTTCTAGCTGCGAGCTGTCGTCATGGGGGATTTTTATTTTCTCAGTCTTCAAAGTTTAATCAAAACTGATTAGATTTCCAGGGTCTGATTTTCTTCCTAGTGACTTAGAGAGACATCCAGCCTTTCAAAGTGAATCTGCAGCTAGCTAAGTACATTCCTAGGGATGAGACTGTCAGCGCTCTAATTCTGAGGATTTAAAAAACATTTATCGGGCTTCCCTGGTGGCGCAGTGGTTGAGTCCGCCTGCCGATGCAGGGGACACGGGTTCGTGCCCCGGTCTGGGAAGATCCCACATGCCGCGGAGCGGCTGGGCCCGTGAGCCATGGCCGCTGAGCCTGCGCGTCTGGAGCCTGTGCTCCGCAACGGGAGAGGCCGCAGCAGTGAGAGGCCCGCGTTCTGCAAAAAAAAAAAAACAAAAAAAACCATTTATCAACTGTTCCTCATGCTGAGCGAATACAGTTTCTGACTGAAGGGATTTCTCTTTACCCATATAAGAGTAGTTGGGATACAAGGAACTTTGAATGGTTTCCAACATTGAGTCGTTAAGATAAACAAAATAACTGGGCGCTTCCCTGGCGGTCCAGTGGTTAAGACTCCACGCTTCCGATGCAGGGAGCACAGGTTCGATCCCTGGTTGGGGAACTAAGATCCCACGTGCCTCACCATGTGCCTGCCCCCCCTCAAAAAAAAAGCTGAACTGAATGTGAAAGAGGATGGCAAAAACATTATAGGAAATACAGGATAAATAAGTTAAAGAAAAATAACTGGACCACAAATTAGTGGTCTAACTGCATCCCCCACTTTCATGACAAATCCCATTTGAGTAACTCTTTCCTCTCATTGTTGATGGCCCAAATCTTCCTGAAAACATTAGGAATTAACCGGGGGTGAGAACTTGGGGGATAAATACAGCTAGGTTCTTTACAAATGAGTAACCTAGCTACGGTGAAAGTTACAAAGGAAATTTTCCCTCTTTTTCCTTTGAATTATTTTATTTCTTGTTATATCACTGCTTGAGCTGCCTGTGCAGGTTCCGTATTGTCACTGTTCTTTATACAACTCATCAAAACGTCACTGGGCAGGCTGCAGAGGACCCGGCAAACCCCAGGGTTCTTTTAGCAGACCCACATCTTCTACTGTTCTCTGGTTGTTGGTGTGTGCTGTTGGCTTCTGTTTCCTGGTATCTCTCTTCTTCCTGGTGTTTCTTTTCACCTTTCTAGGCTCTTGGTGAATTTGTCCTGGTGGAAAAAGATGTCAAGATTAAAAAAAAAGGGAAGATTTACAGCCTCAATGAGGGCTATGCCAAATACTTTGACGCCGCCACTACAGAATATGTGCAGAAAAAGAAATTTCCCGAGGTGAGTGAAGAAAGCTAAGGCAGAAGCAGGGGGAATGCTGTCTCAGTGGGTTCCTGTTTTGGGGATGGCTGTCGGGGCCTGGCTGAAAGAGGTTGATGCCCCTGTTTATGGCTCCGGACCGTATGAGAATGGCAAACTCTGACTTTCTTCATAAGCAATCAAAGTCTTTCATAGCTAAAACTTACGTAGTATAGATAATACTCTCCAGGTGAGTTTTTCCAGGAGAAATTGTCTATGAAGAAGGGAGAGGCCAATATTTCAAAATCCAGAGTTTCAGGTCAGAGCATCTCCCCTGTCATGTTTTGCTCAGCTACCACCTGTGCTGATTCTGGTCACTTAATTGTATTTAGGTGGAATAATTACATTTAAAAGTACCATTCCTATGCTCTAATATCAAGGCCTGCTGTTTACTCCAAGTTTTAGGAAGGTCTTTGGCTCTCAGTGTGATCACCGAGTCCTGGACTTCATGTGGCTATTAATATAGCCCAAACCGGGCTTCCCTGGTGGCACAGTGGTTGAGAGTCCGCCTGCCGATGCAGGGGACACGGGTTCGTGCCCCGGTCCGGGAAGATCCCACATGCCGCGGAGCGGCTGGGCCCGTGAGCCATGGCCGCTGAGCCTGCGCGTCCGGAGCCTGTGCTCCGCAACGGGAGAGGCCACAACGGTGAGAGGCCCGCGTACCGCAAAAAAAGAACAAAACAAAAAAACAAACAAACAAACAAAAAATATAGCCCAAACAATCCAGTATGTATGTCTGCCGTACAAAGAGCGCTTTTAAGACAGGTGTGGGAAGGAGTCAGAGCATTTTCAGATCAAGAATGTGAAGTCTGACCTACACTGGAAGTGGCTGGGAAAGCAGTGGTGTGATGTGCCAGCCTGGCTATCCCGGGAAGCCCTTCACGAGCTCCAGGGCGAAAAAGCTCAGGATTCCAGAGGGTGCAGAGCAGTTAGTTAACAGGGTGCTGGGACCTGCCTCTGCTGCCTCAAACGGAAGCTTTAGAGAGTTTTCTTCTTTCTCTGTTCTGTTTGTTCTTTAAGCAAAATTCTTAGAAGTGCAGTCTCCTGTACCTCTCCTTTGCTGTCATGCACAAACCTGTTAGACATCTTAAGGGCAGAAGTAACAGGATATGAATTGTGAGGTTGATAAAGTCAAAATTATTTACAAGTTCCCAGTCTTGGAGATGATTTCACGGTGGTTCCCATTCTAAACTAAAATGCGCCTCTTCTAGAACCCATAAAGGAAGATACATATTTTACCACTGAAAAACCAAACTCGTATGAAAAAAAAAACATAAATTTTTTTTTTTTTTTTTTCCTGGTACGCGGGCCTCTCACTGTTGTGGCCTCTCCCGTTGCGGAGCACAGGCTCCGGACACGCGGGCTCAGCGGCCACAGCTCACGGGCCCAGCTGCTCCGCGGCATGTGGGATCTTCCCGGACCGGGGCACGAACCCGTGTCCCCTGCAATGGCAGGCGGACTCTCAACCACTGTGCCACCAGGGAAGCCCCCTCTCCTGTACTTTTGCCCTCGGGAAGCCCCTCTCGAGTGTGAGCAGGCAGTGCTCCTCCCACACCTCATTCTTCCTGAGGCCATTGCTTCCCTGCAGGATCTTTGTGTTCCGGCTGCCATTCTCCCACACACCGCACCCCTGGGAGATGGGAAGTGGTCCAGGCACTTTTCCTTACCCTCTGCCATTGTGGAAGGAGCAGTCCTCCTTTGCTGTTTGTCTCCTGACAGTAGCAGCTTCTCCTATCCCTGACTGCACTCTTCTATGAGTCATGATAATAGTAGCTAGTGTATACTGTGTCAGACACTGTTCCTAGTGCTTGTTGTGTACCGACTCATTCAATTCTCCAACAGACTACAAGATAAGTGTTAATACCACAGTCCCCATTTTACATATGGGGAAATTGAGGCCCTGAACAGTCAAGTAATGTTACCGAGTTCAAGCTCTTCTTGCTTGCTGCATGGCAATAGAGGCCAATAGAGAGATGGGTTACTGGGGCAAAAAATAGCGACTTTATTGGGAAAGCCAGCAGACCAAGAAGATGGTGGACTAGTGTCCCAAAGAACCACCTTACCTGAGTTAGAATTCAGGCTTCTTTTATACTGAAAGGGAAGGGGGTGTGATTGGCTGTTGCAGACTTCTTGGTGTCAGAATCTTTGTTCTTGCAGCTGTCAACATAGGTCAAGTCAGGGTGTTCCTGTCAATCTACAACAAGACAAATGTTATTCTCTGTTCTGCAACTTTTTATCTCTATATGAATGGAAAAGTGACCTTTGAAGGTCAGAGCCTTGAGAATGGGCTGTCCTGTATATTTCAGCCTAGAGGCAGCATTCTTAATTTGTAGCAAAAGCAATAGAATACAAAGGTTAAAGTAAAATAAACAGATCCAATATGGAGTCAGATTTGTTCTTCCTTATTCAGTAACTTGAGTAAAGATGACCTTATTTAACTGGTAGAGCCAGGATTAAAATCTAAGCCTTCTGTTGCGCAACAGATCTCTAGGGCTTTTTTTCATCTTGTAAAGCTGGAATTCTACATCCATTGGACAACAATTCCCCATTTCCTCCTCCCCTCCCCCATCCCTAGTAACCACATTCTCCTATGTGTTTCTATGTGCTGGATTACTTTAGATACCTCAGGTAAGTGGAATCATGTAGTGTTTGTCTTTTTGTGACTGGCTCATTTCACTTAGCATAATGTCCCCAAGGTTCATCCATGTTGTAACAAGTGACAGGATTTCCTTCTTTTTCAAGTCTGAATAATATTCCACTGTGTGTATATACCACATTTTCTTACCCACCTATCTGTCAATGGACACTCAGGTTGCTTCCAGTTCTTGGCTATTGTGAATAATGCTGCAGTGAACATGGGTATGGAGAATCTCTTTGAGATTCTATTTCCTAGTTTTTTAGAATAAATACCCAGAAGTTGGAAGGATGTTTCCTTTTCTTTTTTTTTTAAAGTTTTTCTTTCCTGTCATTCCCTCTTTAACCCTCTTTGCTCCATTGTCTGCCCTTTATAATCCTCTTTTTTCTGTGTTGCCAAATCCAGCGTCATGTTTCCACCTTATGTTACCTGACCTTTCCATGGCATTTAGGGCTGTTTACCCCTTCCTTGTGTCTGGTTTTACGTCCACCTTCCTAATCATCTTCTTAGCCTCTTTTACTGGCTTCCACACTTCTGCCTGCCCTTCAAGCTTGGTACAGGACTTTATTCCAAACAAACCTCTCAGCTCACACTTGGTATCCTGCCAGGGTGAACTCATCCAGTCTCTTCTGATGGAATTCAGATCTGCTTGCTCCTCAGACACCTAGAACTCCACATGTCCAACTCTGACCCTCCTATCCCCCACCCCCCACTAAACATACACCCCCAATTCTGCTCCTTCGTGGTTCTTCTTCTCTTGATCCATACTGCCTCAACCATCATGCTCATTCCCAGCAACATTCGGGGAATGAGTCGAGAGGATTACCTCTTTCTTATGCCCACGTCTAATCATTCACTTGGTGTTATCAACTCTATTTCCTAAATATCTCTCATCCCTATGGCCATTGGTCTAATTCAGACCTGTGTTCTTTTACCTACTGAGAAGTCTCTTAATTGGCATCTGAAGGTGTTTTTATATACTTAATATCATTATGTGAATAAAATGGAGGAGGCAAAACCTCCCATGTAATTTTTAAGGTAACAACCTGAGTAGTGCTTTCAAGAAATCTCACGTAAATGAAATTCAGTAGGTATTTTCCCAGCACGTACTTTTTGCCTCACACCAGGCTGGGCTCAGGGAATGCCAAGATCAAGCAGGAAGTCTTTTCCCCAAGGGCGTCACAGACTGATGGAGGGGCTTATGAATATAAATGCTTATGAAATCAATGCATTTTATTAGGGCTGATGCCACACAAAACACTGGATATCTGCCCCGAGGAAGTTTGGTGTTTCCCTGCACTGTCAGAGAATTATTAGACTAGACACAGAAGTCTCAGATGGGTCGCTGAATGAGGAAAAGCAAACCTGCCCAAACCATTTCATCAGATAGTCGTGCCTTACCTGACATGCCCTACTTGAGGGAAATGATGAACTTTGTTTTTTTCAGAACAAATATTCTTTTCATTACATGACTAATGAAATTGAGGTTTATAAGGAAGTTGTTGTATTTCTCTGCATGATTTCTAAGGCTCCTTAAAATAATTTTGCCAGTGAATAAACGCTGCTTACACTAAGTGCAAAAGTTGTCATGGTTCAAGGGAATCTGGTTTTCAGAAAGCTGAAAAGTGCTCTGAACGCTGGGGGCCAAGGAGGAGATTCAAGGAACAGCCAAACAGTTGGCGTTTGTCTGTACTTCCTTTTTCTTTCTTTAAAAAAAATTTTTTTTTTCTTGTTAGCTTCTGTCTTAGGACACATATTGTCTCTCACTTTAAGTAGTCCAACATTTAATGAGTCCAATCACTAGTTGAGGTTTGGGGGCTCCTAATGAATGGAATGCTCAGTTATATAATATTTTCAATTCCTAAGCTAGTGGGTGGAAGAAGGAGGCCCTGGAATGCAGAGGTCGCACCAGCTGGATGCGTGACCTGAAGCAGGTGCTGAGTAATTGCTAAGCTCACTGCATCTTGTCTCTTTCCTTCTAGGATGGCAGTGCTCCCTATGGGGCCAGGTATGTGGGCTCCATGGTGGCTGACGTGCACCGCACCCTGGTCTATGGAGGGATCTTCCTGTACCCAGCGAACCAGAAAAATCCGAAGGGCAAGGTAACTCTCCTTCGTCTGCTGGCTGAACCCGTTCAGGGAACCAGTCAGAATCCGCTTTCTCATCATGCCTGCTTTTTGGCTACTGCCCTGTCCTTGGCATGTCTGTCTGCGAGTGGGTAGGTGGAAGAGAAACGAAGTCTCTATCCCGTTAGTGAATTCTGAGGCTGTGGTAGAAGGTGTGGAGAAGGAGATGGCTGAAGTTGTTATTGGTGATTGTCGCTGGCCTTCACTTCCGCGGGCCTCACGCCCCTCAATTCACTGTGAGTCAGCTGTGTTCATCTCCCACTTTCCCAATGCTGTGTCTATCTTTTAGCTTCATCAGCAACTGATTTTGCATCATAGACCCTTTTGAGAATTTAATGAAACTTATGGACCCACTTCCCAGAAGAAGATTACATGTAAACATACACATTACATATGTTTTCAGGGGGTTCATGATGATCTGAGGTCTACCCAAAAATTCCATAGAGAGCTCCCAAAGTCCAGACTAAGCAGTTCTGCTCAGAACTCATTCAATATTTCTGGAAAGGTAGCTCCTGGAAGGTCTCCCTGCAACTTTCTGATCCCAATGCGTCTGTTTTGAATAGACACCGCCATGGCAAGGTGCCTGATTTTTAGCCAGTCACAGAATCATAGGTGGGTAGACAAATCCAGACAAAGCCCTGCCGTATTCTCTGACACACTAACAAGTAGCCACATGTATATATGTCTCTCAGCACGGGCGACCTGAATTATTGGAATGCCAGATTCAAAGCCACGGTAAGGAATCTAACACAGCACATGAGACCAGAGAGGAGATTTTAATATGCAGATTGGTATGTCAGACATCTTTTTTCACATGCGTGTTTAGCTTACCTATATTAGCTGGTTGAACTAAGAGTCACAGATAAATCTGCACAAAAGGTGCTGGAGGAAAGAAAAGTGTTACGGAGTATTAAGTGAGATAGAGTAGAAGATGTGGAAATTCTTTTTTGGCCGCGCCGCGCGGCATGCAGCATCTTAGTTCCTCGACCAGGGATTGAACCCACGTCCCCTGCAGTGGAAGCGTGGAGTCTTAACCACTGCACCACCAGGGAAGTCCCATTATTTATTTATTTTTTTTAATGTGGATATTCTTAAGTAGAACCGCTCTTGTCACGTATGCATTTCCAACGGGGAGAACATTAAGACTAATTATTACTAATTATTAAGATGATTTAAAATGAGTCTTAAAATATCCACATATAATTACAAAAACATTTCCATAAGCATGCATAATTGCGTATATAGATCTATATTCATAGCACCATATTGAAAGTATCATTGGTTTCTGACCCCCATGTTTTAGCTCTCAAGGTCTCTGTGACCACATCTGTGTGTGGGGGTGCGTGGTTGGGTTCTCCTACTATGTGCGCTTGTCTCTGTAGAGCAGTGTAGATTTTAATCGTGGAAAAAAAATAGATTGCATGGCCTGCAGGTCAAGATACCATGAAGATCCGGACATTGTGTTTTAAGATGCGTTTACTACAACAATGGCATTTTAAGGTCAGAACAAACCTTGCCTCGGAGACAAGCTTTATGCAAGAATGCTGTGCTTATTTGTTTACTTATTTATTTATTGTATCTGAATCAACATGATACAAACAAAAGCATGGTATGCTGTTTTCCCAAAATGGCAACAAATGCCCTCTACAGTCTTAATTTACTTTCTCCTCGATGCGTGGCTCTCCAACCCAGATTGGAGATATTTTGTTCCTCTCTTTGAAATAACAATAATTTAAAAATCAGCACAAGATATAACTATTTTCTCCAAGTAGTTTTAACAAACGCATTTCAAGAAAAGAATGGAAAGAAAAAGGCTGCACAGAGCTAGATCAACCACTTTGAAAGCTCATTGCAGAAAAGGAGAAAAATTTTTTAACTACAGATTTTGTACCTATGGGGGAAGGAAGGAGAAGATAGTATGATACTGAGTCAGAGCGTGCAGCTAGAATGTCACCCTGAATCTAATGTGATGTGTGTGTGTGTCCGCTGTGGGTCAGGGGATGGGGAGGGAGTCAGAACATAATGACAGAAGTAGACCCAGAAAGGACATTCAGTCAGCCCATTTCAAGTCAATTCACCATATTCTAACTGGACACAGGACAGACACCCGCTAGTTCTCACAGTGCCTTTTAGAAAGGCGTTTCTTTCTCAGAACAGGCTCGGCCCTGGACACCTGTACCTGGCCTGGCAAACAAAGGTGCAGGCTGATTTCCCCCACCCCCATTTCTGCCCTCCACTGGGAGCCCCTGTGCAATGTAAACGGTAGCCTTGTTTGGACACTCTCTACATGTCAGGCAGTACTAGGAATGGAGATGCCACAAAGACCAACCTGACAGACCCCTCCCCTGCCCTCAAGGGAGGGCGTCCAATGAGGAAGGCAGATGTTAAACAAACTTCAGAGTCTGGACTGTTATGAAAGGGGAAGCACAGGATTCTGTGGGAGAGCATGCAACGAGAGAGTTAACTAACTTAGTCTAAGGGGCCAAAAGGAAAGGCCATTTAAACACCAGCAAACTGTTCGGCCAAGTCGACACTTGAGATGTTCCTCCCCACGATGCCGGACACTGTGGTTATCCTGAGAGACTGGCCAGCACTCCCGAGGTGACCTTCCGATCCCATCCAAGCTAGACCCTTGACTGGCCATAAGGCCTGGCATATAGAGGCTCCTAACCGGGCCCCGCAGAATCAGTGTACCTCACTGCGGAACCAGAGAGAAATGAGTACCTAGATCTCATACTCCCAAGTGAGAAGGCCAAGCTTTCATAGGCATAAAGGTCACAAGACAGGTAGATGTCAACCAGAGGTGTCCCCAAAGGCATATGTGGTAAGCATCAGCGGAGGCACCCAGCCTCCTGGAGAGTGTAGGGCTCGAGCAGCCAGCTCCGCTGAGATGCTCAAATGCACTCGCACTGATGAGACAGCAGTTGAGTAACTGGAATTCCTCGTGGAACTTTAGGGGCGTGGCTTGGGAATTTTGACAACTTGCAACACTTGTCCACCTGACTCTGTTCCTCCGCAGCTCCGGCTCTTGTATGAGTGCAATCCTGTGGCCTACATCATCGAGCAGGCAGGAGGCATGGCGACCACAGGCACCCAGCCTGTGCTGGACGTGAAGCCTGAGGCCATTCACCAACGAGTCCCCCTCATTCTAGGGTCCCCGGATGATGTGCAGGAATATCTCACCTGTGTACAGAAAAACCAGGCAGGCAGGTAGTGAGTCTGACCCCTCAAGCCCTCTTCTCCTTGTGTGGTACCTTGTTAAGGACCCTAGATGAATGATAGGTGAGTGAATGCTGGTGAGGAGAAACAAAAGGCAAATCCACCAAATCACATCCAGAGGAGCAGAAGCCAAGGGCTCACGATAAGTCTAGAAGCCAGAGGCGAGTCTGTGGTCAGTGTCAAGGGCTAAAAATAAAACCCACGTGTGAAAAGAACAACTTTGATTTGTCTTCTGTCATGAACAGTGGCAAATAGGGTTGTGATTCTATCAGCCCAAGTAATCAGCAGCTATCACCTGTGGGCCAAAGGTACAGAGATCAGTTAAGAATTTGTCTTGGTTTGCTTAAAATTTGAACCTAGTGTCTCAGTCCTATAGTGATTAATTTCCTTTCTTATAAAATAGATATGTCTATTTTTTATATATACTTATATATATTCAAGGTATATAAATATATACATTATATATATTTAAATATATAAACGGCTGACTTAATTTCTTAGAAGTTTTTGTCTTATTGTGGATAGGTTTTGAGTTAGAAATCTCATGGGTATTAAATTCTAAAGTTTTGGATCAAGCCTTTATTAGGAGCAATTATTTGGATAACCAACAACTATTTGAATAGAAAAATGTGGTCACCTATTGACAAAGCCACATGCTAATTGGAATTAATATTTAAAAATTAATACCTACTTTTCTCAACCTCTTGACTTTTCCTTTTTAATATTTTCAGGAAATGTTTTAATCTATCCTAGGCCCTAACCAGAGTGCACTGGTTAATGACCCTTCATTTATCCAAATTATGTCTAGATTGGGACGGGGTGGCATATGCACCAGAAATCTCAGCTTGCTTTCCCAAGAGTTGCTATATATGTTTATGGACCTGGAGGCCAAAAAAGCCTAATGAAATATTCACAAACAAATCCAGAAATATTTAAAACAAAGATACATCAGGACAAAATCAGGCTTAACTCCAAAATTCAAGAATGATTCAATATTAGAAAATCTAGGGACTTCCCTGGTGGCACAGAGGTTAAGAATCCACCTGCCAATGTAGGGGACACAGGTTAGAGACCTGGTCTGGGAAGATCCCACATGCCGCGGAGCAACTAAGCCCGTGCACCACAACTACTGAGTCTGTGCTCTAGAGCCCGTGCTCCACAACAAGAGAAGCCACCACAATGAGAAGCCCGCGCAGCACAACAAAGAGTAGCCCCCGCTCACCGCAACTGGAGAAAGCCTGAGGGCAGCCACAAAGACACAGTGCAGCCAAAAATAATAAAATAAATAAACTAATTAATTAAAAAAAGAAAATCCATTAAATAATGCATTAGATTAAAGCAAAAGGCAGTGGTGGGGAGGTGGGGGCTAGGAGAAACCATGGGAAGAAATATTCCTTTCCCACTTTAGCTTTGGACAAGGTGGTTCATACCACCCAAAGATGGATTTCAATTTGGATATAATTCAGGATTCAGTAGTGCTCCTCAGTCCACCTCTGCTTGGCAGCAGTAACAGAAGCAGTAAAATTTAATACGTAATCGAAAAATTTTCATCTTCCTCCACAAAACACAAAGATTTTCTAGGAAAAATTCTGATTCTAACCAATGGGCTATTAATGCTTCATTAGACATTTCATCAGAAACTTATATCTCAAAGATTCAAACTGAAGTCTTCACTTCTTAGGAATAAATTGATCCGGTGAGCACATGGTTTCAGGACTACACAGCCAGGAGGGGAAGGATTTCTAGGTGAATGATAGCACCTTCAGTCATGGTCTGTGTTGCTTTGATGAATGTGGTAGGTGCTCAGGGAAAGATCCATTCACTCACTTCCCTTCTTCAAGCTTGAGACTCCTGGTCCCTGCACCTCAAATCTAAGAACGGGAAACTAGGGAAGAGTATGGGACTCGCATTCCGTTCTCAGTGGCTACATATCAAAGATTTGAGAGCATTGGTGCAATGGTGCCTGGGTGACCAGGGCTTTCATAGGCAGGGTCTGGAAAGACCCTCAGAAAGAAGTTGGGCTCTCTGGCCGAAGTGATCTGAGAATCCCTTTCCTCTTGGTTTCTCTTTCCCTCCAGATTGCCTTCCCAGTTTAGATGCTTTTGTCTATCTCAGGAGAAATCCAGTTGTTCTTTCCATTTTCCAGCAGCCCCCAAAGGACCCTCTACAGGTCTGGCCCCACTTGGGGAAGGTGGGACCATTCACTGGTTTCTATTGTATTTTGGGCAGATGAGCTTCCGCAGCTTGGGGGGCAGACCCATTAACACATCAAAAGGAAAGAAGCATTTTAATAGATACTCTTTAAAAATAAGAAGAAAACATGGTGTTTCAAATCAGTGGGACATGAATGACTGGTGTTTGAATAATAAGCTAGTCATTTGGGGGAAAAAATAAACAACAACCCAAAACATAGATCTGCAAACATGTTGCAGATGCATTCCAGAATTAAACATAAATAATAAAGCTGTAAAGGTATGGCAAAAAGATAAAGAAGAATATATTTATGACCTTAAACGGGACCAAAAGACACAAAGCGTAAGATATAAAGGAAAGACAGATGTGAATATATCAAAGTAAAAACAATACACCACAGAGTTAAAAGACAATTGATAGCTTAGGAGAAAATATTTGTAACCTATAACAAAAAATGAACATCAAGAATTATGCATATTGAGAGGAAAAGGAAACTATCCTAGAGAAATACACTACGGATATAACGCTGCCATTTGCAGAAGAGAAAACACAAACAGTCAATAAACATGTGAAAAGATGGTTAGACTCCCTGATGATCAGGGAAATGTAAGTGAAATACCATCACTTTTCACTTATCAGATTGGCAAGGTACAATGAAGACTGAAAATATCAAATGTGCTAACAATGCAGGGAAATGACCCCGTTCCCTCTGCTGGTGAGACAGATGGTGGGGACAGCCTTCTGAGAAGGCGATTTGGCAGTTCTGTTTAAATGGACAGCCCCTCTGGCCCAGTAGTCCTACACTTTGGTATGTATAAAACAGCCTAGATTAGTCTTTTAAAAATTAAGTGTTGCTTGTAATGGCAAAAAGATGAGAGCAATTTAAATGTCCACCCGTAGGGAGATAGTTGATTTGTTGTGCAGCAGTTTAAATAAGTTGGGACTTACAAACCCACTCCAGTCTTTTATGAATATGGAAATAAATACCTTAAATAGTTTTATACAAAGGCATTCTTAACATCAAAATAGACAAACACAGACAGAAAGAAATATATCAGCTAGCACCCTAAGGTCTTTTGTTTCTTTTTAACCTGATGAGAATTAACATGTTCTTTACTCACTGGCTTCACTTTCATGAAATGGAATCTAATCGCTTTTTTTTTTTTTTTTTTTTTTTACTGAGGAAGAGAATACAAATGAGAAAGATATAGAGGGAAGGTAGGAAATGGTGGGTGGGTCTATAAGGTGGGTCTGTGTATCAGTCAGGGTTCTCCAGAGAAACAGAGCCGATAGGGGACACACACACACCTATGTTACAGTCGTTTTTTGTTTTTTTTTTTTTAATAAATTTATTTATTTATAGCTGTGTTGTGTCTTCGTTTCTGTGCTAGGGCTTTCTCTAGTTGCGGCGAGCAGGGGCCAGTCTTCATCACGGTGCGCGGGCCTCTCACTATCGCGGGCTCTCTTGTTGCGGAGCACAGGCTCCAGACGCGCAGGCTCAGTAGTTGTGGCTCACGGGCCTAGTTGCTCCGCGGCATGCGGGATCCTCCCAGACCAGGGCTCAAACCCATGTCCCTGCATTGGCAGGCAGATTCTCAACCACTGCGCCACCAGGGAAGCCCCTGTGTTACAGCCTTGAGGCAGAATTCCTGCTTCCCAGGGAAACCTCAGTATTGCTCTTATGACCTTCAGCTGACGGAAGAGGCCGAAGGGGTTGAGGACAGGCCGTCTCAAAATGTGCTGCTTTGGCATATTGATTTGAGCTGAAGGCACTTGAGAATCAGCAGATCCAGGAAGAGCTTTCTGATCTGCCCTTTCTACCTGAAAGCAGGTTATGAAATTTCCCATGAGAGACGTGCCCTCCCTGTACCAGGAGAAATACATGCTTGTCACCAGAGACTGGGAGTCCACAAGGAAATGGATCTGTGTGAACAAACCTACTAGAATAACCCTCATCTTCCACTAGTTTTGCACCCCTCTGCCCCCATATACAGCTTCTAGTCACTTCCCCACAATTACTGCCCTTAGGCCAAACCCCTTTGTCTTGTCATTTTTTCACAAATTTATCATTTCTGTGCCTAAAGGGTATAAAAGCTTTCAGCTCTGGTCACTTCCTTGGAACTTCATTCTCTTGTAAAAGTCTCCATGTACGTGTAAAGTTTAATAAAATGTGTATGATTTTCTTCTGTTAATCTGGCTTATGTCAGTTTAATTCTTAGGCAGGCCAGACACCCTAAGAAGGTAGAGAAGAATTTTTCATTCCCTACATGCCCATTCACATCATTGAGAAAAAACTTTAAAGTCAACTGATCGTAAATGTTAATCACTTCTACACGGTATCTTCACAGCAACTTCTAGACTAGTGTTTGACCAAAGAACTGGGCACCATAGCCTAGCCAAGTTGACACATAAAATTAACCATCACAATCTGAAGTACAAACGAGGAAAGATGACCAAGCTATAATCATAAGGGAAAAGGGCATTTTGCAAATAGATATGACGCGATGCCACTTTCATAAAATAAAATTTAAAAAAAACGACAAAACTACATGATCCAGTCCCTCACATTTCACTAGTGGCTATAACTTCTGTGCAGTCTGCCAAGACCTACTTCTGTAATTATATGTGCCTCCTTCCCCAGAGTTCTCATTGCATCTGTCTCTTCACTGGCTTCCTTGCATGTCTTCCTCTCTCTCTCTCTCTCTCTCTCTCTCTCTCACACACACACACACACACACACACACACATGAACCAGGTACCATGCCTGGTGCTAGCGATTTAGCTGTGAAGTAGACAGACAAAATCCCTGCCCTCAAAGAGCTCAGGCCTGGTGGATGGGACACACGTGTAACTCTGGGGATAAAGTACTGTGTGTTTGCTTTGGAGCCATTTAGAGGAGCTGCCACTCCAGAAGTGAGGAGTCAGGCAAGGCTTTCCAGTGGAAATGACGTTTAAACTGAGGCCTGAAAGTGGGACTAGAAGCTTGTCAGGAGAAGGTTAGGGAGGACAGAGAGGACAAGTGACAGGGATGAGCCCTAGAGGTGAGGGGACAGATGGGCAAAGATTTGAAAATGGTTAGAGTATGACTTATTGGGGGCACAACTGGTAATTCATTATGGCTGTGGGGGGTAGAGTGTGAGGAGGGTAGTGAGAGATGAGGCTGGAGGGGTGAGAAAGGCCCAACTCATGCAGGGTGTTTTGAGTTGGTTAAGGAGTATGGAGTTTGTCCCGAGGGCAACGGGGAGCCACTGATGAGTTTTAAGCAATGGAGGAACGTAATCAATATGCATTTTAGTAAATATTACCTACAATATAGACAACAGATTTGAAGTAGTCAAACTAGAGGCTTGTTAGGTCACCGTCAAGAAAGTTAATGTCATCATCTTGGCAAAAATTGATGGTGATGATGGCCCCGATCAAAAGCCATGAGGATGGAGAGAAGTGTAGGTGTTTGAGAGCTGTTCATGTATCGGTGATTGATTACGTATGTCAGAGAAAAGGAGAGGGGAGGAATGAAGGATATGGATGGACATGCCATCCACAAAGCCAAGGAGCACTTGGAGATGACCTGGTTCTGGGGAAAGATGATGACTTCAGCTCTGTACGTTGGAGTCTGAAATGTCTGTGGGTTAGCTGAGTCAGGATGTCTCATAGGCAGTTGGATACATGAGTTTGGAACTCAGGAGAGCGACAGGAAGTCATCAGCATGGAGGTGGTACCTGAAGTAATTAGACTAGATGAGGTCATTTGGGAGGATCTGGAAGGAAAACATTACTGTAGGGACGGACCTAAGTTTGGATGAGAATAGAAGGTGGGGAAGTGGAGGATAGCAAGTTTAGACAAGCTGTTCAAGAGGTTCAGCTGGAAACAGGAGGAGGAAAATGCAGCAACTGGAATAACCCAGGGTTAAGAGGGGTTTTGCTTGCTTGTTTTATGATGGACAAGACACACTTACATCTTTTTTTTTTTTTTTTTTTTGCGGTACGCGGGCCTCTCACTGCTGTGGCCTCTCCCGTTGCGGAGCACAGGCTCCGGACGCACAGGCTCAACGGCCATGGCTCACGGGCCCAGGCGCTCCGCGGCATGTGGGATCTTCCCGGACCGGGGCACGAACCCGTGTCCCCTGCATCGGCAGGCGGACTCCCAACCACTGTGCCACCAGGGAAGCCCTGCACTTACATCTTTAAAGAAAAAAAAAGAAGGGACAAAAACAATGAAAAACAAAACTGCATGTGTGTTTGGGTAAAGACAAAGCAAAAGGACTGTTAATATCCCTGAATTAATAATTTTGGTTGTTCCTCTGAGGAAGGGGAATATTTAAGAGGATACATTTCCAAAACGGGCCTTTGCTTTTTCTTCACTGCTTGATTCTTAAAACTCCGAGAATGTGTTCATATAATGTGGATACATCGATTATTCATTCGTCCAGAGAGCAGATCTTGTTGTGTGCCTGCTTTGTGCCAGGTCCTGTCTTTAGTGCTGAGGATAGAGAGGTGAACAAAACAGAGCCCCTTGTCTCTGTATGGGTCTCTGTACAGACTAAGTGCTGATGTGTGGAAGAGACACAATAAACAAAACCAACAAATAAAATGTAATAGCATGTCAGATGGTGATAAATGCTATGGGAAAAATAAATCAGGGGAGGGGAGAACAGTACTACCAGGGGTTATTTTAATTTTAGTTCCTGGTAAAGACAGGCTTCACAAAGAGGATGACATTCCAGCCAAATCCAGGGGGAAGGGAGGAGCCTTGTACACATCTAGGGGAAAGCCTTATAGGGAAGGGGACAAAAAATACATAAACGTACATTTAAACTAAAAAAAATGCTCAAAACATTTTAAAAAATACTCTATGCATGTTTTTAAGCATGCTACTTCCAGAATCTCACTCACCATATCTCAGGAATGGCCTGAGCACATTTTGTTGTTGTTGTTGTTTTTAATTTATTTTATTGAGGTATAGCTGATTTACAATGTTGTATTAATTTCCACTGTACACCAAAGTAATTCAGTTATGCATATATATATATATATATATTCTTTTTCATATGCTTTTCCATTATGGTTTATTTCAGGACACTGAATATAGTTCCCTGGGCTATACAGTAGGACCTTGTTTATCCATTCTCTATATAATAGTTTGCATCTGCTAATCCCAAGATCTCAGTCCATCCCTCCTCCCAGCCCCCCACACCCCCACACCCTTGGCAACCACAAGTGTGTTCTCTATGTCTGTGAGTCTGTCTCTGTTTCACTGATAAGTTCACTTGTGTCGTATTTTAGATTCCACGTATAAGTGATATCACTTGATATTTATATTCATCTAACTTACTTCACTTAGTATGATAATTTCTAGGTCCATCCATATTGCTGCAAATGGCATTATTTCATTCTTTTTTTTTTTTTTTTGCGGTACGCGGGCCTCTCACTGTTGTGGCCTCTCCCATTGCGGAGCACAGGCTCCGGACGCGCAGGCTCAGTGGCCATGGCTCATGGGCCCAGCCGCTCCGCGGCATGTGGGATCTTCCTGGACCGGGGCACGAACCCGTGTCCCCTGCATCGGTAGGTGGACTCTCAACCACTGTGCCACCAAGGAAGCCCTATTTCATTCTTTTTTATGGCTGAGTAATATTCCATTGTATATGTGCACCACATCTTCTTTATCCATTCATCCGTTGATGGGCATTTAGGCTGTTTCCATTTCTTGGCTACTGTAAATAGTGCCACTATGAACCTTGGGGTGCATGTGTCTTTCAGAGTTATAGTTTTGTCCATATATATGCCCAGGAGTGGGATTGCTGGATCATATGGTAACTCTATTTTTAGTTTTTGAAGGAACCTCCATACTGTTCGCCATAGTGGCTGCACAAATTTACATTCCCACAAACAGTGTAGGAGGGTTCCCTTTTCTCCACACCCTCTCCAAGCATTTGTTATTTGTATCCTTTTTCATTATGGCCATTCTGACTGGTGTGAGGTGGTGCCTCATTGTAGTTTTGATTGGCTGGTGCACATTTGATAGCTGGGAAAGTGAGTAGGAAGAAGGTAAGTGCAGGTTCCCACCAGGTGAATTGTTAACTCCACCTGAGACCATGTTTTCTTAACAAAAGAGCGTCTCAAGGGGTTTTTTGTTTGGAAATGCAGCTCATCCCCGGGAAGCTATCTTCTTGGAAGTTAGACTGACACCCGGGACAATATGACAGTCATGTGGCAAAAGGCTCCCAAGACATCCAGGGACAGTGAGGATGGTGGGCCAGCAAGGGCAGACCAGGACTACCTCCTACCAAAGGAAAACAAAAATTGCCACAGGACACAGCCTACACTCAGGAGACAGAGCACGAAACCCTGTAAGAGCACTTGTTATCAGAGATCAGGACTTTAGTGTCAAAAAAGACCACAGTATTCCCCAGCATGAGTTAGGCCATTTTGTGTCACCACCACTTTTTGAGCAGCATATATAATATTAAGTTTTCTTGCATTAACTCCCATGTTTCCTTCTATCTTTCTAATGGTCTTTCCTCCCTCACAGAGAAAAACAGGAAACATTTGACGTCATCAAGTGAAAGAGGTGCCAGAGAGTAAAGAAGATATTAATTTTCACCAAGTTAAATAGAAAGAGAAGGAAGCAAAGCTTGTTTTCAGTGCATTTTAATGTATGAGAATGTGTTGCTATGAGGTATTGACTGTTCCTGGTTTGCAGCGCTGACCAGTGCCTGATTTAGATGAGAGAGGATATGTGAGGAAGGGAAAAGATACCCAAACTTCTTGTGTCTTTTCTTCTGCCTACAAATCTTTAAATCCAAACTTCTCCCAACCATTTCCTTGTGGACTGTAGCATTTGAGGCATGTGAGGAAAGGCCAAGAACCATTGTGAGCTGAGAGATTTCTTACTTATCTCTCCCTTATGTTCAGCAAGTCTGACTTGTTTTTGGTGATGGTTTTTTTTTTTTTAAATTTATTTTTGGCTGCATTGGGTCTTCGCTGCTGCGCGCGGGCTTTCTCTAGTTGCGGCGAGCGGGGGCTACTCTTCGTTGCGGTGTGTGGGCTTCTCACTGCGGTGGCTTCTCTTGTGGAGCACGGGCTCTAGGCGCATGGGCTCAGTACTTGTGGCTCACGAGCTCTACAGCGCGGTCTCAGTAGTTGTGGCACACGGGCTTAGTTGCTCCGCAGCATATGGAATCTTTCTGGACCAGGGCTCGAACCCGTGTCCCCTGCATCAGCAGGTGGATTCTTAACCACTGCACCACCAGGGAAGTCCCATCTTTGGTGGTCTTGACCAGACCACCAAAGTGCGGCTCTGCTCGCCGCACGTGTGTCCTCTGGGCTGCTAAGGAGAGCACGAGGCTAGCTGTGCAGGACAAGTGCAGTAGTTTCCTGGGGCTGACACAACAAATACCACAAACTCACTGGCTTAAAGTCACAGGAATTTATTCTCTCATGCCTGGAGGCCGGAATTCCAAACCAAAGTGTCTGCAGGGCTATATCCCCTCCAAGGGCTCTAGGGAGGAATCCTTTGTTGCCTCTTTCAGCTTCTGATAGTAAGTTCATGTTTCAGACAAGTTTTTTGTGTCGACTGAAAAAAAAAAAAGCACAACCTAAAAGTTGAGAATTATGCTTTATTTGTCAGACATTCTGAGGACTTAAGCTGGGGAGACAGCCACTCAGATAGCTCTGACGGACTGTTCTGAACAGGTAAGGGAGGAGCCTTACAAACAAATAAAACCAGGTAGTCAGAACATCAAAAGATTACTGTTAAAGAAAACCAGACATCTCAAGTTGACGAATTTAGTGCTTTTCTTTGAGTAGGAAGATGCGAGAGTCTGGACTTATTGAAACTACTCCTTTGATATGCATCTTAACTATCTAGGGCGGTATCCTGTTTTTCTCCATCCTGAATCCCCTCGGGGTGCACAGTTGGGGGCAGTTGCAGTGGCACAGGGCTTGATGGCTGCAACATCCTTGGCTTACTGACATAGCAGGCGACATTCATCCACATTTGTAAAATCAAAATTTGTTTTCAGCTTTGATTCCTGTCGACTGGCTTATTTTAAAAAGCTTTTATGATAGATGCTGTTTGGAACTTTTCAGTTTAAGTTAATTGTCTTTGAAGTTACAGAACCTTCTAACATCTGTTTAATCATTTAGGTATTGTTTAGTTTGGAACTTTTCACAAGTTTAAATAAATATAAATGTCTTTGAAAGTTGCAGAAGACATCTGAGAGGTCTTCACATTTTCATTCATATCAGCACCTAGGCATTTTCTTAGAGTCTTGGGCTCTACTTCCAAGATTATGTGGACAGCAGTATGAGCTAGCCTGTTACGGTGAAGCAAGGTGACAGTCACTAAGGAGTCCTTTCTAGTGGACTTTCAGAGACTGAAGGTGGCAGATTGCATTTTCCAAAGATGGCCACAACGTCTTCCATCCCACATGCTTTTCTGCTAAGTAACCTTGCCTCTCCCCACCAGGAGGTAGACTGTCAGCCCCCTCCCCTGTAACCTGGGCGTCCCTGGTGACATGCTCTGAATACAATGCAATGCGGCAGCAGAGGTTTCACTGGGGACTAAGACCAGGTTATAAGAAGCCTTGCAGTTCCCCACGGGCATTCTGGCTTACGTTCCCTTGGGATGTTCCTCTCAGAGTCACCCTTCGTGCCATGGGAGCCCAAGCCACGGAGAGGCCCATGTAGGTACTCTGGTGGGAAGCCAGGGCTGAATGCCCAGCCCACACCAGCATCTAGGACAGCCAGGTGAGTGAGCCTGCTTGGATGTCGGCCCAGTCAAAACTGCTAATGATTCCGGCACACGTGAAAGACTTCCAAAGGAAAACATGTAGTTAAGCCCAGTCAGGAAATTGGAAAGATGGTTTTTTCAAGCTGCTATGTTTCCTGGTAGTTTGTTTTCCAGTAATAGATAACCAGAATAGTCTTTTCACTGCATGCCCCATTGGTTCCCGTGTCCTAAAAACCTGTGTGTGGGCCCAGCCTCATTTCCCACACCTCAACCTTCCCACTTTCTCTAAATGTTGTTTCTCTTTTCTAAGAGGTTCTGACCCAGGAAGTCTCTGCTCAGATACCCACCCTTTTATCCTGTGTTACTGCCCGGCTCCTCTGGGTCCATGTCCCGTTTCTTTTCCTTCTGGTGTTTCAACCACCTCCTCTAACAGCACCATCTCCTCCTCAGGGTTGGGAATGTCTCTTCCACAGGGTGATGACTGGGGCGCCATGAGTGCTGCATCAATTCCAGTTGTCTCAGTGTGGTCCCAACCAGTAGAAGGGACTCAGATTGGGAGCCTCCCAATTCTTCCTGTGGCTTGATCATGCTATCCCAAAACCCAAAGAATTTTACTCCAAATGACACAACATCTGTCATTTTAGGTCAGAAAGTTGGAAATGTAAGCGCCTGCGAGGGAAGGCCACATTGAGGGTCCAGCACGGCACACAGTCCAGTGCAGATGGACTTGACCAGAGGCTGCTGGAGGTCTTGTGGGCTGAGACCCCAGTTCTCCTCCACCTCATGTCTTCAGAAGGAATTACAGGGTCTAATAACCAAATGCTTCCACCTACTTTTTATTTCCTTGAGTAGGAAGGAACATGAGAATTTTAAACCCAAAGACAGCAAATGAAACTATGTGCTTCCTTAGCCTGCGGAATGTAGGGAGTTTTCCTTTTTTAAAACAAATTCAGGAATTAGGCAGCTAGGTGTAAATTAGGCTTCAGACTATCTCTTTCGATGCTCTCACCTATTGCCCACCTCTGAGGCCGCAAGACTATTTCTGAAGCCCAGCCTCAAATGTGGGAGCTTATCCTTCATCGCATATGGACACAAAGACAAACATTCTTGGCAATCCATTGTGTCTGGTCCTTCCTCAGTTGCAAAGTAGCCACACAGTCTTCGCTAGAAGTTGGGGAAGATGCACCAGAAATTGGCTCTGTGACGTTCACCCTGTAACTCTGCTGGGCTGTCACCATCGTGGGTCAAATGATCATGATCTCTAAGGCCCTTTTCTTGATTGGGACTCGTATGTATGTGTGTTCACTTTTCTAAAATGTGAACTTTTTCCTTATTAAAGTAATTTACCTTTGTCCTTTAGATTGTTTGCCAAATTTTGTTCTATTCCAGGGTTGGGTCAGACACAGGCAATAGGCAGCTGACATATTCAGAACTATAAGAACCAGAAGGCCACGCAGCCATTCTAACAGACCACTGGCACACTCAGTTACGTCTTCAGGGCCCAATCACCTTTTTTACTCTACAAAAACTTAATGTATTAAAAACAGAAAGATGTACCACCTCTACTCTGAAATTGTTTTATTTTAAAGGTAAAACTTTATACATCCTTTTAAAACATGAAAATTCAAAATTCTTGAGGCAAGTCCATCATACAAACCTATTTACAATAGTATTAAAGGAGTGGTAACATTTCACCAGCATAAAATGTCACAGAATTCAAATCACAACTTGGATCTTCAACGATTCAAGTGTTTCATCCCACACAATAAGGTCTGGTTAGTTTTAAAGAAAATTCTTCCTCTGGATGTTCTGTTCTCAATCCTGCCTTTGAGGTTTAGACAGTAGGATAACTGGCCATGGTGGCGATTCCACAGTTGTTGTCTCGGTCTTTGGCCATCTTTATGTAGCCGTCCATGCCCCAATCTTCACCCCAGCTAAAAGAAGACAGGGTTTTCCATTTTATACAAAGAATCAAACACACTTATCTTTATTAACACTTAAACAGTGTTAATAAAGACTCAGACTCAGACTAAAGACTCAGACTCAGAAAGAAGCAAGAAAGGCAGTTGTTCTTGTTCCTGGTTGAGTTCTAAATGTGTAAATAACTTCAGTCTCCAAACCTCTCACGGAACTGCAAAATTAGAGACAGAAAAAGGAAACTCTTGGGGCCAGATACGTTTTAGATTTAAGAAAATTTTCAGATTTAGAAATGCAATGGTGCTGGGACTTCCCTGGTGGCGCAGTGGTTAAGAATCTGCCTGCCAATGCAGGGGACACGGGTTTGATCCCTGGCCTGGGAAGATCCCACATGCTGTGGAGCAACTAAGCCCATGTACCACAGCTACTGAGCCTGCATGCCGCAACTACTGGAGCCCGCGCGCCTAGAGCCTGTGCTCTGCAACAAGAGACGCCACCGCAAGGAGAACCCCGCGCATGCTACGAAGAGTAGTCCCCACTCGACGCAACTAGAGAAAGCCCGTGCTGCAACAAAGACCCAAGCAGCCAAAAAATAATAATAAATTAATTAAATTTTTTAAAAAAAGAAATGCAATGGTGTCAAAACTCCATCAATACTCTAGGCAAGCTTGAGAGAGTACCTTAATGTTATAATCAAACATTAATATGTCTGTGCTCACCCTAAGTGGCATAAAGACTTTGGAAGTGTACTTAAGGGTTTGAGAATCTGTATCCAAATACTGATTCCAAAAGGGACTCCCATTTCAATCTCAAATATAAGTATTTGGGGCACTTTATACCTGTTCTTGACAAGCCAGTATTTATTGTTATCTGAGTCTGGTCCTTCAAACCCATAGCCAACCGCCAGAACACCATGATCCAGGTCTTCACTGCTGCAGTGTGGGTCATAATAAATGCCTGGGAACATAAAATTCAAGGTTGGGGTGAGGACCTTCAAGTGACCCATGACAGTAACCCAGCCTATCAACTAGGATAAGAGAGACACCTCAAAATTCAGCTAAAGGACATAAATCTAGATAGGATTTTAAAACAAGATCTATTTTTTTTTATCTAGTCTAGGGATCTAGGTTCTTGTCTAGCACTAGCAGAAATACTGGCACAATCTCTTTTGTAAACAATGTGTCAGGAGACATAAAAGACCACTCCCTAAAACCTTATCATTTGACTTTCAGAATGTCAGTCTAGGGAAACAGCACACAACACAAAATTACTTCAGGCAAGAGGTTCTTTCCGGTTTTAATTACAGTAGTAAAATTGTTTGGAAAATTTCAAACGTCTAACAACTGGAAAAAAGTAAATTAAGCTATACGAATCAAATTAAGTAGCCATTTAAATATATTTGTGAAGTGCTTAAAATCATGGGGACATGGTTCAAGTAATGTCAAACGGACACATCAGGCACAAATACTACATGAACAACTACGTTAAATCTACACACCCCCAAATTATACACTGAATTCTACACACCAAAGAGTCAATCTTGCTGTATGTCATGGTGGTTTTCCAATTTTTCTGCCTAAACTTCCATACAGACAAATGCTTACCTGCTTTATAGAACTGGAAGGTTGGATGGCTTGCATCTATAGCAACAGAGATGGGGCCCACAGTTGCCACTGCCTTCATAAGGGCCTTCTCTTGCTTAGGAATGTCCACGAAACCAGTGTCATTGGCAGCAGAACTCTGGGGTCTGTAGTGGCAGGATTCATCCTTTCAAAGGTAATGGGGAAGAGACTTGATTAATACCATCCCCGTCCTGGGGTACATGAGTTCAAGACAGTCTGCAGCTTAATGATTTCCAAGTCAAGTTTGTTATAAAGCATCCCAGGAGACAAAATGATATTGGTTGTTTTGAAATGGAAAAAGTAGCTGGTGTCTATTCAATGAGACACGCTCAGTCTACCTGTCCATAAGAAACGTTTACTCTGGAGAAATTTATACTTACATAGAATGGTATGTATATTTCCACATGACACAGAAATATTAACAGCTTTATGGTAACTATCTAAACAGAGAACTGTGCAAGGCTAACATATTTTAATACTAGTTCTGACAGTCTGCAGATATAGAGTCTACAATCTAAAATGTGAATTCTAAATTGGTATCTGTTTTCCCCCAAAGCGTTCAACTTTGATAACGGGATAAGGAGCTCCTTTTACCTTTCCAAAATATGGATAGGATTCCTCTGAGTCCAGGCCTCCGTTGTCCTTAACATACTGGAAGGCATTATCCATTAGGCCACCATCGCAACCCTCATTGCCTTGAGGCCGAGAGCAGTCCACCAGGTTCTGCTCACTCAGTGAAATAAGTTTGCCAGTTTTCCGGAACATCTGTCCTTCAAGGGCACCAGTTGCACTAAAAGCCCAACAAGAACCACACATACCCTGAAAACAAAATTTAAAAGCTCTTAGTGTACAAAACAAATAGCAAGACTTTGATGATAGCCCATATATCTGAAAATGCTTTTAAAAACTAGTGAATTGCATCCAAACTCTAGTCATTCAGAGCAGGCCATGGGGTGTTTCCAAAAGGAAACCTCTTCTCCAGGCATTTGAGGGCTCTTCTGTCCACTTTCAGTGATTGAGAAGGAAAAGTCTTCAAGAGCTGGCAAACAACTCTTCATCACAACAAATGCATCTCTCATTCCAAGAAACTTATCAACACAATTCTTTTTCTCTCAAGGAAATTTGAAACCAAATAAAATGTTTTAAATTCTTGAAAAAACAAAAACAAAAAACGAGTGAACTGCATGTTGCTCCACAGCCTACCACTGCAAGGACGGCAACTCCTACTTGGCTTTACTCTTGGAGAGAGATCTGCTGAATACTGTCATACCTGATTCTTCACAGGAGTTACGTAGCCTTTCTCTCTCCAGTCCATGGATGAGGGAATCAAACCAAAGACGGGTACTGGGAACACTTTCCCCTTCTTGCGCTTCTGGTTTCGAAGACCATTCATCACCTGCCTGAATTCTTCACTGGTCTTCAAGGAAAAGGAAACAATGTTGAAAAGCAAGAGGTTATTTTCCTAAAGTACTAAGGAGGGGAGGCACAAAAAGTTCATGCCACACTCACCATGTCACCAAAGGCATTCATTGTCATGGTGAAGCCATGTTTCCCTTGGCTGTATTCCTGATTGTGCAGGTCAATCATTTTCATATTCTTCTCCCACACTGTTCTCCTCCATCCTTCTTCATTCTACAGGCAAACAGGTAACCTATACTCTTTATTTCTATTTAAAACCAACCCACCTTCTCCAAGTGGATTTGCAGAAAGAGAGGAAGAGAAACCATGGCCAGAGGTGGCTTTATACTCTTGGGAACTGTTTCCCAGCGCCCACACAACAGCGTCGTATGCCCGTACTGTACTCGGTAATGGGTGCCATGAAGTTACTGCCCTGGTAAGAGGCAGCCTCAAGAGGTTACTATCTGCTATAAACTCCCAACAGCATGGACCATTCTCTGCGTGGTTTCAGATGGACAGTTTCAGATGTTACCAACCAAGCCATATAGTTTCCTGTGTGTTGCCTTCCACAATTTCCATTGTGCATTTAAACTGAGATCAAGTTTTGAAGCCGCTGAGGCTATTCCCAAGCAAAGGGCAGTCAGGATGAGTGAAGGATTCATGTTTCAAAAGCCTAGGAAGGGAAAAGAAATGAGTATCTGATTAAACCAATCTTACTAAAAGGCCATCCTACTTTTTTCTGAGACGTTATACCCACTATGGTGGAGTAAAAACATTTATCTTCCCAAGTATTTACACAAGGACTGTAGGGGAAGGCTAAGTACGTGGATAGAGAAAAACAGCTCAGAGACCCCAGTTTCCGCGCCGGAGACGGTGAGGCTCTTCTGGGACTCAGAGCCGCGGCTAGGTCGAAGCTCCCTCCCGGGTTGCAGGCGGGGCCAGGCCAGGAGCGTGCCGCCCCGCCCCCCGCCGCCAGCGAACGCCCGTCGCTCTCAGAGGATGTTGACGCGGCGCAGGGAACAGCGGGCACTGCAGCCCGGCTTGCGGGGGTCAGGCTGCCCTGTGTGACCAGCGCCTCCTGGGACCCCTCCAAACCCCAAGCCTGGCAGTCCCGCTGGTTCCCGGGGTGCCCCTGCCGCGTCAGGCCCCAGCCCGCGGTGCTCACCTGCGGCAGGCGCAGCTGCGCAGGCGCAGCCAACAACTATGGATCCAGGGGCGTCGGAGATTGGGCTGTGGGCGCATGTCCTCCCATTTAAGGCTCCGGGATGCCGCTCGGCCGGCCCCGCCCCCCGCTAGCCCGCACCGCGATTGGCTGAGCTACATGTGGGCGGGGCCCCTGTGCTGGGACTCCCGGCGTCTCAGGGGGCTGGTCCCAACTTGGCCAGGTACCAGCCTCAGTGGACCCGACGGCAGCGAGCTGGGCAGCGCTGAGAAGGGTGGACGGAGCCTCCTTGGGGACCCGGATCAATTAATTACCTCGATGGCGCTCGGCCGGTGGTTCACGAAAAGAAGCTTATAGGGAGCACCAAGTGGATTATCAGCGCAACCCTGTGCCGCCTTTAGTCCTAGAGTTTTTGGTGAAAGTCTGCGGGAGGGCTGTCTAGTTTAGGGGTTCCCGCTTATTCCACAGCAAAGGTGGGGCGGGCTGGAGGAATGCGGAGCCCTCAGGCAGACGCCTTACCTCCCGGGCTGAGGGTGGTACAAGCTGGGTTTGAGAAGAATCGGAGCGGAAAGGCAGTTCCTCAAAGCTCGGGACGCGCTGGTCACTCCCCAAATCCCGGGAGGGAAAGGGGACGGGCTGGGTGGGTCTCCAGAGAAGGCATGGCATTTTGTAATGCCCCTTTCCTGTCTTCCCGGTCAGGGGTTCCTCTCACCTCTCAAGCTTTCCTCAAAACCAACAGAAACGAGTTATTTACAGAAAAATTTAGTTTAAAAAAAGGAAAGGTGGAAAGTAGAAACTGTTTTACCTTCCCACACTCGACATTAAGGATTGTTATGTCTTCCTTAGTATCTAAGGTGCTTTTCTTGAGATTTAAGAAATTTAACTTTTACTTCAGTGAGTTCTACTTTACATTTAATGTCAGGATTTAAATGACAGTTAGTGAAACGTTTTAAATGGAGGAAAATAGATTTATATATTAAATATTAATTTATATAATTAATAATTTAAGGAACACAAGCCAGAAAAGTTGTGCATGTTTGTCCTTTACTACGTAAAAATATATTCATTGTAGAAAATACCTTTTATAAAAAAATTATCATTACCTCATGTCCCTTTCCACATTACCTTTTTTCTCTGCATATTTTGAATTTTTAAAATAAAAATGTAGTCATGGTTCACTGGCCTTGTAAACTAATTTCTACTTAAGATTAAATGGATAAGCGTTCTGGAAGCACAATCAGACACAATTTTACTGTGTTAATTTGTACATAACATAAAAATGTCTATTTTAACCATTTTTAAGTGTGCAAATAAGTGGCATTAAGTCCATTCACATTATTGTGCAACCATCACCGTCAGCCATCTTTGGAAGTTTTTCATATTCCCAAACTGAAACTCTGTACCCACGAAACAATAATTCTGCATTTCTCCCTCCTCCCAGCCTTTGGCGACCACTATTCTAATTCTGTCTCTCTGAATTTGACTATGTACCTCTCATAAGTGGAATCATCTAATATTTGTCCTTTTATGCCTATGTCACTTCACATAATGGCTTAAAGGTTTATTCAGGTTGTAACGTGTCAGAATTTCTTTTTTTCTAAAGGTGAATAAAATTCCCTTGTATGAATGTACCGTGTTTTGTCTCTCCAGTCATCCCTGGATGGATATATGGGTTATTTCCACATCTGACTATTTTGAATGATGCTGCTGTCAACGTTGTTGTACAAGTGTTCAAATTCCTGTTTTCAGTTCTTTTGGGGATCTACACGGAAGTGGAATTGCTGGATATGGTAGTCCTATGTCTAATTTTTTTCTATGTTTTCCATGGTGGCTGCACCATTTTACATTATACCAGCATTGCACAGAGTTCCAATCTTAAATATTTTCTTAAATTCTTTGAGCTGCCTTTCCGTAAAGTCAGTACTGTCTTTTGGTGCACAGAAGTTTTAAATTTGGATGAAGTCCAGTTTACCTATTTTTTCTTTGGTTGCCTGTTCTTTTGGTATCGTATCCAAAAAATTATTACTAAACCCAATATCAGGAGGCTCTTCCCTTGTGTTTTCACCTAAAGTTTTATAGTTTTAGTTCTTATGTTTGCATCTTTGATCCATTTTGTGTTAACTTTTGCATATGGTGTAAGGGAAGGGTCCAATTTCATTCTTTTGCATGTGGATATCCGACTTTCCCAACATCATTTGTTGAAAAGACTATCTTTTCCCTATTGAATGGTCCTGGCAACCCCATACAATTTAGAAAAATCAATTCGTTAAATATTTTAAGATCTTTGAGGAAATAGAAACTTTTCTTTCTCAGACAGGACTAGAGGCTGTAGCTCTTAGGTGGTTACAAAAGCGTGTTGTATTATAAATGACTGGAGGTTAAAAAATTTTTTAATACACCATGGAGTTCAACACAATCATTCACTCAAAAAATCTAAGTACATAATCTAATATATGGGTTTTACAGTTGCCCTTGGATCACAGGGTGGAAAAACCTGCCACTGCATGACCATGAGTACCTGGAGCAATAGCCTCTCTGGAGGCTGTTCCGAAGAGTGGCGGCTACTTTGTTTCTTGGAATGTGATGCAAATGCATCAGAGAACACTGGACTTTTTAAAATACTGAATGTGCCTCAAATCTACAATTAGACCAAGAAATATCTAAATGCCAGAGAAATATGGGAGAAGGCCATTTAAGCAAGAAACTGCAACATCTATTTATACAAAATCTGTTAAGTAATGTATTACAGAAAGACATTAGCTTAGCCATTTTGTTCTTATTTCTACTCTTCTATCTCATTTCTTTGCCAAATAACTTAGATGAGTGCTCATTATTAAAATGGTCACAGTTTAGTCAAGTGACCAATCCTTAACTCTGCCTTTGATAAAATGCAGTTAGCAGAACTTCCTGATTCCTATTTAAAATGCAATACCTGTGAAAGTATATTCTTTTTTTTTTTGAATTATATTTTATTTTCTTATACAGCAGGTTCTTATTAGTTACCTATTTTATACATATTAGTGTATACATGTCAATCCCAATCTCCCAATTCATCCCACCCCCACCCCACCCCCCCAGCCACTTTCCCCACTTGGTGTCCATACGTTTGTTCTCTACATCTGTGTCTCTATTTCTGCCCTGCAAACCGGTTTATCTGCACCATTTTTCTAGGTTCCACATATATGCATTAGTATACGGTATTTGTTTTTCTCTTTCTGACTTACTTCACTCTGTATGACAGTCTCTAGATCCATACACGTCTCTACAAATGCCCCAATGTCGTTCCTTTTTATGGCTGAGTAATATTCCATTGTATATATGTGCCACAACTTCTTTATCCATTCATCTGTCGATGGGCATTTAGGTTGTTTCCATGACCTGGCTATTGTAAATAGTGCTGCAATGAACATTGGGGTGCATGTGTCTTTTTGAATTACGTTTTTTTCTGGGTATATGCCCAGTAGTGGGGTTGCTAGGTCATATGGTAATTCTATTTTTAGTTTTTTAAGAAACCTCCATACTGTTCTCCATAGTGGCTGTATCAATTTACATTCCCACCAACAGTGCAAGAGGGTTCCCTTTTCTCCACACCCTCTCCAGCATTTGTTTGTAGATTTTCTGATGATGCCCATTCTAACTGCTGTGAGGTGATACCTCATTGTAGTTTTGATTTGCATTTCTCTAATGATTAGTGATGTTGAGCAGCTTTTCATGTGCTTCTTGGCCATCTGTATGTCTTCTTTGGAGAAATGTCTATTTAGATCTTCTGCCCACTTTTGGATTGGGTTGTTTGTTCTTTTAATATTGAGCTGCATGAGCTGTTTACATATTTTGGAGATTAATCTTTTGTCCATTGATTTGTTTGCAAATATTTTCTCCCATCCTGAGGGTTGTCTTTTTGTCTTGTTTGTAATTTCCTTTGCTTTAGAAAAGCTTTAAGTTTCATTAGGTCTCATTTGCTTATTTTTGTTTTTATTTCCATAACTCCAGGAAGTGGATCAAAAAAGATCTTGCTGTGATTTATGTCAAAGACTGTTCTTCCTATGTTTTCCTCTAAGAGTTTTATAGTGTCCAGTCTTACATTTAGGTCTCTAATCCATTTTGAGTTTATTTTCATGTATGGTGTTAGGGAGTGTTCTAATTTCATTCTTTTACATGCAGCTGTACAGTTTTCCCAGCACCACTTATTGAAGAGACTGTCTTTTCTCCATTGTATATCCTTGCCTCCCTTATCATACAGTAGTTGACCATAGGTGCATGGGTTTACCTCTGGGCTTCCTGTCCTTTTCCATTGATCTATATTTCTGTTTTTGTGCCAGTACCATGTTGTCTTGATTACTGTAGCTTTGTAGTATAATCGGAAGTCAGGGAGTCTGATTCCTCCAGCTCCATTTTTTTTCCCCTCAAGACTGCTTGGCTCTTTGGGGTCTTTTGTGTCTCCATACAAATTTTAAGATTTTTTTGTTCTAGTACTGTAAAAAATGCCACCAGTTATTTGTAGGGATTGCATTGAATCTCTGGATGCCTTTGGGTAGTGTAGACATTTTCACAATATTGATTCTTCCAATCCAGTAACATGGTATATCTCTCCATCTGTTTGTGTCATCTTTGATTTCTTTCATCAGTGTCTTATAGTTTTCTGAGTACAGGTCTTTTACCTCCTTAGTTAGATTTATTCCTAGGTATTTTATTCTTTTTGTTGCAATGGTGAATGGGATAGTTTCCTTAATTTCTCTTTCTGATCTTTCATTGTTAGTGTATAGGAATGCAAGAGATTTCTGTGCATTTATATTGTATCCTGAAACTTTACCAAACTCACTGATTAGCTCTAGTAGTTTTCTCGTGGCATCTTTAGGATTCTCTATGTATAGTATCATGTCATCTGCAAGCAGTGACAGTTTTACTTCTTCTTTTCCAATTTGTATTCCTTTTATTTCCTTTTCTTCTCTGATTGCCATGACTAGGACTTCCAAAACTACGTTGAATAATAGTGGTGAGAGTGGACATCCTGTCTTGTTCCTGACCTTAGAAGAAATGCTTTCAGTTTTTCACCATTGAGAATGATGTTTGCTGTGGGTTTGTCCTATGTGGCCTTTATTATGTTGAGGTAGGTTCCCTCTATGCCCACTTTCTGGAGAGTATTTATCATAAATGGGTGTTGAATTTTGTCAAAAGCTTTCTCTGCATCTATTGAGATGATCATATGGTTTTTATTCTTCAATTTGTTAATATTGTGTATCACATTGATTGATTTGTGTATACTGAAGAATCCTTGCATCCCTGGGATAAATCCCACTTGATCGTGGTGTATGATCCTTTTAATGTGTTGTTGGATTCTGTTTGTTAGCATTTTGTTGAGGATTTTTGCATCTGTATTCATCAGTGATATTGGTCTGTAATTTTCTTTTTTTGTGGTATCTTTGGTTTTGGTTTCAGGGTGATGGTGGCCTCATTTAATGAGTTTGGGAGTGTTCCTTCCTCTGCAATTTTTTGGAAGAGTTTGAGAGGATGGGTTTTAGCGCTTCTCTGAATGTTTGATAGAATTCACCTGTGAAGCCATCTGGTCCTGGACTTTTATTTGTTGGAAGATTTTTTTTTTTCTTTTACGGTACGCGGGCCTCTCACTGTTGTGCCCTCTCCCGTTGTGGAGCACAGGCTCCGGACGCGCAGGCTCAGCGGCCATGGCTCGCGGGCCCAGCCGCTCCGCGGCACGTGGGATCCTCCCGGACCAGGGCACGAACCCACGTCTCCTGCATCGGCAGGCGGACTCCCAACAACTGCGCCACCAGGGAAGCCCTGTTGGAAGATTTTTAATCACAGTTTCAATTTCATTACTTGTGATTGGTCTGTTCATATTTTCTATTTCTTCCTGGTTCAGTCTACCTTTCTAAGAATTTGTCCATTTCTTCCAGGTTGTCCATTTTATTGGCATAGAGTTGCTTGTAGTAGTCTCTTAGGATGCTTTGTATTTCTGTGGTGTCTGTTTTAACTTGTTTTTCACTTTCTAATTTTTTTGATTTGATTCCTCTCTCTTTTTCTTGTTGAGTCTGGCTAAAGGTTTATCAATTTTGTTTATCTTCTCAAGGAACCAGCTTTCCGTTTTATTGATCTTTGCTATTGTTTTCTTTGTTTCTATTTCATTTATTTCTGCTCTGATTTTTATGATTTCTTTCCTTCTACCAACCTTCTACTTGTTTGTTCTTCTTTCTCTAGAGCCTTGAGGTGTAAGGTTAGGTTGTCTCTTTGAGATTTTTCTTGTTTCTTGAGGTAGGATTATATTGCTCTAAACCTCCCTCTTAGAACTGCTTTTGCTGCATCCCATAGGTTTTGGATCATCGTGTTTTTATTGTCATTTGTCTCTAGGTATTTTTTGATTTCCTCTTTGAGTTCTTCAGTGATCTCTTGGTTATGTAGTAACGTACTGTTTAGCCTCCATGTGTTTGTGTTTTTTACGTTTTTTTCCCTGTAATTGATTTCTAATCTCATAGGGTTGTGGCCGGAAAAGATGCTTCATATGATTTCAATTTTCTTAAATTTTTCAAGGCTTGATTTGTGACCCAAGATGTGATCTATCCTGGAGAATGTTCCGTGTGCACTTGAGAAGTAAGTGTAATCTGCCCTTTTTGCATGGAATGTCCTATAAATATCAATTAAATCTATCTGATCTATTGTGTCTTTTAAAGCTTGTGTTTGCTTATTAATTTTCTATCTGGATGATCTGTCCATTGGTGTAAGTGAGATGTTAAAGTCCCCCACTATTATTGTGTTACTGTCGATTTCCTCTTTTATAGCTGTTAGCAGTTGCCTTATGTATTGAGGTGCTCCTATGTTGGGTGCATAATATTTATAATTGTTATATCTTCTTCTTGGATTGATCCCTTGATCATTATGTAGTGTCCTTCCTTGTCTCTTGTTACATTCTTTATTTTAAAGTCTATTTTATGTGATATGAGTATTGCTACTCCAGTTTTCTTTTGATTTCCATTTGCATGGAATATCTTTTTTCATCCCCTCACTTTCAATCTGTATGTGTCACTAGGTCTGAAGTGGGTATCTTGTAGACAGCATATATATGTATCCTGTTTTGTATCCATTCAGCAAGCCTGTGTCTTTTGGTTGGAGCATCTATCCATTCACCTTTAAGGTAATTATCGATATGTATGTTTCTATTACTATTTTCTTAATTGTTATGTGTTTGTTTTTGTAGGTCCTTTTCTTCTCTTGTGTTTCCCACTTAGAGAAGTTCCTTTAACATTTGTTGTAGAGCTGGTTTGGTGGTGCTGAATTCTCTTAGCTTTTGATTGTCTGTAAAGCTTTTGATTTCTTTCTCGAATCTGAATGAGATCCTTGCCGGGTAGAGTAATCTTGGTTGTAGGTTCTTCCCTTTCATCACTTTAAATATATCATGCCACTCCCTTCTGGCTTGTAGAGTTTCTGCTGAAACATCAGCTGTTAACCTTATGGGAGTTCCCTTGCATGTTATTTGTCATTTTTCCCTTGCTGCTTTCAGTAATTTTTCTTTGTCTTTAATTTTTGTCAATTTGATTACTATATGTCTCTGTGTGTTTCTCCTTGGGTTTATCCTGCCTGGGACTCTGCGCTTCCTGGACTTGGGTGGCTATTTCCTTTCCCATGTTAGGGTAGTTTTTGACTATAATGTCTTCAAATATTTTCTCAGGTCCCTTCTCTCTCTCTTCTCCTTCTGGGACCCCTATAATGCAAATGTTGTTGCATTTAATGTTGTCCCAGAGGTCTCTTAGGCTGTCTTCATTTCTTTTTATTCTTTTTTCTTTATTCTGTTCCACAGCAGTGAATTCCACCATTGTATCTTCCAGGTCACTTATCCGTTCTTCTGCCTCAGTTATTCTGCTATTGATTCCTTCTAGTGTATTTTTCATTTCAGTGATTGTATTGTTCATCTCTGTTTGTTTGTTCTTTAATTCTTGTAGGTCTTTGTTAAACATTTCTTGCATCTTCTCAATCTTTGCCTCCATCCTTTTTCCGAGGTCCTGGATCATCTTCACTATCATTATTCTGAATTTTTTTTCTGGAAGGTTGTCTGTCTCCACTTCATTTATTTGTTTTTCTGGGGTTTTATCTTGTTCCTTCATCTGGTACAAAGTCCTCTGCCTTTTCATTTTGTCTATCTTTCTGAGAATGTGGTTTTCCTTCCACAGGCTGCTGAATTGTAGTTCTTGCTTCTGCTGTCTGCCCTCTGATGGATGAGGCTATCTGTGTGAAAGTATATTCTTGTGTGCATCTGTCTAGATTTCTTTTGCTTACTAGTTAAACAGGATATGATTCTTTACCCCATCTCTGGAAGTTTTAAACCATAAGGGAGTGAACAAATCTCATGTGGTGGTATTCAACACCCTGAGACCACTTAACAGCTCTGCCCAATATAACAACTCCCTCCAATTTGATTAAATTTAATGAGCCGAGAATTATGCTTAAGAAACAGTATCCAGACAACTGTCCATTTGTAAAGTGGTTTATTATCACTTATAATTTTATGGAAAATAACCTGTTTATGACAACAGACTGTTGATATTTATATGAAGCCATTTATGAAACAACTTACTTTTCTGAGCTACTGTAACATTGCTTTTCCTGTAGGGTTAAACAGTCAGCCAATTCATTAAATCAATCAATCAAAAAGAATTAATTAAGCTCTGACCTTCTGCTCATTCTCCTTTGCTTGGCGTAGTTTGAGAATTTCTATAGAGACAATCTACATGTTCCTTCCCTGACAGTTTTCTCAGACTCAGCCTCTCCATTTTAAAACCTAAGATTCCCACCACCATCCTGATTTTACAGCAAATGGGCACAGAGCATGATAGATATATATCAATGAAATTATGGCAAGCGTCTTGGAGCAGTAGGTAAACTTGTGACCTTGTGTCACTTTCCCCACATTCCTCATCCCTACTCCCAAGTCTATAAACAACCCTCTGAACACAGGAGGATCTCTTCTGCAAATCTGACCTGGGTGTTCTGCCATCCACTTAACTTCTCCTCCTAGAATGAGAGAATATCATCTGGGCACAGGGTGCTATTAATAATAAAATGCATTTAAAAGAAGCAGTTGTGGTTTCCTTCAACCAGAACTCTGTGTTCTCTACTGAACTCTTACATGCTATTTTATCTGGCCATGTTAGCAGTGCTCCCCAAGAACGATCAGATTTTTTATTCAGAGAATAAATTAGTTCTCAAAAATAGAGGCTGGCTTCCTCAGTGGAGTCTATAGATTTGAGGATAAAGTTTAGATGTGCTTGAATCCACAGCTACAGGTCTGCTTCGAGGCTGATGAAACCAGGATAGGGAGGCAACAAGCATTAGGCGTTGAGGGGGGACATACAGGACACAAGGAAAAACAAAAATAAGCCACACAGTGGAGTCAGTAACTCAGTCAAACATCTAAAGTTTACATTGAGAAGATATCCTTTGTTTTGGTTTTTGAGGTAATCATACAGAGAATTGGGGATGCTTGATTACACAGTTGTTTTTCTTTTTTGTGGTCTTAGAATTTTTAAAAGCATGTTTCAGTGTGCCTTTAGAATTGGTGAATGAATGAACCTCATTTTTTAAAACTTGAGATTATCATTGGAGGTAAGTTGCAGAGCGTTTGTCACCAAGAAATGATCAAGCAAAAACACCCAGGAGGCACAGGGCAAAACACCCTCCTGGAGGCCGATGGGGTGGGAAGAGGCTCAGCCCAGGGCAGGCAGCATGCCTTCTGTGTGGCTCACCTGTCTTTTCCTCCTTTCACGTGACACCAGGTAAGTCAGCACTGGCACTGAAGTCCAGAGCCTGGCCCTGGGGAGCTTTCGTTCTTTATCTCACCATGTCCTCAGTGCTCATGTTTCATTCTTCTGGTGCCCTCTGGCATCCAGAGTCCAGTTTGCCAAATGAGTGATGGGGGCTGGGGCGTGAGGGATGAGGGCAAAGTTCCCAAGGCTCAGATTCCTTTTCTAAGTTCTGCTGGCCTGAATCACATTTATTTTTTCACTTTAGAAGGGAATCTGGCACCACCCTTGATTTTGTTATTTCCCACTGCTGTGACCATCTTCCTCTGTAAAATGGGGCATACAATATCACCCATCTCCTGGGGCAGTGGTTCTCCAAGAGGGTCTCCTGACTGGTAGCATCTGCATTACGTGGAAACTTGTTAGAAAAACAAATTCTGGAACCCCCTCCCAGACCCACTGAATCCGACACTTGGGAGATGGAGATCGGCAATCTGACCCTGAGGTGATTCAGATGCACCCTCAAGTTGGAGAACCACTGTCATAGGGTTGTTGGGAACAGTAAATGAAGGAGCACATATAAAAAGCTCAGAACATTGCCTGGCACCTGTGTTATTTAGATATGAGAATCATGATTATCATCGCAGGAATCTTTTCTAATCATGCTTTAATTTCCAGGAGTACCAGGTACTCACAGGTGGAGATGCCCTTCCTGTGGAACAAACCCCAGGGCATTTATATACACAAACTCTCCCCAAAACACAAAGATTTCCTCTGTTTGACTACTTACCTTAATGATATAGGAATTGAATTTTACTTATGTCCTATTTCTTTTTTAATATATAACATTATTTTAACATATAATCCACCATTTTAAAGTGAATATTTTGTAGTTTTTTAGTATATTCACTATGATATGCAACCATCACCACCATCTAATTCCAGAACATTCGCATCACTCCAAAAAGAAACTTCGTACTTATTAGTCTCAGTTAGTCCCAATTCCCTCCAACTCCAGTTCCCATAATCTACGTTGGGGCTCTATGGATTTGTCTATTCTGGACATTTCATAGAAATGGAATCATGAAAAATGTGACCTTTTGTGCCTGGCTCCTTCAGTTAGCATAAAGTCTTCAAGGATTTTTCATATTATAACATGTATCAGTACTTCATCCCTCTTTATGGCTGAGTAATATTTCAATGTATGAATACACCATCTTTTTAAAATTCATTCATCAGTTGATGGACGTTTGAATTTTTCTCACTTTTTTGGCTATTAAGAATAATGTTGCCATGAACTTTTGTGTACAAGTTTTTGCATGAAGGTAATTTTTTATTTCTCTTGGGTATATACGTAGGATTGGTATGTATAATTTTCTGAGGAAATACCAGACTGTCTTCCACAGTGGCTACATCATCTTACTTTCTCACCAGCATCATATGAGGGTTCTAATTTCTCCACATCCTCTTTAAGACATCTTATTGTCCATTTTGAAATGGTGTCCACGCTAGTAGGTAGAAGTGATAGCTAGTGGTTTTGATTTGCATTTCCCTAATGAATGATGATGTTGAATATCTTTTCATGTGCTTGTTGGCTATGTGTATATATTCTTTGGAGAAACATCTATTCAAATCATTTGCCCATTTTTAAAATTGGGTTATTTATCCTTTTATTGTTGAGTTGTAAGAGTTCTTTATATATTTTGGGTATTATGCATTTATGAGCTGTGTGATTTGCAAATATTTTTTCCCATTCTGTTGTTTGGATTTTCACTCTTTTGATAGTGTTCTTTTTCAAAATTGTGGTAAAATACACATAACATAAAATTTACATTTTAACCATTTTAAGTATACAGTTCAGTGGTAATAAGTACATTCACATTTTGTGCACCCATGACCACCATCTGTCTCCAGAATTATTTTCAACTTGCAAAACTGAACCTTTGTCCCATTACATAATAACTCTCCATTCCTCCCTTCCCCCAGCCACTGGCAACCATCATTCTATATTCTGTGAATATACTACAAACCACTGAATTGTCCATTGTAATATGGTGACTTTTCTGATATGTGAATTATATCTCAATTTAAAGAAAAGCAAGGAACTTCCCTGGTGGTGCAGAGGATAAGACTCCATGCTCCCAATGCAGGGGGCCCAGGTTCAATCCCTGGTCAGGGAAGGAGATACCACATGCATGCTGCAACTAAGAGTTCACATGCCACAACTAAGGAGCCTGCCTGCCACAACTAAGACCAGGCGCAACTGAATAAATAAATAAATATTAAAAAACAAAAAGAAAAGAAAAGTGAGAGAGAGAGATTGATTGAAATCATTGGACATTTTATGATGTCTCATAATGTCGCTATTGTCTCGTGGATTTTACTAAGAATTGTCTGCCCTTCTCCCAAGAGACCCCTTACCGGGATACTGAGGAGGAGGAAACAGTTTGTGGAAAAATGGTAAAAATGAGCATAGAGGTAAGACTCATCTTAACCAAATGTCTCATCTACTGATTTCCACGTGTACCAGCATAATAAAATCATTGGCATTTACCCCTGCTGAGCACCCTCCGGATCTAGGCACTGAACCCCACAGTCAATAAAACCTGTAAACACAATGGGAAGTTGTCACCTCAGAATGGATAGTTTGATCATTTGCCCAGTGGATGAAAGGGCAAAAAATTGGGACTTGTTTGAACTTTCATTTCTGTTTTATCTTTTTGGTTTTCCTTTTGGATTGAAGAAGCAGTGAAAACCATTTATGCTTTCTCTTCTTCCTGTTTATCATTTTGATTGAGGTGGAAGAAAGCATTAATAAATAATCATGTTTTGCTGGACATAGTAAACTTTGAAAACACAAATTACAGAGCATCCCAAGGCTTCTATTTCAAAACTTTTCTATGTTACTGCCATGTTTGCATTAAAACAATCACGGAAAAATGACAAACCAACAGAAACAACAATTTTTATAGCCCTTGACTTCATGGTTTTACCACCGATTGCACTGACTTTGAAACATAGATAACTCCAATCTCATCTTTGGTAGTCATGAACTTTGTACAAATAACTTATCTTGGGACTTCCCTTGTGGGGCAGTGGTTAAGAATCTGCCTGCTAATGCAAGGGACACAGGTTTGATTCTTGGTCCGGGAAGATCCTACATGCCGTGGAGCAACTAAGCCCGTGCACCACAACTACTGAGCCCGTGCACCTAGAGCCCGTGCTCCGCAATGAGAGAAGCCACTGCAATGAGGAGCCCGCACACTGCAACAAAGAGTAGCCCCCACTCGTAGCAACTAGAGAAAGCCCGCGCGGCAATGAAGACCCAATGCAGCCAAAAATAAATAAAAAGATATAAATAAATTTTTTAACCCCCCCCAAACCCCAAATAACTTATCGTCTCCAAGCTTTGGTTTCATCCACTATAAAATGTGGATAATACTAATGACCGCATAAGACTGCATTAAAAATTAAATGAGATAACATGAGTATTGATACAAGCAGCCCCTTACAGAATTTCTCCCTCGAAAATGGACATATCCTTGAGAAATGACATTCAGTCCAAAGGCACACTATCATTGCAGTGAGCTCTGTTGCCACTGTCTGTTGATCATGTCATTGCTTTTACCATTCATCTAGAACCCTACTGTAAGGCAGTAGAGAAGTTTGTAACTCGATTCAGGGAAGCAGTCCTCAATCACCATAAAACCATGGGAGCTGGCACCCTTCCCATTCAGCGTGGTCCTCTGCCAGATCTCCTCCATTTTTTCCACATTATTGTCCTAGTCTCCCTCCAGGGACTCATGAACCTATGAGTGGATTTGAAATCCTCTAAGAGGGCGATAGACTTGTAAAGTATGCTTCCAGTTGAGTGGTAGGCATGAGACAAAGGCTATTGAGGAGTTAAGGCCTCATGCACACAGCACTGGCCTAGAGTGCCAGGCCTGTGTCTAGAGTGACACGAATGACCAAGCATTGCCTTTACTGCCAGCCCTTTAGCCAGATCTGTAGGACTGGGTGTTGGCTCCATTTCCTCTCCACTCTGTTCCTCCTGCAGGTACTGTATAAGGTGTTGGAATGGAAGGGCAGGAGCCTTGGGATAATAACAGCACAATGGCTAGATTCAGGAAGTGATGTTTTGCTATTCATTCTAGGAAACCTTGCTGAGTCTGCTTTATGTCAGGCCCTGTGCTGAGGAATCAGTGATGAACAAACACTGATATTTCCCTACGCTGGAGGAGCTCACGTCCATGCAGTAGGCATGAATCAAATATTCCCTTTGGATAATATATAGACTTGCGCTTCCTTTCTTCCTCTATTGACCTAACAATCTGTCACTTTCTCATGTTGTGCGTCCCCAAGTGATGAAGTTTCCATGTAGCCATCCCATCCCCCTGGTGGAGGGAGGCTCAGAATGTACGGCAGCCTCCTCTTCTCTGGATTTCATCAGGAAAAGGAGGAATCCAGAACGACGTTTAATAAAAGACCTTCTGACCTAGTGCCCTTCGTTACAGATCAAACATGCCTGGAGGATTCAGGTGTCTCTGCCGTAATCACAGGGCCCAGCATCTGCCACCTGGCTCTGCTCCAGCTCACCCAGTTGTGACCTGATGTTTGGTCTCAGTCTTCAGGGAGTCGTCTGACTGCACCATTGACCCTCAGGCTGCCCGCATGGTGTCCCTGTGGTGACCTCACTATTACCCTCTGCAGGTGCCCCCGTATTAACAGAGAAAACAAGGGCCAATATTCCAATCAGAGAGGACAGGTAGTGGTGGAATGGTGCAGCCTCACCACTTTGGAGTTATTTCTCAGGGGGGCAAAATGTTTATTTTAACAGAATGGGTAGGGAACCCATCCCCTGTCCACCACTGAGGTATTATCAATACGTCTAGGATCATAAATGGCATCAATAATACAAACACTTCTATTTTAGATCCAATACTATACCATGGATATCTTACCTTGTCAATACATACAGCCTTCCATTGTTCAACCGTAATTCCCGTAACAATCTCCTTTTTACCTACTGATGGACAGTTAGATTATCTTTCGTTTTTTCTTTTATAACACGGCAGTCGATACCTTTGCACATATATCTTTGTAGATGTGTATAAATAGTATTATAAAATTAATTCCTGGAAATGGAACTACTCGCTGAAAAATGTTATTTCAATGTGTAATCCCACCTGTAGTGAATTTCCTCACAACTCGTAAACCAGCTCTTTTAATAGGCAAAATGTGATCTAATTTATATATCTTTTGGGGGGGGGGTGTTCTAATTTCAACTTTCTTATTATAAAATCAAAGTATTATTATTTTCACCATTGTGTTTATCATTATCATGGTCATTACCCTAAATAATTGATGTAAACTGTATTTACCATGTATTGAGAACCCATTCCATGCAGAGTTGATTTAATATAATTTAATTCGCTCCTCACAACAATGATATGAGGTAAGAGTTATTCATTGTACAACTGAAAAACAAAATGTGAGTTACTTTGTGCCCTTAGGCAAGTAACTTTAATTCTCTGTGCTTCTATTCTAAGAACAGAAAAAGGGAAATAATATCTTCCTTATCTACTACATAGGGGCGAAATATTTTTACAGTATTAAAGTACTATATATCTGCCAGACATTTTATGGTGTCTGTGAATTGTTCGGGTGACAACGTGAGACTTGATATGTTCACAGTTTAAAAGTGCTGAGAAAGATGGCAGAACAGAAATAAGACTGAAAAGACATGAGGTCTGAGTGCTGGGATGTGGCCTAATCACCAGCAAGCTGTGCGACGTAAGTCACATAATCAATCTTTCTCTGGACCTCCTTTTCCTCATTTCTTTTTCTTTCTTTCTTTCTTTTTTTTTTTAAAGCAGGCACAGCGTTTATTAGAAGCACAGTACTCGTGGGAGAGCACATGGGCAACCTTGCAGAGTGAGTTGCGCACTTCCTCATTTCTAACATATAAAATATAAAAGTAAGGAGTTGGACTAGATGGAGTTCAACTTCTTCAGGGTTAAAATGTCTAGAACTATTAGCTGGCTTAAATCCACAACTGGGCTTTAAAATCTTTTTTTGAGCAACATGGATAGACCTAGAGATTATCATACTAAGTGAAGTAAGCCAGACAGAGAAAGACAAATATCATATGATATCACTTATATGTGGAATCTAAAAAAAAAAATGATACAAATGAACTTATATACAAAACAGAAATAGACCCACAGACATAGAAAACAAACCTACGGTTACCAAAGGGGAAAGGTGTGGGGAGGGATAAGAGTTTGGGATGAACACATACACACTACTATATATAAAATAGATAACCAAAAAGGACCTACTGTACAGCACAGGGAACTCTATTCAATATTTTGTAATAACCTATAAGGGAAGAGAATCTGAAAAAAACCAGGTATATATGTGTGTGTAACTGAATCACTTTGCTGTACACCTGAAACTAACACAACATTGTAAATCAATTACACTTCAATAAAAAGAAAATCTTTTTTTATTGTCAGCTTTGAGGTATCTTTCACAAACAATAAACTTCATCAGTTTTAAGTGCACAGGTTGATGAGTTTGACAAATGCATCCAGTTGTGTAGCCACCACCACAGTCATGATACAGAACATTCCCATCACTCCACTAAGTTCCCTCCTGCCTCTTTGTAGTCCATCCCCTCCCCCAAGCCCAGCCCCTGGCCCTCAGTCATCTGCTTTCTGGCACTGTAGTTTTGCCCTTATTAGAAGTTTATATAAATGGACTCATACAGTACGCTTTCCCTGTGTCTGGCTTCTTCCACTTAACACTATGCTTTTCAGATCCATATCTTTTTTTTTTTTTTTTTTTTTGCGGTACGCGGGCCTCTCACTGTTGTGGCCTCTCCCGTTGCGGAGCACAGGCTCCGGACGCGCAGGCTCAGCGGCCATGGCTCACGGGCCCAGCCGCTCCGCGGCATGTGGGATCCTCCCAGACCGGGGCATGAATCCGTGTCCCCTGCATCGGCAGGCGGACTCCCAACCACTGCGCCACCAGGGAAGCCCCATATCTTTGATTATTAGTGCATTTTGTTATAATTTGTATAGGTTCTTTGTATTTCATCTAAAATAGACTGTTTACGTCTTTGCCCATTTTCTATTGGCTCATTGCTCATTTCATTGTAAATTTATAGAAGCACATTTTTTAAAAGTCAGTGAATAACATGGGAGTTGATTTTATTTATCTAAAGCTTCTTGAGTGTCTTTTTCCACCCAATGGCCTACTTGGAGCAGCGATGGCCATAGATGTCACGTTCTTTCTCTCTTCTGCCACCTCTGGAGGTGCTTCCTCCCTTCCACCTCCCAGCTACCCACAGAGGAGCACGCGCTGCCCATGTGGGACTGAGGGGCCCTGGAAGGGGAAAGGAGAGGACAGAGCCCCTGCTTCCACCCATCACTGCTCCTCGGCGCCCGTCTGGGGTGATGTCCCAGCCGCAGACTTCTATCTCCCGACCCAGTTCGTTGTCCCTGAGCCTGGGCACCTGGTCCTGGGACCAGACACCCCGCATGGCCAAAGCCTGGATTTGCTCTTACCTGCAGCCAAGCCTCCTTTTAGTCCTGTGCAATAGGATGAACCAAGGGGAGGAGGAGGGACTGTCACCCTCATCACGTTCTGCCTCATTTTCCCCCCAATAAAGACTCAGAAAACCTCCGCAGGGAGGGGCGTTCTCCACGTTGGCCACTTCCAAATCCTTAGCGAAAAGGGAAGGCTGGGCAGGTGTACGGGGCTGGGGAACAAAGGGTGGTGGGAAACCTACTGGGATAGACAAGGTCACTCCAGCCGCACTCAGCCCGAGGCCGCCTGGATGCCACTCCCATGTCTCCTCTTTCCCAGGCTGCACTGTCGTGTTGCAATGATGGGAAGAGCCCGCCATCTCTTGCTGCCCCGAAGGCCTTGATCTATTGCACTGGGACATGTGTGTGCCCGGCTTCCAGGGAGACCTTGCTGCCCACAGGGGTGAGGTTCTACTGGGTACCATCAATGTGGCACCGCCTCAGGTGTACCCAGGGTAGTGAGCTGTCCTGTACCAGCCTCAGTGCCTAACCACAAAGCACTTGACACCTGGGGGAAAATACGACTTGTTTTCCAATCAGCCCATTGGCCAAACACTAAGGGCACACGACCTGCTTATAATCAGGGGTTACCCTGTTTAAATCTCATAGAAGGCTTAAGAGTGCTTCTCAGTCAGGCATAGGTGCATTTTGTTCAGTGTTCCTTTTTATTCTGACTCTATCTAGTTCAAGATGGAATTGAAGAGGACATACTGTAGCATGGAGTAATTCAAAATGAGGATGGTGACAATGGTGAAAAAACAGTCTTGATTCAATTCCAATGCCCACCTAAAACCTCTTTTATTAAAAACTGTTAGCTGGAAAATATGTACATAACTGTCCTCCTATGATAATTTCAAATGTGTTTTTGTCCGAGAATTTCTTTATGGAACTCTCCAAAATTCCCAACTCTTAACTAACTGAATCTTCCTTAGAATCTTCAAATTCCCCAAGTCTTTAGGGATTTTGATGGACCTCGTAAAAGGATTCTGGAGTTTTCGACTCAAGAGTCCACAAAGGCCCTCCCAAACCTTTAGTCTGACTCTTGGCTCCCTAAAGAGACTGGGAGCCGTTCTCAGCATCTTTCTGTGGAAGGACAATCTGCTCCATCCTCTGCTGCAACACAAGTAAACATTGTGAAGCTCGATGGTGAGTTTCAATGAGTATATTTTACCACGTGTGACCCAGGTAGGCTCGGACTTAACAGGTATGTTTGCGCTGTTTCATATTCAAATGCACAGTTCCAACAGTTTAGTTTATAAGTTGTATTCTTTGTCTTCCTTGTATTCTGTCAAGCACCAGGTACAGTGTCATCCCTGTGTGGGTGCTCTGCAAACACTAGTTGGTTGGTGATCAGGAAAATGATGTTGACAAATGACTCCATGAAACTGATGAATCATTTGGTGGACGAGGCCAGGTACAGCAATTATGTATTGTTGCTTCACCCAACAGGTAATGTTTCATAACTCAGAGCAACATAGAATATTTTGCCTGTCAGTGTCTGGTCACTATTTCCAGTCGGAGCCAAAAAGGCTTCTTTGTAGAGTAAAACTTTTCAACAACATTGACCCTGTAGGCAGACTTTTAATATGAGATATAGCTGTTTCCTTTGGTTCAGGCTACTACCAAAACCTGGCTCCCTCATACGTTGGCAATAGAATAAACAAAAAGATGAAGCAAGAAGTTTGAATCAGCTAATGAAAACAATCTAATCCATGTGAGTATTAACACTTCAATGGTACTGTTCCCATCCCCCAACCCCGCGGAATGATCTGGACTTTTTAAAACAAATTGGTTGTGGAATAGACAAATTTACAGAAAAACTTTTGATTTATCCATATGAGATTGTTGATATTCGATGACTTTTGACCTTCAGAATGGCAATTTCAAGTGGTTCAAATTAATAAAAGATTTAAGAATTCTTGCTTTGTTTAAACCTCTAAGTCTTTTCAAATGTTTTTTCACCCTATATGACATCTCTCTTTCCACCTTTTCTCTAACGAATACATTTGTATTTATTCTTTAATACCCAGTTGAAATGTCACCACCCTTAGAAGGCAGTTTATTTTTTTGCTTTCCCGTAGGTCATAATGCAAACTTCCATTGCAGGCACTTATTACACATATTATTGATATTTTATTTATGTCTATTACTCAATTATGTTATGAAGTTATGCAGTAACTGGACTAAGTTTTGTAATTGTATGAATACTTTATTAAATGTAGGTAAAATATTTGCAAAATTATAAAGCAGTATTCAAATTGTAAAAAAAAAAAGAGAATTCTTTTACTCAGAATATATCTATATAAACATAAATAAAGACTAAAGTAAAGAAGCAAATTCTTAATACTTGCTTCATGGACTTCCCTGGTGGCTCAGTGGTTAAGAATTCACCTACCAATGCAGGGGACACAGGTTCTATCACTGGTCCGGGAAGATCCTGTGTGCTACGGAAAAACTAAGCCCGTGTGCCACAACTATTGAGCCTGTACTCTAAAGCCTGCAAGCCACAACTACTGAACCTGCGCGCCTAGAGCCCATGCGCCACAACAAGAGAAGCCACCACAATGAGAAGCCCGTGCACCGCAACGAATAGTAGCCCTCCTCGCTCGCTACGACTAGAGAAAGCCTGCATGCAGCAACGAAGACCCAATGCAGCCAAAAGTAAATAAATTTAAAAAAAAAAAAAGAAAACTTGCTTCCTGGCAAATTCATAATTACTTTCAGTTGATCTTCCTTTTCAGGTCTAAGTGAGGTGAAAAAGTACTTTATGTGTTTTCTTTTTTTTTTTTTAATTAAAATAATATTTATTTTATTTATTTATTTTTGGCTGTGTTGGGTCTTTGTTGCTGCATGAGGACTTTCTCTAGTTGAGGCGAGCAGGGGCTACTCTTCGTTGTGGTGCGCGGGCTTCTCATTGCGGTGGTCTCTCTTGTTGCAGAGCACGGGCTCTAGGCACATGGGCTTCAGTAGCTGTGGCACGTGGGCTCAGAAGTTGTGGCACATGGGCTTAGTTACTCCGCAGCATGTGGGCTCTTCCTGGACCAGGGCTTGAACCGGTGTCCCCTGCATTGGCAGGCGGATTTTTAACCACTGCGCCACCAGGGAAGCCCACTTTATGTGTTTTCTAAACATTAAGTTTTATGTTAATTTTGAAACAAAACTCAAGACAAAAACTTTAACTTAAAATTTAAAACAAGAAAAGAATTTAGGAAAAATTTAGAATTTTAAACATGAGGACTTTTTCTACAGAAGCGCAAATCTGGTACTTAGATGTATTTCTTTGGACAATCAGACTTTAACATTTTAGGTCAGGGACAAGATATTGGGTCTGCACAATCATTAACACTTTAAAAAATGTGAATCCTTTAGATCAGGGTGGCATCCTGCACTCAACAAAGGCCTCACCACTCTCTACTCTTCCCCTTCAGCATTTATTTACATTTTTCTGGGGGCCCTCCAAGGCATTTAGATTTGCAACCTCTGTCTTGGATGAATTTATGTCTCATCGCTTTTGCTCCTCTGATGTGATGAGAACATTCTGAGTCAAGGAGTTCAGAGGAGAGACCCTGCTCCCACCATAGATTCCATCTCATGACCTGTCTTGTTCTCACAGTATAAGCAAAAAGAGATGAAATACCAGAAGGTGCTCACTCTCTCATAATCCAGGAGATGCAAATTAAGATCTTTTTCTATTTTTAACCTCTCAGCTATGTGAAAGTGTAAAAGACTGATGATATTTACGGTTGGTGAGAGTGTGGAGAAATGGGTCTTCTTGTTTGCTTTTGTAAATTGATACAATTTTTGGTTCAGCTACTGGGAAATCTTCATCATTTTTTAAATGTACATACTTCACATATTCAAATATTTTTATTGTAGTACTGTTTGTGATAGCAAACTTTGGAAGATAAACTAAATATTTGTCAGTTGGGGATTGTTTAGTTATGTTGACATGTGTCCAAATATGGAAAAATGTCCAGCATTTATGGCTGAGTACAAAAAGCAAATTTGAGAACAATGTGCATAGTAAGATCCCATTAAAAGCCAACATAAAATAAAATAAAATAACTGTATCTATGTATTTTGATAAAAGAACATAGGTTTATATAAAGAGAAAATCTAGGAGAATATGTAGCACATAGAACAGTTACCTGTGGCAATGAGAAAGAATGGCCTATGTTGGAGACATCAAGTTTTTACTTCATGTTCTTTTTTGTTATTCACCATTATTTTATTTAAACAAAAATTTGAGTAACTTTTTTACAAAAGTCACATATTGTGACCTTTCCCCACCCCCAAATATATGAGGGTATATAGACAAAAGTTTTCTTTCATCTCAGTCCCCATCCCACCCATGTAAATCTACTGTTCATTTCTTATGCATCCTTCTGGAATTTCTTTATGTATATGAGAACACATGAAAATATAGATTCTTATTCTCTCCTTTTCTTTTTCCACAAAAGGTAGCACATTATGTACTGCTTAACATTTTATTTTTCTCACCTTCAACGGTATACACTTTTGTACTCTTTGAAAAAAACATTTCATAGTGATACTGATTCCTTTGATATTAAAGCCTATAAGAAATGTTGGGCCTTGTGTGGAATGTGTGGAAGGGAGTTGCCGTTGTAGGGTGGGATTAGTCATCTTTCATAAAGATGGCCAGGTCACCTCTAGCAGCTGGAAAGCTAAGCAATATTCCTAAAACTGAGACATAAACAGCTATTTCAAGCAAAGAAGCGTATATCAGTAGATCTTGAATTTGCCCTCTATTGATTTTGCTCTACTTAGAAGCACCTTTTCATATCTCTAAACAGTTAGGCACCGCCTGCTTATCTTGAAATACCTCTATGAAGGCAGCCTGTGTTCTTTCTTCACGTCTGTCTTGAACACTTCTCTGCAGTGTGAGAGTGGTGTACAGAGAGACTCAGTATGTGGGCTCAGAGTCAGGGCTGGGGCAGAGCAGCCATTCTAGCTGTGGGGTGGTAGGCAGCTTATGTAACTCCCCTAAGCCTCAGTTTTCTCACTGAGGAAATGAGGATACAAATTATATATTTTTCATAGGATTGTTGTGAAGATGAAGTAAAGCATTAGCTTCTATAGTAGGGCTAATATAATACTGTTTTATTGTGAGGTCAAAAAATCCTTCCAGAGGTCTTGCTTAATTCAGAAAACATTTATGCAAGGATTTGATTCACGGACAATCCCTACTTACCTCTTTACTTCCTATGAGCCAGGTTACCAAATTAGTGAAATGAACCATAAACTATAGCGGTAAGTAAGCCTATATGTTAAAAGCCAAGGTACAGTTAACATTATTAAACTATACCCCCCCAACTGATAAAATCAGGCCTACATGTCCTAAGACTATACCCACAGAACTTAAAATAAAATCCATGGTCTCATATGTTTGACCTGTATGTTACAGATAACTTTACTTGCCTTATTAGAATTTAGGAGGTCCTTTGAGGGGGGCTAGGATGGCTTAAGTTTTCTTAAAAACTGTATGCGATTACAGTGAGATGATATTTCATACCCAGCAGAAAGGATACAGTTCAAAAGGAGTGCAATACTTATTGTTGGTGAGGATATGGAAGAAGTGGAACTCTCACACATTGCTAGCGGGAGTGTAAAATGGAAAAAACCCCTCTGGGAAGGTATTCACTAGTTCCTCATAACATTAGCCATACACCTATCCACTGACTCTGCAATTCCAGCTTTAGGTATCAATATTTACCCAAGTGAGACTGTTCATAGTAGTTTTACTGATAATCGCTCCAAAGCAGAAACAGATGAACAGGTGTCCATCCACAGGAGAATGGATAAACACACTGTAGTATATTCAGACTCAACAATTAAAAAAAGAACAAATTCCTTTTACATGCAACAATATAGATGAATCTCAAACACACTATGTCAAGCAAAAGAAGGCCTATGTAAAAGGACATATTATATAATTCTATTATATGAAGTCCAAGAACAGGGGAAATGAATCTGTAGTGATATCAGAACAGTGGTTACCTCAAGGGGAAGTATTGACTGGAAGGGGACCTGAGGGAACTTTCTAGGACTATGGGAATTCCTATATCTCGATCTGGGCATAATTCCATGGGTGTATGCTTTTGTCAAAACTTAAGGAGCTCTACATTTAAGATGTGTGAATTTTACTCTATGTAAATTGTACAACCTCAAAAGAAACTTTGTTAGCATAAAAATGTCAGAGATCAAGGCAAAAAATGTTACATTGTAAAGTATAGAAACCTGTATCAAGATATTGGGCAGATTTCTTCCTTTTCTCTGGGGAAAAAAAAAGCACATCTGCATAAAGTATCCAAGAATCTTTCTATTGATCCTAGAGCTGTGCCCAAAATAGGACTACTAAATATCTGTGCTTGTTGATGCTTAGAAAAAAGGGGGAGACAGTAGGCCTCCCTCTGAAAAGCAGCTGGGAAAGGAAAGGTTGACCTTCAACTCCTCCCCTTCACCAGTGCCTGCAGCTTGGTTTCACTGAAAGCCACGGGGCTGCCACTCCAGCAGAGCAAAGCTGTCTGAACTCAGGATGAGCTGTTGAGAAGCCTATTTACCAATCTGGCCTTACTTTCTTCTTCTTTAAATTATTCTAAAATACTCAGCTGACATGGGGTTTAAATAGCATTTTTTGGCCCTTATTTACAAATAATAAATGCTGGAGAGGGTGTGGAGAAAAGGGAACCCTGCTACTTTGTTGATGGGAATGTAAATTGGTTCAGCCACTGTGGAGAACAGTACGGAGACTGAAAAACTAAAAATGGAGCTACCATATGATCCAGGAATCCCACTCTTAGGCATATATCTGGAAAAAATGAAAACTCTAATTTGAAAAGATATATGTACCCCCATGTTCATAGCAGCACTATTTACAACAGCCAAGCCATGGAAGCAACGTAAGTGTCCATCAACAGATGAAAGGATAAAGAAGATGTGGTATGTATATGTAATGGTATATTCTCAGCCATAAAAAAGAATGAAATATTGCCATTTGCCACAACATGGATGGGCTTAGAGATTATCATACTAAGCGAAATAAGTCAGACAAAGACAAATATTACAACACTTACATGTGGAATCTAAAATATAATACAAATAATCTTATTTACAAAACAGAACAGACTCACAGACATAGCAAACATACTTATGGTTACCAAAGGGGAAATTGGGGGGAGAGATAAATTTGGAGTATGGGATTAACAAATACACACCATTATACATAAAATAGATAAACAACAAGGATTTACTGTATAGCACAGGGAACTATATTCAATATCTTGTAATAACCTATAATGGAAAAGAATCTGAAAAAATTATATATATATAAAACTGAATCACATTGTCACCACTTTTCTGTATGGAGAGTTTGTTTCTCTGCTCTGCTGGGAGGGACCTTGTCTCTACTAAACTATATGCCCCAAGCCATTCCATACAAAATAAACACTTTCAAAGACTTACAGTGTTTATCCCTCTGGGGAAATCTTTCTTTAAAAATGTATGGTTTCAGTCACCATTTATTTAGGGTAGTTATCTGGTCTAGTACTCCAAATTTTTTTGAGTAGATATAATATTTTTTCCCTCAGATTAGATTTTAAAAAAAATGGTTAGTGTCTAGAAATTTGATGTTTGATATTCATTTAAACTGCTAATGTCTAATTGAATTCAACATTATTTGTTGATGTTAGTTGAAAATAGATTAGGAAGTGAAAAGTTCAGAGATGTCTAGTTTAGTTCTTTTTTCATCTTAGACTAGTAAATTATTAACCATATCTCTCTTTAAATGCCTAAATAGAAATCATTATTTAAAATTAATTTTTATTGCCTTTCCAACAGGAAAAAACTCTTCGGTAACCCTGTGCCTTGGCTAAGAGAAATATAAACAGAGAAGAACTGGGTCCCTCCTTCTCTTCCCTCATTCTTCTGCATCCTCAGGGGGCCTGTGGGCAGGTGGCTGCAGGGAGAGAAGTCTGAGAGGTGCAGTCATTTGGAGGCTCAGTGAGGGCAGAGAAGGAATGGTGGCCCAAGTGCTAGGGGTACACTGGTGTTTATAGCACTGTTTCACCGGGTGCACACCCTAGGTCAGCCCACGTGAACTTCCCAACCACCCAGGGAGGGGGTCAGTCATTAGGGCAGATATGACTGTTTGTACTTTCCGAGCAAGGAATCCAAAGAGCTTCCATGAATGACCATATATTTCTTGTCTTGAGTTGGTAACATATCTGGGTCTACCCACCATGGCTTCTGCCTCAGTCCAAAGCTCCTTCCAATTTGTGATGTTGAGAATGAGAGCTATGAAGATTGAAATGGCATCTTAATCAACAAGAATATCAGCTACAGCACCAGAATGGTAGCCTTAGATGCTACCTTTCCAATCACCATTTCCCATTGAACATTTCTGGGCCCAAACCAAAAAATAGTGTCTTCCTTTACCGCATTCAGTTCTTCACTTCTGGAGTGGAGTTAATTCCACCTATCCCAGTGCATTCTGAAGGCAGCAGTGTGATTACAACTTGACAGAATCATGTTAGTAATCCTTTTACCTTCCCATTCCTCCACTGACTATACCTCCTTTATAGATTTGATGAACAAATGTGGCTTAGCAAATACTGTCATCTGGCCCCTCTGCTGGGATCTTATGGGCTTTTATCATTTTTTCTGTCCTTTATTCTAAAGCAACATCAAATGAGATAGAAGTGCCAGCTACACAGCTTTTCTCCCGTTACTGTGTTGGCTCCTTCATTGAAAAAGCATAGGAGGGCTTCCCTGGTGGCGCAGTGGTTGAGAGTCCGCCTGCCGATGCAAGGGACACGGGTTCGTGCCCCGGTCCGGGAAGATCCCACATGCCGTGGAGCAGCTGGGCCCGTGGACCATGGCTGTTGAGCCTGCGCGTCCGGAGCCTGTGCTCCGCAACGGGAGAGGCCGCAGCAGTGAGAGGCCCGCATACTGCAAAAAAAAAAAAAAAAAAAAAAAGAAAAAGCATAGGAAAGTTGTTGGGTTTTACAGAAAGTCTTAAACCATTTGGAATGAAGGCTACAAAGATACAAAATTGGGGCAATAAATCCCTTCTGAATTAGGAGCAGCAGAGAAGAGATAAAGTATCTTGAACTAAACACCTTAGCAATTTAAGTTAAATCTCTATTTGACCAACTAAGAAAGGTAAAAGCTGTTAATGACTTAAAGACTTCACCTCGATCACCTTCCTCCCCCAAAATACATCAGAAATACATCTACCTGTGGAACAACTCCTACAGAACACCTACTGAATGCTGGCAGAAGACCTCAGACCTCCCAAAAGGCAAGAGACTCCCCACGTACCTGGGTAGGGCAAAAGAAAAAACAGAGACAAAAAAATAGGGACGGAGCCTGCACCAGTGGGAGGGAGCTGTGAAGGAGGAAAGGTTTCCACACGCTAGGAAGCCCCTTCGCGGGCGGAGACTGCAGGTGGCGGAGGGGGAAGCTTCGGGGTCACGGAGGAGAGCGCAGTAACAGGGGTGCGGAGGGCAAAGTGGAGAGATTCCCGCACGGAGGATCGGTGCTGACCAGCACTCACCAGCCCGAGAGGCTTGTCTGCTCACCCGCCGGGGCGGGCAGGGGCTGGGAGCTGAGGCTCGGGCTTCGGTCGGAGCGTAGGGAGAGGACTGGGGTTGGTGGCGTGAACACAGCCTAAGGGGGCTAGTGCGCCATAGCTAGCCGGGAGGGAGTCCGGGACAAAGTCTGGACCTGCCGAAGAGGCAAGAGACGTTTTCTTGCCTCTTTGCTTCCTGGTGCCCGAGGAGAGGGGATTAAGAGCGCTGCTTAAAGGAGCTCCAGAGAGGGGCGCAAGCTGCGGCTACTAGCGCGGACCCCAGAGACAGGCATGAGACACTAAGGCTGCTGCTGCCGCCACCAAGGGGCCTGTGTGCGAGCACAGGTCACTATCCACACCGCCCCTCCCGGGAGCCTGTGCAGCCCGCCACTGCCAGGGTCCCGGGATCCAGGGACAACTTCCCCGGGAGAACGCACGGCGTGCCTCAGGCTGGTGCAACGTAACGTTGGCCTCTGCTGCCTCAGGCTCGCCCCGCACTCTGTACCCCTCTTTCCCCCCCGGCCTGAGTGAGCCAGAGCCCCCGAATCAGCTGCTCCTTTAACCCCGTCCTGTCTGAGCAAAGAACAGACGCCCTCAGGCGACCTACACACAGAGGCGGGTCCAAATCCAAAGCTGAACCCGTGGAGCTGTGCGAACAAAGAAGAGAAAGGGAAGTTTCTCCCAGCAGCCTCAGGAGCAGTGGATTAAATCTCCACAATCAACTTGATGTACCCTGCATCTGTGGAATACCTGAGTAGACAACGAATCATCCCAAATTGAGGAGGTGGACTTTGGAACAACGGTATATATATATATTTTTTCCTTTTTCTCTTTTTGTGAGTGTGTATGTGTATGCTTCAGTGTGTTATTTTGTCTGTATAGCTTTGCTTTTACCATTTGTCCTAGGGTTCTCTCTGTCCGTTTTTATATTTTTAAATTTTTTTTAGTATAGTTTTCAGCATTTGTTATCATTGGTGGATGTGTTTTTTGGTTTGATTGTTCTTTCTTTTTTTAAATTATTTAAAAATTTTTTTTGATAATTATTTTTTGTTTTTTATTTCAATAACTTTTTAATTTTTTCTTATTTTATCTTTTTCTTTTTTTCTTTCTTTTTTTCTCCCTTTTATTCTGAGCCGTGTGGATGACAGGCTCTTGCTGCTCCAACCAGATGTCAGGGCTGTGCCTCTGAGGTGGGAGAGCCAAGTTCAGGACATTGGTCCACCGGAGGCCTCCCAGCTCCACGTAATATCAAAAGGCGAAAATCTCCCAGAGATCTCCATCTCAACGCCAGGACCCAGCTCCACTCAACAACCAGCAAGCTACAGTGCTGGACACCCTCTGACAGACAACTAGCAAGACAGGAACACAACCGCACCCATTAGTAGAGAGGCTGCCTGAAATCATAAGGTCACAGACATCCCAAACCACACCACCAGATGTGGACCTGCCTACCAGAGAGACAAGATCCAGCCTCATCCACCAGAACACAGGCACCAGTCCCCTCCACCAGGAAGCCTATAAAACCCACTGAATCAACCTTAGCCACTGGGGGAAGACACCAAAAAACCAGGAAATACGAAGCTGCAGCCTATGAAAAGGAGACACGAAACAGAGTAAGTTAAGCAAAATGAGAAGACAAAGAAACACACAGCAGATGAAGGAGAAGGTAAAAACCCACCAGACCTAACAAATGAAGAGGAAATAGGCAGTCTACCTGAAAAAGAATTCAGAATAATGACAGTAACGGTGATCCAAAATCTTGGAAATAGAACGGAGGAAATACAAGAAATGTTTAACAAGGACCTAGAAGAAATAAAGAGCAAACAAACAATCATGAACAAAACAATAAATGAAATTAAAAATTCTCTAGAAGGAAACAATAGCAGAATAACTGAGGCAGAAGAATGGATAAGTGACCTGGAAGATAAAATATTGCAGAACAGAATAAAGAAAAAAGAAAGAAAAGAATTGAGGACAGTCTCAGAGACCTCTGGGACAATATTAAACACACCAACAATCGGATTATAGGGGTCCCAGAAGAAGATGAGAAAAAGAAAGGGACTGAGAAAATATTTGAATGGATTATAGTTGAAAACTTCCCTAATATGGGTAAGGAAATAGTTAATCAAATCCAGGAAGCACAGAGAGTCCCATACAGGATAAATCCAAGGAGAAACATGGCAAGACACATATTAATCAAACTATCAAAAATTAAACATAAAGAAAAAATATTAAAAGCAGCAAGGGAAAAGCAACAAATAATATACAAGGGAATCCCAATAAGGTTAGCAGCTGATCTTTCAGCAGAAACTCTGCAAGCCAGAAGGGAGTGGCAGGACATATTTAAAGTGATGAACAGGAAAAACCTACAACCAAGATTACTCTACCCAGCAACGATCTTATTCAGATTTGTTGGAGACATTTAAAACCTTTAGAGACAAGGAAAAGTTAAGAGAATTCATCAACACCAAACCACCTTTACAACAAATGCTAAAGGAACTTCTCTAGGCAAGAAACACAAGAGAAGGAAAAGACCTACAATAACAAACCCAAAACAATTAAGAAAATGGTAATAGGAACATACATATTGATAATTACGTTAAATGTAAATGGATTAAATGCTCCCACCAAAAGACAGACTGGCTGAATAGATACAAAAACAAGACTCATATATATGCTGTCTACAAGAGACCCACTTCAGACCTAGTGACACATACAGACTGAAAGTGAGGGGATGGAAAAAGATAGTCCATGCAAATGGAAATCAAAAGAAAGCTGGAGTAGCAATTCCCATATCAGACAAAATAGACTTTAAAACAAAGAATATTACAAGAGACAAAGAAGGACACTACATAATGATCAAGGGATCAATCCAAGAAGAAGATATAAGAATTGTATATATTTATGCACCTAACATAGGTGCACCTCAATACATAAGGCAAATACTAACAGCCATAAAAGGAGAAATCGACAGTAATACAGTCATAGTAGGGGAATTTAACACCCCACTTTCACCAATGGACAGATCATCCAAAATGAAAATAAATAAGGAAACACAAGCTTTAAATGATACATTAAACAAGATGGACTTAATTGATATTTATAGGACATTCCAGCCAAAAACAAGACAATACACTTTCTTCTCAAGTGCTCATGGAACATTCTCCAGGATAGATCACATCTTGGGTCAGAAATCAAGCCTCAGTAAATTTAAGAAAATTGAAATCATATCAAGTATCTTTTCTGACCACAGCACTATGAGACTAGATATCAATTACAGGAAAAAATCTGTGAAAAATACAAACACATGGAGGCTAAATAATACACTACTTAATAACCAAGAGATCACTGAACAAATCAAAGAGGAAATCAAAAAATATCTAGAAACAAAGACAATGAAAACATGACGACCCAAAACCTATGGGATGCAGCAAAAGCAGTTCTAAGAAGGAAGTTTATAGCAATACAATCCTACCTTAAGAAACAGAAACATCTCAAATAAACAACCTAACCTTACACCTAAAGCAATTAGAGAAAGAAGAACAAAAAACCCCCAAAGTTAGAAGAAGGAAAGAAATCATAAAGATCAGATCAGAAATAAATGAAAAAGAAATGAAGGAAACAATAGCAAAGATCAATAAAAGTAAAAGCTGGTTCTTTGAGAAGATAAACAAAATTAATAAACCACTAGCCAGATTCATTAAGAAAAAAAGGGAGAAGACTCAAATCAATAGAATGGGAAATGAAAAAGGAGAAGTAAAAACTGACACTGCAGAAATACAAAGGATCATGAGAGATTATTACAAGCAGCTATATGCCAATAAAATGGACAATGTGGAAGAAATGGACAAAATCTTAGAAATGAACAACTTTCTGAGACTGAACCAGGAAGAAATAGAAAATATGAACAGAAAAATCACAAGTGCTGAAATTGAAACTTTGATTAAAAACCTTCCAACAAACAAAAGCCCAGGACCAGATGGCTTCACAGGCGAATTCTATCAAACATTTAGAGAAGAGCTAACACCTATCTTTCTCAAACTCTTCCAAAATATAGCAGAGGAAGGAACACTCCCAAACGCATTCTAAGAGGCCACCATCACCCTGATACCAAAACCAAACAAAGATGTCACAAATAAAGAAAACTACAGGCCAATATCACTGATGAACATAGATGCAAAAATCCTCAACAAAATACTAGCAAACAGAATCCAACAGCATATTAAATGGATCATACACCATGATCAAGTGGGGTTTATCCCAGGAATGCAAGGATTCTTCAATATACGCAAATCAATCAACATGATACACCATATTAACAAATTGAAGGAGAAAAAACATATGATCATCTCAGTAGATGCAGAGAAAGCTTTCGACAAAATTCAACACCCATTTATGATAAAAACCCTCTGGAAAGTAGGCATAGAGGGAACTTACCTCAACATAATAAAAGCCATAGATGACAAACCCACAGCGAACATCTCCTCAATGGTGAAAAAGTGAAACCATTTCCACTAAGATCAGGAACAAGACAAGGTTGCCCACTCTCACCACTATTATTCAACATAGTTTTGGAAGTTTTAGCCACAGCAATCAGAGAATAAAAAGATATAATAGGAATCCAAATCGGAAAAGAAGAAGTAAAGCTGTCACTGTTTGCATATGACATGATACTATACATACAGAATCCTAAAGATGCTACCAGAAAACTACTAGAGCTAATCTATGAATTTGGTAAAGTAGCAGGATACAAAATTAATGCACAGAAATCTCTTGCATTCCTATGCACTAATGATGAAAAATCCGAAAGTGAAATTAAGAAAACACTCCCATTTACCACTGCAAGAAAAAGAATAAGATACCTAGGAATAAACCTATCTAACGTGACAAAAGACCTGTATGCAGAAAATTATAAGACACTGATGAAAGAAATTAAAGATGATACAAATAGATAGAGAGATATACCATGTTCTTGGATTGGAAGATTCAACATTGTGAAAATGACTATACTAACCAAAGTAATCTACAGATTCAATGCAATCCCTATCAAACTACCACTGGCATTTTTCACAGAACTAGAACAAAAATTTCACAATTTGTATGGTAACACAAAAGACCCTGAATAGCCAAAGTAATCTTGAGAAAGAAAAATGGAGCTGGAGGAATCAGGCTCCCTGACTTCAGACTATACTACAAAGCTACAGTAATCAAGACAGTATGGTACTGGCACAAAAACAGAAATATAGATCAATGGAACAGGATAGAAAGCCCAGAGATAAACTCATGCACATATGGTCATCTTATCTTTGATAAAGGTGGCAAGAATATACAATGGACAAAAGACAGCCTCTTCAATAAATGGTGCTGGGACAACTGGACAGCTACATGTAAAAGAATGAAATTAGAACACTCCTTAACACCATACACAAAAATAAACTCAAAATGGATTAAAGACCTAAATGTAAGGCCAGACACTATCAAACTCTTAGAGGAAAACGTAGGCAGAACACTCTATGACATAAATCACAGCAAGATCTTTTTTGACCCACCTCCTAGTGAAATGGAAATAAAAACAAAAGTAAACAAATGGGACCTAATGAAACTTAAAAGCTTTTGCACAGCAATGGGAACCATAAATAAGACGAAATGACAACCCTCAGAATGGGAGAGAATATTTGCAAATGAAGCAACTGACAAAGGATTAATCTCCAAAATGTACAAGCAGCCCATGCAGCTCAATATCAAAAAAACAAAAAACCCAATCCAAAAATGGGCAGAAGACCCAAATAGACATTTCTCCAAAGAAGATATACAAATTGCCAACAAACACATGAAAGAATGCTCAAGATCACTAATCATTCGAGAAATGCAAATCAAAACTACAATGCGATATCATCTCACACTGGTCAGAATGGCCATCATCAAAAAATCTACAAACAATAAATGCTGGAGAGGGTGTGGAGAAAAGGGAGCCCTCAACACTGTCGGTGAGAATGTAAATTGATAGCCACTATGGAGAACAATATGGAGGTTCCTTAAAAAACTAAAATAGAACTACCATATGACCCAGCAATCCCACTATTGGGCATATACCCTGAGAAAACCATAATTCAAAAAGGGTCATGTACCACAATGTTCATCACAGCTCTATTTACAATAGTCAGAATTGGGAGCAACCTAAGTGTCCATCGACAGATGAATAGATAAAGAAGATGTGGCACATATATACAATGGAATATTACTCAGCCATAAAAAGGAACGAAATTGAGTTATTTGTAGTGAGGTGGATGGACTTAGAATCTGTCATACGGAGTGAAATAAGTCAGAGAGAGAAAATCAAATACCGTAGGCTAACACGTATATATGGAATCTAAAAAAAAAAAAAAGGTTATGAAGAACCTAGGGGCAAGACAGGAATAAAGATGCAGACCTACTAGAGAATGGACTTGAGGACGTGGGGAGGGGAAGGGTAAGCTGGGATAAAGTGAGAGAATGGTAGCGTATATATGGACATATATACACTACCAAATGTAAAATAGATAGCTATCGGGAAGCAGTCGCATAGCACAGGGAGATCAGCTCCATGCTTTGTGACCAGCTAGTAGTGTGGGATAGGGAGGGTGGGAGGGAGGGAGACCCAATAGGGAAGAGATATGGGGATATATGTATATGTGTAACTGATTCACTTTGTTATAAAGCAGAAAGTAACACACCACTGTAAAGCAATTATACTCCAGTGAAAACGTTAAAAAATTAAAAAAGAGACTTCATCAAAGTAATCTCTTCTCAATTTTGTCCAAGATATCTACTTGAGGCAAAGATAGTTTTCTATGGTACATTGCTTGCCAGTGTTTACATGCCTGCTTTAAAATAGCCAGAATGCTGTGTAAGTGTCTTGTAACACATTCTGCAGCCTTGATGATTCATCCACTTAACTATTATACGTATCCATTGTTAGTTTCCAGCTGCAGTCAGTTATATAGGTACATTTAAATACTTTGGCCAAAGAAGATCAGGCACTAACAACATCCAGAGAGGTTAACTAAATTTGGGTGGATTGTGAAAGGGACATATTTTCCAGTCTAGACATTTTCTTTGGGCCATTCAGCACAAGTAGTTCTCTCCAGATGATGACACCAGGATTTGTCTGCCTCTCCTTGGCTGTGTAAGTTGTCAGGATGGTGTCTGACGCAGCTCCAGGGACCACTGACCATAGACCAAAAACACTGGATGTGGTATGGGATTCTTAAGAGTGAGATTTTAAAATTCACACTTTATTGTTTTATACAATATACATTATAGTTTCAAAGAGTTCACATCTTCTGAGTAGCACCAGAAAGATCCATTAATGGAAGAAGAAATCCTTTCCAGGCAATTTAACAGGAAGTGGAAGAAGTGCTCACATGACCACTTGTGATGTTACTGGAGCCGGCAACTTCCTTCCAACCTTTATAGGATCCGGGCAGGAAGTGTTTTATTTGGCATGGTATAAAGTGATAGCAGCTGGTTTCTGATTGATTTTCTGTGGCTGTTGAGCTACTCGGTTCTTCACAGTGTCATCGCTGGGCTCTTTTGTTCCTTGTATCTTATTCTGGTGCACCATCTCCATCATCATCACCTTCCTGCGCCCTCATAACTGGCCCTAAATGGCCTTTCCAGGCTCATCTCTCTCTCTCTGCCATGAATGGTACGCTCCAGGAATACTGCCCTGACTACTAGATGTTCCTATGAGGAGCCCTCCTGTGCCTCTGTACCTTTGTCCAAGCTGTTCTGTTCACCTGCAATGCTCTTCCTTCCCATTTCACCTCTTTAAATGTCTGGTGAAATCCTGCTCTCCCCTCAAACCCCCTAGCAAATGCCAGTAAATGGATTTCCTCTCTGTGCTTCCATAGCCCGTGGACCTTAAAAGCTATGAGAGTGCCTGCTACAGTGTTTTAAAATTTTTTGGCCGTCTTTGCTAGGCTGAGCTCCTCAAAGTCATGCTCATGTCTAATACACCATTGAATCCATCCATGATCTCAATGACTTTGTCAGTAGGTGTTTGATTAGTAAGTAAGGTTTCATACTGCGTGGAAAATGTGGGCAGCAGAACTAAACTATGACTTCCAATTGCCTTAGATTTTCATGTTTTTCTGATTTGAAAAGTACATCCATTCATAAAATTGCTCTCATTCTGGTCATTTTAAAAATGAGAAAATGAAGTGGAAATATTCACATTTATGTCTACATTTTTTCTGTTTTTTCTTCCCCCCAGCTAATAATCTGTGATAATTCAACCAGGGCAGGAGAAGTTTTCTTCTATACTATATATGAAGAAAGATCTTCATGAATATATGAATAGTCAAACAAGTACAGGAAATGTCTTTGAATTCTTAAGAAGGAAAACACACTTACATGTTAGTATTATTATTATCTGCATTCAGATGACCAGAAAATTACAAGTATATCATCTAGTAATTAAACTAATCCCTCTACTTGATTTCTCTCTATCAGCAACAAGGACAACAAAAACAAGTTACTTGAAACGGTCAACTGAAAAACACACATAACGTAAGAGCAATGAGTTTCAGTTTTATTCAGGGACCTTACTGAGGGCTAGAGCCCAGGTGACAGTCTCTCAGCTTTTTTGGCTGGGAAATACAGGTGGTCAAGCATCCATCTTGGTAAAAGTTTACTGCTAATCACAAAAACCAGATACCTCAAGTTAGTGATGTTAGTGCTTTTTCTATGTATGGAAAGAATCTGGGATCACTGAAATTCTTCCTTAGATACGCATCTTAACTATGTAGGGGCCATATATCCAACATGCAGACTGCTTCATCCTGTATTTTTCTATCCTGAATTCCCCTCAGGGTGCACTGTCAGTGCACGGGTGACTGTAGTGGGTTAAGACATAACACTTTGTATGACTGAGTGATGAGTAAGATTCTCTGTTCTTTTTGTTTACAAAGCTTTCAATTCAGATATTCTACAATTCAGGAAACCATCATCATTACCTTGGTACAGACAGCTAACAGTGTGTAAGATATTGTTAATAATGTTGTTTTTTTTTTTTTTTTGCGGTACGCGGGCCTCTCACTGTTGTGGCCTCACCCGTTGCAGAGCACAGGCTCCAGACGCGCAGGCTCAGCGGCCATGGCTCACGGGCCCAGCCGCTCCGCGGCATGTAGGATCTTCCTGGACTGGGGCACGAACCCGTGTTCCCTGCATCGGCAGACGGACTCTCAACCACTGCGCCACCAGGGAAACCCTAAGTGGCTATTTTGGATGACAATCAAGATTTCTATGTAACCTGGAAGACAGAACAAGGATGGCAAGTGTCAGTGCACTTATGAATCAAAACCTGCTTTTGTAATTCTCCAGCCCTGGGGCTGTTGGAGCAGAGACCGACTGACCCTTGGCCATTCCTGGCGGGGTCATGCCCTGGCCAAACCGCCTGACTTCCAGGTTTCTCCTAATGCTGAGATCCTGTGACCTTCTTTCCAGAGCAGCCAGAATTTCCATGCTTCCTAAAGCCTGGCCTTGCCTGGAGAACAGTAGGTGAGTTTTATAGTTTTCAGGGGATGGAATCAACATGGCCTTGAAATATTTCACAAGAAGGGTCCTGTGGGGCTCTCCCTGCACTTCTATACACAGCAAAGAGCCAAGGCTTCTGGACAAACAAAACAACAAAAGCCACACTGCCCATGACCAACTGGTCACTAGTCTTGTGACATAAGGAGAAAATAAGGGCCACTGGATGATTTTTTTCCCCCTAAGATTAGATTATTCAATGGAAAGAAATGTCCTTTGTTCTAAGACTCTAACTTACCTTCTTTTCTTTTCTTTTTTTCGACATTACAATGTTTAAAAACTTTTTTTGCAATGACTGATGACATCATTTGGTAGCTGTTGCTGTTTCTAAGTGGTCTTACTTTGCAAAACAAAGTGTCAGGCCCCCATGACCTTTATGACATTTTACTAGTGCATGAAATTCTCAAAGTGGAACCACTGACACAATAATGCAGGGTTCAAGAGTCAGTAAAACGAAAAGCTACTTATTATGGGAAAACAGATTCAGGCTACAGCTTTTGGGGACAGAGAGAAGTAAAATTCACTTTCATTTCTCATTTGCAGGATGGCATTCTTGCCAAAATGATGAATGAGAATCAAATCAAGTCTGCCTTTGTCCGGTTTATGGAAAGATAAGTAAAATGTCATGAGGCGAAAGCAGTCAGCTAAATTGACAAATTAGAACCTTCTACAAAATAACCGGATTTGCATGTTTGCCCTGGGGCTGGGTGTTCTCTGCATGAAAGGGTCTTTAGTGGGGATCTTCACTGTCTACAGCCTGTTTTGACTGATAAGTTCGTCCAGTAGTTTCCCAACATGCTGGACAGAGACCCAGCTGGACGGCTGGCTCCCAGGGTCAGTAATGTCTGTTGGCTGGAGAACTGGGACCCCTGAGCGGGATGGCAGGGGGGCCACACAAATAGAAGAGACCAGAGCACCAGGAAGTGCCTCTCCACTGACAGAAGCCTGCACAGAAACTCAGGACATCAAACCAGACGGAGAAGTATGTCCACCATGACAACTGGTTAATGAGTGTTTACAATTGCACGAACATATAAAATAAGTTACTAAATGAGAAAAGTCAACATGTCAGAAAATCCTACAGCTCATATGTGTATATATATATACTTGATAGAGGTTCCCCAGATTTGAAAACAATTCTCAAAATGTATATGGCATTAACTAAAAATGAGTTTTGAAGCTGAGAGTTTTCTAAACAATCAATAACTATAATTATTAACTAATCATTTTCGTCTCTCATGATGGTGGAAAGATTGAATTTTCTTTCCATTCTTGCTAAAAGAATGATATTATAAAAGCTGTTATAAGCAGCAAAAAAAATGTAGTAAGAAAGCATCATGAGGTTGGTAGATAAAATAACGTTTTTCTGGGAAAATAGAAACCTAGACATTAGATTTCTATTTTCCCAGAAAAGAGAGCAACACAAATGCAATTTTTTGCTCAGCAATAAATGCTTCTGTCCTTGGATTTTTAATTGTCATGTGACCACACCCCACCCGACCCCCAAATGTTTCATGTCTAATCCAGAATGTAGGGGGAAAAAAGTACCAAAAGATGTTTATCCCAATTTTATTTATAATGGGGGAAAATGTTTGAGTATTTCATGGTAAGGAACAGTTAGTTCAATCGGGATATGACACTATTTGAGTATTATGAGCCATTAAAACTAATGTTTCTGAAGAGCTTCTAGTAACATTGAAAAAGAGCCGTCATGTTACATTAAAAAAAAAAAAGCAAGTATACCAGAAACTAATAGGATATTATACGTCAGTATACTTCAATTTTTTAAAAAGCAGCATATAAAATTGTACATTTTGTATGATTTCCGTTCCATTAAAATATTGTATGTCTAGGAAAAAGGTGAAAGGAAAAAAAAAACTTTCATTGCATTGCAATTGCCCCGAAAGCCAAAGGGGCACTGTTGAGCCCCAGGTAGGGCTGGCAAGGAAGGACCTGGCTTGCTGCCTTTCAGCACAGAGGTGGGAGCATGGACTGTCAGTAATAAATGCCTGGCTTCTCCTTCCCATGCGAGTACTGGTCACAGAATCACGTGATTTAGAGGAAACAGCCCTGGCCTCCCTCTTGGGTGACTGGCCTTCCCTTCTCGGAAGACAGGAAGCTCATCACTGACTCTGGCTGTGATGTAACCTGAGGGGTGTGCAGAACCCCATAGGGCTCACACTGGAGGATGGCATGGGGTGGGGGGTAAGAAAATTCTCGTGATGCTCTGTTAGTCACCCCGGTTGTGGGAAATGGGCACTCATGGCTGAATCAGTGGCAATCCAGGCTCTTGGCCAGAAGAGCAATTCTTTATGGCCAGGGAATCCCTAACCTCATGCATCACATATACATACACACACTTATACACAATACACACATCACACACATACACACACACACTTATACACACATGCATACACTCATACACAAACGTAAACATGTATATACACACACTTACACACATGCATATACAGTTACATGTATGCGTGGGCACATGCACACGCCACACACATACACATATACTTACGCAATACACTGGTGCACACACACACAGTATACACACATACACATGCACTCACAACACACCCACTACATTACAATATAAATACTTAGCAGAGGAGTATAAAGGGCCCCAGTTGTGGTCAGAGGGCCTGACATTTAGTCTAAATTGTTAATAATTGAACCGTGCTGTTTGGTCTAAATCTCTTAAACTCTTTCCTTCCAGCCTCCAAAGAGCGTGGTTGAATCACACCATCTATAAGATCTCTTTTCATTGTAAAATTCTGTGATTTCGATGGGACAAGACACATTATTCACCAGAAGCTTGTCCCGGTCCTTTTGCTGTACTGCTGACAGGAACCCCACAGGCTGGAGTCACAGCCTTTGGCGCCTGGCCAGGCCACCCTCACCAAGCGTCAGCCCCTAGTGACGGGCATCAGAGTCCGAGCTCAGGGAAGCCTCTACTGTAGGTACCTGTGAAGCTTCTTTCCTGTTCCTCCTCCCCACTCCCACACACTTCTTCGATTCTTCTGGTCAAAGAATTGCCTTGTGAACAAGAGTCACGGGCAACCTTCTGAGGCTGGGCGTTTCAGCCAGGACTAGCCGCCGTTTCCTGGGGTCATTTCCTGCTCCGCCACACGCTTTTCCAGAGATGCAGATGGAAGGGGGCTGACGACTCCTTCAGTCCCCTTTCAGGGGCACCTCCCTGACCAGGCATTCAGTGGGAACAGAAGTTTCTGTCCCTGACGTGGCCCCTGCCTGGCAGCTGCTGAGTCCTCTCACCAGCATGTGACCCTTGGTTGCAATGATAAAAGTGACCTCAACCTCAGGTGGCCATCCAAAGTACAGTCACAGTCCCTGAAAATAGCCCCCTGAGAGCAAATTCCTCGGACAGTCGAGTTGAGCCCCAAGGCTGGTTAGGGGAGCAGGTTCCAGCCCACCAAGCTCTGAGTCCCTGCTGTGAGCGTGGAGCTGGCACCCATGATAGGCAATAGGTGCTCAGCAAACGTCTGGGGAATGATGAATCAGAGCATGTTGCCCTCATAAATGGTGTGGCCTAAGTCGCCAAGAATCCAAAGTCCTGGGGCTTCCCTGGTGGTACAGTGGTTAAGAATCCGCCTGCCAATGCAGGGGACACGGGTTCAAGCCCTGGTCCAGGAAGATCCCACATGCCACGGAGCAACTAAGCCTGTGTACCACAACTACTGAGCCTGCTCTCTAGAGCCCACGAGCCACAACTACTGAGCCTGTGAGCCACAACTACTGAGCCCATGAGCCACAACTACTGAAGCCCGTGCACCTGGAGCCCGTGCTCTGCAACAAGAGAAGCCACCACAATGAGAAGCCCACACACGCAACAAAGAGTAGTCCCTGCTCGCTGCAACTAGAGAAAGCCCACGCACAGCAACAAAGACCCAACATAGCCAAAAAACCCAAAAAAGCAAAAAGAATCCAAAGTCCTTAAAAGACTATTGGTGCCATCCAAGGTATGAATTTGAACGAAAAACAAACAAAAAACCCCAAAACACTGAATAAACAAAAAAAGAAAAGAAGCCAAACAAAATTCTCACTTCTTCCTCCCATGATAACCATTTTACAGGTTCTTTTAAAATAAAAAAATATCAAATCTTCTTAAAAGCAATCCTTCATTAAGCAATCCTTCTTAAAAGCAATCATTCCCCCCCCATAGTGGGGGGCACAGGCTTTGCTGGGCTGCTGTGAACACATGGGTAGTACTGTATATTACTCAGCAAGCTTTACGGTTACCTGGATAGTTTTAGGTTCCAGCTTTCTCTTTTTTCTCTTGTTCTTAAAAAACTGTGCTAAAATAAATATAACATAATTTATTTTTCATTTTAACCACTTGTAACTGCATAGTGCAGTGGCAGTAAATACATTGACATTGGTGTGCAACCGTCACCACTATCCACCCCCAGAACTTTTTTCACGTTGCGAAACTGCAACTATCCTTTTACTCTTAATGAAGCTTTTCAGCTCAGAGCTACCCTTCGGTTTTACAGCCTGGCTGGCATCTAGCTGCTGTTGAGGCAGGAGTAGCCAGGCCCAGCCTTTCATTTTGGAGTGGCTTTTCTGGGGTCACACCATCAGGGTTTGCTAAGACTGGTGTAGACTCTGGACACTGATAGGGCCAAATGTAGTTTTATGGTTTCAGGAAATCCTGTGGTTTTAATTGTAAAAAAAAAGACCACCCAGAGTTCTGATTCATTTCCGAAGGTGTGGGATCCAGCTTCTGGAAACAATCAGAATTCTCGGAAGGGCCCTCCAGCCCATGCCAGGGAGGCTTTGGGTCCCTGGGATGCTCTTGTCCATAGGGGAACCTCAGACACCCCAGGGTAGCCACAGCTCCCAGGGGATGAGGAACATGTTGCCCGAGTGCATTTTACAGCAACTCTAAGAAAAAGGGTCCATGAAAGGCTGCTTCTGGCTCCTAAGAACCTGTACCTTTTGATTCCCACTGTGGCTGCAGGAAGTGAGCTATGAATGGCCTGGTTTCTCCCCTTCTGCAGGAGGCAGAGCCGGCTACATATGCTGGGGCTTTGCCAGGCAGTTTCAGCCTAACCAGAGTTCACGGCACTGAAGACTCCGAGATGCCGCCCGGAATGACCCCACAGCAATTCCCAGGGCAGGGCAGTGAGCTCAGTGGAACTTAAACTCTGCAAATTTGTGTAGTAATGATTCCGAAGTATGGCTTCAACATTTCAGGAGCTTAGGTGGCCCCATAAGCTTATGGACAGGCACCTGCTTAAAACAAAAGTATAAAGACTCCTGCAGTCCTCTGCTTCATTTGCACAGCATCCTCCCTCTGCCCCTTTCTCCTATTAACAGAACTCCCTTCTTGGGCGAAACTGCTCCTTTCCCAACACTGTCCTAGGGTGCCCAGGGCCAGGCCAATCTTGTGACTCTCTCTCTCCCAACCACTGGGATGGCTCCATGATCCAGACTGGAGCAGTCAGAATCCTTCTTAGGGATTTTACTTACTGAGGCTGCCAGAGGCAGCCCTTGCCTCCTGGGTCCTAGGTCCTGGTGCCAGATACCGTGATATGAAGCACTTCTGAAGCAGGAGAGATGAAGCTGACGTTCAGGAGGGAGTTGACTCACGAAAAGCAGGTTCTACTCCTCTAAGGCAATCACGATTTCAATGTCAGTGTCATCCTTTTGACGCATATTTACGTGTAGCTTTTAATTTTACTCCATTAATATTTCTTTTCTCCTTATAAAAGTAAGTCATGTTTATTACAGACCATTTAGGCAAAACAGAAATGAATTCTACTCCCACAACCGTAGAGAAAATCACCCACATCACTGTAGTCTTTTTCATTCCAATCTTTTTTCTTTGCCCATTTTTTTTTAAACGAGTCTTGAGATTTTACTAAAAATGGGTTTTGTCATTAGAGCTTTTGTCACTTACAGCTACCATGCAGGTCAAAACTAGGGTTTCTAGTTGATGGCCTGCAGCAGTGTGGTCTAAGTAAAGATGGGCGGGAAGGTATGTATCTTTTGTAGCAAGTTTTCTCTTGTTCTGCAGGAGCTCCCTCCACCTTTGTATAGGAATAGAAAGCTTCCTCTGTTCCCCCATTGCTGAGCCTGAATGATCCAATTTGGTTTGGGGGTTCACCCAAGGAAAATGGAAGGGGCCTCTTTTCCTTAAAGCAAAAATACACGTGCGGGGCTTCCTTGGTGGTGCAGAGGTTAAGAATCCTCCTGCCAATGCAGGGGACACGGGTTCGAGCCCTGGTCTGGGAAGATCCCACATGCCTCGGAGCAACTAAGCTCGTGCGCTACAACTACTGAGCCTGCCCTCTAGAGCCTGCGTGCCACAACTACTGAAGCCCGTGTGCCACAACTACTGAAGCCGCATACCTAGAGCCCGTGCTCCGCAACAAGAGAAGCCACCACAATGAAAAGCCTGTGCACCGCAACGAAGAGTAGCCCCCACTTGCTGCAACTACAGAAAGCCTGCACTAAGCAACAAAGACCCAACGCAGCCAAAAATAAATAAAAATAAAAATAAAAAAATTAAAAAGAAATACATGTGAAATCACCTGAGTTCTTTCTGCTTCCCCACACCATTCCCAACTTTAGTAATAATTAAGTACCTAATAAACTGGATTGATTTCCACCCCTGAGAGTTTAGGTTTAATCACTTTCTGGACTGGTTTGTCCCACGAGGTGGGGTACTGGCAAATGAAAACAAAACAAAGAAAAAGAATCCCTTTTGAATTAAACACCAACAAACTAATGCAACAAGCAACAGTTTATTTATTAAAAAAAAAAAAAAGGAAAAGAAAAAAAAAGAACTAAAAAGAAAAGAAAACCTTTTTTACTACATCTTATAGATTAAGTAAAAATACCTGTATTAATATATATGTATATACATACTGCATATATATATATACATATGATATAACATTAAAATTACATGCTTCTCAGGACAGAAGAATTAGGACATGTTCCCTTATTTCGATTTAAAACTCTATCACAATTTAAAATCACTGCAAGAAAACTTGCTTCCTTTATTTTCTTTTTGAGACTTCAAGTACAGGAAGTTATCAAACCAGGATCTAAATGTGGAGAACCATCTGCTATGCACAAATGACAACAAACTGCCACAGATCATGAGTCGGGGGTCTTCTGAATTCTCACACAGGTCTTGGCTCCCTAAAACAGTGTCAGCCTTCTACCTGAGATGACAGGGGATGATGAAGCGTGACAGTCTGCAGGTTCCACGTGGATGTTCACACGGACGTTGAAACAAAAGCAAACACAAACATGTCTTATCGTAGCAACAACACTGGCCATGAAATTGCTCTAGAGGAGGTTTCTTTCTCCCCTTTCCTTGTCAAAGGAAACACAAAAATTGCCAAAAAAAAAAAAAAAAAAAAAACCTCGGGTGCAGCACCTCTGGCGATGATCAGCATACAGCAAGAGACAGAGAGGGAGCGTTTCTTTCGCGACAGCTCCGGGCTGACTTGGATGATTTCAAACACACCCTCTTCTGCAAAAGGCACTCACATATTGTCTGTTTATAAATCATACAGTGGGATTCCTTACATGGGAGTTTTTCCTACAAATATAAAAGAGATAAGCTGAGGACATGGTATAACAAAGAAAAAAGTATAAGAAATACACATTTTGGATAAATGTGCACTTTTTTTTTAAAAAGGACAATCAATATTATAGTTTAAAAAAATTTCATTGAAAAGTTAGGAATTCCAGTAAAATTATCAGTAAGGAGCAAGGTACTAGAGGATGAGAGATGGAGGGAGGCTAGCTTTTCAAATGGCCAAAGGAAAGGATAGGGTCTGCTCTTAAACTAGAAAGACCCTTCACACACAACGCAATGTGTGAGAGGAGGGAGGTAGTAGCAGAGAAATAGGTGAAGCGGAAGGGAGGGTGGCGTCCTTCAGGATGTGGGCGTAGGAAAGGACGCACCAGAATCTGCAGTGGGACAGATGGGCTGTGTCCCCCTTGCCTCTGCAGTTGGAAGAGACCCTGCCCAAGCCAAAGGCTGCCCTCACCGGGACACGACCGAGCTAATGGAATTATAAGACGTGCCACTGTTGCAGCTTGAGGCGTAGGCCTCCTGGCCGTTGCCGTCGAGGTTGATTTTGAACACAGAGGACGCCTTCAGTAGGAAGTCCGCCGCATCCCGGCGCCCCAGCTCCCTCAGTTTGGACATGAGGATGCCGACCGTGCTCTCGGGGTAGGAGGTCCATTCCCGGAGCAGGGCGTGGACCGGGCTCGGGAGGAACTCCTTGGGAGACCCGTTATTGGTGTTGTACTTTGCCACAAGGTCGGGGAGACCCAAGTTCATGGCGAGAAGGCACCAGTCCTTCCCCATGGGATCAGGTGGGTCCAGCAGGCGACTGAGTTTCCTCCGGGTCAGGAGGTTCAGATCTGACGCATGGATGTCCATGCCCAGGCTGGCCTGCGAATAGACGTCGTGACAGCCGAAGCACATGATGCTGCTGAAGCTCTCCCTGTACCCGCCCATGGTGTTAGTCAGCGAGGTCTCCTTGAGGGTCTGTGCCCGGAAGAAGTCTCGCGGCTGGTAGATCATGACGGGCTCGTGGTGCTCTCTCAGCTGCTGGGGGCTCAGGTAGTGCTTCACCGTCAGCAGCCCGGGCAGCGTGGTGGCCATGACGTTCTCGATGGTGCTGCACACCGAGTCCAGCAGGAGGCAGCACTTGATCTTTTCCGTCTCCAGACCGCGAACCTGGACCTCGATGCCCTGGCCGTGGTTGACCAGAAGCACCAGCAGCTCGGCCCCACGGTTGGCAATCTTGCAGCCGTTCACCCACAGGCGGATGTCCGCGTCTCCCTCCGTGCTCTGCTGGTGGATCCACCTGCACAGGTTCACCTGCACCTTGTGAAAGATGCCGCACGGGAAGGGCGTGAGGTGCTCCACGGGGACGACGCGCACGCCGCCGTAGACCCGCACCTCGTCCTCCTCATCCGTCCAGGACCGGTGCAGGTTGTCAGTCTTGATCAGGGCGGGGATGTCCACCATGGTACCGCTGCTCAGGTCCCGGGCGCAGATATCCATGGCATCGAGAATCTGCAGCAGCTCCTCCACGTCGCTGTCGGGCACCAGGCGCTGGACGTCCTCCATGGTGTAGCGGCCCCGGTAATGGTGCAGGGCCCGTGGGGTCTCGACGGAGAGCAGCTTCCCCAGAACGTTGGAGCAGAGCCAGCGGGGGTCTAGGAGCAGCACGTCCTGGACGGTTTCACTCTGCATGATGTTGATCTGCCAGAGGGGACAATGGGAAGTCACTCATAGGAACCTAAATGGCCAGATGCTTCAGCTGCTCAGAGCACTAAAGGGCCTGAGCAGGGATGAAATCTGTGCAGATATTGTAAGGAATGACTCAGCACATTCATATGGACAGATCTCAAAAATCAATACTGAGCCAAAAAACCAGCTTGGCAATGTCATAAGGGAGATTCTGAAAAGACTACCTTTGACCCTTATAAAAGGTCAATGTAATAAAAGACAGAGAGAGAGAGAGAGAGAGGGAGAGAGAGGGGAGCCAAATGCAATGGGTGAGTTTTGACTGGATTCTGAGTCCCCAGATAAATACACAAATGAATAAAATTAGCTATAAATGAAATTACTGGGACAAGTGGCAAACACTTGAATGAGGACTATAAATTCAACAATAGTATTATATCAATGTTATGTTTCCAGGAAGTGATAATCAATTATATTGTGGTTATGTGGGAGAATGTCCTTTTCCTTAGGAGGTACAAGCTAAATTTTTTAGGGGTGAAAGGTCATGATGTTTGCAAAGCAAATAAAGAAATAGAAGAGAAAGAGATAAAGCAAAGGTAGCAAAATGTAAACAACTGGTTAAATTAGGTGTCGAGGATATGAGGAGATATTGTACTAGTCTTCTAAGTTCTCTGAATGCTTGAAATTTTTCAAAAAAGATTCAGAATGTTACAATATTAGACTGTTAGGTAAATTTTTAACACACACACATATAAAAAAGGTCTAGAAAGATACGCTACCATGACAGTGGTTGGCCCTGGAGTGGGGAGAGAGGAAAGTGGCGAGAGGTGGCCAAAAGGGACTTAAGCTTTTCCTGTCACATTCATTTCTTTAAAAAGCAGAAGTCAGAAAGAAAAAAGTGGCAACTTTCCCCTTTACGGAACACTTACCCCTCCCTCCCTTCCCTCCCTACTCTGGGCTAGTTCTACAAAGAATGGTGATCCAAGGTGGACTCCGTTCTCACGTGGAGGCTGAGACCCTGGACCTGTTTGCACCAGAAGTACTTTTCTCCCCACAGTCTGGTTTAAATCTTTGAGATGCCTTGTAGATATGATTCTGTTCAAAATTGAGACTTCGAGTGTACATTTCTGGAATGTAGAGCAGTATCTACTTAATTTTTGATAAGGCATTTGGTGGAATACTGCCTGCAATTCAGTCCTAGACACAACTATCTCCTCAGGGTCACAAAAGACAGACTGATAAACTGTCCCGTATTGGAGGAGACTAAGGAGACAGATGACTGAGTGCCGTGTGGGATCCTGAGCCGAAAAAAGACAGGACAACTGATGAAATCTGAAAAGATCCTTAGATTACTTACTAGAGAGCAGGAATAGTACTGGAGGAGGGGCTGGAGGCCAATGAGAATGGGGGCCACCTGATTTAGATTTCCCTTCTTTTTCATTCTGCCTTCATTTACTTATTAACGTCTCAAGGGCAAGGAGGGATGTGTTGTCAAATAATGTGGATTAATCACTATGAGCTAGAAAATTACTGGCAAATGCCACAAGGCAAGAGAATACTGTATTAAAAAGAGTGAGTTTATTATTATGGTTACAATATATATTTTTATATCTAGCACTATATTACAAGGTAAGGTTTGATCCCTTGCTTATCCCCACCCTTGGATTCGATCATTTAAAGTACCGCTGGAGAGACCTTCAAGATGGCGGAGGAGTAAGACATGGAGATCACCCTCCTCCCCACAAATACATCAGAAATACATCTACATGTGGAACAACTCCTACAGAACACCTACTGAACGCTGACAGAAGAGCTCAGACCTCCCAAAAGGCAAGAAACTCCCCCATGTACCTGGGTAGGGCAAAAGAAAAAAACAGAGACAAAAGAATAGGGACAGGACCTGCATCTCTGGGACGGAGCTGTGAAGGAGGGAAAGTTTCCACACACTAGGAAGCCCCTTCACTGGAGGAGACAGGGGCTGGGCGGGAGGGAAGCTTCGGAGTCACGGAGAAGCGCAGCAACAGGGGTGCAGAGGGCAAAGTGGAGAGATTCCCGCACAGAGGATCGGGACCGACCAGCACTCACCAGCCCGAGAGGCTTGTCTGCTCATCCGCTGGGACAGGTGGGGGCTGGGAGCTGAGGCTCGGGCTTCGGAGGTCAGACCCCAGGGAGAGGACTGGGGTTGGCTGAGTGAACGCAGCCTGAAGGGGGCTAGTGCGCCACAGCTAGCCGGGAGGGAGTCCGGGAAAAAGTCTGGACATGCCTAAGAGTCAAGAGACCATTGTTTTGGGGTGCACGAGGAGAGGGGATTCAAAGCACCGCCTAAACGAGCTCCAGAGATGCGAGCAAGCCGCGGCTATCAGCGCAGACCCCAGAGACGGGCATGAGATGCTAAGGCTGCTGCTGCAGCCAGCAAGAAACCTGTGTGCGAGCACAGGACACTATCCACACCTCCCCTCCCGGGAGGCTGTGCAGCCCGCCACCGCCAGGGTTCCGTGATCCAGGGACAGCTTCCCCGGGAGAACACATGGTGCGCCGCAGGCTGTTGCAACGTCACGCCGGCCTCTGCCTGCCGCAGGATGGCCCCGTATTCTGTACCCCTCCCTCCCCCCAGTCTGAGTGAGCCAGAGACCGCTAATCAGCTGCTACTTTAACCCTGGCCAGTCTGAGCAAACAACAGACACGCTCAGGCGACCTACACGCAGAGGCAAGGCCAAACCCAAAGCTGAACCCCAGGAGCTGTGCGAACAAAGAGAAAGGGAAATCTCTCCCAGCAACCTCAGGAGCAGCGGATTAAATCTCCACAATCAACTTGACGTACCCTGCATCTCTGGAATACCTGAATAGAAAACAAACCATCCCAAAATTGAGGCGGTGGACTTTGGGAGCAACTGTAGACTTGGGGTTTGGTTTCTGCATCTAATTTGTTTCTGGTTTTATGTTTATTGTAGTTTAGTATTTAGAGTTTATTATCATTGGTAGACTTATTTATTGATTTGGTTGCTCTCTTCCTTTTCTTTTTATATATAGATATATATATTTTTTTCCTTTTTCTCTTTCTGTGAGTGTGTATGTGTATGCTTCTTTGTGTGATTTTGTCTGTATAGCTTTGCTTTTACCATTTGTCCTAGGGTTCCGTCTATTTTTTTCTTTTTTAGTATAGTTTTTAGTGCTTGTTATCATTGGTGGATTTGATTTTTTGGTTGCTCTCTTCTTTCTTTTTTTGAATATTACTTAAAATTGTTTTAAAATTTTTAATAAATTTTTTTATTTTAATGACTTTATTTTCCTTCCTTCCTCCCTCGCTCCCTCCCTCTCTCCCTTCCTTCCTTTCTTTCTTTTTTTGTGCCTTTTCTTCTGAGCCGTGTGGCTGACTTGGTGCTCCGGACTGGGTGTCAGGCCTGTGCCTCTGAGGTGGGAGAGCCGAGTTCAGGACATTGGTCCACCAGAGACCTCCCAGCTCCACATAATATCAAACGGCGAAAGCTCTCCCAGAGATCTCCATCTCAACGCTAAGACCCAGCTCCACTCAATGACCAGCAAGCTCCAGGGCTGGATACCCTATGCCAAACAACTAGCAAGACAGGAACACAAACCCACCCATCAGCAGAGAGACTGCCTAAAATCATAATAAGTTCACAGTTACTCCAACACACACCACTGGACGCGGTCATGCCCACCAGAAAGACAAGATCCAGCCTCATCCACCAGAACACAGGGACTAGTCCCCTCCACCAGGAAGCCTACACAACCCACTGAACCAACCTTAGCCACTGGGGGCAGACACCAAAAACAACAGGAACTACGAACCTGCAGCCTGCGAAAAGGAGACCCCAAACACAGTAAGTTAAGAAAAATGAGAAGACAGAGAAACACACAGCAGATGAAGGAGCAAGGTAAAAACCCACCAGATCAAACAAATGAAGAGGGAATAGGCAGTCTACCTGAAAAAGAATTCAGAGTAATGATAGTAAAGATGATCCAAAATCTTGTAAATAGAATGGAGAAAATGCAAGAAACGTTGAACAAGGACCTAGAAGAACTAAAGAGCAAACAAACGATGATGAACAACACAATAAGTGAAATTCAAAATTCTCTAGAAGGGATCAATAGCAGAATAACTGAGGCAGAAGAACGGATAAGTGACCTGGAAGATAAAATACTGGAGATAACTACTGCAGAGCAGAATAAAGAAAAAGAAAAAAATGAAAAGAACTGAGGACAGACTCAGAGACCTCTGGGACAACATTAAACGCACCAACATTCGAATTATAGGGGTCCCAGAAAAAGAAGAGAAAAAGAAAGGGACTGAGAAAATATTTGAAGAGATTATAGTTGAAAACTTCCCTAATATGGGAAAGGAAATAGTTAATCAAGTCCAGGAAGCACAGAGCGTCCCAAACAGGATAAACCCAAGGAGAAACACTCCAAGACACATATTAATCAAACTGTCAAAAATTAAATACAAAGAAAAAATATTAAAAGCAGCAAGGGAAAAACAACAAATAACATACAAAGAAATTGCCAAAAGGTTAACAGCTGATCTTTCAGCAGAAACTCTGCAAGCCAGAGGGAGTGGCAGGACATATTTAAAGTGATGAAAGGGAAAAACCTACAACCAAGTTTACTCTACCCAGCACGGATCTCATTCAGATTCGACAGAGAAATTAAAACCTTTAGAGATAAGCAAAAGCTAAAAGAATTCAGCTCCACCAAACCAGCTTTACAACAAATACTAAAGGAACTTCTCTAGACAGGAAACACAAGAGAAGGAAAAGACCTGCAATAACAAACCCAAAACAATTAAGAAAATGGTAATAGGAACATACATATCGATAATTATCTTAAATGTAAATGGATTAGATGCTCCAACCAAAAGACACAGACTGGCTGAATGGATACAAAAACAAGACCCGTATATATGCTGTCTACAAGAGACCCACTTCAGACCTAGTGACACATACAGACTGAAAGTGAGGGGATGGAAAAAGCTATTCCATGAAAATGGAAATCAAAAGAAAGCTGGAGTAGCAATTCTCATATCAGACAAAATAGACTTTAATATAAAGACTATTACAAGAGACAAAGAAGGACACTGCATAATGATCAAGGGATCAATCCAAGAAGAAGATATAACAACTGTAAATATTTATGCACCCAACATAGGAGCACCTCAATACATAAGGCAAATGCTAACAGCCATAAAAGGGGAAATCAACAGTAATACAATAATAGTGGGGGACTTTAACACCCCACTCTCACCACCGGACAGATAGTCCAAAATGAAAATAAGTAAGGAAACACAAGCTTTAAATGATACATTAAACAAGATGGACTTAATTGATATTTATAGGACATTCTACCCAAAAACAAGAGAATACACTTTCTTCTCAAGTGCTCATGGAACATTCTCCAGGATAGATCATATCTTAGGTCACAAATCAAGTCTTGGTAAATTTAAGAAAATTGAAATCATGTCAAGTATCTTTTCCGACCACAATGATATCAATTACAGAAAAAATCTGTAAAGAATACAAACACATGAAGGCTAAACAATACACTGCTAATCAACGAAGAGATCACTGAAGAAATCAAAGAGGAAATCAAAAAATACCTAGGAACAAATGACAATGAAAACAGGATGATCCAAAACCTATGGGATGCAGGAAAAGCAGTTCTAAGAGGGAGGTTTATAGAAATACAATCCTACCTCAAGAAACAAGAAACATCTTAAATTAACAAGCTAACCTTACACTTAAAGCAATTAGAGAAAGAAGAACAAAAAACCCCAAAGTTAGAAGAAGGAAAGAAATCATAAAGATCAGATCAGAAATAAATGAAAAAGAAATGAAGGAAATGATAGCGAAGATCAGTAAAACTAAAAGCTGGTTCTTTGAGAAGATAAACAAAATTGATAAACCTTTAGGCAGATTCATCAAGAAAAAAGAGGAGAAGACTCAAATCAATAGAATGGGAAATGAAAAAGGAGAAGTAACAACTGACACTGCAGAAATACAAAGGATCATGAGAGATTACTACAAGCAACTATATGCCAATAAAATGGACAACCTGGAAGAAATGGACAAATTCTTAGAAATGAACAACTTTCCGAGACTGAACCAGGAAGAAATAGAAAATATGAACAGACCAATCACAAACACTGACATTGAGACTGTGATTAAAAATCTTCCAACAAACAAAAGCCCAGGACCAGAAGCCCAGGCTTCAGAGGCGAATTCTATCAAACATTTAGAGAAGAGCTAACACCTATCCTTCTCAAACTCTTTCAAAATATAGCAGAGGGAGGAACACTCCCAAATGCATTCTACGAGGCCACCATCACCCTGATACCTAAACCAGACCAAGATGTCACAAAGAAAGAAAACTACAAGCCAATTATCACTGATGAACATAGATGCAAAAATCCTCAACAAAATACTAGCAAAGAGAATCCAACAGCACATTAAAAGGATCATACACCATGATCAAGTGGGGTTTACCCCAGGAAGGCAAGGATTCTTCAATATATGCAAATCAATCAATGTGATAAAGTATATTAACAAACTGAAGGAGGAAAACCAAACCATATTAACAAACTGAAGGAGAAAAAAAATATGATCATCTCAGTAGATGCATAAAAAGCTTTTGACAAAATTCAACACCCATTTATGATAAAAAACCCTTCAGAAAGTAGGCACAGAGGGAACTTAGCTCAACATAATAAAAGCCATAGATGACAAACCCACAGCCAACATTGTTCTCAATGGTGAAAAACTGAAACCATTTCCCCTAAGCTCAGGAAAAAGACAAGGTTGTCCACTCTCACCACTATTATTCAACATAATTTTGGAAGTTTTAGCCACAGCAATCAGAGAAGAAAAAGAAGTAAAAGGAATCCAAGACAGAAAAGAAGAAGTAAAGCTGTCACTGTTTGAGGATGATATGACACTATACACAGAGAATCCTAAGGATGCTACCAGAAAACTACTAGAGCTAATCAACGAATTTGGTAAAGTAGCAGGATACAAAGTTAATGCACAGAAATCTCTTGCATTCCTATATACTAAGGAATGAAATACCTAGGAATAAACCTACCTAAGGAGACAAAAGACCTGTATGAAGAAAACTATAAGACACTGATGAAAGAAAAAAGATGATACAAACAGATGGAGAGATATACCATGTTCTTGGATTGGAAGAATCAACATTGTGAAAATGACTATACTACCCAAAGCAATCTACAGATTCAATGCAATGCCTATCAAACTACCAATGACATTTTTCACAGAACTAGAACAAAAAATTTCACAATTTCTTTGGAAACACAAAAGACCCTGAATAGCCAATGCAATCCTGAGAAAGAAAAACGGAGCTGGAGGAATCAGGCTCCCTGACTTCAGACTATACTACAAAGCTACAGTAATCAAGACAGTATGGTACTAGCACAAAAACAGAAATATAGATCAATGGAATAGGATAGAAAGCCCAGAGATAAACCCACGCACATATGGTCACCTTATTTTTGATAAAGGAGGCAAGAATATATAATGGAGAAAAGACAGCCTCTTCAATAAGTGGTGCTGGGAAAACTGGACAGCTACATGTAAAAGAATGAAATTAGATCACTCCCTAACACCATACACAAAAATAAACTCAAAGTGTATTAAAGACCTAAATGTAAGGCAGACACTATCAAACTCTTAGAGGAAAACATAGGCAGAACACTCTATGACATAAATCACAGCAAGATCCTTTTTGACACACCTCCTAGAGAAATGGAAATAAAACCAAAAATAAACAAATGGGTCCTAATGAATCTTAAAAGCTTTGCACAGCAAAGGAAAACATAAACAAGACGAAAAGACAACCCTCAGAATGGGAGAGAATATTTGCAAATGAAGCAACTGACACAGGATTAATCTCCAAAATGTACAAGCAGCTCATGCAGCTCAATATCAAAAAAACAAACAACCCAATCCAAAAACGGGCAGAAGAACTAAATAGACATTTCTCTAAAGAAGATATACAGATTGCCCACAAACACATGAAAGGATGCTTAACATCACTAGTCATTAGAGAAATGCAAATCAAAACCACAATGAGGTATCACCTCACACCAGTCAGAATGGTCATCATCCAAAAATCTACAATCAATAAATGCTGGAGAGGGTGTGGAGAAAAGGGAACCCTCTTGCACCGTTTGCGGGAATATAGATTTATACAACCACTATGGAGAACAGTATGGAGGTTCCTTAAAAAACTGAAAATAAACTACCACACGACCCAGGAATCTCATTACTGGGCATATACCTTGAGAAAACCAAAATTCAAAAAGAGTCATGTACCACAATGTTCACTGCAGCTCTATTTACAATAGCCAGGACATGGGAGCAACCTAAGTGTCCATCGACAGATGAATGGATAAAGAAGATGTGGCACATATATACAATGGAATATTACTCAGCCATAAAAAGAAACGAAATTGAGTTATTTGTAGTGAGGTGGATGGACCTAGAGTCTGTCATACAGAATGAAGTAAGTCAGAAAGAGAAAAACAAATACCGTATGCTAACACACATATATGGAATCTAAAAAAAAAAAAGAAAATCGTTCTGAAGAACCTAGGGGCAGGACAGCAATAAAGACGCAGATGTAGAGAATGGACTTGAGGACATGGGGAGGGGGAAGGGTAAGCTGGGACGAGTGGCATGGACATATATACACTACCAAATGTAAAATAGATAGGTAGTGGGAAGCAGCCGCATACCACAGGGAGATTAGCTCCGTGCTTTGTGACCACCTAGAGGGGTGGTATAGGGAGGGCGGGAGGGAGATGCAAGAGGGAGGGGATATGGGGGTATATGTATACATATAGCTGATTCCCTCTGTTATAAAGCAGAAAATAACACAGCATTGTAAAGCAATTATACTCCAATAAAGATGTTACCAAAAAAAAAAAAAAAAAAGTACTGCTGGAGGGGCCAGTAGATTAGCCAGTAGTTTCATTGGAATTTAAAGACTGACACAATCACTGCTTGAGGCTCTAGTTTTTAGGGTCGCTGGCTTCTTGATTCAAGTAGAATTTCAAACCTATGTAATCCATGGCCAAGGGCCACACATGGCACCTGAGACTGGGCAGGGAAGCTTCTGGTTTGCAAAATTCCTGGAACTGCTTCTGGTTTTTCATAATCAGAACTGTCTTAGCCCATACTAGCTTACACTGTCTCCTGATTTCACATGATGGAAGAACGTGAAGGCTATGCCCCGTTGAGAGGAACAGGCAGCATATGAAGCAATTAGAACAGGGTTCCCAAACTGCACCCCAGAGCTGAACCAGGAAGAGAGATTCCTATCTCTTGGTCATTTCTGGGGATCACTGCTTGCCGTGTCTTAGTGTCTCCACACGTTCTCTCCCTGAAGATACGTCACTACTATTTCTTGATTGTCTGTGAGCCCAAGAGGTCTGTTTGGAGCTGATACACTCCATGGAGAGCAGCCATCCTGAAGGCTGCAGGAATCACAGCTAAGCATCAGCTGCCCCAGGGAGAGAGAGGAGAGGCCCCGTCACCCAGTGTAGCAGGAACTGTGCTCCCAAACTAAGAGAAGCCGGAAAACAAACCAACCAAAGCAAGACGAAACAACAGCTCTTAAGGTGAACAGGAGAGCAAAGAACCGCAGTTCGGGGAATCACTGGAGCCTTCCTGTGATAGTCGCACATCTGGAAACATCATGGGTAGTGGGCACTTGCCACTCGGCCTCCGCAGCTCAGCCCACTGCTCAGCCCACTCAGACACTGGAAATGCATCCCAGGGCCCCCTCCCAGACCCTTGCCAGGGCTGGAGCCCTCACCTCGCCGGCACTGTGGAGCTGCTGGGCGATGCGCCGGAGGTCCACCTCGCTGGCCAGGGGGTTCAGCTGGTCCTGCACGTCGTACACAAACTGCTGCAATGACATCAGCTGGTTGGGCCCGTTGAGCTTCCTCCAGGAGGGCAGGGTGGAGATGATTTTCTCACACAGGTGAGTCATTGGAGGGCAGACCTAGAACATGCAGTACAGGCAGGTCAACGCACAGCTGTGGGGACTCAGGAGGAGCCGGCACAAAACGATGCCAATCACATCTGCACTGTTGCATGTAATTCTTCGGATGCGCCAGTGATTTTTGGTTAAGTACTGGGGCAGTTTTGTTTTTTCAGTGTTGCCTTTAAGCAGAATCTATTTAACAAATATAAAATTTTATAGAGGCTTTCATTTCCACTGCTCGTCTTAAATAGATGGCAAGGATTCACAAAAAATGGCTTTGGCATTGTGGACTCAATTAACTAACGTTCATGAAGTCCTAATGTTTTCCTCCCTCCCTCTCTTGGAGTGAGGGTTTCAGCCAGGTGATGGCCGCTTTATGAACAAAGAGACAGGAAAAGAGAGTATCATTATCAACATTAGATGGCTTTTTATCAGTAAATTAGGTATTCATGGGGATTACTGTTGAAATATTTCAAATTTGATTAGTTCTTGGTAATTGGCTTGAAATGAGTTTTTAAGCTCTTAACTTGGTTAAATAAATCAGTCTATGTTACAGACTCATAATCAGCACACTTTCCTAGTTAAAAACGCCACGAGCCATACACTGCACTGCATCATTAATCAGGCAGTCCCTTCTCGAATCTCATCTTTTACACCCCCTAAATTCCACTCCCTATTCAACGAACAATATTCCCAGGGATAAAGGCAGTTTGTTTGGTGAGCTTCATCTGCCTGACCGCAGAAGTTGGGGGTGTGCGGGATGTGAAGCAGACATCATGCCACACCCCAGCTCAAGACTCTTCAGGGAGCACAGGCCCTCATCCCACCTGGTGAGCAGGCGCTGAGCCAGCCACAGACCACTGTTCCCGATCGCCACCCACTGGTTTCCGCGACCAGGTTCTCCAAAGCCCTCTAGGCTTTACCCTGCCCACTGACTCTGCCGTAGTGTACCCCCCTTTAGAGAGCGAGGGACAGGCTTCACGAGAGAGGAGAGGGTTCCTGAAAATTCCAAAAGCATGTCTAGAACTGGAGCCTGGTATTGTAAGCACAGCCCTTCTATCAGGCAAACGGTGAGTTATTACTAAAGATGGCACCTGCCATGCAGGGGAGCGAGAGCCATGTCCTCCTTGTTACACTCGAGCTTAGAAGCAGGAACAGTCCCTGGAGCATTTTGTTTTAGGAGTTTTCCATTGGGATATTTGCCCATTTCTTACCCATTTCAGACAGCTTTTTGAATATTATGGATAGCAACCTTTTATACGCCAGGTGCATTGAGAATAGTTTTTCCCCAATCTCTCTCACCTTTTAACTTTGTTTATGGAATTTATTGGCCAGAAAAATCTTCTATGTTGTCAAATGTATTTGACAAAATATTGGTGTATTTTCTTTGAAAACTTCTGAGGTTTTCTAACTTGGCTGAAAAGGTTTCTCAAAGCACTTCTAAGTTATTTTAAAAATAAATGATCTTGCATTTCCATCAAGATATTACTTTATTTTTTACATTTAAAAGCTTTAATCTGCCTACAGTCTATTTTTGCGCTATGTAGTAAGCAGGAGTTCAACCTCATTTCCTTCTAGGCAAACAGCCAGGTGTGCCAGATCATTTATTAAATAAACATTTTCTCCATTAACCTTAAATAACATCTATGTTGTCTATTAAATTTCTGCAGATGTTCTGATTTACTTCGACACTCACTAATCTATTCCAATTATTTATTGGTTTATTGATTACAGAGCCTTTATAACATGTTTCATTTATTCTTCTATTGAAATTTTAAGACAAAAACCCAATCTCCTCAACCCCATTCAGATGCTGACTGGAACTGTATGAAGTTTATATAACTTGGGAAAATGAAACACTTAGTAATAAAGTCTTGCCATCCAAGAACACCACCTTATTCCATTTGGACAGCTATTATGTTATGCTCTTCAGTGAATTTTGTTGGTGACTGTTTTCTTACTTTTCTGCATTTCCCAAATATTTCACAATAAGTCACTTTTGCATTGCTTTTGTAATTTCTAACAAACAATTTTACTTTTAAACAAACAACCCAAACGGTCAGAATTTCATATACTCTAACCTTGCCCATAACAACGCTTCATCTCATGGCCATCTCTCCTTGTTTCTCTACTCTTCCTTCCTTACCCCAGGGTAACAGGATAAAAACATGGCCACGCAGACACCGCGTACTGGGTCCCATGAAAATCAGACCAAACCCAGAGGGCCACACAAAGAGGCCCAACTCCTGGGTCACTGGATGGTCCAGGGGAAGGTTGGGTCCAGCCCTCCCCAGGTATACTCACCGAAACGATCTGGCTCCGTATTTCTTGCAGGTGATTTCGAAGTACCTTCATGTCCTTAGACCCAGAAGCCCCGGCATCCAGAACGAACAGCTTATTTGAAATGTGAAGATCGTTCCCAAACCTAAGGAAAGAGCAGTGACCTCCTCAGAGTGACGCAGTCTCACCGGGTGTTTCCACAGAGGGCCAGGCTCCTGCTGGCCCAAAAGGTTGGTGGGAGGCAAGGAAGTTCTGGTGGCCTTGTAGAGACACCCCACACCTGCTGTTGGCTGGACTCTGTAACGTCACCCTGGGGTGGAGGCCTGGGGACACCGCCTGCTCCGGGTGCAGACAGGTGCCCCAGCTTCCACAAAACGGGGGAAACAGCTTCCCCCGATGCAGGAAAGGGGAGGCCTAATGCACTCACTTTACACGGCAGAAGAAGAGATGCTTCTGCAGGTTGATGGAGTGAGAACAGAGGGATGAGTATGAAATAACACCTTAGATCTAAAATATTAGTAGAAGCCCTATTTCTCACATCAGGAAGATAACAGAGAAGGGTTGTCAGTTGATAAACCAAGAATTCACATTACCAGCATATTAAATAGAACTGCAGGTTCAAACTGTTTTGGGGATAGACACTAAGTAAAAATAGATACGTTTACATTGTGATTCTGTGCACATCCATATTTATAAGTGAAAAAGAAGTTCTCCAAAAATACTTGATACAAAATGCACTCTGATACTTTCCATCACGTCCTTCTCCCCTCCACTCCACTCCAGACCTCCTAAATGAATTTCATGATCTACTAGCAGGTTGCAAGTTACATTCTGAGAAATACTGATGGATGTTCTCACCAAAAAAAAAAAAAAAAAAAAAAAAGATAAATGGGTGAGGTGACGGATACGTTAATTAACGAGATGGAGAGAATCCTTTCACATTGTACACACACATCAAATCGCCGCTTCATACAATTTAAATATCTTACAATTTCACTTGTCAATTATTCCTCCCTAGAGCTGAAAAAAAATACATCCAACAACTAAAAGGAGTTACCTCTGGGCAGGGGTACTCGGGGGCGAGGACAGAAGTGAGAAGGCTGCTGGTTTTTATTATGTGCCCTTTACTTCTGTTCGATTTGTTATTATGTGTATTTGTGGCTTTGGTGAAAGAAATTCGACCAAGCCAAAGAGGCCTTTCAGTCCTTTAATTCCTTTCTCTGGGTCACATGACTTTGGCTGTATCACCCCTGAAGATGCAGCAGCCGACTTACCTGTTCCTGACCTCTTTCAGCAACGAGGTGTCTTTGTCATATCCGAACTCGCCTCCAGCTGGACGAGGAATGTTCATGATGTCGGCGTGCGTGGCCACCAGGACAACTCGGAGTGGGTTCTTCAGCTTGCCGCCAAAGGCTGAGGGCAGAGAGCAAGCCGTTTCACAGGTGGGTCCTCCAGCCTGCCCAGCTGAGGTTGCGTGCTCTGCCTGAGGCCTGGGCCGTCTCGCCAGGTGGACATGCAACTTTGCCCGCAGACCCGAGGGCCCCAGGCCTGCTGCTAGGAGTGACCTCTGGAAGGCCGAGGCCTGGCCCAGAATGGAATGAGCCTATTTCCTGGGCCTCCGGGAAGATTGCTCAGAAGTGGAGTAGAAGCGACCACAGGGCATAAGGCAGCTTCTCAGATCTTCCTCCAAATAGGCCTTGTTTGCATGGTGAGGAGATGACCAGGGGGACACCCTTTACGAGACGAGAGCAAGCCCGCTGAATGCAGCACCAGCACAGAAATGGCTCAGAAGGGAGACTCCTGCAGTTCACACAGGCAGAGAGCCTCTCACTTATGGGCATGTTTAAAACGAAAACATGAAAAAGAGTGAGAAAGAAAGAGGCAAGGGCTTCCCTGATGGCGCAGTGGTTGAGAGTCCGCCTGCCAATGCAGGGGACACGGGTTCGTGCCCCGGTCCGGGAAAATCCCACATGCCGCGGAGCGGCTGGGCCCGTGAGCCATGGCCACTGAGCCTGTGCGTCCGGAGCCTGTGCTCTGCAATGGGAGAGGCCACAACAGTGAGAGGCCTGCGTACCGCAAAAAAAAAAAAGGCAAAATTGGAGGTACCCTGAGGGGAATTAGCCCAATTTATTTTATTATTGTAAGTTTTTCAAAAACAAAATGACTGCTGAGTTTTACATTTCATCAGGGAAGGCTGCTTCTTTTTTTGTATGAAAAGATGAAAATAAGTCTGTCCATGCTGTCTTTTCCTTTAGGGATAAGGCTAAGATAATGCATTCAGTTAACACGGTTCCTTTTCTTTCTTTCTTTTTTTTTTTTTTTTTTTTTTTTGCGGTACACGGGCCTCTCACTGTTGTGGCCTCTCCCGCTGCGGAGCACAGGCTCCGGACGCGCAGGCTCAGCGGCCATGGCTCAAGGGCCCAGCCGCTCCGCGGCATGTAGGATCTTCCCGGACTGGGGCACGAACCCGTGTCCCCTGCATCGGCAGGCGGACTCTCAACCACTGCGCCACCAGGGAAGCCCCCTTTTCTTTCATTTTTGATGGAACTACAGAACGAAGGAGAGCTCATTCTATTAATTATGTACCCATTAGGTAAGGCACAGTAGCTGTCAAAGAGGTATTCCACTTTGCACCTAACAAAAATGACCACAGCCCTAAAATATAGAAAGAAAGCAAGAAATGGCTCTCAAGGAATTGCTCAGAATTGAGTCTTTGTGGCAGAAATATGCAATCATGAAACAACTGCTTGCAGAACAAAAAAAAACAGCTGAGCCCTAGGAAACTTCGAGAGTTGAAATCTCCTGATAGGAAGGAGGAACAAGGGTGCCCGCAGCTGTTGGCCACAAGCTGTTGGATCCGGGCGTGACCAGGGTGTGAGGTCAGCAGGAAGGGCACGCCCTCCCTGAGTGGCACCTCGGCTTACCTATGGGTTCTTCAACCGGGACAAGAGACTTCAGAAAACTGAGCCAGAAAACCACTTGATTCAGCTGGATCTCATAGGGTTCTTCTAGACTGAAAACGATGACATGGATGGACGTGGGATCATTTGCAGCAAAATAGTCATAACAGCAGAAGTATACAGGATTTCCAGAGAACTCCCACACACTGAAATCGCCAACACCTACAGAGAAAAAGAAAAAGATTATGATTGTGAAACACCACCACCAAATTTCAATCACAGTTTTTCTCAGCACTTTAGGGATGACGAGTAGGGACAGTGACATTCATCTATTTATTTATGCATCTACGTAAGTATAGATCTACATACGGAATATTTACATTTCCCTATTTCTTATGTCTATTTTTACATCCATGCCTTTTATAATATCTATATCCATAAACCTACTTATATCTGTATCTGCTTATCAATTTTCCTTAATGCCTTCATTATTGTATCTGTATCTCTCTCTCTAGCACATCTACTTATAATACCGCAGAGTGGTACACACAAACACACACACACACACACACACCCAACACCCCACACACGTGTGTGTATATGCACGCCTATAAGCATACATGGAAAGGTGTACGTGGACACATATATTATGTTTTTCACCCCCAAATATTGGTATATTCACTATGAAATGTAACCTTAATTTTGGTTAAATGGTCACTAAATTCACCTTCCACAGGTGAGTGAGAGACCTGTTTTGGTCGGTCAGAAGGGAGCAGGGTGCCGTGCACAGGTGTAAGGTGCAGTAATTGATGAGTGGCTTTGCACAGGAAGGATGTAAGAGGAGCTGTGAGAAAATTGGGTCCAAGAGGCCACTTCTGCTGGGGAGGTGGCCGAAGGGGCGGGGGGAGGAAGGCTGTGGGTGTGGGTAGGGGGGCAGCTACTCTCCCACACAGGAGCTCTGGGGACGGCTGCTTTTCCCGCAAGTCTCATGGGTGAGATTCTGACCTGGAGTTCCTAGGCACCCGGAACCTCCTGATGACTGTGCAGACACATGGACACAGTCACCTCTACGCTGCCACATCCCACCAGGTCAGTGACCACCCACCCACGGGCCTCCGGGAAGCCAGGCAGGACCACTTATGTTATAGGATTTCAGGCTCCCTTTCCCTAATTTTTCCCCTTGGTGCTTATCCTGTGCCAGAAATTCTGCAGTTGAGAGTCATTTTGGAAGATCCATAGGGCTTTTCTAGAGCACAGGCGCTCCTGGGGAGCATGGCCCTCTAAGTCCGGCAGCTAAGGCCTTAGTGTGAAGAGTTCTGGAACACAGAGATAGGCCCTTTGAGCTTGGGGAGCACTGCGAGGGACGTGGGACGGGGATAATGCCAGGGGAGGACGAAGGATGAGGGTAGGGGTGATGGGTGCTCTCCCTATGCTGCGGGGCCAGCTTTGCTCCCGGCAGCTCAGAGAACACTCAGCTTTTAAGAGAGCAGAATGCACACGGACTTTTATTCTATTTCCTTAGGGTCCCTGGCCCAGCAGCAGCATCACCAAGAAACTCCCCAGATGGGATGAATCAGACGCTCGAGGGCGGGCTGGCAGGTCTGTGTTTTCACATGCCCTCCAGGGGATTTGTGCGTATGCTGGAGTCTAAGAACCACTGCTTTAGGTAAACATCCTGAGTATTCTATTTTTCACTGGGTTTAGTATAATAAAAGGGCCTTCATGAAGATGCTCCCAATTTCCACTTTTTGAGAGCCTCTCCCTGCTAGACGTCATACTAGGACCTTCAATAAACACGAGCTCGTAAAATCCTCGCAGCCGTGGGAACTCGGCCTCAGAGAAACTGCTCTATCCCTGCTCCGGACCGTGTCTCGAAGAGGCTTGTGTTCCAGTGCCTTGGGCCCAGCTGGGGGCCCTGGGAGCTCCGGGGGAGCAGCCCTTGTGTTTCGAACTCGAGTATGTCAAAAAGCTAGTGGGACCGTATTTTATGAGATTTCCCATCCAAGTGGAAGTTCGGCAGTACTTTAAAAAATGTACTAATGTACTCAAGTCATTTATTAAGCACCTCTGTGTGCCCAGTGCTTTGCCAGGTGCTGGGGACACCAGGGGGTTTAGTTTTACTTTTTGGGGCTGTTAACCGGCCATGCTTCAGCCCTGGGTCACTCCCAACATCACTCTGCGCTGGCCCTTCTTCCAACCTTTGTGCGGCTGTGATGGATGCCCGCTGGGCCAGGCTCCCCGGGGGAAACTCGAGGTCCTTCCCATTTGGGGTGGGAGAGCCATACCGTTCAAATAGGCGTTCTGGATGTCGATGGCCTTTGTGGACTGGTCGTCGGCGGAGCAGTGCGGGTGGTGGGACGGGGCCCCGAACACCTCTAGCATCCCCTTGGTGAGGCCCGGCTCGAACATCATGCTGCGGCTCCTGACGTTCACATTCTCACAGCCCGGGTACAGGTTGTTGATGCTCACGGACACTGCAGGCCAGAGAGCAAGCACGTTAGACCTTGCCCCCTGCCCTCCTTCCCAGACTTTGCCCTCTGCCCTTGCCCCACCCCTGCTTCAGCCTGCTTTGTGCGTGTGCCTCTCGCGTATGCTGGGCAGCAATGTTTCCCAGGGACCCTGTGTTGATTGTTTGCTTCACCTCCCGCATCCTTTCCTGCGCTGCTCTGTGTCCTGAGAGGCTAACCCCATGGACTGCATCTCCTAGGCTTGCTTGCCATTTGCCTCCGGTGAGGGTCCACCAATGGGAAGCACTGTAGAGGCTGGGAGGAGAGAAAGGTCGAGGTATATATTTTCCCTCCTCACTGCCTGCTGCTTTTCTGATAGCAGTTGTGTCTCTGACCCGAGATGCCCTGGAGGCTTCTCCCCTGGAGCTCCAGCTTTCCCAGGATCCTGACTTCCTCCTCTTGCCTTTTCAGCCTCAGGGGTGGTAACTAATGGCTCCCCTCTGTTCCTAGCCTCCGGATGCTTCACCGTCTCTTGTGTGTTCTTGTGAATTGTGCCTGTGACTTTGAACTTTCATTAAATCTCCACCAGGACCCTGACTGATACAGATGAGATGAGTACCACTCTGGTACACGAGATTGTTAGGTTGAATGCAAAATGCATGGCATTAAGTAACGCTGAATCACACAGTGAGAAGGCCATTCCTTTATAAAATCCCCTTGAAGGTCTTTAAATTGCTCTAGTAGCAAGTCTCAATGCGTGACATTAAGTTTTTAGCATGTCTTCAATCCTTGCTAATCTTCCCTTTTAATAAGAGGGAGTGTAAAAAACTATACCCCAATTAAAAAAAAAAAGAAAAAATGGAAGCATGTTCTTCCTCTTTCTAGAAAAAAAAAAGAGGGAGTGGGCAACAGTATATAGCTAGATTTTAATCACATTGCTGTTCATTGCATTTATTTTTATTTATGGGTAGTAGTGATATGGGTTTTCCATTTATGGTAAGGACATTAGCGATTTCACTTTCAAACCTATGTCTTTTAGTAAATAAAAAGAATCAGTTTTTAAAATTTTACATAAATAATAATGGTAGAACTTTGTGGGGCAGGGGAATCAGCTGAATAACACATTTGGGTCCCCTGGGCCAGGAGCGGTGCCCTGTGTGCCCTTGGTCCTGACCTCCTTCCGGCTTTTGCCCGTCTCTCGCAACAGACCCCCGACAGCACAGTGAAGGCAGACCTGGCCTCTCCGCTTCAGGGCTAGAACTTGGGTGGGCACAGGGGGAGGCTCCGTGAGTGCATCAGGGAGGGGCTCAGTGAACCGAATCGCACCATATAGTTCGTACCTTTGGTTCAGAGTTAATAGTGACAGTCACTGCAAGAGACTAAAGAAATGACCATTTCACCTGAGCCACCTGACTTTTAAACTTGGTGATCCAAACACAAAGGTAACCCTTGTTCAAAGACCAAAGACTTCAGACTGAGGACAGGACAATGGGAATATCCAAGGGGTTGGCAGGGAGGAGGAGAAAACTGGAGCTCCCCACTGCCCCGGGTTATAAAAGTAGAAAACTTGGCAAACAGAAGTGCAAATTAGAAAACAAAATGACTCAACTCTCTAGGCCAATGTGATGGACATTTTAGTGTATTTCTTTAGAGATTTTTAGTCCAAGTCTGAGAAAAGCCATGCGACTTCACAAGAATGGGTTTGTCCATTTCCCTGTGCGTGGAAACCTGGGGACGACCCCTGTTGGGAATAAGCTTTGTCTTAGTGGCACTGTGGGCTGGGGCTTGCTGAGGGAGACCAGAATGGATTCGGTAAATGACAGGCGCTCCGGCACCTCACGGACAGTTTTTGTTGGGAGGATGAAAGGTTAGGACAGAGTTTGTATACGGTATTATTAAAATAACAATTTCACAGGGAAACATTAAAATCATAGGAGGAAAACTTTTTTGCTAACCACTGACCCCTAGTGGTAAAAAGTGGCAGGCCCCGAGGGAGAAGCCGCTTTTGCACCCAGGTCAGAAGAGACTTCCTGCAAACGCTCCTCTCTGGTGAGCAGGCAACAGCCTCCTGCAGTGATCTTCCTGGCTGCACGCTCCTCCGCTGGCACCGGGGGTTTCCTTCCTACCGCAGAACCACAGTGCAGCAGCTGTGGCCACAAAGGCAGTGTGTGCGTGGTAGCCACGTGCCGTGAGCGGCTGCCCCCAGGTCCCCACACCACCCCATCCTGTCTCCTGGCTGGTGGCTCAGCCTTTAGCCTCCAGTGCAACGCAAAGCCAAGTTTCTAAAGGCAAACGACCTTCCTGCTGCCTGAGTGATGGAAATGTGCCCACGTGGGCACCTCTCCCAGGGAAAGGAAGAAGGCCTGACCATTCTAGCAGAGGTCAGGGGCGTCCAGAGCTCTTGCCTAGGACACAGCAGAGCATGGTCCCCAGGCACTAGCAATGCCACTGTGAAGGGACAATGCTGCTGTTTCTGGAGACGGACTTCCTTCCCTGGAGGCCACACTCCGGAGTAGGCTTTCCTCAAGTGCCTAACAGAAACGCTGCTCCGTCCATTCTCCGACGGCACACGAGGCCCCTAGGACCTGCCAGATGCCTCTGGCTGGGTCTCCCGCAGGTGGCCCTCCTGCCGCTTCCTATTTGCGCTACGCTGCTTTTCCCAGGACTCCCTTCTGCTGTTTTGTTAGGGCCAGGCCCAGTCGAGGACTGGCGGGGTCCAGGCCCTGCAGGCGGCTGCGCTCCCTCAGCCCAGGGTGTGCTCGCCCCCCGCTGGGCAGGGCAGGGCAGGAGGAGGGCCTGCTCCGGAGCCTCCTGCAGACACAGCCTCCTGGCTCTTCCCAGCGTCAGGCAGGACTAGAATTAACTGAGGACGAATCTTGTCACCTGCAGGGGTTGTCTGGATAGAAACTTCACCCACCCCCTTGGAGCAGACCGGCCACCTGGGCATGAAGCAGCGCGGGCCTCTTCCGTCCTTGCCCAGGCCCTGCGGGAGGCTGCCTGGCTCTGGCCAGACAGCTCTGGGATGAACTAGGTGTGACCTTAGTCCAGGGGTCACACACTCCAATGCACTCCTGAAATGTCATTTCTGCCACAGGGCAAACCTTCGGACACGGGCGTGGAGGGGTCTGCTCCTGAGCTCTCCCACCTGGAGTTAGGGCGCTGTGTGAGACAGGGTGAAAGGCAGAGCCAGGGCCCCTCTACATGGGGTAGCCGCTCCTCTCCACTAACCGGCTCCAGGTGGAAATGTGAATCCAGTGTGGCCAGAGCTACCAACTTGTTACAAGAAACCAAATAGCCAACTTTTTAGGTGAGACCTCTTGATTTTATTTATTTATTTATTTTTGGCTGCATTGGGTCTTCGTTGCTGCACGCGGGCTTCTCATTGCAGTGGCTTCTCTTGTTGAGGAACACGGGCTCTAGGCTCGAGGGCTCCGCAGTTGTGGCTCACGGGGTCTAGAGCGCAGGCTGAGTAGTTGTGGCATAAGGGCTTAGTTGCTCCGCGGCATGTGGGATCTTCCCGGACCAGGGCTCGAACCCGTGTCCCCTGCATTGGCAGGCGGGTTCTTAACCACTGTGCCATCAGGGAAGTCCAGACATCTTGACTTTTAAACGTTGGAAGCTAATTCAATGTTTCTCCTTCCCCTCACACTACACAACGCTGCAGCTCACCAGGCTGCTGACCTCTGACCTTATTTCCCAGCGCCTCGAGTTACTTTTCTCTCTGCTGAGTGTAGTGGGGGAGGTTCTCCTGGTCCAGAGCACCTGTTGTCCTCGAGAGAATCTTGTGTCAGGCAGCCCCATGACCCAAGTCTCTCTAAGCCCTGGCTGAAGGACACAGTGAGATTTGCTGATAATGCAGCCATCCTGAGCTGCATTTTATCAAGAATCTACTTCTGGATTCTTCCAGATGTGGGAAATTGACCAGAAGGAAGATGAATGGAGACATTACTTCTGAGGGGTGAGGGTTGAGCCGTTCTCCCTCCGGGGGAACCCAGATGTCACTTGATATGTGGCTGCTTCAGGTTAGCCCATGGGCTCCCGAGGTATAAATTCATATCCAATACGACTTATAAAAATTCCAGGTCACAGATCTGGATAGCTCTCATCTCTTTGTCTTTCTCTGTCTCTGCTCTTTGTCTCTGTCTCTCTGGCCCCCTGCCGCCCCCCCGCCCCCCCAGAGTCAGACTGGAGTGACCTTAACCCACAGCAGGAGAGAGCTGGTTCCCTCTAGGGGTGACACGAGGAACTGCTAGAGAAGCTCACTTTGAACCTTGAAGCAATACTGGTCTGGCCCACACATGAGAGGCTCAACTTAATCATGAAACCTGGAAAACTATCGACTTCTGGGAAGGGGTAGACCTATCTTACATACTGAAATTGAGCAAAATTACAGTGGAAAATGGAAAACATGAGCACATATACGCCCCAAGGCAGACGGAGTTATAAGTATCATGAATAAGCCCTGGCTCAGCAGCCAGACACTTCCTGAATCACCAGCTGTGTGACTCCGGGCAGTCTACTTGACCCCTCAAGGCTTCAGCAGAAGGGTGGTAAAAATGCCAATAAGTCTGTCACGTGGATTAAATGAGGGTCACACGTACCACATTCTGCCCAGCTCCTGGCACGTCGTTAGTACTCAGTACGCATTAGCAACACGTGTTAGCAATACTGTAATCATTCTAATTGTATATCCATTTTGGTTACACTTCTCCCCCTAGTTTCAATTCTATTGCTGTGTTCGGAGGGGAGAAGTGGAAAGGGGCGTGCAGATCTCGGTCAGCTGTCCCTCACTCCAGCTAATGCTGCCCAGACATCCTTCCTCACGGAGACAGAAATGACATAGAAACACAAACTTTAAAACATTTGTTTTCATCCTAGGGAACAGATATGGCACCTTCGTAATACGTACAGAAAGTGAGTCTGGGGCACAGAGTTTCAACACTGACATTGTTTAGGAAATTCTCTGAAGGTCTCTATTCTTACCTTTGAAAACCTTAATTTCCTCACTCTAAAAGGGTGGGTTTACGAAAAATGACACCCCAGAATGCACCACTTCCTCTTGCTCACTGCAGGTGTTTCTCCCTGGGGAGGGACAGGCCACCCTGGAGTTCCGGGTGTGAACCCGTTGATAATCGCATCTGTGGGAGGTGGAGGCAGACGGCAAAATCGTCTTCCCGACTAGGGTCCAGGTGAACAGACGGGCTGACCGAAAAGCCATAAAGGAGCCTTTCAAAGCCACCACCCCACTTCCAGATACACGAGGACGGGCTTCCCCGTGCACCCAGCTTTGTGGCTCTGTGCTCTCGCATTCCTGGATGTGCCCGCAGCATTCCAAGAAGAAAGCATAAGGGGTGAGGACCCGTCCTGCGGGCTGATATTCCATCCGTGCAACCTTGAACCTATGTCAGTCCAAACAGGCTCTTTGTGTCTTCAAGGGCAGAGTCCCCGAGCAGAACACGACTGTGCCATTTTGCACGTTCGTGATTGCGGACCGTGATTTCAGTGAGGCCCTTTCCTCGCTAGCACCGGGGCAGGGTGCGCTCACTGGCCAAGAGCCAGGAGGACCACACCTGGAAGCCACCAAGGCGGCGGGAACCGGTCAGCCTCAGGCCAAGTGCTCCAAACAAAGCCACACCTCCTCCCAGACCTTGACCTTGGAAGTACCCAGTGGAGAGACAGGGGCTGGTGGGGTGCCTACCTGCCGGCTTGGAGGCCAGGGGTGAGGGTGGGAACCGGGTGGAGTTGGTGGAGGACAGCCGGGGCCGGCGTCTTCGGAAGAAGCTCCTCAGCAGCCCACACTTGAGAGATTCCACCAGGGTGGTCTTCCCAGACCCCGAGTGGCCGAATAGCTTCAGCTTGATTCTCGACTGCAGGTTCTGTGTGGGTCTCAGTTGCTGGATGAAGAGTCCTCGGTGCGTGTCCTGAATATAGATGAGAGAGGGACTGTTAGTCACAGGAGAAGTGCAGCCCCGGAGCAAAAGGCACACGCTGATTCCCACGGTTCAGGACCGCTGCTGCATCCTTCCGGTCTGCGAGTTTTCTTTGCCTTTTTAAAAAAACTGAGGTTATAAGTGACCTATAACGTTCTATTAGTTTCAGGTGTACAATGTAAATGATTTGATGTCTGTATATATTGTGAAATTTATCACCACAGTAAGTCTAGTTACCATCCATCACCACACATAGCAACAATTTTTTTCCTTGTGATGAGAATTTTAAAGATCTATTCTCATCAACTTTCAGATGTGCGGTACAGTCACCATGCTGTACGTTACATCCCCAAGACTTATTTAACTTATAACTGGAAGTTTGTACCCCAACCTGCAATTTCTACCCAGGTGGCAGATATAGTCTGTTCTATTCCCACTGCATTAAAAAAATTTAACTGTAAAATAAACATACAATTCACCATTTTAAAATGAACCATTCAGAGGCTTTTGGTGCGTGTACAATGTTGCACAACCATCACTGCTATCTGGTCCCAGAGTGTTTTCATCCCCCCACAAGGAAACTCTGTGCCCACGAGCAGCCACTTCCCAGGCCCCTCTCTGCCCGGCTGTTGGCAACCACCGATGTGCTCTGTCTCAGTGGATTTGCCTTCCTCCATTGCATTTTGATACACAATGAATTGGACGGAGCAACTCCTGCCAAGTGGTCCATTTAAAAGTGAAACGGGGTCAGCCCCGTTAGACAGGTCAGGTCACCTCCTCCTTCTGTGTGGAGGGGTCTTGTTCCTTTACCACGCTCTGAAGGTACGAGATGATGAGAAGAAGGGCATCACGTGGTACAAAGCTAAATGCTGGGGAGGGGCCTGGGGGCCATGACAACCTTTCCGCTTTCTTCTTTCTCAGCCCTACAGGGGAGAAGCAGGAGTCTCCGCAGCCCTGGATAATTCACACATTCATCATCAAACATTTATGGAGGACCTCCCGTGTGCTGGAACGGGAAGGTCTACACCCGCCCCAGATCCACAGTTTTGGGGGGACACAGACATGCGAACAGTGTGACATCAAATATAACATGGGTGCTTTTGAAGGGATGGTGCTGCTGAGGTGCTCTGTGCCCCCAGAGAACCCACCTCAAGGGCTACGTGGGGGGGGGGGCATTGATCACGCCACCCTGGCTCCATCCCAGACTCACACACCCGGCCCGCTTCCCAGCTCCTAACCCAGTAATAACAGCCTGTCAGAGCTGTGGCTTGCAGCCTGAAGTCGAGCCCTTCTCCCCTACCCACGATGATCCCCTTTGTTTTAGCTTGTTAACTTCCACGCATGCCAGGAGACCTATCTTGCTGTGGTCTCTCCAGGAGGTTTCCTCACAGGCAGGCTCAAGCGCACGTGTGGCTCTCCATCGTCACCCCACTAGACTGTAGGGTAATCATGTGACACTCTTCTCCTTTAGACTCAAGGGCCAGACCTTGAGGGGAGAGACGGCATCCCCAGCACCTGGCACAGGTAGGATGCCCGATAAAGAGGTGTTGTGTCAATGATGTACTCAGGGGGTGACCCACGCAAGAGCGTTTCGGAGGCAAGTGTCTGCCTTTCCCTTTCAGTGTGACCTCAGACCTGGCCGGACCACTGCTTCCAGACCCAAATCCTGGGAGGCGCTGATTTACTGCTGATCTCTTCCAGCTGAGCCACCGTTACTTTTTTCCACCAACGACCAAGGACGGGAGCGTGCTCAATAACAAACACGGCTCTCCTGAGTTCCTACCCCCATTTTCTCTTGGTAAACTCTGACCCCTCTTTCTCAGCAGGGGCAACACTGTCCCCTAGCTGGCATTTTGGAAATGGACGGTAGCAGCTTTAGTTCTCAGTGTTGGGGGATACTGCTGGCGGTGGGTAGGTGGGTGCTAGGGGTGCTGACGTGTACATACAATGTCCTGAGCGGTAAGCATTCTCTTGAGTCGGCCTGACTTCTGAGTGTCTGCTGAGCATTTATATAAGAGAAAAACCTTGTTTATGATCATCTGAGCTTAGGACTTAATTGCTTTTACATATGACTCAGAGGGTTTTAGGAGGGCTTGGATTAATACATAGTGACTTTCCCAAGAACGCAACTATTTTATACGCTGGTGGAATTACATATACATGGGTTTTTTCCCTAATCTTTCAGGAGCTGTGATCCCCACTTCTGAAACGTCAGCCTGTTGCTGCTGTATTTGAGTTGCCATCCCTCCCACATCCGTGGCGTCTGTAGGTGTTACATTCAGTGATTCTGCAGATGGGTCCAAGTATCTGCCAATTTCACAATGTCTCCTCTTTGCCTGTGCTCCACATTTACATACACATTCTATTATACTATATATATTCCTTCGATGTCTTTGTTATATTATAGTTAGGGCACTCTATTGATCTTTTATTTTATTTGTATTTTTAAAATATTTATTTATTTGGCTGTGCCAGGTCTTAGTTGTGGCATGTGGGATCTTCAGTTGCGGCACACGGGCTCTTAGTTGTGGCACGCGGGATCTAGTTCCCCGACCAGGGGTCGAGCCTGGGCCCCGTGCATCGGGAGCACGTGAGTCTTAACCACTGGACCACCAGGGAAGTCCCTCTATTGATCTTTTAAAATTACCTGTGTAGGTACATTGTTACCTTTGAATTTTATTTTGGGAGAGTAAAGGGGCAACACAATATGTACATTATAAAGTATTGGGTCGGCTAGGGTTGGAAACCATGGTTGGGACAGTGATCTGGTTTCTTTTTCTAACATCAAGCACTGCATTGGGTGGAAGAAGCTGGGGTATCTTGCCAGCAATTTCCCTGAATTATTACCCAAGTCAGCACAGAAGCTGAAAAGTTCTATCCTGAGACAGTGACTCACTGGGGTGTTGCTGAGCAGGCATGAAGAAATCGGGTGCTGGCATTCTCCCCCATGCCATCTACTGCTGCCGATGAGTCCATGACCCCCTGAAAGAAATCTACCATTTCTCGTTCTAATTTAATCTCCGAAACCAGCCCATTATCTTCCCTCTAAGTCAGGGCCCGCTACACCTCCACCCACCTCACGCTGAGTGTCTGAACTGGAAGCATCCCCTTCTGCTAGGAGTACCTCACCGAATAAATTAAAAACTTCTCCACCTATTTCATGACCCACAGCCACCTAATACTCCCAGCCCCTTTGTGTGAAGCCAGTATCTGTTTCTCCCGACACAGTGCAAAGGCACTGCTTCAGTCCCGTCATTAGGTCTGGACGCACTGCGCAGTGAATCGCTCGCTGCTCTCTTCTGTTTCGTGCCTTCCTAGTCCTGGCACTGTGAGTTTGGCCAACATGTCTGTCCTGTGTGAAGGAGTGAGGGCACTTCTGCCCTTTCTGCACGAGTCCCCGCAGGCCCTTCCTCTCTGAGCAGACATGCACCGAGGGACCCGATGGACACAGGTGCTACCCTGCGTGCTTCCAGCAGCAGCTCTGAACCAAGATGGGCTTGCCCTACGCAGCTGACAGACGGTATGTCTCCACTTTGCTCAGGGTCGCCTGAGCCTGAGAGCCCCGCTCACTCCTCCCCACTCCACGCAGGGCAGTGGCGGGCCGGCAGTGGCTGGTAATCTGTTTGTCTGCTTCCCGGGTCAGCCCCAGAAATAGGGGCAAAGAGGGACGAGAAGCCAGCGACAGTGGGCTGTGACCTTGGTCCGGTTAGTCCAGGTTAAACAAGAATCCTGCAGGGTCACGTTTACAGAAAATCCCCCACCCCTGATATCTGAGCAAATTCTTCATGCCCAACCTTGATACCTGATCACCCTGGCGCGCCTTCAGCAAGAATCCTGATGACTATTATAACCTTTAAAACTTCCTATTTTCCCGCTGCCTCAACATCCCTGCAAACAGGCTGTGAGTGCCGGCCTAGGTGCACCCGTCTGCAAGGTGGCCTCAGCCACAAGTTCCCCTTCCTACCCTCCCAAGGGTGACCCCGTGACATTCAAACGCACCAGTGACACTGCCCCCCGCTCCCCCTGCCTTTCCTCATGTACCCACCTTGATCCCTAGCAAAGGCACTTGCCACGGGGGCTTGCAGCTTGCCCCTGGCTTGAGTCTGAGCTCTGTGGCAACGCTCTAACCCCTGTCTCTCTGGGACCTATGATATAAAAAGCTATGTTTTGCCCTGAGCCTCCCCTCTGTCTCCTCTTGTGGCCACAACCGGCTGACCATCTCATAAGAGAATCTAAAGCACTCAATCCAGCAAGAAGCCTCCCAGCCTTTGGGTTTCCTCTTAGCAATTTTCCACCCACTGACCTCCCCCCACCCTTGCTCCTTGGCTATAAATCCCCACTTGTCTTTGCTGAAGTTGGGGTTGAGCCAGTCTCTTTCCCCTGCTACACGCCCACTGCAGTACCCCTGGAAGGGTCATGAATTATTCTTTCACGAACGGAGGAGTTGTGACAGATGCATTTCCTGTCTGCAGGAGTCACTTCCACATTTGTATCTTCCAGCTTATGCTGTCTTTTCACTCACATCCCTTATTAAACCTCAAAGAAACCTTTGTGGTTAATGTGGTCGTTCTCTGTTTCAGATGTGGAAACCAAGGCTCAGAGGGGCCAAGACACTTGCCCAAGGCAAAGACAGAACTCACCACCAGGTCTCTTTTCTACCACTGCTGTCAGTGAAAGGGAGGTGGTGGGTTTCTCAGAAGGGGACTGGGGAGCAGGGAGCGGGAAACAAGGATTTGCAGATCGAGAGCAGAATCTCAAAGTGGGGATGTCTTGAGTTACAAGCACTGTGAATATCCAAGGAGGGCCATTTCCAGTTTGTCCCACTCAGAAGACACTTCCCAGTTAGTGCAGGGTCCCGATTTAAAGTAAGATTTATCAGTCATTGCTACGATAAAGGCAAGTAGAATGAGAAGGGGCCCCCCTGCTCTGGATTTGCATGGACAAAGGGCACATTTCGGCACCTCATTTTTCCTAAGCAAATGAGTTGGATTGCTGGCCCGTGTTAACAGGCTCCACATCCTCGGGGAGCCTCAGGGAGGCTTCAAGTTTCTTTTTTTTTTTTATGAAATTGCAGATTGAGCCTTCATCTGGAGCGGCTGTGCTCATCTCAGAACCCATCACTAGCTCACATGTTGTTTCCCCAATAATAACTGTCCTCAGGAAATCTTTTGTCCAAGAAAATACCGCTTCACTGGACTGACAGCTCGGCTTTTACAATGTCCTCAATTCCAGACGATCATACGAACACACGTGCATTCTCACCTTTCAAGTGGAGGTGAATGGCGGGCAGATGAGAAAAATAATTCGCAGGCCAAAGAAAGGGGTACAGGGGGTGCAAGCCATCCCACGTTCCTGCCCTCTGCCCAGGGCCTTTGCACATCTCCTGGCCCTTCCTTTCCCCTTCCACCAGGACCTGCTGGCCTGGGCTGGGATGGACTCATTCACCCTTCACCTTGCCCTTGGGAAGATGAGCCAGGAAACTTCTCTCCATCAAGACTGACAGAATCCACCATTACCTTGAAAGGCAAGGAAAAGCAAGATATACTCGAGATTTCCTGTCTAAGGAAATTTAACCTCGTCCTCGGGGATGACCCCTCTTCGTGCTCACTAAGAACTTTGGAGAATCTGAACACAACTGAATTTGATATAGCAACCTGAGACAGAAGTTTCTGAAATCTCTTCCCTCCTGGTGGGTGATGCGTTTCCACTTTTCACCACTAGATGTCGCAGCAGGGACGCATCCAGACCGGGGTCCCCGGGAAGGCAGCTTGCATCAGCCTGAGCGTGTGCTCTCCGAGGCAGACTATGGTTTTGATGCGGACAGGGGCAGAGGAAGGTACGGAGTGTGCTCTTGGCTAGCTCTAGAAGGTGGTAGGATATCGATTTCTTTGGAGGGGGAGCACTGAAGTCCATCCGTGGTCTATATTTAACAGAAGCTCTAAGACCCTCCCTGTGCCTGGGCTGGTCAGGTCCTCACTGGCTGGGCCGGGGAAGCATGAGCAGGGACACTGCCCGAGGGAGTGGAGGGTTCTTTGTTACCCAAGTCTTGGCTCATGCGTTGAAATATTCTCATGTCCTGTCCCCCTCTCCCCCAAAGGCTGGCGGATGTGGCTGGGACGTGGTGGGGCCTCTTGCAAGCGGGCTGGGAAGCTGGGGGGAAGCAGCAGTGAACCCCGAGGAATCAGAATCCTAAACCAGAACCTGGGCTTCCAGGTGCTCACAAAGGTGCGTCTGTCAGAGTGGGAGGCTAGAGCACATGTTTCCCTGTTAGCTTTAACTATATACTTTAAATATTTACACAGGAAAGTGAGCTCCCTTTTGTATTCTTGCCCAAAGCTCACAGAGTAACTGAGCCTGGACAGCTCTGGTCCAAGCAGCTGTCCTATCTCACCTGGCTGCCAAGACCACCTTCTATCTGGTCTCCTGGTCTGAGCAGAGGGAAATTCCTAACCCACTTACTTAACGCACTTGGACCAATACCCAATCACCTTACCAAGATCTGTAAAGTTGGGCCTATATTTCAGATCAGATCTCCTCGGGCATCATTTTCTGCCCCAAAGACCGCACTCAGACTCTGCTGCTAACCCCATCAGCCCCTCCTTTTTGATCTATTTCCTAGAACGCACCTGACTCTTTACCGCCTCAAGCCCTTTTCACTCATTCCTTCTGCCTTCTCCCAGCCCTTCCTCCGGTCGGCTCCTCTTTCTTGCCTTTGGGTGTTGGTTTAAATGTCACCATCAGAGAGGCATCCCCACACCCGTAAGTGGAAAGCAGCCACCACCTGCCATCCCCTTACTTTCTCTCATTTCAGCCCATTTGAATCCCCTACACTTACACCAGGGGGCAGCAAACCTTTCTGTAAAGCACCAGGTGGTCTCTGTTGTGACTGCCACGTGCGTGTCTAGAAACCAGCCAGAGACAGGAGTAAATGGAGGGGTGTAGCTGTGCTCCCATAAAACTATATTTACAAAAACAGGCGATGGGCTGGTTTTGGCTCTATGACCATTGTTTGCCACCCCCTGACCTATCTGGCATTTTCTTATTTGTTTATTGGCTGGTCTTGCCTCTTTTGTTCGCTGTGGTCTCTTTGGGGCCTAGAGCAGTTCTTGGCCTATAGTAGATACTGTGACTATCTTTTAAACGAGTATTATTTGGAAACTGCATTGCTTTTTGAAGGCCTGGTTAATTTGGGTTTCTAGTTTCCTTTCTTCCAGCACCTTTTGCCCCCTGGCAATTTAGCTTTCACTTTCTCATCTGCAAAGGTAACTAAACGTCAGCAGATTGACAGGGAGGACCATCTCCAATCTGGGAAAGCCAGATAAGAGCATGGAGAGATGACATGGCTTTCCACACGTGGCAGGATGCAATTAGACCCAGCAGGATGGGAGCAGCAACTCTTAATTATGCAAATGCAGTTTACTTGTGGTGAATTTTAAATTCTGGGCAAACTCCCAACTTTGTCCTATTTTTCAAAATATTCCTGGGCATGTTTCTTCACTGTCTAGTCTCAGGCTTAGGAAAAGCAACTACTTTTAATATCAGTTTACAGAAAAGCTGATTAGAAGGACAATCAAACAAAATAAAAATAAGCCAACTCCCCAAACCCCCTTGAAAGTAGTATTTTAAAATCAGAATGGACCTTGCAGTGATAGTAAAAATGGATGCCAATGCAAAATCTAAGTGCAAGCCCTCCCTGCCTGTCACAACACGCACCCCTCCTTTCTCTAGGAGAAGGAGAAGTGGTTTGGCTAAGTAACAACACAGTTCTTGGGCAGGTTTGGAGGGCCGGAGGGCGCTTTGTTTAGTAGTGGGGGTGAGCACCGGGGACAGTAGAGGGTGCAGCTCCTCTTTGTAAGAAGATGGTGCCTACAATGCAAGGTGGAATTGTGGGAGCCTCCAGAGACCCCGTAGCAATGGTGTGCTGGAAAACCAGCTCATTGCAGGGGGCTTGGGGCGGGGGTGGGAAAGGCCTGATCTGTAGTGTTTGCTGATTCCCGTGGTGGAAATACCACCACCACGGCTGATTTCAAGCCCCGAATGTGGAAGGCACTGGACACGCAATTGGGGAGAGATGTGTATGGGGGGCTCTCCCAGACAGTACCTGGGGCCCCAACATGCCACTACCCCCAAATCGTCTCCTGCTGAACTGGATCAGAGAGGAAGATGGACTGTGTTCTTCCTACCCTCACAAGCCCCAGCTCGGCCGCCCTCTCCCCGCACCTGCCCAGATGTGCTGGCTGCAAGGGTCTCACTTCCCCGAAGTCAGCCCCCTGCTCAAAGGATCAAAATCTTCTCTCAGTTTCCTCTGGCCCACCCTCTGCTGTCCCAAGCTGGTCAACACGATGACTTTTTTTTTCTTTTTTTCCAAATTTCTGATTTCCGTGATTGGAAAGAGTCATGCATTCACTAGGGAAGAACAGACTAGAGAGGAAGATGAAGAATAGACTTTTAAACACATCAAGTTTGTGAATCATCAGATGGAGATCAGAAGATCTATGGACATGGGCTTCCCTGGTGGTGCAGTGGTTAAGAACCCACCTACCAATGCAGGGGACACGGGTTCGAGCCCTGGTCCGGGAAGATCCCACATGCGGCAGAGCAACTAAGCCCATGTGCCACAAGTACTAAGACTGTCCTCTAGGGCCCACGAGCCACAACTACTGAGCCCGCGTGCCACAACTACTGAAGCCTGCACACCTAGAGCCCGTGCTCCGCAACAAGAGAAGCCACAGGAATGAGAAGCCCGTGCACTGCAACAAAGAGTAGTCCCTGCTCACCGCAACTAGAGAAAGCCTGCGTGCAGCAACGAAGACCCAATACAGCCACAAATAAATAAATTAAAAAAAAAAAAAAAAGATCTATGGACACGCAGGTGTGGGCTTCTAGAAGGAGATGAGGGATGGAGGGAGGGTTGGAAAGTCCTCAGTACGTGTCAACAGTTGAAGTCAAAGGCAAAGATGACACTACCCACTGGGAGGGGGTTAAGAGTGAACAGATGAAACCCTGGGAACGTACCAACACCTAGATCAGGCAGAAGAACAAGATGACTTTGGTTCTATTTCCAGAAGGGAAAGCTCCATGGCTTACCCCTAACAAATGTTTAAAAATACGTCCCTAGACTTGCCAACTGATTAAAGGTGAAAACACAGGGAACATTTCTGTTGCTAATTTGGCCCTTAGAAACCAAATGGCATAGCAAGGCAATTTAAGGCCAACCTCCCTGCTGTCCCAGATGCAGACTTCTCCCCATGACTGTGCTTAGGATCCACGTGGGGTGGGTAGGACTGAGGGTGGCAACACCCTAAGGGGTGTTAGGAAAGGTGCAGAGGCAGGTTTTTTGGTTTCCACAATGAATGGGGGAGGGAATACCTTAGACATTAGACGCTTGGGGGTCCTCGCATCCTCCAAGGACAGGAAGTTCCACCCACCCCAAATGCTGCTGCTGTTAACACTCTGGTGAGAAACAGTGGCAAATACGGGGGAGACAATGACATTGAAAGGAAATGGTGATAAGATGCCCCTAAGTATAAATTACCCTCTTCCCGTTCCCCTCACCCATTGTACCGGGTTGTGGACAGTCTCTTCCTGCAGATGGTCCAGGTTATGATTGCACATCAATGTACTTTCTTGGCTTTCTCTGCAGGTAGAGCCTGCTCCTTGAGGCAACCGCCCACAAGTCCTCTGCGATGCGTTCTCCAGGGATGCCCTGGGATATCGCGATCATTTTCAAGAATCAGGTTCCAGTGCTGGGTGTCCCCAAATCCCAAGCAGTTATTTATTTGGGGATTTATTTAAAAAAAAAAAAAAGATAGAGGGCGGTTAGAAATGCTTGGCAGCCGACTCCTCCCTTTCTGGAGACTCAGAAAGCTGAGGTCTAGAGCCGTTTGAGGGAGTGACAAAGGCAAGCGAAAACGCACGTCTCGCTGAACACAGAGCTGGGGAAAACTCTGCTGAAGGCAATGGGGCTCTGGGTGACCCCGCAGAAGGCGACCCATGCCTGCCACAGAGCACGTGAGCTCACTGGGGGAAAGGACCGTCCCTGGCTGGTGAGGATTCAGCACCGAAGAAGCCCTGAGCCCCTGATCGAGCCCTGAAAGCAGATACTTCTGTTTTGGTCTGGACCTCTGCTCTGCACTAATTAGTATGTTGCTTAACCTTGTGGAGTCCAGGTTTCCTGCAGGAACATCCCCATCGCAGGGGTGTAAAATTACTGTGCTACCACACATACCGAGGAGTAAATGGTGGCTGTTACTAAAAGTGACTCTCAAGTGTACCCTGCCACATTTGCCATTGCTGACGCCCCAACATCTGCTCCTGGGGGGGTGGGTCACAAGAGGAGCCTCAACATCTGCTCCTGGGGGGGCGGGTCACAAGAGGAGCCTCCACGGAAACCTCCATGTTTCCCCGGGACTCAGAGAGTGGTCCACAGGATGCAAGCAAGGGTGCCGACTGTGGCAAACACATGGTGCTTACTGTGTGCAGGCAATGCTCTAAGGACATCATTTACATCACCCATCCGACCCTCATCACCATCCCGTGAACAGCACTACATTCAGCCCATTTAACAGACAGGGAAAGTGAGGCCCAGGGCTGTTAAACTGGTGGCTAGTTCATCCAGCTAGGTGGCAGCGTGGGGACTCCTGAGTCTGTGCTCTCTCAGCCTTTACCCCATATTTTGCCTCTCAAAGCAAAGATGAGAGGTGAACTTTTAGGTAGGTTGTGGGCTCTAACAGGGATGACGTACTCTATTCACAGGCATTGAAATGACTTTCTTTGTCTCCTTACAAAAACCACAGGATAATGGTAAAATACTAAAGGTTGTCATATTTCCTCTTAAAAAAAATCTAGACACCAAAAAACAAAGTGCAAATTAATGGAAGAAAGAAAAAAAGGGAAAGCCAAACTGGGACCAGGCAAGAACCCACGCCACCCGGAATTCAAAATTCTGGTCTGGAAACAGCCACCCTTCCCTGAGATGCATGGAGCGGCACCTCCTCTATACGTTCCTAATTATAAAAGCAGTCGAAACATATTACACCCATCCAATCCACCCAACCTCAGCTACCGTGTTAGGTACTCTCCTTCCTGTCTTTTTTTCTGGGCATTTATCCGTTGTTTCCAATCTGCCATAATAGATATCTGGGTTTGCACCCAGCGTAGCAATCTGTTTTTAAAGAAAAGGAAGGATCTTCCTAAGGGGTAGACGGGCAGTAAAACACAGCACAGTCCAAGGAGAAGCCTCGTCCCTCGGCCAAGGGTGACCCTCAGACCACTGGAGATCGTGGTTTGCAGTTGATTTTTGCTTAAAGATGAATAGACTGCACCTTCCCCTGGGGTCACTGCCGTATAACAAGCATTTCTGAGGTGGTGAACAGCACTCCAGGAAAGTATGCGGCAATGGGATTGTCCAGAGTGCTACACTTGTGAGGGGGCTCCCCGCGTGCCAGCTGAGCCCACAAAACACCCACAAGGACAATGCTGGGGCTCCGATCAGGACGATGGTGCCGGGAGTGGCAGGTGGGCTAAAATCCCCGTCTCTGGAATTTGGGAAACCTGAGAATACCTGACTCAGCATGTGTATAGACCTGCTAAGGTGTTAAGCCTGATAAAGTGTTGCTTTCTACCAGTGGTCCATACTAGAGGCTAAATAATTAACTGTAAAAACGTGTGCGCATCCAGCCTGTGGACCAGATTTCGTTTCAGTTTCTTTCCTCTATGGATGAATACTATAATGGGGAATCAGTTTAAAACAGCTCTTATATTGTGACACTTTGTCTATGAACGTAAGACTCCACACACACTCCAATGTGGGGCTCCCTGCTATAAAATCCAGCAAAAGTCAGAGGTTGCAAACCGGTGGCCTGAGGTTGTGTTTCATTTGGCTGAAAATAGCTTCAAATAAAGTGAATTTTAAGATTAGGAGATTTTATGTGAAAGTTCATTATTGATTTGCTGACAGACTCATAGGCTCCCCTGCACCCCCCTTGTTTTGCCTGTAAACAAAAAGTTTTCCCTTGTTTTTCTAGTTCAAATTCTCCTTCACAATGAGACAGTCTGTGGTGGTACAGAGTAGGAGAATTCGAAGCCCAGAGTTAATTTAAGTCTTTCCTGTAAGAACGTGTGAATAAGGAGGGATCTCTCTGTAGAACCTCTAGATCAAAGGGGAGACTGAACCCCTGCAGTGGCCTGGGGGATCTCAGTGTTTATCAGTTCACAGGATCCAAAGCACAAAGGTGTGAAAATGAATTATCTTCCCCAGGTCGACTCCGAGCACTGGGGAAGAAATCATTCCAACCTACGGATGTGTCCCTTCTCACTCCCCCCCTCAACCAGGACCAGGAGACCAGGGGACCACTATGAAAATTCAAACTTTCAGTAGCTGTGAAAGTTACTGTGATTATAAGACATTATAATCCCTCCCCCAGGCACTTTTCAATTTATATGGCAGGATCTTTGTAGGATACCCAAGCTTATTCTGGACAATACCTTTCCAATGAGCACTTAACTGAGCAATTTTTTTTATTCCTATAAAGTTTGTCTTTTGAAAAATTATTACATGATTATTATAGGAAATTTGGAAAAAATACAGTAATGTTTAAAGAAGAGTGTTAATTAAAAAAGCAAAATCCAAAGACACCACTGTTACTCTTTTCTTTCCATGCATTTTAAAAAGACATAGCTGAGATTACAATGTGCACATAATATATCTTCTGCTTTGAAGCCCAGGAACATCCTAAGCAATAAACTCCTGTTACTAAAACCTCTTCAAAAACATTTTAACGGCCCCAAACCACTCTCTTTTATAGCTGTCTGTCAATTTACTAGACTTCATTGTTGGTCATTCAATGTTTCCAATTTTTATTACTGTATTATAAATAATACTGCAGTGGACATCTTTGTGCATAGAACTTTTTTTCTCTGCGTTTCTTCCATTTCTTCAGGAGAGAGTCACAGACATAGAATCCCTAGCTTAAAGGGTTTGACTATTTTGAAGTCTCTCAGTACATACTGCTATGATGTGGGCTGGAAAGGTACACCTGCATTTACTTATTTTTGTCATGTTTCCTCAAACCTTAGAGCAACAAGGTTTGATAAACTGGAGCACAAGTGATATCTTGGAGCTCGAAACATTAAGAAAGAAAGAAGCAGAGTCAGCTTTCTCATTTCCCCTCTACTTCACGGTGGGGAGGGGACAGGTATTACAAAGCGGGTAGGAGGGAAACCAGGCACAGCGACTGCAAAGAGGCCAATGATTTCCAAGTCTCGATACAGAAGAAGAAATCAGAGAGGTAGCCAATGTGTTCATGCAAATCGATATGCAAACCACAGCACAGGACCAGTGCCTTTTGGTACCACTTGTGTGTCCAAAGCCTCTTTTGTTCATCCTCATAGTTTACAAGGGAAAAAACAGAATCTTCCACATAAAAACAGAGCACTTCAGACCACAATTTCTCACCTTTCGGAGTCTTGTGAGGAGACCTGCTACCTGTTCATGCTGTTCCGATTTAGCAAGATCTTCTGCTGTCTTTCCATCCTGTTGGAGAAAAACGATTAGTATTTTCCTTCACGACAGAGAGCTGTGTGTTCCATACACCAGTACTGCCATCTGAGGCAGAAACAGGCATCAGAAGCAAATAAGGTGAACAAAAGACCATGTCCTGGATTATTTCCCTGTCTGTGGAATCCTTATTTCACTTGAATGTCCAAAAAAGGAAGATAAGAGGTAGAAAAAAACGTGCATCGGTGCTTTGAGGTCCAATGGCGAGATGTCTCAGGCCCACAGGCTTTAATCAAACCGGGCACCTCGTTAGCGGGCAGATTACCCTGTGTCCTGAGCCTCCTCTCTTCAGTTAGGCCAACGGTAAAGACTGCCATTTGCTGGCGAATTCTAGTTAGTGGAAGCTAATGTCTTAAAATCCTTCCATAGGGCTTCCCTGGTGGCGCAGTGGTTGAGAGTCCGCCTGCCGATGCAGGGGACACGGGTTCGTGCCCTGGTCTGGGAAGATCCCACATGCCACGGAGCGGCTGGGCCCGTGAGCCATGGCCGCTGAACCTGCGCGTCCAGAGCCTGTGCTCCGCAACGGAGAGGCCACAACAGTGAGAGGCCCGCGTACCGCAAAAAAAAAAAAAAAAAAAAAAAATCCTTCCATAGACAATCTGTAGCACTCATATCAAGCTAGTTACTGTTAATTACTGTGCATTTCAAAGGAAAGGCTGAGTTTTACAATATTTATCTGAAGATTTTCGGTGAACATAAAAGGAGGAAATAAGGGTCCACAGCACTTTGGTGTTTGCTTTTTAATTAGAGAATTTTCACAGGGCTGCAGTTTCACACTGAACGAATTCCTTTCTGTTTCCAGGCCGTGAACATGCACGATGATGGCTAACATTTGTTGAGCGCCTCTTAATATCTCAGTGCGTCCTGTGCAGTAACCTCAGAGCCACTCCAGGGCGGCAGGAACGCCGGCTGTTCACGCACTACCAAGGAGGGAACGGAGGCTGAGGGATCTTTCTGCTGCAGTTTTAGGAATTACTACAAATTTAAAAGTAGAAAAGATGGGAGGCAACTTCAAAAGAAATAAAAGCAGTATTTTTTTTAATAAGAAGACTAAGGGGACTTTGGCCCATCTCTCAGTGTTCACCAGTGACAGTTAAAGTTCTCTTCCCCGGGGAGGCTGGGGGAATGCCCGGATCTGACGGACAGCACACCTGCCAATCTCTCAACCCAGGTCACAGTCCCTGCCGTCAGATCAGCTTTTCTCAGCCTCTACTGACATTGTGGCCAGGCCGATTCTCTGCTGTGGAAGGCTGTCCCGTGCGCTGTGGGATGGCTAGCAGCACCTTGGCCTCCATCACTAGACACCAGTAGCATCCCTCTTCCACCAGCTGTGACAACCCCGTGTTTCTGGACATTACCAAACGTCCCCTGGGGGGTGAAGCTGCCCAACTGAGAACCACAGCCGTAGGCTGTGGTCGAAGCTCAGGTGGGCACTCCGGAGGAGCCGTGCTTTACAGTCATGCCACCCGCCTCTCTCTGCCCCCCCTCAAGTCCTGAAATGGCTCCAACGGGCAGACGAAAGCTTCTAGTTTGCTTTGGGGTGAATTAGGTAATTTGTCAGACACCACATCCAAACCAGGGATGCATGCCAAACTGTCTAGATCCTTCCTGACGTGATAAGAACAGGCCTTAGTTCCCAAATCTCACAGCACGTTGGAATCACCAGGGTCTTTAAGAACTCCTGCTGCCGGGCTCCCACCCGTATGCTCTGCTTCTACCTCTCTGGGGTGCAATCTGGACATTAGGGTTCGAAAGCCCTCCCACGTGATTCTATTGTGCAGAGAAGTTTTGGGACCGTTGCCTTAGTTGGAAGCAATCTGAGCTTCGACTTAAATTTTCTGTCCTCTGGTGTGACTGGCCATGAATTTCTCTTGAAGACCTCAGATCTGCATAGCACACAGACAGAGGATGTTCACTGGCCAAGTTACTCTCCACTGTTAAGTCTCTCAAATGTCAGGAAAACAGCCATCAATAACAATTCCTTACGTTTGCACAGCACTTCACAGTTTGCAAAACATGTCGCTCTAAAGGACACTGTTTGGGCTTCCAAAAGCAATGTCTGCCAGTGTAGTGGAAAGAGTTTGAACTTTGGAGTGAGAAGGACCCAGGTTTAAGTCCGGATTCTGCCCCTCCCCAGCTGTGTGGTCAGTCACTCGGCCTCCCGAAGCCTGGGTTTCTTCATCTACGGCATGAGAAATGACACCTTGACTGCATAAGTTCTTGAGCAGATTAGAGAAAACCAAATGGAAAGAACCAACAAAGTACCAGGTGCAGAAAAAGCAAGCAGCAGTAATCACCAAAGGAAAAAAAAAAAAAGAGCTGAGAGTGTCCCAAAACTCCCTGACTTTCTGTCCAAGAGGGAAAAGGGTAGGAGCTGGATCTCTTCATTCTGGCCCTGTGCTACCATGCACCCCTGAGCAAGGTGCCAGGTCTGCAGCTGGCCCACGAGCGATCCTAGCACTCACTGCCCTGCTTGTCACACACAGTGGTCTGGGAGGTCTCACTGAGAAGGTTATATATATATATATATATATATATATATATATATATATATATATATATATTTTTTTTTTTTTTTTTTGTGGTACGCGGGCCTCTCACTATTGTGACCTCTCCCGTTGCGGAGCACAGGCTCCGGACGTGCAGGCTCAGCAGCCATGGCTCACGGGCCCAGCTGCTCCGCGGCATGTGGGATCTTCCCGGGCCGGGGCACGAACCCGTGTCCCCTGCATCGGCAGGCAGAGTCTCAACCACTGCGCCACCAGGGAAGCCCGAGAAGATTATATTTGAGTCAAAACCTGAAGGAGGTGAGTGAGCAAGACATTTGGATACCTGAGGAAGTCTTGCAAAGAACAGCAAGTGCAAAGGCCCTGAGGCAGCAGGATGACTCTCATGTTTGAAGAACATCAAGGAAGCTCATGTGACTGGTGCAGGCGGAGCAAGGGGAGGAGGAGGAAGAGATGGGGGACAGGGAGGCAATGCAGATCTTTAGGGACGTCCCCATCACAAGGACTTTTACGCTGAAGGAAGGTCTGAACAGATGAGGGACATGATCTGACGTATGTCTGCACAGGGTCAGGCAGGCTGCTGTGTGAGGAACAGACTGTGGACAGGGCAGGATGGGAGCAGGGACACCAGTTAGGAGACCAGGACAAGTTACACGTGATCATGGCCAAGGGCTCACAGCCTCATGGGAGAATCAGCAGTCAATTCCAACAGAGCAAGAAAGGGGGCAAATCACACCCACTGAAGGGGACTGGGAAAGAGGAGGCGTCCTGGGGCTCCAGTTGGATACTGCAAGACGACAAAGAGTTAGTGTTCCGGAATCTTCCTGACACCAACATCACGCACTACTATGTGCCTGGGTGCCTCCTAGGCACTGAAAGGCTCTCCCTGTGAAGGCAGAAGCATGTCTTATTGCCTCATGGCAGGGGTATGTGTGTGTACGTGGGGGCACTATGTGCAAGGGGTGGGGCTGGAAACAGAGGAGGTTCCAGAGGGAAGGAACAGCATGTACCAACTGGTTGAGGTGGAATGAGCGAGGTCCCCGGACCTGCAAAGAGTCCTACTCAGTTTGGTATAGCCAAGGGGGTGCAAGGTGAAGGGTGAGGTGGGCAGTGGGCAGGGACCAGGCCACGGAGGGCAATCCTGAGGGCAACGGAGCCCCGGGATGATTTGCAACTGGAACCCACTGCAGACTGGCTTTTCCAGAATGATAAATGTGGTGCTGGGTCAGAACTGTCAGGAGGACCATGAGGCTACAGGTGAGGGACCAGTTCCGAGGCAGAGCTGGTCCTGGGGGAAATACACAGTGAGATTTTAACCAAGTGGAGGCAGAGGACGAAGAGCTGTGAGTTCGAGAAGAATCCAGGATGTGGCCACCAGCGTGATGCCAGGGAAGAGAGCATCCACACTTCCTGGACCAGACGCTTGGATGTACGCAGAAGGCTTTTGCAAAGGGCAGACACTGAGGGAGGAGAGCAGACCCGGAGGGTGAGGATGCAGCGTGGAGGCGGGGGGCCTTCCACAGGTGGTGTTCACCAGGCTGGGTCCCAGCGCACTGCTCAGGGAACAAGTGGGGCCGGAGACCCGGACGTGGACCTGAGTTCCTAAGTGCAGCTGCAGCCCTGGGGCTGGTGAGAGGAGCAGGGGGCAGAGAATGGGAGGGCAGCCGGCCAGGGGGCGTGGAACAGCAGCAAGAAGCCTTGGAGCTGGAGGAGGGCAGCAGAGATGGGAGGGGAAGCAGGGGCCAGTAGGATTTTCTTACCCAAGGCCGGAGAGAGTGTCAAGGAAGTGTCGTGTCCTGGAGAGATAACTAGACATGACTGCTGGCACTCAGGTGAGCAAGACAACAAAGAAAGGTAAGGAAGGAGGTGATAATAGTACAACAAAAGTCAGAGTGGGGCTTCCACTGGGGGCAGGGGCGGGGGTGAGCTGCGGCTGGGACAGGCCACCGGGGGTTTCTGGGGTGGCCTCGAAAATTCTACCTCTTGACCTTAGTGGGGTTACAAAGGTGTTTGTCAAATCCACCAAGTTTTACTTTTTGCTTATGTCCTTTCCTTAAAAAAAATGTTTTATTTTACAATAAAAAAATTTTGAAGGCGAGGTGACTGGGGCTTCTGCAGAGTCGAGGGAATTCCGGGAGTCGAGGACGGACTGTGGCGGGAGGAGGAGAGGTGGGAGGGAAGGGAAAAGAGGACCGGACCTTCAGAAGACTCTTCTCAGTTATCCCGGCTGAGAACAGACTGGGAGAGGCAGGGTAACAGCTAGAGGAGCTGTAGGGTCGAGGGAGGTGGTGCCCGACGGGAAGAACCCTGCGGTCAGGCAGAGGGGAAAAGCTGGCTCACGAAGAGGGCTGGGCTGTGCCGTCCAATAAGGCAGCAGCCCAGGCCACACGCGGCTCCGCGGGGCTGGAAACGTGGCCGAGCTAAGATGTGCTGTGGGTATAAAACGTACCCAGATTTCCAAGACTTCAATCAAAGAACTGGAAGTATCTCAATAACTTATAAATACTGATTACAAGTCAAAATGATAATATTCTGCATGTTATTGGGCAAAATACATTACTTTATATGTTACTTTTAACATATGAAAATATATCAGTGAAATTAATTTCCTGTTTCTTTTTCCTTGTCAGATGTGGCTACTACGAAGTCTAGTACGACACAGGCAGCAAGCTGTCCTTCCGTGGAGCCGGCCTCAGCCCGCAGCACGGCGCCTCTGTGATTGACCCACACCCTGCGTGGAGCCCACGTGGCTTCCCCGCCCTAGGAGACCCCCGTCTCCACCATGCCCGCTGGGGGGCCATGCACATCCAGCCCCACCTTGGCCGGGCCAGTCCAGGCTGCGCTCCAGCTCACTGTCCTTCCAGCTCCGTCGGCCTGGGCACTTCCTTCTCTCTCCACTCTCTCTAAGGAGTGGTCCTGACACTCCCGGAAACGTCCCTGGGGACTCTGGCTCTTAATTCTCACGGGTCCCATCCAGTAGCTGTGACCCTTGGGTCTGACTCTCTCCCATTAGACTAGAAGTTTCCCGAGGGAGGGGCAGCTTGCCTGACTTGGCCCCTCTGTGTTCGCTGTTCTGTGCCTGGTGCGCAGTGTATGCTCAGTATCTGCTGAATGAATAAATGACTGAGGCCCCGTGGTGGACTTGTAGGGACCAGGGAGAAGCGCCTGCAGTGAGCTGGGAAGGGTGGGGAGCAGAGTTACACCCGAGGGCCTCTTGAGGGGAGGCCAAAGGCACGGGGAGATGACCGCGGGCTCACAGTGGTCAGGGGGCAGACCAAGGACCCAGCAGAGGCCGAAGGTCACACATTTGAGAGGTCCCGGCCCACACTGCCGGGTAGGCAGTAGCAGCTGCTGGCATCTGCACAGCCGTCCTCAACAGTTTACTTTTTTTTTTTGCGGTACGTGGGCCTCTCACTGTTGTGGCCTCTCCCGTCGCGGAGCACAGGCTCCAGACGCGCAGGCTCAGCGGCCATGGCTCACGGGCCCAGACACTCCGCGGCATGTGGGATCTTCCCGGACCGGGGCACGAACCCGTGTCCCCTGCATCGGCAGGCGGACTCTCAACCACTGCGCCACCAGGGAAGCCTGACAGTTTATTTTTTATAAGGCAACATCTGTAACAAAAAAGTACTTCTCCCCATCAAAATGTACATCAGTGCTCTATCGTGGAGTAGCTGGACCGAGTGCCAAGGCATGGATGGTCAGGGTTTGATAATGGCTCATCAGGTCATTGCACGGCGGTAGGTGGGTTTGTGATGGACGAGGAGGTGCCCTAAGAAGGGACAACCCCAAGTAGAGCGCTGGTAAGCACTGGGCCTGCAGAAGAGCCCAGCTCGGGGCTCAACACTGCAGAGAACAGACCCACTGCTTGTGGGGAGGGAATCACATCCCTGTCACATTAGCGCAGCCAGGGAGGCAATGTCCTAGGCCAAGAGCCAGTACCCATTTTCTGTCAAGGGCCAGGTAGCAGATATTTGGGGATCTGAGGACCATAGGGTCTCTGTTGCAATCGCTCGTCTGCCCTTGTAGAGTGAAAATGGGCACAGACAATGTGTAAACAATGGGCGTGGCTGTGTCCCAGTAAAACTTCATTAAAAGAAGCAGGCAGCAGGCTGAATTTGGCCTGTGGTCCATAGTTTGCCAACCCCTGTATGACTCTCCAGCCTCAGAGCCCTGATTTTCCCAAGGTTGGCCACCATATTTCAAGACTCCGATGGGTCTCCTTAGAGAAACACTTTATGTCAGCAAAGTCCTAGTGAGTTTTAGGAATCACCCACGTGAGCAAATGGAGACTCAATCCACTGTTGGGCCAGAGACAACTCAAATGATAATGTTTCACCGCAGCGGTAAAAACAGCAACCTTATCTCTTAGCGGACATATTTTTCCTCTTTGGTATTTCTTGAAATGTGAAACAAAGGGTTTCTTCTGCACGGAGGTACCAGGTCTGGAACGGGGAATGTCGGGAGTGAGACATTTAAAGAAATGAGATTTAAAGAAATCTCATTTTAAAATATGTTGTGGGCCTAAGAGCAAAGCCGGACTTTTTTAAAAAAGAGAGAACAGCTCTTGTCACCTGTTTCCCCAACGCTGGGGGGCCTTCCTCCTCCCTCCCTGGAAGGAGGGGACACTTTTAGAAAAGATAAACACACAACCTAATGGAAAACACAAAGGCCTGTTGCGTAACGCAGGAAACGAAAAGGCCAGTGGGAAACAGCAGGTGTTCCTGGCAGTGCAGACCTGGTGGAAGAAGAGGATGAGGCATTCTCGGGATCTTACCCCGGGTTTGTGTGGGCAAATGTTTACGTAACTGCAGTGGAGGAGCTGAAGCTTAACGGCAGCCTGTCTGCTCTGGAGTGCAGCTGGCAAGCAATACCTTTCCCCTCCTGCCCTCGAGGCCTGAGGGGTTTGCAATTGCTTTCTCCTGCCAGAGGGCTACTCACCGAAGTCAGCGCCTCCACGTTGGCGCCTGTCAGACAGAGGTAGCGGACCACGTCCAGAATCCCGTTGTTGGCTGCAAGGTGCAGAGGCGTCCGTCCATACTGGAAGAGACAAGAAAGACCCAGGAGAGTCCTCACGGCTGCTGCTGAGGAAGACGTTTATGGAGTGACCTCACAGGGCCATCACTGGGGGATCTGGGATCCTCCAAGAAGAAATAGGAGGCGAGGTCTCCCTTCTCCAGAAACTTGCCATCTCCTTGGGGAGGCAAGCCAAGCAAAACATTTTCAAGTATTTCTCAGTTAAAAGAGTAACTTTAAAATAAAACTTAAAAGGATGAAAGAGTGGGAGGCTTATCATAAGATAACTAAATTAAGTCTCCTGCTGCGCCAGCAGAAAGGAGGCATGAGTCAGGGCTCAAGGGCCCCAAAGTTCCGGAAAGATCCGCACCACAGTTCAAATTTAGATACAGCGAAGGGAAAAGGCATGGAAGCACAGCCACTGAAGACACTCTAATGAGGTGACATTCCAAGGCCATACCCACCATTTTTTATGCCTATGGGTTCCCAAACCCAAGGCATCTGGAGGCACTACAGTGAATTCATGGGGTGCTGAGGAACATTTTAAATTTTTGATGGAACCAGCAGGTTCAGACACCAGGGAAACTACCAGCTCCAGGTAGTTCAAAGTCTCAAAGTAGCTGGTACTGCCTTCCTTTCAATGACATCATGTATGCACAGCAGGGGGTTGGTCGCTGCTGTGATAAGAGGCAAATATCTTGAGAAAATCCACGTAGAATAGGATATAAGGGTGGTGGTGTCCACTCTGAGTCCAAGGTTTGAGGAGTTATGAGAACAGAACTTTAGGTATTTCTTTTGCTCCGGGGGAGCCATGAAAAAGATTACTAAGACACTATGGAAGATATGAATTGAGCAAGTGTGGGTATCTCTGCTTTATACTGTTTATGTGCAAATACAGGTTTCTGCTAGAAAGTTAACACATGCTCAGGTAGAAAATCCAAACAACACAGAAGGAACTATGGGAGAAAAATGAAGCCTCCCTCCCCCTCCCCCTCCCCCAAGTTCCCCTACTCAGAACTAGCCCTACTCAAACCTTCCAGGCTTTTCTCTATGAATCCATAAATGGAGAGAAATAATCTGAAAAGCCAAGACATTAATCACACTCCACCTTCTATTCTGTCCCTTGCATTTTTCACCTAACAATGGGTTGTGAATAATTTTTCATGTCTATAAGGAAATCTATTACATTCTTTCAGATACCTGAATAATATTCAATATACGGCTATATCATCACTCATTTAGCCAGCCTGCTGAGGATGGACACTTAAGGTGGTTCCACTTCTTGCGATTATAAATAACGCTGCAACGTATGTGCAAATTTATGTTTTGTTTACTGTTAGCTTCTAGAGTGATTTAGAAAGCAGATACGAAGCTTTCAAATACCCTAGAGTTAAAGTGCGAAGGAAAGGAGGAGGTTTGGAAGACCTGGATGAAGAGTTTGGATTTCTGTGTAAGGAAGATAGTCTTGGTTACAGGATGCATAGTTTTAGAGAAGGGAAGAAGGTCAATGAAGAGACGTGTGATGAATAAAAGGGACTAGGAGAGTTTACACTTTTGATGGCCCCCAATGATTGACAGAACAAAACCCAAACTCCTTAGCATTACACTCAAGGTCTTTCACCATCTGGATTCAGTGCCGTTTCTAACTGCCTCCCTCCTCTTCTTGAAATATGCTTTCCCCTCTTCTTCATCTGTCCAAGTCCTACTCATTTAAAATGATCACCTCTGAAAAGCTTTTCCCGGTTTCTTTAATGTCCAGATGTCCATGTCTCTGGAGCACCTGTACCTCTATCACAGCAGTGACTGCAATATGAGATGCTGTTATATTGAAATGTCTGTGTGTCTGTCCAAAAGCAGCCTGAGGGCAAGAACCATTCCCTGCCGTCCATACCCTGCCTAGCCCTGCTCCCCACCCGCGCCTGGCACAGTGTTGTCACAGAAGGGCATTCATCAGTGCTTGGCAGGCACGGAATTCTCTTGCAGGCTCCTGGATGTGTGTGCGCATCTGTGTGTGTGTGCGTGCACACACACGTGTGTATCGACATGCTTTTTCTACTTTCGCCGATGAGAAGAGCCAATCCAGAAAGGAACAAAGGGTTAAGGGCCGTGCACTCTGCATCATCTAGTTCCTCTCCTCTCCTGCATTTCCCGATGTGGCCGAGTAAATAGCCACTCTCCGGATTTTCACATGAGAAGAATGCAGAAAAAGACATGTCTGTTTCACTGCAATGAGCGTCAAACATAGTGACAAGTTCCTGTCACATACTGCTGACAGGGGTAGGATCTGAATGAACATTTTCATCTCCGGGGGAATTGAGTCCAGGTAAGGAAAAGGCAGGACACAGCATGGGAAAGGAGTGACAGTCTGCCTGTGGGATATGGGCCATCACTGTGCCACCTCCACGCTGACAACCGGTTACCAGGGTGAGACCATGTAAAGGCAGATGTGCTTTCTGGAGAAATAATGCCTTTCTCTTACTCTTCTGTGCATCTTTTAAGCTCCCCTACAGCCCCCAGCATCTTTCCTAAAATAAACAGCGAAAAAATGAACAGGAAAACAAGCTGACACCAACCCTTCTGAAGAAGGCGTGAGACCCACAAAGTCGTGGTGTACAATGGCCAAGTCAAAGGTATTCAAATGAGTGCCACGAGGTTCCTAAAGCTGCTTTTTATTCATTTAAAGACTCCTGGAAGGAAAGCCTAGGTCTTGATGCTGCTTAATATTACATTTAGCTTCCTCCTTAAGTCACTTATATAACTGACTTGGCAAGGTTAGAATAGGATAAACTAAGAAAGCAACCAGCAGCTAATGGTTAAGACCTAGTATATTGTCTTTTCATATTTCCAGAATATGAAGATTACCAATTTCAATTCCCATTAGAATTAATCACATAATACGCAAGAGGACTATATTTTTGATAGAAGCAGCATTTTCCAGTTGTTTCAGATATTAATTCCTTTTACCTCAAACAAATCATAATAAAATTCTGCTGGTATCATGTCTACCATTTATAAACAAACATTTCCTGCAATTAAAAAATTAATTCTACCTGGACTTTGTTTTTAACATAATCGTAACAGAATAGTGCTTGCCTTTCCTACAGTTGCAGGGCTGAAACCACATGAATATCCAACTGTTCTATCATATTTGGTAATGAAAATCTAGATGGTGTTCAGGGAAAAGAGAAGGTGTTAGTTAATTTCTAGGAGTCAGCATATGGGGATTTTTATTTCTTTATCATTCACCAAATGATAGTATCCCCTTGGTCTTACCAAACTTATTAAGCACAAAAAAGATGTTATGAACTTTTGACCATAAAACTCTCAGTGGGGGAAACTGGAGAAATCTGGCCCCAGGAATTTCAATCACATCAGAACTCATTAGGTGTTTCCCTGAAGACTTAGTGCTCCAGGAAGGTGCCCCAATTTGTACCATGTTCTCTGATTCCTCTACAGGAGGGGACGCGCGTGCGTGGCGCACGCAGGCACACACACACGCACACACACTCTCTCTCTTTCTCGATGCCCATAAATGGTAAGCCGGGCTTAGCAGGAAGTACTTATTAATGTAATTTTCTGTTACTCTAGGAAATTATTCAAAAGTCAGATGTAAAATATACTTCAAGTGGAGAGTCCTATAAAAAGGAACAGGTTCATATAAGCAATACTGACTTCGAACAATGAAAAGATGCAGAGAGAAACTTGCCCAAACCCGGAAACACGTGGACAGACAGACACAGACGGACTCTGCAGGGATCTTCCTTCTAGCTTTACCTTGTTGGAGAGATCCAAATTGCAGTTGGCTTCACAGAGGGCCACCACAATCGGCACGTTGCCATCTTTGCAGGCCACGTGGAGGGGGGTGTTGCCATGCCTGTCTTGGAAATCGACGGAAGAGCCCTGACTGATGAGAGCCTGGATGACCTCCATCTGACATCGTCTCACAGCAAGATGCAGAGCTATGTGTCCGTCCTGCAACAAACACCGGGGCCATGAGCGCTTTCGCTTGGGCACGTGGGCCTGCCCGCTTGCCTTTCCGGCTGCACTGGGCCAGGTTTAATTGGCAATGGGACCATTACTGCAAAGCCTGAAGGAGGATTAAAACCGTGAACTTTACTCCTGGTGGGGTTGGGGCGAGGCCCCATACATCTCACTCTGAATAATCACAGACCAAGATGAACGTCAGCTTAATTAACCCAGGCTTGGCCAGTACCTTCGGGTAGGAAGACTCCACACTCCTTTTTGTCTCTGAATTTATAGGACTTCAGTTATGTTTGGTACTCCAATGGCCTCTTGTATCAAGTATTCGAAAAACACTTTTCAAAACATTTGCTCAGCAATGTTTACTAACTTCCTAAGGAGAAAGTTTATTATTTTATTTGACACCAGGAGAAACTGAGAGAGCAAGGCGACTTGCTGTCATGGATAGGAGCATCAGTCCGGGAATTCACCTGCTCTAGAACCCCCGGTGAAGAAGCGTGTTGAGTTGTAGGAGCTGGGTAGAGGGAGTGTGGAAACATCTCTGTAACGTACTTGTTCTAGGGTTTGCTCGGTGTCAGCACTACTGACATTTGGGACCTGTCCTGGGAATTGTAGGCTGTTCAGCAGCACCCCTGGTCTTTATCTTCTAGATGCCCCACCCGGGCTGTGACGACCAAAATATGTCTCCAGCCACTACCAATGTCTCCTGGGGGCAAGGTCACCCCACTTGAGAGCTACTTCTCTGTACCCAGAAAATACTCCACAAGTGGCAGTTCCTAAATTAACCACAGTGTGCCAGATCTAATAGCAACATCACAGCCTCATTGTAAGTACAAGTTCACTATAAGAACAGATTACGCTGAATGTGCTTAATTAAAAAAGGAAAACCTGGCCTGGAGTTGAGATTGCCAAACAAATAAGACTAGTTTATTGTTTTTCTACAAAATAGCAGGTGATGGAAGTAAATAAACCACCTATTTCTTTGTCTATCTACAAATTAATAGTGTGTTGCTAATTTCAGTCCTAAGTGAGGATTTGTCTTGGGCTCTGTGATCATCACTGTACCTGCTGCAAAGCTAAAAAGGCTAAAAATAGAGACCCGAGTCATCTGACCAATTCATAAATTTTGTTACACCCCACAAATGAACATTAATTATTAAACAGAATCTAGAATCACAGAATCTTTGGAGAGGAGAAAGGATGATATAACTTGTTGCACTCAAGTTTGTTATTTTAGGTAAAGTCACTGAGAAGTCTTGTGGTCCCTCCAGCCCCCCAGATCGCTTTTCAGCAAGTGGGATATATTGACCCGCTAAGCACCTTGTCGGATGCATTAAGGTCGGCTCCGTGCTCAGCCAGACACTCCACAATGTCGTGGTAGCCCCTGGCGGAGGCTGTCAGGAGGGGGGTCTCTCCTTCTCGATTCTTAATGTTCACATTGCAGCCGGCTTCGCAAAGGACTTTGGCCACAGAGTAATAGCCGTGCCAGGCAGCACAGTGCAGGGGTGTTTCTTCTTCCTGGCCAAGGAGACAAGTACATAGAGGAGGAGAATGCAAGACTATGAAAGAAAGTACAGGCATGGTGAGAGTCCTGGCCAAACCTGGCAGCAAACTCAAGGCAGCGGATTGAAAGAGCTCGTAGCTATTGGAGCAAAACATTAGTGTGAAATAACGGGCATGGGTCTGACGGCTTTCCTTAATTCGAATTCAGCTTTCTCAGCATTTTACTGACAACTGACTTTGCGGAGCCCACTGGAACCATGGCTCAGCTCTTCTGAACAATCCACCCTCTGCGTGGGTGGATTTATATCATCTGTCTCGTAAAAGTGCTGTCTGTCCTTTACTTCACTGGAGACTACTAACCATGGGACAGCACTTCTCTGAGCAGGAACTCTTCGAATAATCTTGATGCCCCAAGATTCCTGTCATGTATATAGCATAAAGATGAGTCACATAAATTGATTACTGCTCTGGCAAAGAAGGGGCCAAGACAACCAAGCTTTAACAAAAATGGTTGGTCGTGAGGTCTACATATTCATGATCGACATCATTAGACACATGTATCTGTCTATGAGGGGCGGCTGTACTGTAGTGGTTACGAACACAGACTCTGGAACCAGACCGGGTGGGCTTGAGCACCGGCTCCAGCACCGTTGAGCTGTGTTACCTTGGGCAAGTTCTTGAACCTCTCTCTGCCTCAGTTTCCTCATCTGTAAAATGAGAATTACAGGGTTGTCCAGAGGATTAATGAACGGATGAATGAATGTTAGTGCTTTTGTTCGAGTCCCTGCCCTCTGTAATCTAAGCAGAAAACCTAACTTGGATAGAACTCCGTAAGACCCAGACACATCACCTGGCTGCCTGTATACCCGTGCAAAAAGCAGAAAGAAGTGAGGACGTCAGGTACCATGACCCACCTTGTCCTGGAAGTTGGGATTTGAGCCAAAGCTGCACAGTAACTGAACCACGTCGGCATGGCCATAGCGAGCTGCCACATGAAGGGCTGTCTCTCCAGACTGCAAAAGACACAGCCAAAGATTCAGAGCCCCCTGGGAGCCGTCCCACTCCCACCCATGCCTGGCTCCACCTCCTCCCCTGAGGTGGTACCTGCCCCTCTCAGGCCAGATGCCCCTTTGGTGACTGGGCCAAGGACCCTGGGGTGGGGCACCCACTATGTAGCTAGCGTTAAATCCACACACCTGGCTCATCCTGTGTGTGATAACCCTCCCTCCCTCCCTAAGTAAGAGTGCGTTCCCTTTTTTGTGATAGCTGGTCTCAATTCTCATTATATACTGACGCTTCCAGCTATGTGATTTTTTTTCAAAACACAAAATTCCTTTTTTAATATTAAGTTCTTTAAACACAGGGTTTTATTTAATACCAAGTTTCTGATTTCATTTTGTCTATGTTTAGAATGTCATTTCTTACATTCTCAGAGATTTTAAAAAACATTACCATTAGCCCATACAATAACATTCTATGAATTAGTCATAGATGCAACTTCCTTAAGATTTTTTTTTATATCTGCCATGAGACTGTCAGAATAAACTGATCTAAAAACATAACAGAATGAGATACTTGTTGCCACCCGGCAGAAAACTGTTATAATAAATGTATGTCGGGACTTCCCTGGTGGTCCAATGATTAAGAATCTGCCTTCCAATGCAGGGGATGCAGGTTTGATCCCTGGTCAGGAAACTAAGGTCCCACATGCCATGGGGCAACTAAGCCTGCACGCCGCAACTACCGAGTATGCGAGCCACAACTACAGAGCCCACGTGCTCCAGAACCCACGGGCCACAACGGAGAGCCCGTGCACTACAACGAAAGATCTCAAGTGCTGCAACAAAGACCCGATGCAGCCAAAACTAAATAGATAAATATTTAAAAAATAATAATGAAAAAAAATAAATGTATGTCTTTAATGTAAATGTCCTCCCTTAGATATGGTGCAGTGCACAATACATACAACTGTATGTGGCAGCCCTGACTGAACATGACAACTCAGTCTACTGGTAGTAGAATCAGAGAGGGGTTGCATAATGGAATACATAACAGATGAGAAAATAGGAATCTTAAGTTCAGGTCCCAGCCCTGCAATGAATTCACAGGGCCGCTGTGTGGACTGAATGAAACATGGGTACGTGAAAGTAAGGTATCTTCCTAAACCAATCATTTTGATAACATCTTTACCCCAAAAGCCTTACTTTACTTGCATTGTCTCATTAACCCTTCTAGTGCCAGTGATCGTAAGGTCAGCACCGTCAGTCAGTCACATCAAAGAGGAAGAGAATGGTAGAGATGTGCACATGGCGGGTCAAGAAGAGGACCAGGACTCAGGTCACTTTCTGGTTGTCTTTCTGGCTGAACTGAGTTTTCATGTTATGGGGAAGATAGTTCACTGCTTATATAACATGGAAAACCCTTGGCAGATTTCAAGTAAAATCAGATTTTATTTATTTATATTAAAAAAAATTTTTTTTTTTTGCGGTACATGGGCCTCTCACTGTTGTGGCCTCTCCCGTTGCGGAGCACAGGCTCCGGACACACAGGCTCAGCGGCCATGGCTCACGGGCCCAGCCGCTCCGCGGCATGCGGGATCCTCCCGGACTGGGGCATGAACCCGCGTCCCCTGCATCGGCAGGCGGACTCTCAACCACTGCGCCACCAGGGAATCCCCCTGATTTTAATATTAGACTAAGCCACCAGCAAAAAGAAACTTCTACTTAAATTCTCTGTAGGAAGATTTTGGTCCTGGATCCTTGTTCTTTGGGTCATGATGCAGAAGGCATGCCTTTTATTACTTTCCTTAAGAAGAGAAGTGGCCTTACCTTGTCTTTAACATCCAAAGGGCATTTGTTCTCATTGAGAAATTTCAAGGTATCTACGTGGCCATGCCGAGAGGCCCAGTAGATGGCATTGGATCCACCCTGTACAAAAACCAAGGCAGAGTCACATTCCCAGACTGGATCTGAATGCAAACATCACTCAGTTGCTATATTTCCCTTCCTATGTGATGACAACCTCCAAAGGAGCAACTCCCAAGAGGAATAAAACCCCATTTCGCTTTTCAGTTTGACAAAGGGACCAAGGTTATGTAAGACGTTAACATTCCAGGAAGCTGGGTGAAAGGGATAAGGGAGCTCTCTATACTATCTCTGCAGATTTTTTTTTGGTAAATCTAGAATTATTTCGAAATAAAAAGTTGTTTTTCTTTTCCTAAAACCTTCATTTCAACTTCTGGTTAGAATTCCCTATATTGTCAAGGGCCAGATCTAGTCCCTTTACAGCTCAGTTGAAAGTCTATGGAAGCTGATGACAGACCCGTTGTAATGACGCTTAGCTGATCATCACTTGTGTCTACACTTCCAATGTGGTCTACGCCTCAAAGCATATCCTCCTTACTCTGTTGCCCTGATTAATGTGCGGGCAAATACATTTCTGATGAGATTAATTGGGTAATTAAAACATTTTCAATGTGACATCAAATAACACCGCTGAGTAAATATGATCAGTAAGGAGTCAATCTGGGGCAGGACACAAAGAAAGGCTGATGCAGGCCAACTGAGCCACGAGGAAGATGAATGTTTGCCTTTTTCTCTGTAACATGTTAGACAGGAACAGGCTATTCAAGTAGTTCATCTTCCTTTATAGGAAACTGAGAAACGAAGTAGGGCATATGTGTTATTTTTCTCTATTACCTTTCGATTAGAGACATTTGGAAATACTTAAAAAATTAATTCCTTTGCAATAAAACAGAATTATGACCTTATCCTGGACATCGATTCTTGAGCCTCTTTTAATGAGCAACTGTAGTATTTGAATATTCCCACAGCCAGCAGCAATAAGTAACGGTGGTGTCCCATGCTGGAAAAGGCAAGAAAAAAAAATACCTATTTTTCAGGTTTGGTAGGAAAGGAAAAGCCCAAACTAGCCCTGCTGCCCCAGATACCTTCCTGTGTCTCCACAGACACAGGACACATTCCTGTCCTGCGTGACAGGAACGGAAGACAGTCAGAAGGACACAACATCTTCCTCTTTTGGATTCACAATCCAAAGTGACATTTTCATTTGCACGATGAGCACATTTAAATTTTCATGGTTAGAGGCGAGTGCTAGGTGCGTGTAGAAAGGCCCTCAATGCAAAAAGACCTTATTCCTAACTCAGCTCACTTTCTAAGCAGAAGTGATTTTCCCCACAGTATGGAGCTTACAACAGTAAGGGAGAATGAAGAGCAGATGGGGTCTTTCCACCTTGGACTTGGAGGTGCCCAATCACCATGACCCCCCGACCCCCACTACCCCTGGCAGGACAGCATCAGACCTTGTTGGGTTGGTTAACGTCATAGTTGGACAAGGAGCCCAGGAGGTGCTGCAGGCCTGGGACGTTGTCATCGTTGATGGCGTGGATGATAGCTTTCATCACGAAGGAGTCTTCCTCATCCTTGAGAGAGACATGGAAGAGGGAAAAAGTGTTAGACTGTTGGTCATGCTGCTCCTTTTACCAACATCAGAGAAACCAATGCTCATTTATTAAAAGGAGTGTTCAGGGGAAAGTAAGCCATTTAATCCCAAAATCCACCTGGTCATGAAGGGAAGCAGGAGGTCATTTTTTGCCCCTTCACCTACTATTTATCAGTGTCTTTATGCTGCCTGCATTATTACCCAGAGAGCAAACATCTCTTAAGATTCAGATTTAGAACAACGATTGATGACAAACTACACTTTGTGTTTACCTTAGGAATCTTTAAAAACATATAGTCCCAGAAACCACTGTAGAAAATTTCAGGTGTAACTCAGATTCTAAAAACCATAGAACCAAGGAAATGATATCTTCGAATAAGAAAGTCTTACTTTGTAATTTTTGCAATTACAGATTGTCATTTTTTGAGCACTAGAAATTCTTCATTCTCTAGGTATTCTATAACATAGCAAAATTCTCTGAAAGCTGGTCACAATTATTTTTAAAAAAAGGTATGAAAAGGGGAGAAATGTAAAAATAAAGGCCAGAAATGGGAAAATGGAGGCATTTCATTTACAAAGAGAAAATAACTAGATACTGTGGAACAGTAAGTTTGTTAAATTTTTGCTACTTTGTTAAAGTACTTTCTTAAATATAAATAATAAGAAATTTGCACAATATGGTAAATTAAAACAAAAGAAAATAAGCTAGAAAAGTCCCAAACAAAAGTTTTGGACTTACAGAGGTACTGCTACTAAAATTTCAAATCTGGAAAAGCGTACCTACAGAGGCTGAACCTCTGCCTATGGGGGGGTGGAATGGAGAAGGCGTTTCTCTGAACTCTGCTTTCTCTTCTCTATAAATCTGAATCCAAACAAGCTTCATGAGAGACATAATAATATCTGCACAGAGTACATGTTTAAGAACACCACTGGTTTTGCTTTTCTATCACAATCCGAGTTGAAGACTAAGAGACATTTGACTGAAAGTGAGAGTGACAAGAAATGGGAGAATGGGAGGAATAAGCACGTTGCTGTAACACAGCCTCACGATCAGCAGGACACTGAGATGATGAGAGAGAGACCCTGAGGGCTGGGGAGGGTGGTCTTCCCACCTGGAGCTTCTACACAAGCCCTGTCCCTCTCTTACCCTAAACTCTTCATTGCAACAAACTGTCTCCCAACTGATTATTCAGGGCAATTTTAATTTGTAAGATTTCATTGTTCTCATCACCTTACTTAGATTAATAGTTTATATCTTGTCCTGGTTCCACGGCCACCCTCAAACAATTCCCCAGTCCAGCTTTCCTCCTCTTTCTCTCCCTTCTCCTCCTAACTTGCTTCTCTCCTACTTCTTTATTTCTTTTTAAAATTTCCTATCTCTTTTCAGGCTATAAGGTTAGATCTGGAACTTGAGTAAAACTACTGGCTTCAGGGAGTAAAAAAAGAGCTGGTGTCTGCTGATGTGTGATCCTGCCCTTGGAGTTCCCGGATTCCACTCAGGAAACACTGACTATTCAGTTACAGGAGCAGGCTGGTTCCCACAGAACCACCCTTTCTGCCTTTTCTGGAGTCCCCTTTACCTCCAGGATTCACAAAGCCCCGTTGTCTGACTGTTGGGGAAAGTCTCGTTGAATTCTGATGTGTCCAGTCATATCTGAAGAGTTAATCTGTGATTAGGTTTCAGTTTGGATTAAGGGAAAAAAGTCGTGGAGTTGTTCTCAAGAGCCTTTAGAAATCAATACAACATCAACAAAGTGAGTGGGTTTAGCCTTCTGGTCTACCACGAACTATATCAGCAAATTCCACTGCATTTCCCCTGATTTTCTGGTGTGTTTGTGTGTGTGTGTGTGTGTGTGTATGTGTTCAGAGGAGGGTTGTCTGCCCCTTTTGTACTAGTACAGTCTAAGATTCTCCAAGGTTGGTGGAAACAGAGGGCTCTCGTTTTAGTTCATGAAAATTAGAATATGATCTTTCCTCTTCTACTGGCAAGCCTCTCTTTTATCAAACCGTGTTGGGGGTGAGAGGAGGGTGGGAAGGTGGTAGTGTTAGAGCTAGTAGGTATAGCCAATCAAAACAAAGAGGAAAAAGGACGAAACAGTAACAGAGTAGATCCAATCAGCCACCCCAACTCCCCCACTCAAGAGGAGGAAGAACAGGCCTGATGTTTCCAAGACTTCAGGTTTTCTGGGTTGCTGAACAAATTAAACAACCTAAACACGGTAAATACACAGTGCTAAGAACAAACCTATCTGGGGAAAAGGTTTGCTTACCAGAGTATCATCGCTTCTGGCAACACTCATGTTACTTCTGGACAAGAATGACCTGGATAATCTTTGGCACAGTGATATCAAGCGAACAGATTGCTTTAAAAAAAAAAGAGAGAGAGAGAGAGTGAAAAAAATGCAGGGGGAGAGGAGGAGAGAGAGCTTACATAACAATACTCAAATTAGTGCAAATGACAAAGCCTTTGAGATAGCATTCAAGGCTGACAGCGTGTATTATTCTTCAGGGGTGGGCGATCCCACAAGCAGGTTGGATCATATTTTTTTTTATTTTTTATGGTACGCGGGCCTCTCACTGTTGTGGCCTCTCCCGTTGCGGAGCACAGGCTCCGGACGCGCAGGCTCAGCGGCCATGGCTCACGGGCCCAGCCGCTCCGCGGCACGTGGGATCTTCCTGGACCAGGGCACGAACCCATATCCCCTGCATCGGCAGGCAGACTCTGAACCACTGCGCCACCAGGGAAGCCCGGATCATATTTGCTTAAAGAAATTTGTAAAGGTCTTATAAATCAAGACAACAATAGAGAGAGATTCTCCTGCATTTCGTTATTAAGCTGCAGAACTGGATGCATCCCTTCTCTCTCCATATTCACTCTCTACTCTTTGAGGAATGGGATCTTACCCTAACAAAGCCCTTGCACGTCTCCCCTCAGAGAAGCATGGTATGCAAGGGTCTTGCCCTGTGTCCTCGGTGCCCAGGCAAGTTGGTAATGGCAGACAGTGTGACTCTCAAAACTCATCCAGTTGTTGGAAATGAGCAGGTTGGGGACTCTTTAGCCTATAGGACAAACACCTCTGCACTTACTCTCAAAGGCAGAAGCAACAGGTAAAGAATGTGTGTGTGTGTGCGTGTCTGTACATGAATGAAAGAGAGGGAGAGAAAGAGAAACTTATGGTGGTTCACTCTACATTTTAAGCCTTATTTTCAAGGCTTCTTTGAGACTAAGAGTCAAGTCTTGAGTAACCCATGGCTGTGGTCCTCCTCATCTCTGTCAAGCCATCCCCAACCTGATGAGTACAATGAGGTACACTTCTGGTCCAGTGATGAGGAGACATGGCAAGTACCTGCTTCCTCTGGGCTTGACATGACCCTGTGCACAGGAAGCCATCCTGTCCCCTTCTTAACCCTGAATTTTCATTTGTTCAAGTTTGGCTGGAATGCCCTTTAGAGCCACATCCTACTCAGCCCCTGCAGAAACCATCCGCACTGAGAAGGGATCACATCGCAGACGCTCATGGTCACACCCCACCCCCATCCCAACCACTCACAGACCCAGGCTGGATTTAGAGAACCATTTACACAAGTTCTGGTATAATCATAATGCTATGGTGCCTACCACAAGAAACAAATCTATTTAAAATGTGGCTTGTTGCCTTTAGAAGAAGACGGCACTATAATTTTATTGTACTGATTTAAAAATTTGCCTTGGGAATGGTTTTAATTTAAAAAAATGCAAAATTACATGTGAAAAGATGAGTTAATAGGACTGAAATAGTATTTTTGATTGTCTTTGAAAATAGGGCAACAGTGCAGATGACTACAGAGTGAATTTTTAAAAAGGATGCAGTTCTGCACTGCCAGTATCAGAAGAAGTGAGCCCTGAACAGAGGGAGAGCCACAGGGGACACAGAATTAGTTCATCCCTTCAAATCAAACAATCTTACTTTCCATTTTTTCCGGGCTGCGAACTTCTTGAATTTCTCCATGTTTACTGCCGATGCTTTTCTACTAAGTGCTTGTTGGGTATCTTTAGGCTAAAATGAAAATTCAAGAAAGACAATTTAGAGCTCTCAAATTATAGAAATGCATTACATGACAACTTTTGAAATCCTCTCATTATTTGGGACGCTTACATATTCACCTTGCTAAAGTAACAAAACGAGTTGGGATGATAGGCCTGATCCAGGAACCTAGTCTCCAGAGGCTAAACTCTTGTGGCTAAGGGTTTGAGCAGATCCATGAAGACTGGATCTTGAGGGAAAGTTGAAAAGTTGAGCTTGGACAAGCTGAATTACAACTTTCCATAAGAGAATCTGGGAATGGCATGATTCACGGTGAGGCCACATTGCGAGGCATGTGAACTTAACATCATCAAGTCATTTAGAGCTGGTTGGGACCTCAGATGTTAGCAAATTCGGTCTATCTTACAGCATTAAAATCCCTCCTACTGCATTTTTTCAGGAGGCCATGCAACTCTACCTCTGAAGGAAGGAGACACCGTTGCCTTCTAGGGAAGCCCAGGCAAGTGCTGGGAGCTGGCACAGACAGAGGTCTCCAGCTGCCCCAAACCTACTTCTGCAACGCAAGTAACTGCACCACAATGGTTCCATGATTTTATTCTGTAACTGCCATGCTTCCCCACCCTTAGTCCTTTCTGGTCTAGCTGAAACAACTTCCGTTCTTTAACCCAAATGCTGACAGGCGCCAGGCAAACAGTGTAAAAGTGTATATACATCGGGGGTGGCTGCTGGCCTGGTACAAAGGCAACTGGGCAGAGTTTCTGGCAGCCTTGCAGAATGAGGGCTCAGTGTTGATAGATCTTCAGATTTTTCAAGAGAAACTGGAAATCCAGATTTGATATGATACTTAAATGTTGGAAGTTAATTCAAGAATTTTCAAAAATATTGTTTGGGCTAATATCCCACAATCAAACTCGAGGCTGTGGAGTGGACCTGCCCTTCAGTTCCTCATCACAGTCCTGCACTGTGGTAGCTCGCTCCTTTCTACCTCCGTCATCATGAGGATTCTCTCAGCTGTCAGCTGTCTTAAAGTATAGCACCAACAGCAAACACAAGACTCCAGACGTGACCGTGGTTAGAACCCATAGTGCCTAGTGATACCCTAGGACAAACGAATTCCAGGTCGCCCTATAATCCCCAAACCAATCGCAATATGCAACTTACCTTGATCCAGGGATGCTGCAAACTATCTTGAATTGTCATTCTCTTCCTTTGTGGGGGGAGGGGAAAGAAAAAAAAAGCGGTGACCATAGAAGCAAACACTAAGGTTGTTTCCATGCCGGCTGGGCCTACCAAGGAGATGCTCTGGAAAATGCAGTTCGGGGCCTGCTTCACGGAGCCGAAAACAACATCAGACTTTGTGTGATTATTTCACTGTGCCTGCAGGGGCTGACTGAGCAGGTACAAAGGGCCCTGCCTGCATTTTCTGAAGCGTTTCACACAGCATGCTTCTCTTTGCCAGGAGGAAACAACCAGGGTCGCATAAACGTGGCCATGTGCACAGGACAGGTGCTCTCGTCTAGCTGAGGCCACAGCTGGGCACCTTTCGGGTATAATGGACACTCACTTTGGATCCTTGACGAGGAGTCTTCTTATGAAATCTTTGGCTAGGGCACTGGTATTACTGAAGTATTCTTCCTCAAATTCGTAGTTGACAGCAGATACGTTCGCTAACGTTTCTTGTTTAGTGTCTCCAAGAAATGGGGATGCCCCACTTAGGCTGTTAATAAAACAGGGCACAGAACGTGAGTAAGTCCCTCTTGTGTTGTCATTCTGTTCCTACAATATTTGATAAAGGGAGCGAGGAATAACATTATAATCTCACTTTAGAATTCAGTTACATTTTATAGGGCATTTAATTGTCATGCACAAAAGCTTCAGCTTAATGCAAAGGACAGTTAATTTAGAACAGCATTTAGTAGTTTAAAAAAAAGAAAAAGAAAGCCTTTCCTATTTTCTCAGCAGTAATAGACAGCCATGCTTTCTTTCAGTGATTATGCTGCAGTTTCTGATGACTCATTTCAAATTAGGAGAAAATGTTTCATTAGTATAAACTAAACATGTTGTGGAGGTGTAAAATGAATATGTTTAAAAAGCATAGGGCTTCCCTGGTGGCGCAGTGGTTGAGAGTCCGCCTGCCGATGCAGGGGACACGGGTTCGTGCCCCGGTCCGGGAAGATCCCACATGCTGCGGAGCGGCTGGGCCCGTGACCCATGGCCGCTGAGCCTGCGCGTCCGGAGCCTGTGCTCCGCAACGGGAGAGGCACAACAGTGAGAGGCCCGCGTACCGCAAAAAAAAAAAAAAAAAAAAAAAGCATACATAAGCTGAACTGATCAACACGACACATAGAATGGTCAGTAAAACATACGGTCTCAAAGAAAAAGGAAAAGAACATGAGCTGTGGATTTGGGTACTTACAGAATATAGGTTATTACCCCAATACTCCTAGACACAAAATAAAAAGAAAAACAACATCAGAAGAATAGTAAAATAAATCAGAAAGGTGACAACATCAAGAACATGCTCCTTACCACATGTCTGCCTCAAGACCAAGAGGTTCATAGTTGACTATCTCAGGAGCTAAGAGGAAATGAACGCACATTTAGTTAGGGAAGAAAGTGAACCAACAGATTCTAATCTTCATGTATAAACCAGAAACATGTACCAGGGAAATGATGCTGCAGCAGGGTGAATTTTACCAGCATAAGGTTTATGAGAAATGAATGACCACAGGAATAAGAAAACTTACCAACAAACTCTGGTGTCCCAAATATGTTCTTGAATTCATTTCCAAAGTCAATTTTATGGGCCAACCCAAAGTCGATGATCTTGATCCGAGGTTTGGGAACATTTCTATCCAAAAGCATTATGTTTTCAGGCTTTAAAAAAAAGAAAAATAGTACAGCAATGTCCATAGGTGGAAATAACATGATGCCCATCAGATGAATGGATAAACAAAACGTGGTCTATCCATACAATGGAATACCATTCAGCCTGAGAAAGAAAGGAAATTCTGACATGCGCTACAATATGCATGAACCCTGAAGACACTATGTGAACTAAAATAAGTCAGTCACAAAAGGAGAAATAGTGCGTGATTCCACTTACATGAAATACCTAGAATACGCAAAATCATAGTGACAGAAAGTAGAATAGTGGATGCTAGCAGCTGGGGGTAGGAGGGTTGGGGAGTTAGTGTTTAATGGGTACATAGTTTCAGTTTGGGAAGATCAATAATTTCCAGAAATAGATGGCTGTGACGGTTGTACAACAATGTGAATATACTTAATGTCACTTAACTGCATACTTTGAAATGGTTAAAATGGTAAATTTTATATTATGTTTATTTTTCCACAATTAAAAAAAACCCTATCATATGTTATGCTGAAGACAAGATGGCAGGTAGTTCTTCCTCTTCCCTGAAAAAACAACCAAAACGTAGGGATGAAAGAGTAGTTGCAAGAGAACACTAGGAAAAATAAATGTCTTGGTTTAGATTCTCCCAGGAGCAGACCTGTGACATGGATTTGGATGCAAGCAGCTGATGTAGGAGGGGACTCCAGGGAATACTTGGTAGAGGAATGGGGAGACAGGAAACAGAAGGAAGGAAGCTGATACAAAGTGTCTTATCAAGGTAGGAGTGACTGGAGCACAATCCCTTTGGAGGACTTGGGGAGAAAGGGCAGCACTCAGAATTTTTCAACTGAAGCACGAGGGAGTTGGGGTATTTATCCACCTTCTCCCCAGCTGCACTGCTAAGAGCTGCTTCAGTAGGCATTTACTCTTTGGCATTTCCAGCTCCCAGCAGCAGTCTTTGGGGTGTGTGTTAGTGAGTGTTGGGGGATCCAGATGGGGTCTTGACGGCTCTGCTACAGTAAGTATGGAGAAAATCTTCCCTCCTCTTACATCTATCCTAGCTCCAATGGTCTGAATCACTCACTTGGCAATCAACCCCACACTTTTTGTGATAATCTTCTCGCTGCCTCGGATTGTACCTGAATCTTACATTGCTACTTCTGTTGCTCATATGTATATCTTCCCCTCTCAGAGAGACCATCACCTCTGTGATGGATGGGAGTAGGATGTGCCTTTTTATGTCCGATAATGCCTTGCCTCCAGCCAAGCAAAGACCACAATTAGCCAGTCTCAGAGTTTGGTTTGATTGATTGCCAGAGACTGAGTCAGCCCAGAAGGCTTTGCATCAAGAGGGAGAGTAGAGATCAAGACACCTTCCATCTTATATGCCTTGTAGCCAGAAGGGGAGGGAAACTGGGCAGCCAATGGGTACTCTAGGTTGAAAATACCCCATAACCAACAGCAGCCCCCTTTCTTAGAGACCTGGCTGGTAAGACCCCTTGATTCTTCCCCAAGAATTCTCAAATGTAATCATTCATCTTAAGCCTCTATCTCACACATTGGTTAGGAATTCCTGTAGTAGGCACGCATTATACACTTGCTGATTTATATTGATAATTTCATTGGTTAAACCCCTCTAGGAAAAAAACGTGTATCTCTTTGGGACGCCCTCAGTTTTTCTTAGCAGACAGCGAATGCTGTGGTACGTGTAAGCTTTTATCTGATTCACACCAAGCAACATACCTTGAGATCAAAGTGGGCAATCTGAAGGGAATGCAGGTAGTAAACACCATTAAGAATTTGTTTGAGAAATTCAGTTGCTTCCTCTTCAGTCAGAGATTCCTTTTCAGCTAAGAAGTCAAAGAGTTCACCACCTGCAACACTGAAAATCAAGAGGCAGACGTTATTGATGACAGTTCTGTCTCATATTGATTTGTTCTCTCATAGATGATTTGCACGCTCAAGTGTCTGGCAAGAAAATAGCATTGAGGACATGCTGAAACTGCTAAGCAAGGAATCAGAATTCTCTGTGCTTCTCCCTGTTGGATAAGAATTCTGCATTCAGGTACATTTGTGCTTGAAAGCACTTGGGTACTGCTTTCCTAACGTGCTAGGTTCACAAATAGGGGAGACGGTAGAAATGTGATGCGGAAAAAAATTAATGCATCCTTCAGACGTCTTAATTAAACATGTTTAGAGAGGAAGTCTTAACTCACTGATTAAAAAAAAACTACAATCCAACTGTGTATAGAATTTATAGACTATATCTTCCTAGCCCAAAGAGAGACACCTGGAAAATTCAAAATCTCTGTATTAGCCAATTTTTTTTAAAACCCAAATCACAATATATGGCCTGACAAGGATTTTTTGTTTGTATGCTTTGTATTTGTATATATGTAAACACTTCTACGTTTATAAAAATCACATTTAGTAATGAACTTAACAAACACCTTAACAAATAAGAATAAACATACACAAAATCGAAATGCCCGTGGTTGTTGGGGATTTGATGAATCTGTCTCCCTGGCCAGACTGTAAAGCCCTAGAGGGCAGCGGTCAGCTCCCGGCTGCTGGCCCACTGCGCGCAGTCTCCCCATCCTTGCACAGGGCCAGCCACGCAGCAAGAATGAAAAAACTTTTAATTAAGTGGATGAATGAACACACTCCCCTAAAAAAATCCATGGTACTGATTCATGGCAAATAACAGGGAACTTTTAATAAGAGTTTTTATAAGTTAATCTTTATCGAGTTTAACCATATGTTCACAACATAATAATTAACTGCAATTATGCACATAACCATATGTGCATAATCTTTCTTTCAGCAAGACAGCTCCATAAACATACCTACCACATCTACATCCAGAATAAGAAAACTGGTGTCCTTGAGATGAAATTATAATGACAAAAAAGCTATTTTTGTAAAAGAAGAGTTTCAGATCCTGCACCATCACCCTCCAAGTGGGTGTTTTTCTTAGACTGGCTCAGGATCTCCTGGCACCAGAATTGCTTGGGATGTTTTCAATATGCGGACCCTGGGCCTCACGTCCAACCTGCTGCATGAGTTTCTAAGAGTGGGGACCAGGAAGGCAGCATTTTAAACAAGCACCCCAGGTGATTCTTAGCACACTAAGAACTGAGGATCAGTTTTCGGAAGTCTTAATTGCATCCTCCCGCTGCAAGTCCTCCCTCTGATATTTAAATTTTATCCGGAGGGGAGGGCGAAGTGACTCCTCCACCTCCCGGGACCCAAGAGCGTTTCTGTCACAGAGCCTGAGCCTTGCCTGGGGGGCAGAGGCCTGCAGCTGATGCAGCAATGCCCCTCCACCAACGCACCGTCCCAGCCTCACCGCCCTCGGCCTTGCGCCCCTGCACTGGCTCCCTGCCCAACTCCGTGCAGCCCTTTGCGTCGCACATTTTGTCTTCTTTATTCCTCTTAAAACCAACAAAACAGGGAGAGGGAATCTTTCAACTCTAGGGAACAGAAAGAAGGAAAAAATGGGAAGTTGTGAACCAACTAACGCTGAGAAAGACGCTCTATCATCCGTTTGCTTCTCTGCTCTCTGGCCCGCGCGGCCATTCCTTAGGTAAACTGTGGCATCACGGCCGCACGGTGGGGAGATGGTCCAGAGCTGGCACATCCAACACAAACCTTGATTCTGCGGCCAGAAGGTTACTCCTTCTTGCTGAGCCTCGTTTTCTTATCAAATGGGAATCACAGGACCCATTCCTCTGAGGGTTTTGAGGACTAATGATAATAAATACATGTAAAGCCCGCGGCAGGCAGGTCTAGCTTTAGGCTGAGGTCCAGTCAGTGGAACCGGTACTGTTATAAAGGAAGAATCCATGCCACCTGCCTAAGGGCGGGCTCCATCATGAAAGTCCCCTTCCTGCCCTGCTTCTCCCCTCTCCCCCTTTCAAGTCCATTGGTCTGGCTTAACCACTGTACTTCCGGTCAGGGGAGCATTACAGATGCTCCTGTAAATATGGTGTCGGCCTTTCCTCTCTTTGCCTCCCCTTCAGTGGCTTTCCCACTCCCCCTTGCTCACACAGCCTGCTTGTGCCTTTAAAACATTGATAAGTTTCCTGACAATAAGAAAGGGCTGGGGTTTGGTTGCTAGGAGTTGGGGCGAATCTTCCAGTGTCCACACAGCTGGGCCCGAGGTGGAGGCCTGAGTCCTTCCCAGGAACCTCACGGCTGCCCCGGCCAGGCCTTTGCTCCCCTTCCTTCTCTGGCTGGCTTTCCTCTCTCTCGCCCAACCTGAGCTTCCCTCAGGCCCGTGACAAGGAGCCTATTTCATCTTCCTGAGACCTGGCGGAGGGTGAGGAGAGCCCGGTTCGAATCCTGCCCAGTTACTCAATCTCGCCACACCTGGGATTCCTCTTTTGTGAAATAAGAGACACCCCCTAGAGTTGTTCTGATGTTCCAGGATATGTTGAGTACCTCGGCAATCAATCAGCAGTGCTGTCTTTCTTCTTGCCTTGCTTCAAATCGTAACCCCCGCTGCCCCGACCACGGCAGCCATGGTGTGCTGGGCCATACTTAACAACCGGCTCTCTGGGGTTGGGGTGGGGCAAAGCCCATCCCCGAGGTGTCATATTCCCACCATGGTCATTTCAAGACACCCTCGTGATGACGGCGACTGTGGAGGTGGGAAGGATGTGCTCAAACAGCTCCGAGACCCGGCCCACTGAGGCACTGTGGATTTTCCAAAGACGGTGCAACAGCACTTCCCGCCCCCTGCTCTGTGCTGTGACCTTGCATCTGGGGCTCCATCCCCTTGAATCTGGATGGGCCCCATCATAGCTTTGGCCAATAAGACACAGCAGAGTGATGCTGTGTCATCTCCGGTATGCTCTTTCATGGGCCCAGGGCTTCCACATCCTGCCTCTTGAGTCCCTCCTGTAAGAAGTGTGATGATCCTGAAACCACACCGTGGCATGGAGAACCCCCAGATGAGATGCCCCACAAAGAGAGAAAGAGACAAAGGAGCACTGAATGAGGAGGGAATCTTCGCAGTGAACCCTCCAGCCCAGATGAGGCCATGGAGGTCAGACTGTCCATCTGAGCCCTTCCAGAGTTCCTGACCCACCTAATGCAACGGTCATTTTAATCCGCTGTGGTGGACACCATGAGCACAGCACACATTCCCCTTGAGGAAGGACCTGCTGTCCCCAGTGCTGGGCGTGGAAGCAGCACAGCCCTCAGCCCTCATCCAGCAGGGCTCACCTCTGCTGCACAGCCACTGCCCAAGGTCTTGTCCTTTCCCTGGAAGCCCACAGCCAATGACTTCTGTGGAAACATAAAGCTGAGGTCGACTCACTTCTAGAAATGGCAAGATATTAAATAGTTTAGGCTTCCTGGGCCATGCAGCTTCTGTCACAACTACTCAGCTCTACGCAAGCAGCGTGAAAGCAGCCTTAGATCGTACGTAAACGAAGAGGTGGAACTGTGTTCCAGTAAAACTTTATTTACAAAGAGAGGTGGCCACCTGATTTGTAAGACATGCCAGTTTGCGCACCCTTGATATAAAAGCCAGGTCATCTCAGCCTAATGTGGGGCAACTCTCAAGAGTCATTCTGGCTCCAGGACTCTGTTGGGCCAGCCGGGGCTGTCAGTGAGCTACAAGGCAGCATGACTTTCTCTGCCCACTCCTACTGCTTCTTCTCCCTTGGAAGACTTGATTCTAAGAGTAGTTCTTAAGGAACATCCTGCATGCTCTTCTCCAGCTCAGAGTCTGCTTCCCAGAGAACCCACCCTACCCTCCACTAAATTTGGGGGTAGTTTGTTATGCAGCAATAGCTGACCAGAACACTCACCATCTTGACTGGGTCTGTTTACTCAGTTCAGTCAAAGATCAGGTTTGCCTTTCTACAGGCTGGCCACCTCGTGCCCTGTCCAGTCTTCCTGTCCCGAGTAACTTAACTCCAACAGTGCTTCCTGACAAGAGAAGTGGTAACTGGGAACAACCCTGGAGCCCCTGGAGTGAGGGGCCAGACTGCAAAGTGGCAGTGCCTGACCACAACTGAGGGGAAGGAGGCAGGCGTCATCTCTGATTTTCTCCATCTACCCTGCTCGCAGGCCCTGGGCAAATCCCGTGCTGTTCACGATGAGGTCCACACCATCGCTTGTGCGATGAGCTTGTGCTGGGAGCCAAATCGTTCAGCTGGACATCAGGAGGGTAAGGACACCCCCCATCTCACTGGGCCTGGAACCATCACCGGTTTCCCGATGCCCTGAAGGTCTTATCTACATTCTCATTCTCCTTCACGCCAATATGGGAAGGCAGATGTTTTAGCTGCTTACAAAATCTTCAGTGATTAATCAAAGTAATTGAAACTAAGTGATTTCAGCAAAGGTTGGGGAGCGTGATAAGTATCCTTTGTTAATTTACCCCCGTTTGTCCCCCAAACTCAGAAGGTAGACAGTGACTTGAAGATTTTTTTTCATGGGAACTTTCACATACATGCTTAGAATCAGAACTCAAATGCTTACAATGCAGCTGCCACACAGCAGAATACTGTTAACAAAAAGATCAGTCAAAACCCTAGTATCTTCACTCTTTGTTCCAAATTTTACATTTTGCTCAAGAGAAGGAAGATTGATGGAGGGAGAGATGAGCAATTTGTTCAGCAAATTTAGAAAGCTAGTTTCACCTCCTTTATTAGGTCTTTCAGTCAGTGTTTTAAATTATAGCATCATCATGGAAATTGTGTGGAATGCATGCTAATAAGCATTGGCTGTTTTCATCAAGAGCTCTGGAAAATATGAAGTTTCCCTCTCCTCCCCATGCCTTTCATTACCACCAAGGCCTCCCCTACAAGCTAGCTCTATCAGAATGTCATTAGGACACATTACAGCTTTAAAGATAAGGTAGGCCTGCAGAGTGACATAAGAGAAATTATTATAGGATTCCAATTTCGATATTAAAACACTATTCCGGGTCCCCGACTCTTGCTAGGAATGTCCAAGATATAACAGGACTTGATTCTGGACTAGATCTGGTCATAATCTAAACTGCAGGGGACTCTGGGTTATAAACTGATGAGACTTTTCAAGGAAAACGCTGTGATTCTACCACACTGGGCTGGATTTCCCTGTTGGTGTCTCAGAGCAAGTATGTGTGGTTGTTGAATTGGGGGCCAAGGCTACAATTCAGTAACCGAGTACGCTCTGCCAGGGCACACCATCGGGGTCCTGGCCAGCTGTGATGCAGAACCCTGGGAGGGGCGTGGCAAGAGGACTGGATGGGCCTCAGCACACAGGTCCCCAACTCCAGCTCTGGCCTCAGGTTGTGAGTAGCTGGAAGGAAAGTATGGAGGTCACGTCCTGTCTCTGGACCTCAACTTTGCTATCTGTACAGTGACAGGGTTGAACTGGTAAGCGACTCTCTAACCTTAGTGTACATAACAAGAACTGGGGGGGATTTGGCAAAAATCAACTGGCTAGAACCCACTTCCTGAGGTTCTGACTCAGCAGGTGGGGCCCCAGAATCTGCATTTTAACAAGTCCCTCAGGTGGTCCTGATGCTGGTGGACCACACTTGGAGAAGCCGATCTCTCATGTCCCTTCCAGTTCTGATAATATAAGATTCTATCAGCCAGCGTGCGAATGTAGCAGAGCTATGCTCCCATTACACTTACCTTTTCCTCCTGGGTGCACAGCTAATCTGCACTTCCCAGCTCCCTTGAGTCAGGGACTAGTTCTAGCCAGTGCAACGTGGACCAGAATGACGTGTGCCACTTTCAGACCCAGCCTCTGAAATATCTCACATGATCTTCCACTCTCTCTCTACCCTTTCTCTTTGGCTACCTGAACACAGATGACCCAGCAGAGGACCCCAAGGAGGACCGGGGACAGCAAAGACATTAGGTAGAAGGAATATGGATCCCTGAGTCAATGCTTGTAGGAGAGCCACCCAACCTGTAACATCCACATTGGACTTTGAGTGAGTGAGAAATAAATACTATTAGATTAAATCATTGAGATTTTGTGGGTATAGTCTGTCTTCTCTAAATATAAAATTATTTAGTCAGAAGTAAAAATTCAATCCATTTTTTAAATTAAAATGAAAACACCTAATGCAAAGCACAGAGTACATGAACTGCCCCAGACATCTACTGCTGTGTAACAAATCTCCCCAGAACTTAGTGGCTTTAAATATGTCAATTATTTTGTGGTCTCTTAAAGCTTCGATGGGTCAGGAATCCAGGAAGGGTTGGACTGGGCAGCTCTGGCTCAGTGTCTGTCATGGGGGTGCAGTCAGATAGTGGCTGAAGCCGAAACCGTAGGGTTGCTGGAGCATCTAGGGGCTGTCTGGGTACCTCTCTCCATGTAGTCTTGTGTCTCCATGTGGTCTCTCCATTTGGGGTAGTATGGGCTTCCTCACAGCATGGAGGACTCGAGACAAGTGGACTATTTACATGGCAGTTCAGGGCTCCAGGGCAAGTGTTCTAGGAAACAGGGTGGAAGCTGCCTCAGAAGTCATAGAACATCAAAAGGGAGTCACAGCCCATCCAGGTTCAAGGGGAGGGGATTTAGAATTCACCTCTTTTTTAAAAAAAGTATTTATTTTATTTTTGGCTGCGCTGTGTCTTTGTTGCTGTGCACGGGCTTTCTCTAGTTGTGGCGAGCAGGGGCTACTCTTCACCGTGGTGTGCGGGCTTCTCATCGCGGTGGCTTCTCTTGTCACAGAGTACCGGCTCTAGGTGCATGGGCTTCCATAGTTGTGGCATGTGGGCTCTAGAGCACAGGCTCAGTAGCTGTGGCACACGGGCTTAGCTGCTCCGCAGCATGTGGGATCTTCCTGGACCAGGGATCGAACCCCTGTCCTCTGCATTGGCAGGTGGATTCTTAACCACTGTGCCACCAGGGAAGCCCTAGAATTCATCTCTTGATGGGGGAATTTCAAGGGTCTAGACAGACACGTAGGACAGGGGCTGATCTTGCAGCCATCTTTGGAAAATATAATGCCACGCTGACTATAACAGATGAACAGAAATTCTCAATCTTATTTATCCTACATGTGTATTTTATAAGGGTTAGGTACAGGTAGCTGTGTTAGTTTACTAGGGCTACACGAACAAACTGTATGGCTTCAGATAACAAATCTACGGTCTCACAGTTCTGGAAGCTACAAGTTGGAAATCAAGGTGTCAGCACTGCCTTGCTCCCTCTGAAGGCTGTAGGGGAATCTTCCTTGATTCTTCCCAGCTTTTAGTGGTTTGCCAGCAACCTTGGGCTTTCCTTGGTTGTTGATGCAACACTCAAATCCTATACCTGCACATGGACTTCCTTCTCTCTGTGTCTCTTCACATCATCTTCCCTCTGTGCATGTCTGTGTTTATGGCTCAATTTTACCCTTTATATAAGGACATCAGTCAGGTTGGATAAGGGCCCACCCTAGTGGCCTCATTTCAACCCGATTACATCTGCTAAGGCCTTATTTTCAAATAAGGTCACATTCTGAGGTATTGGGGGTTAGAGCTTCACCATATCTTCTTTTTTCTGGGCGCATGGGGCACAGTTCAAACCATAACAGGTAGTAATTGCTCACAGGCTGCAAACAAAGCATTATATACGGGATGTCTAAAGCAACTCAGGAAAAGGAGAGGATGCAACAGAGAGAGACGATAATTAGAATCTACTGATGTTTTTTGTTAGTCTTGCTTTCAGATTCTCCTGTGAAGGAAGGGTTCATCCGTGCACTATTATAAAAACTTTTAAATTCAGGTCAGAAAATGTGGGAGAAAAATGCATATCTGATCCCATCCTGAAGTAATTTCCCCAACACTTTGAGATGCGTCTTCTTTGAAACCTAACTCTCCTGGTGGACCGTGCTGTGAAGGTGTGAGGGGAAGTACCCAACCACTTCTCGGCTCTGCCTCTAAATAAACCCCAAATTAAAACCCAATGCTCCACTGTCATCACCAACTACTGAACACTCTTTCTTGTTAATCTAGGGGAAGTCCTGAAGGGTTTTCACATTCTCACCTCTCACACTCTAAATTTCCTGGGTTACTGAGGACTTTGAGGAATGCAAAACTGAAGCTGGAGAATCCAAAGGAAAGATGCAATATGACACCTTCCTTTTTGCATCTGTGAAATAGGTGTGAATTTAAGGTCAAAGTAGATTAGGAGTCTGCGAATAGCATTCTTTGATTATATACTGTTGCCTCAAATCACATAAATAATATCAAAGGAGTACTAACCTTCATGCCTCCTCTTGAATTAGTGCAAGCTGTATCTGTAAACACATTTTCTGTCTGTTTTCACTTCAAATTTAAGCAACAACTTAAAAGGAGTTCTGGGGATTCTCAAGGAAAAGAATGCCTGGCACTCAAAATTCATGGGGGAAGTGATCTTTCATTTCACTCTGGGAGGTTATGCAAAAAGCAGGGAGAAGACTTCTGAAGACTTCTAGAATGAAATCCCTAAAGAAAAAATATGGCTCAGGTTACAAAGCATTGGAGGCAGGCATTCTGGGTTTCAGTCTGGACTCTGTGACCTCAGATAGGTTAAGTTACTTTCTGAGGCACAGTTCCTTTGCTTGTAGAATACGAATAGTAACACCTACTGTTCATTATTACCTCTGGGGATGAATGGGGATAATATGATGTAGGATGAGTGTGTCTGCCACATGGTCAGCGGGTCAATATTCCATGCAGCCATCCTGGGCCTTCACTCCTCTTAACTACAGGCGAGGAAAACCCTCGAAGCTACTCTCTGTGTGTCTCTTGTCCAGCTGCCATCGTACGGTGTGGGCTTCTGATGTGGCTGTCATGCTACCAGTACAATGAGACCACACATTCGCCTATGGTTAAACAGAAGAGTTTTCCTGAAATGGGTGGACATACCTGGGGCCAAAAATCTGGGCAAGAGGTGGGTTCCTAGACATGAAATAGGTAAGTTGGAAGGGTGCCTCGGCCCAGTTTCCTTGGGTCTAGACATAGAGAAGTCTAGATGTGCCTGAGAGCAGCCGGGGGGCGCAGGGATGAGAGCCCTGAGGGGGAAGATGGGAGGGGCGGGCAGAAGGCAGTGCTGGTAACCTCAACCCAGTAGGGTCCATCTAATGTGACTGCTGCCCTCGCTCCTGGCCAGCCTCAATCTTGCAACAGGAAATTAAGGACAAAGGCTTTTCCTCGCTTAGGCAAAAGTATTAAGAGAACATTGAGGCCTGGACGGAGGTGAGAGAGAGAGAGTCCTCAAGGGAAGTTCAAGCTCATGGGCCAAAGTCAGCACCACTCACACACCCCTCCCAAGTGGTCCCCGCATGGCCAACCTGGTAGATGTGGGCTTAGCCAGGGAGACGGCACATTCCCTCACAGAAGCCCTTCCATGTGGGGAGCACCGAACTTTAACTTGGTCTCTTGAAAATATTATACAAGAAATACATAAATATATTCTCCTTAAGAAAAATTAAAACACCCACATACAAAACTAAAGTTCCTTCTATCTCCCCTTCTCCCCAGTCCTGGCCCTCTCCCTCCCTACACCCTCCACAAAAGTACAGATGGTGCCAGTTTGACTTACGATTTTCCAACTTCCTGATGGTACAAAAGCCATAAGCATTTGGTAGAAATGAAATTTGCATTTTGATCTTTTCCTGGGGCTGGTGACGCCTGGTACACTCCTCTCCCGTGTTGCCGGGCTGCAGCAACCATGCGATCACGAGGGGAAACGACCAATACTCTATAAGGTACCATGTTGCCAGCATTCACTGTGGATTGTATTTTGTGTTTCAAATCCCACCATGTCTACAAAATGTCCATCTGTGTCTCCTGCTTCTGGTGAGAAGAAGAGGAAGGTAATTACTCTTGAACTTAAACTCAAGACAACTGCCCAACTGCAGGCTGATGAAAGTGCTCTGAGCATGTTCAGGGGAGGCCAGGCTAAGCTACAGTGCTCGGGAGGTCGGGTGTATCACATGCATTTCCAACTTATAATGGGTTTATCAGGACATAACCCCAACATCCGTCAAGGAGCACCTGTGTACACTATTATGGTCTATAGGCCCCTGGAACTTTCTAGGGATGTTCTACGGACTACGCAGCATTCTTTCACCTCCATTTTAAGAACATAAATGGTACTCGACTGCCTGAGCCGTTCTAGAATTTGCTATCTCACCTCAGCAATGCCCGTTGGTACAGAGCTCCTGTGTCCTCTTTTTCACTGCTGCCTGGCGCTCACAGGGATATCCAGATCAGGGTATACTTAGCTATTCCCCGACCGAGGGGCTTTAGGTTGTTTCCCATTTTTCACGAGCGCCAACTACAAGGCGGATGACCTTTTTGTGTCCCTGCCTCCTCTGAAAATGTGAGGTTTTTTTCTAGGCCCGATTTGGAATTTCTGGGTCAGCGGTTACTTTGTAGACATGATGGGATCTGAAACATGAAACACAATATGCAATACATGCTGGCAACGCGGTACCCTGTAGAGTGTCTGTCCTCTCCCTTCGTGTGGCTGACTGGGAGCTGCCCGGCATCATGGGAGAGGACTGTACCACGTATCACCAGCCCTGGGAAAAGATCAAAATTCAAACTTCGAAGTATGGTTTCTACTGAGTGCTTACTGCTTTGGCACCATCATAAAGTTGAAAAACCATTAAGTTGAATTCGGACCATCTTTACTTTTGGGGAGGTGGGGGAGGGAGGGAGGGAGACGGCCAAGGTTGGGGAGGAGGGGAGATAGAAGGAACTTTAGTTTTGTATATGGACGTTTTAACTTACGTTCTTCCAGCTGCAGTCAACGAATGTGCTCTGATCACAGCCTCACTTGCTTGGTATTATTACTTTGGGCCAATTTGATGGATGAAATAAATGAATCCCACTATTATCCCATTATTTCTCTGCTTAGTAGTGAGGCTGATGTTCTTTCATATTGAAAGGCTAATCATCTTTCTTACGTTTATCAGCCTTTCGTTTTTTTTTGTTTTGTTTTTTTTTTTTTTGTGGTACGCGGGCCTCTCGCTGTTGTGGCCTCTCCCCCTGCGGAGCACAGGCTCCGGACGCGCAGGCTCAGCGGCCATGGCTCACGGGCCCAGCCGCTCCGCGGCATGTGGGATCTTCCCAAACCGGGACACGAACCCGTGTCCCCTGCATCGGCAGGCGGACTCTCAACCACTGCGCCACCAGGGAAGCCCCTTCGTATCTGAGTAGGTATACACTGTATGTCCACACCCTTTGCCCATTTTTCTATTGGACTGTCTTTTTAATTTTAATTGATTGATAGGTGTTTTTTACATCCTTTCGACATTAGGCCTGGATCTCTTAAGATTCCACATGTTTTCTTCCAATCTGTCATTTACATTTTACCTTTGCTTAAAGTGATGTTTTCTTAAATGGAAGTTCTCGACTTGCATGCAGTCCAACCTATCACTCTTTGTAGAAATCAAGATTTTCTAAACCAAATGTGAGGCAGGAAATGGCAGGTGGAGTTTAGCAGCTGTGTAATCCAGGGCACGGTACGTAACCTTTCTGCGTTTGCAGATGCTAACGATGGCTGCCCAGAGAGGCAGATGGAATGTCAAAGGTTTCCCAGCACTACTGTTCCTCCTTGCACACCTGCAGCTCTCCGCATTGGGAGCTACTTGAGGGCAGCATTACAGAGCATCGATCCCCTGAACCCATCACAGTGGTAAACTGGAACACTCCTGCAGCCGATTATGTGCATCTCTTCCCAACTCCACCTTTCGTGACATCGTGCCAGAACTGAAAAGTGACCACGGTTTTCAGCTGTGACCACGGTGGGATCCAAAGAAACAGACAAACATTACACATCAGGGCTTTTCTTCCCTGGAGAGCCGGTCGGTACACGTTTACCAGCACACCACTGACAGCAGCATCCCAGGCACAGCCCTCTGCCTGCATGGCCTTCAGCTGAGAGCTGCTGTTCCTGCACGTGGACAGCTCTAGATAGAAAATTCTTACGTGGACCTGAAATCTAGCTCTGCTAACACAGTGCTGACTCTGCCTTCTAGAACAAAGGTCCACTAACTTTTTCTGTAAGAGGCTTTGTGCGCTATACAGTCTCTGCTGCAACTATCTCACTCTGTTACATATTCTTCTTGCTTTTCTCTTCAACCATTTAAAAATGTCAAACTATTTTTTTTCTCGAGGGCTACACATAAACCAGGTGGCAGGCTTTGGCCCGCCGGCTGTAGTCTGACAAGCTCTGCTCACGAACAATACAGGATGCAGAATGTAAGCCACGCCGTGACCTACACAACCAGCTTTCCCGTATCTAAAAATGGTTCTCACGTACCCCTGGGTCTTTTCTTCTCAGGCCTAGGATTCTTCCAGGGATGTTCTTAAAGTCAATTCCAAACAAAGGTGAAGTGATTTAGGAATGTTTCTAGAATCTGCTTCACTGGGCATTGACACTACAGGCCCAGTTCATGGCAGGAAAAGGTACAGATATCTGGACTGAGGTCCGTCAGGTGCTCTGGGCACCTCGGGGAGTGTCACAGGATCTAGAAGACGCAGAGCACAGGGGACCTGTCAACGTGCTAGCTGTGTGATCCAGGACAAGGCACTTAACCTTTCTGGGCTCGTGGAGGATAAAGGTGGCTGCCCGTTTTTTGCCACTACCCACTGAGAGCTGTGGCCTCGGTCTCCTCGCCTCAAACCTGAGCATGCTCTGTGCTTGACCGATAGAAGATGAAAGAAGTGATGTTGTGTCAGTCATAAGACGCTGACAGTTTCTACATCCCGTTTGGATTCTTGCCCTTGGAACCCAGTTGCCATGCTGTGGGAGAGCCCAAGCCGCCCTGCGGGGAGGCAGGCACACGTGGAGCAGAGCCAACACCCCCGGCTGAACTCCCAGCTGACGGTCAGTACCACCTGGCCCGTCAAGTGAGAGAGCTGTCTTAGAAGGGGGTCCTCCAGCCCCAAGTAGTCACCTGCTGATGCTACCGGGAGCAGCGAGGAGCTGGCGCCATTGATCCTTGCCCACATCAGAGGGTCATGATCAAAACAAATGACTGTTGCCATTTTAGGCCGTTAAGCTTTGGGGTGGTTCGTTATGCAGCAAAAGACACCCAGAATGGGGCCTCAGAACACTACCTCCTTGGGCTTTTGTGTGCTTAATTAGCTCAATGCCTGGCACATAAGAAGTCCTCAGTAATGTCAATTACTATTCAGAGAAAATACAGCTGCTTGAGTTCCCTTCCAGGGATAGGGGAAATGTTTTACTTCCTCATCTTAGGGGGTTTGCTCCTAACGCTGAGCTTTCTGAAGAGGCTGATGACTTTTGTGGCTTCTTCATTAAATGAGATTCTATGAAAAGCACTTAGCAGAGTATGGCATAAAGTAGTTGCTCATGAAACATCAAAAACCCTTCTGCTTTGGTGCTCGGAAACTTTCACACAAGCTCTAGCTCATTTCACATCTCCACTCCCAACCCACCCTCCAGCCCACCATGCAACCACCACACCTGGGCAGCTCTGCCTGGTCTTCTAACTCTTCAAGAATTAACAATTTCATTTCAGTTTCTTTGCATCCCGGTGGACACGGCACCTCCATGATTCAAGAATGACTGACTGAAGTAACTGGCAAGAAAACCTGAAATGGTATTAAATAAATAGCGAGTTGGTCTGTGTGCTTTTAGGGGTGTACACTTTGTGCAAGAGGCACCAAACTTGTTGGCTCTGCCAGCTGTGGCAAGAAAAGGAAGATTCCAGTCTTGTACAAAGACATACATTTGGAAATAAGCTGGGGTCCCCAAAAGGTCCCTTGCCTCAAAAATCTGGTCTTCTATTGTCAGGAAGGACTAATCTGTGAAGCTGGGTTAAAGTATGACTTCTGTGAAGAGATGAAGATTATAAAGCAGTCACTTTCATTCATGAATGAAAGAGCAGAATTATGACTTTCTTTCAGTCTCCAGGATGGAAATAGGATGCTGGACTGGTAAACAGAAAATGCATCATGATTTATCAATACAGCAGGCACGATGCACAGGGCCAGGCCACATCACTCAGCTGTTAAGAAGGTGGCAGTAGTTGTGGACAAAGTATAATGAGCGATTGTGCTCCAGTCCGAGTGGTCCCGGGTGCGATTATCCAACCCCCTCACTTAAAAGACCACAGGCTCAAGTTCAAGGTCGAAGGAGAGAGCCCGCAGTTTGCTGAGGCAGACTTTCAAACAGGAGGCTTCAGTTCTCAGCTGGACATGGTACTAAAAAAAATCCCTCATTATTTTTTTTAAATTGAAGAAGCTCTATGTGGAATATAATGAGGCATTTGCAAAACAAGCCAACAAACCCAAACCAGTTTTGTTTCTTTCTTCCTCTTTCGGGAATCAGAATCTACTTGCCCTCTGCCACTGACTAGATCAAAATCATCACGACTCTTGAAAATATGGTACCGGTTCAGAGACGTGGTTTGTTACTGCAGGTCTCTGGAGAAGAAAACCTTGATGTCTGTTTTTCGGGTGTCAGGGCCTGCTGCTCAGGCAGTGGGGTGACACATCATGCCGCAGGATGTCTTATTTAGGTGCTCATCACACCTACAGTAGATTCATGTAAGCCACAGCCCTCCCACCCCCAACCCTGAGCACTTCCTCATTTTCTGATCCCCTACTTGCATTTTTCCCCCATACTGGCTAGGGAGTAAAGGGACATGGGAAGGAGAAAGGGATGGGGGAGGGAACATAAAAATATGCCAAATAGATAAAATCAGTTTCAAGTTTCCAGAAACCTCCCAGAAACAAAAAATGATGGAGTATATCCGTTTAGGAGGGAAAAAGGTATAAGACAGCAAGAACAAAAACCTCTGTAGAGCAATGGCTCAGCGTGCTTTCCCGATAATTCCATGAGACCGAAGGATGCCCTTGGAGAGAGGGAATAGTGTGCGAGAAAGGGCCGTGTTGGGAGCCCAGCATGCCGTCTGGAGAACCTTGCATTTCTGAGTTAGGGTGAGGTGCAGCCCCAGATCTGGGGGCACCCGGGCCTCTGTTCTAATGGGGGTGGTGGGGAAGAAGAAAGGGAGGGTGGAGAGGGAGAGTCAAAAGTGTCGGCTCCGGGTGAAATTATAAAAAATTCAGATGAGAAAAAGCAGATGCTAGCACGCAAGGAAGGGAACCAGCGTCAGAGGAGATCCTCGGCCACTTGTGCTGGGAATGCACGGTGGATTTAAAACCTGAAGACAAGTGGTTGCCCATCCGTCCACATCCTGAGGAGAGCACACAGTCCCAGCCCTACATTTCAAGAGAGAGACAGAGTCTGGAGGATCCTCAGGAAATGCCACGCCGACAGTGAGGGCGATACACATGAGGCGACATGATACACACAAAGACTGCTCAGCCTTGAGGAGCTTAGGGAGGTCAGGAGATGCAGGAAGACCGGACACAGGTGGCCCAGGAATGCAGGAATCCCAGCTGAGGTGGTTCAGGCAAGAAGCTCGCTAGAAAGGCCACATGTAGCCTCCTGGGCATGGTGTCCCAGAGTTCAGTGGCCGAGCCTGCCAACTGGGTTACCACAGGAGGGGTACAGAGGAACAGAAGTAGAGGGGTCCCAGCCTTCAGGTGTCTGGATGGGGCCCAGAGGTGCCCATCTGAACCTAAAGGATGGTCACCTCCAGCCACGAACAGCCTCATCGGTTTACCCCAAACCAGTGTCACATGACGAGGGATGAGCAGTACTGCTGTAGGCTGGGGGCTAGTAAAGAAGGCGCTGAAAGACAGACTGGTCCCTCCTTTCAATATGTCCATGCAGATTTCTTCAACAAAAGAAGGTACTCACGTAAAGCGACACGAGAAACTCAACAGCAAGACTGACCACAGCATCTGACAAGCCTCTTTCTACTTTAATGGCTCCAGAGGTCAATCAAAAGTGGGGCAAGGGCTTCCCTGGTGGCACAGTGGTTGGGAGTCCGCCTGCCGATGCAGGGGACACGGGTTCGTGCCCCGGTCCGGGAGGATCCCACATGCCGCGGAGCGGCTGGGCCCGTGAGCCATGGCCGCTGAGCCTGCGCGTCCGGAGCCTGTGCTCCGCAACGGGAGAGACCACAACAGTGAGAGGCCCGTGTACCGCAAAAAAAAAAAAAAAAAAAAAAAAGTGGGGCAAATGGAAAAGTCGGGCAGCCAGACACCTCTTCAGCCTGGGTCATTGTAACTGGTGCGAGAACAGAAGGCCAGTGGGAAGTAAACCACACTGGAACAGCCAGAGATGGAGGCTGTTTCCAAAATCATTCTGGCTCGTCTAGTTGCAAACAAGGCAAGGCTATTATCTGGGGAAGCACAGGGATCCATCTCCTCCAACTACTCCTTGATCAGCTTCATTCTCTATGACAATCCATCCTGAAGGGCTCAGACGAAAGCTGCTGACTATTGCTAAAGACCTGGAAATCACAGGATGAAAGACCAATGGCCTATCACATAGGTGGCACCGGCCAATCGGAAGTACGCACGGTGTGGGCCAGGCTACCCGCGACTTGAGTTTGAGGATGGATTTGAGGAAGAGGAATAAGAGTTGGAGTAGGAGGAGGTGGAAAAGGTGAGGGAGTTGATAGTCACTCAGCAGGTGGGAGGCTCTCAGGTCATGCCCTACCTTGGCTTCCCCCTGAGAACGCCAAAAGCATGGCCACCGGCAGAAGGTGGGGAGTCATGGGTAGAGGAGTGGCATGGAGCTGAGCGCCTCCTACTGGCCACCTTGGTTGGTAAACGGAGGGAAGGAAAGGGAAGCCTGAAACCTGCTCCTTGGAAGAGGAGGCTGAGAGCAGAGAGTCACCCCCTCAACCGGAGGCCTCGAAGAAAGATGGAGATGGGATTTGGATCTCTTTTCCAACAGCATGGTCAGCCTAGGACCATGCCCGGGTTTGAGAAGGGCAAGCTCTATGCAGAATGCTATAATGGGCAAGGGTGACTTTTGATGGTCTGAAAAGCTTTCTTTTTTTCATTTGCATAAATGTTTATTGAGTACCTGCCATGTGATGGGATTATTATACCAGATGCCAATGACAATCAGCAGCTTTAATTTTAGCCACCTACCTCTGATTGTCATTGGCGTCACAATGTCAGGCATATTTTAGGTTCTCAATTCCTGACCCTCGGAATCCCATCAACTATCCTTCTATCCTACTCTTTACTCATCCCATGCACCCAGCTTAAACATATGGTCCTATTCAGGCCCAAGATAGAAATTAGCTAAGGTGACAAACTGCTCTATTCTCAGGAGAGAGGGCAACTTCCACAGGTCACAAATGAAGCACAGCTTTTGGCTTTGTTAATTCTTTTCATCCCCACTGTCGTAACGCTAGAAAAGCCACTCATCGCTGTTCATCAGCATCTCCCTGCTAGTCTCCTTAACTGAATTCAACTTCAGCCGCTTTTACCGGGCACTGCCTGTGCACTAGTATTTATGCCCTCTTCTAGGGGCTTGAGATGGAAAGACAAGTAAATAAAACACTAGCATATCTCCCGGAAAGCTCACAATCCATTACAGGGGAACAACACAAAAAATATATATAAAAGTATATACAAATATATAAAAAATATAGTATGGTAAGTACTATAATCAACACACTTCTCAAAGGCGACGAAAACACACAGAAGAAAGCAATTAAATCTAACTGGGGCAGACAGGAAAGCCAAAGAGAGAGGGTGATGTGTGAGCTGAGCTTTGACAGATGGGTAGGAATTCTCCAGGTGGACAAGGTATGGAGTGAGAGGCAGAGGGGGCAGCATAAACACAGGTTGGGGGCGCCTAGAAGCCTGGCAGAATCTGAAAAAGACAAGAGATTCTCTGTGAATCATGCATCAGGGGCACAGGCAAAGGAGTGCAGGGGAAGTGGCTGGATATAAGGAGGGGACTGGACATGGGTTCAAAGATCCTACACCATTCTATGGATTCTGCAGGCAGGAGGGAGCCATCAAAGATATCTTCTAAAGCTTTCTTGAGATATGATTTCCTATATAACTGACTCTTTTAAAGTCTACAATTCGGGCTTCCCTGGTGGCGCAGTGGTTGAGAGTCCGCCTGCTGATGCAGGGGACACGGGTTCGTGCCCCGGTCCGGGAGGATCCCACATGCCGCAGAGCAGCTGGGCCCGTGAGCCGTGGCCGCTGAGCCTGCGCGTCCGGAGCCTGTGCTCCGCAACGGGAGAGGCCCCAGCAGTGAGAGGCCCACGTACCGCAAAAAAAAGAAAAAGTCTACAATTCAATGGTTTTTACTATATTCACAGAGCTGAGAAGTTATCACTACAATCTAATTTTAGAACATTCATATGGTCCCAAAAGACACTTCATGCCCATTAGTAGCCACTCCTCATTCCCTGCCACTGATACCCCACGTTCTTGAGGCAACCACTAATCTACATTCTGTCTCTACAGATTTGCCTATTCTGGACATTTCATATTCATCAACCATATGATATCTGGTCTTTTGAGCCTGGCTGTTGTCACTCAGCTTAATGTTTCGAAGATTCATCCACAGCAGCATGTATTAGTACCTCTGCCTTCTTTATTGCCAAATAACAGTCCATTGTATAGATTTTTGTTCATCCATTTATCAGTTGATAGACATTTGGGTTGTTTTAACTTTTTTGGCTCTTGTGAATAATGCTGCTACATACTTCATGAATAAGTTTTTGTATGAACATATATTTCCATTTTTCTTGGGTACAATCTGAGGAGTGGAAATGTTGAGTCATATGGTAACTCTATGTTGAACATTTTGAGGAATGGCTAAATTGTTTTCCAAGTAGCGGAACCACTTTATATTCTCACTAGCAATGTAATTATGTTACATTACATTTTAATTACATTGCAATGTTAATGTTTTGGAGAATGTTCCAATTTCTCCAAAACCCCACCAACATTTGATATTGTCTGTGTTTTTTTTATTATGGCCATCCTACTGGATGTGACGTGGTCTCACTGTGGTTTTGCTTTGTAGGAATACCTAATGATGAACATACTGAGCATCTTTTCACATGCTTATTCACATCAAAGATTTTTAAGCAAGAGAAGTAGCTGTTGTATAATAAATCTGGGGGTGAGGTGGACAGAAGAGAAACTAGAGGATGTTGTAATAACTCAGGAGAGAGTTAATGAGATCCTGGACCAGGGAAAAAGTATGAGCATGGTAACAAAGAGAGGGATTCAGGAGCTCTTTCAGAAGCAGCCCCCACAGGATGTAATGAAAGATTGGCTGTGTAGGTCAGTGGGGAGTGAGGGGAGAAGGAAGCGGCAAGGGTGGTGCCAAGGTTTCCAGGCTGGGCAACCAGGACTGTGGTGATGCCACGAACTGAGCTAGAGAAGGAGAGGGGAGAAGTAAATTGGGGAGTGCAAGATTATGAGTTCAGTTAGGACATGTTAAGTTTGGGGAGATCCATTTGGGTAGACATTGAACAGGCAACTGGAGAAGCAATTGTGGGGCTGCAGAGAGACTGAGAGATATAGCTGTAGGGATATCAATATATTGGAAGGTGATAGTTGAGTATCATGGGTTGTATATAGATTAAAGAATTTTGCGAATTAGAAAGCTTCTGCAAGAGTCCTTTCAGTGGCAAGTAGAGAAATGGAAGGTAGATTAAAGTGATCTGAAGAGGGAATGAGAATCACAGGAAAGAAGATACAGAGTGCTTCCCATCTCCACGGAAATACTTCCCACTGCCGCCATTAGACACATGGATGACAAGGAGCATGAAGACAACTCCTGTCCCTTCAGAGAGGGACACAGCACTCAAGGGGTAAGAGAGGCAGGATGAACACAACTCTCCTGCTGGGTGAGTTACCCTGGCAAAGGAGAACTACCGTCTGTCAAAGAGCCAGGACTTCGAGCCTTGCCCTCCATGTCTCCACCTCATCACTCCAATAGAGTTGTTTTTTTTTTGTTGTTGTTTGTTTGTTTTGCGGTACGCGGGCCTCTCACTGTTGTGGCCTCTCCCTTTGCGGAGCACGGGCTCCGGATGCGAAGGCTCAGCGGCCATGGCTCACGGGCCCAGCCGCTCCGCGGCATGTGGGATCTTCCCGGACCGGGGCACGAACCCGCGTCCCCTGCATCGGCAGGCGGACTCTCAATCACTGCGCCACCAGGGAAGCCCCAATAGAGTTTTTAATAAAGTGAAAAACGGGGAAAACAAAAGGGAGTCATGCTTCAAAAAAAGTACTTCCTTTTTACGAATGTGTGATGGGTACACAGCCTTTGATAAAAGAGGGCATGAGATCAAATGGACCCTAACCATCCAGTGACAAACTGGTATTTTTCAGGTCTGGACAGATTTCATGAGGGGGTGCCAGGAAGTTCGGACTGTAACTACTTAGTGTCAAAAGGATTAGAGAATCAAGAAGAAAACCCCTCTAAACCCAGAGCAAGATTATTTTCTATTTACCTCTCCAGGTCCACGTTCTACTCTTCTCCATCCACTTCTGGGTGCAGGGAGGCTGCTCACTGAGACTGAATGAAAAGGTTCCCTTGTCAATTGGCTTCAGGTTTGGTTTGGTCAATAGGCAGCATCAACAGGGAAGGAGAGTGAGATCAACCCTGTTTCCCCTGCCAGGTTGCCAAGGAAGGGCCGAGTCCCTCTACTGAGCGCTCAGCTCAGGTCAGGTGGTTCTTCTCTCCAGGAAGTTATCCTTTCCTAAGTCACTCCCTCTCCTCCCCTTCAGATCTAAGGGTGGTGGGAGCACCTTGCTATCACTAGTTCCAGGGTGCTTTCCCAGTACTTGTTTTCTTTAACCCTTGGACACACCTTTATTAATTGTCTTTTTATTAAATGCTCTTCAAATATCCCTGCTTGGGTGTGCCATCTGCTTTCTGGTAGAATCCAGACTGACTCAAACCCTCAGGTTCAAGGTTTTATTCCTTACCCTCTAAGAAACTTAGTCAAGAGAACTACGTTTGGGCTTCCCTGGTGGCGCAGTGGTTGAGAGTCCGCCTGCCGATGCAGGGGACACGGGTTCGTGCCCCGGTCCAGGAAGATCCCACATGCTGCGGAGTGGCTGGGCCCGTGAGCCATGGCCGCTGAGCCTGCGTGTCCGGAGCCTGTGCTCCGCAAAGGGAGAGGCCACAACAGTGAGAGGCCCGCGTACCGCAAAAAAAAAAAAAAAAAAAAAGAGTACTACGTTATCTGAAGCCCAAGCAAGTCAATCAGCATCTCACAAAGAAAAATGTCTCCGTCAGTAGTCAGCTGGCTCTTGAGCCACACGTGACCCCTTCCATCATATCATGATGTTCTTCTGACTCTATCTGGACTTTGCATACATTTATTGGGCCAAGAACAGTCTTAAGTGCTGTGGGACCCAAAGCAGGATATGCTCTTGCCCTCAAAGAAACACATTGAGGGGGGCAAATACACACACCAGGGCCCTCACAAAGCCGCCCTGGACACCTTCATTCCCATGGGGACACTAGGACGTTTTCTGCTCTCTCCCAACATCGTGGAAATACAAAGAAATGAGGGGGTAAGAACAACATGACTGTCGGAGAAACAGAAACAAAGAGAGAAACAGAAAGGTTCTCAAGGTCCAGATTGGCTTTCAAAAGCTGCTAAGTCACTGCTTTGAAATTGAGAGGAGCAAATACGGCTCAAGAGCCACTGGAATGTGAGCATCACTGCCCTTGAAGGTCATGGTCAAGGTGACTGCAGCCCTAGATGAGGAACAGGGTGAGGGGGCAGACCGGGAACACCCTCCCTGCTCCAAGATGGTCTTTTATTTCATTCACCCTCCCCGCAACCCCCAAAGATGATGGCTTAGCCTTGTCGGCAGAGTCCTACAGGGGTTCAGCAGAACTTCAGGACTCAAACAAAAAATTTCCCTCCCTGAGAAGCTGTCTGAGAGTTAGAATCCCCCATCCCTCTATCAGGATTGGATAGGCACAGCTTTCCAAATCTGGAGGGTGGTGACAATACCACCCTCCTGGGCTTGTGCCCAAGGACTAAATGAGAAAACATAAGGCAGGGGCCCCGCAGAGACTGACTGACCCAAAGACTCAGTGAAGTGCAGCTTCTCTTTCTTCTCCAAGGAAAGCCTCTCTTGTCCTTTATCCTCTCTCTCAAGGAAGTTTATATAGAAAGATCCACACCGACTGCACATGACTAAATACAAGTGAACATTCTACCCTGTGTTTCTGAAACAATCAATTCTACTTGAATTTTATCATCAAAATATTGGGGGAAAATATTCTGTCATCTAGGGAGAACGAGGTCCTTTAGCCGATGTTTCACTTACACCTGATTTCATCAATAGAGCAGCATTCACGTTTCACTGTAGCCATGACTGGTAACTACATTCGTTTAGAGGCTGGAAATGAAACTGACATTTCAGGATGGAACAAGCAAATACCAACTGCTGAGGTTCCTCCTCTGCCTTAGAGTGATTTCGACCATAATGAAAACAAGTTAGACACATGATTAAAAAAAAAAGAAAGAAACATAAGAAAGTAAGGTAATATTCAGTTACTTGGAAAGACAAGTAAGGGAAAAAAGCAATATAAGGTTGTTTTTAGAACTATTTCTGTTTGTTCTTTTTTTTAAAACATCTTTATTGGAGTATAATTGCTTTACAATGTTGTGTTAGTTTCTGCTGTATAACAAACTGAATCAGCTATATGTATATATATATTCCCATATCTCCTCCCTCTTTCATCTCCCTCCCGCCCTCCCTATCCCACCCCTCTAGGTGGTCACAAAGTACCGAGCTGATCTCCTTGGGCTATGCAGCTGCTTCCCACTAGCTATCTATTTTACATTTGGTAGTGTATTTATACATCCATGCCACTCTCTTACTTCATCCCAGCTTACCCTTCCCCCTCTCCGTGTCCTCAAGTCCATTCTCTACATCTGCGTCTTTATTTCTGTCCTGCCCCTAGGTTATTCAGAACCTTTTTCTTTTTTTTAGATTCCATATGTATGTGTTAGCATACGGTATTTGTTTTTCTCTTTCTGACTTACTTCAGTTTGCAGGACAGACTCTAGGTCCATCCACCTCACAACAAATAACTCAATTTCGTTTCTTTTTATGGCTGAGTAATACTCCATTGTATATATGTTCCACATCTTCTTTATCCATTCATCTGTCAATGGACACTTAGGTTGCTTCCATGTCCTAGCTATTGTAAATAGAGCTGCAATGAACATTGTGGTACTTGACTCTTTTTGAATTATGGTTTTCGCAGGGTATATGCCAGGATTGCTGGGTGGTATGGTAGTTCTATTTTTAGTTTTTTAAGGAACCACCATACTGTTCTCCACAGTGGCTGTATCAATTGACATTCCCACCAACAGTGCAAGAGGCTTGCCATTTCTCCACACTCTCTCCAGCCTTTATTGTTTGAAGATTTTTTGATGATGGCCATTCTGACTGATGTGAGGTGATACCTCATTGTAGTTTTGATTTGCATTTCTCTAATGACTAGTGATGTTAAGCATCCTTTCATGTGTTTGTTTGCAATCTGTATATCTTCTTTGGAGAAATGTCTATTTAGGTCTTCTGCCCATTTTTGGATTAGGTTGTTTGTTTTTTTGATATTGAGCTGCATGAGCTGCTTGTAAATTTTGGAGATTAACCCTTTGTCAGTTGCTTCACTTGCAAATATTTTCTCCCATTCTGAGGGTTGTCTTTTTATCTTGTTTATGGTTTCCTTTGCTGTAAAAAGCCTTTTAAGTTTCATTAGTTCCCATTTGTTTATTTTTGTTTTTATCTCCATTTCTCTAGGAGGTGGGTCAGAAAGGATCTTGCTGATTTATGTCATAGACTGTTCTGCCTATGTTTTCCTCTAAGAGTTTTATAGTGTCAGGCCTTACATTTAGGTCTTTAAGCCATTTTGAATTTATTTTTGTGTATAGTGTTAGGGAGTATTCTAATTTCATTCTTTTACATGGAGCTGTCCAGTTTTCCCAGCACCACTTATTGAAGAGACTGTCTTTTCTCCATTGTGTATTCTTGCCTCCCTTATCAAAAATAAGGTGATCATATGTGCATGGGTTTATCTCTGGACTTTCTACCCTGTTCCATTGACCTATATTTCTGTTTTTGTGGCAGTACCATACTGTCTTGATTACTGTAGCTTTGTAGTATAGTCTGAAGTCTGGGAGCCTGATTCCTCCAGCTCCGTTTTTCTTTCTCAGGATTGCATTGGCTATTCAGGGTCTTTTGTGTTTCCATACAAATTGTGAAATGTTTTTTTCTAGTTCTGTGAAAAATGCCTTTGGTAGTTTGATAGGGATTGCATTGAATCTGTAGATTGCTTTGGGTAGTACATTTTCAGAATGTTGATTCTTCCAATCCAAGAACATGGTATATCTCTCCATCTGTTTGTATCATCTTTAATTTCTTTCATCAGTGTCTTATAGTTTTCTGCATACAGGTGTTTTGTCTCCTTAGGTAGGTTTATTCCTAGGTATTTTATTCATTAGTGTATAGGAATGCAAGAGATTTCTGTGCATTAATTTTGTATCCTGCAACTTTACCAAATTGATTGATTAGCTCTAGTAGTTTTCTGGTAGCATCTTTAGGATTCTCTATGTATAGTATGTCATCTGCAAACAGTGAGAGTTTTACTTCTTCTTTTCCAATTTGGATTCCTTTTATTTCTTTTTCTTCTCTGATTGCTGTGGCTAAAACTTCCAAAACTATGTTGAATAATAGTGGTGAGAGTGGACAACCTTGTCTTGTTCCTGTTCTTAGAGGAAATGGTTTCAGTTTTTCACCATTGAGAATTATGTTGGCTGTGGGTTTGTCATATATGGCCTTTATTATGCTGAGGTTCTCTATGCCTACTTTCTGGAGGGTTTTTATCATAAATGGGTGTTGAATTTTGTCGAAAGCTTTCTCTGCATCTATTGAGATGATCATATGGTTTTTCTCCTTCAATTTAACATGGTTTATCACATTGATTGATTTGCATATATTGAAGAATCCCTGCATTCCTGGGATAAACCCCACTTGATCATGGTGTATGATTCTTTTAATGTGCTGTTGGATTCTCTTTGCTAGTATTCTGTTGAGGATTTTTGCATCTATGTTCATCAGTGATGTTGGCCTGTAGTTTTCTTTCTTTGTGATATCTTTGTCTGGTTTTGGTATCAGGGTGATGGTGGCCGCATAGAATGATTTTGGGAGTGTTCCTCCCTTTGCTACATTTTGGAAGAGTTTGAGAAGGATAGGTGTTAGCTCTTTTCTGAATGTTTCATAGAATTCGCCTGTGAAGCCATCTGGTCCTGGGCTTTTGTTTGTTGGAAGATTTTTAATCACAGTCTGAATTTCATTGCTTGTGATTGGTCTGTATTTTCTACTTCTTCCTGGTTCAGTCTTGGAAGGTTGTGCTTTTCTAAGAATGTGTCCATTTCTTCCATGTTGTCCATTTTATTGGCATATAGTTACTTGTAGTAATCTCATGATTCTTTGTATTTCTGCAGCGTCAGTTGTTACTTCTCCTTTTTCATTTCTAACTCTATTGATTTGAGTCTTCTCCCTTTTTTTCTTGATGAGTCTGGCTAATGGTTTATCAATTTTGTTTATCTTCTCAAATAACTAGCTTTTAGTTTTACTGGTCTTTGCTATTGTTGCCTTCATTCCTTTTTCACTTATTTCTGACCTGATCTTTATGATTTCTTTCCCTCTTCTAACTTTGGGGTTTTCTTGTTCTTCTTTCTCTAATTGCTTTAGCTGTAAGGTTAGCTTGTTTATTTGAGATGTTTCTTGTTTCTTGAGGTAGGACTGTGTTGCTATAAACTTCTCTCTTAGAACTGCTTTTGCTGCATCCCATAGGTTTTGGGTCTTCATTGTCATTTGTTTCTAGGTATTTTTTGATTTCGTCTTTGATTTCTTCAGTGTTCTCGGTTATTTAGTAGTGCTGTTTAGCCTCTATGTGTTTATATTTTTTACAAATTTCTTTCCCTGTAATTGATATCTAGTCTCATAGCGTTGTGGTCAGAAAAGATACTTGATACAATTTCAGTTTTCTTAAATTTACCAAGGCTTGATTTGTGACCCAGGATATGATCTATCCTGGAGAATGTTCCATGAGCACTTGGGAAGAAAGTTTATTGTGTTGTTTTTGGATGGAATTTCTTATAAATATCAATTAAGTCCATCTTGTTTAATGTATCATTTAAAGCTTGTGTTTCCTTATTTATTTTCATTTTGGATGATCTGTTCATTGGTAAAAGTGGGGTGTTAAAGTCCCCTACTTTGATTCTGTTACTGTTGGTTTTCCCTTTTATGGCTGTTAGCATTTGCCTTATGTATTGAGGTGCTCCTATGTTGGGTACATAAATATTTACAATTATTATATCTTCTTCTTGGATTGATTCCTTGATTATTATGTAGTATCCTTTTTTGTCTCTTCTAATAGTCTTTATATTAAAGTCTATTTTGTCTGATATGAGAATTGCTACTCCAGCTTTCCTTTGATTTCCATTTACATGGAGTATCTTTTTCCATCCTCTCGCTTTCAGTCTGTATGTGTCACTAGGTCTGAAGTAGGTCTCGTGTAGACACGATATATACAGGTCTTGTTTTTGTATCCATTCAGCCAGTCTATGTCTTTTGGTTGGAGCATTTAATCCATTTACATTTAAGTTAGTTATCAATATGTATGTTCCTATTACCATTTTCTTAATTGTTTTCGGTTTGTTACTGTAGGTCTTTTCCTTGTCTTGTGTTTCATTCCTAGAGAAGTTTCTTTAGCATTTGTTGTAAAGCTGGTTTGGTGGTGCTGAATTCTCTTAGCTTTTGCTTGTCTGTAAAGCTTTTGATTTCTCCATAGAATCTGAATGAGATCCTTGCTGGGCAGAGTAATCTGGGTTGTAGGTTTTTCCCTTTCATCACTTTAAATATGTCCTGCCACTCACTCTGGCTTGCAGAATTTCTGCTGAAAGATCAGCTGTTAACCTTTTAGGGACTCCCTTGTATGTCATTTGTTGTTTTTCCCTTGCTGCTTTTAATATTTTTTCTTTGTATTTAATTTTTGCTAGTTTGATTAATATGTGTCTTGGCATGTTTCTCCTTGGATTTATCCTGTATGGGACTCTGTGATTCCTGGACTTGATTATTTCCTTTCCCATATTAGGGAAGTTTACAACTATAATCTCTTCAAGTATTTTCTCAGTCCCTTTCTTTGTTCTTCTTTTTCTGGTACCCCTATAATTCGAATGTTGGTGTGTTTTATGTTGTCCCAGAGGTCTCTGAGACTGTCCTCAATTCTTTTCATTCTTTTTTCTTTATTCTGTTCTATGGTAGTTATTTCCACTATTTTATCTTCCAGGTCACTTATCCATTCTTCTGCCTCAGTTATTCTGCTATTGATTCCTTCTAGAGAACTTTTAATTTCATTTATTGTGTTGTTCATCATTGTTTGTTTGCTCTTTAGTTCTTCTAGGTCCTTGTTAAACGTTTCTTGTATTTTCTCCATTCTATTTCCAAGATTTTGGATCATCTTTACTATCATTAATCTGAATTCTTTTTCAGGTAGACTGCCTATTTCCTCTTCATTTGTTTGGTCTTGTGGGTTTTTACCTTGCTCCTTCATCTGCTGTGTGTTTCTGTGTCTTCTCATTTTGCATAACTTACTGTGTTTGGGGTCTCCTTTTCACAGGCTGCAGGTTCGTAGTTCCTGTTGTTTTCGGTGTCTGCCCTCAGCGGGTAAGGTTGGTTCAGTGGGTTGTGTAGGCTTCCTGGTGGAGGGGACTGGTGCCTGCTTTTTGGTGGATGAGGCTGGATCCTGTCTTTGTGGTGGGCAGGACCATGTCCAGTGTTGGGTTTGGGGGTAACTGTGACCTTATTATGATTTTGGTCAGTCTCTGTGCTAATGGGTGCTTTAGTGTTCCTAGTGTCTTGCTAGTTGTTTGGCATAGGGTGTCCAACACTGGAGCTTGCTGGTCGTTGAGTGGAGCTGGGTCTTAGCATTGAGATGGAGGTCTCTGGGAGAGGTTTTGCCATTTTATATTACATGGAACTGGGAGGTTTCTGGTGCCAAACTCGGCTCTCCCACCTCAGAGGCACAGGCCTGACACCTGGCTGGAGCAGCAAGACCCTGTCAGCCACATGGCTCAGAAGAAAATGGAGAAAAAACGAAAGAATAAAATAAAATAAAATAAAGTTAATAAAATAAAAATTTAAAAATTATTAAAAACTTAAAAATTAATTTAAAAAAAGAAAGGAGAGCACCCAAACCAAAAAACAAATCCACTAATGATAACAAGTGCTAAAAACTATACTAAAAAAAAAAAAAAGGGCTTCCCTGGTGGCACAGTGGTTGAGAGTCCACCTGCCAATGCAGGGGACACGGGTTTGTGCCCCAGTCCTGGAAGATCCCACATGCCGCTGAGCGGCTGGGACCGTGAGCCATGGCCGCTGAGCCTGCGCATCCGGAGCCTGTGCTCTGCAATGGGAGAGTCCACGACAGTGAGAGGCCCGCATACTGCAAAAACAAACAAACAAAGAAAAAAAAACAAACGGACAGATAGAACCTGAGGATAAATGGCATAAGCAAAGCTATACGGACAAAATCACATAAAGAAGCATACATATACACACTCACAAAAAGAGAGAAAAGAAAAAAATATATATATATCTATATTAAAAAAAAAAGGAAGAGAGCAACCAAATGAATAAACAAATCTACCAAGGATAATAAACTCTAAATACTAAACTAAGATAAACATAAAACCAGAAATAAATTGGGTGCAGAAAGCGAACCCCAAGTCTACAGTTGCTCCCAAAGTCCACCTCCGCAATTTGGGAAGATTCGTTGTCTATTCAGGTATTCCACAGATGCAGGGTACATAAATTGATTGTGGAGATTTAATCTGCTGCTCTTGAGGCTGCTGGGAGAGATTTCCCTTTCTCTTCTTTGTTCGCACAGCTCCCAGGGGCTCAGCTTTGGATTTGGCCCCACCTCTGCGTGTAGGTCGCCTGAGGGCATCTGTTTGTCGCTCAGACAGGACGGGGTTAAAGAAGTAGCTGAGTGGGGCTCTGGCTCACTCAGGCCGGGGGGAGGGAGGGGTACGGATGAGGGGAGAGCCTGCGGCGGCAGAGTCCGGCGGGACGTTGCACCTGAGGTGCACCATGTGTTCTCCCAGGGAAGCTGTCCCTGGATCACGGGACCCTGGCAGTGGTGGGCTGCAAAGACTCCCGGGAGAGGAGGTGTGGATAGTCACCTGTGCTTGCACACAGGCTTCTTGGTGGCAGCAGCAGCAGCCTTAGTGTCTCATGCCCATCTCTGGTGTACACGCTGATAGCCGCGGCTTGTGCCCGTCTCAGGAGCTCGTTTAGGCGGTGCTCTGAGTTCCCTCTCCTCGCGCACCCCGAAACAATGATCTCTTGACTCTTAGGCAGGTCCAGACTTTTTCCCGGACTCCCTCTTAGCTTGCTGTGGCGCACTAGCCCCCTCCAGGCTGTGTTCAGGCAGCCAACCCCAGTCCTCTCCCTGGGATCTGACCTCTGAAGCCCGAGCCTCAGCTCGCAGCCCCGCCCGCCCCGGCGGGTGGGGAGACAAGCCTATCGGATGGTGAGTGCTGGTCAATACCGATCCTCTGTGCGGGAATCTCTCCTCTTTGCCCTCCGCACCCCGGTGGCTGCGCTCACCTCCGTGGCTCTGAAGCTCCCCCCCTCCGCCACCCGCAGTCTCCACCCACGAAGGGTCTTCTACTGTGTGGAAACCTTTCCTCCTTCACAGCTGCCTCCCACTGGTGCAGGTCCTGTCCCTATTCTTTTGTCTCTGTGTTTTCTTTTTTCTTTTGCCCTACCCAGGTACGTGGGGAGTTTCTTGCCTTTTGGGAGGTCTAAGCTCTTCTGCCAGCGTTCAGTAGGTGTTCTGTAGGAGTTGTTCCACGTGTAGATGTATTTCTGATGTATTTGTGGGGAGGAAGGTGATCTCCACGTGTTACTCCTCCGCCATCTTGAAGGTCTTGACCTTCTGTTTGTTCTTTAAACAACATTTTTCAATGACGAGAGGCAGAAGGGAGGCTCCCAGGGAGTCATCGATGCTCTGGAGAGATTGTTACTGATCTACTCTAAATACTAGCCTAATAAGGGAATCCCACCCATGACCTGTGATCTGGATGCTCTCTCTTCTGTGGCACTGGCTCGGGCGGAGTCCCCCCCAGCTTCTTGTTCCCGAAGCTGATCCCAACCACACCCCAGAATTCTGGGCGCCGTGTGCCTAGACGTGGGTGCTGTATGAGCAGCGTGAGGCAAGCCAGGCAGAAGGTCTGGACTGAACGTGGACCACCAAACCAGCAGCCCTCGACCTGGGAGGGACCTGGGCTCTGGGGGCAGAAAAGAAGCTGAGCAGTGCAGCGAGGCTGTGATCGTGTCCAGGACGGCCCCCACCTCGGACGGACGAAACCAGAGAGGCAAGGAGAGGGAGCAGAGCAAGAGGGGAAACCAGAACGCCTGAGGGGTCATTTGAAGCCACAATTCTACAGAGTAACCTGTTGCATGCTCTTGAAGTGTTGATTAGGAGAATGGTTAACCAAGACAGGAAGAAGAATGAGATCTGTGACATGGCTGTGAGATTCCAAGAGGAAGTGTGAACAGTTCCCAGGGACTTGGAGTACCCCAGAGCATCATAAAGTAGAATCTGTGGTCCCTGAGGAGGGATTAATAGCCCATCACTGCAGCTATGGAAGTCTCTGAGGCTGGCAGGCAGCAGTGTTACCCCAGTTTACCAAACCTTAATAATTATACACCTTTCTTGGAGATAAGCAAAGATTTCAAATACTCACTATCTATAACTTATGTATACAGCACAGAGTAAATCGAGCCAGATATTAAAATTATGAATATATGATAAAAACTGCACATCTTTGAGCTCACAGATACTACGTGTGATTTGTTTTTATGATTTTTATTGTCCCAATTTTTCTAAGACCATCTGGAAATCAAATAATCCACTTAAGTGAATAAAAATGCCCATTTAATAAACGCCAAGGAAACACTTTCAACCGAATTAGCAAGAAGTAAGAGCATGGGGGAAGACATACATACAGGGTTTTATTTCTCAAGAGAATGCCTGAGTGGAAAATAACCTATTCTACACAAATTTAATTCTTTTGTGACTGTTGCCAAATGCATTTCAGTTCTCTGTTCTTGCCTAATAGTAGATATCTGAGGATCCAGAAGCCAAAAGTGTAACCCAGAACAGTTCTTGAAATTACCTTGGTGAATAAAAACAAAGTTCAGAAAGTCAAAAGAGCTGGCTGGAGCTCAGAGAAGAGAGAACAAATGTAGCAGCAAAAAGGAAAAACAAAGAAGGAAGGAAGGAAGGAAAGAAAGAAGGAAGGAAGGAAAGAAAGAAAGAAAGAAAGAAAGAAAGAAAGAAAGAAAGAAAGAAAGAAAGAAAGAAAGAAAGAAGGAAAGAAAGAAAGAAGGAAAGAAAGAAAGAAAGAAAGAAAGAGAGAGAGAGAGGGAGAAAGAAAGAAAGGAAGGAAGGAAGGAAGGAAGGAAAGCATTTAAGCAATCTTAATGTGTTTTTGTGTCTTGTGAGGACCAGGAGAGCAGCAGAGAATGGGGGTGGGAGACTGAAAGGCCCCTGGCGTCAGACACGCCTCATTTACCAGCATCACTTATGTCCCTATAACTGTGTTCAGCTTAGTACAACTTTGCCACTTTTAAGGTACCCTGAAACCATCACTTTAATCACTGCATTTGCTTCTTGAAAGGCCCTTGCAATTCTGGATTTGCTGTCAGTGAAGCATGAACCTATCCACATACATCCACTGTGCTGATGTACAATGAAACAATCATATTTATATTCTTATGAGTCGGCATCTCCGTTTGGCTACGAGAGAGTGAGCCAACTTAACAATGATCCCGCATAAAGTGATCTAATATTACACAAATATCTGAATACAACTCGGCAGTTGTTTGCAATGAACAAACTGAATTCCAGAAATTATTAACTTAGACAAAGTCAGAAAGAGAGCTGAAAAGGAGAGTTGTTCTTCCATTGGTATAGAGTTTCCATTTTGCAAGATGAACAAGTTCTGGAGATATGTTGCACAGGTGAATACGTTATGCTACTGAACTGTATACTTAAAAATGGTTAAGATGGTCAACTTTATGTTATGTGTTTTCTACCACAGTAAAAAAATAATAAAATTTACTTTATTAAATAAATAAAAATAGAGTGCATTAATTCCATGTCCTGCACCTGGCTACAACCACTGCATACTGCACTAAACTGAATTTCCTACGAGAAAGAGAGAGAGAGAGAGAGAGAGAGAGAGGGAGGGAGGAGAGACTACTCTAACTTAAAGACCTGCTTTAAATTCCAAGCAGAACAAATAAAGGGGAAAATTTAAGGTTGGAGATCCAAACTGGCTTGATTTCTTTGGAACAATCCACTATGCCAAGTTTACATGGCAATTCTAGGATGTTTACTTTATAAATCTTAACAGGGTAACCTTTCAGACAGGTCATCCAAAGCTCAGGTGACCCTCCTGAAGCAGGCCATGACAGGGTGATGTCCATTCCTGACTTAAGGTAGACCCAGAATCACCTACCCCACTCCAGCCCTCCTCTGCGCAAGCTTCCTGCAGGGAGGAAGGGTCACGCATCCCACTGTTTCTTGGTTGCCTGATGGAAGAACTACCATGATTAGGTGTTTTATTTTGTTGTGAACTGGCTCACAGAGTTTTTGGTTAACACATGAGTGGGCTCGCAGTCCAGCAACGGGTAGTTTTCTATTCTAGTGCTTCTGTATTAGTTTGCTAAGGCTCCTGTAACAAAGTACCACACAATGGGTGGCTAAAAACAACAGAAATTCATTGTCTCACAGCTCTGGAGGCCAGAAGTCTGAAAGCAAGGTGTGGGCTGTGGTTCCTTCTGAGGGCTCCAATGGGAATCTGTTCCAGGCCTCTCTCCTAGTAGCCTGTAGATGCTACTATTGCATCACTTCAATCCTCCATCTCCACAGGGCCTTCTCCCCAGGTCTCTGTCTCCACATGGCCTTCGTCTTATAAGGTCACGTGGGATAAGGAGCCCGCTCTACTCCAGTGTGACCTCATCTTAACTAATGACATCTGCAACGACCCTATTGCCAAATAAGGGGACACTTTGTGATAAAGGGAGTTGGGACTTCAACCTATCATTTTGGGGGAGACACAATTCAACCTACTACAGCTTCTCAAAAGGTGAACCCTAGACCAGCAGCATCGGCATCACCTGGGAATTTGTTTAAAATGTCAATTCTTGGGCCTTACCCTAGACATACTGATTCAGAAACTCTGGAAGTGCAGCCAAGTAATGTGTATTTTAACAAGCCTTCAGGAGATTCTGAAGCACGCCAAAGTTTGAGAACCACTGTTAAACCACACTGGACATTTAAAAAATCATTTTGTAATGCTAAGTGTGTATCTTGCCTTTCCAACAGAATTGCTAGCCTTTTGGGGCTGTCTCTGACTGTATTTATCACATGCTGCTAATACTTATTGCTTACATAAAACAGGCTAGAATCTGGAGTTCTGTGAAGGCCACATGTGACCTTCAGGAAGGTTTTATTTTGTCTGCTCATGAATACTATGAACTGCCGAAATTAAAAACCTAGATACCAGACTTTTCTTGAAAAAGACTGCAGGGTCTGGCAACACTGGATCCAAAATCCCACATGGCAACAATCAACTGAAGAGTGGCTGAGGGTTCAGTTAGCCACAGTCCCCACCATTCCCTGATGCCTCCCTGATTCTGAGGCTTTGTGTAGACCAACCTCACTCACTTACATCACCTGTCCAGCCCCTAAAGGCATTTGGGTTTGACCCATGTCTGGGGAGAGGGAACCTAAATTATCCACAGCTTGAAATACTTAGCTGTTTCTGAGCACCAAGTTTAGGAACAGAATTCTAGAAGCCAGCGTCTCTGATTAGCACTGACTGTTTGGCTTCATTTTTCACCAGGTAACAGGGCAAGCTATGAAATGACTCATGCACTGAAGATCAAAGTTTTGTAGTGGCTTGCCCATGTGACAATGCACGGGTGAGCTGTAACAGAACAAAGAGATTTTTGTACGACTTCATTATGGAACAATGGGATGTGGAGGACATGGAATTGTGATTTTGAGACATCAGGTTTGTTTCCTTGGTGTATACGCTCTGCTGAGCTGCAATAGCAGATAAGGTGTGGAAAGATTCTTTTCCAGAGAAGCATGTGGGGGAAATAGCATTCTTAAAAACTACTTTCAGGGCTTACAGAAATTTTAAGTCAAATCCTGGAGTAGGATTTGACAACTGTGCCTTTAACACAGACACCAAGTAGCTTCTGTACAAAGAACGGAAAAGATATCGTTTCTGTATCTCGCCCAGATCATTAGGGGCAGCTCATGAAATAGTGCATGGAGTGGCAGTTTGGGGTCTCTGTCTCAGTGGTAAGGACAGGGCCAGATGTGGGAGTGAGAACTCACACATCTACGTGGAAACAGGCTTCAATGAGGGAAGTTTCAATAAGGGAGCAAGCTTCATTAGTAAGCCTGAAGGAAGCTCTGTTGCCATGGAGTTCATCCCAAAGCAAAAAAATCAAAAAAATATATCCACTTAAAGATTTCTGAACCAGAGGGTACAGACAAGGGGCCACTATTAGGTCATAGGGCTATTTTCTGACAAACTCTTACATTTTATTCTCTCCTTAACCACCACTGTATCCCAGCATTCTTAAGAAAGGAAAGAAGAGATGGAATATGTCACTGATGACTAAATCTTCCTTTAAAGCTGTTAGAATTTACAACAACAATAATTTTCTCAAAGGCAAAGATGACTCTTTCTCCTGGGCAGACCTAATATTTTGAATAGTCTATTAAAAATGAAAACACCTCTTCATGGCAAAGTAAATATAGATATAAAATGGGACAGACTTGTGATGTGAAAACAAGGGTGCACTTTCCCTCCTTAGCCTTTGGTACCACTGTATGAGTCAGGGTTCTCCAGAGAAACAGAACCAAAAGGATGTACAGATATAAAGAGAGAAAGAGATTTATTTTAAGAAACTGGCGCATGCAATCATGGAGGCTGACAAGTCCCAAGACCTGCAAGGGGAGTCCACTGAACCCAGCTGGTGACCCAGTGGGGCCAATGTATCAGTTTCAGTCTGAAGACAGGAAAAAGCCAATGTCCCTGCTTGAAGGCCGTCAGGTAGGAGGAATTCCTTTTTATTCAGGGTAAGGTGAGCTTTTATGTTCCATGTGGAACCTCAACTGATTAGATGAGGCCCACCCCCATTGGGGAGGGCAATCTGCTTTACTAAGTCTACGATTCAAATGTTAACCTCATCCAGAAACACCCTCAAGACACAACCCAGAATAATGTTTAACCAAATGTTGGGACACCCTGTGGCACAATCAATTGACACATAAAAGTAACCATCACTACTCCCCACATGCCCGGTGGGTGAAAAGGCTAGGACAATCAGCTCACAGGGAATGCTGGAATCTGTAAGGAGCAAATACCCAGGGGAGACAAACATGCATCTGACCCTGTGGGGGAGGGGCCATCTTCTAAGATTCCTCCTGCTTCTTCCACCTAAGAGCTGCTCTTTGTGAGCTCACTCAACTTTTTTTTTTTCTATTTTTGCGGTACACGGGCCTCTCACTGTTGTGGCCTCTCCCGTTGCGGAGCACAGGCTCCGGACACACAGGTTCAGCGGCCGTGGCTCACGGGCCCAGCCGCTCCGCGGCATGTGGGATCTTCCCGGACCGGGGCACGAACCCGCGTCCCCTGCATTGGCAGGCGGACTCTCAACCACTGCGCCACCAGGGAAGCCCCTCAACTTTTATTCAAGGTCTCCACATAATGAACTGTGTAAAGCTGTGCGCCACTATCCACCTAACAGCATGGCTACAATTAGAGACAAATATTGACAATACAAAGGGTTGATGGAGCAACTGGAATGTTCATTCATTGCTGGAAGGGCTGTAAAGTGGTGAGGCCACTTTAGAACACAGTTTGGCAACTGCTCGTAGAGTTAGATGTACACTTACCACATGGCCCAGCAAACCCACTCAGTGTTATTTACCCCAAAGAAATGAAAACTTATGTTCACACACATGACTGTTTATGGTAGCTGTATGCACGATCACCAAATATTAGAAACAACCCAAATGTCCTTCAATGGGTGAGTAGATAAACAAACACCACACAAGGGAATACTATTCAGCAATAAAAAGGAGCAAACGACTCATGCACAAATCTCAAAAGCATTATGTTGAGTGAAAGAAGTCGGTCTCAAAAGATTGAATACTTTATAATCCTACTTATATAATTTTTGAAAAGACAAAACTACAGTAATAGAGAATGGCTCAGTGATTGCCAGAGAGTAGAGGGAAGAAGGTGGGTGTGACTAGAAGGGGAGAGTACAAGGGAGTTTTGGGGGCAACGGGACTATTCTGAATCCTGATTTGGGTGGTGGTTACACAAATCTATACATGTGTCAACTTTCATAGAATTACACAACCCTCCCCCAACATCAAATTTACTGTATAATAATTTTAAAAAAATTTAAATCAAGTGGTAAAAAAAATCTGTATGTTATCCATTCTATGCACAGGATAAATGCACCTAGTGGAAAATACCTACGAACTGGGAGTCAGTCAACAGAAGCTGAATCCAGAATATACACACGCAGGTGGCAGTAACTCCCCGGCATCATTTGTACATTCTGATATACAAAGGGAGCAAATTATATTCTTGACTTACTACGCGTGACCTGGTAATTCTCTGAAAACGCAAAACAGTTGTGATCTACATAATTTCTTTCCCAGGAACTTTGCATTCATGGTCTCTGACAACAGCCTTAAGGGAGGAAATTTAGGCTTAGAGATAGATGGTAAAGGATTTGCCCTGGATTTTGATCTTGGTTCTGTCTGGTTTCCAAGTCACCATATAAAGCCATAGAAAGGATTACACTCTGATTCCTGTCTTTTCTCTGCTGAACCCTGAGCAGGCCCCCTTAATCCTCCGTGCCCTTAAAACCCTGCTCTTCCTTTAAAGCAGTGGTTCTCAAGGAGGGGGTGGGGGGATGGGGAGGCGGGTAGGGGGAGAAAAGAATCTGCCCCCCAGGGGATATGTGGAAGTGTCTGGAGGCATTTTTAGCTGTGACAGCTAGGGAAGAGGATGCTATCTGGTGGGTAGAAGCCAGAGATGTTGCTAAACATCCTACAACACACAGGATGGCCCCCTGAACAAAGGATTATGCAGCCCAATATGTCACTAGTGCAGAGGTTGAGAACTTCCCAGAAACATGTATTAAACACATCCATGAGCCAGACATGTTTACGTTCTCATCTCATTTATCTCCTCAAAACCCTTTTGAGGTAGGTATTATGGACCCCAATTTATAGTTAAGAAGGTTGTTGCTCAGACGCATAAAGGTATGTGCCCAGAACCCAATGGTGAGGCAAGAGGCAGTGGGCACCCCAGGCCCTTGTGACAGCAAAGCGCAGGTCCCCATAGTGCAGTGCCCCCAAGGCTGGGCTTCCTCTGTATACCTCCCTTCACTTCCATCTCCCCTGGCCTCAAAAATCACCTCTTAGCCCTAAGAGATCTGCACATTAGGGGGAGCTGCTGGGCTGGCAGAAGGACACATCTTAATTCGAGGCTCCAGGAAATGGGTGGTTACTAAGAACCACCCAGGATTGCTCCATCCATCCCTCCCTCTGCCCTCAGGGTACTAATGTGTGTCCTCCATCCGAACAGCCCAGAGACACTCCCAGTGGCGTGTTCTTGATGACTTCCTCTCCTCTCCTCTCCAGCCAGCCCATGTTGCTGGACTCGTGACCAGGAGTGGGGCCCTCAGGCAGAGGGCCAGGGACAGGGGAACGCGTCACAGAACATCACGCTACAGTTTCCCACAATAACATCCGATGGGCAGGGTGTGCCTGAGAAAATCAGCAAAACGCTTTAAAAACAATCACTCACCCTGAGTGATTCTGGTTCACTTTTACCCTTTCATATGAGTGTTGACAGTTCCAACAGTTAAAAATGGGGTGTGGTAAGACAGAGGGAAGAGAATAGAGAAAGAAAGAGAAAAAGAGAAGTAGGAAAACAGAGGGGAGGCAGAGGAACAGCGTGACAGGAGGGAAGAACGTAAGCCTAAAACTTAACATGAAACTCAAAACGCAGACGACCTCAAGACAAACGAGGAAGAACCCCAAGATTGGGGATGCGCCTGCAGATCAAGTGGGACCACATCAACGGAAGTTGCTGCAGAATTACTCCAGATAACTGCAGCCGGCCTCACAGCGCACCACCCACTGCAGTTCTTGAACTTGGCAAAGCCAAGTCAATCCCTGACGAGGCTCCGGGGCTGGTCACTGCGCTGTCCAGCTGCCGGGAAGCCTGCAGCCCACCCTCCTCCCCACCCAGCCACAGCACTCACAGTTCCAGGATCAGGATGACGTCCGTCTTGTTCTCATAAACCTCGTGCAGGGTGATGACGTTGGGGTGCTGGATCTCCTTCAGGATGCTGACCTCCCTCTCGATATCCTCACGGCTCACGCCCCGCCGGCTGGATTTGGTCCTCCTCTTCTTGATGAATTTGGCGGCATACTGTAGACCGGTGCTTTTCTCACGGCATTTCTTCACAACTGCAAACTGCCCACTGAAGAGAGAAGGCAGAAGAGGTCCCAGGTCATTTATACATCCTTTATTGTTCACTAAAACCCAGGTTTGGGCAAGGATGTGGCCCCATGCCGGTGGTGGTGTGGGGGGGGGGGCGGCGGGGGGAGGACAACAGGATTACAAATAGGAAAGTCCAAATTGTGGGAAATTAACAAATTCACCAGAGAAATCTCTTCTATATTTCAGTTCCATTAAGCCTGTCTCTTTATGAACATTGTTGCAAAGAACAAAAATTTATTTTCTTGAATTAAATGTTATTAATTGGTAATATGCCCCCGTTTCTCTGCTCTCCTCCATCTCCCCCATTTCAGATTCAGGGGCCACAGGAAGGAGCTCCCTCCTGTCTGACCTCATTTCCTTGTTCTTATCCTGTATGTCTAGGAAAGCAAGGGATTGGGACCGACAGAAAAATATATAGGGCCCTGCCTTCAATGACATATTTCTAGCACCAATATTTGTCAACTGAAACGCTCAAAACAACAACAAACAATACAGGTATACCTCATTTTATCGTGCTTCACAGATATTTTTACAATTTGAAGGTTTCTGGCAACCCAGTATTGAGTAAGTCTGTTGGCTCCATTTTTCCAACAGCATTTGCTCACTTTGTGTCTGTGTCACATTTTGGTAATCCTTGCAATATTTCAAACTTTTTGATTATTGTTATATTTGTTATAGTTATCTGTGATCAGTGACCTTTGATGTTATCCCTGAAAAAAGATTACAACTCGCTGAAGGCTCAGATGATTGTTAGCATTTTTTGGCCATAAATTATTTTTTAACTAAGGTATCTACATTGTTTTGTTTTAGATAAAATGCTATTGCACACCTAACAGACTACGGTATAGTATAAACATACCTTTTATATGCATTGGGAAACCAAAAAATGCCTGTGACTCACTTTATTGTAATATTTGCTGCATTGCCCGTGGTCTGGAACTGAACCTGTTATGTCTCTGAGTCTGCCTGTGTATATTTTGTTCACACTTCAGGGACCGATAAGTCACATGACCTAAGTGAGACCTTTTGGAGAATGTGAGACAAAGATTTTTTCTGAGACACTTTGACCCCCCAAAACTGCTGCCAGTCATCTCATGACCACTCTTGATCTAAAGTAGAGGCAAAGCTGGTAAAAGGAAAGAAACCAGTAACACTGCAGTAACACTGTGGAATGGCTGGATCAACCTTAGCCTGAAGGTATCTGCCTTTAGATTTTTCAGCAACGTAAGCCAATAAAATTCCCTTTACCACTAAAACCAGTTTGATTTGGGTTTTTTATTTCTTGCAGAGGAAAGCATCCTAAATTCGACAGCAAGCAACCAGAGTCTCCTATCCACATATAAAAGAATATAATAACAGAGCTTGACAAAATATAGTAAAGTGACTATGTAAGCGGCTGAAATCTTGAGAAGCAAGTAGGCTACCCTGAAAGTAATGGAAGGATGCTTCCTGTGTCAATGGCGGCACCTTCACTTCCTCCCTAACACCCTAGTGCCCAGGGCCCATCCACCCATCACAGGATCTGTATATTTCTTGGCACCTTCTAGGGAACTGCTATGTGGAGAATTATCACAGTTATTTCTAGCTAGCTTTATTCTCCTCACATGAAGACAAAAGGGAGATAGAAAAATCAAATTAAGGTTAATATTTTGATGTTAAAGAATCGATACTTTAAAACGTTACTCATTTACTTTGGCAGCGGGAGGCCAGTGAAGAGAAAATACATAATGAAGGATTATTTTTACAGCAGCGTCAATTTTTTTGCATGACAGCTTATTAACACCATCTTTCCCCCTGCAGCAGGATAGCCGAGAAGCTGAAGAATAAATCACATCGGAACCCTAGCACCTATTGCCCGTAAACTCACAGCCTTCAAGAGTCATGGGATCTGTTACGACTTTATTACAACCATTTCCTGATTTCTTTGGGGAGTGAAGAACTGGGCTTTCTCTCTGGTGGGGGGGTGGGGTGGGAGGTGAGCAGCAGAGATGGGGCTTACGGAGGAAAGAGGAGAAACAGCCTGAATACAAAACAAAGTTAGTTACTGCTTTACAGAGGCCAGTGAAGTGGTGCGTGTATCCGCTCTCCTCTCAAAGACAGTACCATGTCCCCACTGAGTGCTCTCAAGGGGCCCCGGGCCAGCCCAGGACCCCCAACCCATAGCAACCCATGCTTCCAGGAGCTGGGCCTTGCACATATCTTGCAGTCACAGACACTTGTCTCGGGGGCTGTAAAGGCAGACTCAAGGCAAACTCAGTGGTTTGAATCACTGCTTTAAAAAACAAAAGCAAAGAGCCAAAAGCCTGCTGAATGCAAGCCTAAACTCAAAGACTATTCCGAATGTGTTTTCACTGCCAAATGTTCCATGCTGACCTTTTTTTTTTTAAAGTTTTGGACATTCTTTTTTTTTTTAAGCTAAACTTTAAAAAAAAAAATTATTTATTTATGGCTGCGTTGAGTCTTCGTTGCTGCGCACAAGCTTTCTCTAGTTGCGGCGAGCGGGGGCTACTCTTCATTGAGGTGTGCGGGCTTCTCATTGCAGTGGCTTCTCCTGTTGCGGAGCGCGGGCTCTAGGCACCCGGGCTCAGAAGTTGTGGCTCGCGGGCTCTAGAGCACAGGCTCAGTAGTTACGGCCCACGGGCTTAGTTGCTCCGCGGCATATGGGATCTTCCCGGACCAGGGCTCGAAGCCGTGTCCCCTGCACTGGCAGGCGGATTCTTAACCACTGCGCCACCAGGAAAACCCTTCACGTTGACCTTTGATGCTTTTAATTATGGGAAGTGAGAGCATCAGGCCTCCCAACCCTAAGGGCTGGGTTCAGGCATGGTTCTGAACGTCCTATGTGTCGAGGCCGGTAGTGTGTGCACAGATCTAAGCTGACCATGTTGCCCAGGTTTGCGGCGAAAACATCTGGAACCCATCCCCTCACCAAATCATTGATCCCCCACTCACACTTCAGGGTCCCCACGTGAGGGGTGCTGGTGGGAGAGGAGGGGCCAGCAGGTGGGAAAGGCCCCCGCGCAGGAGAGGATGTGATTCTAGCGGCCCACGGCAGCACGCTAGTGCTCTGAATAACCCTGGCTGCAGAGGGTCAGACGAGGGTGTAGAACAATTTTGGAAAACACCTTTTAGACTTATCTCAATGCTGTCTCTTTAAAGACACTTCTCCTTATTTATTGCCAATTCTTGAACAATCTGCCTCCCCACTCCCTTGCTCCAACCAGTGCTCCACCCCTGAGTCCACAGGGAACCTCATACCCCTCTGTGGTACCTGCTGTTTCCTGTTTCTTGCCCATTTCCACCCCTCCCAAGACCGTAATCCCTTCAGGACCGAGGGCTGTCGGGTGCATCTTCTATCCCCGAGGCCCTTGGTGCAGAGCCCCGCCAGGAGCCCATGCACAATGCTGATGTCCTGCTCTTGAATTCCGAATCTATAACCCTAAAAACCAGAGGTGCTAAACTGAAGCTGCCTCACTGTAATTCCATAGAGCCGTGGAGCCGCGAGGGGCTCACACTGCCTGTATTTGAATGCCTAGTAGCTGCGTACCTGTGGGCTTACTTAACCTACTTAACCACTCTGCCTCACTTTCCTTACCTGTAAAGTGGGTACAGTAGCGTGCCTACCTGGGAGGGATGTTGGGATGGAGGGAGCAGGGATAAATGAGCTAAGATGGGTCAAGTGGTTAGAACAGTTCCTGGCAATAGTAAAATCTTCAGTAACTGTGAGCCATTTTCTTCCAAAACTGGAGGATTTTTTGTTTTTTTTTTAATTTACTTTTTGGCTGCATTGGGTCTTCATTGCTGCATGCAGGCTTTCTCTAGTTGCGGCGAGCGGGGGCTACTCTTCTTTGCAGTGCACGTGCTTCTCACTGTGGTGGCTTCTCTTGCTGTGGAGCACGGGCTCTAGGCATGTGGGCTTCAGTAGTTGTGGCACGCAGGCTCAGTAGTTGTGGCTCACGGGCTCTAGAGTGCAGGCTCAGTAGTTGTGGCACACAGGCTTAGTTGCTCCGTGGCCTGTGGGATCTTCCAGGACCAGGACTCGAACCCGTGCCCCTGCATTGGCAGGCAGATTCTTAACCACTGCGCCATCAGGGAAGTCCCCCAAACTGGAGTTATTGTCATTAGCTCACGGTTGCTCAAATCTCAAAGCGCTGCAGTATTTACCCCCAAAATGTCACCTCTCAGGACTGCCTGGGGGAAGAGACCCCTAAATGGAAAAGCAACACAAAACACACACACAGCAGGGCGATACTCTGTTAAAGTATGTAAAACTGCTGCTAAATCTGGAGGCTGGCTCCAGCCTTCCAACACAGCGTCCTGTCCCCCTTCTTCTCACTGCCCCACCCCGAGGGAGAGGAGCTGCTCAGGACTCCTGGTCCCTGAAGCTGGCTGCACTCAGTGCCTGGGACGAGGATGGAGTCCCAGCTGAGCCACATGCAAGACCCACAGGGAGGGGCTTGGTGTGACTCGGTGATGCTCGTCGGGCATTTCCACAGGGCCACCTCCTCAGGCGACCAGCAGGCTGAGGACAGACTCTTCAGAGAAGACATTCTTCTCTAACACAGTGATTTGCTTTGCGAGGCCTAATTCCAGTTGGGCCGTTGGTTAACTGCTGCTGCCATCCTTCCCTGCCTGGGCACCTGGCCCCCGTCTCCCTCGCGCCCACATTCCACCCTGCATTTGGCCACACTGGGGGAAAGTCCTCTTCTCCAACATCCCCCCCCCTCAATTGAAAGACAATTTGCTTGGGATTTTTGTGGCAAGGGCTTTTAAATTGTGGGCTCCCAGAGCAACATCCTGCTCCAGCTTCCAGGGTGAGCTCTGGGCAGGAGGAGAGTAAGCACACACAGAGAAGCCAGGCCACCACTGCTGCCCACTTGGGGGACTGCTTGTCGCTCCAGCCCCTCTCCCGTGACAAACACACGAGGCTTCTCAGTGAATGACGCCCACACAGGCTGTGGTGACGGTTCCGTGGATGGGGAATGTACCTTCCTCACTAGAAAGCAAAAACTCACTGTATATTATCATTTAAACTTGACAAAACAGAGTACAGGCTACCCTCAATCTTTGTGGGATCCATATTTGTGAATTCACTTACTCCCTAAAATTTATTTTTAAACGAAAAAATCAATACTCGCAGTACTTTTGTGGTCATTTGTGGATTTGAATAGCCAGATGTGCATGCTCCCAGCTGAGCTCGGGCAAGGCCACACTCTGCCTTCCTTTTTCAGCTCTCACACTGTAAACAGTGTCCACTTTACAGTCTGTTTAGTGCCATGGTTTTTTGTTTTGTTTTGGTTTTTTTTTTAAATTGAATTTTGTGTTTTTTGTTTGTGGTTTCACTATTTAAAATGGTCCCTAAACATGGCTTTGAAGTGCCGTCCAGAAGCATGGACGCTATGGTGCACCTTACAGAGAAAACGTGTGCTAGATAAGCGGTGCTGGCTGTGAGTTCACTGTTAGTGAATCAACGATATATATTAAATAAGGTACCTTTAAAAAGAAACACACATCAAACAAGGTTATGCATTGATCTGTGGATGAAAATGTGACCAGAGGCTCACCGGTACCTAACCCTGTATGTCCTCCAGAACCAATGGTTCAGTATCCATTAATTCAGTGTTTGTGATGAATTTATAGAACATACCACAATGAGAATTAACTGTGTGTCATTTTAAAAAACTCGACTAACATTCCGTCATTTAATAACTGACAGTTTGCTGCACTAGGTACAGACAGCCACACTCATTTTAAAATGAAAACTTTCACTTCAATGTAATAAACATTTATTAAGCTCTACTGGTCAAATGAGTATAAAAAGAAGGAGACCCACCCTTGCATTAAAGAATTACCTACTTAAAAAAATGTGTTTTATACATAATCACAAATTTTATTAAAAAGAGAAAAACTTAGAGGGCAGACAGCAGAAGCAAGAAAAACTACAATCCTGCATCCTGTGGAACAAAAACCACGTTCACAGAAAGATAGACAAGGTGAAAAGGCAGAGGGCTATGTGCCAGATGTAGGAACAAGATAAAACCCCAGAAAAACAACTAAATGAAATGGAGATAGGCAATCTTCCAGAAAAAGAATTCAGAATAATAATAGTGAAGATGATACAGCACCTCGGAAAAAGAATGGAGGCAAAGATCGAGAAGATGCAAGAAATGTTTAACAAAATCTAGAAAAATTAAAGAACAAACAAACAGAGATGAACAATACAATAACTGAAATGAAAAATACACTAGAAGGAATCAATAGCAGAATAACTGAGGCAGAAGAACGGATAAGTGACCTGGAAGACAGAATGGTGGAATTCACTGCTGCAGAACAGAATAAAGAGAAAAGAATGAAAAGAAATGAAGACAGCCTAAGAGACCTCTGGGACAACATTAAACGCAACAACGTTTGCATTATAGGAGTCCCAGAAGGAGAAGAGAGAGAGAAAGGACCTGAGAAAATATTTCAAGAGATTATACTCAAAAACTTCCCTAACATGGGAAAGGAAATATCCACCCAAGTCCAGGAAGCGCAGAGAGTCCCAGGCAAGATAAACCCAAGGAGAAACACACGGAGACACATAGTAATCAAATTGGCAAAAATTAAAGACAAAGAAAAATTATTGGGCTTCCCTGGTGGTGCAGTGGTTGAGAATCTGCCTGCTAATGCAGGGGACACGGGTTTGAGCCCTGGTCTGGGAAGATCCCACATGCCACGGAGCAACTAGGCCCGTGAGCCACAACTACTGAGCCTGTGCGTCTGGAGCCTGTGATCTGCAACAAGAGAGGCCGCGATACTGAGGCCTGCGCACCACAACGAAGAGTGGCCCCCGCTTGCTACAACTAGAGAAAGCCCTCACACAGAAACGAAGACCCAACACAGCAAAAATAAATAAATAAATGACTAAACTCTTACCCCCAACATCTTGAAAAAAAAGAAAAGAAAGAAAAATTATTGAAAGCAGCAAGGGAAGAACAACAAAAAACATACAAGGGAACTCCCATAAGGTTAACAGCTGATTTCTCAGCAGACACTCTACAACCCAGAAGGGACTGGCATAATATACTTAAAGTGATGAAAGGGAAGAACCTACAACCAAGATTACTCCACCCAGCAAGGATCTCATTCAGATTCAACAGAGAAATCAAAAGCTTTACAGACAAGCAAAAGCTAAGAGAATTCAGCACCACCAAACCAGCTCTACAACAAATGCTAAAGGAACTTCTCTAAGTGGGAAACACAAGAGAAGAAAAGGACCTGCAAAACAAACCCAAAACAATTAAGAAAATGGTAATAGAACATACATATCAATAAGTACCTTAAACATGAATGGATTAAATGCTCCAACCAAAAGACACAGGCTTGCTGAATGGATACAAAAACAAGACCCATATATATGCTGTCTACAAGAGACCCACTTCAGACCTAGGGACACATACAGATTGAAAGTGAGGGGATGGAAAAAGATATTCCATGCAATTGGAAATCAAAAGAAAGCTGGAGTAGCAATACTCATATCAGATAAAATACACTTTAAAATACAGAATGTTACAAGAGACAAGGAAGGACACTCCATAATTAATGATCAGGTGATCAACCCAAAAAGAAGATATAACAATTATAAATATTATGCACCCAACATAGGAGCACCTGAATACATTAGGCAACTGCTAACAGCTATAAAAGAGGAAATCGACAGTAACACAATAATACTGGGGGACTTTAACACCTCTCTTAACACCAATGGACAGATCATCCAAACAGAAAATTAATAAGGAAACACAAGCTTTAAATGACACAATAAAGCAGATAGATTTAATTGATATTTGTAGGACGTTCCATCCAAAAACAGCAGATTACACTTTCTTCTCAAGTGCACACAGAACATTCTCCAGGATAGATCACATCTTAGGTCACAAATCAAGCCTCAGTAAATTTAAGAAAATTGAAATCATTATCAAGAATCTTTTCTGACCACAATGCTATGAGATTAGGTATCAATTACAGGGAAAAAAACCCGTAAAAAACACAAACACATGGAGGCTAAACAATATGTTACTAAATAACCAAGAAATCAAAGAGGAAATCAAAAAATACCTAGAGACAAATAACAATGAAAACACGAAGATCCAAAACCTATGGGATGCAGCAAAAGCAGTTCTAAGAGGGAAGTTGATAGCAATACAATCCTACCTCAAGAAACAACAAACATCTCAAATAAACGATCTAACATTACACCTAAAGGAACTAGAGAAAGAAGAACAAACAAAACCCAAAGTTAGTTGAAGGAAAGAAATCATAAAGATCAGAGCAAAAATAAATGAAATAGAAACAAAGAAAACAATAGTAAAGATCAATAAAACCAAAAGCTGGTTCTCTGAGGAGATAAACAAAATTGATAAACCATTAGCTAGACAAATCAAGAAAAAGAGGGAAAGGACTCAAATCATTAAAATTAGAAATGAAAAAGGAGAAGTTACAACAGACTGCAGAAATACAAAGCATCCTAAGAGACTACTACAAGCAACTCAATGCAATAAAATGGACAACCTGGAAGAAATGGACACATTCTTAGAAAGGTATAACCTTCCAAGACTGAACCAGGAAGAAATAGAAAATATGAACAGACCAATCAAAAGTAATGAAATTGAAACTGTGATTAAAAATCTTCCAACAAACAAAAGTCCAGGACCAGATGGCTTCACAGGTGAATTCTATCAAACATTTAGAGAAGAGCTAATACCCAGCCTTCTCAAACTCTTCCAAAAAATTGCAGAGGAAGGAAAACTTCCAAACTCATTCTATGAGGCCACCATCACCCTGATAACAAAACCAGACAAAGATACTACAAAAAAAAGAAAACTACAGACCATTATCACTGACGAATATAGATGCAAAAAACCTCAACAAAATACTAACAAACAGAATCCAACAACACATTAAAAGGATCATACACCATGATCAAGTGGGATTTATCCCAGGGATGAAAGGATTCTTCAATATATGAAAATCAATCAATGTGATACACCATATTAACAGATGGAAGAATAAAAACCATATGATCATCTCAATAGATGCAGTAAAAGCTTTTTACAAAATTCAACACCCATTTATGATAAAAAACTCTCCAGAAAGTGGCATAGAGGGAACTACTTCAACATAATAAAGGCCATATATGACAAATCCAGAGCAAACATCATTCTCAATGGTGAAAAACTGAAAGCATTTCCTCTATGATCAGGAACAAGACAAGGATGTCCACTCTCACTACTATTATTCAACATAGTTTTGGAAGTCCTAGCCACGGCAGTCAGGGAAGAAAAAGAAATAAAGGGAATACAAATTGGAAAAGAAGAAGTAAAACTCTCACTGTTTGCAGATGACATACTATACATAGAGAATCCTAAAGATGCTACCAGAAAACTACTAGAGCTAATCAATCAATTTGGTAAAGTTGCAGGATACAAAATTAATGCACAGAAATCTCTTGCATTGTTATACACTAACGATGAAAAATCTGAAAGAGAAATTAAGGAAACACTCCCATTTACCACTGCAACAAAAAGAATAAAATACCTAGGAATAAACCTACCTAGGGAGACAAAAGACCTGTATGCAGAAAACTATAAGACACTGATTAAAGAAATTAAAGATGATACCACAGATGGAGAGACATACCATGTTCTTGGATTGGAAGAATTAATATTGTGAAAATGACTATACTACCCAAAACCATCTACAGATTAAATGCAATCCCTATTAAATTACCAATGGCATTTTTTACAGAGCTAGAACAAAAAATCTTAAAATTTGTATGGAGACACAAAATACCCTGAATAGCCAAAGCAGTCTTGAGGGAAAAAAATGGAGCTGGAGGAATCAGACTCCCTGGCTTCAGATTATACTACAAAGCTACAGTAATCAAGACAGTATGGTACTGGCACAAAAACAGAAATATAGATCAATGGAACAGGATAGAATGCCCAGAGAAAAACCCACACACCTATGGTCAACTAATCTATGACAAAGGAGGCAAGGATATACAATGGAGAAAAGACAGCCTCTTCAATAAGTGGTGCTTGGTAAACTGGACAGCTACATGTAAAAGAATGAAATTAGAACACTCCCTAACACCATACACAAAAATAAACTCAAAAAAAAAAAAAAGAGAGAAAAACTTTAGCTAAAAGGAGCAAAGCTTCATATAAAAACACCTAACCTAATTTCCAATGTGATTTTTTTGTCTAATTTACCAATATATGTAATTTAAACAGTACCCTTGTAGTCACTCAGTGAACTGTATCCAGGATGCTATGCAAGGCATTTTACACGTATTATCTTATTAATAACCACAACTATGAGATTCACATTATCACTGTCTCTTCTATCAATGAGAAAACCAAGCCTCAAAGAGATTTTAAAAATTGCCCCAAATCATTCAGCAAGTAAATTGCATAATTGAGAAATGAATTCAAACTCAAGTGCATTTGCCTCCAAAGCTCTATTCACTGAGCACAGTTGCTGTGCTGGGCTTGTGTCCAGTTTGTCTGAGATACAAGCCACTCCCGTAAAGTCACAGACAGGACTGGAGTATCATTCAGGAAAGAGTTTTGTGAGGGCAAGGCAAAGAGAGGGGCCTTGTGGTTAAGTAAGTTTGGGCAATGCAGCCTCCTCCTCCCCACTGAAAACTCAGACAGTGTTTTAATTAGCTGAAACCATGGCTTTAACATGCTCAGAGGGGCTCTTCAATAAAAAGAGAACCCTGTTTGTATGTGTGCTTAGGAAGCATGATACTAACAATAAGAAAGAACCACAGAAGGTTCATTCTCAAGGTCAGCACACAAGGATCACACACAGTTGGGGAAGCATTTGTGTATATTTCACTGCTCATTAAAAATAAACTTATTGGGCTTCCCTGGTGGCGCAGTGGTTGAGAGTCTGCCTGCCGATGCAGGGGACACGGGTTCATGCCCCGGTCCGGGAAGATCCCACATGCCGCGGAGCGGCTGGGCCCGTGGGCCATGGCCGCTGAGCCTGCGCGTCCGGAGCCTGTGCTCCGCAACGGGAGAGGCCACAACAGTGAGAGGCCCGCATACCACAAAAAATAAATAAATAAATAAATAAATAAATAAATAAATAAACTTATTGTGGGACTTCCCTAGTGGTCCAGTGGTAAAGCCTTCCAATGCAGGGGACGCTGGTACGATCCTGGTCAGGAAACTAAGATCCAACATGCTGCAGGGCAACTGAGCCAGTGCACCTCAACTAGAGAGAGAAAACCCGCATGCCACAACTAGAGAGAAGCCCGTGCGCTGCAACAAAGAGCCCACGTGCTGCAACGAAAGAGCCTGCATACCACAATGAAGATCCCACCGTGCCACAACTAAGACCCCATGCAGCCAAAAATAATACATACATACATACATAAATAAACCTGTTGAAGTTTGTTTAATCCAGTAAGGATTTTATTTTATTTTATCTTATTTTATTTTGGCTGGGTTGGGTCTTCGTTTGCTGTGTGCGAGTGGGTGCTACCCTTTGTTGTGATGCGCGGGCTTCTTATTGCGGTGGCTTCTCTTTTTGTGGCACACAAGCTGTAGGCGTATGGGCTTCAGTAGTTGCAGCACGTGGGCTCCATAGTTGTGGCACATGGGCCCTAGAGCGCAGGCTCAGTAGTTGTGGCACTTAGTTGCTCTGCGGCATGTGGGATATTCCTGGACCAGGGATCGAACCTGTGTCCCCTGCACTGGCAGGCGAATTCTTAACCACTGCGCCACCTGGCAAGTCCCCAGGTTTTGTTTTCAAATTTATCTCTCTGTGGCAGTTTTGCTCTCACTTGGGGAAAGACTGGATGGACACACAATGTTAGAGAAAATGCTGCATTTAGAATGAAGAGCAAACTGGCTGGAGTGACAATTTTTTCTACATTATGGGTTGGTACCTACCCTAGGGGCTGACATTTTCATCATCGACCTTGATCCAGACACTACATTTGAACGAGCTCCCACCAAGGAAGGTGGGTGTGGATTCAAAAAGAGTGACTAAAACAGGGTGTAATTTTTTCTTTGATTTTAAATATGTATCTACCCAGTGCATATGACAGTTAAAATTATTTTTGGTAACTATTTATGATTGTGACTTCCCCACATTAATGCTGGAAACAGATCTGGATTAAATCAAACAGCTGATCAGTTCCATCTCTCCCCTCCTCCCAAGATTTGCAAAAAGGTTTTTAATTAACACAAAATAATTTTTACTTTTGAATTCATATATCAAGCCCGTGGCAAAATTTTAGTGCTGGTTTATGGGTCATCTATTTCTCTTGAAGAACTGCATTCTGAGAGTGGCATTGACTCAAATCCTGCTAGAATACTGAAATTACAGGTCTTATATAAGAGGTGAGGCGACAGAAAAGATTTTTCAAGGATGAGTTAACATTTGATAATAATTCACATTTATGGCAGGGGATACAAACCCCAAAGGGTTTATAGAATAAGGGAGGGAGAAGCATGTAACACTATAATATGGAAAGGGCCACAAACAGGACATAGCCACTCAGGGCCACTCCAGGCGAGAGGGTGAGGTCAGGAGGCCCAGGCTGTGTCCTGAAGGCTGGGCTCCAGCCAGGAGAGGAAGAAAGTGTGTGTTGGAGGGACGCTTCCAAGAGCAGGAAGAGCGTGACCCGAGGCAGGGGGGCATGAAAGAGCCTGCATAATATTTCTGAGGGAGGAGGAAGTGATGGGGGAGGTATGAGGGATCCCCACAATCATGGCCCTGCCCAGAGTGGAGCAATGCCAGCCCCAACTCTGCCAACAACATGGGAAAGCAGGGAACTGGCTGAGCCTCAGTTTCCACATCTGTGCAAGGGCAACGGCCTCAGTTTCCACATCTGTGCAAGGGCAACGGCAACATGAAAGGCCACTCATGTGAGTGCAGCACACCAAGCACATGTAAAGAATGAAAATTAGTATGCTGTCTCAGCTTCAGATTTCTCAAAGAAGCCAAGATGGTAGTATTTCAGAGGCTGAAAAGCAGCACCTAATTTCTTCTTGGCATTTTTCTTTCCAACATCTTTGAAATCTGAGTGTTAAGTCTCTACATTTTTTTTCCCCATTAGGACTCAACAAAGCTATTTTCATTTTGGGTGGGACCTATTTGATTTTTACCCCCTTGGTTCCTAAAGGATCTTGTGGAGTTGTTTGTATGCTGAAGTTTTAGCCTGTGGGTAGGTGATGGGAAGCAGATTGCATTTTGTAAACACGGCCTCAGCCATATCTTCTATCTCACGTGCTCTTCCGCAGTGTGGCCCTGCCTCTCCCATCATCTTGGTCCCCTGGAATCTGAGCGTTGCTTGATCACTAGAATGAGGCAGAGTTGATTCTGGGGTTTCTGCCTGGGTTGCTCAGCATGCACATTCTTTGGAGCTCCCTCTGGGAACCGAGCCACCATGCTGGGAGAAGCCCAAGCTCTTTGGAGAGGCCATGTGGATGTGTTCCCGTCAATAGCTCCAGCTGGGCTGACAGTAGCTTTAAAAGGCCAGCCGGGAGATTGGTTTAAGATGGTGGAGTGGAAGGATGTGCACTCACTCCCTCTGGCAAGAGCACTGGAATCACAACTAACTGCTGAACAATCATTGACAGAAAGACACTGGAACTCACCAAAAAAGATACCCCACATCCAAAGACAAAGGAGAAGCCAAAATGAGATGGTAGGAGGGGCGCAATCACAATAAAATAACATCCCACAACTGCTGGGTGGGTGACTCACTAACTGAAAAACACTTATACCATGGAAGTCCACCCACTGGAGTGAAGGTTCTGAGCCCCACGTCACGCTTCCCAATTTGAAGGTCCAGCAACGGGAGGAGGAATTCCTAGAGAAACAGACTTTGAACGCTAATGGGATTTGATTGTAGGACTTCTACAGGACTGGGGGAAACAGAGACTCCACTCTTGGAGGGCACACACAAAGTAGTGTGTGCATCAGGACCCAGGGGAAGGAGCAGTGACCCTATAGAAGACTGAACCAGACCTACCTGCTAGTGTTGGAGGGTCGCCTGCAGAGGTGGCAGGGGTGGCTGTGGCTCACCATGGGGACAAGGACACTGACAGCAGAAGTTCTGGGAAGTACTCCTTGGCGTGAGTCCTCCCACAGTCCACCATTAGCCCCACCAAAGAGCCGGCTAGGCTCCAGTGTTGGGTCGCCTCAGGCCAAAGAACCAACAGGGATGGAACCCAGCCCCACCCATCAGCAGACAAGCAGATTAAAGTTTTACTGAGCTCTGTCCACCACAGAAACACCCAGCTCTACCCACCACCAGTCCCTCCCATCAGGAAACTTGCACAAGGCTCTTAGATAGACTTATCCACCAGAGGACGGACATCAGAAGCAAGAAGGACTACAATCCTGCAGCCTGTGAGGAAAAAAAAAACACATTCACAGAGAGATAGACAAGATAAAAAGGCAGAGGGCTAAGTACCAGATGAAGGAACAAGACAAAATCCCAGAAACACAACTAAATGAAGTGGAGATGGGCAACTTTCCAGAAAAAGAATTCAGAATAATGATGGTGAAATGTTTCTTGTAAACAAGAAATGTTTAACAGAGATCTAGAAGAATTAAAGAACAAACACCTAGAAAAATTAAAGAACAAACAAACAGAGATGAACAATACAATAACAGAAGTGAAAAATACACTAGAAGCAATCAGCAGCAGAATAACTGAGGTAGAAGAATGGATAAGTGACCTGGAAGACAGACTGGTGGAATTCACTGCCACGGAACAGAATAGAGAAAAAAGAATGAAAAGAAATGAAGACAGCCTAAGAGACCTCTGGGACAACATTAAATGCAATAACATTCACATTATAGGGGTCCCAGAAGGAGAAGAGAGGGAGAGAAAGGACCCAAGAAAATATTTGAAGAGGTAGAGTAGAAAACTGCCTTAACATGGGAAAGAAAATAGCCACCCAAGTCCAGGAAGCGCAGAGAGTCCCAGGCAAGATAAACTCAAGGAGAAACATGCTGAGACACATAGTAGTCAAACTGACAGCAATTAAAGACAAAGAAAAATTATTGAAAGCAGCAAGGGAAAAATGACAAATAACATACAAGGGAACTCCCATAACATTAAAAGCTGATTTCTCAGCAGAAACTCTACAAGCCAGAAGGGACTGGCATGATATACTTAAAGTGATGAAAGGGAAGAACCTACAACCAAGATTACTCCACCCAGCAAGGATCTCATTCAGATTCAACAGAGAAGTCAAAAGCTTTACAGACAAGCAAAAGCTAAGAGAATTCAGCACCACCAAACCAGCTCTACAACAAATGCTAAAGGAACTTCTCTAAGTGGGAAACACAAGAGAAGAAAAGGACCTGCAAAAACAAACCCAAAACAATTAAGAAAATGGTAATAGGAACATACATATCAATAATTACCTTAAACGTGAATGGATTAAAAGCTCCAACCAAAAGACACAGGCTTGCTGAATGGATACAAAAACAAGACCCATATATATGCTGTCTACAAGAGACCCACTTCAGACCTAGGGACACATACAGACTGAAAGTGAGGGGATGGAAAAAGATATTCCATGCAAATGGAAATCAAAAGAAAGCTGGAGTAGCAATACTCATATCAGATAAAATACACTTTAAAATACAGAATGTTACAAGAGACAAGGAAGGACACTCCATAATTAATGATCAAGTGATCAATCCAAAAAGAAGATATAACAATTATAAATATTATGTACCCAACATAGGAGCACCTCAATACATTAGGCAACTGCTAACAGCTATAAAAGAGGAAATTGACAGTAACACAATAATACTGGGGGACTATAACACCTCGCTTAACACCAATGGACAGATCATCAGAACAGAAATTTAATAAGGAAACACAAGTTTTAAATGACACAATAGACCAGCTAGATTTAATTGATATTAATAGGACCTTCCATCCAAAAAGAGCAGATTACACTTTCTTCTCAAGTGCACACAGAACATTCTCCAGGATAGATAACATCTTGGGTCACAAATCTAGCCTCAGTAAATTTAAGAAAACTGAAATCATATCAAGCATCTTTCTGACCACAATGCTATGAGATTAGGTATCAATTACAGGGAAAACAACATAAAAAACACAAACACATGGACGCTAAAAAATATGTTACTCAGGCTTCCCTGGTGGTGCAGTGGTTGAGAGTCCGCCTGCCAATGCACGGGACATGGGTTCGTGCCCCGGTCTGGGACGATCCCACATGCCGCGGAGCGGATGGGCCCGTGAGCCATGGCCGCTAAGCCTGTGCGTCCGGAGCCTGTGCTCCACAACGGGAGAGGCCACAACACTGAGAGGCCCACGTACCGAAAATAACAAACAAACAAAAAAATGTTACTAAGTAACGAAGAGATCATTGAAGAAATCAAAGAGGAAATCAAAAATTACCTAGAGACCAGTTACAACGAAAACACAATGACCCAAAACCTATCGGATGCAGCAAAAGCAGTTCTAAGAAGGAAGTTTATAGCAATACAAGCCTATCTCAAGAAACAAGAAAAATCTCTAATAAACAATCTAACCTTACACCTAAAGGAACTAGAGAAAGAAGAACAAACAAAACCCAAAGTTAGAGAAAGGAAAGAAATCATAAAGATCAGAGCAGAAATAAATGAAATAGAAACAAAGAAAACAATAGCAAAGATCAATAAAACTAAAAGCTGGTTCTTCAAGAAGATAAACAAAATTGATAAATCATTAGCTAGACAAATCAAGAAAAGGAGGGAGAGGACTCAAATCAATAAAATTAGAAATGAAAAAGGAGAAGTTACAACAGACACCACTGAGATACAAAATACCCTAAGAGACTACTACAAGCAACTCTATGCCAATAAAATGGACAACCTGGAGGAAATGCACAAATCCTTAGAAAGGTATAAACTTCCAAGACAGACCAGGAAGAAATAGAAAATATGAGCAGAGCAGTCACAAGTAATGAAATTGAAACTGTGATTAAAAATCTTCCAACAAACAAAAGTCCAGGATCAGATGGCTTCACAGGTGAATTCTAACAAGCATTTAGAGAAGAGTTAACACTCATCCTTCTCAAACTCTTCCAAAATATAGCAGAGGGAGGAACACTCCCAAACTCATTCTACGAGGCCACCATCACCCTGATACCAAAAGCAGACAAAGATGTCATAAAGAAAGAAAACTACAGGCCAATATCTCTGATGAACATAGATGCAAAAATCCTCAACAAAATACTAGCAAAGAGAATCCAACAGCACATTAAAAGGATCATACACCATGATCAAGTGGGGTTTATCCCAGGAATGCAAGGATTCTTCAATATATGTAAATCAATCAATGTGATACATCATATTAACAAATTGAAGGATGAAAACCATATGATCACGACAATAGTTGCAGAAAAAGCTTTTGACAAAATTCAACACCGATTTATGATAAAAACCCTCCAGAAAGTAGGCATAGAGGAAACTTACCTCAACATAATAAAGGCCATATATGACAAACCCACAGCCAACACCATTCTCAATGGTGAAAAACTGAAACCATTTACCCTAAGATCAGGAATAAGTCAAGGTGGTCCACTCTTACCACTATTATTCAACATAGTTTTGGGAGTTTTAGACATAGCAATCAGAGAAGAAAAAGAAATAAAAGGAATCCAAATCAGAAAAGAAGAAATAAAACTGTCACTGTTTGCAGATGACATGACACTATACATAGAGAATCCTAAAGATGCTACCAGAAAACTACCAGAGCTAATCAATGAATTTGGTAAAGTAGCAGGATACAAAATTAATGCACAGAAATCTCTTGCATTGTTATACACTAATGATGAAGAATCTGAAAGAGAAATTGAGGAAACACTCCCATTTATCATTGCAACAAAAAGAGTAAAATACCTAGGAATAAACCTACCTAGGGAGACAAAAGACCTGTATGCAGATAACTATAAGACACTGATGAAAGAAATTAAAGATGATACCACAGATGGAGAGATATACCATGTTCTTGGATTGGAAGAATCAACATTGTTAAAATGACTATACTACCGAAAGCAATCTACAGATTCATTGCAATCCCTATCGAACTACCAATAGCATTTTTCAGAGAACTGGGACAAAAAATTTCATGATTTGTATGGAAACACCAAAGACCCAAAAAAGTCAAAGTAATCTTGAGAAAGAAAAACGGAGTGGGAGGAATCAGGCTCCCTGACTTCAGACTATACTACAAAGCTACAGTAATCAAGACAGTATGGTACTGACAGAAAAATACACATCAGTGGGTCAGGATAGAAAGCCCAGAGATTACCCATGCACATATGGTTACCTTATCTTTGATAAAGGAGGTAAGAATATACAATGGATAAAAGACAGTCTTTTCAATAAGTGGTGCTTCAAAAACTGGACAGCTACATGTAAAAGAATGAAATTAGAACACTCCCTAACACCATACATGAAAATAAACTCAAAATGGATTAGAGACCTAAATGTAAGACTGGACACGATAAAGGTCTTAGAGGAAAACATAGGAAGAACACTCTTTGACATAAATTACAACAGGATCTCTTTTGATCCACCTCCTAGAGTAATGGAAATAAAAACAAAAATAAACAAATGGGACCTAATGAAACTTAAAAGCTTTTGCACAGCAAAGTAAACTACAAATAAGATGAAAAGACAACCCTCAGAATGGGAGAAAATATTTGCAAGTGAATCAATGGACAAAGGTTTAATCTACAAATTATACAAACAGCTCATGCAGCTCAATATTAAGAAAACAAACAACCCAATCCAGAAATGGGCAGAAGACCTAAATAGACATTTCTCCAAAGAAGACATACAGATTGCCAACAAACACATGAAAGAATGCTCAACATCACTAATCATTAGAGAAATGCAAATCAAAACTACAGTGAGGTATTGCCTCACACCAGTCAGAATGGGCATCATCAGAAAATCTGCAAACAACAAACGCTGGAGAGGGTGTGGAGAAAAGGGAACCCTCTTGCACTGTTGGTGGGAATGTAAATTGATACAGCCACTATGGAGAACAGTATGGAGGTTCCTTAAAAAGTAAAAATAGAATTACCATATGACCCAGCAACCCCACTACTGGGCATATACCCAGAGAAAACCATAATTCAAAAAGACACATGCACCCCAATGTTCATTGCAGCACTATTTACAATAGCCAGGTCATGGAAGCAACCTAAATGCCCATCGACAGACGAATGGATAAAGAAGATGTGGTACATATGTACGATGCAATATTACTCAGCCATAAAAAGGAACGAAATTGGGCATTTGTAGCAACGTGGATGGATCTGGAGAGTGTCATACAGAGTGAAGTAAGTCAGAAAGAGAAAAACAAATATCGTATATTAACGCATATATGTGGAAGCTAGAAAAATGGTACAGATGAACTGGTTTGCAGGGCAGAAATAGAGACACAGATGTAGAGAACAAACGTATGGACACCAAGGGGGGAAAGTTGGGGGGGGTGTGATGAATTGGGAGATTGGGATTGACATGTATACACTAATATGTATAAAATCGATAACTAAGAAGAACCTGCTGTATAAATAAATAAGTTAAATTAAATTTAAAAATTCAAAAAAAAAAAAAAAAAAGGCCAGCCAGGTGAGTCTTCAGATGGCTCAAGCCCCAGCCAACGTCTTAGTGCTACCATGTGAGAGACCCCAAGCAAGAACACTCAAGCAACGCACAGAAGCATGAGCTCATAAAAAATTGTTGTTTCAAGCTATCAAGTTTTGGGGTGTTTGTTCCACAGCAATGGATAAGTGGAACAGCCACTATTTTTGTTTTTTAAACAGATGACCCCAGAAGCTACATGAAGAAAGGATTCAGTACAGAAGGTGAGGCGCCAGAAGGTGACCAGTGCTGCTGACGAGCCTAAAGGGAGAGCCTGGGAAAGGAGTGAGAGTGTCCAGACCATTCTGAACGCAGGTCCCCCTGGGGTGGGGTAGGGCCTCCCACAAACAGCCCCCTCGTTACATCAGCACGTGTGGCCTCACTTTTCAGGTTCTTTGCTTCTCATCTTGGCAGCAATTCCCCCTCTTTCAAGAAAAATGCTGCATCACTTACGAGGGACCTCTGTGCCAGAACCCCAAACCGATGACAACAAAACCCAAAGATCTCCCTGAAATGCTTTCGCAGATGTCTGCCTGAGCTGTGCTCATCTCCAACCTACCTTTCCCAGTCTCTCTGGTGAAGCAGGTCTCCACTCTGGGAAACACACAAGAACCAAACTCTCCAGCAGGACCCAGTAAACATATGACTGCTAATCTCCATCCTGACTGCTCTGAACGTCCAGGGCCTACCCCTAGTGACATCACCTGGAGGGGTCTCTGGTGAAGAGGAAGCACTTTGTCCTCGTTCAGTGGAAACCTCCCCTTCCATCCTAACCCACCGGCTGTGCAGATTTCAGAATATGATGATGGCTAGCTCAGTATGGGAACCTGGTACTTCAGCACCAAGTTAAATTCCCTTGGAATGTTTCCACGGTGCAGCCCACACTTGGAAACTGCTCTCTTTCTGCCTTTTGAGAAGCTAGCTACATGTGACAGCAAGCGAAACCACTTTTTTTTTTTTTTTTTTTGCTGTACATGGGCCTCTCACCATCGTGGCCTCTCCCGTGCAGGGCACGGGCTCCGGACGCGCAGGCTCAGCGGCCATGGCTCACGGGCCCAGCTGCTCCGCGGCATGTGGGTTCTTCCCGGACCGGGGCATGAACTCGTGTCCCCTGCATCGGCAGGCGGACTCTCAATCACTGCGCCACCAGGGAAGCCCGCGAAACCACTTTTTACAAAAAAACAAAACTGGTGATTTATCACTATTATTAAAAAAAAAACAACCCTCCAAAAATTATTTTGAACTGCTGCCACGGGTCAGTTAAAATGGCACATGATCTGGAGAACAACAGTTCCCCCACCAGTGAGAAAACAGAGCAGGTTGCCAGGGTACCAACAGGGAGAAGCAGAGTTTGCCAAGGGGATAAACAGCAGCACGTCACCCCAGGAACCGGGACAACACACGCAAGTCAGGAGTGAGATGCAGAACGTAAGTGCTGCCGGAGGGTATGCTGGGAGCCACATACTGGGCAGAGGAGCTCGGACCAGAGGCCACCCCGTTGGGGAGAGCATCCTCCCAGAAGACAGGACACAGAGAAGTCCAGGAGAACAGGGCAAGACCCAGGACCCATGGCAAGGGCAGGCAAGGGTCTCACTTCCCACCCAAGTGTGGTGCTGCCAGTGGGTCAGAGAAACCAAATACGCCGAGTATCGGGTGGCTAGAGCAGCCTCATTATAATTAAGAAATTAGCAAACCAGAGCAGGTGAAGACTCAGAAATAAGGAAGATCAGAAAGAGGGCAGTGGATATCTTTGTTCACTCCACTGGTCCCCAGGATACCTCTTTGGAGGGGGAAGGTCTGAGATCCATCTGGAAGAGCATTTCCCAGAGTGGGTTCTCTGGAGCTCGTATCTGGGATTAGCAGATGCAAACTATTACATATAGGGTGGATAAACAATAAGGTCCTACTGCATGGCACAGCACACTATATTCAGTATCCTGTGATAAACCATTATAGAAAAGAACATGAAAAAGAATATATATGTATAACTGAGTCACTTTGCTGTGCAGCGGAAATTAACACAATATTGTAAATCAACTATACTTCAATAAAATTTAAAAAAAAAGGCTACTTGGAGAAAGAGTTTCATGGCTAAGCACTTTTAGGGAAAACTGGGTCAACAGAGTCACAACAGGCCTCTGTTGTGAAGGACCCAGCAGGCGGGGCACAGGATTCAGCGCTGCAGCAGGTTGGAGGGTGCCGTTCACCACTTTTTTGTCGTGAAGTCCAGTTTTCTAATAGAAGTTTGCTTTGTTCCTCTCTCCTGGTTAATGGTCAGCTTCTTAAGAGCTGGGACTAGACTTAGAGAAGGAACTTATGGTTACCGGGGGGAAGGATGGGGGAAGGGATATTTAGGGAGTTTGGGACTGATGTACGCACTGCTATATTTAAAATGGATGACCAACAAGGACCTGCTATATAGTACGGGGAACTCTGCTCAATGTTATGTGGCAGCCTGGATGGGAGAGGAGCTTGGGGGAGAACAGATACATGTGTATGTATGGCTGAGTCCCTTTGCTGTGCACCCGAAACTATCACAACACGGTTAATCGGCTACACTCCAATATAAAATAAAAAGGTTAAAAAAAAGAGCTGGGACTGACTCTGAATGCACCGTTTCCTTTTCCTTTTCAATCAAGAGCTGCATTTTGAGGTGTTTCCTAAGGCACGATATCAGTCACAGGCCTGGGTGGAGCTGAGTGCAGAGCTCGATGGAGGTGTCCATGGGGGTCCAGACCCTTTTGGGGCTCTGGCCTATTAGAAGGGTGGGGACCATCCGAGTCACGCCTGGGAGAGGAGGCCACCTGCTGCCTCGGACCTGGGGCTCCCCGGCCTCCTTCTGGCTGCTGGTCTGGGTTGCTCACAGGAGACAGGCAAACGCATGATGGCCTCGGTCCTAACAGAAGCCCAGTGCCACTGGAGACCAGCAGGGAATTTTGTGTTTTCCTTTTCTTTCAGACTGTCAGTTGGGTTGGGTATTTACCGTGGCAACTGAGAACAGGCTGAGTAGGTGTGGAGAGTGGGAGCTCCAAGGCAGAGCGCAGTGATACTTGCTGGATGGTTTACAGGTGACGTGTGGAGCCCTTGCCGCCGCCTTGGACCGTGAGCACCAGCCCTGAGAGGAGTGTGGTGGTGGAAAGGAGCCTGGATCCTGTGGAGCCCTTAAAGTGAGTCCTGAATGGCCTCCCCCAGCACTTGATTTTCAGGAGCCTTAGAAAAAACCTCTTGTTCTGGGTGCAGTTCCTTCAGTTTGCATTACTCATGCCTAATCATCTTGCCTGATTCAGATCCGGTCTGTGACTTAAGGAACTTACAACCCACAGGGATTAACAAGACTTTATACATTTCTCTATGACAGAGCTGCGCGTGCTACGTGATGGAGGTGTGCAGAGCAGGTGCGTGCCCTGCTCTAGCTGAGGGCTGAGGGGAGCTTTATCCACTGCTGAGCACCACTCCTGGTACCGAACTCAGAGCACAGACATGGTGTTTGAGAGCTGTTTGGTTTTGTTTTTAAAACCAAAAGGGAAAGGAAAGAAGAAAACAAGTACTGGAAAAGTGTCATTTAATACAATCTAAACAATGCTCCAATGGACCAGACAAAACAAACAGCAATACTCCAAATGTTTTCTCCAAATAGTAAGTCCCACATCGGAACCAGGATTGCTCGTGGATCCAGTTTTATGGAGAGTCAAATGCCTTTACAGACAGGGCATCACTCCAGGGTCAGCTCGCCCATTTAATGAATGGTGACCACATCGGGGGACTGGCGACTGGGGCTTCCTGCCCCAGACAGCTGGAGCTGCAGGGGGCCCTCCGGTTGTCCCATCGAGACTCAGAGGGGTCCGTCCCTTGTTTGATCACTCCAACCTCAGCAACCTACCCCCTGGGCCAATCCCATTATTTGATCATCCTGACTTTGTCATGTAATCCCCTTCTAGCTATTGGACTAAAGGTAACTGGGCCATAAGGTACGATCTGTTCTTAACTCAGCAAGCCGTTCTCAGGGGAAAAAAACAAAAAGGGAGCAGGAGGTTCATATAACTTCACAGGGAGAGAGAAGACAAACGAGGAGCTGAGCTGAAGTTCCTTATGTCTCAGCCAGAGAGAAAGATTCGTGCAAGGTGCTAGGGTTCAAGATGAGGGAACACGCTCCAGGGAACGAGAAAGGACCAGTTCCGCAATCTGATGGGTATGGGTTGTAAGTGCGCAAATACTGTATTGAGTTGCATAGACTAAATGTAACTTATAGGAACTGTGGGATGACCCCCGCCCTCCCATATGTACTCTGCCCAGTTCTGGAGCATTCGAGGTGCTGAACAAAGATGTTTGACTATTTTCATGTCTTCCCTCTCAGTTTAGGTAGAAATACTACTTGCCTGCGTGTTTTCACGAGCAGGTTTGGGACCCTCTGTCACACTTTGTCATGGGAAGAATCAGCTCTATCTTATTCCAGGAAGTCGAGTCTATATTAGTGAAGAGTTTGGACTTGAGTGACTTGACAGAAATTCAAATACGCTTGGCATTACACGGCTTTTAGTGCGGCCATAGACCGATGCTCTTTGGAGACACTGCTCACGAGCCTGTCTGGCTCTGGACACTGAATACAGCTGGGGCAGTGGCTTCCTGAGGGTTTGCCTTCTCTGGGGCAGCAGAAGTCGCAGGCCCAGGTCTCAATGAGGCAGCCAATTGCTGTCTGGCCATCAGCCTAGCTGGGAGGAGTCCTTTCACAGCGCTCTTGGCCAAGCCCTTTCCCATGATGTCTGTGGACCTGTCACCTTGGCTCTGAATCAGGAGGGGACTCACCTCCCGGAGGAAGTCTGGGGAGAGGAGAAAACAGGTAGAGGACCGAGGGGGTCACTTCAGGCCAGGCAAGGAGAGGCTGGCAGGGAAATTCACTGCTGGAGTTACCTGAAGAGAGAGCCACGCAGATAAAACTGAAAGATGATAAGTTAAAGAGAAACCAGAGCTCCCGGGAAGGCTGAGTATTCCCTCAATGGAAGCAGAACTCCCTGGAAGCCCGCCACGTGGGCTGACCTCACCCCTGCGCCCCGACCAGAGCAAACATGAAGCTTATCGCTGGAGGCCGGGAGGGCTGTAAACAGCCCAGCCCAGAGCCCGAACACACGGATGACGTTTCTTCTCCCGGGAAGGGAGACTTCTGAGGAGCAGGTGCCCCTTAGCAGGTCTTAGGTCAAACATAAAAGAAAATGAAAAATAATTCACGTGTATGAGGTATGAAAGTGATTCTTCCCGAAGCAGAGGCTTCAAACCCCAAGGCGTTTTCGTGACATGTCGCTTCCTAAGCAAATGTGGAACCTGCATTCAGGGAGACTCAGAGTGATCGTGCGCAGGGGCTTCAGAAGCTGTGTCTGCTGGAAACTTCTGGAACGGCCCCTGAAGAGGTGCAGGTGAGAAACCCTTCTCCCACTTCCTCATCTGCAGTGTGGGGCACTGAGGGGCTCTGCGACCCCACCCCCGCCCCACTGATGGCCTTGGACTCCACAGAGCTGAGTGAGGCTGCCGGAACACCTCCCCGGAAGGTCTACACTGTCTTGTCACCCGATCAAGAGCCTGTGCTTATCTGCAGTTTCGTAGAAACACCTGGGCCAGGCTACTTGCTTTCAAGATCCACAACTTCGGGCTTCCCTGGTGGCGCAGTGGTTGAGAATCTGCCTGCTAATGCAGGGGACACGGGTTCGAGCCCTGGTCTGGGAAGATCCCACACGCCACGGAGCAACTAGGCCTGTGAGCCACAACTACTGAGCCTGCGCGTCTGGAGCCTGTGCTCCACAACAAGAGAGGCCGCGATAGTGAGAGGCCCGCACACTGTGATGAAGAGTGGCCCCCGCTTGCCACAACTAGAGAAAGCCCTCGCACAGAAACAAAGACCCAACACAGCCAAAAATAAATAAATAAACAAATGTGGGGTTTAAAAGAAAAAAAAGAATATTAAAAAAAAAAAAGATCCACAACTTCCGGGCAGGTAATGAGGCCAAAGGAAACACGGCTATAGGCCTGGAGCAGTGGACAATCTAACGGGAATAAATACACTCGTGATGCCCTAGGCGGGCTCACCAGAGGTTACGTGCAACACTCCAGGCCACTTGTTTAGGCCTTACGGTCTAGGGGCTGACTTCTGGGGGTTCTAGAGCAACTTGAGAAGGGAGAGCAGCTGGACTCAAGTGTGGCTAGGTGGCTTCATGGTGACAGTGGCTGTAGAAGTCCAATATACACAATTTGGAATTAACTTTCCACTTAACAGGCAAGTGAATGGCACAAAAGTAGAACCCATTTTTCTAGCTACTCTGTGACCTGTTAGGCAACCATGAGAGATACACCACTATTTATGACATTTAGAACCACGAAGAAGTAACACTAGAAGAATCGTCTATTATAGAGTCTGAATTTTAATCCCCTTCACAGTGATCTACCAATATATTAACTTCTAAAATATTGTTTATATCACATTTGTATATAAGATCCTTCCTGAAAACTGACACCACTACTGATTACCAAGAGACCAACATGTTGCATTCAGTACAATTTTGGAATTAATACATGTTGACTCAATCACCTTACAGGTCACCCTAAATTTATATGCTGACTACTTAACTGTTTAAATTGTTTCCACTGACCTTCTGGACATGGAACAGTTGTTCCAGTATTTTAAAATATCACACAAGATGTCTCATCATTAGCTTTAGGAACTTCCTGGCCCTAGGCAGTCCATGTGCATTTACTTTTCTCCAAAATTTACTGGGCTCCAGCCTTGTGCTAGGTCCCAACTGGCCCCCCAGGAGCTGTCCACCTGCCTTAGAAGCTGTCAAAGGGGCAATCAGTGCATTTGATCTTGTACATTCATTTAAAAAGCAAAGGTGTATTACAGTTCTCATAGGGCTATTGACAATTCTCTGAATTCCCCCAGTCTCCTTGGGGCTAAGATCTCCTTAGGGCCAAGTGCTTCTCCCAAGCAGTTGCCTTAGGCTATAACTTTAGGTAACTGGGTAAATCCCCTAACTGAAGCACAATCTAAAGATTTTTTAAATAAGAATTGCTCATAGTCATTAAGCAATTTGTAACTGGCCCCTGAAAGGCCAATGCAATTTGCAAACTCCATGAGGTCAGATTTCTGAAGAAGGGAAAATGAGGAGGTTAGGTTCATGCTCTCATATGTACCCAACAGGAACCCTAAATGAGCTAAGATTTGGGGGAAAAAAACCCTCAAAAACTTAACAGACGATGGATAGAAAAGGGCTACAAACGGCTGGTCAGAGTCGACGGTGTAATAGACATGTAGGAAACAAAATTAATTCTCTTAAGCTTTCATTTTTTTCATGTATGAGGTCAACGGTCAATGGTCTTCCCTTAGGGAAAACACTGGTAAAGTGGAACCGAAGCTTGAGTTTAGAAAAGACATGGTAAAAGATTGTCTGGCTTGACAAATAAAAGAAATTCCAATCCACAGGTCTGGGAAAGTTAAACCTCAGTGTGGCAGAAGCAATCTCTATTGCTGGTAATCTCGGACAAATGTTAAGGAGTGATGCTGAACTGATGTTCAAAAGAGGACCCACTCCCTACCTAAGATCAATTAGCTTGTTATTAGTACCCAGCAAAAACTGAGGATCAGTTATCGTTCAGATGAATTAAAAACAGCAAGTGATCAATAGCATAACCAGCAAGAACTTTCCCACTGTCCCAACTGGGTTCTAAGACAAGCAGAAATGGGAAATGCTACAGACAAGAAAATGTTTTGATTTCAGCAGGGCCTGTGACATAATTTTTCATGACATTTTTGTAGCTGAAATGGTGAATCACCATGTGGCGGATTTTGGCAGGCCATAAGACTCTCGAGTTTAGCGCTGTTCTAGACATTTTTCAGAGTATCAGATGAAAGCATACTTACCACATTTTAAAATAACTAGTCTAAAAGTAATGGCTGTATTTACTGACAGAACCTAGAGTCTAAATTATCCCAACAGGCTGAATAATAAAATTCGTAAGAGAAATAGATATCCCTAAAGTTAAGTTCAAGGAAATGAACCTCACGGGACAGCAGTTCTTATAGAAAACAGACGATGGTTCTATCTGACCACACATGACACAAGCACAGTGTAACCTCACTGTCCATACCATGCACTTGGTCCCAGTGTGCTGAAGGGGTGCATTGCTCCTGCTCTCAGCGCAAGCCTGGGCCTCATGCTGGGCACTTGCACTTGGTAGGAAAGATGCTGGCAGTGTAGGTGGCAGTCGGGGGAGGACAAGGACAATATGGAGGTTTTGCTTCTGGTCATAAGAACTGTCACTATCTGAAAAGCTGTCAAGAGGAATCAGGCCATCAGCCAAGAATGAGTGGGAGGTTGGACGATGGTCTCTTAAATTCCTTCCAACCTTAAGATGCTCTGTTTCTAGGGGTTGCAGAAATCAAGACTCTGGCTTGCTATACTCCTCACTTAACTAAAAGAAAACATATTATTGAGTATACCTGAAATCCTATGACACTATTTTTTCTTCACGCATTTTCTGAATCTCTGTTATATTAATGATCTTCCCAGACTGAAACTCAAAATCAAATCCATATTTCCATCAACTTCTCTAGACTCTCTTTGGAAATACATTTTATGCATCTGCACCTTGAGATTAACTCTCCAAAGTGACAGACAGTATTAACAACCTGAGTGGAAATGCATTGCGGGGAGGGAAGAGAGCTCAGCCAGGAGGCAGCTGACCCCACTCTCCCATCTAGCAACAGTGGGAACGCTGATACTTTAGTACCCTTCCTGAGCCTTAGCATGGTCATTTGGGAAATTAAAAAACACACACACACAACTGAGATTAAAGATGCTTAGCTTATAGGACTGTTGTAAGACTAAAAAGAAGTAAAAAGATGTGATTGTGTTTTATACACTCCATACTATCACACAAATACAGTGTTAATAATTGGAAATATTTAAGTGATATCACAGCTGGGAATAAAACCTCTGTGTCCATGTCCAAAGATCCCTAATAAGTTCAGGTCAGTCTCTAATAGGGGATGACAAGGGAAGGAAAGAATTCTTTTAAGCAGGATTTAGAAACAGCCCATTCGAGTCTTCCAAAATGAAAACTTAAAATAAATATCTAGACAGACAGATCCGCATGACATCATGTATCTCGAACTTTGGAAAGAGAGGGCCTGGTTTCGAATCCTGGCCTTGCCACTTACAAGCTGCCTGACGAGAGCATTAAGGAGAAAAGAGAATTTTTACTTTTATGAAAAAAAAAACCACATTTCTGTTACTCTTTGGATTTCTTGCAGTTAGCAAAAACAGGTACTAACGTAGGTTTTTCATAAAAGCAAAGTGGTATAAAATGAACTTTTGGAAAGCGGGGGATACTCTTCACTTTATGCTATTTCAGCTTGGGAGAGGCTTCATAGGAATGCTCTACTTTTGGGTAGTGGGAAAAACCTGTGCTATTATTGAATATTGTTGCTTAAAACCATCTGCATCTCTTAGACACATGTCAAGGCTCTTACACTGTCTTACTAGAGAAATAAGAGAAGGAAAAATTTATGCAATTTCTTTCTCACCCTGTTCTGGAGACGCTGTCTTGAGCGTGGGCTGCTGAGTGGATCTCCCATGAAGGCTGATGGCTTCAGAACACCTTGGCATGTGGGGAAGGTGCTAATCACTTGGACTTATGAAATACTGAAATATTCAGGGTGAAGAGACAGAAAGCATGAGAACAAAAGTGGCCAATTTTCACACCTTGGGTCCTTGACTAAAATCATTCTGACATCTTTCTGGCCTCATGGCCTCAGGAGTGACTGGATGCTCAAATTCTGTGGGGCAACCTCACCCTGGGACAATTATAGGTCCATCTCTTGGACAGCCATGGAGGAAAGACTCTAACTGAGGCTGTTTGAGGCTGTTTCTAACTCGAGTTTACCTATGTTCAAAGAAGCCTCAAATTTCTCAAGCTAACAATTGTGACTTTGATCATTCAAGACCAACACTTATCATGCACAAGAAAAATAAGATTAACATTTTCTAACGCACAGACACGCTCTGTGTAGGTAAACAAAGCATTAAAAAATTAATATAGAAAGGGAGTAGAGAGAGATCTGGCCTTGTTTCTTCTTCCATTATTAATAACGTAAATGTGAAATATTATCATCTACCTGCCATGAAGACAGGGAACACTGAGGAAAGCTCCATGCCTGGGAGCTAGCTGCAACTCTGTCCCTATAAACCCGACAGCGATGAACTCGGCAACCTGTAGCTACTGGAACATACCGTGTGCTTTTGAATCTATGTCTTTGGGTCTGTCTACAAATCCCTGAACCTTACATGGTGAGGGAGAAGAGGAGTTCCAACCCTGCTAGGACACCTCACCTCCCTCTTCCTCTCAGCAAATGTTTGCTGAATGGGTGGATGAATTAATTTGTTTAGCCTTGGGCCTTGGCATTCCAAGCTTCTCTTGTTAATTTTTGATGCACTAACCCAATTAAAGAAAATGTTAGATGTTTTTCATTGTTAGGTCCACGGGATATGATAAAGACATATGTAAACAAACTGAAGAAAATGACTTTTAGGACGTTGAATGAACTTTAAAAATTCTGGGTGTCATGTCACTATATAACTGGTTCAGAAGAGTTAATATTTGTGGTTCAGGGCAAAGCAAACGGAACTGAACTTTGCACTAGTTCCAGAATTCTAACCTCTCTTAAGCAAACATACTTAGAATAAAATTTCACATAAAAAAAGCTTTAAAAGCTTGCAATTTAACTATATTAAGGTCAATTCAATTTACATTAATCTATTTAAGTCCCAGTGTCAATTAATATGTCCAGAAATGTATCTAATAGTTTTTTCCTACAGTAATTGAATTACAAATATGTAATCTTATATATTTATATAAGATTTATATATTTACATAGTTATAAATAAATATGTCATCTTCCTAATTAGGACATAAATATAAAATTAAGTTTTAAGCAATAAACATTTATAAATTAAAACATGACTTATTTAAGACAGAGCTGTCCAACAGAAATATAATAAAAGCCACAAATGCAAACCCCATGTGCAATTTAAAATTTTTGAGTAGCTACATTAAGAAAAGTAAAAAGAAACAGGTATAATTAACTTTAATAATATATTTTATTCATCTCAACATATCAAAACGTTATAATTTCAACATGTGATCAAGAATTAAAAATTATTATGACTTATTTTACCCTTTCTTGGGTGCTTGAGCTCCAACGTGTGCTTGACACCCACAGCGCACCTCAGTTGGGACAGCCACGCTCCAAGGGCTCTATGGCTACAAGTGGCTGGTGGCTACTGTGTCACACAGCACCGCTTCAGGCTAATTTTATAGCCATAATATAAAACTGGGACATAGCGTGATTATTTTATTTACAGAAGGGAGGTGGAAAGGATACTTGTGAAAGCCCTAGGAGGTGAACCATTGCTAATTTAACACATTAACCATTGGAAGATAAAGATATTACCGCTGACCTTATTAGAAGAAGAATAGAGACCAACATTCTCTTGACAACCCAGACCAGGTATTCTGGATATTCTTCTTAAAATTACGTGAATACGTTTTCAATTCTTCAAAGATAGTCTTCTTTGTAAGCGTACACTGCTGTTTAGAGTACAGGAGTCAACTGGACAACCTGCGTGCTTTAACCAACTTTTATGCATTTGAAGGCATTTACTAAGACTCCGTACAGCCTTCTCTAGCAAATTCCTGCTATCATGAACCACTGTTTGGTGTAGACAGTCTTATGGCTCCAAAAAGGCAAACGTCAAGATTTCTAAGCAGCATACTACATGAGGCTGCAAAAATACATCTACCCCAGTGAGAAACACAGAGATTATGATTCAGCTAACTTTAAAAGTGTGACCCTATTCGGTAAATTGATTTTGGATATGATCTTATTTATTTCAGTTACCCCCTTCTCCTACCCAAGGACTAAAGTAGAGAAGAATGGTGATGGATATGGAACAGTGGTGGATGACTGCAAGTTTCCAAGGAGGCCAAAGAGTATCTATGGGGTAAGGGGTGGGCTGGCCAGCGGGGGAGGTGCTGTGAGAAGGCCTGCTTGGAAATGGAGATATGGGTAGAGTCTCTGGTGACACCATGAAGCAGAGGAAGAGGATACTGGAAACGAGGGGGTCAAAGGAAGTAGGAGGCAGGGTAATGGTTATATCATCATCCACAGGGAGGTTAATGCAGCTGACAGGATGGCAGGGGAGGGGTGAAAGGGAAGCCTGCAGGCCCGGATTTTCATGTTCACTGACATCTGCCCTCTCTATGCACCATATTTCTCAAACACAGGTCTGATTCATTTCTCCCTCACTTGTGAGAGATCACAGTATTGACATCCATTATTTCCCCTTGCTTGGGAAAGTCATAAGAATTAACAAGCCTAGCACGCAGGACTCACTAAATCTGCCGTAGGCATTTATGTACAGTGTGCTTAGCGTTCCTGCCAGATGGCAAGTTTAAATATGCTGAGAAAAACTGGGGTCTCTGCCTGAATTCCAGGTGATTGTTATTTGCATGCATCCATTCACTCATTCACTCACTCAGTGAACACTTCTTGAGCACCGTCTGTGTGTCAGGCACAGTTTGGTGGGAGTTTTTTCTCCTAAAATATCACAAAAGGGGGGAATCTGTAACAATGAAATGTTATTCTTCCCTTGACTGGCTGAGAATTACATCTCTAGGACTCTTTCTCCCCATTTAGGGAGAAGCAACTGAAGTAGAACGTCAGTCTCAACAAACTTGCCAGCCACTCCTGACTACATTTTAAGGACTCATACTTCCGTTACACTGAAGAGCAGTGAAGACTGTCACTGAATGTCAACCATTACTGGGCCCCAGAAGGCTACAGTCCCAGAGACTCTAATGACTGTTGTTTCTCTACTGTTTTCTTCATGACACGTCCAGCCTTTTAGCTCATTTCACCGCATTAAGGGTTGAATGTTTGTGTCCCCCCCCAATTCATATGTTGAAGCCCTAACTTCCAGTATGTTGATATTTGGAGGTGGAATTTGGAACCTTTGGGAGAGAAGTAGGTTTAGATGAGGTCATGAGGGTGGGGCCCTCATGATGGGATTAGTGCCCTTTTAAGAAGAGACACAGCGAGAAGGCAGCCATCTTCAAGCCAGGAAGAAAGTTCTCACCAGAATCCAACCATGCTGTACCCTATTCTTGGACCTCTAGTCTCCAGAACTATGAGAAAATACATCTCTGTTGTTTAAGCCATCCAGTCTATGGGATTTTGTTATGGCTGCCTGAGCTGACTCATATATACCTCCAACTTCACTTTGCTTTAAATTATTTGGTACAATCAGAAAAGCTGCCAAGATTGTAGCAATTCTTTCAGTTTTACTTTGTGTACACTTCATTCAGATATCGCTAGATACTCTACTCATTAAGAAGGGAATCAGAGGAGAAGGACCTACCTGGTAAGGGGCCACATTCCAGCAGAACACAAAATCTATCTTCGTTGAAAACATAAAGTTGATTGTTTTAAGTGTATAGCTCTGAAGGCCTTCTAAATTAGTTTTCTTTTGAAAAGTTTAGTCATTTTTTGGTAGAATACTGAACTCTATATGTGAGGCCCTGTTCAAAATTTCAGTTACCTTTTCTTATTACATTAAGCCCAGAGTTTCAAATGAAAGAAAATGAGACGGAAGAAATGTTGAAAAATACATATGACCTCTGGGCACATGATCTACTCCAGGTGAAGGGCATAAGATGAATTGCTGGTTTGTTTCCTGGCCACGACCCTCTACCCCTGTGGGAAGTTTCTCCAAGTTTCCAAACTGGTTCAGTCAGGCAGGTTTTAAGGCTGGCTCTGTTTTGTAGGCTGGTCATGTGAGCACATTGCTTTCGACCCACAACAGCTTACTGTCCACATGGCCAAGAGGGAATTGGGAGAAGAATCAACTTCTAATTTCCACCCTGACCTAGCCATAAACATGTGGATCTCAAAACGGAAATGGGCTTAAACACCTCTGAAAGCACAGGACCTGGAATCAGCTTATTTATTATTGATAAGGATAACTACGCAATTTAAAATCCATTTTGATTGCAGAATATTGTTTAAGTAAAATTAGCTAAGGGCTTCCCTGGTGGCACAGTGGTTGAGAGTCCGCTTGCCGATGCAGGGGACACGGGTTCGTGCCCCGGTCCAGGAAGATCCCACATGCCACAGAGCGGCTGCGCCCGTGAGCCATGGCCGCTGACCCTGTGCGTCCGGAGCCTGGGCTCCGCAACGGGAGAGGCCACAACAGTGAGAGGCCCGCGTGCCCCCCCTCAAAAAAAAATTAGCTAAGTTTTTTAAAAAGTCACAGCTTGTTTCCATCATCACGATTTGTGCTCTGGCAAAGCTGAGTCTATCTGCCTACAGACAGAAGAGCTTTAATGACAGATTAAGGTAACTCCCACCACTCACTGCCATTCCCCACTCCTCCCCTCAGAAGGAAAAATGGAAACAAAGGCACAAAAACTATGCAATTTAAGGATTACAGCTGGTGTGCAAGGAAGCTATGTTTTTGGAGGCTGGTCTGAACAGCTGAGTGAAACTGCCTGCATCGTGGTTTTAGATGATGAGTCTAAAAGTGGTCAAGGAGACTGAGCGGGTAGAGAGACCACTCAGAGAGGTCACCTCTGACTGGGGCACACAGTCCCTCTCTGCTGACTTTTCTTTTTAAAAAAAAAAAATTTATTGGAGTATAGTTGCTTTACAATGTTGTGTTAGTTTCTACTGTACAGCAAAGTGAGTCAGCTATACGTATACATATATCCCCTCTGTTTTGGATTTCCTTCCCATTTAGGTCACCACAGAGCACTGAGTAGAGTTCCCTGTGCTGTACAGCAGGTTCTCATTAGTTATCTATTTTATACATAGTATCAATAGTGTTTATATGTCAATCCCAATCTCCCAATTCATCCCACCCCTCCCTTTCCCTCTTGGTATCCATACATTTGTTCTCTACATCTATGTTTCTGTTTCTTCTTTGTCTATACCAATTTTTTCAGATTCCATATATTACTACAAATGACCCAATTTCCATTCCTTTTTATGGCTGAGTAATATTCCATTGTATATATGTACCACATCTTCTTTATCAATTCCTCTGTTGATGGACATTTAGGTTGTTTCCATGTCCTGGCTATTGTAAATAGAGCTGCAATGAACATTGGGGTGCATGTATCTTTTTGAATTATGGTTTTCTCAGGGTACATGCCCAGTAGTGGGATTGCTGGGTCATATGGTAGTTCTACCTCTCCGCTGACTTTGTAGTAGGGGGAGTGAGGATAGCATCCCACAGAGGTCTGTGTCATCTCCATTTTACAGTAGAGTCAACACCAAGTTGTATAAAGGCCACACACTGAAATAATGATGATGTGTTCATATTACCTGTCCTCACGCACTGTTGGAACCATACTGAGTACTGCTTCTCCCTAAAACTTCCAAAATCCTCTTCAGAAGTTAAACTTTGCAGTCCTACCTGGGAGAGCCATACACGTGCTACGTTTATGGGGCAATCAGATCACTACTGGGACACCACGGAGGGCTGAGATGAAGGGAGTCTTAGAGCAGGTGGTAAAGTCATGCAAAGCAAGAGCAGGTATCAACCTGTGTAGTTACTCTTATGTTAGCCTTGTATACAGTAAGTGCCAATAACATCCAATAAACTAAACTTCGGAGCGAAAAATTCCTCCCAAGATAAAGGGATGGAGGATAGAATTCATTCCTGTGTAATCTGCTATGGAGACTGTACCTTTCAAACCCCAAACCAGGATATGTAGTATAAAAAAGTAAAGTATACTTATGAGGACAAAATATTTGAGATTGCTTCTGCACTGGAACACCCCACTCCCCACGTTAGTTTCCTACTGCCATTTCTGCAAAGTCTCCTTTACCAGGTTCCAGGGATTAGGAGGAGGATATCATTGCTGGCCATTATCCAAGCCTACCACACCTGTAAAATGAGCTAAACATAACCATAGACCTTCTTACTTATTTATTTTTTAAATTAGGAACTAAAAGGAATTGTCGGGAAGAAGGAGCAGACTGGGCAGTTCTATCTATAACCTGGAGGTTCTCTTACCCACAGTTAAAGCTGCTCCCCGCCTGCCCCTTCAATCACTATTTACATGCAGTAACTACTGTCTTTGAATAGATTAGGCCTTATTATTGGCTAATTTTCTATTTGTTTGTCATAATGTCCAGTTTAAGTGAAAAAAAATCTGCATATGCCAGTGAGTCCACACCAGGCCACTCCTAGGCCTCTGGATACACAGCACACACTCGTGTTGTACAGTATTGCAGTGCTTCAGAAGACCATGGACCACAGTGGCTGCTTTCTAGTAGTAGGTGTTCGATAAATTTGTATTGGAAAGATAGATGGGTGGATGGATGTATGGGTGGATGAGTGGGTGGATGGGTGAGCGGGTGGATGGGTGGTGGGTGGCTGGATAGATGGGTGGCTGAGTGGCTGGCTGGCTGGGTGGGTAGCTGGCTGGCTGAATGGGTACGTAGGTGGATGGATGGATGGGTAGGTGGGTAGACGGATGGATGGGTGGGTAGATGGGTGGCTGGCTGGCTGGCTGGCTGGCTGAATGGGTGGGTAGGTAGATGTATGGATGGGTGGATGGATAGGACAGAAGACATCCAGGAGCCTTTGGGATAAAAATAAGGCCGTCAGTCTGTTTCTGCAGCATCAGTTATCTGATTTCCCTAAACTGAAAAAGAGGAATCCCTTTGCAAACAAATAGAAGAGAATGTGTAAACCTGTGGCCTTGACCCTGGAATAGAAGAGTTCAATCCTTCCTGCCCTTGTCTCTCCTGAACTTCCCCACCTCTCAAATAATGCGAAGTTCTTGAAATTCACCATCAGCTGGGTCTCTAACTGTTATTCTTCCCAGACCGCAGATGCTCTAAGCTTGAATTCAAGCTGGCACGTAGTTGTCTACATTTCCGAAAGTAGAGCACCTAGGGTGTGAAGGTGCCGGAAGCTTCATGAATTACAGCAATGATGATTTATGACTTCACCAGCACCCTTCCAGCACAGAGACTTTCCTAGGAGGTCCCAAACCTAAAGACAAGTTATCTTGGTTTTATCTACATGGCCTTAGCCATTGTTACAAGTTGGGATGGCTGCACGATGTTAAGTGTGGATAGTGGAAATGTTCTCGACCTCTTCCTTCACTGAAGCAAGGCACATTCAGTTTAAAAGGAAAGTCTACAAGTATAAGTTATTTGCTGCTTCAAGCAAATATCATTTGTCAAGGAAGGCCAAGAAAATGAATTCTCTGATTCCTTCAGTTGAGGGTCCTTAAAAGACTTCCCTACATGATGCACTATAGAAATGCACTTGAAGGTGTGTGTGCGTGTGTGTGTGTGTGTGTGTGTGTGTGTGTGTGTGTTGGGTGCAGATGCAGTGTCCTTCTGCATTAGATGACTTACACCTTGGTTGATGATCTACAATAATTTAACTTTGACTGTAATCTGATGTATGCCCTTTGCTGTCATATCTCAGAGCACTTATTAAGGGTCTCTTGAGGGTACTGTCCTAAGTGTCTTCCTGGTAAGCTGGTGTGCATGGCATGAATGGGTTCAAAGGTACAAAGGCAGTGAAGATGAAGCCCAGATACAGTGAGGATGGAGCTATAAGAGAGCAGAGTTGGAAATTCCAGATGGTCTCAAATCCCAAGATAAGATGAAAATTCCCAAACCAGTGCTGTCAGACGTTAAAAGATAAACACGATCCAAAAGATGAACGAGAGGAAGATAAGACACGTGTTTAGAAATCTGTGACCATGTCCACAGAGAGCTGCTAGACAGCAAGAACACGACCACCTGCCTCAGCAAAATGACAAGTTTTGTTTGTTTGTTTTGTTTGTTTAGATAATAACCAATGTTAGCAAAAGTACAAGCAAACAGAACACTTTCAGAGAGTAGCAGTGAAAACGGCACAGCCCTTTTGGGAAACGAATTTAGAACTAGGTAACAAGAACTTTTAAAGTTTAACTTTTGGCTCAGTGAGTCTACTTCTAGGAATCTACCCTAAGGAAATAATCAGAAAAACAAGGACTTATTTACAAGGATATTTGAACTTATCCTGGAAAAAAAGGAATGGAATTAACCAGAGTGAAATGGCTGAGCCAATTACAACACATCCACAAAGTGCAATTTGATGCTGGCTTTGAAATTCAAAGAATATCATACAAAATTATCATAATATAATGTTAGGTAAAAAAGCAAGATAGGCAGCTATACATACGATCCTAATTTCATATTAAACATGACATATAAGTGCAAGACTGGAGGCTTGCAAAATGTTAACATTTAATGGGATCCTTGGAGGAATAGGATTATGGGGTATTTCCATTTTCTCCTTCAAAGTTTCCCAGGTTTTTTCAAACTTTCTACACGAGCATGTGGTACATTTAAAATCAGAAGACTTCCATCAAAACATAGCAGAGGGCTGTAGGAATGAGGCAAAGGCAATGGAAATTTTCTGTGGTCTGTGGGTAGCATCTCACCCACTCCCTGTGAGCCCCTCTGAGCTCATGTTACAATTCTTGCCCTAATTCCAGCATCCCACCCCAAAGAGTAGATGAAGGAGGAGAGAAGAGGAGGCGGGGAGGGGAAGAGGGAAGGAGAAAGAGAGAAGATGAGATGGAAACTCTTTAGAGCAGAAATTTTTTAATCCTGGCACACAATGGAATCACCTGGGAGACTTTAAAAAGTCCCCATGTCTGGGTTCCACCCCAGACTCCCAGCATCACAACCTCTGGGATCAGGGCCCAGGCGCAGGTATTTAAAAATGCACCTTGGGGCCGGATGTGGGGGGTGGTGCAGTGGTTAAGAATCTACCTGCCACCGCAGGGGACACGGGTTCGAGCCCTGGTCCGGGAAGATCCCACATGCCATGGAGCAACTAAACCTGTGCGCCACAACTACTGAGTCTGAGCTCTAGAGCCCGCGAGCCACAACTACTGAAGCCCGCACGCCACAACTACTGAAGCCCACGTGCCTAGAGTCCATGCTCTGCAACAAGAGAAGCCACTGCAATGAGAAGCCTGTGCACTGCAACGAAGAGTAGCCCCCACCTGCCAGAACTAGAGAAAGCCTGTGCGCAGCAACAAAGACCCAACGCAGCCAAAAATAAATTAATTAATTAATCTAATAAATAAATAAATAAAAATGCACCTCAGAATTCTCAGGTCCAGCAAGGTCCGAGAACCCAGATGTAGAGAGGAGTGGTTCTCAAAGGTTAGTATACATTCAAATCACCCAGAAGTCTGGTTAAAACGCAGATTGCTGGGCTCTACTCCCAGTTCCCAACTGACAAGTCTGCGGTGGTGCCTGAGAATCTGCATTTCTGATGATTTCCCAGGCGATGATACTGTGGGGCTGAGGACCACACTTCAAGAGCTACTGCTGTAGAGCAAGAGCTTCTTGGATTTGTCCCAGGGACCTTGAGTCCCATAGCAGATTCTCAGATAAATTTTAGTGACAAACCAGATTATTATTTCTTCCTCTAAACACTGACCGGCAGGTTTTTTTTTTTCCAAAGAAGGCATAGGTCCAGAAAATCAAAACAAAGAAAGAAAACGCCCATTCACTGAGCAGCTGCAGGGAACTGGGCACTGGACTGGACCCTTCACATCCTCTAGAGCTCATGCCATCCTCCTGTGAGGAGGCACGGCCATCTCTATCATAGGAAAATGAAAACTGAGATCCAGGGAAACAGGGTCATTTGCCACGGATGGGCAGCTAGTGAAGGGTGAGGCCGAGATGCAACCGAGGCTTGTCAGATGCCCAAGTCCTGGCTTTTCTCCCTCGGAGAACATACACACATGTTACTAGATAAAACCTTTCCTCTAAGCAAGTATCATGCTGCCTGAAAAGTCATGACCTATATAACATAGGGAAAATGCAGGAGCAAATGTATGAGTTCATTATGCTGTTTTTAAATTCTTACAGTTATTAGTACAGGAAAGCAGCAATGCATTCAGTATAAGAAAACATCTGCTCAGCCTGCCTTTAGCACAAATTCAAACGCATTTTCCATGTGTATGTCTGTGAAGAATGAGCCCATCAAAATCCAATGAAGTTTGGAATACACCGGACACTGATGTTAAAGAGCATTACACTAAAGCAGACATCCTGAGTAGTCGGTAAAAGCAAGCCGTCAAGTCATGGGAAGCATCTGTAAGAGACGTGTCATTTGTCTACTTTGGTTTCAGGAGGTAACTATATTCACAGCCTCCCCCTGCAAGGCATGGCCAGGTCTACCCACACCTTCTGTTCTGCTCTAGATTCCACTTGTCAGGGGAGCTCCTTATTACCTGTGTGACGATTGCTTTGTTCCAACTGTCTGGAATGATTAGGTTTAAGAAATGTATTCTTATTTTCCCACCTCTCTTGGCCATTCTCTTCTAAAGAGAAAACTTTGTGTTTGCTGTTAGGCAAAAAGAGGGGTGGGGGGGAAGTGAGGTGTTAATATCCATTTATGGGCTATACAGAAGTTATCCTAGGTATTTTCTAAGAACAAGGCAGAACATTCTAGAAAAAACACAGAATGACCCACTCAGTCATATACTATCTGAGGAAATCTATTTAACTATCAATGTTCAAATAATATGGATGCCACCCCTCAAACTGCTTCTTTGAAACCCCCATGAAGACTGACATCCCAGGTACTTCTAGATCTGGGCTTTCATTTTACAAAATAAGGATCTCAGGACCCAGACACTCCTTAAGATTCACAGGTTCTATCATGCTCCAGAAAGCACCCAATGCTGACTCAAAACAACCATCCCTTCTGGTGCTAAGACTTGGTCCATTTTTCTCTTCTTTCCGTGGTTATAGTTAATCTTTTTGCCCAGCTCCAAACATATGAACAAGCAGTTCTAGCAAGCTGAAGACGGCATCAGGGGAAATGCTACCAATCTACGAGTCTTGCCTTCTGCCTTAAAGCTTTGATTACTGCCAGCAACTCTCTCCTTAAATCCGCATTCCACATCAGCCCTAATTAATTAAATTATTAAATCATAATGAATTGAATAAAAGTATAATGGCCAGCTCTGGCTCCTCTTGGAGGAATGCCTAAGAGATCCAGCATAACCTCAAACCTCCTGTGGTATATAAAGTGGCTTGGAAGCAACGATCTGAAAATCTGGTTCTAATTCAAACACTACTTGGGTTTGAAAATGACCTTAAGACCTTGGTGAGGCATGGCCAGTTGTCTATCCTAATATTTGATCTTTCCTTTGTCTTGAGTCCTAGAATTATCAATTTTCAGCTGATAATCAGGCCACCTTGATATAAAGACTACATTTCCTAGCCTTCCTTGTGGCCATGTAACTACCTAGCTGTGGCCATGTAACTACATTCTGGTGAACAGGATGTGAGCAGAAGTATTGGGTGCAATCGTCAAGGAATGTCCTTCATGAGAAAGGGCATGCCCTTCTTTCTTCTTGCTGGATGGAACGAAGATGTGATGGCTGACGCATGTGCAGCCATATTGGCAGAGTGACATCATAAAAGAAGGCAAAGTGCTTGATACTACAGAGCTGCCACAGCAGCTCTGGACTACTACACAAGATAGAAATAAAGTCCTATTTTCTTTAAGCCATTATTATTTTGGGTTTTCTGTCAAACCCAAGCAGCCAAAACTAATCCTAACAAATATTCAGTAATGAAAATATCTTCAAAACTCCAAATGATCAAGGGTCAGCTTGGGTTAGAGTCATAGAGATCAGGGGCATGAAGTGAATCCTGTAGGACCATTTCATAAGCTTGCTGAGTTCCTGGACACTTGGGGAGATGGAAGCTGTGCAGAAGTGACTAGAGAAGGTCCTGAGGCCACAGGACGCTTGCATAAGGTGCTGGCTAGAGCTGGGAGCACTTCCAGAAGTCTGAGCCTTCCTGGTCAGGGATGGGCAGCAATGATGCAGCCATGCCGGAGAAGCCCCCAGCTGCGCTGTTCACCTCTGCAAACACACCGCACCTCCTTCGGAGCCACTTAGCCCCACTGCCCCGGCACCAGCCCCCCGTCCTCCTCACATCACCTCCTGATGTCGTATTAATAAACGGCTGTGTGCAAGGACAGAACTCGAGTGTCACCAGCTCTTCAGGGAGCAGTGTTTCCATCTTGCAGAGACAGAGCCTTAGTTTTGGTGCCATCTGGGAGAAATGTGCAGCACACGATAAGCAGTCCAGGGAGGAAGACCAGCTCAGATCATGCGGCGGGAAGTGAGGCCCATTCCTCCCGGCAACCAGGGTGGTTTGCCAGCTGTGCAGATCCGGCAAGAAGGAAAGAAGATGGGAACTTGGGTGCACATTTCAGCACGTGATACCAGTCAACGTTAAGTCACAGGTAGTGTGAGGAACAAGTGTGTTCCAGATCCCAGGAGGCTAGATTCTCGCGTGTGATCTTGTATAGATCACAGCCGCTCTCAGGGCCACTGTTTGCTCATTTTATAAAAGTAAGGCTGGGGTCTTAAGAATCAGCATCTCAAAGGTGGAAGGGAAGCTATGTGTTCCAGAATCTCCGGGCGATTCCAACGATCAGCCAGGTTTGGCAATCTCTGACTTAGAAACTTGCCACTCAGAGTGTTCCGCGGACCTGCAGCATCACACTCATTAGAAATGCAAGCTCTCGGTCCCCACCCACACCTACTGAATCGGAATCTGCATTTTAATAAGATCCCAGGTGATCCACGTACACACCAAAGTTTGGGAAATGCTGGCTCAGGTCCATGATGTCATGATTTCATGGAGAACATAACACATTTAGCCATTGTCCTGAGATCCAATCTCAATACTTGCTTTTCATTTTGTTTCATTTTTAAAAATAAGAACCACTTATTGTAAGGATTATAAGTGATAATGCTTATACATGTTATGGTATAGTATAAAAGGTCAAAAAAATTCTAGTTTTGTTTTTGCTACCACTATTATTAGCTGTGATATTCACTGGTCTTGATTTACCAGAACTCAAGAGAACCACTGGGGGAAGAGGAATTTCAAATTCTGAAGCAACTCTTTTTACTTGAGACACTTTATTCCCAACCCCTGGCAAGTCAACATTCTCCCCAATGAACCAAAAAACATTCAAAATCTCAGTCTTGGCCGATACTCCAAAGGCAAAAGAAAACAAAATGTCCTGGGACTCGGGGTCATCAACCAAAGTGCTGGCTTTAACCAACAGCAAAGCCAACTCCTTAGGCACTCTCAGGAGGAAAGAGACTTCCTACCCCGACATCACCATTCAAGGAGGTACAGTGTCATCATATTCATGTGACAGAAGAATCAAGGGACTGCCACCATCTGCCTGAAAAGCTGATGCCCCCCCAATTCTCACACTGGCACATACTCGTTGCCTGCCTATAACTGAACAGTGCGTAAGTGCTTTTTAAACAGATTTAACCAAAGTTGAACTGCTGGCAAGCAGATGGGCAGCCACATGACTGATACAAGCTTCAATGTGTGTCACTGGGGCTTTTGCGAGGAAAAGGCAGATTGAGTGGAGGAACCAAACTCTCTCTTTTTCCTTTTCGGTCTCCCCCTTCTGCTTGACATCTGGTCTTTGTCGGGGGACTTGGGGCCCAATGCCTGATCTCTTCCGAATAAGCCTGGTCCCCACTTTGCCACATTCCTCTCAATTGTAAGCACCAGGAGAAACCACTCTACGGGTTACAATTTCAAACGCAAACAGTGGTCACAATGCAAACATTTGCTCTGGGGTTCCCAGCAACGCTGACTTTTGTAAAGAGTGAAGCAGGGTGAGCAGAAGCCTGGGGTCTCCCATCTTGTCCCCAGGTAATAGCTTTTGTTCCCAGGGCACAATTAAGTCACTGTTCACTTTTTGGTGTGTGGACCAAATACACAATGCCTTCCATTCTCAGGGACTAAGGAAAACAGGAGTTGGCATGAGGTGTCCACATTTTCCTTAATGAAATGAACAGCCCAACCCGAAATTCAAGTGCTAAACTTTCAACAGCAAACAAAAGGCTCGTGTTCCAGTCCGGTTCACTGAAACCAAGTGACTTTTATATCAGCCTCGAACCTTGGGAGTGTTTACTTACTTATTCTTCTCTTATCAGCACGTTTAGGGGTCAGTTCCACATGTAAGCAAGGAAAACAAATTGAGCAAATGACACTTAGGATGAAAAAAAAATCGCTGAGACGCATAACCAACACCCTATGTGTTCCTGAGTAATTTCTCTCCCTCTTCTGTCCCCCAAATCTAGGGAATCAGGTATTTCAGACATTTGAACAGAAAATTCAGTCTTTGGAATAAAATCTCCTAGGGTGGCTGCCGTAAATGATGATTCCCTTCCTTCAAGAAATTCCTGAGAAGAGGATATGCTCAGCGAGGTTTTCACTCCGTGCACGCAAGGTCTTTGGTTGTAGGTGTCCCACGAATTCTAGCTCTGCACACAAAACCTGTATTATTTACGCTGTGTGCAACTGGCTGTTCATTTGCGTAACAAAATAAGAAGAAGAATGGAAAAGAGCATGGCCCAACTGGAGGGTAATATCCTTGGAGTTAAAGCAAAGCACTTGACAATATATAAAAAGATACATACGGCAGATTTCCATCAAAGCCATTTTGAGATGTAATAAAATTAGTCCTAAACCCAAGTTTTCTCCCCTTTTCTGATCAACTCAATAGTAGTATCTCAGAGTGTTAATAATTAGACAAGGTTGGAATCAGAAGGGAAGTTTCTAGTAGACAGAGAGGCTTAAACGGTCAGAATGAAGTGCGTATCCTGTAGATACAAGAGGGAAACGAGGTCAGGAGTCCATACAGGCCCAGGTGATATTTGATCTGCCGTGTTTGTGCCTTCTGTCTCCTGGACTGCAACTCACAGAAATTCTGCTCTTATCACAAAAGAACAACAAAAATTATATTAGCAAGTGACTCAGTTATGCAAAGACCAACACTGCACACACAGTACAAACTTCAAAATGAGGGGTGTAAGAATCAGATGCGGGAAAAACAAACTGCTTTTGTTTCATAAGCTCTTCTAACAACTCAAGACCCAGAAACACAAATATTATATCGCCAGCTATAAAATCATGACATTCAGAGTTTCTGAAGTTGTGTTTTATGGTGATTTTTTGAATCAAAAGAGAATAAGTAAAACTTTATTTACATTATTGGTCAAAAGTGTGTTCTGTAATCTGAAAGAGAACAAAGCAAGGGGACAAATAGCTCTCAGCCCTGCATTTACAGCTGTTTGCCACCATTTCTACAAATGACACAAGATCAATGGGTTGGAAGACCTCTCACAGGGAAAGCCTGAGTTTAACCAGAAGCTCGGCCTGGTCCAGTCCTCACTGCCCCCTCTGACCCCACTCCCCAGCAGTTAAGAGTTAGGCAGTCACAGCCTTTGTGCCTTAACTGACATCTGTTTCAGGAGATCTATTTTCACCTCAAGTGCTTGCCAAAGTGGGACACTAAAGTATTTCTATTTATCGGTTGCAAATGGCATCTCTGTGTGTGTACTTGGGTGCCCACAAGGTAGGGGGTGGTTTACAAAGGGCTGCTCAAAACCTAAGTCAAGGATCATCTGGGGTCTTTAAAAAATAAAGAGTCCAGGGCCTCCCTGAGGTTCTTATTCATTGGACAGGAGAGGCGTTGCAATGCCCATGTTAACAAGCCCCCCGGGCTCTCTGATGCTGTGAAGTCTGAAACCCCCAAACCTGGAGTAATCGTTCTCAACCAGAGTTACAGGGAGCTGTAGAGAATGCAGGTGCCTAGACCAGACCTGGACCAGTTAAATCTAATCTTGGAGGCTGGGCCTGGGTAGCAGTGGTTTTCTAAAGCTCCAGGAGATCCCCCAGAACCACGGAGACTAACGCAGACTGGTGCCGCTTATGCAAAATGAAGATGGCCTAAGGCGTTCCCTACATCAAGAGAAACCCCCAACCCCCATATTTTTTCAATCACTCCTGCTAGGTTGACACTTCCTTTCTGGAGCTGACTCTATGTTCCTCTAAACTCCTTTCCCAGTATTAAGTCTGCTCATTACCTCAGCCCAGGATTACACCAAGTCCCTTCCTGTGGCAAGATCCTCCTTCCAACACAGGGCGTGGGTGATTAACAACTGCAATTTAAAAATGGATCTGCTCTGCAACAGTTCCAAACTATAAACTACAGCTCAGACAGTCCTCTTCCCCCTTTCCAAGGATTTTTGGAAAATGTTTTTTTAATGACTTCTGTGCATCCCCCAAGGTAAGTTTAGATAGCCTCCCCTTCTGTACCCTGGTGGGCAGCCACCTTGTGGAGTTTAGACCCCTGGATGGGGGCAATACGGTTAAGCTGCGGGGTGATGCCATGCATACTGCATCTCATTTTCAAACTCTCTTTAGCCAAGATTTGTTGAAGCTGAGGGACTTAAAGCAGGCTCAGGAAGGTAGTGACGCGGATGAAAAAACATCTCCCCCATGGACTGCATTAATTAGAAACTAAATTGCTTCAACAAACTCTTTTAAAAGGCAAGTACCCTCAAAAGAAGCGAAGCCTCATTCACCGGGGAACGTTACTTTAATCCACTGATCAAACTGGAGGGTTGTTGGGGATGACTGTTGTTTGAGCCACAGAGTGTGAAAAGAAATGAATCCATTGTCAATATTTTAAAACGAATTCTCAGCATTGCCTAGACTTGGAAGAGCTGGCAGTGCTGGCCCAGTCCGCACATACAACCATCACATGGTGAATAACGGCAGCCCCCTTGGGATGGCCCTGTGCTCTCCAGCTGGACACAGGCCTCACTGCTCCCTATTGCCTGGTACCCGGTCAGCTTCACACATTTGCTGCTAGGAGCAGAGGCCCTGCTGACATCTGAGTTGGCAAACTCTTCTTTACTCAACGACTCACCCTAAAGTGACAGAACTGGGGATAGGATCTGCATTCACATTTTTGGTCTCCTACTCCTTAGCTACGAGGTCTTAGATGGCCACAACCTCCTCCTGGGATGGAGTCTTAGTTTCTTTAACATTACTATTCCAATTGACTAGTGACAGCTTCCTGGGGTGGCTATGAGTATTGAAAGGAGCTGAAGGTGAATATGAAAGTGTTTGGAAACTAAAGTAGTAGGCGCATGTAAATGACAGCTGTCCAATCAGCACAAGACTGCTGCTGGGAACAGTTGAATCATGCTTGGGTGGGAACGCTATGGAGGGCAGTTGGGGGCAGGGGCGGGGGGGGGGGAGAAGAGACTGGGCTCATGAATTAATGTGACGGCAGGCAACCTGGGGAATCCAGGTGCTAGCCCCCTGGGGGCAGAGACCATAGCCCTCACCTGGAAGAGCGCAAATCTGACCAGGGCTTCCACCTCGGCAAGGCGACCAGTGGAAACCAAGCCAGCTGCTGAGTTCAAACGAAGAGACTAGTTTGGGAGGTTGCAGAACGTAGTCTTACAACTGAGCCTCCTAGTTGCCCCATTACTTCGGGTCTGACCCAGCATCTCCAATTGAGACCGGGGTCTCCTGATGCACACCTGGTCTTTCTCTAACAGGAAGAAATACAGGCAGAAGAAAGACAAAGAGGAGCTGAGAAGACAGTCACTTATTCCTACCCCATCCCCCCACAGACCTTATCTTTCCCTTTATTATCAGTTTAGTAGGTTATTTGCATTTTGGCAGGATTTCCCTTTCCCAGGGCCTATCAACTGAGTCTGGAGGAGACGGCAGATGGCCTGCTACACAGCTAATCTGAGTACATATTCAAGACAATAAACAGCTACAGATTGACTTGGCACCAGCCACGGTGGGGGGCGGGGGGGACGCCAAGCATTTCTCAAGTCCCCTCGACTTTGCCTTTACTTGCTGTGTCAATAGAAAGAGTATATTTTAATCTCCTAATAATTTGTTTTGGAAGGAACTCTATATTTCGTAAGTACCAACTATATCTTCAGATGAACCACTAGCACAAATTCTAGGGCACCTCTCTTTGCATTGGTAAACCTGATCAATCCGCGTTCTTGCTGTCTTGATTTCCAACTAGTCATCAAAATGTACAAATATCTTTTCAAACATACACACCGTACACTTCCAAACATACACACTGTACACTTCGAAACATACATGCTTTTTCCATATTGACCACAGGATGTGTCCCAGGTAGGAGTCAAATGCCCTGCTGAAATCCACTGTGTGCCAGGACCACACTTCTCTGTTCCCGCAGCCCAGTCATCTTTTCAAATAAGAAAATAAGGTTAGCCTGATACAACCAGCTCCCCAGTGTTCACTGCTTTCCTTTCATCCTTCTAAGAAGTCGATTAATGTGTCCACCCCATCCTTGTTCTTCTTCAGGACACCAGTCTACACAATTTTTTTGTTTTGTTTCTGTATTTAGTATCTGTCAGAATCTAGGCTAGTTCTGTAGTCAACAGTACTGATATAGTTCATTCTCCCCACCTTATTTCTGGTAGATCCTTTAAAAATCTCAGCTTATTTAGAACACTCCTTTCCCAATAAATATTTATCTCCTTCTACCGTTGCTCTTCAATTGGAGCACCCTCAAAATGATCAAGCTCACTTTATTTGCCGTATTCTGTGTTCTACGGCCATCAGCACTGCTATTAAGACTCATCCCTATTAAGTGTCCATCAACGAATTCATGAATAAAGATGTGGTGTACAATGTACAATGAAATACTACTCAGCCATAAAAAAGAAGGAAATTTTGCCATTTGCAACAACGTGGATGGACTTTGAGGTTTATGCTAAGCGAAATAAGTCAGACAGAGAAAGACAAGTACTGTATGATATCACTTATATGTGGAATCTAAAAAATATATCAATAACAAACTAGTGGATATAACCAAAAAAGAAACAGATACAGATATAAAGAACAAACTAGAGGTTACCAGTGGGGAGAGGGAAGTGGGGAGGGGCAACAGAGGGGTAGAGGATTAAGAGGTACAGACTATTAGGTATAAAATAAGCTACAAGGATATATCGTACAACACAAGAAATACAGCCAACATTCTATAATAGCTATAAATGGAGTAAAACCTTTAAAATTTGTGAGTCACTATACTGTACACCTGTAACTTATATAATATTGTACATCAACTGTACTTCAATAAAAAAAGACTCATCCCTGTTTTTTTTGAACCACTGAGGACCTCTGTAACTACTGACTGTTGTTCTTGGGCACCTGGGTTATCTTATGGCCTTGCTACTCAAAGTGTGGACTGCGGGGGCTTGTTAGAAATGCAGACTCTTATACCGTATGCTAACACACATATATGGAATCTAAAAAAAAGGGTTCTGAAGAACCTAGGGGCAGGACAGGAATAAAGACACAGAGAATGGACTTGAGGACATGGGGAGGGGGAAGGGTAAGCTGGGACGAAGTGAGAGAGTGGCATGGACATATATACACGAGCAAATGTAAAATAGACAGCTAGTGGGAAGCATCCACATAGCACAGGGAGACCAGCTCGGAGCTTTGTGACCACCTAGAGGGGTGGGATAGGGAGGGTGGGAGGGAGACGCAAGAGAGAGGAGATATGGGGATATATGTATATGTATAGCTGATTCACTTTGTTATAAAGCAGAAACTAACACGCCATTGTAAAGCAATTACACTCCAATAAAGATGTTAAAAAAAAAAAATGCAGACTCTTGGCCCCTCTCCAGACCTACTGAATCAGAGCCTGCGTTTTAACAAGATCCCAGGCGATCACGTGCACATGGTTAAAGTGTGAGAGGCACTGCTGTATGATATCCAGTTATAGTCAGGACTTGGCAGCCATGTTCCCACTACCAGTGCAGTGCCCACCCTCACAAAGGAGTTATTCTCCACACTTTGTCTCCCAATGGACTGCCACATCCACTGTGTGTCAGGATCTGAGTAGAGGCCCAGGAGTCAGTGAAGGAGAGGACAGCCTCTTCCCCTAGGAGGTCAGCATCTATCTAATGGGTGATACCAACCTGTAAACAAAGAACCACAGGACAACAGAGAAAGTATCAATAAAAGACGTGTATCGAGGGCTCCAGGGGAACTCAGAGAGGTACCTGGATCTTGCAGATAGGACAGAAAGTTCCGAGAAAGGAAGTGAGGGGCGGGCATTCTAGACTGAAGGGACAACACGCCCAAGGAGGAGCCAAAAATCACATCATGTTGGAGAATGACCAGAAGGTCCGTCTGGCTGGGTCAGTGCAGGGACTGGGCAACGGTCAACCACTGGGCACAAAAACCACCCCAAGCTTAGTAGTTCAAATAACAATAACTGGCTTGCTCACAGTTCTGATGGTTGCAGTATGGGCTGGGCTCCACTGGGCAGGTTGTCCACTCCTCATGGTGCTATCCGGGCTCATTCACCTGTTTGCAATCCAGTGGGATTGGCGGGGGCTGATGGCCTCGTTTATGTGTCCGGTGGCGCCTGCTGGCCGTCAGCTGGGCCCCTCCCTCCACGTGCCTCTCATCCTCCAGGACGTTACCCAGAGAGCCCTTATGTGAGGATGACATGTACCAAGAGAGCGAGGCCCGGCCTTGGAAGTCACAACATCCCTTCTGCAGGATTCTGTTGGCCAGGACAAGTCACAGGGCCAGTCCTGATTCAAAGGGAAGGGAAGAACAGCAATGCCGAACTGCCAGGGGGTGGGTCACCGAGAGGTTCCTTAGCGACCATGAATATTACGGTGCAACCCAGAACAGAAAGAGAGATTATTAGGGCACGAGTTTATACCTTCTCTGCAGGGCCCTTAAATTCAAAAGCACTCAAGGAGCCTAAAATCCTATTTACCTTTGTAGCCCCAACTGCAACGCCCGTAGTTCTCTCCACACAGTGGGTGTTTAATAAATTCATGTGGACTAATTAAATTGTCACAAATACACATAATTATAAACTCAGGAATTGGAATTTATCAGCAGAGAATTCCCAAAGGCCCAGTGAATAAAGAATAAAAAGTCTCTTTTGCTTACAAAAAACGTTGAGACGACAGAATAAGAACATGACCGTTTCACAAAGAACGTGAATGTGCCCCGAAATTCACCAGTAGCAAATCTCCAGGGAGACCGTTGCTCTCCCTCCATTTACCAACCTTCGCTCCAAATCCCATCATGTGTCACGAGGGAAGTAAAAAAGTTTAAGAGGTCAGCACCTGCTTTAGGTTCCACTGAAAAAGCAGAGCAGTCATCACGTCTGGGCGGAATCCTCTTTAAATCACCCTTTAAACTTAATACACGGCAAATTGTCTTTCCTCGGCAGTAACAGCAGACCGCTGTTTCAACCCGTCCTCCTAATCTGGACAGCTGACAAGCTATCATTCTATGGGTTAGACCTGGCAAGATTTATTTCCTTCTGGACATTGTGCTTGAGATTAAGCTAAATGGTATGGTAAGGTTATATGGGAATCTCAGCTTTCTTCAGGTATAAATAATGTAGGGACTTGGATTAGCAAATGACCCAGTTCCTGACCCCTTTTCTGTAAAAATGTAACTCTTTATTAAAATAACTACTGTGGCAGTGCTATTCATCACATATTTCAGGGACCTTTCCAGTCAGGATACGGTAGGAGGGCGCCCCCGATGCTCTTCAAGTTAGGCTTGGCCATGTGACTTCCTTTGGCCACCAAAGTACTTGCCTTGGATGAAAGCTTCAAGAGCCAGTTCTCAATATGCCACATCCTCTTCCCTCACCAATGTGACTATCATTTTTCAGATGGTAGAGCTTTGGTCCCGTGGTCAGGACGTGTGAGACAGAGCCCCCAGCTCGCTCATACTGGGCATTGGCATTGTTCGTTACAGCGGCATGACTTTGCCTGTCCTAACTTACTATAACTACGCTGAACACGTAAGTATCCTTAATTGCTGGGAGGAAGAAAGTGATAGCCCGTTTAAGCAAGATGACTCCTGGTTTTAGAGCAGTTTACGTGCTCCTCACTTCCCTCTGCCTAATGGCTCCTACTTCTCTCTCCTCGCCTGCCTGGAATTTAGGAAACTGCTTTACTTCCTTTCTTTGCAGGAAATGCACAGAAGTGACTGGGTTAAGGGAGAGAGCTTGCGGCCTATCAAGTTCCTCTCTGGCACGGGATCTTGGCTTTGACCCCTTTGACAGCATCCCCAAGTCTAGATCATAGGGTCAGAGGATATTCGTGTTGCCCATCGGGGCCATTTCATTCACAATCCTGACCCTGAGTAGCAAAGAGTGAGCCACTTGCCTAGAGTAAGTAGCAAACCCAGGTCTGAAACCCGGCTGTTTTCCTGGGCTCATTGCTGACTCATAGACTGTCCCCCCGACACTAGTACATACACTGTATGGAAGCCAGTTCCTGCCTGTCTTCTCTTTCCCCTGGAATCTGACTTGCCTTTTCTGCCTCTATACAGCTGGTCTGAGGGTTCCGAGGCTTGAGATTCCCCTGCTTCCCCAAGAGGTTTCTTTTCTCTGGTCCCACAGCTATATCGCCTCAAAGGCCAGCCCCTGGATGCCCAAAGCCTACCACTTCTGTTCACAGCGACTCAGCAAGGAAACCCTGCCCAAACTCCCCAGCACTCCCGCTGAGCCCTCCAGAGTAGGGCCTGGAACCCTGACTGCCCTGTTCCTACTTCACTCCTTCGAGGAGCCAGGACTTATGACAATCTCCACACTCCCTGTGCCCCCTTCCTTCACAGGCCCCCTGTGAAGTGCGGAGGAAGAGTAAATTACCTGTCTGCTCAAACCACGAGGGTATCTGGGCAATCGCAGTCTCTGCAAACCAGCCTCAAAAACTCTCCCCCATCCTTTCTAACAAAGACCTAATCACTATGAATGAGTGTCTTTATTAAGCTGCAGTCTGATGAACCATCGTCTGAAAGAGACTTCTTTAAGGGGACAACCCTTTTTTCCCCTTTCACATTTTAAAACCCATTTAAATAGAAGAATTTTAAAACAGACCCATGCAGAGGAGACCTCACAGGCAGCTACTTTATCCCACACTTCTCTGTGACCAGACGCACAAAGAAACCAGACAGGGATACAACACACCCTTTTCCTCTATTTTTGGAAGAATTTAGAGCCCGCACTCACAAAGGGAAGCTGGCCTGCTCTAGCAGCAAAAGAAGCAGACAAATGCCTCTAGTATCAAGGGCAGGCCATTTGAAAGGGGTCTGTGCCCCCAATTCTTGGTACCATAGCCTGAACCCCAAGAGGGTGGATGCTGAAGCCACCAGATGAGCTGCTGGCTGCCTGCCCTATGTCCACCCGCTTCTGTCTTCCCAGCAGAATCAAACTTTATTCACGGCAGCCACGTGCCTTGCCTCCCATGCTCCGGCGGTGGGGCCAGGGTACCGTGTGACACAGTCTGGCTGATAAGCGGACAGAGCCTCGGGTGGCACCTCTGGGACCCTTTACGCTTCCCATCCTCTTGCCTGAACCATGGGCATGGTGGATGGAGCTTTGGTGGCCACCATGGAACCTCACAGATGACAGTGACCCCTAAGGATGGCAGGGGAGAAACCCAGGGGTCTGTGTCTCCAATGGCACCGAGGGGCCACCATGTCACACTCGGCCACTTACCTCCCTACTCCTGTAGGAAAAAACAATTAACTCTTTAACAGGTCAAGACTACTGTCACCCAACATACCCAAACATTACCCCAATGCAGAGCCTCTCCAACCTACTATCTGAACAGGGTCATACCCTAAGCAGACCTGGGGAATTTCTTTTTTCTATGGAAAGTCAATGACCCAGAGAAATTAAAAGTCAACAGGAGGCTTCATTAGACTAAAAATCCACTTTTGGCAGACACATTTGGTACATCTTGGGGTGATGCTGGGGGGAGAATAAAGGTTCGGCACTTGCTGCTCTTAAAATATGAAATAAGCACAAACTGCTCCTCATCTAATACAATAATTGTCTAGATATTTTAATTACCTATTATATTTGGAGGGAAATGGGAGGGAAAGGAAGAAAAGATAAGATGGAAGGGCACCTAAATATCCATCAGTGGATGAATGGATAAAGAAAATGTGAGATACATTCAGTGGAATACCATTCGGTTCAAAAGGAACCTCTAGGCCACCACAGTGGACAGCACAGAACATATCCATAATTGCAGAAAGTTCTAGCGCACAGCATCGGTATAGACACTACTGTATACTATACTATACAGTAATGGGAAGAAGCCTTCCTGGGACACTGGGAACTTGGGGGGTACCAGTGATGACACACAACCTCTCTCTGCCTCAGTTTCCTCACGTGTAAAAGGTATTACACCTAACATATATATATATGTTATACATAAGTTATAGTATTAGCATGTAACTTATAGGTCTGTTAAGCGGAGTAAATGAGATCACACCTGTAAGGCACATGGTAAGAGCTCAATGAATGCTAGGTATTATTTTGGGGAAGGGTGCAACTAGAATACAAATACACACAAACACACATACGTGTGGGACTCCCTGCAGCGAGAGAGCATGAATGAGTCATCTGTACACCTTCCCCATCCACAGAAAGCGTAACAGATTCTGATTAAACAACTGAAATGGACAGCACCTCCAAGATGGCCCACCAGGTACCAGGCACGGTGACCAGGTGCAGGGAGGTCTGGTCTCCCTTCTCCCACCTGCCTAGCAGGAGTCCAACCAGAGGGAATGAGGGGACGGGGACCACAGGTGGGAGGCCACGTGGGTAGGCGCAGCCCAGAACAGGCTCTGACTGAGCCCCCACTTGGCCCCAGCAGGCTGTTCAACAAGGCAAGTGAGGGATCCACAGAGGAAAACTGTGCCCGTGTCAACAGGAACCCCTTTAATCACAGCCCTTCCTTCCAATGACTCTGCAGGATAGATAGCAGACACCCAGGGACCAGCTGGTACCAGGAATTGTTCATGTCCCTCAAGAGGGGCACTGACATGCAATGACCGTCTTGCACCTTGCCTATCTGCTACTGTGTACGTGTTTATGTGTGTGGACATATATATGTGTGCATTTATGTATGTGGAGCATATATTCAAGTGATTCCAAGCTCCTTTACTTATTTAAGACTTTTTCACGGTTATAATATATCCCTTGATTTTATAGGCTTGCTTGTTTTATTTTCTCCCACTAGTCTGTGGGTTTATTCTCAGATTTTGTAATGCTGCCCGTCGGTTTACTCATGACAAAAGGATACGACCCATATTGTTTAGTATCTTCCTAGGAGCCCTCAAGGACGGTATGGACAGGCCAAGACACCCAGTGTGCAGATAAGACATCAGCCTGGGAGATTCTGTGACCATGATGTGAAGCCAGACAGATCACCTGTATCCTGCACTTGGCTTCCAAGGGGCTGGCAAGATGATAGGACGTGTGACGAGCTAAGTACCAGTTACCACGTTGGGCTCTCACTCAGGATCCTGATCACTGAAGTTAAAATTAAAGACTGATCATGGTTGGGTAAGTGAAAGAAGGAAAATGCTCTAAGGATTAATAACTGGCTCTTCCAAGAGACACACTTGGCTAAAGGATTAGGTATTTTTAAAAACCCAACACATTTTTCTCTTAATAGATAACTTCTCAATAAGTAATGGTTTAAGTAATAAGAGGAGGATTCTGTAGGAGACAGAAAAAAAACTCTAATGACTAAAGTTGTTTGTCAATAAGAGCAATGAACATGGGGAATTCCTTGGCGGTCCAGTTGTTAGGCCTCTGTGTTTTCACTGTCAAGGGCCGGGGTTTGACCCCTGGTGGGGGAACTAAGATCCCACAAGCTGTGCAGCATGGCCAAAAAAAAAAAAAACAATGAATACTCGCTATTTTTTTATATTTATTTATTCATTTATTTATTTTTATTTGGTTGCACCGGGTCTTAGTTGTGGCATGTGAACTCTGAGTTGCGGCAGGCACGTGGGATCTAGTTCCCTGACCAGGGATGGAACCCAGGCTCCCTGCATTGGGAGGGCAGAGTCTTAACCACTGTGCAACCAGGGAAGTCCCTCGATGTTATTTTAAATTTGTAATTTCTTAATCTGCATGGCTTTAGAGCTCACAAAAGAGGCTTCTTTGAGTCACAGAAGGAAAACGAATATTCTTCTCGAATACAGCGCATCAGAGGCACGAGGAAGGGGCCAGATGTAGTGAACAGAGGGCAGGACAAAGACGAGAGGTGATTCTCCCGAGGTCCCGCCACGGAGGAAAAGGCAGATCCCAGGCTTCTGGACTCTTCTCAGGAGTCCCACGCGTGCCTCAGAGGGCTGCCTGGCGCGTGTGGGGCTGCCCGGTAACACGCTTTGAACAAAGGGCTCGAGACCAAAGAGGATTTGAAAACCACTGGCCTCACAAAGCCAGACACTGAGCTCCGAGAAGCCACCCGGCGAGAAGGGAGGTGCTGGCCCTCCGGGAGGCTTCCTGCAGAGCGGCCTCAGGGAGGATGGGGTTAGAGGCCAGGCCTCCACCTTCCTCTTTCCTTGACCCATAAAGGGCGTGAGCAGCTGCCGGCCAGACGGGAAAAGCTGAAGGTCGTCCATCCACCTCCACCACCAGGTCCGAGGAGCTCTGCCCGCCCGGCTTCCGCCTCTGGGCTGGCCCCTCGGGAAAAGCAGCTCAGACGGCCCAAGCCCCCAGCCTCTGGGCCCTACCTCGGTGACCGCACCCCATTTCAGCCTGGAAGTCGTCCTCCTGAGGGGCTGGGCGCCACACAGGCCTGGGCCAGAATCCTCACATCATGTTCCGAATACCTTGGCCTTGAGCAAACGACTTCACCTCTCAGAGACCAAGGATGCCCTCCGTGGAAGGGCGGTGGAGTTGCTTCACCGGGTTTCGGCGCGAGAACACGGTGGCCCTACCCGCCGCACCGCCGCCAAACCCTCCTCCCTACCAGACCACGGGGTCATGCTGTCCTGTCCACCGAGGTACCCCAGGGGCCAAACGCTGACCAGTGTGTGGCAGCTTTCCCATCAATATACGGTGGTAAATCAGTGAGCCAGAGAGCAAGCTGGGCGTCGTGAGTAGCTGAGAGGGTGTGGGGGCACACGTGGGCACTTAACCCGGCCCTGCCACCTTTGACAGGGAAGCTCTGGCAAGCCCTCCAGCTCCCTGCCTTAGCCTCCTCACCCGCAACATGAATATGCAAGGACTGCAAGGATTAAAACGAGATAATACGTGAAAAAGAACTTGGTGCGGTGCCCGACCCTCACAGCTGCTGGGCCACACAAGTTGCTGTTAATGAAACGTCCACCCCAAATTGCCTGCTCCTGTTTTTGGTCCAGCCGCACCAATGAGTCCCAGTGACCAAGACTAGAAAGAAGATAAATGGCTCTTCCTCTGCTCCTCGGCAGTAATTATGATGGTCACATTCGCACTTGCTCCTTCATTCACAATACTTAATTTTCTCCGTTGTCTTTTTAAGAATAAAACAGTATCTCCCGCAGTGGCAGCACGTGACTACCTCCATTCCTTCAAATAATAATTTTTCTGTGCACTGCTTCATCATATTGACACGGAACTCACCTACTTTTTAGTTAGCCAGTAATTTTACAATAGTGCACGCTGCATACTTGTGCTTAACAGTAAGTTTTAAGGTGTTTCTAGGGCTTAGTTTTTTAAACTTGGGGCTTAAATTTTTTGTTTTGTTTTTGTTGTTTGTTTACTAATATTTCCCAAGGAAAGTACCAGATGACCCCAGGGTATCAGTCCCAGCTTCTCCCTGTGTTCATGAGACAGGAGACAGGCTAAAGGGAAGGACAGATACATTGCTTTAGAAGGTTAAGACCAGGCTTAGCTCTGATCTAATTGCTTCCTGATTTAACATCTGCTTAAGCACATGCTATATTAGGGAAATGCTCGAATGGGACAGCTAGATCAGAAACTGGGTCTTCTCAGAGCAATGAGGTTCAGAAAGAAGGAACTTACTTAGCTGAGAAAAAGGGATGTTATGTAAACCCCCAAGTCCTTAAAAGTTATACTAGTGAGGCTGCCCTGAGCACACAGCTCTCCTGTATCTGCTTTGCTGCGGCTCTGGGAGGCCGGTCCACAGTTCCTCCTCTGTTCCAGCAAGTCACTTGGCTCCCTGACCCATCTAAAGAGCCATCATTACAACAGCACTCCAGGTTCTGGTAGAGAATTTGTCACAAGCTGGGCTTCTCTTTAAAGACCTCCTGGAGAACCAGCTGAAGCTGAGAGCAGAAACCCCCTGCTCCAGGTGTCCAGGGGAGGTGGTGCAGGAAGCCAGGGAGGGACCAGCTGCCTCTGTCCCTCCGAGTAGTCAGCAAGCCCAGAGCAGTTGATGGGCTTTGCTTACTTGGATCCAGGTTGCCATGGAGATCAGGAGTCTCCCTGGATGCCCCAACTACAGGACCACTGGAGGAAGCTAAGTGAGCACCCCTAAGTCAAGGCAGTGTGCGGGGTTGGAGGGGGATTGTGTGCAGAGTTGGTAGGTTGGGCCCCCCAATGTCCCGCTGAGTCAGAGGGAGTGTTCTGGCTTAGTCACTGTTATGTCTGGAGGGACAGGATTTTTTTCTTTAAACTGAATTTTCTAGATGAAATGAAGATGACTTTTTTTTTTTTGGTATTACATTTTACTTTTATTGCTTCCAGTATTCCACAATTATTTAATCATTACTTAAATTAATGATTGCTATTGAGCTTAAAAAAGACCTTGCGGGGGACTTCCCTGGTGGTTCAGTGGTTAAGAATCTGCCTTCCAATGCAGGGGAGGGGACACAGGTTTGATCCCTGGCTGGGGAACTAAGATCCCACATGCCTCAGGGCAACTAAGCTGGAGCACTGCAACTACTGAGCCCTCCCGCTCTGCCCAGCAATGAAGATCCCGCGTGCCGCAAAATAAATAAATAAATATTTTTAAAAAATGCCTTGAGGCATTGCACAAGACGGGAATAATAATCATTTTCAAAATGGCAGTCAGCAACAAGAACGCTTAAAAGCATCGGTGTGACCGCATTTGAGACTATCCTCCTTTGACTCCCTTGCACTCATTGAGGGCAAAACCTAGGGTAAAATTTTAATGCGTCTGTAGCTCCTTATGAACTAAACTACTTACATGAAAATAAAAATTCTATTTTTTATGCCTCAGGACAGGATTTCTGACCTGCAGGTCTGTGAGCAGGCTATGTGTTTGAGTATTTGCGGGCATTTTTCTGAGAAAGGGGTATATAGAGCTCTCAACTATTCTCAGAGGAGTTCCCCAAAATGTTTAGAGTCTACTTAATCGATAGCAAATCTACCCAATCCAGTTCCTTTTATTCCCTTGAACATGTCAGAACTTGGCGGAAGATACATACGGGGATGTTTTCCTGCCTCCCCTTTCTGCCCACAAGTTACACACCTCATCCTCTCTCTTCTTCCTTTTCTTCCTCCTCTCCTTGTCACCCTCATCTGGAGAATATTTATAAATAAATAAATACTGAGCACCATGTGCTGGACATAGTGTTCAGTGTTGGAGATACAAGGACAAATCAGACAGGGCCCACGTTCTCAGGGAGCTCAGAGTCAGATGGAAAAGAAGGACACACAAATAGATGATCTCATCTATGCAATGATTATTGAGATGCATACGAACAGAAAGCTGGGGGAGGTTCAGAGATTGCTCTGTAGCTGTCAATTTCCAATCCCCAACCCCACCCTAGGTCACAGACGAAAATCAAGGAAGAACATATTCAAAGAACCTGATGAATGAGGTTTTGTTTGGTTTCTTGCCTAGTTGGCTGGCTGGAAACTTAAGTACTGATGAAATAAAATTCATATTTTACGGCAAGATGAGAAAAATTTAAACATAAAATTTTTCTCTGCCTCTTTGGGCCTCCTCCCTCCCTGTTAGTGTGTGTTGTGCACCTGCATTATCCAGACCTCCTTAGGAGATAACATTCCTTCTTAATCTCATCAAGGGTCACAACTACCCAGGAGATAACCTTCGTTCTTAATCCTGTAAGAGGCCAAGATGACCCATGACCCACTACTCGCTTTGTACATGTAGGCCTGGATTGTGTAGACTGTCAACAATACTGTCATTTGATGGATAACCCTTTATCTCAAATACTTATTATAACTGTGCTTTGACCTCTAACGGTTGGTCGCAGTCCTCAGAGATTTCTGAAAGACTGTCTCCCGGGTTATCATCCTCAGGGTGGTTTGAATAAAATTTTCCATTTCTTTCTTAGATCAACTATTGATTAGTTTTTTTCGTTGGCAGTATCAATAAAAATGTCAAGGATGAGCTCAAGAGCAGTCTTAGATTCAGAGACAGAAAGTAGAATGGCTAGGAGGAAGGTTGGGAATGGGGAGTTGGTGTTTCATGAGTACAGAGTTTTCACTGGGAAGATGAAAAAGTTCTGAAGACGAATGAATGGTGGTGAGGGTTGCCCAACAATGTGAATGAACTTGATGGCAATGAACCGATCACTTAAAAATGGTTAAAATGGTAAATTTTATGGAATGTACATTTTCCCACAATTTAAAAAGAAAAAAAAAAAGTAGTGTTGATTTTTCTGTATGTGATTGGCAAAAAGAGATGCTACTGGCACCCATTTCTGCGGGGGTGCTAAAGAAGATGAGTCTGCTGGGCCCAGAGTCTCACAAGCCCTGATGCGTGCCAGGTTCTTTCTTAGGCAGCGTCCCTGTCCACGCTCAGGCCGACACTCCCCTCCTTTCTCTCCTCTGGGACGTTCTCGGGGTTGGAAAGGAAGCCCTGAGCATCCCTGACCAGAGCTGCGGTGTCTGGCAGCCTCATCTGACCGAGTCCCCACACTCGGAATGGCCACCAGCTGCAAGCTCTCCTGCCTGCTCCTGGGCTCCCTGCCGGGGCCCAGAGAGTGGACCCCGGACAGCATCACGTTTCCGTCACTAGCAGCCTGAAAAGTGAGCTGCTTGTGGGGAGAGTTACATGGGCCTCCTGGTCATCTCAGAACTTGATCTTGGTTATCACAAAGCCCCCAGGCTTACTGGCAGCTGAGATTATCTGGAGTGCAGTTCATCTAGATTGCCCGTGGATTGCCATCCCACAGAGGGATCTGAAACTCCCGCATCAGCTTCAGGCTCGCATGTCTATCGCTGCAGGGAGATGACTGTACAGGCAGACGCTTATCTTTAAGATCCGCCGTCAGGGTTCTACACCCTCTGGTTTCGTTAAGGCTTCTCTGTGCTGATGTATCAGGCACCTGAGCTGCCTTGGAAGCGTGCGGGGTGCTGATCGCTTGCTTCCCCATGGCAGGATGCAAGGGACATCCTGCTGGGCTGGCCCCCAAGGATGCCCAGGGAACTCTGTCCCCGTTTCCCTGCAGCTCTGGAGGACTTCACCTTCTTCTCTGTCCTTCATCAGCTGCCAGCAGAGGCCTGGGGACTATCTCCCCACCTCCCTTTGCTCTGCTGTCCCAGTAACACCCTCAGCCACTGTGTCTTTAGGGACTTCATTACTAACTTTAGAGGGAGACCAATAGATCCTGGCCTAGGATCTAAATGAAGGGACATGAAGATGTCACTCACTTTTAAGAAGGAGGATCTGTGGTTTGTAATTGCTGCCTCCCAACTGGACTGTATCCCAGCAACACTTTCAGGCTGCTGCCCACAGCAGATGGGGGTGGGGGTGGGGGAATCCACCAGCTGGGGTCCTCTGGCCTGGAGAGGAATGCCCTTCAACATCCACCCTTCCATCCTGAGTCGGCCCCTCTGGCTTCTCTGTGGGTGGAGCAACTTCTCCCTCCCAGGCTCTCTAAGAGTTCTACCTCGGGCACCAGGCTCTTCTGCACAACCCTGAAAAGGCTTTTATTTATTTTCATTATATATAAAAATATAACACACATATTTTTTTGTCTTTGCCTTCCTGAATATTGCTGCTTCTGGACGCTGAGGCATCTCATCCTTGTTCCTGGTCCCAAGTCCCTGAGATGACACAGGGGTTCGGACTCTCCTCTGACTGTCTGGATGAATGAGTTTGAGCACATTTTCATATATGTGGATAACTTCGTCTATGTAGTACCTCTTCAAGTCTCTTTCCTGATTGTCTTTTTATTGTTGTTTGAATTTGTAGAAGGTTCTTATAAATTCAGAATACAAGTCCTTTGTAACTTATATATGATGTAATACTTTCTTCCAGTCTGTGCCTTTCTTTTTTTAAAATTTATTTTTGATTGAAGTATAGTTGCATTACCATGTTCTGTTAATTACTGCTGTACAGCAAGGTGACTCAGTTATACGTATATATACATTCTTTTTCATATTCTTTTCCATTATGGTTTATCACAGGATATTAAATACGGTTCCCTGTGCTATACAGTAGGACCTTGTTGTTTATCCATTCTATATATAATTGTTGAAACTCTCATTGTTAGTCAAGTAGAAACTGACTTTCTCATTATTATTTCACTGTATACTTTCTATGCTGTTAAGGAACATTTATGGCCAAATGTCAATCATTCTACAGGAGCCATTTTATGGCAAGTACGAAATTCACTTGTTTTTCCACTTTCCCCAAGTCTGCAGAGCCAATATTCAAAGGTTACTATGGTTACTGTCCTACAGCTGACAGGACTTGACATTCTGGGGAATCCTCCATCTCTTGGTTATTATTGTAGAGAAATGTAGAAGGAAGCTATTTTCTTCAAGATTATTTATTTACTCTAATAATCTTCATTCCACAGATATGGAAACAGAAGCCCAGAGGTTTACTTCTGAATCTCAGTAGGTTACAGCTGGAAGGAGATAGGCCATCTATTCCACACTAGGTCTACATCCAAGAGAAACAAAGGCGCAAGTCCACAGAAAGACTGGCTCAAGAAGGTTCCTGGCAGCTTTAGTCACAACAGCCAGAACTAGTGCCCACCAACAGGACAGTGACTAAGCAAACTTTAGTTTACTTTTGTGATGGAAAACTACTCATCAACCAGAACAAAGTACTGACACATGCAACAACCTAGGAGGCTCTTTCAGTCATTTGTTGGGGGTCTGGGCAGAATTTTTTAATTAATTTATTTTCATTTTTGGCTGTGTTGGGTCTTTGTTGCTGCACATGGGCTTTCGCTAGTTGTGGTGAGTGGGCTCTACTCTTCATTGCAGTGCACAGGCTTCTCATTGTGGTGGCTTCTCTTGTTGTGGAGCACAGGCTCTAGGTGCGTGGGCTTCAGTAGTTGTGGCATGTGGGCTCAGTAGTTGTGGCTCGCAGGCTCAGTAGTTGTGGCTTACGGGCTGTAGAGCGCAGGCTCAGTCATTGTGGAGCACGGGCTCAGTTGCTCTGTGGCATGTGGGATCTTCCAGGACAGGGGCACGAACCCGTGTCCCCTGCATCGGCAGGCGGACTCTCAACCACTGTGCCACCAGGGAAGCCCCCCGATTCACAATTTTTAAAGGTTATACACCACTTATAGTTATTATAAAATACTGGCTGTATTCCCATGTTGTACAATATATCCTTGTAGCTTACTTTATACATAATAGTCTGTACCTCTTAGTCTCCTGCCCCTATGTTGCCCCTCTCCCCACTGGTAACCACTAGTTTGTTCTCTATATCTGTGAGTCTGCTTCTTTTTTGTTATCTTCACTAGTTTGTTGTATTTGTTAGATTCCACATATAAGTGATATCATAGTGTTCGTCTTTCTCTGTCTGACTTATTTCATTTAGCATAATACCCTCCAGGTCTATCTGTGTTGTTGCAAATGGCAAAATTTTCATTCTTTTTTTATGAGGGATGTCTATTCTTAATAATCCTGAGGATAACCCAAACCAACAAACCACATAAAAATTAAATTCACATTCACTGCTGAGTTCTCACAAGTTGTGTCCTGTATAGCCTCGTGTGGAGGCGCGGCATTGACAGAAGTTCCGAAAAGCAGAACCAGCTACTGAAACCTGATGGGGAGATTCCAACGGAGAACCTCAGAGTGTGCACACCAGTAGGAAAATCAGTACCATGCTCCCCAAGACGGCAGCCAAATATGGGGAACTGGCTCAGAGACAGTTACTTAAAAAGAAAACCTTACACAAATAAGAACAATGCCATGCTTTCCTCTGTGAGTAAGCGAGGTAATTCTGAATACGTAAGTTTAGTTTTTCCTGTATAATCAAAGAAGCAATTCCAGCATTTTAGTATTAAAGGAAAAAATAATGTAAATCAGTATAACTCTTTAATAACCAAATGCCTTTTACCGATGACATTTTCAAGCTTATATTTTGCAGAACAGACACAGCAATAAGAAAAATGTAGTCCACAAAATGATGAGAGAGAGAAATGCAAACAAAATGTTAGGACCCTCCTTCCCCTCAAAAAAAATGCAAGGGGAAAGAATTATCCTTCCTATATTACATACGATGACACAGAGGTTCACAGATACTCAGTGACATACACATCACACAGCTATTTAAGGGGCAGAACTAGGGTTCTAACCTAAGCCTTCTGACTTCAGCCCCCACGAGAAAAAAGTCTGATGTTTAGAAAGCAACTCTGCCCCTCAAAGCTAGGGGAGGCTCAGTAGAGGTGGTGGTAAAGCACGACCTCTGTAGCCAAGCTGCCTGGGTGTGAATCCCGATTTACCAGCTGTGTGACATTGGGCAAGTGACTGACTAGGTGCTTCCGCAATGTTTCCTACAGAACGTACGATAGCACTTATCTGGTGGAGCCCCAGGTGAAGTGTCTGGCACATGACAGGCAGAGTGTCCTTACATGTGTGCTGTCCAGCACTGTGGCCACCAGCTGGGGTGGCTATTTAAATTTAACTTTAGGTGAGCTAAAATTAAAAATTCAGCTCCTCAATCTCACTAGCTACTTTTCAAATGCTCAATAGCCATGTGTGGCCAGTGGCTCCCGTACTGCACAGTGCAGATACAGAGATTTCCATTCAGAGAGCTCTCTTGGACGGGACTCCTCTAGGAAAGGAAAGGAGCCTTTTCCCTAGGAAGCCAGTGGCTCCTAAGTAAAAATCTGCTAAGATGGCAGGGAGGGTCTTGGCTTTATTATCATTGTTGTTACTGCTATTATCATTACATCAGGTATTTAAACCCCTCCCCGTGAATTTTTTACTTATAAAGGTAAAAAAGAACGCAGATTGCTCTAGTCAGTGCAGCTGTTTTTGGACTTGGTTTGAATCTTCTGGTAAAAGGAAGGGCGAGGAAAACAAAAACAGATGAGGTAGAAGGCAGAGAGAACAGGGCAGAAGAAAGGAAGCGAGGTGCATAGAAGCAGGGTGTGGAAGAGGGGGAAAAAGGATGTGCCTCTTGTCATCCCAAACCAACACACTGTCTGCATCAATCATGCCTTTTTATTTTCTATATTCTGATGCTTTGCTCTATTCCAGGACCTTGCAACCCAGGAAGGAACGCTCTCCCGGGACTAGGCAGTTCTTAGATAATAACACACCTGCCAGTGTACCTTTCATATTCAAACCAGCCAATCCAGAGCCCAGACCACTGCGCCCCGACCATCGCTATTAGGCCCTCACACTCTGGGCCAGTATCCCTCAGTCTCACTCCAGGGTCAGGTATCAGAGAGCTCAGACCACTCCTGTACCGCAGGGCCTTCTGAACCTACTCAAACTAGGCAGTCTGGCCCATTCCTTTCTGCGGAAACCACAATATAGGCTCTTACCCACATTTTCCCCTCAGTCCTTCTGCCTCCTGACCACCCGGTGCTTCCCCTGGTGGCCCCCCCACCAAACGTGGTGTGCCCCCTCCTCTTGGGAACCGTCAGTAATAAACCACCTTTCCAGTGGCAGTAGTCTCCTGACCTGTTGACCTCACCATACCTGAATAATAACAAAATCTACATCTGGAAACAGCTGCACCCCACCACACCCAGTCTCACCACTGGAAAACTCAAGTTTGTTTAACTGAAAATCAATTTCCTAGCCAAAGAGCTGGAGTGTGTTATTCAGCTGTGCTGCGGGAAGGACTGAGGATATGTAAGTTCTGCAAGACAAACAAAAAAAGAAACAAAGCAAAAAAAAACAAAATATCAAATCAAACCAAAAAGCCAAAACAAAACTCTTCTTTTATAGTTTTTTTGGGACGCAGCAAAATGGTCCATCTTACAGGACCATGTGCAATCGCTCAAACCTAATTGTCAGATGATCACACAAACACCTTTATTTTACAGCTGGAACGTCTCGCCCAAGGTCACCAGCAGGGGCAAAGCTAGGATTGGATCCTAAATGTTCTGACTGATGTCTGTCTAGCATATTTTTCTCAGTCTGGTCCACACTCACCTACAATGGAAAGAAACTAATAAATGACGTAGACTCTTGCTTGCGGTTGTCTAATCCTCTATATTATGTATATTTTCATTAAGCAGCCATTAAGATCTATTCATCTCAAGTAACTGCTGGAGTTGAGATGATTAATAAATAGTTTAGCTGTGGGTTCAGGAACCATTCTCAAGCTAAGTCCTTCCTAACATCTCAACAGGGAGCCTGCTCTGGGAGAAGCAGGGAGACCATGCTGCTGGGGGCCTCTGACTTTCTGAATAAAAGGTGGTAAGCCCTTCAACAGCTGGTCCCACAGCCTCTGCTCTTCAGGAGTTCTGTCCACGCCTGCGAAGTACAGTGGTAGCTGACAATATCTTCCAGATGGGAAGCAGATTTGAAAGCAAGCAGTGAGATGCTGAAAGCAACCTAGGGAGTGTGAGACCCACACACACAGTGTGCGAGGTGCAAGAGTGGGCCACAAACGTGCAGAAAATCGTTTACCTGCCACAAAGCAGAGCTGTTTTGCCAGTTCCACCTGGGGGAGCTGGGAGCGGGGTCGGGCAGGGACTGAATGAAAATCTTCACTTTTCTATTTCATCCTAGAGAAAAATGCTCTTTTTCTTCCTGCATTTTGGATACCTGAGGGGAAGTTAACTTTATGTCAATCTTAAACTCTCATTTAAAATTCAACATTTTCAAGTCGTCCTGCCTTCCCTGTTTGAAGTGGGACATATAGAATCCACCTTGCCAGGGAGAGCTTGGAGGAGAGCACCATCTGTAGGGACCACCCAAATCTTGCTATGAAAAATAAATGATATGGTCACTAAATACAACGCAAAAATACTTACCTTCATAAAGATGTAGATTGTGTTTTGTAAGAAATATTAGACAATTTCCTGAAACGTGTGTACGTATATGTATACATGGATACACATACCTCTGTACACACTCAGATTCTCAAGTACCATATATTCTTGAGTAAGGTATTTATAAAATTTTTCTCTGCTCATGCATGCAATATTTAAAAATGAAAATCTGGTGAGCTCACTGTTTTATCTTTATTGTCAACAAGCATTTATTAACTCAAAATCATGACAGAGCTTTATTGAAACAGGGGAGCTGTGGGTGAATTTTCTTCTGTTTTTTCAAAATTTGGATAATGAATCAGGTTCCTTGTATAATTTTTCCTAAGACAATAGATTTATATATTTAATCATGTATATTCCTCTTCTGAAACATTATCTGAAATAATTTTTTGGATAGAACCCCTGCCTTCTGGAGGATTATATATTTACAACTGCTATCTTTATTATATCATCACAAGTTTGTTTAAAATATGACAGATCACTAATTCAGGCTGCAATCGTCTTCTAAGTCCTCAATCCTTAAACCTACGGTACAGTGTTACAATAAACAAATTCTAAACACATAAGACTATACTGAATTTAATCTGGATATTTAAGTGAGCCTTTTACATTTTTCCCAAGTTTATACCACTTCATTCAACTCACAATCTGTATTACCAAATAATGCAATGCTTAATAAAGCAACTGCAGAAAAAAAAAACCCAGATAGGGATAAATGATAAATACGCAGAAAGCGCCACGAAATGAAAAGATAATCCTTAGAATCATTTAGGCTGATTGTGTTGTTTTTATTAACTATGTCAGAATCCGCTTATCTACCACCAGAAAACATTTATTAACAACAGTGTATTTTAAAGAAATTGGGTTCAAAATGATTAATAGTTATATTTAATTGGTGAGCAAAGGATATTTTCTGCATGAAAAGCGATTTTTAAGAGATGAGCATTGAGAAAGATTCAACCTTATGCCTGTTAAGGAGGCCACCATAATTTTGTTTTTTATAAAGGTTTCCTGCCCCTCCCCCTCACCTTCGGGGGCTAAGGCATGTTCCTTATCAGATCATTTGTTTTAGACAAGCAGAACTATCAAGACAAGAGTTACATATTTTGCACATAAATGTGCAACCTTAAATAATACTTTTAGAACCTCCTTTGGGCTTCCCTGGTGGCGCAGTGGTTAAGAATCCACCTGCCAATGCAGGGCACGCGGGTTCGAACCCTGGTCCAGGAAGATCCCACATGCCGCAGACTAAGCCCGTGCGCCACAACTACCGAGCCTGAGGGCCACAACTACTGAAGCCCGTGCTCCGCAAGAGAAGCCACCCAATGAGAAGCCCGCACACTGCAAGGAAAAGTAGCCTCCGCTTGCTGCAACTAGAGAAAAGCCCGCACACAGCAACAAAGACCCAGTGCAGCCAAAAAATAAATAAATTAGTTAATTAATTTTAAAAAAGAACCTCTTTTATGTTAACATTCTCTAACTTGTTCTATATAATATATGCCATATTTTAAATATTTATTAAAATAATTCCTACAAAATGTCTACATGCTTCACGGTAGAAGCAACAAAAATTTATTTTCTGATTTGTCACCTGTCCAGTCACATTAGGATAATTAGTTATAAAATGACATGCTAACAATACGCCAGGTTATTTGAACATCTATTTAGGATCCTGATAACATTTCCCGTATTTGTCAATGAACTCTGTGGTGATAAGGGCTAGCAAACCTGTGCAGGGCATCCAATCATTTCAAGGCCTTGGGGAGTGGCTCTGCGTTGACTCTGAAGCCAGCCCTGGGCAACGGCAAGGGTGTTACACTTGACTTCAGACAGACTTGGGTTCACTTCTCACTGGCCATCTGTCTTTTGGTGACTTAGCCACAAAGCCAGTTTCTTCATCCTTAAAATGGGAATGATCCTTCTAACTGCATAGGGTTTGGCGAGGCTTCAAAAAGTCACTGAATGTAAGTCAACCAGCAGGGTAGGTACTTGATAAGTACTCATTAACATGCATAGGAAAACCTAGCTGCAACCCCTGCAGCACAGGGTAGGTCTGGTGAGGCAATGACATGTGCATTGCTTGCAGGTTCATATGCTGGACTGCTGACAAAGTTAGCAATGATGGGTGGAGCACAAGGTCTGGGACCAGGAGGCCAGACACACCTGGGCTCAGAGTCTGGCTTTATCCCTTACTCTCTGTGTGACATGGACAAATCCCTTTACCTGTCAAGCCTCGGTTTTCTCATCTGTAAAATAGGTGTAACAGCAGCAACCTCTTATGATTGTTGTGATGTCTGTGGGATAATCTGCAGAAAGCACTGCTAAACACTAACACTGTCTCGACTTGTCTCATGTTTTCAGGAAATGCTACCCATTATTATTAATAAGTAATTTTTGCACCTTATTAATTTTTTATTGTTAGTCTCGGATTAAAGTGAGCTAAATCATTATGAAGGGACAGATTAGCACAAAAGTTTGCTGACAAACCCTATAAGTTATTTTTTTTTAGTTTAACTAAGTCCCTGATTCTTTCTTACCAGAGCAAAGCGCTTATAAATACTGCTGTAGTCCTTAAAACAACCTGCTGATTTCAATTTCTTCAAAAATTCGTTTAATTCTGTGTAGTTATCGATACCACTTTAAAAATGAGCAAAGACATTCTCTGACCTGAGAAACAAGCAACTGCTGAAAACAACAAAATCCAATTGTAACAAACAGGAAAAGCATAAATACATACGGACTACACAGATATGTGATAGATATATAACAGAAAAATGAATCAATCACATTAGTAACAGGAATGGCCCTACAGATCACGATAGCACCTGTGGGAATGTGATGTGTGATTGTAGTTAATGAAAATATATTCTTGAGAGGTTCTAGCTCTTCTTACTACTATCTTCAGTTTAAAAATAAACCTCCCATTTCCCCTTTTGCATTTCTTCATTGGTTAACCACAGTGTTTTGAGGAAGTTTTCAGAAAGTCACAAGTTTCCTCCAGTGGCATGCAGTTTGCTCTACTGCCTTTCGTTGTCTCTTGTCATCATTCTTTAAGCGTTAGAAGAAGAATCACTTATACTTGAGCTGGTCATAAACTACACAGGAATATAGAAGCATTTACCAGAAATGGCTGATGGAGGAATAAAAGCAGTAACCAATATTCAATGTTTAGTAAAAGGATGTTCTATTTGAATGTCTTGATGTTGTCTTTACTTAACTACTTCTGATAATTTATACATAATAATATTACTATTTCTTTTTGAAAATCTGGAGTACTTTAATTAAAATGTGGGAAAGTATGAGAATGCTCCTGGAAAGTCTTTCAAATTACTTTCATTTCTGTGTGAGGTTGAGATCGACATGGAAAACTGAAACAGATTTCTGTGGGATGTATGTCACAGTCCCAATGAACTTGGGTAAAGAGAAAGTTCAGAGAGAGGGTCTTTCATTATTTCAACAATTATTTCTACCTCAAGTACATGTCAGCCCTAGGAATTAAAAAATGATTAAGACACAGGTTTCACTAAGAGTCTCACAGTTTAGGAAAGAGACAGATAAGTGAGCCACTACATTGTCATATAATGTGTATAATAATAGAATTAGTTCCTGTGGTCACACTGATACTCCTATTATCAACTACAATTATTTTTCCTATTAAACTAACTTAATAGCAACCAGGAAAAGGTTACATCTAGCTTTTACCAGCACGTATAACCTATACATCTTAAATTATACATGTATACATCTTAAGTCTATATAAAATCTACACATCCTGAACTTCAGTAACTGTCTTAATGTAAGTCTTATCACTTTTAGGACACTTAAGCTAACACCAAGAGTTTTCATAAAAGGCCTCCAAATATATATCAATATATAATCCAGTTAGGGTGTTTAGCCCACTGTTTAGAGTACAAAGGCCTTTACTGTCTAACAAGTACAAAGACATCACAGCTAAAGACTCAAAACCACCTAATTTTAAAAATTGTTAAAATTAAAACAACAAAGCCAATAAAAAACAAAACAAAAACAAACAAAAAACAACAAAGCCAACAAACAGTTTATAAAGCTATACTAATTCATTGTTGTTTTGTAATTTAATTTTTTTAACACAGGTAAATTTAACATTTTTAATTAATCAGACGTAAGGTTGGTTTTGTTGGTTTTTTATTTATTTATTTATTTATTTTAATCTCTCACAATGAATTTTTAGTCATATGGGCAATTCCTGTAGAATGAGCCAGCAACAAAACATCTGGGCAGAAAGTCAGTCTTGCTTAAATATTGTATCTTGTACATTTCAGGATTTTAAAAGAATTCTGTTCAAATATTTGTTCTAACAGCAGGTCTCCAGGACATGTGAACTGTGACATACTGGGGATTTCAGATAAAGGCCTTTTAAAGGGAGACAATAATAGAATCTTAAGTTGAATGGAAAGATATTGGCCTTTAACTGCAGACGTGCGAAACAAACCAATACACATACCCCTACACAGCCTCAGACGTCTGCATTTATGATTGGGAAATGAGTGAATATTTACAATGATTCTCTTTGGGTGGGGGGGATTATAAGTGATTTTTCTTTTCTTTCAGGGTTTTTTTTTTAATGACCATTTATTACTTTTATAATTAGGAAAGAAAAAATTCTTTTTTTAAAAAAAATGTACTCCAAAAGGGCAGATCCCTAAATCATTCTTTAGTGTAATTATTTGGTTCAGTTATTAGTACACTACACTTCTATAGGAAATTAACATCTTAAAATGTCTTTAAAAAGATTCCACAGCTATAGTCTTAGTGAATTCATTTAAACAATGACATTGAGATTGTAGCTTTAGCTTTCATTAGAATCCCTTTAACTTTACAGTAAAAATGGGAAGATACTGAATTCTTCAAGCCATCTGCTGAATTACAAAGCGTTTGGGACCAGTAAAACAGTTGTAATTCCTATAGGATTGTGGATCAAGCTGGCAGCCACTGCTTTTGTGAATGAGAGCACATTTCAGCCCCTGGGTGGCCTGAGGCTCTAGCTGATGTTTATAGTTTTAAGCGGTGGATGTTATGAGGATGCTCCTTCTCCTTCTTGGGCCTGAGAACCAATCTGGTCCTCAACAACATTTTCTTCTAACTTTACAGCTGCACTTTTTATTCCACCTGCTGTTTCCTGAAACCCTTCTCCCTCCATTTAGCAGAGCGTGAGAACGCATCCTTTATGGCGTCCACTACTCCTGACGAGAACACACAGACACACACCTTACACATCACATACTACACACACGCACACACCCACACACATGTATCCCATATACCACACACATATACGCAGACCCTACCACACCCAGGAACATCTCCCCGGACCCCCAGCCTGTCCAGTGGGGGAGGTAAGACAGTGCTGTATCACAGGAGACGCTGATGTCCTCAACAGGACTTCCAAAACACATCAAAACCTCATCTCTCATCAGTATCAATTTTTTCTAAATACTATTTAATTAAATTAAATTGTCTCCACACCCATGTCTCAGCCAGTGAGGCCACAGCATGGTGACAGCAGACTACCCTTACTCCTGAGCTCCTACAGCACCTGGGGCTGACCTGAGCAGTAACCTAACCTAGAAGGCAGTCCAGGACACCAGGTAGAACCCTGAGGTGACTGCCATTGATAACAGTGCATTGTATAATGGACATGTGCTAAGAGAGTAGCATTTAAATGTTCTCACTTAAAAAAAATTTATATATATATAAAAATTATATACACACACACATATACACATGAAGTGATGGATGGAACTAACTAAATGGGAGGAATCCTTTCACAATGTATTATCAAATCACCATGATGTCCACTTTAAATATCTTCAAGTTTTGTCAATTATACCTCAATAAAGCTTAAAAAAAAATTCATGTGAGTCCTGCCTCACTTGGGAGGGGAGAAAAGCTGAGGGGCATTTATTTTATTAATAACTGACTTTATTAATAATAAAAAAGTGACTTTATTCATAAAAAACTGACTTTATTAATAATAAAAAAAAAGTAAAGTATCATTTTGTTCCATTTTATTAGGTAAAACATCTACTGTAGAAATTTTAGAAAACCGATGAGTAAAAGGGAAACAAAAATCACCAAAATGCAGTTTTCTACGGAAAGATAACCACCACTGGCCTTTGGTTTATATGTCTAACCCTTTTCTTCCCTATACGTACAAACATATTAAGTTGCCTTAACAGTATGTCTTAGGCAAAAGACCTTTACTATATCATCATCTATTTTATTAAAAATAATAAACAGTTTAATAATTTTGTAAAGAATTGGTGAAGCAAATTTATGGATCTGGAAATACTCTAAGATATCCTGAATTATGTGAATTATGATATAAAGGGAAATAAAATTCTAAAGGACTATGTATCTAAATTAACTAAGGTAAGACTATAACCTTGCTTAGAGAAAAAAACCATATTTATAGACAGTATTACATTAAAAATATATTACATTATATTTGACATCAAAGGAGACCTTCACACGTGAGAACTCCACGTTAGGATCAACTGAACCTCCTTGTAAGTTATTCTTAGTGTCTATAATTTACAATATAAAATGCTGATCCCACAGAAGAACCAGTTTCAAATTTACAGGATTTGTTTAAACCACGCTCAAAAGTTAGGACTTATAATTTTTATGTAAATCAATATCAAAAAAATTAACTTCATGTCACTCCTAGGATTGAACACTAAAATAAATCTAAGAACACTGGGGATACAGCATGTTCACAAGCATCTCTCTGCTGATTTCTGCTTGATGCTGTTGAGGAAACAATAATCCAGAGTCAGGTAAACCCAGAAAAGGGGAGTTAATGGAAAAGCAGTTCATAAACCACGGTGAAAACACAACAGGGGCCATTAAAAGAGGATTAGCCAGGGGCTAGAAACACACAGAGAACACGAAAAAGAGATATGGTCTTTGTGTCATCCAATCATTTACATCACGTAATTTCCAGCAGCTAAGAGCTGATGAAGATTTTTTATTTATTCTTTTGTGTGTGTGTGTGTGTGTGTGTGTGTGTGTGTGTGTGTGTGTGTGTGTGTCTACTCCCTTAGTGGATTTCAATCATACAATAGCAATATAGTGTTATCAACTATAGTCACCATGTTATACATTAGATCCTCAGACCTTATTCATCTTGTAGCTGAAAGTTTGCACCCTTTTGACAACCACTCCCTATCTTCCCCTGCCCCCAGCCCCTGGTAACCACTTTTCTATCTCTTTTTCTGTGAGTTTGACTGGGTTTTGGGGGCAGTTTTTTTGATTCCACATAATATAAGTGATACCATGCAGTGTTTGTCTTTCTGTGTCTGGTTTATTTCATTTAGCATAATGCCCTCAAGGTTTGTCCATGTTGTCACAAATGGCAAGGTGTCCTTCTTTCTCATGGCTGAATAATATTCTATACCACTTCTTCTTTATTCATTGAGACATTTAGGTTGTTTCCATATCTGGGTTATTATGAATAATGCTGCAATGAACATGGGGGTGCATATATATCTTTGATATCCTGTTTTCATCTGCTTTGGATACACCCAGAAGTGGAATTGCTGGATCATATGGTGGTCCTATTTTTTAATTTTTGAGAAACCTCCATACTGTTTTCCATAGTGGCTGCACCAATTTACATTCCTACCAAGAGTGCACATGGGTTCCCTTTTCTCCACATCCTCACCAACATTTATCTTTTTTATGACAGCCATTCTAACATGTGTGAGGTGATATCTCATTGTGGTTTTGATTTGCATTTCCCTGATGATTAGTGATGTTGAGTATCTTTTCATGTACCTGTTAGCCATTTGTATGTCTTCTTTGGAAAAATGTCTATTCAGTTCTTCTGCCCATTTTCTAATCAGATTGTTTGGGTATTTTTGCTATTGAGTTATATGAGTTCTTTATATATTTTGGATAATAACCTTTTATTAGATATGCAAGTATTTTCTCCCATTCCATAAGTTGCCTTTTCATTTTGTTAGTGATTTCGTTTGATGTACAGAAGCTTTTTAGTTTGATGTAGTCCCACTTGTTTATTTTTGCTTTGGTGTCAAATCCAAAAAATAATTGCCAAGACTGATGTCAAGGTGCTTACCCCCTATGTTTTCTTCTAGCAGTTATATTCAAGTCTTTAATCCATTTTGAGTTGATTTTGTGTATGGTGTAAGATAGGGGTCCAGTTTCATCCTTGTGCATGTGGATATCCTATTTTGCCAACACCATTTATTGAAGAGACTGTCCTTTTGTAAAGTCTTGTCTCCTTTGTTGAAAATTCACTATAAACATGTGGGTTTATTTCTGGGCTTTCTATTCCATTCCATTGATTTATGTATCTGTTTTATGTCAGTACCATACTGTTTTGATTACTATAGCTTTGCAATATTGTTTGAAACTAGGAACTGTTTATTTATTCCTTAATCTTCTGAATAACATGTCTTCCAAAAAAATATTCTTCATATTAACAAATACATTTGCACAAATCAAATCGACTATAGAAAACAAATCAAGGAAGAATACAACACAAGGAAGAACATAATTTTGAAATAATGGTCACCAACAGAAAGGTATTTCGCTTGTTCACAACAGTATCTACTGACAAGAACACCGAGTGTGCCTAAAGTTATTTTTGCTGATCCTTGAGTCAGAGATGGAATCAAAACTAAGTCATCCTATCAATAACTCAAAGTCAGTTTAAAGTAAACATTACAAAGTATCTGCACGAGGATCAACATTATGTTAAGGGCCTTAGAAGGTTCGATTAAAAGTCCAACAGCGTACGGGAGCCCTCAGGGAGCAAAGATTGGGAGGGGCAAAAACTGTCAATTAAAAAACTTCTAAGCCAAACCAGTTGGAACAGCATTATAGCATTAAAACAAAAAACAATTACCAAAATAAGCCATCTGTATTTTGCCACATGTGGTGTATAGCTCCATGTACATTTACTGGTAAATAGGCTGTGGTGTTTATTACACAATTTTCCCTAAGAACTCAAATCAATTTGCAAAAAAAAAAAAATTCTCCTAAGAAATTGGGATAATAACCCCCACGTGATCATAGTGACGGCTAATACCACCCATGAAAAGTGCTTTAAAATTTGTAAAGCGCTATGCAAACGCATTTAAATAGGCCGTCAGGACAGGGAGCTGAGAAGCCTGTGAGAAAATGAATGGACATAATGAGTTAGTTAAAGATTAATTGTTCCTGTCCAAAAGGGCTTCTCTGATAATGTTTCCTCACTGGTCCTTCAGGTAGCAGGTTGCCTAATGCACTTCAGACTTTCCCCCAGGCACCCGGCTCTGCTCCCCAGAGCGCTGCTTGCACACGTAGACACAAGCACATTCTGGACTGGCTGGCTTCTGATCCTGAAGGTAGCGCTCAACCCATCTGAAGCCGCCTGGAACACACAGACACCACTTTTCCTGCCTCGTCCCACTCCTCGGATGCTCTCCTGAAGCACAGCCAAATAGGTTCGGGCAGCACTGCAACACAACTACAACTTCAGGAGAGCTCAGGCTTCTAGAGGACATGCCAGCGAAGGGCAGGGAAGTCGAGGCTGCCCTGGCGGTGCCACGTGGCCTGGCTAGAAACAGGGCTACCCACGTGTTTCCTTCCTTAAAACACATCTGCCCCCAGTTTAGACACTCAGCATGGCCTTGTCTCTGGCATCTTTAATTTCACAACACTGTCCTGGTGTCCGGGCACAGCTACACATAGTTCTTTCCCAGCAGCTGCCTCTGAATAAGCTTCCCTAAGATTCCATTACTTTAAGGACAATTCTTGTCCTTTATTTTATATGTAGACATACATACATATATACACACACATGTATATGCACACACAATTTTACAATGTGTGTGTGTGCATACAAACACACACAAACACATGTATTTTTTTTTAAACCCAGGCTTTAATTACATTATCTCTTCCTGTTTGCTCCTATCTGCTTTTACCACCTCCCTTTTATTCCATTCTGAGAATGAAAACATTCCACACCCTCCTGGTTATGCCTCATCAACAGTGGAAATAAAAGTAACCCATAGTTGAAATGTAGTAACATATGCAACTTATTTTAAAATGCATTGAAAATAAGGTACACTGATGGATAGATATAGGACAGAGGAAATAAAGCAAAATGTTAGCAAATGCAGAATCTCAGTGGTGGGCATATCAGTGTTCACTGCATAGTAAATTTCTCTGCATATTTGAAATTTTTCATAATAACATGTTGGGAAAAAAGAAGGGGATGGAAAAGGAGGGATGAGGCTTTTCTTCTCTTAAAGCATCAGAGCGTTCGGTTATGGACACCTGGCTCTGTGTATTCAACAGTTTCAACATTGAGTCATTGTCTGGCATTTTCAGATTTTTATAGGGGGCATGAAAAGTGCTGTCAAAACAAAAATGTTACATTATAATGTAAGTGGGATTAATTTAATACATTTCAGATCTCAAAATTTAAACAACAGGACAACAGTACAACATGCACAGCCCAATGATGTAAACTAGGGATTGAAAACCTTTTTCTGTAAACGGCTAGATAGTAAGTATTTTCAGCTTCAAGGGCTCCAGATCTCTGCCACAACGACGCAACTCTATAGCATGAGAGCAGCCGTAGACCAAATGTAAAAGAATGGGTGAGGCTGTGTTCCAATAAATCTTTATGTGTGGATATTGAAATTTGAATCTCATCTAATTCTTACATGTCACAAAATATTATCTTCTTTTGACTTTTTCCAATCATTTAAAAATTTGAAAACCATTCTTAGCCTGTGGGCTGGACAAAAAGGCGTTGGGCCAGACTTGTCCTTCAAGTCATCTTTTGTGACCCCTGATATAAACCACAGTACCCTGGCCACTTCTGGCCCCAGTTATCCACGGCATATAAGGGCTTACAAATAGGAGGAGCTCAAAGGGTGTCATTAATGCCCATGTGGCCAGACAGAGAGCAGGCCCAGTACAGCACTAAAGCCCGTTCAGGAATATGAGATGGTGCCTCGAAAAAGGAAAATCAAGAGCCAGGAACACTCTCAGCACTACCTGTAACAGATCATGGGGCAAATGCCCACGGGACGCACAGGGGGAGAACTGCAGAAATAAGAGAGTCCAGGGGATTGCTCTGAACTGATACCCATCTTTCAGGCCCCTCCCCCCCACTTCCTCACTCCAATATTCTGTAACTCTCCTGTAAGCCAGAGAAAACAATAACAGTTTAATTTTAAGGTAACTAGCTTTTAAAACTATACATAATATCTAGTCCTGTATGAAATCCTGAAGGATTCCATGCCCTCTGCCAGAGAGGGGGTGGCTTTTTCTTAGCATTAAACAGAAGTGATGACTTTTTTCTACTCGTCCTGGGTCACTAGTCTTGCAGAGGTTTGCACTGGCCTGAAACCCACCAGTCTTTGCTGCCCAGTGACTGTGTCCTCGCCCCACCTCTCCCTCTTAACAACTTACAAAGCCTTCAGATGGTCTCACCTCATGACCCTTCTTTTTGCTATTTATTCTGTTTTCCCCAATTATAATACAACGTATTACATGCTCAGTAAAGAAAATGCAGGAAAGCCCAACGGGAAAAAAAAAAATCAGGCCAGCTTTCAAATATTGTTTCTTCTTTGAACAACAGGCTGGAGGCTGGTGGCCCAGTAATGCACTCCAGCAGAGGGCATGGGGCACAGCCCTCCACTCGGAGGGGACCGTGCACAAGAGGACTTGTGAACAAGCCACGATCCATCATGGGGTGCAAACGAGAAGCACACGGAACCAAACCCACTGCGTGCAACCCAGAACTATCAGACGATATTTTCCCTAAAAAATGGTTCTGTCTCTTCTCTCCCTCTCCTCCCTTCCCCCATCTCCTCCACAAATGCACCTCTCTCTAGCTTTCATTCGCACGCTCTGGCTCTCTTCCCTCCCTCTCCGAGGGTTAGATAGACAGATACTTTAAAATATATCTATGTCTCTACTTGACTTTCTAAAGGGTAAGCATTTCTTAAATTCATCGGTCTCTATCTTTAAAAGGCCTGATGCTAATCCTTGGTTCACGGCTGCTCTGTCCCCCTGGGGAAGGAAATTACTTATTTGAAGGGGAGATCTGCATGAATATGAAGAGGTCACGGATCTGGGCCCAATGAGTATCTTTGTTCCAGGGAGCCTGACCTTCAAAAGGGCCCCTTAGAGATATCCTTGGATGTCCTTTCCCACTGGCCACGAAGGCTCCCCACTGCACATCTTTTTCATGTAGCAAAACCCAACCCAGTTCATCCAGGCTGTCCCCGAATGCCAGAATTCCATTGGAAAGTCGAGTTTAGAAATGAAATAACATGTTTACCTTTTTAAAGAGCCACATTAATATTCCTCAAATAGAGGAAAACTGCTCTGGAATTTTCGAAGAAATACAGTGGATGAAAGAACTTTTCGTCCGTTATTAAAACTAAAAGGGAGGGCACGCAGCTGCCTATTAACTGTCTCTGCTAACTTCAAAATGGGTGCAGAAAAGCAGACCTATTATCTGACCCTCAGAGAGATCGAGGCTGTTAATGTGCTGAATGTACATTGTACATACAAAACAAACTTGAAATCAACTTGCAAACTGAAAATCAAGCTACCTTTAAAAGACTAAAGGCAGGAACTGATAACACAACCTATGTTGGTAACACAGGGTCTCTGAGGTTGATGCTCAAAGTCAAAAGAGCTCTCAACTGCTTCTCCTAGATCTCTGACAACTGCACAAAAGTGACAGTCTCAACGTTCAGCTATTTCTCACATTCTGGAAAATGCCATGTTGCTATGGCATAAGTTATGCTGAATGGAAGAATAACAGAACACAAGAGAAACCATGTAAGTTCCTTTTTTTTTTTTGAAAAGGCGCTTATATATATACATATTTTTAAAAAAAACACCTTTATTGGAGTATAATTGCTTTACAATGGTGTGTTAGTTTCTGCTTTATGACAAAGTGAATCAGCTATACGTATACATATATCCCCATTTCCCCTCCCTCTCGTGTCTGCCTCCCACCCTCCCTATCTCACCCCTCTAGGTGGTCACAAAGCACCGAGCTGATCTCCCTGTGCTATGTAGCTGCTTCCCACTGGCTATCTATTTCACATTTGTTAGTGTGTATATGTCCATGCCACTCTCTCACTTCATCCCAGCTTACCCTTCCCCCTCCCCGTGTCCTCAAGTCCATTCTCTACGTCTGCATCTTTATTCCTGCCCTGCCCCTAGGTTCATCAGAACCATTTTCTTTTTTAGATTCCATATATATGTGTTAGCATACAGTATTTGTTTTTCTGTTTCTGACTTACTTCACTCTGTATGACAGACTCTAGGTCCATCCACCTCACTACAAATAACTCAATTTCATTTCTTTTTATGGTTGAGTAATATTCCATTGTATATATGTGCCACATCTTCTTTATCCATTCATCTGTCGATGGACACTTAGGTTGCTTCCACGTCTTGGCTATTGTAAATAGAGCTGCAATGAATATTGTGGTACATGACTCTCTCTGAATTATGGTTTTCTCAGGGTATATGCCCAGTAGTGGGATTGCTGGGTCGTATGGTATTTCTATTTTTAGTTTTTTAAGGACCCTCCATACTGTTCTCCATAGTGGCTGTATCAATTTATATTCCCACCACCAGTGCAAGAGTGTTTCCTTTTCTCCACACACTCTCCAGCATTTATTGTTTGTAGATTTTTTGATGATGGCCATTCTGACCAGTATGAGGTGATACCTCACTGTAATTTTGATTTGCATTTTAGAGAAACCATATAGGTTCTTGTTGGGGAAAACAGGAGGGCAAGATTAGGCTGTGCTTTTTAATTCGAAATACGGATGGTAGCAGGGAGGGAGCAGTGAGCTTAAAAATTAATGACAGCACTGCAGTAAGAAGCTATGGACATTCTTTCATTTAATGTACACAGATCTCTAAGGCAGTTCTTAGGATCCTATTTTGCAGATGAGGAAGCAGGAGTTCTGAGAAGTGAAGGAGACATCAGATACTCCACCACCCCAGATATTCTCATAAAACCCCAAATTTAAAGGGCCAGAGGCAACAAGGAAGAAACTTACAGCAGGAGACCAGATCCCAGTGCAACAGAGGGGATCTGCCCTGCACTAAGGGGCAGGCGACCAGGACCCCTCCTCCTGGGCTCTCCCGGGCCAGCCTAAGCCTCTGGGGCTGGCAGCTTCCTTGCTCCAGGCAGCCTCAATGTAGTCAGTTATCCAGCAGGAAAAGGGATATGGGCTGCAGCCCATGTAGTGTTAAAGCTCGGTCTCCTCCAATGCAACCTGGGCCTTCCCTCCAGCTCTGCGGTCAAGAAATTAAAACAAACAAATAACCAAATAACTATGCCATTCATCCCCCCATTCATGCATGCATTCACTCCATCACTTTTTATTGAGCACCTACTATGTGTCAGGCAGGTACTGTTCTAGATGCCTAGGACAAAAGAGACAAAGATCTCTGCCCAAAGAGTCACAGAATAAAGAACATCCTTAACTTTAAAAAGGTAAGGTTATGTTAGTAGTATGTTAGAAAGTGCTAAGTGCTGGGGGAGAAGTAGGGCAGAAAATGGGGTACAGTGTGGGGTGAGAGGTGATTTTAATAGGGTGGTAAAGTTTGGCTTCGTTGAGAAAGTTACACTTGAGCAAACGCTGAAGCAGGTGAGGGTTAACATGTGACTCTTGGGGGGAAGAGCATCCCAGGAAGAGGGAATAGACATCGCATTCCAACAATAAGCTTAAATGGATAAAGCGTCCATATACTGCTGAAGTACTCGGAAGAATGATTAATGTAGAACAGTGTTCAACCATCTGGATATTAGGCTTACACGGCACGTTCGTGTTAGTGTCACCGGCATTCTCTGCACAAATGTGGCTTACTATGTTGATGAACGTATATGATGAATTCAAACTACCTATGCATACAGGAGTATGAAATAATGTGGCCTGCACAGCGCACTGGGAGTGCTTCTGAAATCTAACTTTCCACTTCAAAGTCACTAGAATGCAGCAGCAAAGGAGGACTCGAGGTTTCTGCATTCCAGTCGACAAACGATCACTTGCAGATAAGACCTCAGCCAGAAGATCCCTTCCAGTCCTTGGATTTTTTCCTGGCTTAACATCGCGTGCTATCAAAGGAGAAGTATTTTAAATGTCACTTGCGAGAAGAGGAGGATGTGAAATAACCACCTGAGGTAAGTCCCAATAATTCAGCCAGTGACAGCTCAAAAAAAAGCTCAGTGTTTGGAAATGACCCAAAGAAAACATGAAGTTTGTGTTTTGGAAGACAGTATTGCAGGCACATCTATAAAAGGGATTTTCAAAGGCTCTGGGGATCTTTTGCCAGATCACCTTCCTTATAGGCCTGGATTCAGAATGCAGCAGAGAAGCTTCCAGGGAAGTTCCCAGGGGGAGCAAGCTCTCTCTGCACTCTGCTAGGGGGGCTTGGCCAGCCCAGGCTTGTCCTACAACAGAGCATTCCCCCCGCCGCCATGACTGGTGAGCAGTGATGGCAGCGGGGGCTTCCCCGTGGTACCGAGCTGTTGCTTCTGGACTTGCAGACCCAGCAGATGCAAAGAGCCAGTATGTGCTGGGCTCTGAGAGGGTGAGATCAGTGTCAGAGACCCAGGAGGCCCATCCCCTCCAAGCCCCTCATTCTAGCAAAGAGGAACTGGAGGGTAGGTGAGCCACCCAAGGACACACAATGCTCAGGAGCACACAAGTCAAGGTCAAAAGATGAGTTTCCTCAATTCCCTTCTCGGATTTTTTTTCAGTCACTGGGAGATCAAGACCTAGAGAGGCAGAGGGTTGCCCCAAATGAAACAGCGTATCAGTGAAGTATGTAGACCCCAGCTCTCCTCACTTGAGTGTGCAGCCGCCTACTACTAGGCTTTGGTCTCACAGAATGTTTGTGGAATGCTTGTTCCATCAGCTAAGTAAGCACAGACAACTAACATGGCCTTTGGCCCTCCACCCTTCAGGCATCCACTTTCACAGCCTGCCTGAGACCAGTGTGTTCTGTTCAGGTGGTTCTTTCCATCCCCTCCTCCTTGGCCCCACTGCCAAGAGTCTTCTCTGTTCTTATGGGAAGGAATTGTGTCGAACTAGCCGCTCACTGCCTTTGAAGCAAAAAACAGCATATGGAGGTAGTTTAGTTTGGGTTCTGAGTTTTTCAGAGAAATGCCTTTATAACATTTCTAATTGGCCTCAACATCAAAGAAGGCATGTCAGAGAACAGCAGAGAACAATTAAGGATGGCTGAATGGTGAGATGTCAACCAGATTTGGGCAGTGACACCACCATTACCATCACCTTAAAGGACCATTCAGTGCACAATTACACAGCAGTGTCTTGGGGAATGTCTTCGAAAAAGATACCAAACATACTTGGTTAGGACCACAATGATCCTCTAGAAAGCTTCCCACCCACTAGCAAATGGAGTCAAAATGCTAACACTGGAAAACCCCAGATGTCCTTCAGTTGGTGAATGGATACACTGTGGCATGTTCATAGGACAGGGTACTACTCAGCAATACAAAGGGATGACTGATACAGCAACAACTTGGATGGATGTCAAATGCATTATGCTACCCAGACTTAAAAGGTACACATGCTATGATTCCATTTCTATAGCATTCTCGAAAAGGAGAGACTAGAGGAACAGAAAACTGATCAATAGTGGTCAGATGCTGGGGACAGTGGGGGTGTTAACTACAAGAGGCACAAGGAAATTTGAGGGGATTACAAAACTACTGTACCTCGATTGCAGTGGCGGTTACATGACAATATGTATTTGTTAAAACTCGTAACACTGTACAATATGAAGTCTAATGTTACTGCATGCAAACTATATCTGAAAAAAAAGGCCCCCCCACAAAAAAATCTAGTAGTAACCAGGAAAAAGAGCAAAACCCAACAAAGAATTTAAATATTTGCTGTTTCTAGGTGAGTTCCACTTTAATATTTAAAAACAAACTTACTGGGGGAGAATGGATACATGTGTACATATGGCTGAGTCCCTCTGCTGTGCACCTGAAACTATCACAACATTGTTAATTGCCTATACTCCAAGATAAAATTAAAAGTTAAAAATAAATAAAAATAAAATAAAACATAAAACCAAACTTGCATCTCTCTGTACATTGGTGGCTCAACTGACTGGCTGTGTCCTTCGGAGCAGCTGACTTCTCACCCCGTGGTGGGAGCAACAGGGACAGGTAATTAAGCTCCTCAAACTTTCAAGCATCCAATAGGAGTCAGGTCTAGAGAGAGGAGCTGGGCAAAACGGAGATGCCCCAGTGCCAGGCCTTGGAGAGCTCACAGGGGAAGGGGGAGGTAGACCAGAGTTCCCAACCTGCTGCTTTGGCTGCTTTGCAAAAGAAATACCACACACACACACACACACACACACAAAAAGAAATACCACAGGTTTTTCTGGAAGTTGACATCACATTGTTCATTAATTCAACTCATTTTTGAGTTAAGCACAGTGAAAAACAGAGATGCAGAAAGTCCTGGAACTCACCCCCACATATAGAAAGACATTCATCCACCCCAATTGCTTCCACTGGGCCACCACAGGCTTCCACGGGATAAAATGGGACCCTGGGGAGACTGCAGGGCACACCATTCATACAGCTTGGATGTGAATGTCTGTGACTGGTGTCCCCTGGAATTCTGTGAGGAGGTGGTTCTGGCAGGAAACTCACCCCAGCTCCACCTGCAGGCTTCTGAGAAAGATGCAAGTTCAAGAGGTCAAGTCTGTGCTTCCCAACCTTTCTATCCCACCTCATGGACCATATAGAAAGGATATCTATGCTTCTTGCAGCCTGAGATAACCAGCCAGGGGGCTCCAATGACCCCAGGCCCTGCCTAGTTACTCTGAGAGTGAGGGCGCCGAACCACAGCCCAGTCCACCTGGAACGTGAGGGATGCTCCTTGATCCTCCACTCGAGGAGCCTGGGAGGATCCAGAAGGGTGCTTGCCAGTGGGTCTAGAGACCTGGGAAACTGAGTTCTAGTGTTAGGGCACCTCTGGCCTACTTGGAGTCTTTGCGAAACACGTGCCCCCTCTTCCAGGAAGAGGTCCCAGAGCATCAGCTGGACTACAGTCCTGACCCCACCCCTTCTCAGCCTGCTGCAGAGCCTTTGGCAGGGTACAAACTGCTCGTCCTGCAGGATGGCCTTGCCTAAGAGCCAGAAGTTCTGTCCTGTGTGCTGCACATATCCTATCCACCTCTGTCAGGGGGAACAGACCGTCTTTCAGCAAATCCAAAGTACTGACTAGCATGTCTGTGATTTTTTTTTTTGAGGATAGCAAACATAAATACCTAGGAGTTCATAGTTTCCTACAATTCAATTTCCTCAGTCTAGGTCAGGCTTAACTTCTGAAGTCTCCCACGCTCACATGGACGGCTCAAAGTGGCTTCCTCTGCTGCTTCCCTATAGCTACCAAGAACCGAATCTAGCGAGTCCTCAAACCTGTTTGATGGCCAAATGGCAACCAAGGAGCTCCCTATCTGGAAAAAGTACACTTGGAGTCATACCTCACACTTTATACCCAAAGGAATTCCAGATGGATGACAGAATTTAAACATAAGTACTAAACCATAAAAGTACTAGAAGAAACTACAGAAAGTATTTTTTAATGAACTCAAAATGAGCAGAGACTTTCTAAATGTGATACAAAACCTAAAAAAGATGAAAAAATTTTGATAAATTTGACTACTTTAAAAAAATATCCAGGCTTCCCTGGTGGCGCAGTGGTTAAGAATCCGCCTGCCAGTGCAGGGGACACGGGTTCAAGCCCTGGTCCGGGAAGATCCCACATGCCGCGGAGCAACTAAGCCCGTGCGCCACGAGACACAAAGCAGCCAAAAATAAATAAATAAAATAAAAAAATATCCGCTTGGGATGATGAAAATGTTCTGGAGCTGGACTGTGGTGCATAACCAATGTGAATGTACTTAATACCACTAAACTGTACACTTAAAAATGGTTAAAATGGTATATTTTATTTTATGGATATTTTACCATAATACAGAAAAACATATCCATGGGGGGGAAAGACCAGAAACAAAGTCAAAAGACAAAGAACAACCTAGAGAAAAGATGTCTAAATCATGCCACGGGCATAAAGCAATTTTTAATATATAATGAGTTCCTACAAATTAATAGAGGTCTAAAAAGTTATTGAAAAATGAGCAAATAGTATGAACTGAAAGTTCACAGCAAAGACAAATAGTTCTTAAACACATGAAGAGAAGCTTATACTCATTCATATTTAAAAATTAATGAGGGAATTCCCTGGCGGTTCAGTGGTTAGGACTTGGCGCTTTCATTGCCGTGGCCTGGGTTCAGTCGCTGGTTGCGGAACTAAGATCCTGCAAGCCATGCAGCGGGGCCAAAAAAAAAAAAAAAAAATTAATGAAACCACACCTATCAAAATAGAATGCACCCAGAAGTTTTAAAAGAAGGTAGAGAAATCAGCTCTCTCAATTTTGGGTCGTTGGGTTGTAAACTGGCTTATCTTCTGTGAAGAGCAACTTGGCGATATCTACCAGAAGGACAAATGCTCATACCCTCTGACCCAGCTATTTCACTTCTAGGAATTTATCCTACAGATAATTTCAACCTTTTATACAAAAGTATTCACTGAAGAATTATTTGTAATAAAAAATTAGAAACGAACCCTAAAAGTTCATAGATAGGGAGAGAGTTAAATAAATTACGGTAAACTCAAAGAACAGAAAGAAGCCTTTCTCCTTCTGCAGTAATGGGATGATTTTCAAAATATGTCGTGAGGTGAAAAAAACCAAGTGTAGAACAATGCATATAACATGATACGATCTCAGTAAAAACATGAAAATATGCATACGCTTACTGACTGAAATATGCACAGGCTCTACCTGGAAGGATCCCCAAGAAGCTGAGGAGCTGGTAGCTGGAAGACAGAAGGAGGGGGACGACTTTCCCTGCATGTTCTCTCTGATGTCTGTGTTGTGTGAAAGGTGTGACGCATTTCATTTTAGAAGACGTAAAGGGATCTATATGTCTCTTGTTCCCCATAACTGGTTACCCGCATCGGGTACTGATGACTAGGGCAAGTCCCTACACTGGTAGACAAGAAGGCCCTGCCTTCCCTAGAAGATGGGGAAGAAAAATGCCAGACTTAATAAAGCTGGAAGAAAGGGACACAGAAGGAGATGCTGTCCTCTCTCCTCTTCTTTGTGTCACTGCCCGAGCGCTAACATCCCACCAGAAGGCAGGGCTCTGTCAGGCAGTTCTGATGGTGGAGATGGTCTCTGGTGCCTCTTCCTTCCTGAGCTCCCTCACTGTCCAGCAAGGACCTTGTCCTCATGGGGTACAAACTGGAGTCCCATGAACTGGCTGCTGGTCCCAGCTTTGAAGTCTCACTCATCCATGTGATCAACACTTTCTGAGTCTCCAAGCACACATCTGGCACCAGCCTTGGAACTGGGCTCAGCAGTGAGTAAGACAGGTAAGCAGTTGCCTTTTCAGACAACTGCTTAAACACGGAGCTGGGGAAGCGCTCCAGCCAGTCCGTGCTGCTCATGAGAGCCTACTGCTCATTTTGCAGAAACTTTGTGAGCTGCGTGTTACACATAGCCACTGTTAAAGAATACAGAATCCAACAATGTCCCAATCCCGGCAACAACACCAAAAGCAAAAAAGATAGCACTACTGCAATCAGCAGTGCTGAAGTTGAAAGAGGGTTCAATTTACTGAATATAATTTGTACAAGGGTGAGAAATCGTTGGACAGTAGATCACATGCCAGATCGAGCGGCAATCAATTTATTGGGAAAAGAATTAGCAGATGGGGACGCCTCTCCATTTGTCAAAACATCATCAAGCACAGGTTGACCACAGCAAAAATTAACAAACGCATTCTGGCTATATACATGGAATTTATAATCATGAATATGGATATTTTGTGATTATTTGTAAATTGTTACACATCCTTTACATTAGTAAAATTTACAATAAATGTATGTATGGTACACATATACATGTGTACATTATATGTATGTGTGTATATATATATATATGTATGTAAGTATATACACACATACACGCATTTCAATTCACACTGAATTGAACTCTGCTACCTTGAGATTAACTTCTCTAAACTCTGGTTTCCCAATCTGAAAAAGAAGCATAAAAAACCCACTTCCCACCTGCATTCAAGGATCAAAAAAGAAACTTTAAGCCATAAAGTTGAATCCTAGTTGTCTCCAATATCCTGATTCTTCCCATCCCACGGTGGCTGATTTTTAAATACCTGTTCGCAACAACTGTCCTTGGCTTTCGAGCAGCTGTCTTCTCGCCTGTAACCTCTTTATTACCACAAGAAGGAATGCTACCCGAGAAACAAGAGCTGCACCGCCTTGGAAACTGCTCTGGCTCCAGATGTCCCTGCCCCCTCAGAGCAGGGCTCCCCCAAGCTGGCAGTCCCTCCACTTGCTCCCTGAGTGGGAAGGCTAACTGACACCTTGTCGTAAGGCTGGCAACGCTCCCAAACCCTCAGCAGCAGGAGCCCACTTTCCCATCAATCCGTTTACAGGATTCTACCAGAGCCCTCTGTTTTTTCTCTCTGGGTGCAACTCCAGCACTTTCTAGAGAATTAATTTTACATCATAATTAAATCCTATCTTTTAAGAACACATGATACACCTTTCTACTCGCACTAGAATCAATTAAAATTTACTGGGGAAGAAGTCAATTCTATACTCAGACTTCCTTTTTGCTTTCTGAAGCCCCAGTTTTCCAGCATCGTAAAAAAAAAGAGAGCAAATTTGATGGTACTGAAGAGACTGCCGACTGCAGAAAGGTTTAACATCAAGTCCCGTGGTTTTCACTTTTAAACTGCAAATATTCCAGGGCAAACAGTTGTGCTGTAGAGGCTGTGTTCACAGACTCAGCACAAACAGGTGCTGCTTTCTCTAAGAACCACGCTAGCTGTGACACGGGCACATCAACAGCTGGTGCCTATTGCCTCTAGTACCTTTCCCTTCAGTAACTGAGAGGGGGTCCACCACAGTGTATTCCCACTAGACTCCCCCAGACTTTAAAATCAGACAATGAGAATAGGTAACATGGTAAAAAAAAAAAAAAAAAGTACCAATAGATTTGGGGGAAATCATCAGGATTTCTGCAATGGAAATTATACAATGGAAAGGATATAGCCGTTTTGTCCATATCCTACTCTCCAGCTAGCAGTTGAAACTGGGACCCACTCTGGACCTTTACAGGGCTGTCGCTACCCAGGGCTATTCCAAGGATGAAAACATACTATGCATCTTAAGGAACTTTTTAGTGATTACTTATCCACCTTTAAAACTCATAGGAACTATGGTACAGTCCTTCATTTCAGTATATTGTAATATGACCAATTAAAACAACAGTATTTCTGGAATACTTTCTCTGTGCAAGATGCTGGGAACAAAAGAACTATGACACCTTAAGGGGCTTACAATCTAGGGAAGATAAACACAGACACACACACACACACACACACACACAGGCAGGGACGGCCAGCAATGCAACACAGAGAGTCTAAATGCTGGATGACTGTGCCAAAGAGGAAATATCCAGGAGTTTGCGAGAGGAGGGAACATTTTGAAAGGGGATGGTCAGGAGTGACTTCCTGGGAAAAATGGAATATAAATCCAGTATTCAGAGTAGGGAGGAGGACCCTGCACACTGAGAGTACAGATTCTGATCACCTGCACCAACAGAGGGGAGCAGTTCCATGGCAAACCCAGTGCTATTTCACAGCTGTCACTAGTGGACGCCCCTCTCCTGGTTACTCTCCATCTCCTCCATCTGTCCACCCACCCTCCCCACCCCACCCCCAATCTGTTCTTCACCGTTCTCTGCCCAGCTGGAGGCTGCCCCATATCCTGCTCCCTGGGGGGCGGTGGGGGCGGGGGGGGGGGTAAGAGGAGGCACTGGCAGAAAGGAGGAGGGAGAGGTCAGGGTGCGTCTTCCCCGAAGTGGCATATGTGCTGAAGGCCCTCCTCAGTGGCCCCAGCTCAGCCCTAGGCACAGTATCAGCTTCCCAGACTGTGTGTACTTGGCCGTCCTTCACCTTGACCATCAGGAGTGGACTCATTTCTTTTTTTTTTAATTTTATTTATTTATTTTTGGCTGTGTTGGGTCTTCGTTGCTGCGCGTGCGGGCTTTCTCTGGTTGCAGCGAGTGGGGGCTACTCTTCGTTGCAGTGCGCGTGTTCTCACTGCGGTGGCTTCTCTTGGTGCGGAGCAAAGGCTCTAGGCATGCGGGCTTCAGTAGTTGTGGCACGCAGGCTCAGTAGTTGTGGCACATGGGCTTAGTTGCTCTGTGGCACGTCGGATCTTCCCAGACCAGGGCTCGAACCCGTGTTTCCTGCATTGGCAGGTGCCACTGTGCCACCAGGGAAGAGGAGTGGACACATTTGTTGCCAGCACCCCGATTGACCCATTTCCCTTCCCCACCGTGCCCTCCAAATCAGCCCCTGTCCTTTCACACCCTCCACCACTGACAAGCTTCCCCAGGTGACTTCCGTATAAGTGCCCCTCCCCCAGGGAGCTGGGAGAGGGCACTCTTCACACCTCCTGCCACATCCTGAGACCTGACTTTTCACCTTTAAAAGCCCCCTGCTGGAAGAGGGGATATTGGAGGCAATAACTAAGCTATATGGGTTCCCCACAGTCACACAGCATGCTATGCCATCCAGCCTGCTGGAGAGGCAAGATCTGGGGCCTAAGAGAATGAAAAGCGAATAAAAAGCAAGGAGTTATCTAGCTTTGACTAAAAATTAGAAATCAGCATTAAAAAAACACACACACAAAGCTATTCAGCAGGTTAAAAACAGAGTCGTGGAGATGGCAGCAGAAGGCCCCCCTTAGGAGACAGGAGGGTGGACTGAAGTCTGGCAGTGATGGGGACCCAGCCGAGCCATGACTCAGAGAAGCCTGCTCAGCAGGATGGGGCAAGGCAGAAACTCCGATGTTGGTCATGGGTGGCTACCACACTGGACAAGCGACATCCGGAAGTCTCTCCAGGTCTTACTCATTGTCAGTGCCACCCCACGCCTCTGGGAAACAGCAGACACACCCACTCCAGGGACAGTACATAAAAGCCAGACTAAGACAACACCTGCCTCAGACCTCTGGCTCACACCATCTGCATCCTGCTCTCTTCCTTCCTAAGCTCTGGACACCCAAGGTCAATACCTTCCTTCAGGGGCACTTTCTTTGCTCACTGGGTGCAGGATCCTCCTTGCCTACTACCCGCTCCAACCCCTAGGTCCATGTGTTAACACTTCCCTGTCCTGATACTGTAGCCCAGTGGTTCTCAATGGGCTGGGGCAGGGGTGGGGGCAGATGTTACTAGCATGCAGAGGGCAGAAGCCAGGGATGCTGTTAAACATCCCACAACCACAAAGAATCATCTCTACCAAAATGTCACTAGTACCAAGGTTGAGAACTTTCAGTTTAAAGGAAGGAAACATTGGGCTTCGCTGGTGGTGCAGTGGTTAAGAATCCTCCTGCCAATGCAGGGGACACAGGCTTGAGCCCTGGCCTGGAAAGATCCCATATGCTGCGGAGCAACTAAGCCCATGAGCCACAACTACTGAGCCTGTGTTCTAGAGCCCATGAGCCACAGCTACTGAGCCCGTGTGACACAACTACTGAAGCCTGCGCACCTAGAGTCTGTGCTCTGCAACAAGAGAAGCCACTGCAATGAGAACCCCACGCACTGCAACAAAGAGTAGCCCCCGCTCGATGCAACCAGAGAAAGCCTGCACATAGCAACAAAGACCCAACCCAGTAAAAAATAAATTAATTAATTAATTAAATTTATTTTTTTTAAAAAAAGGAAGGAAACATATATTGAACACATTGTATAAGCCAGGCACTGTGCTGGATGTTTTAAAGTTCTTTAAACTTCTCGCTTCCATGACAGGGCAGAGAAACAGGTCACAGAGTAAGACCTACCACCCATCACCCAATCTCCAGTCGTGACTTAGCAATTTTGGGTGTCTAATGGTTGCCTCCACCATCTTAAACACATTATCCAAGGCCAATGTCTTTCCGAACCTCGGTTTTCTCATCTGTAAAATGTGGATTAAATACCTCCCTCCAGCCCCTGGTCTAAAATGGGTTCCCAGTAAATCTTAGTGCCCTTGTCTCCTCCTTCACGTCTGAGTTCCAATTCCTTCCAGGGAATAAATGGGCAGACACGTGCGCGCACACATATCCGCTCAGGCACCCACCTGCTTATGTTTTTCTGTCCCCACAAGAATCTGAATGAATGAGTGAATAAATGAATGAACCCTCCAATTCAGAATGGCCTCTTCTCGCCTGAACTCCAGAAACAGTTTTTCATACTGAATTCCTCTCACTCCTTATTTAGGTTTTCTATTATCATTGGTTGTATAAAGTCTGTCTGCCCTACTTGGTTAGGAACTTGCTGAGATAAACGGTCCTGTCTGACACCCCAGCCAGTGCCCTATCATTCAGAAGTCCAATCAACCCTGGACGAATGAATATGTGATGGACGGATATCACAGTTCACACGACACTTCTGTTTAACGGTCTATTTATGTTGCCTGTTTATAGTTAGCATTGTCAACTCCCTGATATTTCTCTTGAATTTACCTTATAAACCCAATTTCTGGGCATTTTCCTTTGCAAATTTGTGAGCATCTAATGTCACTTTTATAAACTACAGATATCTCTGCTCAATGGCCCAAAGAATAAGGAAGCATCCTTTAAAGGGGCCTCTGGTGCGACCACCATGCTCCTTGAACACATGGGCCCCCAGTCCAGGAACAAGGATGCACTCAAATGCCTAAGTGGGCATTCACTCCCAGCAGCTGGCAGAACCTCGCCATTAAGTAAATCCTAACAATTCAGCCTTTCAGCCACCAACCTAATAGGCTTTTCTTGGCACAGGCAATTCTGGCTTGGCCAAACACTTATTTTCACATCTGAAATCAGTACGTGTCAGAACTGAACGGAGGCTCAGACCTGCCGTACGTCTTGCCTTCTGCAGCAAGTTTATCTCAGAATGGAACTCACACACTCATTCAGATCCCTTCTTCCATAAAGATCTGTAAGAAAAATCAATGATTTGTTCATCTGATCAACTTCCTAGTCTCTTATTGGGCTGCTTAAGACAGGTTTTTCATTTAAAAAGCAGCTAGAAAAATGAAATTGACTTTTCGGGAAGTTACAGTACACCCTGTTGAAACATAAATTTGTGTGCTGACATACCTCAGGTTCTTAATGACGCCAGGATGACCGTCCCTCTGAGCATTTCCGAGCAGCTCTCTCCCGGCTCTTGTTCAGCTTTTAGTTGTCCTGGCTTCCCTGAAAGCATGTTTTCCCATCTTAATAGACCCTCCTTGACATGAGCTCCTCCCTCCCTCGTCCAGGGGCGTCTGGGTGCACTTTGGCAATGGCATCCCTGTAAGCCCCATCTCCAGCAGCCCGCTTTCAAATGCATGGCTAAATTCCTGGCTAACTTGTTTCTCAGGAGCTCTGCAAATCATTGACCACGCTACTGGGCGGACCCACCAGGGAGCCCAGCACATAAACCGAGTCCTGGGCCCGAGCCAGCCAGAACAGGCAGCTAGAAGGGCAGATCACATAAACGACGTCAAACTTGGTAGAATGAGCCCACCCCGCAGGCTGAGCCAAAGATGGGGAGAGAGACAGAGGAGAAAAGAAGAGAAGGAGGAAGGATGGAATTGAGGAGAAGAGGGCCGGCACCCCCACCCTGCCCCTGGGAGACCAGGTCAGAACCTGGGTGGGGAAATGAGGAACTAACAGAAAAAGGCAGGACCCCAGTGACAAGGATCCAGAAGCATATGTTCAGTCTCTCCTGCGCTGTCTTATTAAACAGCGGCCCCTTCTCCAGCACTTAGAGTGTGCCTGCTACTGGGCCAAGTGCCTTACACGCATTACGTGTGTCTTCACAACAACCTTACGAGGGAGGTATGCTTATTATCCCCATTTCACAGATGAGAAAACTGAGTCTCACAGAAGTCAAGTGACTTTCCCAAGGCAACAGCTAGTGCACTGTGGAGTCAGGGATTTGGGTCAAAAGCTCTGAACCACATTCTAATTTCTGGACACGTACCTTCATAAGGCAAATAAACAAAGCCTCCTGTGGGCTTAGCTGAATCCCACCCCATGTAAGAGACACAAAAAGCCATGTTTTCTACTCTCAGAAAACTCACAATTCAGAGAGAGCCAAGAATCACATGTACAAGCCAAGTGTAAAATAATACCAAGTGCCCAGTTATTTACCGCACATTGTTAAGGGATATAGGAAATAAAAGAGAGAATCTGCACGACTAGCTGTGGACGTGCTCCACAGAAGCCTGCAGGCCGAAACAGGCCAGCTCACTTTGCATTCGCTTTTTAGTTCTCCAGGTTAAAACTTGTCTCTAATACAGATAATTTTTTTAATTAAAAAAATTTTTTTTTGCCACCCACCCAGCCTGGGCCGGAGGGGAGGAGGCTCGGGGTCGGCGAGGACACCGGCCTCGGCGCCGCCGCGTTGCTCCTCCAGCAGGCCTGGGCGCGTGGGTCGGTCAGGACCCCGGCCCCGCGGGCGGAGGGCGAAGGGCGAAGGGCGGAGGGCAGGCTGCGCCAGGGGACGAGGCCCTGCAGCCTCAGCAGAGCGGTCCCTCAGGTCGCTGTGGGCCCCTCCTCCGTCGGCGGCTTGGTTCAGAACACTTTTTTGGATGGGGTCAAAGGGCACATTGGGGCGCGGGGTCAGGCGAGGGTGCGGGGAAGGGGCGCCAGAGACTCGGGAATGTTGGGAGCCCAGACCCGCCGGGACGCGGGGTCCTGCTCCGCGGTTGCTCTGCCTGACCTTGCCCTGTGGGTGCAAAAGTTTTTTTTTTAATGTTTTTAATTATCTGCATGAAAGAGAATGTTGCCTCTGAAGAGGAGGCCTACAAAGGACGGTCCATATTAATTGGTAACATTAATAAAACCGGATACACACTCATTCAGTGTCCGAAGCATGTTTAGCAAAACCGAGGGACTTCATGCTTCTACACCACCTCGACTTACCTTGCCTGTCCACTGCCGTATTTGCCAAGCTTTCCTATCTCTGTGTGCCATGGGAGGGGTGGGGAGGAAAGCAAGACCGATAAAGCTTCATCCTGGAAAATATTCCACTTGTTCTAATTCACTTCCTCTCCGAAACAATTGAATCAGCTTCCTGAAGCTCCTGAGGGGGGATATCGGCCAGGTGCTCAAACCTTATCCATTCTAAATGGGGAACTGTAAATATCTTCCCTCCATTCCAAAGCTAGTTTGAATTACATGGCAAAGAAATTCCTAGAACAAGGTCTTAAGCAGTCATTTTATAAGTTCTCCACCAAATGGGATGACAGGTGAGGATTCTCCTTCACTCCGATTGTTCAATGTGGAAATAGAGACACTAGGGAGAAAACGAGAGCAGAGGTGCCTTACATCAGCCAGGCCTTGTCCCGAGCACACGGGTGCCACTGCAATTATGGTCTGCAGAGAAGTGTAAGCCGGCCACGAAAGGGGAAGGAAATAAACCTGTGATTATCCAAAGACAGGGGAGCTCCTGAGGATATTTTGGTGGAAGTTTCTGGCATTACAAACAGCAGTTCACACGCTGATTCTAGACACTCTGAGGGGCAAGGACAACATTTAGAAAGACAACTTTCTATATTCACATTCCAAGTGTACATCAGAAACCCCTTGGCAGGATCTGGTTTCAATTACACTGATTTATGTACCAGTGAAATAGTATTTTTAAGATAACAAATAACTTCTTAGCTTTTTTTGGCTTACCAAATTTCTCAGGACAGCTCTTCCGGGTGTCAGGTGCAATTCAGCATTTCCAGCTCAGCAGTTAGCTGTGAAAAGTCTATTCTCTACAGTATTCGTATACCTACAGTGCCCATAGCTTTGTTTTTGTAAAGGGAAGCAGCTTGCAATTCTCAGTCTATTAAATATCACACTCAAAAGGTTGCAGTCTTTCATCACTCTCCCAGAGACACATATTTCTGCCACTTACCCATAAACCACAGATGGAAAAAAAGTAAATAAATTGCGCTCTACCCAGAGAAGGCAAAACGATTTAGAAGAACTTCTCAAAGGAGGGAGGAAACATTAAAACAGAATCAGCACTAACTACTGACCTCTTCTCCCCCAAGCCACTCCATCTATGTGCCAACGTATCCCTCTGTCACTATCTTGTCCTATCACCTGAGTCGTACCTACCCTCCTGCATATACAGCCTGGTCGTAGACGGTGGTATGAGTTGCTAGGCGGACATAGAGACAGGCAGTTCAGAGGGAAATCTGACCCTCTTCATGATGGGACCAAAAAAAAGGTACTGATTACCTCTCCTACACTTCTTTTGCAACTGGAAAATTCCACACTGGGGGGCCAGGGACAAGGGCATGGAGGACCAAAGTAAGGTCTCGAAAATCCTGACAATTCTTACAAGTTAAAAAGGGAAGGGTTGCATGGTTTCAAAAGTAGAAAACAATGAACTACAGAAAAAACTAACAATGGAAAAAAAAATGGAAATTCACTCATTCCTTATACGTGAAAACTTACTATATCAACTGTACTGGAGATATCTGAAAACCAGCCCCATTCATCACATTATATCTAAGAAAGAGTAATCAGACAGTTTTGACCGAAAATAGAATGTGTCCCACAAGAGTCCACACACAGAGCTAAATTTCCCAGCTGAAAGCCATCCGGCTTATGAATATAAGCACCATCAATATAAACCTTTCAAACACCAGAGATCGGCAGTTCACAGCATTCATTTGCTCAAACATTACATTCCTCATCCAAAGTTGAATGCTTGATAAAGGGAAAAATCAACAACTTTCTCCCCACCTCCTTCCCCTCCTGACATCTCTGAATGTATCAATACATTATAGTACTGAATAAAATTTCTCCAGTTGACAATTGGAATGCCGACAGGTAGGACATAGGGGAAAGCCCCGTGGTCACGCCTCAGAGGTTAGCAACATTATACTTAAATGACGGCAGTGTGGTCTGTAAGCCACACGAGCTCTCAACGTCACCTCCAAAAGACAGAAGCGATAAACAAGAGTCACTAAGGATCACACCTGTCAGTTATCACCAGAGATTAGTTACCAGCACATGACTGGTTTTGTTTTGTTCTGGACTGGGATTGAAAATAAGACCAACTATTTCAGGTTTCAGACTCCTTCCCTGTAAAAATCCTTTTAGTACATTAAACCTAGAATGGGCATATGACACTTTCTGTTTTACCTAAGGAAGATGTACTAGTTAGACAAAGTTTTGTGTTTGTTTTTTTTTTTTTTTGCGGTACGCGGGCCTCTCACCGCTGTGGCCCCTCCCGCCGCGGAGCACAGGCTCCGAACGCGCAGGCTCAGCGGCCATGGCTCACGGGCCCAGCCGCCCCGCGGCATGTGGGATCCTCCCGGACCGGGGCACGAACCCGCATCCCCTGCATCGGCAGGCGGACTCTCAACCACTGCGCCACCAGGGAAGCCCGACAGAGTTATTTTTAAACCCATTTTTGTTAGATGATGTAGAAAAACCAAAGGTCAGTCATTTTTTCCTCTACTCTCTCCTAACTGTACATTTACAAGAATTAATTTAGAATGTAAACAAAGTGATAGACTGGATATATTATAAATAATTATACTGCCACATAATCTCTCTCAAGGCCGAGGGTTGATGCATTCTGTTGTGATCACTTACCACAGCAAACCAAAGCAAAACAATTAAGTAGCACCTTCCACATAAAGCCTCAAACAATCACACCCCAGCCTTAAACCAGACAGACTAGGGCCACTTAATGAAATGAGAAACTGTCTTTTAGTGGGGTGGCCTACTGGGCAGAGCCACGACTCTTATACATTCCATGACTCAAAGGTTAAATAATGATGAAAGTGTTCTGTGAACTTTCTAAAAAGCTAAATTATGCACTTTGGCACTTGGGTAAGACTACGGCACGTACTAGCACCATTCATAACTGTGGGGCACGAGCCATTTGGAAAAGGCAAGAAGGTCACGTGTGTTGTCAAGTGCCCACGAGAGTTCTGAACTCAAGCGTCAGCCTCTTCATGGGGTGAAAATGGAAACCCACCATGAAGCGGTTACTAGTTACTCCTGACCATCCCCTCCAAGCACGTATTAAGATGGATAGGCACGAAATGCCTGCCCAAATCACTTCTGTTCGATATCAACATTATCTGGCTTCTAAAAAAATGAGAATTGCCAAATCCTAAGTAGTGTGAAGAATATAATGAAAACAGTCCTGCTCGGGAGTCTAGGTCCATCTCTTGCTACCTGGTAGCCAGCTACCTTGAGAAAGCCACTTGACCTAAGGACTGATGGGATGAAACAAGAAGGAAGGACTCACTGACTGCTCAGCTTCTTCTAGGTCTAAGTGCCCAAGGGTCCCGGGCTACCCTTCACCAACAAAAGCCCCTCCCCTCTACCAGCAGGTGGCATTCTTTGTCTCCTGATCAGAAATATGTTTCCATTAAAATCATGCTTTATTTCATGCATATAAAATGCCTGATTAGGTTAGGTTAGGTACACATTGCGGCTGGGTAGAATTAGGGGTGAAAGTTCATAATTCATTCCCCTACAGGGTGTCCCAGAGGTCAGACCACCTAATCTTGACCTTGTCGCTCCCCCATCATTCCCCCACCACACCACCTCTGAAGGTATCCACACACCCCCACCCCAATGCCTGAAGGAAATGGTCTCTACCTTTCTGGGGTTACAACTTTGCTGGGAGACCACAGGATACGTCTGATAATGTCACCTCTTCTGATATAACCCTGTATTGCAGTTACTGAGATTCACCTGACCACGCATCTCTGTAAGCTTACTGTGTTTTTCACAGCTTTGCAGGGGCCTGCCAACGCTATGGGGCCTTTAGGTTCCTAAGCAGCTGGGTGAGACACAAGCCTAGGGTAAAAGGGCACAGGAGGACCAAAAAGGCCGCTTCAACGTTCCCTGGCTTCCCCATCAATTAGCGCCTCCATAGCCTACGTTCCTGATGGTATGTCCCGCCAGGTCCCAGTGAACCTAATTTCTACATCCCCAGGTGGTCCGGAGGCGCATTCCCAGTGCTGGCAAGCAAGCATTCAACCCAACTGCCCCTCACTACTGTCACCGTGCCCTCCCTTCGTATGCTAGAATGCACAAAATTTTAAAATCCCTGATTGTTACCTCTAATACATATATTTGAACTTTATCTCTCTTAAACCTTTGCAGCCTTTCCCATCCGAGGAAACAGCTGAGGGCACACAGAAGCAGAAATGAGAAGAGAAAACTCACATTCAGGGAGGTCCTACAGGATGATCTCACTAGTCAACCTTGTGAGCCCGCGAGTCCCGCTTCCAAGGAGAAAACACGCTGGGAAGTCTCTCCCTCTCCCATCCCCACGGGATTGCCAGTCTTAGGACTGATTCCTGCAGTTCACAGTAAACCAACAGAAAGATGTACTCAGACTGTCAGGGTTTATTACAATTCCTCACGTCAATTAAAATGCCTCTGGATTTTATGCCAAAATGAGAGTGTTTTAACTTTAAATTATTAGCTTCCAGCAACCATCCAAACAAATGTAGAATACTTAATGCTCCACTTTGTTTTGTTTAAAACTGATCTTGTGCTTGGATATGCTGGCTGCTGTGCACCTTAGCCACAGAACGCAAAAGGAAAAACAGCTTTTATTTTGCTGAGCTGCAGCCTTCAATATCCTACGTTCACCCCCACCAGAGTCATCACTCATTGAGGGCCATATACATGTAACCATATATAGGTGCATGTGTGTGTGTACATGGTGCTTTACAAATATTAATCCATTTATTCAATCCGTCAGCATTTATTGAGCACCTACGTCATGCACCTCATTAGGCATAAGAGATAAAAAATGACAAGCAAGTCCAAGGTCACAACCCTGTGACAAGCTGTGGCGAAAGTAGATAATCCAACAAGTAATGAGTATGCGTTGTGGTAAATGCTGTAACGGGGAAAAGAGGTTATTAAGAATAATATCTGAGGCAGCGACTATGTGTGAGATGTTTACAGCCACTGCCTCTAATTCGTATAGCATCCTGCAAAGGTAGGTGTCTCCCCACTTCCCAAAGGAGGGGGCCGGGCTGTCCCACACCACACACCACCTCTCCATCGGCCTCAGCACCCGCATCAGCATCTGCATCTCAAATCCCCATTCTGGTGTCAGTATGGTACCTGCCGGCCTGCATTTGCCGATTCAGGCATCGATGAAACTTTTGCCCAGAATGATACAGCACTTGCACACCCACAGGGGAGAAAAGAGCCCACAGCGCACCCTGAAGGAACTTTTAAGCCGGCTACATGGAGTCATACAAGAATATTAACAACACAAAGCAAGGATGGAGCATGGACGGGGCAGTCTGTGGTCATGACCAGTGGAGTGCTTCAGAGAGCAAGTCATTTGGCTTCTGAAAGGGAGAGATCATTGTGGAGAGATTTATTCAGGAGGTGGGACCCAGGTCTTCAGATCACATAAGGTCAGACGGTGTAAGAGAAAGAAGGCCAGTTCTCAGGAAGGCGGTGTTCACAGAGGTGCCAAGAAGGCTCGCAGGTTAGGCTGAACCACAGCCAGGGATGTAACTGGAGTGCGATGGTGGGACAAGCTGGCCTTCAGCTGCCCCGAGTGCCAACTGATAAGAGATGCTAAGGCACCTGGGGCATTAAAATGACCCAGTGTAACAGCACATGGAGAAATCCGCATTTAAAAGAACCCCTCCCAGAAACCACTACATGTGACAGAAGCAGTTCTTCGTTCTACCTCCTGGGATAGAGGGTGAAACCCAAAGGGCCTCCTGAAGTCAACACAGGTCACCAAACAATATTCTAACCATGACAGTCCTTTTCACTGCAGGGACTTGTTTCTACTTGAAGGGTGTGCAAGTTCAAGGCCAGAGCTGCATTATTCAGAATCAGAGTGGAGAGGCCAAGGGCTGTCAGCAATGGGTCTCCCCCATGACCCTTTTCCCACAGGACCTCCCTTCCCCAAATTGGTAAACAGAAAAAAGAATATCAAGTTGCAAACCAAGTTATTAGCATGCCTGGAATACTCACATGTCTCAACCAGTCCTGCTGATGATATCTATATTTGTTTAACTCTTGACGGCTGATAAAATTCTTTTACTTGGTATTCACAACAGCCATGAAATAAGCACTAGGTCTCTCATTTTATAGATGAAGATCCTGAGGGTCAGAGATGGTAAGGGACCTATTCAAGGTTATACAGCTAGCAAGTTCTAGGGCCAATTCTGGACCAGAATATCTGTCCAGTGGTCTGTCTGCTCTATCACTACTACAAATAATCATACTACTTTATAAAGTTCTTTAAAGTTGACAGCTTTTACAGTACACCTGGGCAGTACACACACTAATATACATAGACACACACACACCCACACACACTCTCACCCTTGTACACACACACTTTCTGTTTTCCTAAAAGTAAAGTAACAATAGTAATAATCAAAATACTATATCCTACTTGTTTAAAAACCCATCCTTCCTCCTCTAGCTATGGACTTTGTCTTAGACCATTTATAAAGTAAGTGAGTAGCTATTGTGTAGATTACTGCTAAAGATATGTGGATGAAGTTTTAAATCATAGATGTTGGTTTGTTTATAACTCACTGCTTAGAACAAGCTTGCTTTTGTGTTAAACATCTGCCCATTTTCATTTGCCACTACTAAGCTCCTGCCTCTACTCCCAATCTTCTCTCAGTGACACAAGAAGCAGCATCTTTCCTATATGTCCATCTTATGCCAGGATCTGTTTTCAGGAAGTGGCTATTTCCTGGCAGACATAAAATTCACAGGACTCGAAAAACACATTGAAATAAAAAAATCAACCATTTACTGCATTTTTAAACAAAAGAAAAAGACCTATCAGACAGATCGGCCTGGATACTTTATTTTTAAAAATTCCCAACTCCCAGTTTGTCAAAGCACTTCTTTCAAATTCACAGGTCACACAAATTAAATTATTCAATAAACAATTTGTCAATTAGTCTTGCACAGTGGGGAGAAAATTATACACAGAAATGTAGAATGAGCCAAAATCAAAGCAAAATCTAGTGACAAATGAGCAAACTGCTCTCCAGCGCAGAGGCAGAGAGCCTGTCATCCCACCCACGAAATAAAGATCACAAACTCCCCCGCCAGCCACAGGGAGGCCTCATTATTTTTCCTTCTCATAACACATAATTCTACCAAAAGATCTTAAGGAAAATAAGGTCAACATACTTAATCTATAAAGCAATCATCTCACCTACTTTTAATCATCTTTCTTTATAAGAGAATTCATATAATCAGGCCACCCTACACAAACAGAATTTAAACATACTTTTTTGCCTTTTTCCCCTGCTCCCAAAGGAAAACACCACGTACCACTCATCTTGCTAAAAACCACAGGAATAAAGTGACTTAATTCTAGTTAAACCAAGTATTTCAACCACATACCCTTAAACCTTAACATTAAACATATCCATGAAATATTTTTGAGAGCTTTCCTTCTTACTTATTCACTCAGTAAATCTCCAATATATAGTGAGCTCCCCCAAGCACAAGTTCCCAGTGATGTTCTGAAGCCATACTAAATGTATACAGAAATATTTTGATACAGTATCTTTTTAAAAATTGCTTTTGTTCTGAACTATTACTTGAACTTGAAAAAATTTTAGTTAAACTCAACTTTCACAATTCTCACAAGGTCATCTAGGGTGTGGGTAGTTTTGAATTTCCTTTTCATGGGGAAACAGGAAGCACTGAATCAGGACATCAGGTGTATACGGAAAAATACATATTTTGATACACATGTAAGCAAATACATACTTTTTTGTTGGTTTAAGGATCCTTTTGTCTACTTGACTCACGATACAAATACACTGTAGTCAAATTTCTTATGATGAATTTAAATGTAGGTGTGAAAACTGGGTTTTCTGCTCAAGTTAGACCAGAGCATAACACACCCTGTCAAATCCCCAGTCAAGGGGAAACCCATCCAGCCCTTAGAGGCCCCCAAAGAAATCATTCTTTGTTCACCTGGCACTGAAAGGCTTCACATTCAGAATCACAGCTCCTGCAGCAATGGAAGTATGCTCTGAATCCAGATAGCCATATTAGACTCTCAACTAGGGACGTGTTAAAAATTTAACATCGTGAATGAAACCAAAGCAACCACTGACACCAACTGGGTAATTAAACTCCTGGTTCAAGGAAGTTTCAAAATCCAAACCCAACATCAACATCTGGCAAGTCTCCATGTGTGACCTACCGATACTTGTGCATGTTATTCTGAAAATTCCGAAAGAGGGAAAGTATTAAGCCTTTAAAAGCCTATGAATTAGTTTGTACTCTCTGTACACATAAGGGCTAACTCACAGTTAACTGGAGCTAACTCCAGTTTCAACTATATCTCAGCTTTTGCCTCACTGTCTCAGAAGGGCAAAAGCTGACAAGCGTTACTGCAGACAACTAAATCTGTTCTTGTCCAGGGGTCTTGATCAATACACTCTGCATCATAATCTAGCACTGAAATAGCTTCTCCACCGCCAGCTCCTTGTTTTAGGTAGTTTATTTCCGGTCCCTAGTCCTTGCTGGGTTAGTTAACTCTTTTCTCTATAATTTGCACATCTCCTGGAAGGACGAGGGAGACGCCTGAATTCAAACTGCATTTGTTTACCGCCCACTGCCCGCAGTACTGTGCATTCCCACAACCCAGAAACGTGCGCTTCCGGCACCCCCAGTACCTGCCAAGTTCCTCGCCGGTGTCGTAGTAATCATCCACGTTTTCCTGCCTGAACACGGTCATGATAAACTGTCACGCCTCACGGAAGCCCAGCGCACTTCAGCTCCGCTTCCCAAACCATCACCACCGCTCCTGCGCCTCCGTGGGCCCCTCATGCATCAGTCAACAGTCCTTTAAAAAAAAAAAAAAAAAAGGCAATAACAACAATAAAATGACAACCCAAAAACGAAGTACCCCTCCCGAGGGCTAAGACTCGCTCGCTGAAGACCACCTCTCCGGAGTTGCCGCACCCCGCCGGCTAGAGAGCAGCACTCTTTGTTAAACCCGGGCCAGGGACGCCCCCAGCCCCGCATCGCCGGCGCACGCGTGGGGCCGGGAACAACCGCACCCCAAGGTCCGCGTCCCCGAAAGCAGGGCGCTCGGCACGGATCAGAACCCGCTCCGGAAGTGGCTGGCCTCCCCGCCTCCCCTTTCTCTGCACACACGCCCACCCAGCTCCCCACCTCCAGGGGCGCAGCGGAAGAATGAAGCCCTCGCCGGGGCCGAACGCGCCTAGCTGGAAGCATCCCTCTCCTGCCTGGAGCGGCGGTGCAGCCCCCGCGCCACCTCTCGGCTCCCGCACCTCCCCGGCCGCCTCAGCCACCTTCTCTCCTCCCACGAGCCAAACAGTCCCCAGAGGCACATTCCTGGCGACTCCAGCTCCGTTACCCGGCCGACCCGGCGTGCGGCCGCCCGGGGGAGCAAGGGAGGGAAGGGAGCGGCCGAGGGAGGCGCGGCCGCCCGCTCCCGGTCTCCGCGTCCCGACACAAAGCGCCCGGCCCGCGCCACCTGTTCCCACCCGACCCGCGGGGCTGGGGTCATCTCCTGGCTGCCATTCCCCTTTTCCCCTCAGTCAAGTGTACCCCGCCTCGGCCTTCCCGGTTGCCCTGGGCGCTGCCCGGGCCAACCCCGCCGCGCCGCGGCCGTGAAAGCAAAAGCAGGCGGCGGGGCCCGGGAGGAGACGGGGAGCCGCGAGCGGCCACTCACCCGGGCGCCCGGGAGCTGCCCGGGTCTCTCCGGGGCGCTGTCGGAGGTCGACGGTAGGCGCCAGCGCCGGGGACAAGCGGGGCGGCCGCGGGAGCGCAGGGAGGCAGCGAGTGGGGGCGCGGACCCCGCGCGTCCGTCCGGCGTCGGCTCGGCCGGGCTCTCCCGCTCCTGCTCCGGAGCAGCCCCTCGGCTCCTCGCCGCCTTCCGGGCGGAGGGCGGCCGGCAGGCGGCCAATGGGGACCCCGCGGGCGGGCTGGCGACACGGCCCACCCACCTCCGAGCTGCCCGGCCGGGCCGGCGCTGCGGGTGCTGCGCGGCGCTGGCTGCTCCTCCCCGCTCGGCGCTCTGGGCTCGCTGGCGCGCTCTACCGCGCACACCCCCGCACACACCCACTCACCCCACACCCGCGCCAGGAGCTCAGCCAGCGCGGCCGCGCGCAACATGGGCGCCCCACCTGTGACACGCTGCTACGCTGCCCCCTTCGGCGGGGCTCCAGAGAAATGAGATTCCTTCATCCTGCAGAGGTGTCCTGAGCGCCCCGCGTGGTCCAGGCACGGTGCTCGGCACCGGAGAATCACAGAGACCATAATAGGTTTAAAAAAATATCCCTGCCCTCTTGAAACTTACATTCTGGTGGAGAAGCTAGACAATCAATATGTAAACGAATAAATGAGATCATTTTAGAAGGGATTGGTTCCATGGAGACAATACTGCAGGGTAACGGGATAGAGAATGACAGGGCGGGCGGGAATGGACAGCATTAGAAGGGATTTCTGTTCAGGATAGGTGTTTTGAGCTGAGATCTGAACTGTAAGAAGGTATGAGACCAGAGAAGAAAGGTTTGAGGTCTCAGAGGCCCAATGCAGCAACAGAAACGAAGGGTTGATGTGTGCAGTATTGTCCATTGATGAGTTAAAATGTGGTTAGTCCGGAATGAGGTGTGCAAGAAGTGTCAAATACACATGGGATTCCAAGACTTGGTATGGAAATAAGGATGAAAAAAATCCCTTGAATATTTTTTATATTAATATGAAATGCATGTTCAAATGATAGTATTTTGTACATATTGGGTTAAATGAAATATATTATTAAAATTAATTTCGCTTTTTACTTTTTAAAATGCAGATACTAGAAAATGTGGTACCTATGTGGCTTACAGTTACATTCCTGTGGACTGTGCTGGTCTACACTGGAGACCCTTATCCATTCTCTTTACTTCTTACCCCAGGCCCCCACCAAGCCCTGGGGTTCAGGGGGAACAAAAAGGATGTTTCCCCATAGGGACTGCTGGGGATCCCTAAACAGAGAAAAGCTCCTGTAGGGAAATTTGCCTTACTGCTGAGAGTTACAAAAACCGGTATGTGAACGCTCTGAGATTTCAGATCCATGTCATCGTTCAAATTTCCAGATTTTCTAAAATGAGATGGTTTAAACTCTCTTTAGTTCAATAGAAATTCTTGGGAGATAAAAAAAAAAAAGAATGCCCCTCAGATCTTACGTCAGACCCTCCTCTTAAAGAACATTTCGTTCAATGGCCCACAGGAAGGGCACACATTCATGATCATGGAATCAAGGGAAGATTCCAAATTGGGTGGCGGCATCAACCTTAGTGATGGGTTTGAGAATTAATACAAAAGGATCTTGAGAGGTGAGATATACAGTCAAAACTAACAAAAAAACGTGGTTCATCTAGGGGAAATGCAAGTGAATACATCTGTTGGCGGAAGATTAAAAACACAGATACTTGGAAAGTGCTTATGGATGACTGCTTTAAGGGTAATATTTTGCTGCAAAATACATGTTGAAGTGTGCTTTCCAAGGCAATGAGAAGAACTGCCTCTGTTTGGGGACTAGCATGTCTTCCCTATTCGACCTGCTGATCACAGGAGACTTTCTGGAGTAGTGAAAAAGAGCAGGGGCTTGGCAGTCACACATTTGGATCTAATAGTGGTGGAACCATTTAACCCTAGCTGTGAATGACCCTGGCTGTGTCCCTTACCTGTTAGCTTCATGTCTGTACTCATTCAGGAAAACATTTTAGAGAGGGAAATGTGCCCCCAAATTCAATGAAGAAGCAGAGTCTAATTCTCCTCCCCGTGAATATGAGTTGTCTGTAGTGGCTTGATTCTAAGAAAATGTAGTAGAAGTGACACAGTGTGATATCCTTCTGAGGCTGGGTCATAACGTGTTAGAGCTTCTGCCTAACGTTCTCTTTCTGTCTCTCGCTTTTTTTTTCTCTTGCTTGCTCTCTTGCTCTTGTTCTCTCCACTCACTCGGGAAGCCTTCAGCTGCCATGGTTACCCTGGGGCTGCCATGTGGAGAGACCATGTGGAGAGACCACAGAAAGAGAGAAGCCCAAGGAAGCCAGCTGTTCCACCCTACCCCCACCCGCAGCTATTTGTGTCTCCACAGCCCCAATTCTGCTGGCAGAGTAAATGATTGCTGCTGTTCTAAGTCATTATTTTGGGGTGGTTTATTACGAGGCAATAGATAACATGTAAGAAAACTTAATTCTTAACATGTACCAAATGCCAGGCAGACTAAATTATTCTCTTGCTTTATCTTCAAACAACTCTGTAAATTGTTTTCTCCACTTTATCTTTCTTAGTCTCAGTTTCACCACCTGCAAAATGAGGATAATAATAGAGTGTATTCCTCAGAGTTGCTGGGAGATTCTAAACGATAATGCATGAAACAGGGCTTTTTACATTATAAAATACATCAGAATGTTGGTGTTATATTTTCTATCATAGTCCAAGCAAGAAGAGCACTGAGAGACTTTTCTCCTATGGAAGACAATACTATAATCCTGATATTATGAGATTCAAGCTGGAAAGGACTTCCATGAAAAGAAATTGAATATGATATAGACTATGGCTTATGATAATAATGGTGATAACATTTAAAACAGACTCCAGTATAGAATTTAGGACATTATTTTATAACTGCACTAGTCAGGGTAAAATAACTGCTGCTATAAAACTCCACAGATCTCAGAGGTTTGACACATTTAAGGCTTATTTCTTGCTCTCAGCACAGAGGTTTGCAGAGATTAGAGAAAGGGCTCCACTCCACCTAGTCATTCAGGGACCCAGGCTTCTGCCCTCTAATGGATCCATGACTCCTCAGTGCATTGAGTTTCTCAGTTGATCCTTTTCATCTATTGGCTGACGAGAGATGAGAGAATCCAGAGAGGACTGGAGTTTTTTAGTGGGTCAGGTTTGAAGTCTAAGGCTTAACCATTTCTTGGGCAAGATGTTCTAAGATTAATCAGAGTGGAACACACTAGCTCAGTTCACCTTTGGATTACTTTTTAATAACATGCCTTTGGCTTTTATCAAGGGCTAATATTTTTAAATGACCCCATGAAGAATGTTTCTGCACTTGTGCTTTCCATGTTGAAGATATTGCCCATTATGCAGTTGAGTGCCTCTTAGGTAGACAGTCACATGATTGACTCTAATTCCTCTCAGCACCGAGTGCTAAGAGAACTCATTACTCCTGACCAAATGATGTTTCTTTTTTGTCAGACAATGAAAATTGTAGAGCTCACTCTGTTCTCCATTTTCCAGAGTGAGAAAGCAAGTGGCAAGATCAGAAAATGTAATCCTCCAAGTTATGGCCAATTTGCCATATTCGCTGAATAAGCTTTTATTGTCTAATACATATTAGATACTAAGGATGCAAAGATAAATAAAACATTCTCGGTCCTCGAGTAACTCAGTCTAGTGATGGAGACTAAAGAACAAAGAGACAATTCTATTAAAGTGTGGTTGTGCTAGATATGATCCATTTATTTCTCTAGATGTATTTTCTATCCTTCTCCACCCCTACAGGTCTGCAGGCTGAGCTGTAAGATTATTTTAACTCATTTCCTTATGTTCTGGCTGCAGGTTGGTTTGGCCAGCGGGGAACGTGGCATGGCGTCAAGGAGAAGGGAGAAGAATGAGGCCAGGGTAATTATTGTCATGCTTTTCTCACTGCAGGTTTGCCTTGGTCACTATCAAACAAAGGCTCCTCACCAGATAAACTCTTCTACGTGACTTTCTCTGTCCAGGTGTTGGTAACCACTCTCTCCCCTAGTCTCTTCAGACCTAGGGTTGGTGGCAGCTCCATGTTACTAACCTGGGGTTCCTGCCCCGTCCCTTATGGCTCCCCTGCACCTCTCCCACACCTCCTTGAATCATCCTAATTTGAGCGTGCCATCTCCTTCCTCTGCAGCCCTGACAGACTGCTGTGGAAACACGAAGGGAGGGCACTTAATTCAGATAAAGGCCAGGGATGGAGGATGATGATAGGGGTGAGCCTGGGGTTCCAGGGGAGTTTTCTGGAGGAGTTGACAGTCCCACTAAAACATGTAAAAGAAGACTAAGAGTTAACAGAATAAAATGGTGGATGATGGGGTGGTGGACTGTGGGGTTGTAGAGGTGGGAGAGAAGGACATCTAGAGAGAGGAAAACAGTGAGGATGGAGTCGTGGATGTGAGAGATAATGGCTCGTTCAGGAATCTATAAGTAATCCGAATTCAGTCAGTGAAATGTCAAGGGGTAAGAGTAGAGAGGGGAAGCGTCTTTTGCACTGTGTCCAGGACTTGGAGGAGAGCGGAGAGGTAAACCAAGGGAGATCTTTGCAGTCCTGTCCATTGTGCTCGGCACTTAGGTCTTCTTTCTGAAGACTCTTTGATACCCAGTGTGATTAGTGCTAATCTGGCACATCCTTGGAGATGGTGGGTAGAGAAAAACAATGAGAAACTTTAATGAGGTAGAAATCACAGGACTTGGTACTAGAGGAAAAGGACAGAGTCAGGGCAGTATCCAAATTTTTGATTGAGTGATTAGGTAGATATTGCTGCTATGTGGGCTGAAATACAGACGGACAAGCTGTTTGGGGAAAGAGAAGATGAGGTCAGTCCGGGAGATATGAAGTCTGAGGTGCCCATGGGGCATCTAGATAATGTGCAGGTGGAGTTGGGTACCTATGGGATGGTCGAGGGTAATTTTGGTGTACACCAGAGGAGCTTCAAGCATGAGAGTAGATGAGGCCATTTAGGAACAGGATGAAGGACTAAAAAGGAGAGTGCTAGGGGCAGAACTCTTGAGAACAGAAGCATATTAACTCAAGCAAATACAGAGGGGCAGGTATGCCTCGCCAGTAGCTATAGATTGCCAATTAGTCTGCTGAGTAGCTATGGGTTTTACTTGTGTTTCTTGGAGTCAGAATGGGTACCACCAATGAGTGGTGAATTAAGACCTCATGAATATTGAGTGCCTTATGTGTATCCTGTATGTATAGTGCATCATAAATATCTGCTGTCTTCTTGGTCTAATAGGTTACTAACTTCCTCTCCGTGCTTAACAAATCTCGTGAGTTTCATCCATCTCATTTATTTTCTTGTTTTCTGTAACAGAATTGAATATTCACAAACAAAATATCAAATGCATATTACACAACTCCTTCTGAGCTGTGAGCTGTTTGAAGCACCTCTCCGACCCCTTCTCCTGCCATTGTACCAGACTCACAGCCTTTTTGTAGCTCATGGGTTTAAAGATTAGGGCTTGACATTACCTGCCTGGCCCTCTGCACTGGAGTATGGGACCCAGAGTTTAAGACCCCATGGCATGGATTTTGCCTACTTGTCTACACCTACTTTCCCTCCGACTCAGTTTCTTTCCAATTTTTATTTATTGTATCCTGTGGTATCGAATGCATCACTAACCCTCATTAAATCCTTTGTAAAAAAAACCCAAGAGGTATGTGAATAAACACATACAAATCACTGACCAGTGTCTGAAAGGCCACAGGAGATTATAAACATCTGGGGATACAGATGCTTTGGTCCTTAGCCTGATTTCTTTTATTCCTGGCCCAATTTCTTTTAGGTTCAGACACTACCTGAAGCAAAAGATTGGTAACACTGAGCAGCACTCATAAAACTCATGGCCCAGAATGTCAGCCAGGTTCCTAACTAGAGGTACACAGAGCTGTCTCTAAGCACTGTACATGTCGCTTATTTTACTATTAAATGCAAATGTAGCATTCATATAACACGTACGCTTCTCTCTCCACAGAGCTCCTGCTATTGGATTTTTAGTGCAGTTAGCTACCAGATTCTACAACATTTCCCTATTTGCATAAAATCGATATAATTGGGATTATATCCATTTGGATATAATGGGGAAGGGGAAGAGTGGAACATTCAACAGAGTTTCCGTTTTGTCAAAACAAACTTAAAGCAAGACTGAAAGAAAAGTCATCCAGAAGGAAGTCAACATTATTCATCCATTAGAACTGGATGTACAAATCATAATTACAGATAAAATCTAAACCTACAGCCACATTGATTTAGTGAAGGTAGTTCTATTTATTTTCTACTGCTTCTAACTTTTTTTTCTCTTTTGGTAACTAATGAACCTCTTTAAAACCATCAGACAATATCATTGATTTCTATTTATTTTCCTTTCAGAAAAAAATTATGGTAAACGTGTTTTGGGTCAGTATCAAAATTTGTCTTTTTGGGGGACACAGAGATATTAAATATTACAGGAAATTCAATATTAATGAAAGCCTCCAGGTTTCTTGGCATGATTTCATGAAATACAAGTCCCATTACTCAAGCCAGTGAAGTGATTTACAGCCTTATTCATAGCAGTTTGTGAGGGTTTATAGAAACATTTCTTTTTAAAAAAGACAAACATCATAAATTTTTCCAGAGGGTTTTGTCAGTCTGAAGATTTGCAAATAAAGCAATAATCTTTGACCCTTTCAGTGCTGTATTCTCATAAATTTGCACACCTATAGAAAATTGATGTTTTTCGTTTAGACTTAATAAGTCCAAATATATTCTTTTCAAAAAACTGTATAAGAATAATGGGCTTGGGCTTCCCTGGTGGTGCAGTGGTTGAGAGTCCGCCTGCCGATGCAGGGGACACGGGTTCGTGCCCCGGTCCAGGAGGATCCCACATGCTGCGGAGCGGCTGGACCCCTGAGCCATGGCCGCTGAGCCTGCGCGTCCGGAGCCTGTGCTCCACAACGGGAGAGACCACAAGAGTGAGAGGCCCACGTACTGCAAAAAAAAAAAAAAAAAAAAAAAGAAGAATGGGCTTAATTTAATTTGTTGTTTAAGTATTTCTACCATTTTCTTTTAATTTTAAGAAATGTCGGATGATGAAAATTTCTGAGGAAATACCACTTAAGAACACTACACTGGGTTTATAACCTCCTGGGAATTCAGAAGTACTTCTAGTAATTTAATGTTCACTCATTGATTTAATTATTTATTGAATGGTAAGGATAATGGTGAATAAGACAAACCCAGGGAATAATGACTAAGAAGTAGCCACGTTTTATATTTCTGTAGAATCCTCTTAAAGAAAGGATCTACTTGGTTTTTCTGAAATTTCCTGCTTAAGTTTCCTAGAAGAAATCCCCCCAGTGGAGCTCTCCAGCCACAATCAATGAGAGTAGTTCCTAATCAAGGTTATGCAATTAAAAAAGACACAATAGTTGAAAATGCATTTCCCACCTCTTCTGCAGACCTCCACGCCACCCCCATCTCTCCAGTCTACCTCACTATCTTCATGTTTAAAAAACATAGATTCCCAACCTCCCATCCTATCCTAACTTTTTGCAAGGGTGATTAATTTTTCAAATATTAACTAGATTCTTTCATACATTAAAGAAAAATTTACATTTTGGGGGAATTCCGTGGCAGTCCATTTGTTAGAACTCGGCACTTCCACTGCAGGGGACATGGGTTCAATCCCTGGTTGGGGAACTAAGATCCTGCATGCCGCAGAGCATGACCAAAAAAAAAATTACACTTTAATTGACTTAAGTATGTCTTAAATACATCTTTTTAAAAATGGGTTTTGTCCATTTGATTTGCAAAATCAAATGTTTTGCAAATATTTGATTAGGTATTTGATTTATATAAGCTTTTAAAATACTTGTAGGCCCCTTGAGAGTTAGAGGTCCATGTTTTATATCTTTTAGAATATCTCAAAAAGCCAGTGTTAAAAAAGCATGGTACTAGGCACACAGTGAAATTTTTTCCTGGACTAATTGCCTTTTGGTGTAATTAATTAGCTACAATCATGTTCTGATATACAAACAATTTTTGCTTTTAACCAAAATGCATTCTAGGAAACTAGAGCATCATGAAGCCCATGGTGTAAACATATAGTGCTTTTTCATGGAAAGAATGCAATAATTGGAGGTTGTACTACTGACTAAGGAAAAACTATGGCAGTAAACAAAAATATGTCATAAAAGCCAAGGCTCAGCGACAATTAACTCCGTGAAAATTCAAAAGAGTAAAATTATGCTCCAAGCCTAATAAAATGGGCATAAATGCACTGTAGGTATCACCACAGCACTGCACTGTTATAGATACACGTGCGTATACATATGTATATCACATAAAATGCAACTTTGTAGTATCATAAATTCTAGTTAAAGTAGTATGCCGAATAATATATACATTAATTAAACAGTTCATCAACAATAATTGTGCTTATCTTCTTAGAGTTTGGAAGGACATTGGGGGATAATTGGCATGGGCCAAATTTCCAATATCTGTCCAAGAAGGTTTGAGCTGATTCCTCTTTCTCTCTTGGAAAAGTTCCTTAAAGCAACAAGAAGCTTTGAAATTCATCAGTGCTGCTTCAAAGGATGGTATGAGGTTATGAACATGTGTTACTTGCTGACATCAATGGCTGCTACACAGAGAAGTATTTTTTTAAGAATCTCAAATGGGACCAAAAATCTCTCCCATTCACTGTTTGCTGCTTCCTCAATTTATTTACAAATTCTGTTTATCGTGAAATATAAGGAAAACTCCCAGAAAAGAATACACAACAGCATTTTCCAGTTCATTGGAAAACTTTGAACTTATAATAGTAGTTTTATGTATTGTAATAGAGTTATCAAGAAAGGTGTATAACATAATCTGACCAGCCTGAGCTGTTCCCTTGTTCTCTAACAGAAGCCGTGCAGTAAAAGCTAAAGGGCATTTTGAACTTGGCTGTATGGTGAACAAGAAACCCTAAAACCTTCTAGCTGTGAGGTATTCAAAACACTAATAACATCATTTAAATGCACATCTGTACCTGAAAGAAAGTAAGAAAGATACAACCAAAAGAATAAATAAAGGTACAAGTGGATCCTGACAGCACTGGGGATGGGTGTCAGGCTCAGGAATATAAGGGGTTGGGATTTTTAATACTCAAGTGGGACAGGAGTTGAGACTTTGGGCAGTTTTAGATAAAACACTCTTTAAGAGATTGAACCTTCAGTAAGAGTTGGACTGGATAAAAACTCACCCATTAATATGGGTCGATGACAAATACTGATCTGCCACAAGGTGTTTGAGAATTTGTAACATCAGGTCTCCTCCTCACATGGAATTGAGTTTAAAATTGACACTTTATGTTGGTCCAGAATCACCTACGTCAGGAAAGTAGTCCTGAGCTGGTAAACTCCTCTGGAGAGACCTGCCCTCATCTCACCCCAGGAAGGGTACCCAAACCCCACTGAAGATAAGCTCATAATTGAAAACTGTAGAACCCTCAAGGAACCAGTACAACAGAACTAGGAACCACTAGACTTAATCGATGCCGGGAATAACTTCTCTCCCCAGAATTTTAGTTAATGGGACAATTGGATAGAGGTTGTAAAATAAGAATGTTTAAAATGATTAAAGCCATTGAAGAAGGAATCAAACTTAAAAATGATAAAAGGACACAAATGGAAACGGGTCGTTAGGTTACTGTCAGGCAGTATGGAATGCAAGAACTTCCATGTGAAAAGAGGAAAAGTGGGAGCTGAGGGTCTTATACATGTTTGACTAAATCAGATCATTTTCCAAATACTGCATTCAGCCATGATTTTTTGAAATGTCTGCTTTTTCAAGGTAAGGATTGGGTGGAAGTACACCGGTTCTTAAGGAGAAATAATAGATTTGTGTGGTTAAAAAGTAGACCAGAGGGAATTCCCTGGCCGTCCAGTAGTTAGGACTCCACGCTTTCACTGCCTAGCTCGAGGGTTCAGTCCCTGGTCTGGGAACTAAGATTCCACAAGCCACGCAGTGCAGCAAAAAAAAAAAAAAAAAAAAAAGACCAGAAATCCTTATGGAATTGGTTAGTGATTGCAAATTCTTCTTGTGATCATCTTTATGTATTTGAACAATTTTGACACTTTTAAAACCATAAGGCATTTTTCTTTCATCCCTTTAAAGATTATTTATATTTGGCCATATTTAAGTAGGTTACATTTTAGGCTCCTAATTTTTTCCTCTCAATATTAGTTGTGACATTGTTCTAAACTGTTCACCTGTCTTTCTGAGGGTTTCAGGATACAGACAAGGAAGCTTCTGTAAGGTAGAACTTTGCAGAAGAAGCGCAAGACTGGCGTTGAGGAGACCTGGGTTCCGCCACTCACTGTGCCATGAACACCACCATGGGGCCTTGTGCAAGTCACATAATAGCTCTCAATGCCAATTTCTCTCTCTCTTTTTTAAATGAAGCTTTGTACCAGACAGGAAATGTAAGTAGGTAATGTAGCAAACAAAATATGTGTGTGGACCAGATTCCACTGATGTGTAATGCACGCCTGACTGGGTTACTTTTTTTAATAGACTTTATTTTTTAGAGCAGATTAATTGAGGGGAAAGTTTAGGGGAAGGTACAGAGATTTCCCATAGAGTTCCTGCCCCTCACATGCACAATTTCCCCTATTATCAACATCATCAACATCCTGCACCAGTGGTACATTTGTCACATTGATGAACCTGTATTGATACATCATCATCACCCAAAGCCCATAGCTTACATTAGGGTTCACTCTTGGTGTTGTACATTCTGTGGGTTTGGACAAATTGATAATGACATGTATCTACCATTATAGTGTCATACAGACTAGTTTCACTGCCCTAAAAATCCTTTGTGCTTTGAGTATTCATCCTTCCCTCCCCCACCCCTAATCCCTGGCAACCACCGATCATTTTACTGTCTTCATAGTTTTTGTCTTTTCCAGAGTGTCACATATGTGGAATCATACAGTATGTACCCTTTTCAGATTGGCTTCTTTCACTTAAGAATGTGTTTTTAACTTTCCTCCACGTCTCATCATGGCCGGATAGCTCACTTCTTTTTAGCACTGAGTAAGTTCATTGTCTGCATGTGACACAGTTTGTTTATTCATCACCTACTGAGGACATCTTGGTTTCTTCCAAGTTTTGGCAATTATGAATAAAGTTGCTATAAATGTCCATAGGCAGTTTCTTGTGTAGACATGAAATTTACAATTTGGGGAGGTAAATACTAAGGAACGTGGTTACTGGATCCTGGTTAGGTTTGTAAGAAACTTCTAAACTGTCTTCCAAAGTGGCTGTACCATCTTGCGTTTGAAGCAGCAGTGAATGAGAGTTCCTGCTGTCCCACATCCTCACCAGCATCTGGTGTCGTCAGTGTTTTGAATTTTGGCCATTCTAATAGGTGTGTAGTGGTATCTCGTTGTTTTAATTTACATTTCCCAGATGACAAATCATGCAGATGTCTTTTCATATGCTTATTTGCCACCTACATATCTTCTTTTTTTTATTTAATTTTTTATTTTATATTGGAGTATAGTTGATTTACAATGTTGTGTTAGTTTCAGATGGACAGCAAAGTGATTCAGCTATACATACATATATATCCATTCTTTTTCAGATTCTTTTCCCAGATAGGTTATTATAGAATATTGAGTAGAGTTCCCTGTACTATACAGTAGGTTCCTGTTGATTATCTAGTTTATGTATAGTAGTGCATACACGTTAATGCATATCTTCTTTGGTGAGGTGTCTTTAAGGTCTTTGGCCCATTTTTAAAACTGGGTTGCTTGTTTTTTATTGTTATAGATTTCTATTTCCAATCTGTGTCCCATGGAATTCAGTTCTTTGACATGTGTATTCTGTGTAACATGTATTTTGTGAGAGTGTTCCATGGTCAGATAATCATGGAGAATTCTACAGAATTCTCCAGTATGTTTGGTTAAACATTAAAGTGATGTTATTGTCATAGTGGTGATATTACCTCGCCATCTTCACAGCTTGGATGAATCTCCAAAAAATGGTGATGTCATTTAACATTGTGAATGAGGAAAGTGAAGGGTGAAGAGAAGAAAGGGCCACTAGAGGTGGCTTCCTGGACAAGAATGGTCATGAAGCCAATGAAATCTGCTACGGCTCAGCCCCTACAAAAACCACACACATTCTACAGTAGAGTTAAACGGTTTCTCTTCAGCTCAACTTCTGAGACCTTTAATATCATCATTTGTAGGGCTCCAAGTCAGGAATTTGGTAAGCCTGGTCTCCCTAAATTATTGGATCTTCTCTTTTGCCCAGGAATTCTAGATGTGCAAATTACTTTTTATATCTTCCAGTTTTATTGTTCTGCATATAAGGATATGGATACACTTTTCCTTATGTGCTATTCCTAAGTCAATTTAGTTGGATATAAATATAGATTATGCTACTCCATCAAAATTATTACTGTATGTACTGAAGTATTCCCAAATTTGGAAAGTTTCTGTTGAGAATATTAACTATCCCTTAGGTCCAGAACATGTCCTGTTTTCTCCATAAAAATTTCCCTAATACTTATGGTCTACATTGATCTCTCTTCTCTAAACTGCTTTGACCCTTTAGGTCTTTCTACACAATTTATTCCCATATATGTATTCCCTTATATAGCCTTCATTGTTCCATGTTTGCTGCTCTCATCTCTCAGTACAGAGTTTGCTTCTTCAGGAACGTGCCTTGTATAACTGCTGAGTGTCCTACACCTGGTACACACATGGATTTCATTTAAAACTGCCGAATAATTGTTTCTTTCCTAGGCTTTCCTTCTTTACCTTTTGATTACATATATGTTAATTGAAAGCATAACGGTTCTACCTATTTTCCAAGTGGATCACTGTACTGCTAAATTAGATCAGCTGGCTTTTAATATGCACTGAAAGCTGTTTAAGCACACCAAGGCACAGGTGTTCTTAAGGTGCAAAATTTACAGCACCTTTAAATTCTGCATTGTGGCAATCTTTCCCAATGACTGATAGGTTGTCCACCTGCCAAAAGGCAGAGAAAATTTTATTTATTTTTTGTGGTACGCGGTCCTCTCACTGTTGTGGCCTCTCCCGTTGCGGAGCACAGGCTCCGGACGCGCAGGCTCAGCGGACCAGCCGCTCCGCGGCATGTGGGATCTTCCCGGACCAGGGCACGAACCCCGTGTCCCCTGCATCGGCAGGCGGACTCTCAACCACCGCGCCATCAGAGAAGCCCGAGAATATTTTATTTAATGATGATCAAATGCATTGTATTTTGACAGTGGAATAAACCATTGTAAAATATGATTGCAAAAGACAGAATTATATGCAGCTTTGCAGATGTTAAACATATCATGGCCTGCCCTTGGAGTCTTTTGTGACGATAACTAGGATTAACCAGGTGGATTTATCAGTATTTTGATTACAATGCAGAGGCAACCAAATATTTGTTAAATGCTGTCATCGGGGAAACCCAGGCCTTTCAGTCTTCTAGCTAGCAAGAATTGGGAGTTCTGTACAAATGAGTAACCTAGATACAGGAGCAACCAAAACACCCAAATTGGAAATGATTCATATGATTGAGGAAAACTCAATGCATGGTTTTACCAGGGAAAATCACTCTGAAAATGAATAGCAAATGTACTAAACATCATTGAATTGAACACTTAAAACAAGTGAATTTCAATAAAACTTCTTTTCAAAAAAAGAATTGCAGAATTTTAGTCAGAGTGGCATTGAGAAAACTCTTGAAATTCTTCAAGGAGAGTACTGCTCTGATGTGATAGAACATACCATCTTACATGTGATATACAATATAACTATATTCTTTTTAAAAATTAAAAATTTTTAAAAAATTTTTTGCCCTTGCCACGCGGCATGTGGGATCTTAGTTCCCAGACCGGGAGGTGAACCTGAGCCCCCTGCGGGTCTTAACCACTGGACCACCAGGGAAATCCTAAATGTATTCTTAAAGTCTCTGGCTGAATTAGTTGTCAGAGAACTTACAGAACTGACATCCTCATCAATTGTTATTACAATAGATTTGTTTAAAATAATTGTTCAGCATTTTGTATTGAAGGACAATTTCAAGTGTAGTGACCTGCAAGATACTTTTTTTAAAAAATAAGCTTTTCATCATTTTATTGAAAACACAATGTGTTTATACTGGAGCAAGGCCATTAATTAATTCTTCACTTGAGAATAGACAGGATGATGTTGCCATGCAAGGACATTCCTCAGTAGTTCTCAGCATGCAAATACCTGAATAAAGGATGTGTTAATTGGCCTTGAAGTTTTAGGTTCCACCTATTATGATAATAAGGAAGTGACATCAAAGAATCACTTGTGAGCAGCTAGCAGTGGAAGTTTCCAATCAGTCCCTCAAGTGTATATATGATGCTTTCTCTGCAAAGCATTCAAACCAGCTTACGGGACGTGGTCCACCCCTGAACTTAATAGGCAGTCCTAGGAGCTACCTTTTACTTTCGTTTTTTCATTTATGCTTCGGTCTTACAACAAGAGGATATGATCACCTGGGGAGACATCCAGTTTCTTTTCTAACATCACCTCTTGCAGTCATGTTTGATTGACAGTTAGGACTGCTGAGGTCTTATCTTTCCCTATTTTATGTTTTCTCGCACAAAACGCTTCAATCCCCCAGGCCAGTTGGAGGAAGATGTTCAATGGTTGTCCTGAGTCACCGACAGCACTGTGGGTGGTCTGGTTAAACATTAAAGTGATGTTATTGTCATAGTGGTGACATTACCTCGTCATCTTCACAGCTTGGGTGAATCTCCAAAAAATGGTGATGTCATTTAACGTTGTGAAGAGAAGAAAGGACCACTAGAGGTGGCTTCCTGGACAAGAATGGTCATGAAGCCAATGAAATCTGCTACGGCTCAGCCCCTACAAAAACCACACGCTCCTGACACTCACTCATATGCTAGGTGTTGCTCACAACTCCAGAGGCCTGAGAGAGACAGAGACAGAGACAAGAGACAGAGAGACAGAGAGACAGGGACAGAGAGACAGAGACAGACAGAGACACAGAGACACAGAGAGAGACAGAGACAGAGAGAGACATTCTGATTAGCTGTTTTACAAGCATTTATCACATTCATCCACAGATTTTTTTTTTAATAAATTTATTTATTTATTTATTTATGGCTGCGTTGGGTCTTTATTACTGTGTACGGGTTTTCTATAGTTGCAGCGAGTGGGGGTTACTCTTTGTTGCGGTGGGTGGGCTTCTCATTGTGTTGGCTTCTCTTGTTGCGGAGCACAGGTTCTAGGTGCGCGGGTTTCAGTAGTTGTGGCACGTGGGTTCAGTAGTTGTGGTTCGCGGACTCTAGAACGCAGGCTCAGTAGTTGTGGTGCACGGGCTTAGCTGCTCCGCGGCATGTGGGATCTTCCCGGACTAGGGATTGAACCTGGAACCCCTGCATTGGCAGGCGGATTCTCAACCACTGTGCCACCAGGGGAGCCCCAGATGATATTTTTTAATATAAATATTCTAGGGGCAGAATTAGCATACTGGGACCACACACACACACACACACACACAGAATTTTGAAAAACATAAAACATCCTGCATATGTAAAGTACGATTAATTACTTATTTTTCTACCCCCACTGTATTTCTCCTGCTTCCTGTTCTCCTTCACGCTGGTGATGCTGTATTATAGCTATTTTCTCTCTGATATTTTGCCCCAGTTTTCTTCCAGTTATACTTAGAACCTACTGAGTTTTCTGGAGAGAAACAAGACCCACCTCCACCAACTTTTAACCATTCCTGCTCAGCCTGGCTGCTCTGGTTAATAAGCAGACTCTGAGTTTAGAAGATGCAAGATAAAATGCCATATGGAGAGACAGAATAAAGTCGATTGCATAACAGCAAACCTGCACTGACCACAATTTTATCTTTTCTTTAATGATCCAGAAAGCACAGTGAAATCTTGAAGAATTATGAGCATCTTTTATGGAAATTCCAGTTAATAGAGATTTGGAGGGACTGAGATATTGCTAAAATCTGCTGTAATGCCACATAGAAAGTGAACATCTAGACCCCAAATAGCCAAAGCAATCCTGAGAAGAAAGAATTAAGCTAGAGGCATCACACACCCTGATTTCAAACTATATTGCAAAGCTGTAGTAATCAAAACAGCATGGTATTAGCATAAAAAACAAACATATACATCAATGGAACAGAATAGAGAGCTCAGAAATAAGCCCACGCCTATATGGTCAATTAATTTATATCAAAGGAGTCAAGAATATACCATAGGGGAAGGACAGCTATCTTCAATAAATGGTGCTGGGAAAACTGGACAGCTATATGCAAAAGAATGAGACTGGACCCCTCTCTTATACCATGCACAAAAACTAACCCAGAATGGATTAAAGACTTGAACACAAAACTTGACACCATAAAAATCCTATAAGCTAACATAGGCTTTAAGTTCCTTGATGTCAGTGTTGGTGATGATTTTTTGGACTTAACACCAAAAGCAAAGGCAACAAAAGCAAAAATAAACAAGTGGGATTATATCAAACTAAAAATCTTCTGCTCAGCAAAGGAAACCATCAACAAGATTAAAAGGCAACCTATGGAGTGGGAGATTATATTTGCAAATCATATATCTGATAAGGAGTTAATATCCCAAATGTATAAAGAACTCATAGAACTGAATAGCAAAAAAACCAAACAATTCAATTAAAAAATGAGCCAAGGATCTGAACAGACATTTTTCCAAAGAAGACATACAGATGGCAAACAGTCACGTGAAAAGATGCTCAACATCGCTAATCATTAGGGAAATGCACATTGAAACTACAACGAGACATCACCTCACACCTATTAGAAAGGGTGTTATCAAAAAGATGACAAATAGGGCTTCCCTGATGGCACAGTGGTTGGGAGTCTGCCTGCCGATGCAGGGGATGCAGGTTCGTGTCCTGGTCCGGGAGGATCCCACATGCCGTGGAGCGGCTGGGCCCGTGGGCCATGGCCGCTGAGCCTGTGCGTCCGGAGCCTGTGCTCCGCGACGGGAGAAGCCACAGCAGTGAGAGGCCAACGTACTGCAAAAAAAAAAAAAAAAAAAAAAAAAGAGAGAAAAAAGATGACAAATAGAAAGGAAACCCTTGTGCACTGTTGGTGGGAATGTAAACTGGTGCAACCACTATGGAAAACAGTATGGAGGTTCCTCACAAAATTAAAAATAGGTCTATCATATGATCCAGCAATTCTACTTTCAGATATTTATCCAAAGAAAATGAAAACAATAACTCAAACAGGCATATGCACCCCTATGTTCACAGCAGCATTATTTACAATAGCAAAGATGTGGAAATAACCTAGGTGTCCATTGATGGATGAATGGATAAAGAAATTGTGCTAAACGGTGGGTTATTATTCAGCTGTGAAAGAGAATGAAATCTTGCCATTTGCCACATGACAGATAGACCTTGAGGGCATTATAAGTGAAATAAGTGCTGTATGATCTCATTTACATGTGGAATCTAAAAAACATAAACAAAAGCAAAAAACCAGCTCACAGATACAGAGTACAGATTGGTGGTTGCCAGAGGCGGGACTGGGGGATGTGGAAAATGGGTGAAGGAAGCCCAAAGGCTCAAACTTCCAGTTGCAAAAGAAACAAATTATGGAGATATAATGTAAAGCATAGTGACTACAGTTAATAACACCAAATTGCGTATTTGGAAGTTGTTAAAAGAGTAGATCTTAAAAGTTCTCAGCGCCAGAAAAACAAATTTTGTGACTATGTGTGATGACAGATGTCACCTAGACTTACTGTGGTGATCATTTCACCATGTATACAAATATCAAATCATCATTTGTACACCTGAAACTAATATAATGTTCTACGTCAGTTATACCTCAATTAAAAAAAAGAAAGTGAACATCTGGTACTGTAATATTTTTGTCTCTGTGTTTAACTTGAGCTGTTGAATTGATTTTGAAAGCCACACCCATTTGCCTAACTAAACTCACCTATTTGAGAGGTCATGAGGTGCAGAGAAATTGGTTAACTGAATAAATGGCTCTAGTTTTACCAAAAACTCTATGAATCTGGGTAAGCCATTTTCCCGCTTTAGACCTCTGTTGTCACTTTGATAAAAAGAGGGAGATGGGTTGGGTGTTGCCATGGACTGAACATTTGTGCTTCCCCTGCCAGCAGATTCATATGTTGAACTCCAGTGCTCAACGTGATGGTATTAGCACCTCCAAATCCCTAATCCTTTGGGATTAGGTGATGAACAGGATTAGCGCCCTTATAAAAGCGATCCGAGAGCGCTCCCTTCTCTTCTACCATGTAAGGATATAGCAAGAAGTTGGCAGTCTGCAGCCCATAAGAGAGCCCTCACCAGATTCCCAACCACACTGGCACCCTGATCTTGGTCTTCCAGCATCCAGAACTGTGAGGAATAAATTTCTGTTGTTTACAAGCACCCAGTCTATCATATTTTATTATAGAAGCCTGGACAGACTAAGACGGGTGTCAGGCTCTATGTCTGTGATTTCTCATAAGCTTTGCTGCATCCCAGAAATCCTATTATGGTCCTTAAGGTCAAGTGGTTGCTGTAAACGACCTCCCAAACCTCCACCTCCATGTTACAGCTTATTGTCTCGTGTAGATTCACAGCCCACCTTCTGACTGGCATCTCCACTGAATGAGGATAAGGCCACCTACGTATTCGCCGTGTTTCCCTTTGGAGTGTTTGTGTTTATTTATTGGTTCTGCCCTCATTGAATGTTGTTTCAAACTCCCACGAAGGAAGAGTAAAACAAGAAAATAAAACCTCACCAATTTTTAGTGGGAGCTGTGCACGTTGTTATGGTCTCTGCAGTTAGGTGTTTCATTTTAAATCTCAGCCCCATTCCGTGTAAACACGGGGAAGTTACTGAAGTCCCCTATACCTCGGCTTTCTCCTTAGAAAGATGGGGACAACAATTAGTCCCTACCTCAGAAGGTTGATGTGAGTTTTAAATATGTGTATAGCCTGATGCCTGGCACACAGTAGGGCTCAATGAATATAAATTTTGTTTTTATTATTCGACCTATAATATCACGACCACACATAAAATTATGAGGGGTTGGATGATTACTGTTATAGAGATATAATTAGAATAAAAATAATGCTTACAATTAAAAAGCATCATTTAGTCTTAGACAATAGCTAAATTATTAGCCTATATCGCATGTTATCTTTATGATCATGGGAGGAAGGAAGACCTAGCATTGACTCTAATATAAAGGTCTAGAGAAAGGATAACAATTGAATAGTTAAGAGTTTATGAGCTTAAAATTCATTCCTCAGCAAAAATAGAACAGTACATTTTCTCACATACTCTACGTTCTGAGGAGGGAAAAAATAACTCACAGAGGGAAAAGGATAAAAAAGTGTGGGAGTGTTTCAAATTGGGCTGAGAAAGAAGAGTCTCCTGGTTGCTCCTTTGAAGTTAGATTGAAATGAGTCTATTCCCTACCCAAGAAATGAAGGCATGATTTGCAGTGTATGTTGAATTTTTGCTAAAAATATGTAGCTAAGAGAAAGCCAAAGAAATATTTTCATTTAGGAGAAGCCAACTTTGCTGTTGTTTTCTGTGTGGGTGGCTGTGTTTTTATTCTTGCCAATCAATAACCAAAATTCAGAGTCTCAATACACATTCCCATTAAATGACTATAACCTGTCTTGTCTTTCGGGAGGTGAATGTTGAAAGCAGCAGGGTCTCCAAGGATAAACCCTTCTTTCTCTGGTTGGGGCGTGTATTTCCCTGATGTACAACCAAGAAGTTACTTCCAATTTTCTGTCAATGTTTTGTTCTGCTTGAATTTAAGCCCCATTCCTCTTGTGGGTCGCATGTGGACATAAACGAGAGCACTTGACATGTTATTCTTTGCATACTTGGAGCTGAGGTGGGAGGCATGCAGGGTGCTGGGGGTAGTCAGAGCACAAGTTCAGAATCAGAGAGACCAGGATGGAACTGTGTAGCTACCTTGTACTTCAAGCCTCAGCTTCCTCATTTGTCAAGTGGGGATATAGTAATACCCGCCTCATGGGGCTTTTGTGAGAATTAATGAGGTAACATGTGGGGTATGATTTCATTGCGAGGTGGTATAAGTAGTGGTTAAGGCTCAAGAGATTTCAAACTGCCTGAATCTGAGTCCCCATCTCCGTCACTTAATAGTCATATGACATTGAAAACACTGGGGTTGGTGGTTTCATTTAGAAAATGGGGATAATCATAGTTGCTACCGCATTAGGGGGTGTTGAGATGATTAAATGAAATACCACGTAATAACGACCAACACGTGCTTGGCTACTGTTGATTAGCAGTGTTTCTTCTTGGTCTTCTCTATTGAGAAATCTGTATTTCTTTAGTCTTTTATCATGGGGATTGTTTCTCAACCCTTTACCCTTCCTTAATTTCAGATTTTTCTGAACTCCTGTAGTAATTTTCGTACCTCTCTTACAGCACTTATCTACGAGATAGTTAATTTTACGTGTCAACTTGGCTGGGCTGCAGTACCCAGTTATTCAAACACGGGTCTAGATGTTGCTGTGAAGGTATTTTGTAGATGTGGCTAGCTACTTTAGTTGACTTTAGGTAAAGAATATTACCCTGGATCATGTGACCCTGGATCAGTCAATTGAAGACCTTAAGAGCAAAAACTGAGGTGCTTTGGAAAAGAAGAAATTCTGCCCCAAGACTACAGCATCAACTCCTGCCTGAATTTCCAAGCTGCCAGCCTGTCCTATAAATTATAGGCTTGCAGTCCCCATGCCTGTTCCTTCAAAGAAATCATAAATCTCAAACTCTCTGTCTCTCGATAGATAGATAGATAGATATAGATAATAGACAATATGCATTGGTATATATAATATATATACAGAACCAATAGGAGGAGAGCCTATTGGCTCTGTTTCTCCGGAGAACCTTGACTAATACACGCTGCTCCCCGCCTTTTTTTCCCCTTCGTATGCAGTTTAGTTGTATGCATCATCTGTCCTCCTGGATAGGAAGCTGCTGGATGACATGGCACATGCTACAGATCTTTGTATCTGACCCAGTTAGCACCTGTGACTGTACTTACCCCATGGTAGATTCAAAGTCACAACCTTGCCTGCCCCCGCTTGGCTCTTTTCATGTGGATCTGCACAGTATTTTTAAAATTTTAAAAATTACTTGCCAATGTTAAACAAAAAAGGGGGTATTTCTCATAAAAATTTGTGGATTCAGTTTCTCTTATACAATCAGTAGATTAAGAAAGATGGAGCCCACATTGTTCCATGGCAACAATTCAGGATCTTTTCCCGGACCGGGGCACGAACCCGTGTCTCACGCGGACTCTCAACCAGTGCGCCAGCAGGGAAGCACACAATTTGGGATCTTTATGGGGGTTCTTTGCCCAGGCAGAGCTGTTCTCTAATGCACTATGGACATCTGTGTTTGCCAGCTCTTTTTTTTTTTCCTGCTATCAAGTCAACATCAATTTTCCTTGCAAAAGGAAGTTCAAGTCAGATCGAAGGCCAAGGAAAAGGGTCACTAGTTTGGTGTTAGGTTATTGTAAGCACAGGATCTTTGACAGCATAACCAGGTTAATGAACTTGCTGGGGTGCAAAAGGAAGCGAGTTTGTCCTTCCCCCACCACAAGCTCTTGCAACGGGAGATTCCCCCTTCCTCGCCCCCATACAACTTCCTGGGTTCACTCTATAGCCTCCTGGGCTGCTTCCATTCGTAAGAACAAGTCAGTTAAGAGCTTTTCAGGTATTAAAGCATCACGTCAAAGTCCAAACTTCTCCGTCCCTCCATATTGAAACATCCCTCTTCCTGTCGCTGAGGCTGAGTCCGCTTGGGTCAGAAGTGGGGAGGGATGTGGGAATCTTCTTCCCCTTTTTCTTACCCATCACTCCTCCTCCCTACTTCTGGATCTTTCTGGGTCAGAGCAGGGTTGAGGGGACCAGGAGGAAATCAAGGGTTTTTCTTGGTGGTCCTCTTAGCAGTGATCTCTTTTTTTGGGGGGGGGGTGGTGGTACGCGGACCTCTCACTGTTGTGGCCTCTCCCGTTGCGGAGCACAGGCTCCGGACGCGCAGGCTCAGCGGCCATGGCTCACGGGCCCAGCCGCTCCGCGGCACGTGGGATCCTCCCGGACGGGGGCACAAACCCGTGTCCCCTGCATCAGCAGGCGGACTCTCAACCACTGCGCCACCAGGGAAGCCCAGCAGTGATCTCTTGACTCTGAATGTTCTGTGTCACAGGCATCACGTGCTGCTTATGAGGACCCCGTACAGGGCCGTTCTCTCTACACAGTTCTGTCTGTGGTTGAGAAACACTCTGTCAGACCTCCTGCGGATGGCCCCAGCGTCCCACCTTCACCCCTGACCCTCACAGAGAGTCCTCTTACTGGGAGATTGGGATTGACATATATACACTATTGATACTATGTATAAAATAGATCATGAGAACCTACTGTATAGCCCAGGGAACTCTACTCGGTGCTGTGTGGTGACCTAAACGGGAAGGAAATCCAAAACAGAGGGGATGTATGTATACGTATAGCTGATTCACTTTGCTGTATAGTAGAAACTATGTGTTTGCCAACTCTCGATGCTTCACAGGTGTTTGTTAAGTACAGAAGGATCAGTGATTGGGGAATTAATTTAAATTTGTATATCTTTATTGGAATATCCAGTTTATTTTTAAAGTTATGGTGGCCCAACTATTTGCAGGACCTTTAAGATTATCTATCTATCTATCTATCTAAATTAAATAACCTGATTATTTATAACCTAAAAGTTGAATTAAATAACCTAAATATTTACACTACCTAAATTCCAGGAAGGGAAAATAAATGCTAGAATGTTAGACCAGGGAAAGGGCCTCGAATGCAAAGTTCCAGCAGTGACAAGTTGTGACAGTGGTTTGCCCCGAGTCCTCTGAATGAAACCAAGGCCCTTAGTGCAATGCGCTGGTCATGGAAAACACATCCATTTTTATGGTATCAAGTAGATTTAAAATTACTATAAAGACTCCAGACTCCTTTGAGTTCAATTCCCCCTAGATCAGCCATTTCTTATTTTCCATTTGTTTACTACTTGTTTTATTTGCCTTGCTTCCCTGTGCTTAATGAAATTATTCTGGAGCCTCTCCTGATTCATTTCAAATTAGAACCAGAAGAAATTAACCTCCAAAAACAGAACCGCTATGGTCTGGTTTCTGGGAAATGACTTAATACTGAGTGAAGTCATATTTTCTGAACTAGAAATTTGTGACTCTTTGTTAAAATATTGAGCTGCTACCACTTCATGTATCACACACGTGTATCATTTCACGTGTACATGTATTGAGGGCAATTCAAAGACAAGGGCCAGTCACATTTCTGGGTGAGCATGCATCGTGATGCAGAAACCAGAAGAAAGAAAATTGCCCACCAACACCTGCCTAGGGTGAACTAGCAGGAGATGAAGGGCAGAGCTGTGACTCAGTGACAGCAAAGCTGGGGTCATCTTTAACCAACTTGGGCAACACTTCATTAAGCCACACTGGGCTCATTACTGGTGACCTCTTCCCCATATGCATTTGGCGCCTCTAGGGTGGGATGGGAGGGCAAGAAGTGGAGTTAACAAGGAAAGAGCTGCCATAGTGTCCCAAAGGGGCTTTACTGACTGCCTTGTGGATGTGGAGAGCGTATGATGGTGGTACCAATTTTAATTATTAGCTGATGGAATTAACAAGCTTGCTTTGAAAGGAATTATAGTTAGGTGTCATTGGCTATGCCCCTGTCCCTCAGCCATACCACGTTAGCACATGCCACCTGCTAACACTGATGTCTCTTTGCCTGCGGGATTTCTCTGTCTGCGTCCCACAGTAGGACAGAGTGCCTGGGATGAACACATGCAGCCCTCCCAGCAGCTTTAACTAATGATAGATAGGAATGGTGTAGAAATACCCTGGCGGAAGGAGATAACTTCAAAGCACTAATTCTGTGCTGTTCCCTAAGGTTTCCCAGCAGGATCAAGTTCTAGTCGCCCACAGTAGTAACTGGCTTGAGATCACACCCTTTATTAGCCTCCTTCCTTCCCAGTTTCACTTCTCCACTCCCTGCCTTTTGTTTTTGGCGCCTCTAGGATGGGATGGGAGAGCAAATAGGTAGATCCCAAATAGATCACTTGCACTTGAATCCTTGTCTCAGTGACTGCTTCTGGGGGAACCCAAACCAACATAGCTACTATTTTTCGAAAGCTTCTCCTTTGTCTGTGGAATAATACCGTGAATGCCTGGGCTGCCAGATGTTCATTCATTAATTCATTGACTCATTCCCTCTTTCCAGAAAATATTGATGGATTGCCTATTTGATGCAAAATCGCTGAGCTAGGTGCTGGAAAGACGGTAGTGAACAGGCGTTAAGTCTTGTCGCCTAGAGCAGCCTGTCCCATAGAAATAAGTTATATGCCACACACGTAATTTAAATTTCCTAAGTAGCCACACTGAAAAAGAAAAAAGAGGAAAAAAGAGAGAAACCCAATATAGTCAAAATACTATCATTTCAATGTGTCCTCAAGTCTTTGAAATTCAGTGTTTGTTTTATATCTGCAGCGCCTCTCAATTTGAGCCACACGTGGATAGAGGCTTCTGCCATGGAGAACAGCCCAGTTCCTGAGGTTATGGTTAGTGAGCATGAGGAAGGAGAGGGTCGCCTAAGAGACAATCACACAACAGCAGGTTGGTCATCTGAGCTGGTGGCCTCCCAGCTTGGTGTGTATCTGAATTGCCTAGAGAGCTAATACAGGACGCAGAGTCCAAGACTCATGGCAGTAGGAGACAGCCTGGGACCAGGTATCTTCACCGAGTTCCCCAGGGGATTGGATACACAGCAAAGTTTGTCTGCTACCGCCCTACCTCACCCCAAACCCGATCTCCTTACTCTCGGTTCTTTATGAAAGTATAGGGGAGTAAAAGTAATTTTCCCTTCACCCTTCCAGGTTCCTGGCCGAGTGCCCCTTGTGAAAAAAGACAGGTTAACAAGAGAAAAACAAATGAAAGTTTACTAGCATGTATACCTTACATATACATAGGAGATGCCCAGGAAAACTGAGTAGAGCTCCCTGAAACGGCCCAAGCTACCACCGTAAATATATCTTCAGTGAAAGACAAAAGAAAGGTGTTGGAGGTGTGTGGTGTGCAGGAGGCGAGCCAGCTGTGGGAGGGTACCAGGAAATGCCCAGGAAAGGAGAGTGAGGTTGTTCCGCAGACTTGAGGGGTGCCTTCTCCACTGACAAGTTTCTTGTGACTTACAGCCATCCTGCTACTCCTGGTATAGAGGGAGACATCCCTACAGATGGAGATTTCCCTTAGAAATGTAAATGTCCCTTAGTAAAGGATAACTTCTACTCTGTTTTCGGACCTTCTCCCGTGTCTGCAGTTTCTCAAAATAATCTTTATGCCAAAGATGCATAGGCGTATTTTGGGGTGGCCTAGTCTGCTACTGTGCACGAGACAACTGTTCTCAAACTCTTTTGTACCTTGGATACACCTAGGAAGTTTTTAAAAATACTGATGCCTGGGTCTCATTCCAGAAATTCTAATTTAGAAGTCAGGATTGAGGCCTGTCCATAAGGGATTCAAAGTCTCCCCAGGTGATTATAATAAGCAGCCAAGTTTATGAACCCCTGACCTAAAATACGGGGTGTAACAGACAGCACTTACTTCAGGGGTCCAGTTTTGTAAAAAAAGTGTCTCTATGTATGTGTGCCCACAGGAAGGATCTTGAAAGATATGTACAAAAATGCCATTCCGGGAGATGCAAGTGTGGCTGTTGAGGTGTTCTTTCTGAGTTTTCTGTGCTGGGTGTGCACAACTTTTGAAATGCAAGCTAATGAAAAGACACCCAGTGAAAGAAACTATATGAGTTGGACCTAGTTTTATTTGGAGCTTTTCTTTGGGTTCTGCTTCTAATTTTCAACTATTATGTCTGCTCTGCTCTTTGGCAATGGCTTCCTAAGTGTTTAACTTGGCCTTGAATTGAATGGTGGGGTAAATGTTACCCATCCTTGCCTCTGGAAGGATGGCTCTGGCGGCCCCATAGAGACCGCTGGAGGGGGTAAGAGGTAGGCAGAGAAACCAGTTAGGTAGCTGGCGTTAGGCTTTTCAGGACGTGGTTGCATATGTGGGTGTGCCTTCCTGCACTGTTTCTGGACCTCTGGTCGGTGGGCCTTGAGGTTGTGGTCCTGAAACCTCCTTGGCACCTGGGAGTCTGCGTGAGGCTTTATGCTGGGTTGGGGCTGTTGGGGATGAAACCCCCGTGAAATGTCAGGCCTTGGCTTCGGGCATAAACCAACTTGCATTTAAATGAAATATCGAATGAATTTAAGGCTATAAACATTGATCTTCTCTGAGAACAGTTGCATTTAAGTCTGAGCGGTCAACTTCAGCGGTGCTAAATTCTGTGTGTTTGTGTAGCTAATCCCTGATGTTTGACATTGATTTGAGTGCATTCATTCGGGCCCAGCCACATCTTATGGAAACGGAGTCTGTCTTCTATGTGTTTAGCGTTTCAGTTTATTCATGCAAGTCACATTAAAGCACTTTTTAAAGTTCACTTTGAAAATTGAAATAAAATGAAGCTTAAACTTAACTTTAACTTGCTCACTTTTAAAAAGTTGTCTATACAGTGGTTTGATCTGTTCTGAAAGAAATGACAAATTGAAGCCAAAAAGAAAGGGCATCATTTTCACTGTTGGATTTCATTGTTGTCTTCCTTGGTTTTCATATCCATGTTTACGTGTTTTGCTTTGCATTTCCTTCCCAGTGAACTCAGCCTGAATCGACAGACTGCTTTACAGTAGTCAGATGTTAAATTTGTTTTAGCACAGTGCAAACTAGTTTCATTCCTTCAAAATAGGCTTTTGTGGGGCTTCCTTTGTGGTCCAGTGGTTGGGACTTCGCCTTCCAATGCAGGGCGTGTGGGTTCGATCCCTGGTCCGGGAGCTAGGATCCCACATGCCTTGTATCCAAGAAACCAAAACATAAAGCAGAGGCAACTCTGTAACAAATTTAATGGAGACTTTCAAGGTGGTCCACACCAAAAAAATCTTTAAAAAAAAAATAGGCTTTTGTTTTGGAATATAAAATGACGAGGGAAATGCATGTAGCCGAGATCTTTACTTGAGCCTGTGACAAGGTTCAGACCTGTCTGAAGAGCTGTCATTAGGCGGTGATTTGCCTGAGTTGGTCTGCATCCAGCCTGTTTTGAGTTGCAGGAAGGGTGAGGAGGATTTTGGTGTGTCTGGGGAGAGATAGGGGCGTGGGGAGGGTGTTCTTGCCCCTGTCCTGTCTCTACCTTGCTGGCCTTGGGGAGCCATTGGTGAGAGACTCAGCTCCCTCAAGGTCCTGGTGACAAAATATGGCCCAGAGCCAGTGATGCTTTCTCCCCAGTCTTCGGACAATATGTCACTAGACTATCATTGAGTTTTGGTCCAATCGGGAGCATTCAGAGAGAGCCAGACCATGGACTTGGACCTCCATGTGATGGGCACTGGTGGCAGAGGCCAGTGTAGCTAAGAGCAGAGAGCCTCAAAGAAGAGACCAGGAGAGAGAAAGAATGTGGGAGTCCCTCTTTGGGGATGTAGGGGATATAGCTAGGGGTCAAATTTGGAGCCCAGATGAGACATAAGTCGGGGACACTCAGACAAAACCTGTGACGCTTTTCAGTCAAGGATCAGAGAAATATGGGCTTTTCCCATTAATATGACTCCATTTATACCCATCTCCTGTATTAAAGGCAGACAGAATGGAATCACTTTTATTCGGGAGTGATGGTTTACATTAACAACAGAAATGCTTCCTTATCTGAATAGGTCCCTATGTGGGAAGGTCCCTGGTGAGCGGCTACACATCCAGTCTTTGGTTATGGTTACTAGAAAGATTCCTAGAAATCTTGCATAACAATAAACAAGCAATGTTTGGATTTTCACAGAGGAAATGCCCTTGGCCAGCAGTCCTCCACAGGAAATCTTCAGAAATGCATGTGATGCCCAAAGAGGTGTTGTTTTGGGAATACCTTGTAATTAGTTCCAAACTCTTACCAAACAGTGGCACAGCCTATAATTTCTATGTAAACTCAGCTCACTGTTTGAGTCATGCTATGTTTCTTTCTTTGCTCAAGATGTGTCATCCATTAAGAAAACAACACCGTTGGCTATACAAAATAGGCAGTCACCCGAAATTGCTGGAGGGAAAGGTTACTTTGTTCAATGGGGTTGGCCTGTTCAGGTGAGAAAACCAGGAGACTCAGAGTCTGGAAGCCTGGGTTACTCCCTTACTCATTGTGTGACCCAGAGTAAGCATCCTCTGAGCCTGGGCTTCCTGTTTTGTAAAATGAGGGCCTAAATCCAGGCTTTTATTCAATAACTACTTGTTGGCTAACAGGTTTTTGTCAGGTGTTTCCATAAGACTTCCTCAACCCAATCATCACCACTTCATTTCTGATTTCCAAGGTCCACTTCAGTCCTAAGAGTTTTATGTGTCTGGGAACTTAAGTTTCAAATTCTGTGAGAAACTTACTTGGTGTGTAACAAAAATGGAACCATCTCAGTTGATTTTCCTGATTTTAATTTGCCAGTTATAACTATTCATACAATACAGAAATTTATAGAATAAAAGTCACTTGTAAACGCACCTCTCAGCCATAACCACAGTCTGTAGTTTGGTGTAGCCACGTCTAGACCTGTTTCCGTGGAGTCTCATACACATTTATTTTTCCTAGGGTATTTTCAGAAGTCTTCCAAATCTCCGTATGTCTTTCCCCCACCTCATGTTATGTGGATATCTTTCCATGTAAATGTGAAAACTTTTCATGTCAAGAAATACAGATCTACATCATCATTTTCTTTTTTTTTTTTTTTACATCATCATTTTCAATGTCTTCAGAACACTCCATTATATGGTTAGATCATAATCTATATAATATTCCTTGTTGATGGACATTGGGGTTGATTCCACTTACTGTATGAAAACAAAGAGAAGATGAACATCATTGTATATCCATCTTTGTGAATGGGAATATATCCCCATTTCTCTATTTTTTTCCCCTTTAGATAAATTCCTGGGAGTGGAAATCCTAATTCAAAAGATACCCAGTGAGGCTGTACCAATTTACATTCTTACCACAATGTTTAAGAGTACCCGTTTCTCTAGACTCTAGCTATATTAGCATTATTGTCCTTTTTAATTTTTACCAAACACCAGACAAAAGGCAGTATCTTGTTTTTATTTCTTTGACTACTAGCAAAGTTGAACATCCTCTTATGTGTTTATTGACAATTTTATTATTTTCTTTTGTAAATTGTCTATCTATGACTTTCCTTCATTCTTTTATAGGAAAATATTTTCTTATTGCTTTGTAAAGACTCTTTCTATATTAAGGATAATCTATAAGTGCTAATACAGACAATGTACCTTCATTCTCAAATTGCTTTCCTTCTAAGTTAAGGCTTAATTCATTCGTTAGTATATAATGTATAAAAGGAAAATTTGAGGTATGTTGAGAAGAGTAGATTGCTAGATGGAGAAGGTCAAACCTTATTTTATATAATAATTTATTTCCAAACTTTACTTTTTTATTTTCCTTTTATTTCACTCCCACTCTTTGTATACAACCCTTTCCTAGCTCCAGACTCCCATTTCAACTCCCCAAAAGTGAGGCTATTAAGATACTGAGTGATTAGAGGATTTGAACATTTTGAAAGAGAAGTGGGTGGTGACGGCATGTTATTGAAACTTGAAAGAAAGCCAGTGTGATATAATTTCACACTGGGAGCTGATCACTATGGCAACAAAGAACGAACTTTGAAAAATAAGGTTCAATATAATAGAATTTGGGGAGAAAATTGATTAAAATAAAAGGACAGTTTATCTTCTGTTTACTCTCAACCTGTTTATCATATGCAGCAAAACTCTACATGAGCACCCAAGAACATATTTCTGCTTTTTAATGCAAACACATTTTCATTATATTTACATGGTATGAAGCCACAAGAAGGTAATGCTTTTGGTAATATTGCTTTTGTTTGTAATAATAGTGACAGTATCTCTTTGGAGTGTTTTACTCGAGAAGAAATAGTGTGATTTACAATATATACATAGCTTTGAATTCTTTTTATTTTCTACCTTAATACTTTCATCCACCCATTCATTCGTCCAACAAATATTAATTGAGTCACTGTGTTAAGAATTGAGAATACAGTGTTGAGGAAAATCAGACCTGGTCTCTATTCTCAGGAAGCTTACATTCTATAGGAGATATTGTCACATATTCTTTGAAACATGAATTCAACAGTATCTAATGTTCCAGTGTATGTATATGTGATAATTTAATTATCTTATTATTTCTTGACATTCAGACTGATTTTAATTTTTTATGATAATAAATGATTAAATGATGAGCATATCTGTATGTTAATCTGAGTTTCTGATTGTTTCCTTAGGATTGCTTCCTAGAAAGGGAATTACTAGCTTAAAATATCTAAACTTCTCTCTTTAAGAAAATAGAACTTTAAAAATGATAAAAATCACAGTCTTTCCAGTAAAAAGATTATCCTACCTATAACACAATTTCTAGAACTACAGCATGGCTAGGATAGGGCAATAAATTCTTTTATTTTATTGGTGTCTCCTAAAGTAGGTATGGAGTGCTGAATTTTGCTTTAGAAACCAAACCAAAGTTTAATAAAATGTCAAAATTCAGTACTACTCATTGTATAGAGGCTGTGTAGAGAAGGTCAGCTTTTGATCAGAAAGAAAAGAGATGCCGTATCTACACATTAAGTTTGTGTTTGAGGGAAAAACATGGTCCAGTTTAGACGTTAATCTCCTCCTTCAGGAGCTTATTCCCAGAAGTCAACAGGCACATTAGGAATGTCAGAGTCCAGTGGTCTAAGGAGTCAGTCAAGAGGTGACTGCCTTATTGGTCTGTCATCACTCATGACCATAACTCCCTGTGACCAGTGATGGCTTCTTGCCACCCCGTTTTTTTAAGGATTTCTCCTTTCTTCTGTCAATTATGTCATTTTCCAAAATATAGAGTATTTATATGGAATGCATTTTATTTGCTCAAAAGACATTTCCATTACATTTTGCAAATCATTAGACCCACCAACATAGTAGTCTACAAAATTTGCATTTGCAAGAACCAAAATTATAAATGCTGCTTCCTTTCGTTTGGCTCAAAATATATCTGTTCCAGTGATTATTTCTCAATTAACTAACTTCTCCCTGATGAGGAAATGAGAGGAAAACTGCACAAGACTAGTGTGCTAGTCTTGGGTCTGAATTTATATGACTTCAGGCAAGTCACTGAGTCTCTCTGCGTCTGAGTTTCCCCACCTATAAAATGAGGAAGTTGGACTAGATGATCTCCAGTCACGTCCAGGGGTCCTTCTTTTCATTTTCATGCCCTCACTTGTGGTTTATCCCATTTTACTCATTACCATACTCTATTTTGTAAAAGATCTTGAGAATCAAACCTGTATGTATGCTATTTATGAGTGTTGGACATTCAGAACCAAAGCGTAAACTTCCTGAGAAAACAGTACTCTTGCTCCTCCTAGCTCCTCTCTTCCCCTCTCCCTCCTTCTCTTTATATTTTATTTTATTTTTAAAATTTATTAATTAATTAATTTTATTTTATCTATTTTATTTTTTGTTGCGTTGGGTCTTTGTTGCTGCGCACGGGCTTTTCTCTAGTTGCGGTGAGCGGGGGCTACTCTTCGTTGCGGTGCGTGGGCTTCTGATTGTGGTGGCTTCTCTTGTTGCAGAGCACAGGCTTCAGTAGTTGTGGCACTCAGGCTCAGTAGTTGTGGAACACGGGCTTAGTTGCTCTGTGGCATGTGGGAATTTCCCGGACCAGGGCTCGAACCTGTGTCCCCTGCATTGGCAGGCGGATTCTTAGCCACTGCACCCTCAGGGAAGCCCCCTGCTCCTCTTTATATCTACTCCTCCTTCTTGTTCTGCTCCATATCCTCCTCCTCCTCTTCTACTGCTTCTTCCTCTTTTCTTCCTCCTCCTTCCTCCCTGTGTGGCTGTCCATCCCCTACTATGGCTTTGCTGTGGTTTTGTTCAAAATTAGGTGCCTCGAGGAGGACAGAGCTCAGCCATCTTGGTATGTCATTTAATTTCTGTGGGCATTGAATTTTGCTCTTGCCTCCTTTTTCAGCCTAAACTCCCATGACATCCCCTCACACACACACACACACACACACACACACACACACACACACATTAGGTTGAACCATATGAAATCACTGTTTTTGCAAGTAAAAAGCAATTTCAGATGGTTCAATCTAATACAGTTTTCTGTTTGGGAGCTATGGTTACCAACTAAAATCAATCTCTTTGTCTTCTCTGACATACCGCTTACATGTTTCTTCCTTAGACTAGAGCTCAGGCCCCTTCTCAGAGTTGGTTCCCTGTCCTGCTTCATCTCTTGAACTCAGTTCAAATGGACCTCCTTCAGGACGCCTTCCACAGTGCTCCTGGCAGGTTAGGACAGCATTGTGATTTCAACCACGCACAGCAACCCCATCACCATCCCTTTCTATCTGTAGCTCCAGACACACATCAGTAATATACAGAACTATCAAAATATTAAATACATAAATAAATAACAAAGGCATGCAAGAGAAAGATCCTCCAAGCAAGATAAAGATCTCTCTAGACCCGAACACAGGACGGAGAAGTGAGCAGGGTTGCAACTACGACTGGCTGTTCTCTGGGTCTGAGGGAACAGTTCAATGTCTGTGGGGTAATTGGGACCAAATACCTCATGAGAGGTGTATCAGGCACACTGCCTAAAACTGGGGAGTTCCACCAAATCCTGGCACAAACAGAGGCTGAGGGAAGTGCTGGTACTACCTGAAGGGGCAGTGTCATAAACTTATACGCCTGAGTGGCAGAAGGAAACAGATGCAGCCTCACTCTAGGAAGGGGTCCAATTGACTAGGTAGCCGCAGTCAATACCTCTGTGATACCTTAATATTACCTTCACGTGGGAGTCCTGAGATTCTCCATTAAGATCTGGATTTCCGGGCTTCCCTGGTGGCGCAGTGGTTGAGAGTCTGCCTGCCGATGCAAGGGACATGGGTTCGTGCCTCGGTCTGGGAGGATCCCACATGCCGCGGAGCGGCTGGGCCCATGAGCCATGGCCGCTGAGCCTGCATGTCCCGAGCCTGTGCTCCGCAACGGGAGAGGCCACAACAGTGAGAGGCCCGTGTACCGCAAAAAAAAAAAAAAAAAAAAAGATCTGGATCTCCCTGGAAGCACAGGGGTAGATTGTGGAGGAAACAGTAAAGTTGTCATTAAGGGAAGACTAAACTAGAGAGAAGGGAACATATATACCCTTGAACTCCTACTCATGAGGAGCTCTCAGCCTCCAAGTCCAAAGCATGTGAAGAAAGCTGATGCTGAAAAAAAGATTTACTCCCAAGGAAATGAAAATAATGGAGCAATCTGAAAATGACTTTAAAGTAAATATGTCTGCAGATGGCCAATAGGCACATGAAAAGGTGCTCAACATCACTAATTATTAGGGAAATGCAAATCAAAACTACAATGAGGTATCACCTCACACCAGTCGGAATGGCCATCATCAAAAAGTGTACAAATAACAAATGCTGGAGAGGGTGTGGAGAAAAGGGAGCCCTCCTACACTGTTGGTGGGAGTGTAAATTGGTGCAGTCACTATGGAAAACAGTCTGGAGCTTCCTTAAAAATCTTAAAACAGAGTTACCATATGATCCTGCAATCCCACTCCTGGGCATATATCTGGAGAAAACTCTAATTTGAAAAGATACATGCACCCCAATGTTCATTGCAGCACTATTAACAATAGCCAGGACATGGAAGCAACCTAAATGTCCATCGACAGAGGAATGGATAAAGAAGATGTGGTACACATATACAATGGAATATTACTCAGCCATAAAAAGAGTGAAATAACGCCATTTGCAGCAACATGGATGGACCTAGGAATTATCATACTAAGTGGAGTAAGCCAGAGAAAGACAAATATCATATGTATCACTTATATGTGGAATCTAAAAAAATGACACAAATGGACTTATTTACAAAACAGAAACAGACTCACAGACATAGAAAACAAACTTATGGTTACCAAAGGGGAAGGGGTTGGGGAGGGATAAGTAAGGAGTCTGAGATTAGCAGATACTCACTACTATATATAACATAAACAACAAAGTCCTACCTTATAGTACAGGGAACTATACTCAATATCTTGTAACAAACTGTAATGGAAAAGAATCTGAAAATGATACATATGTATGTACACACATACATATATACACTCATACATAGACACATAGATGTAACTGAATCACTTTGCTGTACACCAGAAACGAACACAATGCTGTTAGTCAACTATACTTCAGGGACTTCCTGGTGGTGAGTGGTTAAGACTCCGTGCTCCCAATGCAGGGGGCCTGGGTTCGATCCCTGGTCAGGGAACTAGATCCTGCATGCTGGAACTAAGATCTCGCGTGCCGCAACTAAAAAATCCCACGTGCCGCAACTAAGACCCAGTGCAGCCAAATAAATAAATAAATAAACAAACAAATAAATAAATGTTGAAAAAACTATACTTCAATAAATAAATAAAGTATGTCTAAAATCAAAAGACACAGAGGAAGGAAAAACATTCATTTGAACCTACAATAACTAGAAAAGGAGGTGTCATTTTGTTCTTTGCTAATTAAGGGTCTGAGGCTTAGACAGATTAAGAAACTAGCTCAGTGTCCCACAGCCAGTAAGTAGGAGAGCAGGGTGTCACAGTCAGGGGTCTGAGTACAAAGCCAATTAGTCAAGCACTGTATTATTATCCCCATCAGTGTCAGGGCAAAAGTGTCTTTGCCTGTTTCAGGTCATCCTGAAGGAAGAAATACAACAGCGTACTTCTTTAAAAATAATTTGGGGCTTCCCTGGTGGCGAGGTGGTTGAGAATCTGCCTGCCAATGCAGGGGACACCGGTTCGAGCCCTGGTCCGGGAAGATCCTACATGCCATGGAGCAACTAAGCCCTTGCACCACAACTACTGAGCCAGTACTCTAGAGCCCGCGAGCTACAACTACTGAGCCCATGTGCCGCAACTACTGAAGCCTGTGTGCCTAGAGCCCATGCTCCGCAACAAGAGAAGCCACTGCAATGAGAAGCCTGTGCACTGCAACGAAGAGTAGCCCCGACTCGCCGCAACTAGAGAAAGCCCATGCACAGCAACAAAGACCCAACACAGGCAAAAATAAATAAATAAAATAAATACATTTATATATAAAAAAATAATAATTTGGGCATGCAGAGATTTGGCCTGCACTGTATGCTGGACTAGAAAACGATAATTCATTCCATAGAATTCCAATTCAATAAATATTTATTGAGCATCTACATCTTGTCCAGCTCCCTGCTAAGTGCTGTGAGGCTGGGTGATGGTGGCTGGGAGAGAAAACAGTAGAATTTACAGTCTACTGGGGAGAAGGACCTGGGCCTATCCACCAGTTTACCATAATGTTCAGCAAGATGTGGCTACATGGGAAAAGGAACGGTGCAACCAACCAGACAATCAGGATGTCAGAGAAAGCAGTGCCCGCGGAGGCATTCAAGTAGGGTATTGAAGCACGTGCACGATCTGCATAGGGTGATCTGCCACGAGAGAGAACTGCAGGGAACAGGAATAACTTGCCAAAAGGAAAGAGGCAGGGAAAACAGAGCCATTTTCAGGGCCCAGTAAATATACCAGAAGTATACCGATTAGCTAATCTGATCGCTATACCAGATTAGCGATTAGAGAGGATTCCACTGAGGAGGTGGAAGAATGCATTTGTATAGATCAGGTTAAGACCAGGCTATAGCTATCCCTTGCTTAGTAAGTGTCATTCATTCATGCAAATCTTGCTATAAAGTGAAAAGCCATTAAGGGAAGAAAAATTTCCATTAATTTTTTTTTTTTTTTTTGTGGTACACGGGCCTCTCACTGCTGTGGCCTCTTCCTTTAAGGAGCACAGGCTCCGGACGCTCAGGCCCAGCGGGCATGGCTCACGGGCCCAGCTGTTCCGCGGCACGTGGGATCTTCCTGGTCCAGGGCACGAACCCGTGTCCCCTGCATCGGCAGGCGGATTCTCAACCACTGCGCCACCAGGGAAGCCCCTCCATTAATTTTAATAGGAAAAATTAGAATGTGTTCCAGACCAGCACTAAGATGCCCAAACCATGTGCATAGGTAGAAAAGTATATCACTTGAGCAATGATACTTTTATATAGGTCCTAAAGAACAGTCTGAAGGTCAATAAATACAGTTTGTCCATGATGCGCTAAAGGTTTTGGTCCCCAAGAAGGAAGACGATGGCTCCTGGTGGTTGATGGAGGAGAGACACCATGAAGTCTTTTTCTCTCTTCTGCTCCATTTTCTTCACCAATTTTTCTACCTTTGGAGGGCTCATGATTTTCTTGCATTAAAACTGCACAGCAAAATGAAATTTTAACTCAGAAAGACATTTCTGGGGCAAAATGAAAGAGCTGTGATGAAACACCTGGAAACAGGCTGCACAGCACGGGGGGAGGAGTTGTTGGAGGTGGCACTCCTACATCCCTCTGGTGTATCTAGGCAAAGCCAAACATCTCAGAGTCACCCGAACGTGGAACACGATCCTAAATCATCCCTCATGGGCGTCTCTGGGTAAACTCACGAGTATGGAGTATGGCTTTGCCTGAACTGTAATGTTGAGCGATCTATTTTGCTATTTAAACTGTGGGGTTAAAAGTCATTATGTTAGAAAAAAAGGAATTGGTTGTTTGCAAAGTAAACCTTTTCAAGAGTCTTTAGTGTGAAGTGTAGCTGATTCACTTTGTTATACAGCAGGAACTAACACAACATTGTAAAGCAATTATATTCCAATGTTAAAAAAAAAAAAAGTTGTTAACGGAACAGTCCTTAACCTTGTGAAGCAGGTCTGTGCTTGGGAGGGTGAAAGCGAGGTGGAGGTTTCTGGTGAGGTAACTCAGCTCTTCCTCTTGGAGACAGATGCCACTACCAAGAAATACCTGCTTCCACCCCTGTGCAGGTAACCTCCCATTGTACTTGGAGGTAAACAGAGGCAGCTGCCTCGGTCCTCAGATACACTGTGGTGGCCTTTTTCTGTCAACACCTAAAGAATGGGATGTTTGAATTGCAAACAATTATGTATCACATTTTCATAATATTTGTGGTCTTATGAAAAGCGTGTTACCTCTGTGTGTGACCTCCTCGATAAATACCTTCTGAGGCCCTGGCAAGCTTGTTATCAAAATAGCGTAACAAAATTATCAAGACCAATTCATTTGTTATAACAAGAGTTGTTTGCTTGATATCTTAGTTTGATATGTAAAGTAAGACAAATATTGACTTCACTGTTCAACTTGATGCTTCCAGCCTATATACCACTAACCTCCTAATGAGGAGACATCTGCTTCGAGTGGTTGTTATGAATGGTATTTGGGGAACTGCAGGGAGAGTTCCACGAATAACAGTTAAAATTTCCCCCCTTACTTTGTTGATTTAAACAGGGTTCTGCTCACCAGAGCTGGTTTTAAAATGAGGAAAGGGAACTCTCCAAATAAAATGCTGTTTGTTTGAAGATTTCCAAATCAACATGGTTTTATTTTGTTAAAAAAAAAAAGAAAAGGTATAGCACAGGAAACTATACCAGTATTTTGTAATAACCTATAAGGGAAAAGAATCTGAAAAAGAATATATATAGACATATAACTGAATTACTGTGCTGTACACCTGAAAGTAACACAATGTTGTAAATCAACTATACTCCAATATAAAATAAATATTTTTTTAAATGCAAAAAATTTTTTTTTTTACATTTCTAGGTACATCCCTTTCTCTGCATGTTTCCCTCAGCTCACAGGGGAAATATTCTGTTGCAAAGAACCTTAAGACCTTAGTCCAATGCCCCATCCCTCTGTAAAATTATTTCTGTCTTGTGGCCACCCATCCCCTCCCAAATACCTCAAGCAGTGCATTACATATTTGGACAGTACTGACTATTGACAAGTTCTTTAAAATATTTGCCTAAAAATCTGTGTTCTTTTACTTATTGCTACTTCTACCTTCTGGTGCCACAAAGGAAAATGGTTTCCTATTTTACTCAATAACCCTTCAGATATATCTTATATCACTTCATATTGTTCTTGTGTGTTTTAAATTATTACTTATTTATTCAATTCATTCAGAAAAGAAATTTTACTTACTACCTTATCAGAAGCTGTACTTGAGACTAGAGGAGTACAACAGGAGGGAAAATGATGCAGTCCTTAACCTCTTGAGGTCTATTTACAGTTAAGTCTTTTTTCCAGGTCAAAATTTCTCATAAGAGTTTTTTTCAACTCAATAGCAAAAAACGAACAATCCAATTAAAAAATGGGCAAAGGATCTGAATAGACATTTTTCCAAAGAAGACCTCCAAATGGCCAACATGTGCATGAAAAGGTGTTCAACATTAATAATCATCAGGGAAATGCGAACAAAACCCCCATGAGCTATGACCTCACACCTGTTAGAATGGCTGTGATCAAAAGGACAGGAGGTAAGTGTTGGCAAGGATGTGGAAATAAGGGAAGTCTGGTGAACTGCTGACGGGAATGTAAATTGGTACAGCCACTATGAAAAACAGTATGGAAGTTATTTAAAAATAGAACCACCATATGATCCAGCAATCCCACTTCTGGATATATATATCCAAAGGAAATGAAAAATTGAATCTTGAAGAGATATCTATACCCCCGTGTTCATTACCATGTCATTCACAATAGCCAAGACATGGAAACAACCTAAGTATTCATCAATAATAAATGAATAGATCCATGGATAAATAATGGATAGTATTATTCAGCCATGAGAAGGAAGGAAATCCTGCTGTTTGTGACGACATAGATAGAAATGATGGAAGTTTATTGACTATCTGGACCATTCCCAAATAAAATAAGATTCTGAAACATTACTGAACATAGGCTTCCTTACAGAAAAACTGAAAATTTTTAGGACTATTAATAAATGTGTTTGGTGCCACACTGAGACATTTTCTATAAGAAAGCACATGTTTTTAGAAATTATAAATAGCATTTATAAGATTGTCATTCTACAGAATGCTAATGTAAAGGACAGTTTATAATTGATTACTTCTTAGTTTTTACTAGAAATTAAGGTTTTTAAAGGTTAAAGATTCTAATTAAAATATTCTAATTAAGACTACTAAAAATTAATTGGGAAAACATCACTGTATGCAAAAGAAAGAAGATATAAGGCATGGAAGTGCATTTTGATAAGGGCAAAGAAGGTCATTTTGTCCTAATAAAGAGTTTACAAAAAGAAAAAAAGAGAAAAGAACGGAATCTGAAGGTGAAGAGAGAATCTTTGAAGTTTTGTGGAAAAGAAACCCTGGGAAAGGAGTTTTATATGTGATCAGAACTGGCTAAGATTGGAAAGAATTTTAATAGTAAAGGTAATGTGGTACAAAGTTAGAATTTGGTTTCTCTCTGTTAAGATGACTAAGTTTTCTTAGACTATTGCTCTGATGTTTTTTCCTTTTTTATTGAAGTATAGTTGATTTACAATGTTTTATTAGTGATCTGCTTTTGATAACATTTTAACATCTCTTTACCTTTTAAGTAACCTGTTGCAACTCTCTGTATTTGCCTTTGAAATCTTTTATTGCCACTAGGCTAATTTATTAAGCATTGTTTCACAGTGACCTATGATCATATTTGACCAAGTGTTTTAAAACCTTTTGATATCTTTGATAAACTTCCTTAAATCAAATTCTAAATGAAGTTATTTTGACCTCTAGCTAACTTTGACATGCTTCAGAGAGCCCCTGGAACATCTCAGAGAGATATTAAACTAATTAGGCTTATTTAGTGTGTTAAATTGCATGGGAAACATTGTCAAATGAGTGGTTATAAACCTTCTGAGGTTATATTGTATGAGTAAATGTCATTACTATAAATGTTCTAGAAATTATATGGAATTTCTAATAATTGAATGTGTCCTGGTATAATGTTATTGGTCATAATTCTAGTTAACATTTTAATATTGTATGTCCAAAAATAACAAAATTTCTTTGACTATTACATTGTAATCAGGCCTTTAACTGTGACTTTTTGAGTCTTTTGTCGTTACAGACAGTTATTGTTTTACTATGTTGCTTTTGCAAAAATCCTTCATCTTTAAGAAGAACCATAGAAAGAACTTTTTGACAAGCAAGGTTTCTGATAACTTTCAGATCATACCACTGAATTGGGTAATAAAGAATTCTAATGTAAAACCTAATGGCTTCATAAAATTGTTAACAGAAGATCAAGATCAACAAGAATTAGATAGAGCTGAATGATAATTTTTATGACTTTTTTTCTGAAATATAATGGCTTTAATCTTTGTTTTCCAGATACAAGGGAACTTTCCCCTTAAGCTAATTATGGCTTACAGCAATTTGGTAAATTATACCTCTGTGAGCAGAATTGAAACATTTTTTCTCTCTGACTGATCCCTGCACAATCTAGAAACTCTTAATGAGATTATTATTTTCATGATAATATAATTATTTGCATAAGTATAATGAGAATCTGTTTTTCTTATAATAGGACATAATTGGAAACACTGGTCGTATTATCATGGCTTTGACTGGAATGTCATATTTGAGAATGTGCATAGAATCAGGTAAGACCAGATGGCTTTAAAGAACTAAGGTGGACTTTACGGAGCCTTAAAGCTCCTTGGAAAAACAACCTGATACCTTGCTTACAGGATTCCCAGAAACCTCACCAGGTAAATAAGAAAGGTCACTTTCTGGCAGGTACAGGAACCTCAAAATATTTTGAGAACCTCGAGAAGAGAGGAACCAAAACAAATCTGTAGATATTGTAGGAGAAATCTGATGACAAGTCCTTGGCATGGCTCTCCTGGTCTTGAGAGATCTTTTAAAAGTTCAATCTGAGATCCTTATGGAAAGTTCTAGCAAAGCCAATTTAAAAGAGCTTATATCGGGACTTCCCTGGTGGCCCAGTAGTTAAGACTCCACTAAAGCAAAATAAAACAAAACAAACAAACAAATCAAAGAGCCTATATGATCAATTTTACTTAGGTAAATAATAAGGCCAAGTTTATTAAAAGCCAGAATTATTTTGCAAGCAAATTAGTCTTAAGTTGGCCATATGTGGAAGAAATGAAGGTAATTTTAGAGAGAAAAAATTATGCTTCAGTGGATATTAAATTCTAGTTAATAACTGTCTTTGAGGTTTTCTATTTAGCCTAAGTCTCACTATGTTGCATTATTGTAAAGTTTAATTGAATCATTAAAAGGACATTCTAAACTTAAAAAACAAAACAAAACAACAAACAAAAACAGGGTTCTGCTCACCAGAGCTGGTTTTAAAATGAGGAAATGGAACTCTCTAAATAAAATGCTATTTATTGGAAGGTTTCCAAATCAACATGATTTTATTAAAAAAAAAAGAGAGAGAGAGAGAAAAGGTATAGCACAGGAAACTATACCAGTATTTTGTAATAACCTATAAGGGAAAAGAATCTGAAAAAGAATATATATATACATGTAACTGAATTATTGTGCTGTACATCTAAAGCTAACACGATATTTTAAATCAACTATACTTCAATTAAAAAATGCTAAAAAAAAAAAGAAAAACCATAATAAACAAACAAAAACCAATACAGAAAATAAGGAAGTCCTGCCACACTGTTCTTAATTGCTATTCGCAGGCGATTCCACTCAGTCGTCTTCTTTAAGGTGAACATTCCGACTGAGGGTTTTTCCCAAATGTGCTCAGAAGGAGAAATCAAAGAAAATACAAAATGGGAGAGAAATTCTGAGTTACTATCACGACAAAGGGAAATAGATAAACTAGTCATTAATCTTTAGTAATCGGTTTTTTCTTTTCGGTCATTTTCAGTGTCTCTCTTCTCTCCAATTTCTCAAATACAGAAATAACCAGGTCAAACCCTGTGCAGGCTTTACAATTGGCTATTCCTCAGAAGAAAAGGGCAGTAAGTCTGCAGGTCTTATCTCTGATTTTGGCTGAATATTTTTTCTTTCATCTCCATCTAAATGAAAGCAGATGTATAGTGAGGTTGAACTTCACATTCACAGCTGAATTAAATAATAACTCAAGAGAAATAAGAAGGCCTCTCAATGTTTACTGACACTTGACGACTCTATTAAATAATTAGTTAGGGCTTCATCATTTATGGTTAATAATAAGGACGATGATAATAATTAGTTATGCAGAAGTGACACATGAACCTTGAGGCATCGTGGGCCATCCTCCCTACTGAGATGTTAAAGAGCTTTCAGGATCTATCTAAAGAAAGGCTAATTTAGTCTGAAGTAACTATGGGCAGTGGAGCAATTATATCAAAGGTATTTGCATCCTTGTATGTATTGTAGCTCTCAGACCTGGGACCCCTTGAGGTGTATGTATTTTTCAATCTTAATTGTAGAACACAAATTTAGCCCTTGTTTATATTCAGGAAGAGTCTGATTGAAGAATTCTTAATAACTACTGCGTGAAAACCAAGACTACACATGTATGTAATGGCTAGACAATTACGTTAATGGTTAAATAATGTTCTACCACACATTTTAATTATACATTTTATCGGCAGGTTGCTTTCAGAAGTGGCTTTCTCAAAACAAGGCTGAACCTGTTATCGTCACTTAGCAGAAAGGGGGGCGTATGGAGTAGACCTTGCTCAAGGTCAGAGAAGCAAAGTGGGAGATAGAATTCCCAGCCCTTGAGCTTGAGTTGTTTGCTTAGTTCTTCGTTGCTTCTGGTCTGTTGCCTAGAAACAGCGGTGCTTCCTTACCCAGTAGCATAATATCTGCAGAGCATGCTATATATCAGTGTGGAGTTTTTAAGTGGAACTCAAATTCTTGTTAAGTCAGTTCTTTGAATTCTGTATGTGGCAAAAAGAAAGAAAGAAAGAAAGAAAGAAAGAAAGCAGAAGTTCTTCTGAAAAAAACATAGTTTGTGGAGGTTGAATTCTGTCAAGGTTTGAAAAAAAGAATTCTTCTCCCAAGGACTTATATAGTGTCACTTTTCTTTTGGAGTTTCCTTTTCTTTTTATTTGTTATTTACCCTTTTAATTTATTTTTTTGTCTTTAAGAGGTAATATCAGTATATCACAGCCAAAAGGAATCTGTGGCTCCTAGGAGAGAACAGAAATGGAAGAACTTTGAAAGCAACAAGAATAATAGCTGATAATAATTGGTCATTTACTAGATGCCAACACTGTTTTCAATATTTAGCTTGTAAACGGTGGCATCAGAATTTGAGCTTAGGACTCTTGACACCGACGTGCAACCAGCAGGCTCCTGACATTACCTCAGGATAGTGCAGTGGCTATGACCATGAGCTCTGGGGTCAGCCTCAACATCCTGTCCTGGCTGTACTCTTTATTACCTTGGACATATAGTTCTAATGCTCTGGTCTTCTTCAATGAAAAAAAGGGAGGGTAATAGTATCCACCTTTAATACAATTGTTACGAGGTGTCGACTGACATAATGCATGTCAGGCACCTTGCACTATGCCTGGCACATAGTAGGTCCTCTGTGTTAGCTATCACCATTATTATCTATATTATTAATCAGGAAAGATATCTGCACGGGAGACAGAATCTACGTGCAAAATATGGCAGCCTTTCAGAATTGGAACGGATCTTTAAGTTCACTCTTCAACTTCATTAATTTCTAATGAAGAAACTGAAGTGGGAAGGGCTAAGTGATTCATCCAAGGTCCCCAAATTAGACAACGCCAAAGTCAGTAGTGGTCAATGTTCTCAAGATGTGTGAGCCTTCAAGAGTGGGAGGGTGTGTGTGTGTGTGTGTGCGAGCAGAGGTAGAGGAGGGACCGCAGAAATATAATGGGAGATTCAGACAGCTTTGAGAGCCAAGCAGGGAGGTGTGCACATGCGTTTGTGTGGTGGTGGGAGCATGGGTTTCTGGAAAGCCAATTTGGTGTAGCACGGAAACTATGGAACAGTACAGGATTTGAGTATGCGGAGAGTCCTGTCTATGAATATAGCTGATGGACAATGAAAGATGCATGTAAGGCCCAGCCATGGAAACAGGATGTCAAGCACACCAGAAGGAGGGCCTCTCAGGTTGCCAGAGGAGGGGTCAGCAGGGAGGGCGGGGAATACAGAACCCCTGCTACCCAAGGGACCGCACAGCCATGCCTGCTATAGTCCAACTGCCACACAGCCCATTTACAGAGGCCTCTGCTCCCTCTGTAGCCCAGAGGGATCTATCTCTGGACCCTGCTGGCTGCTAGGTCAGCGGCTGGGTGCTCACTACTAATCACTGCAAAGAGCCTGGAACTTACTGCTATTAGCAACTGAATTTGCCAATCATAAATAACTTTATAATACCCAATGTCTGCCTATCTTGGACATTTTCCTAACTGCCTCTTATAGGATGTGACCTTGGGAAGGATATCTAAACACATGTAAAACAACTCAACACAATCTCCAAAATACTAAGGTTTTACTCCAAGATCTTCATTTACAGAATTTAATTCTAGCTCTAAGCTCTTTAAGAGAATAAATCAGCTCTAATCTGCGGCTCTTCATCCATTACCACGCTAACTTCTCCTTGCTGAGTATTGTCTGGGTTTTGTGCGGACAGGTGGGAGGCACCTCTCTTAGTGAGGACTGTGGGCCCTACAGGTGCTCACACAAAGCAGCATTACTGGTGGAGCTGGGTTGGAAGACCACAGAAGACCACAGCCGCACCTGGGACAGCTATCAGGAGAGTCAGCCTTGAGGGACAGGTTGAGGATGGACAGGCAATGACTACTGAGATGGGAGAGAAACACTGGTGAGGGGTGGGAGGCTTGCTGGGGTGAAGCTTGCAGGACCGATTGCAAACAGACACGATGTGTGTGTGGATATGTTACAAAAAAGGAAGCCATAGGTTTCTTTTACTTTCCACCTGATGGAAGCTAAAGTTTTTTTTTTTTTTTTTAATACATTAAGACATTTCAGAGCCCTCCTTTTGAGAGCCTCTCCTGAAAATGACCTCTTTGGGCATAGGGCTGTACTCCAGATTCTCCCCCAGGATTGAGCGTAGCTGCATATAACAGAAGACCCCAGTATGCAACCTAACAAACCAGAGGTTTGTTTCTCCCTCTTGTAAGGAAGTTCTGGAGGTAGGCAGTCTAAGGCTGAGATCAGGCAGTTGAAGCTCATATCACAGGGAGCCAGGCTCCATCAGTCCTTCTGTTCCACCATTTCAGCAAGCATCTCCCATACTCAGAGGGCCTCGTGGTTCCAGATGGCATCTGGAACTTTAGTCACTAAATCTGAGTTTGTTGTGGAATCAAGGAGAAGGGGAAGCGTGGAGGGGTACACCTCTCAGCTGAGTCAGTCCCCTTTATGAAGGATCAAGGGAGCACCACTTCACCTCTGTTTACATCTCATTGTTCGCTCCTAGCAACAAGGAAGCCTGGGAAATGTAGTCTTTGAACTAGGCTACACTATAGTTCTATTAGTGAGGAAGAAGGGAAAATGGATACTATAAAGGCAACCCCTGGTCTCTGCCACACCCCACCCCCACCCCATTACACTCTTTCATTCATGCCACTCCTTACTCTATATCAAAAGTCTCCCGACTTGTCTCTGATTCCCAGCTCTTTTCCTAGAATTTTTTTTCTAACGTGTTAGTGGCTAGGAGGGCTTAATATGCAAGGTTGCCTCAACGAGGAACTGTTAATGGCAGAATTTCAGGTAATTATGGAGATCTGAAGATAAGATGAGGGGAAAAGAGAAATTATTAGGTGAATGTACTTTACACATAGAAAACCTCATTGTAATGTCACCTCCTTCCCCTAATCTCAGGGACTTGCTTGCCTGCCTTCCCCCTTTTCTGTGAGTTTCAGAGCTGGATCAAACAGTGCTTCTCACCTCCAGGCTTTGGGCTGCTCTGATATCCAAGTCAGTGAGTTTTAACCCTGGCTATGCTTGAGAAATACCTCTCTGTCCATAACACATGTATCTGGGCTCCATCACAATATCTGAGGTTGTATTATGGTCATGTTTATTTTGAAAGAGCACCCCAGTTTATACTGGTGGGCATTCTTTGTGAGAACTACTGTTTTTAGGCATTTCTGGTTAATGTGGGAATTTTTTTACTGCGTCAGCCTCATCTCAAAAATAATGAGGGAGACTTAGCGTTGAGAATGACACCCACCCCAAATCCCATTAGCCTTGCCAGGACAGCAGTGCCTGTTGGAACATGGAACATCTGGAGTTCTCCATCAGTGCCAGAATCACAGAGCCCTGTCACTGAGTGGTCCCTACGCTGAGAATGAGGAACATCTGTCTGAGATGCTTAAAATGGATTCTGCAGTTTGCTGAACTAGACTTTCCTTGAACCCAGTTCTAAAATGGGTGGCTAGCTTGATTATACAGTTTACCATAGTGAACATCTGTTATTTGTGTCTGGGAACATCTCTTCCTTTGGGACCTATTTCTCATCCTGGTCCATGTGGTTCTGATGCGGCTACACATCAGAAGACCCTGTTACCATGCCAACCGCAGGGTTGGCACACCACATCAAGCGGGGTCAATCAGACTCTCTTTTTCACAAATTCTAATCATTAACAAATGTGGTTGGAAGAGAACCTTCAGGAGACAGCCTATACATTCCTGAAGCTGAGGTTCCTGAAACTTACCATTCCTACTTTTTCCAAAGTTTGGTTGTTAAGAAGTTCTTTTGATTTTATGTTACTGAGTTTATTCCCAATTAGCCCCTTTTTTTTCTTACTTGGGTTAGTCGGAATTGATTGTTGTTATTTGCATCCAAAGATCCCTGAATCATACAAAAATTGACAGGAAAGAGAATGAAGGGGTGGGTTGCAGAATATAGGTCCTCAAGGAATGGGGATTATTAGAATTCGTTATTAAATCAATTTTAAGAGAATGAGAAATTCTGGGAGCGTAGGAATAGGATGGTTTCTAACATCATTGGATATTTTAGCTGTATCAGACTTTGAACTTCCTCAAGACATGGGACAAAACTCAGAATCCTTATGAGATTGTGATTGAAACCCATTATTGTGCAGTCATTACCAAGAGTTTAAAAATAACGTATAACAGAAGAGAAAATACGATAGTACATTACATATAGCTGGAGTAAGAAATATTTCACGTAATTTTTCATTCAACTGTATGTATGTGTGAACTTATTTGTGATAGAAAATTTATTTTACATGAATAATGTAGGTTATGGCCAGAAGTGCTTGAAAAACACTGAATACTTATAGCTTGCTTTTGGCTTGTGGACGTGGGGCTAAAATAGCTAAAAATGAAATTCACAGACTGACTCTGCAGGTTGCTAATTTAAGTACCAGTTTAATTTACAATCTGAGCAGGTCTTTTACTAAACATTAGGGCTTTGACCAGGGACCTCGGTAACTGGAATGGGAAATATGGTGAGATTCAAAGTGTTTTCAGATCCTCCAAACTTTCTAAAGTCAGCATTTCCCTTAACAGATGAAGCCACATCTTCTATGTAGAAGAAAGACAATAATTTTCCACATGCCCTATCTCTTACTTATGCTCCAAAGATCTTAAACACAGGATGGTTTAGGAGGATGAAGTGCAAAATTTAGACACTGTGTTTAGGAGAATCTAAAAGGATTTGTAAATTTATATCATTAAATGTCTAGATGGATTTTTCTGAAACGGATTCTGAGGATGTTTCACCAGGGATGCGAGTCTATTTACATGGGTGTACTTACTAGAAATTCAGCATAAAGTGGGCTAGGGTTAGCTAACCAGCTGTGGTTCTACTTGTTTTCTGGGTTAATTTATATAATCTTGGATTAAATGCTGGCCCTTACTAAATGACACAGGAAGACCGATAAGGGTCTTATAGGCAGGAACAGTAATTTCAAGAGTTTGTCTAACAGACGCTGAACTGGATCTATCACGTGTGCCTGGCCTGCCCCCTTATTCTATCTCCAGATAGGACTGAGAAGACTCTCCCTCTACCCTTGCCATGAAGACTGTGTTGATGAGAGAGGCATCACAATATTTAAAAAGAGCTTTACAACCTGTTCTTGAGAGATCAAAAATGCTGATGACAAATGCTGCGATTGAATCAGTTTCCTTGATCTCACTGTTGTTGAAAGAAGCTCAGAATGCCTGAGTTCAAATGACAGCTGAAGCCAAGTGGATACGGTCATTTCATTATGCAGCAGGGTAAGCACGGTGTGAAGAATTTAAGAGATTATCAGACATGTATACTTTTCTGGCTGTGGTGTTTAAATTACAGGCTCCTTAGAAATGAAATCAGCAGGCAGTCCATGGATGAAAGGAAAATTTGACTCAAGCTATTACTTTAGAAAATGAGACTTCTTACCCAACTACATAATACGAGTCAGTCAAAAACTCTAGAGCCTCTTGAATGAAGGTGTAGCTGAGTACCACTGATGAAAGGATGTGCTATATCACTGCATGCGTCTAACAAGTTCCTTCTGACATTCTCCCCAAATAATTGTGGCTATTTTATTGGGAAAACTATTATATGCTAAGATTAAATTAATTCTCAGTAATACAGAATGTCAGTTTAGTTTATTGATCAGAGTAATTGGCCAAACCCACTGAATAGTACCTAGAAAGCAAAATTCTATTTCTGGGGGAATTTCAGAGATTATGTCACAATCAGATATTTGAACATGAATGTCTAATGGTCCTTGATTGCATTCTGATATGTTTTCCAGCTTGGCAAATGCAAAACGTGGAATGATCCTGTATAATAGTGGTAAATTATAAATCTAATTAGGTGGTAATTTCCATTGTGGATGCACATCACACTGAATTTTATTACTGGAGCAAATTTATAAAGCTCTTGTACTTGATGGGCAGTTATCTAGCTGGTATATTTTTTATCTGTTTTAATAAATGGAGAACACCAGAAGTATCTTGCTTTCACCCGACAGGTCAGCAATATACATTTACCATCTTGCCGCAGGTATCAACTCTGACTCTGTGCTCCACCCTAATCCATGAAGATTGCAACCAAATTATCATTCTAAAGTGTAAACCCCTAATGCTTGCACTGATGACATTAGGCTGACAGACTGTGGAGAATAGAAAGTAGCAGGTTCTTTAGTTACTCTCCTAAGGCACATAAATCAAAGATATTGTAAAATAACATATGAAGTTTCTGGAGTTCTAGCGCTCCGGGGAATATTAGGTTATTATCTTTTTCACTAGGAAACAGATGCCGCTTAATATTATGTCTCCTACCACCAAGAAAGAGGCCTGGTTCAAAATGAGCCTCTTTGGATACTGTGTGTTCTATTTGGACCAATTTACCAAGTGGACCCCCCCCAGCTGTCAACCTTGTATGAAGCCTAGAATAAGGTATGACTCTCCAGTGGACTTGCTTTTATTTTCCTCTTTTGGCTCAGAACATTCAATGATTTCTAGAGGATCTGTGGCGTATCAGAATGTAGACGAAGCTCATGGCAAGTCCTTATGGGAGAATCACTACAAAACCCCCAAGGAATACTGAGCAATGTCATGCTCCCGTAAGCAAGTAATGATTCTCTTTTGAGAAACAGCTCTTGACTTGTTACTGGGCTCTGATCTAAATGCATGATCATGAACTGGATACTATCTGACAACTCCCTCCTGCGCACACAAAGTCAGGCTGCAGTCATGGAGTGTAAGAAGCAACTATAGGAGTAGGCCTGGGCTGGCTCTGAAGACACAAATAGGTTTCACGACCATGTGGTTCAGGCTCCCAGCCTGCCCACTCCGTCCACACATCTGTCCTTCCTTCAGCCCACACTTGTGCCCACGTGGAGAGCTCCCTGTGACTGAAGTTTTTAAAAAAGACCCAACTTGATCCTGTTCATAGATATTCCTTCTAGATGCCAGCCTCTGCCAGAAGTAGGTAACAAAAGCATTTCAATATGAGGGTAGTGAGGAAGGGAAACCCTCCCAGTGGGCAGGATTTTGAACAGTATATCTCTTTGTTCACTTTCCTAGAAGGGGAGGTTATCTGAAGTAATAAGGATTTACTCTGATTTCTGGATGTTGGTTCTGGCCAGATGATCAGGAGTTTGGAAAGAACAAGATTGGGAGATTTGGACAAGGAGGTCTGGAGAAGGCACCAGTCTTCTCAGAGTGGGTCCCAAGTGTGAGAATCTTTGTGTCTCATTTGGATGGTGGCAGAACTTGTCTGGAAGTTCTCTGAGCTTCCGTGGGTATAGGATGAAGAGAACCTCACTTGAGAGGGCCATAGGAGACATTCAACTTCAGGGAAGGGCATGGAAGTGGAGGCAATAATCATGAAGGCCTTGTGGATGGAAGGAGCTGCTCAAAGTCTGGGGAGGGAGGAGAAGAATGAGAGTTTGCACTGGCGGAGCACAGTACAGTGTAGGAGACTCTAGGCTTAACAGGGAACTTATATTCTGGGTTTTGACCAAGGCTAATAGAGAGGTAAGACATGGAGGGCTTAATTTGTCAGAGGGAGTCCTGAATCTGCTAAGAGTTAAATACAGCTAGTTGTTAAATACAACTAGGACTCCAGCTGGAGAGGGAACTCTGACATCTGCAGAAGGATCCAGACATGGGCAGGACTGGTGGTCCAGGGCTTCAGGGCTTCAGGGAGGGACTCCAGTCTGGGGGTTGATACCATCAAATACCCTTTTTCTTCTTCTTTCTTTTGTTCTTCTTTTCTTCAGGATGGCATGCACGCCTGCCCCAAATCACTTGATTTCTCAGGTTCCCTAGCAATAACCATGTGACGTAAGTCTGAAAGTCCATTAGTAAGGCTTCTTGGAAAGCTATTATTTTCCTGTTAAAAAGAAAGACTCCACAGGCATGCACTGCTTGTCCATTGACTGGCTCCCTTTCTCCTGCCTGAACCCAGTTGTGTTGCCACCTTGCAACCATAGGATCAATACTTCAAGCAAAGGATGGCGGAGAAAAAGTTAGGGGGAGCCTAGGTCTTTGATGATCTCCGCAATCTACCTACATCAGCTCTGGACTTCCCCCTCTGGACTTCTTGTTTAATGAGAACTTGTTTAAGGCACAACTGTTGAGTTTCTGGTACTTGCAGCTCAATGTAATCCTTACTGAAAAAGCTCTCTGGGTGAAGATGGACGCATGGATAGAGGCTTGAAGGATTGGAATCTAGTCTCCAAAAGTTGAATTAGTTTTCTTTCTCAGTGTCTCATTGTTGGACCCTGGACAAGATGAGAAGGTGATATTAGGGCAGAGAGGAAAGGACACTAATTCAATTGCCTGGTGAGGTATGGGCTTATTCTTATGCAATCAGTACAACAAATAATTAAACGGTAGCAAGGCCTCTTGGCAGTCAGCAGCCCCAAATCAGCCATATCTCCATGCTCCTGTCTATTCTGGACTCTATCGACATGAGAATCCTGACCTGGGAAGATTTAAATCATGGAAAAGCAGAGGAGAAACAGTGGGCAGAACTACACATGCCCAGGATTACCAGTCAGTAAAGTCACCTTACCTCCTCGGGGGCAGAGTGGATAGGAGAAGCCTGTATTGTGCTCTGAAGCAAAGAGAAACATGAGTCCTCCTGCATTCACACTTAGACTAAAACTCTAGTTCTAAAACTCTGCCAAATCCTTTCTTATGACTTGGTCAACAGGTTAGAGACCTAGGCCCCTCAGGGTCCATATCTTATTCCATCCATGATGTTTACGAAAATGTATGTAGATCATCAAATATGCAGACCCTGACACATAATAAATGTTCAATATGGTAAGAGAGCATCATTATTTTCTGTTGCTATTATTAGTAAATATGGGAGGCAGTTTAGTGTAGTAGAAAGACTATGACCCAGAGACTTGGGGTGTAATCCCAGTTCCTCTCTTAGTAGCTAAATGACTTGGAGAAGCCATCTTCTCTAAGGGCCTATTTTCTTCATCTGTGAGGGTTTGATAATCTATGTGCAGTGTACAATTCTAGGAGTCACCAGCACATAGAAGACAGTGTAAAATGTATTCCCTGGGGCTGTGCAGTGTGAAGGGCCTGTAGCTGAGCAGTTCCCTCCATGGCGGAGCCCAGTAAGCTTTGTGACTTGCTTGGCTTGGAGTCAATGCTATCTGATTGCCCTCCCCCCAGTCAAGATGTAATCCATTAGTCAATGGGATGTGCTTGAAATCACTGATGAAATGCCCACCTGGGAATTAGCCAGCCCAGCTGTAATGAGCTTTAGGCTGGTGAGATTGTACTATTCTTCAGGTGGGAAGCAGCAAATATATATCTAAGAGGGAAGGAGAATGCTTACTCATGTTCTGAAGTTCTAATCTCTACAGGAGATAGCCAATCAGGCTAGCCACTGGACTCTTGAATTCTGAGCTTTCAAGACCCCTGGAGATAAGTTCTGACAGGCTACTGGAACATCAAAGGAGACTGAGTGGAAACAGGAGGGGCCAGCTGGTGCTGAGAAAAACTTGAGGCTCCTGTAAATATACAGGGGAATTAACTATTGGGATGGTTGTCTATACATCATTCACCTCACCTTCCTCACCACCTTGCTTATTGTCTTCTTGTGGACATCTTCACTTCTCTCCTCTTTTGGCATTAGCCTGATGTTCGTCATGGATCATGGTTCACTTAGATACAATATTTTAGGAGTGGTGTGTAGCATAAAAGGGTAGAGAACAGATCGATTCCCCAGTGTCATTTGGAAAATATACAATCCAGATAGCTCTTTAAAAAGTTAATGGTCTGGGCTTCCCTGGTGGCACAGTGGTTAAGAATCCACCTGCCAGTGCAGGGGACACGGGTTCAAGCCTTGGTCCAGGAAGAGCCCACATGCCGTGGAGCAACTAAGCCCGTGCTCCACAACTACTGAAGCCCGTGCACCTAGAGCCCGTGCTCTGCAACAAGAGAAGCCACCGCAATGAGAAGCCTGTGCACTGCAACAAAGAGTAGCCCCCGCTCGCCGCAACTAGAGAAAGCTTGCGTGCAGCAACGAAGACCCAACACAGCTAAAAATAATAAATAAATAAAATAAATTAATTAAAAAAAAAGTTAATGGTCCACTTTTGGTCAAGTAACAAAAGTAGAGCTTGGAAGAAGGGTTTTTTAAAAGGAAATACCTAAAAAGCTTGCCCCTTATTGGAGGTCCTTTTCTATGATGCACTCTGCTGCTATCATATTCTATCTACTCCAGAGTGGCCAGACTACATTTTAAAACAAATAATGTGGGTGCAATAACCCTGTGCATTGCACAGTAAGGTGTATGTTGCTGCTACAAACTGTTATATCCATTGTCTCTCCACCTCCCCCTTATGCCCCATTAAAACATCCTGTAAGCACCTCCCATTAATTGCCAAATACATTAATGAAATAACCCTACTCTGCTGCTATCATATTCATAGCAGGTGTTTGAGTGGATGTTTCTGCTTGTGCAGGGACCCCATGATTCATTGCAGGGAGTCTTTAAAGTAGAGATAAATAAAGTTTTATTTTCGTAAATGTTTCACAACCGATTCTCTAGAAAAAAACCAAAACCTAACCCTAATTTATAGCATTTGCCAATATCTGTGGTGTAAATACTATCACTGTGGCCAATTTCAATCTGCCAAAGTGCTCTCCCTGGATGCAGAGTTAGGAAGAGAAGCACATAAGCAGCTCACGTGAGCGGGTATGAGCTGCTATCTCACCACCAAATGAGTTCCAAAGCTCACTGTTTAATGCAGGAGAATTTCATACATCTGCCAATAATCCTGCAAAATCCAAAATCCAAGAGGATTTAGTTCAAAAGGTAAAGTGTTCAGAAAACAAAACCAAAGCCAAAAGGGTTCGGTTCCATCAACTCACAGATATGATTAACTTGAGCTTTTGAAGAAACAAGGGTTGGAGCAGAAACCACAATCCTTTAGCAAAGTGTCTGGAAATTATAGTAAGCACCAAGTTATTACTTGTAATACTTCAACCATATTTGATTATTGACTGTACTCTTATTTACTTAAATATTTTAATTAATTTTATTTAACTCTTTAAAAACCTTAGCTTCATCCCAAGCAACTATATTCATTAAAGCATGGAGTTGGTGAGCTGATTATGTTTTCAAATATACATTTAAACAAATATATAACCTTAAGTTAACCATCATCGTTGGGGGAGAGGGATAAATTAAGAGGTTGGGCGTAACATATACACACTACTATATATAAAATAGGAAACCAACAAGGACCTACTGTATAGCACAGGGAACTGTACTCAGTATTTTGTAATAACCTATAAGGGAAAAGAATCTGAAAAATAATATGTGTGTGTGTGTGTGTGTGTGTGTGTGTGTGTGTGTGTGTGTGTGTATAACTGAATCACTGTGCTGTACTCTTGAAACTAGCACAATACTGTAAATCAACTATACTTCAATTTTAAAAAATTCATCAGATAGGACCTAAAATCACTTTGCATACCACCTTTGGTATCTGAACATGTACTTGGGCCATACTTTGTGAAACAATAAACCAAGTAAATGATGTCCATTATTAATATTTATCTTTGGAGCCTGAATATTGAAAGGCTCGCTCTAATAATGCAGGTGGTAAATTCTCAATACTATATTTAGAAAAGTCATCAGAAAACTTGGCTCCAAGTATCCTGAAAAACCTTTAGGAAAAATATATTTGAACTTTCTTTAAAAGGTCACTGCTGCTAAGCACATCTTTCTTCTGGGATGCTGACTAGATTTCTTAGATTTTATTAAAGCACCTGTCTTGGTGTGGGTGGAGGTGGAGGAACGCTTTCTGTTTGTCTGACATGTTAGTAGCATAGGAAGCACAGGGAGGACCACAGGACTGTATACAGAAGCGTTCGTGAATTTCCTTCCCCTGCTTTTAAACATCTGCGGGAGGTCTGTGCTGTAGGCAATACTCGGTAAACTGGAAAATGAGGAGCTCTGTGTTTCCACCTTGGGCCTGCCTCCTTGCTAGGTAATCACTGGGCAGCCGCCCAAACAGGTTTCCTGTTTGTCAAACCGGTTAGAGCAGGAGCCTGTCTCCAATTGTGGGGAAGATCAGATTTCAGAAATGGAACATATTTTGCCCATCCTCCCTCCTGAGTTGATCAATGGTAATTATTAACGACAATAACACATTGCAGGTAATTTTCTTTGAACTCATTGATTGCTAACCATGTTAGAGAGAGCTCTTCCACCGTAAATCTGGAAGAGATGTACTAGGCTCTGGCATTACATTTTTTCCCCCTTGTTTTAAAGGAGGCTATAGAGTTCAAACACAAATCCAAATCAAAACCCAGATTCTTCAGGTGGTTAATTGAATGAAAAGAAGAGTTGCTCATAATCACCAGCTATCTCCGATTGCAGGCTTATCTGTATTCATCCATAACTAGTAAATTCATAATTTATGAGGTCCTACACAGCCACTTGCCTTAACAGCCTTCATTTTAGAGAGCTGATGTCTTCCAGCCAAAGGATGCTTAACACAATATTTATTAACGTTGATATGCCTTGATCAACTGTTCTGAAGTACATGCCTGTGGTAAAGGAAGTACTTTCTAATTCATCTCTGCTGAATCTGACTTCACTGAAGAAGCCAAAACAGTTCAGTGCATTTTCAACCCTCCAATTATCAGCTGGTATGTAGCTGGTCCTCTAACATGTCAAATTTCGCGTTCAATGATTCCAACTTCTTTCTTGACAACAGGTACCAGAACTCCCAGTTTCTCAAGAGACCAGTCTGGGAAAGAGACCGACAGGAAGAGGACCCTTGCCTCTGGCAAGATTTGACCACAAGTTTAGAGCAGGTTACAGTCATGGTTTCTGTGAAGGAGGCTGTTCCTGGATCCGAGAGAAGGTCCGAGTCAGCAAATTTGAGCAAAAAGGGCCTCGTGGATGCCATAAAAAGGTCAAATGCACCACAGAGAAGACTCCCAAGCAAAATGGATTTAACTCGTGGGCAAGTATGATCTAAGAAGAGACATAACAGTCTCAAAGATTCTGACTTAAAATCCTCTTGGAGTAGGAGGGAAAACTACAGTCTGTGTGATGCACGGGGTTGGCAGTGACCTGGTTAGACCTGATGTTACCACCTAGCTTTGTGATATTAGGCAAAGCACTTACCTTTTTCTGTTTTCTAAGCAGAAAATGAGTTGGACAAAATACTTTCTAAGATACCCTCTAGTTCTACGGCTCAATTATGTATCTTTACCTCTGGAATCTCACTGATTCCTCTGAACAATTAAGTCATATTTCCAACTGGGATTGTAGTATCCGGAAGGAAGTTCATGATACGGAGATTAAGAGTTTCTAGAGTCTGCATTTTCTTCCCCAAGGCATTTCAGTGCTTCCTTCCTTCTGGGCTTAGAATTCACTGCCCAAGAATGCCATGGATCATGCCTTAACTCCTTTCTGCTTAGTCTCACCAATGAAAAATGGAAGACACACACTGGCATAGAAAGAATGTAATACGTTTTGGAGCCAGAGAGACTTAGGTTCCAATTCCAGCTCAATCCCTTACTCTCTGAGTGATGTTAGGTAAGGATTCAAGGTACCTTGCCCTGTAAAGTGGGGATGAAAATGTCATGCCATGTGGAATTGTTGAGAGGATTAAATGCCCTCCGTATCTCAAAGGCAATTAATGGCACAGTCATTTAAAACTCACCTTTCACTCCATTCTCAGAGATTTCCACAATCACATGGATGGTCCGTCTTTCACATTAGAAGTTCAGTTCCTCTTCCTCTTCACGTTCATTATTTTCTTTTGTCCCAACTAAACTATCGACTACCGTGGTGAAGACATGAGCTTTTCATCATCCTGAAAATCAACTTCAGCATCCCATCCTCTGACCACCACCTTCTATCTCCCTTATTCTAGAGCCTCCACTCCAACAATTCTGCAGCCTCAGCAAGGACTCTAATCCTTTGGTCCTATTACATTTTCACTCTCAGGGATTTACCACATTTTCATTTCCTTCCTACTCAGGTTAGAGTCCATGGTCCATTCTCCTCTTGCACGTGCCATGAACTTCGTAGACCCTCTCCCCAGTGGCTTCTCAGCAAACCTGAAATCTTGATTGAACGCAGCTCTCCACCTCCTCTGAGCCTTCACTCGAGCAGCTAGTTATGGCTGGAAAATAGTGCATAACCGCCTTAACTCATTCTTGCTTTTGTTTCATGATGACAGATCTCAATTGTACACTCAATGTCAACCTTGTTAAGCTTTTCTAATGGCTTTGTTTTCTCAGTATGTAATATGACTGCTTTACACCTTCTTCACTCCCCTCAAATCTTTTACATTCCTCCGTGTCTGCCTCATATTCAGTTGAGGAAATGAAACCCCTTAAGCACACATTCCCTCATCTGCCTGTGCCTTCCCATTAATGACTATGAAGGAAGGCCAGCACCTCCACTTTACTCTTGGGTTTCATCTCCCCTTACCTGCTCAAAGGCTTTATTCTTGCAGTTATTGACCCTCCCCGTCCTCCCAGTCTTCTTCTCCTCACCTTGGAACCTGCTTTGTAACAAGCTTTGAGCTGGCTCTGGAGAACAACGAACAAGACACCATTCCTTCCCTGAGGCTTTCCCAAACAGATGCCTAGACCACTAGCTGAAAGACCATGTGATTTGTGCCTTTCTTGGGGGAGGTGCAAAGTTCTAAGTGGACACAAGTAGTTCAGGGATACACTGGGGTCAGGGAGTGGGGGTCAAATAATTCCTGTGTTCAGTGGAGATTTAGTGGTGATGCCATAAATCGTCTTTGCTTATTTGGGGGTGCATTAATTTTCTCATTGTTATTAATGATAATCTTACTCTTATTAGGGCCCTGGACTCCTTTTTACTTTTTATAAAGTGAAATCCTTCTCATTCATGTAAGATAAGTCACCTAAATTGATGGAGATAATTAATAATGTCTGTTATGTGTGTTCCAAGTTTTTTTTTTTCTATTTTTTACATGGTTACTCACATTTTATCATATAGAAACTTTCAAAATGGTATGAAGTCAAATTTACCTATTGCTTTATAATTTTGTTTTGTTGTTCTGAAATAAGACCTTTCTTCTCCAAAGCATATTTTCCCATTCATTCATTAATTATTAATGGAATGCCTACACTGACTCAAGAATTTTTGTTGGCCCTCAGCATATATACAAGGCAATCTCCTTTGGGCAACTTGTAATTTTACTTGGGAAAGGGAGAAAATATCATTTGAATGATAATTTAGAATTGTCATCAAGGCTTTGAAGGACATAAATGAAGTGATAGGGTTGACACCTCCTGGGGGAGGGGTGAAAGGGCCAGTTGAGATCGAATGATAAGAGATCTGAGACCAAAAGGATGAAGACAGCCAACCCTCCATGTCCCCTGTGGGGGAGGGAAAGGTACGTAGGCAGAGGGAACATCGAGGACAATAGCTCTAAAGCAAAGAAAACTGTGGTGTATAGAAGCAGTGAGGACAGATTGTTGCAGATGGAGTTTTGTGAGCAAAGGAAAAATGTGCTGAGGTGAGGCTGGAGGTTAGACAGGGTCTTGTGAATGATGAATTCTAAGACCAGTGGGAAACTACTGAAGGATTTTAAGTAGATGAGGGCACAAGAGTGCATGTGGTCCCCAGCAGCTAAGATGACAGCAGCCCTGCCTTTTTTTTTTTTGTGATACGCGGGCCTCTCACTGTCGTGGTCTCTCCCGTTGCGGAGCACAGGCTCCGGACGCACAGCCTCAGCGGCCATGGTTCACGGGCCCAGCCGCTCCGCGGAATGTGGGATCCTCCCGGACCAGGGCACGAACCCGTGTCCCCTGCATCGGCAGGCGGACTCTCAACCACTGCACCACCAGGGAAGCCCCAGAGCCACATCTTTTATTTCCGTACTTACTGTTTAGATCAGGAGTAATTACGTGAAAGTATATTATATTATTCTTCTGCTTTCAACAGAGGGATATATTTAAGGTATTACACTGGAGGTTCTGCTTTAGGTAATACTCTATTTTCAAAGTAAATTGCAAGATTCTAGATGGTTCATGAACTCAGAAGCAGGATTCTTTCAACAGACACATGTAAGTGAATACTATGAAGAAGATGCTATGCAGTAAACATAGTTTTATAAGAAGCTGCCTTTGTTCTCCGGAGTCTAAAATCCATCAGTGAAGATAAGACAAGAACGTAAATACCTACAATATGTGATAAGGCTCTGAAAAGCTAGAGTCTCCTCTATTTCAAGAGAGAGCTATGCTTGAGGGCTGGGGAGACCAGGCAGTGTTTGAGCAGGTTCTCCGGGAGCTCTATGATAGATGCAACCCAGGCGGGAGCATTTCTTGCTGTAGGAAATGATGCTATGAAAGTCAAGAAAGGTTAGGGATATGTGTGTAAGCCAACAGTACAGCTGGATGAAGATTGAGGTAGATTCAGGGGATTCGTGAGACATATGGCTTCATGGTGGCAGGTTGAGGACAGCACAACTGGCAAGGCTGTAGACTCAGGTTGGGCCACTACCTGAGTCTGGGTATTTGAAATTGAATACTAACTCCTTGATTCTCCTGGGCTCTGTTTGTCCTCTGCCCAGAAATCCTCGGGTCCCTTTTAACAGGCGCTTGCACTTTTTCCCCCGAAGGGATCTGTGCTTTGATCTCCAAAGGTTCAGATCTGTTTCTCTTTTTCAGAGGACTACCCTCAGGCTACTGTAGCCATCTGACCTTCAAGATCAAAGAGCTAGATGGTCAAGTCCCTCTCTGGCTCCTTGCAAAGGTGGATTGTGAAAGCTCCCTGGCCTCAGGGCAGGACAACTCCGAGGTATAGTTTACCCTCCAGAGTTCCCTGCAGAACGAGGCTGAATCTACTCCGTGGGACTTGGCCTGAAATTGTGCCCGCACTTGGCTTCTTCCTCTTCCTTCTGCTCCCCCACTTCTCAGCCAGGCTCCTTAATAAATCACTTGGAAAGGAATTCTTGTCTCCAGGTCCACTTCTGGGGAAACTGCCTAAAATGATGGCCAAGGGCTACTTTCATTTCTCCAGCTTGTAAAGGACTGATCCAGGGTGAGAAGTCTTGTTGAATGGCCCTAAGGACCACTGAGAAACAGCTTTAGTGGAACAGCAAGACACAAGCCAAATTATAAGGATTAAAAGGAGTGGGTATCGTGGACAATTTGTCCTTCTTTTTGGGTGTCCTACACTTTTTGAAACCCTTGCAACATTTGGGGTATTTCTGGCCTTTTGCATCTTGTCTCACCAAGAACAAAGCAGAATTCAGAAAATTGAGACTCCCAGCCTCTCTTGCACTTGGGAGGCAAGAATGTGACTCACGCAGCACTGATCAGACACGCCCATATGAAACATCTGTTCAGAAAGGAACAACTTGGGTAAAGACTTACTTGTAGAATCTTCTATTATTTTTGTTGGGTGGGTGGCAACAGAGGTGTTAGCTTTTTGAGGAGCAGAGGTTGTGAGGTTGCAGTCCCAACTCAAAAAAATAAAGTGTCACTGTTGGGGTGTGACCATGACCACCATGGTTCCCTGTGATGCCCAGTGAGGCAGCAGTAACAACAGCCACAGCGATGGCAATTGTTTTCTCATCCTGCCAGTTCTGTGACCTGGTTTGGGCATTGTTCTTGGAAATGTAACTTCAGCCACCTTGGGTCACCAGCCATCCCCCAAAAATCTTTTTAATAAATTTCTCTTCTGAATACTTGGAGTCAACTTGGATTGTTTGCAGATAGGAATTCTACCTGAGAGAGTAGAGGATGAGAAATTGTGGCCAGTGTGGATGGGGGAAGAGGAGAGTGTCTACCGGACTCTGGTAGCCTCTACGATGGCCCCTGTGGTCATTGTCTTTTAGTGTTCATGTACTTCTGCTGTTCCCTTCCACGTTGAATCAGGGCTGGTGTGTGGGACCAATAGAATATAGTGGAAAGAGTAGTGTGTGGCTTCCAAAGCCAGTTTATAAAGGTATTATAGCTTCTGCATTGGAGGATGATCACATATACAGTGATAGCTTTGGCAAGGAGCATGACCTTCTTTTCTCGAGATACGAAGAAGGAGGGAATAAGATTGTTAGGGTCAAGGATGAGCATAAAGGAGGGGTAGACTGAGAATTTCACTTTCTCAGCAAAGTAGAGGTCAAGCAAGATCATCTGCAAAGACTGAGGGGGGCTGGAGTGAGTGGGTCTATTTTTTAAGCTAACATTTATTGAGGGTTGATTCTGTGCCAGGCATTCTGTTAGCCTCTTCCATGCATAATCTCATTTAACTATTCTATCAACTCAACAAGACAGGCGCTGTTCTTTTCTTAATTTTATAAATGACAAAGCAGAAGCTAATAGTAGTTAAGGAACTCAGCAGATGAACCGGTTCTGTTGAACACTGAGGGTAAACTCTTCCTCATTCGCTACACCCCTTGAGCGGTTTACTTAAGGACACCTGCTGTGAGGAATTTAAAAAGTGAGTCTATGTGAGATAAGCCAAAAAGAAAAGGATTTCTTCAGGAAAATATAGGACACTTGATATTCACAATTTCAACCACAAAAATAGCTATAAAGATAAATAGACTTTTGCCTAGCTGTTTAAAGAGGATTTTTAATATCCCCAAACAGCCAGTTATGCCAAGAAAGAGAGTGAATATTGTTTTTTTGTGTTTTTTTTTGTGGATATTGTTTTGCATGGCAAAATATAATGAAGCTTTGGACCTCACGTCAAAAAGTTCTGTACAGGGCTTCTCTGGTGGCGCAGTGGTTGAGAGTCCGCCTGCCGATGCAGGCGACACGGGTTCATGCCCCGGTCCGGGAAGATCCCACATGCCGCGGAGCGACTGGGCCCGTGAGCCACGGCCGCTGAGCCTGTGCGTCCGGAGCCTGTGCTGCGCAACGGGAGAGGCCACAACAGTGAGAGGCCCACGTACCGCAAAAAAAAAAAAAAAAAAAAAAAAAGTTCTGTACATTCCAGTTTCTTTTTTGTGGAAAGGCAAAGCTATCAGGGCACTATGAGGAGCCTACCTCTATTCATATCTAATGCTCTACGTTACAGCAACAAAAGATAACTGCTTCTTTGCCAAAAATGTGGGCAGACATATCAGCTTTGGGGTTTGAAATTTGATTTATGCCATAAGACGCCAAAGGTAGAAAGTAGAACAGTAAGAGCACACCTTGTTTGTCAAAACTGAGTTGGCCAGGTGTTTTAAGGCTAAAATATAGTTAAAATCCTATGATACTGGAAGAAGAATTGACAGATCAATGAGATAGATTGGCTGTCAGACTCCTGAATATGTCTTAGGAGATATATATAATTAAGGAAACATCACCAAAAAATGGCAAAGGACGTGATGTTGGTAAAAGCCAACATTGTGCTTGATCAGGAATGAAGTTAGGATAGTAACTATCAGCTCTGCTATTCCACCTTGTTCTGGAAATAATATAGAGATTAATTATGTGTTTTTTAGTGGGGAGGATCTTTCTAAGCATAAGTATTATGGAATCACAAAGAAATCACAAAGAAAAGATTCATAATTTTGACTACAGTATATTCAATTTAAAATGTAAAACATTTATATGACTTTATAAACAGTTAAATGGCAATTGGAAAAAGAAAATGATAAGATAAAGAGTTAATGATGGATGATACTAGCATCTCTGATTATAGTAGCACCCCAACCAAAAAGCAGATCAAGACCAAGGAGTATAGGAGATTCACAGAAGAAACCACACTGGCTATCAAAGCAACGCAAATTAAAACAATGCAATGGTAATCGTCATCCAAGAAGCTGGGGAGTTGAAATAGCTGGTGAGAGTGTGATCTGCCTGCTGAGGTTCTGGGGGGCTTGCCCCACATTGTGATACACAATAAAGTTCTACATTGTGTGTCAATCAGGTGTAAAGTTCACACCACTTGACCCCACAAGTGTACTTATGAAATTCTATAAAGAAGAAATCAGAAAATCACAGAAAGATTTGTACAGAAGGATGTTAATCACAATGTCATACATAAGGGTTAAAAAAGTCTAAAAACATTCAAGAATATGAGAATATTTCAATAAAATATGGTTCAGTCACACAGAATATTAGGTCATTAAAATCATTCTTGAAGAATTTTTAGGGGTATGAGAATAATCACGACTTGTGAAAAAAACAGGCCTCTCACTGTTGTGGCCTCTCCCGTTGCGGAGCACAGGCTCCGGACGCGCAGGCTCAGCGGCCATGGTTCACGGGCCCAGTCGCTCCGCGGCATGTGGGATCTTCCCGGGCCAGGGCACGAAACCGTGTCCCCTGCATCGGCAGGCGGACTCTCAACCACTGCGCCACCAGGGATGTCCAGGATATAAACTCTTATACTTCATTTTCTCAATTGTGTAAAATAAAGAATTCCACTGGAAACAGCATGGGACATCCTCATGTACAAAAAAAAAGTGCCAAAATGTTAAGGGTTTAACACTCAGAGGTTAAAAGTCAGGTGATTTTAATTTTCTCCTCCATAGCTCTCCAGATTTTCTTTGTAAGCATATTATTTTCTTTTATGATAAAAAAAAAAATTTTAAGTAAAGCTTTCCATGATCCATGAAGACGGGCCAATGGCCCTTCTGCAGTCAGTAAGGTTCCAACCTGGGCAGAGAATTAGCCTCTTGTTTTAGCTCCAAAACTAAAGCTTGGGATGGGATGGGGATTCCCAAGACATCTAAACTCTGGTTAAGGATCGTTTAGATGAATTCTATCTAAGTGTCCACAAATTCTTTCTCTATACAAACTCAGAAAAGTGAGATGACAACAGATGTCAATTAAAGGGTCCTCCACCGGTTTCAGTCCGATGCCTCGCAAACATCATTAATGCACACGTGAATCAAATAGAGGTGTTGATAAAATACAAATGCAGTTCAGTAAGCCTGGGTGGGACCTGAGGCTTTGCATTTCTAATAAGCTCCCAGATAATGCTGGTGCTGCTGGTCAGTGGACCACACTTTGAGAGGACAGCCCAGCATTCCCTGCTTGCAAATAGAAAAGATTTAGAAACAAGTTCATTCAGCAAGCATTAATTAGATGAGTAATATGCATGTGGTGTCTGGGAGCCCATATCTGGGGAGACTGTTCTGGGTTTAGGGAGTCATTAGGACGTTAACAGATAATCTCATGGTGCATGTGCACTCCCAGGAGTGTGTACATGCATGTACATCTTTTGACATGTGCATTTTGTGTATTTGTGGTGAACTTCTTTTAATAAATTCTTGGGCATTTTGCTTCATCTTTCCTGATGGTGTTGCATTAAAGATCAAAAGAGCAAACCACCAATCCTTTTCCCTTGTCATTTTTTTCCCCCGGTTTCACAAAATCTGTGGTCTCTGCATGTGTGCTCAGTAATAAGAGAAGCCAAAGCTTCCTATGGGTCCTAGGAAATGCATTATCTCATCTAAAAATAGACAAGAGCTCATTGTCTCATGCAGAAGTAAATCCCACATACTAATCCCGCAGAAAGTGATCTAGCCTTTTAAAAGATTTATTAGTTCCTGATCTTCTCTCTATGCACGACTATTTTTCATCTCATTCTGTGATGGATAAACTGAATTAAGCAAGAGCTAAATAACTTCTTTTTAAAGATATACAAATCTTTGTGATCTAGATCTTCAGGTTTAGGAGGCCTCAAGGTATTTGGAGACTCAAAGCATTAAGGGAGAAGAAAGAGAAAAGTAACTGTTATTATAGAACAGATGGGTTCCTAGCAGTGGTGTGTAGTAAATGTTTAAGAGTCAACTCTCAAAAAATAGGAAATATTGCCAGGCCTTGAGGAAAGGGCTTGTGTGTGTGTGTGTGGGGGGGGGGGTGGTAATTGCTAATGGGTATGGGTTTCTTTTGGGGATAATGAAAATGTTCTGAAATTTGATAGTGGTGATAGTTGCACTACCTACTGAGTTCACTAGAGATCAAAAAACAAATAATCTGATTTAAAAATGAGCAGAAGAATAGACATTTTTCCAAAGAAGATATACAGGTACACACAGATGGCCAACGGGTACGTGAAAAAATGATCAATATCACTAATAATTAAGGAAATGCAAATCAAAACCACAATGAGATATCATCTCACATCTGTTAGAAAGGTTATCATCAAAAAGACAAAAAATAACAAGTACTGGTGAAGATGTAGGGGAAAGGGAACTCTTGTGCACTGTTGGTGGGAATGTAAATTGGTGCAGCCACTGTGGAAAATAGCGTGAAGTTTAAAAATTAAAAACATGAAAGTACCATATGCTCCAACAATTTTACTTTTGGGTATTTATCTGAAGAAAATAAAAACACTCACTGGAAAAGATATAAGCACTCCTACATCATTACAGCATTACTTACAGTAGCTGAGATATGGAAGCAACCTAAGTGTCCATAGATGGGTGAATGGATAAAGAAGATGTGGTACACACACACACACACACACACACACACACACACACACACAATGGAATATTACTCAGTCATAAAAAAGAATGAAATTTTGCCATTTGTAATGACATGGATGGACTTCGAGGGCATTATGCTAACTGAAATAAATCATACAGAGAAAGACAAATGCCATATGATCTCATTTATATGTGTACTCTTAAAAAAAAAAAGACAAAAAGCCCTAGAGCTCATAGATACAGAGAACCCATTGGTGGTTGCCAGAGGTGGGGGTTAGGGGTGGGCAAAAGGAGTGAAGGAGGTCAAAAGGTACAAACTTCTGGCTATAAAATGAATAAGTCATGGGGATGTAAGGTGCAGCATGGTGACTATAGTAAATCATACTGTACTGCATATTTAAAAGTGGCTAAGAGAGTAGATTTTTTTTTTTTTTTTTTTGCGGTGCGCGGGCCTCTCACTGTTGTGGCCTCTCCCATTGCGAAGCACTGGCTCTGGACGCGCAGGCTCAGTGGCCATGGCTCACGGGCCTAGCCGCTCCGCGGCATGTGGGATCTTCCCGGACTGGGGCACGAACCCACGTCCCCTGCATCGGCAGGCGGACTCTCAACCACTGCGCCACCAGGGAAGCCCTAAGAGATTAGATCTTGAAAGTCCTCATTACAAGAAAATATTTTTTGTAATTACGTACGGTGATGGATGTTAACTAGACTTATTATGGTGATCATTTTGCAATATACACAAATGTCAAATCATATTGTACAGCAAAAACTAATATAATGTTATATATCAATTATATTTCAATAAAAAAAGAAATGCTATGCAAATATATTATTTAAGTAATCTCCTTTTTCCTATTTTCAATGGGAAAGATGACCAATGGTAGAAAACTACTTAGCATTTGATGTTGCACCTAAGATTAGTCATTCTCAACTTCAGGTTGAGTTCAGAAGGATGGGGTGGGAACCAGGGGTGGGAAGAGACTGAAGGAATGTTCTCAGCATGAACAACTCTCAAATAAGTTGTTCTGATCAATCTCCAAAGATTGATTAGGATATTCTTTCTTATAGTGTGTAAAAGTTTTCCTTCTTTCCAGAACTTGTGCTCATTTTAATTTTTGGACCTACCTCTCTCTATTTTCTCAATGACAACACTTTATTCTATTACATATTGTCTTGTTAGATTTCCCTATTATTCTATGACATCCTAAGCTTTCTGAAAAGGAAAAAATAATTAAACAAGAATATGAACATATTTACTTGCTTAGGTTTTAAAAAAAAGAAAACATAATGTAAAGAGTTACACCAACATATTTAAAATGTTCTCTCTAGATGGTAGCATTTTGGATGTACAATTTTCTATATAATGTAGATGATCTACAAAAAGCAGGTATTATTTGTATAATCAGGAAAAACTGAAAATCTGCATATAAAATTTTGAATACTCCATATATTGACATTGATATGTAAAAAAATATGAACAACAACAATACCAGAAGAAAATCAACCCGTAGGTTGGCATGGTTGTATCTGGATGTTAGATGCATTGATGATTTTTTTTTTCTCCTGTTTTTCTTTCCAAGTTTCCTGTGATGAGCACATTTTTGCACCTTAAATATATTTATTTTTTAAAAGAATGCATTGCATATAAATGATATAATGTAGTTGCTGTGAATGTGTTTTGTTTTAAATAATTTTCATAAGTTATTTCTATCTTTTCCACTTTTTAAACTTAAGATGAAACTGTAGGTTACTGTGTGTGTATGCATGTGGGTAAAATTTAAAGTAAAACTGTAATCATTTTTTTTATGTATGACCAGAATCGCCATGTATTTGATATTTCATTTAAAGAAATCAGCCGTCCCTCAGGGTCACCGTCTCACTGTTCAGCGGGTGCTGGCTTCCAGAGCCTAAAGGGGGAACACTGGTTTTTCAATAACCACAGGTCAGGTACAGGCTTCAGAACAGAATTCTGACCTTCCGCTTTATAGGGGAAAATGCCCTTTAAGATGTGGTCTCTGGGCTGATCAGATCATTAATTTTAGTTTAGCAAGGTCATGGCAAAGAAAACAAGTGGTGACTTGCATGTTAATTTTAGTGTATTAACATTTCTTCAAGTTTTCTTTTGAAGGAATGGTGGTTTTTATGGAGTTAATGAAAAGGAATTCTGATCTTTGTTTCTAATTAATTTTTTCTATTCTCACTTGCATTTTATTTGTGAAAGTCCTTGCTAAGCTACATCTGAATGAAACAAGAATTCCCCGGGGACAGGGAGTACTTTCTCCTTATTTAAAAATCTACTTGTGGGGCTTCCCTGGTGGCACAGTGGTTGAGAGTCCGCCTGCCGATGCAGGGCACACGGGTTCGTGCCCCAGTCCGGGAAGATCCCACATGCCGCGGAGCAGCTAGGCCCGTGAGCCATGACCGCTGAGCCTGCGCGTCTGGAGCCTGCGCTCCGCAACGGGAGAGGCCACAACAGTGAGAGGCCCGCGTACCGCAAAAAAAAAAAAAAAAAAAAAAAAAAAAAAAAAAAAAATCTACTTGTGAAAGAAAGCAGCACAGAACAGGGAAACTTGGAATTAATGTGATTGCACATTTGCATTCTGTCTCCCAAAGAACTCTTCTCGCCAAAAGCTATTTTGTGTAAATTATGATGGCTGAGCCCTTAGGATAGAAGCACAGAGTCGCTGGAAACTTGCACGTGGCGTAATTCGATGGCTCCTTGCACTATTTTGCTATCTTCATTCAATTTCTTTGCTGACATCCCAGAAACTGGAATCTTTTCATAAATCAAACTCTCCGTTTAAGAACCCGTGGGTGTTTCCAAAGCTGCAGCAAAATTACTCTTTGATTTCGCCATTCTCTGTATCTTTCATGAACTGTAGCCACGTCCCCAAGCCCAGGGAATTCTTTTCCTTTAGCTAAAGAGATGCCATTACCTAAGCTTCCCTCAGGCTCTTGTGACATGAAATGGCAGGACTTTTATGAAAATGTGTTCAGTGTTGCTGAAGCATTGCCTTTGGCTCTTTGAGTCGCTGGAGTTCTGTGTTTGTTCAGCTGGAGAGGTCAAATGATTTGTTCTTCCAGAAGTTAATCATTTATGACAAATTTGCTTGGTTGACACATGAGCTCTGGGTTGCAGGCTAGCTGGAGAAGCACAGGCGAGTGCATTTGCCTCTTTACAAGCGCTCATATTCTTCAGGGTACCTCCCCCCATCCCCTTCATACAGTAGCCTCAGGCCACCAGTGTTTTCTTGTCACCTTCTCTCCACCATTTCCTTCTGTCCCTTCTGGACTCCCCTTTTCCTTGGTTGTCAGTTAAAGGCCCAGAACTTACCTTCACCTGCCAGGGCACATCAGGGACTCAAACCTGACTTCTCACGCTTGGTTGGAGGTGGATTCTCTGAGGAAGCTTAGCTTCGGGGTCCCTGGATCGTACTGGCCCTAGCAACGTGTTCGCAACGTCACATATTGTAAAAGGTACAAATGTCAGATACTTTGGCCTCTCTCTATTCCAGCTTCTCCTCAGGTACATCTCCCCTCATATGGCTGGAGGTCAAGTGGCCGAGGCATTTTTGGGAACCATCTAAGGGAAAGTTCAGTTGGGGACCCATCTAATTTGGGTTTAGTGGAATATACTTATTTGGTTTGCACTCCTGTCTGTCTACAGTTCAATTATTGCTCCTGTCCTCAAAGAGGAATGACCCACTCTGCTGCTGTCCTGGTGGAGAGACACCAGAAGGCCTGGTACCCAAATATGTGGGAGGCAGGGAGAAGTGCAGTCGACACGTTGCGGAGCATGCAGCCAGTCTGAAAACTCTTTCAAACTGGAAAGCTCATATGTGAAGGAAACTTGATAGAAATCTTCCCAAATTTGACAACAATTCCTAAAACATTATCAATAACAGTTGTGATGCTTTAGAGAATTCTAAGCTCTCAATTAAAAAAATTTGATCAACGATGCTAGAGAAAAGATCTCTGGTCTCATATTTGCTGCTACAGAATCTTTGTCATACGAAGAGGTGATCAGAGAGCATGTGGCCAAAAATGTAGGAAGGAAGTATTTTTGAGATGTGTCAGGACTCTATTTTTATATTACGTTAATTTTTATATTATTTCCTCCTGGGTTTTATGATGCTTGTGATATTCACCAGTTTTCCAAAATTTTTATTTTGTTGTAATTTCTGATTTCCTTCACATCGTACCCAGTTTTGTATCCTTTTCAAAAAAGAGGAATCCTGAGACTGTTTAAGCTTTGGAGGCTTCAACACCTGCATCTACCCCTGGTTTCAGCTGTTTGAAACCCACTGTGATGCTTCTGAAAAAATAATTTTTTTTTTTATTTAGAAGTAAAACTTCTAGATCAGGAAGTTTCAACTTGTAAGTTAAAACCTTGAAGGCAAAATTCCTCCTCTTCATCTGTCTCATCTACTGTGTTCCAAGGTACTTGTAACCAATATTATGAGCCTGGAGAGAAGTCCATCGATATTGGAAACTGCTATTCTGAATCCCCTCTCAGCTATTTCTGGCTCGTATAAAATGAGATTTCAGCTTAGAGGACATCCATTTCCACGTGGTAGAAGAACACTCATAAAAATATAAGGCAACAGTCAGTAGGAAGGAAGCCATATCTCGAGAATAATTTGGCTGTTTCTTAAGAACACTTAGTAACTGGGCACAGCCAAATTCAGCGTGTTTGTCTTCTAACAGATCACAATACCAGGTGGCACAGAAAAAGAAGGAGAGGAAATGCATGTGGCATGTTGCAAAGGGGATTGCCATGTTATGCAAAAAGCGTGGATCCCAGAGGAGGCATGTGCTGTCCTTGCTGTTCAGATGGGGCTTGTCTGGCGCTTGGTAGCAATGACTGGGGGAGTATCAGCCTGGAAGGATCTTCTCCCGGGGAAGGAACCTTATGGTGCCAGTTATGCGTATAGGCCCCAAAGGATAAATGCCTTTGGGACATAGAGTAATTCAGATCCTATTATATTGTTGTGGTTCTCAAACTGAAGGACCAACAGCACCTGGAGGCCTTGTTCAAACAGATTGTAGAACCCACCCCCGGAGTTTCTGATACAGTAGGTCTGGGATGGGGCTTGAGAATTTGCGTTTCTAACCAGTTCCCAGGTGATGCTGATGCTATAGTCCAAGTTCCACAGGAACCATTAGAAGTTGATCAGATTTGCCCTTCTTTATTCAGAGTGTGTTCTAGCAAGGAGTCAGCCACCAGCAATTACGTGTTGGCCAGGGGCCCTGAAGCTAAGCTTCCTCAGAAAATCCACCTCCAACAAAGCGTGAGAAGCCAGGTTTGAGTCCCTGATGCTCCCTGGCAGGTGAAGGTAAGTTCTAGGCCTTACATGTTGGCAGAGAAGTGGGGAAGCTTTAGAGTGGAAAAAATGGGATCTTCACGTCCAGCAGAGCACCACGCACTGTTTATCAATGCTGAGGGAGTAGTGTACCACGCATCTTCCAATCCCAGGGAGAGACGCTGAGCACTTCTGGCCATTGCATCTCAGTATCGGAATCGCTAGATGGAACGGATGGAACAACACTCTACTCACATAGAGAAGAGACAGAGCGAGATCAGCTCCAATAGTGGGTGTCCGTCACCCATGGCCAGCAGAACATGGAAATCTCACACCTGTTCTTAACTCCTTGGACTGAAGATGGCTCATCACTTTTGCTCACACATCATTGGCAAAAATCAATCACAGGATCCTCCTAGATGCTTAGGGTCTGGGAGTTAGAGAGAAAGACAAGGACACATAGTAAGCACTAACCGTTTCTACAAGAGAACAGCACGTACACAGATCATAGGCAGGAGGTAGTGCTGCGTTTTTGAGAAGCCCTAGGTAGGCAGAAGCAGAGGACACAAAGGGTTCCGGGCAGCTGTTAGCACTGGAGAGGAAGACAGGAGTCCAGCTAATTTGGGAACTTGGGAGCCATGTTGGAGAATTTGTGCTTCACTCAAATGGGAGCCATTGAAAGGTTGAAAAAGGGAAGGGTTGAGATCAGATTTGTGGCTTTTAGGTTGTTCTGGTTTCATCCCGGATAATGGGTTAAAGCAGGGAAAGATTGGGCAAAGAGAAAACAATAAAACATGTCAGTATTCTATAAGATACAGTACTAATGGATTCCTCATCTTTAGTTGACAGCAGATACTTAGAGTTCAACATGAAGGTAGTATTAAACAACTTCAAAGTTACCTGCTTCATTTAATTTTTTTTTTTGATTGCTAGTTTTATCATGGTTCTATCATGCTTCAGAAAAAAACGAAACTGAATCTTCTTTGGAGCTTAGATGTTTGAGCGTGATAATTTTTTCTTAGGGAAACAGAATGCCTTGTACTTCTAACGTGATAGGGACCCATTTTATTTTGAGTGGAAGGGAAACGGAGATCCACAAACCTGTAATTAATTGACTTGGCACAGAAAATCCTCACAGTGGGAGAAATCAGCCTAAAAATTTGGAATTCAAGGGATAATAGATTCTAGCTGCTCTCTGGCTTTGTCACAGTGTTGTGTCTGTTTCTGAGTAAATTGCTTACATGCCTGAGCATTCTTTTGGCCGCCCCATCAGATACAAGGGAGGACCAAACCTCAGATTTACTCTGTAGGCATAGGAGGAAAGCAAGGTCAAGTAAGTATCTTCCAAAAGGCATCAGTGAATTAAATGCATTCTTCTAAGCATGTTTGCTCCATAATCCAGGAAACATAATCAGATCACTGGATGAGAGTTTAGGGAAAGAGTCTTTTTTTATCTGCCCATTTCCCCACCTTCCCACCCCACCGTTGCTTTTATCATTCCATACGGGCTAATGACTTATCTTTCTGATTTAACCACAGGGCATCTTACTGCATGGAAGAGTCTGGTATTCTCTCTTTTTTTTACTTTTAAGAGTAATGCAATACAGTTGGTTTTGAGAGCTTCACTAACTCTATTGCATTGTTTTCTCATGAAATAATTCCTGTATCTGCTTATTTCAAAATGGTTGGAGTTACACGAGTCAACAAATTGAAAACTGTTTACTTCTTTTGCAGACTCTTGATACCAATGGTCTCTTTAGTGCTTTTCAGGATGTAAAACAAAAACAACAACAACAAAAAAACTGGTGAATGCCTGTGTTCCTTTTTTTTTTTTTTTTTAAGTCAGGGAAGCGTCAGGAAACACAATCCATGGAAAAGATCCAGGCCTCAGTTCTGTAGCCCTCTGTTAAGATCATGGCCACATTATTTCCAGGTCTTGGCTGGAAGGATTAGACTTATTAAAAATCTGCTTTGCACATTCTCTTAAGATTTTTAGAAAGCCTAAAGTTACAAGGTAGTAGATAAAGATTATGATTTTGTAACTTCAGAGCGCACTCCTAGTTCTTCATGAGGCTCTAACTACGTGGTGGGGATGGAAATTTAAGGTAAAAGTCATATGTGAATAGAACCCTTAAGATTTTATTTTTTTTACCTGATTTTAAAAGTAGCTTAGGCTCATGCTCATGGTCTTGTCCATTTGGGCTGCTACAATAAAATACCACAGACCCGTTGGCTTATAAACAACAAACGTTTATTTCTCACAGTTCTGGAGACTGGGAAGTCTAGGATTATGGCACTGGCCGGTTCCGTGTTTGCTGAGGGCTTCCTAATTCATAGAAGGCACGTTTTCACCATGTCCTCACATGGTAGAAGAGGTGAGAGAGAGAGCTCTCTGGGATCTCTTTTATAAGGACACCAATCCCATTCATGAGAGTTCCATCTTCATGACCTAAGGACCTCCCAAAGGCCTGCCTTTGGGCATTAGGATTTCAACATCTGAATTTTGTGGGGACACAAACATTAAGACCATAGCACTCATTGAAAACAAAAAAAATACAAACAAGTAGAGAGATTTTAGAAAGCTTCATCTAATGTAGACTGTATTGTATGTAGTATTTCACTTATTTTAGCATGACAACTTCCTCCATGTCATTAATATTTCTTTGCAAATATACTTTTAGTGGCTATATAATTATTGTCTTATGAAATTTCCATAATTTAATTAACCATTTATCTATTGGTTGATACTTAGTTTGTTTCTACTTTTGGCAATTACATAATACTGCAATGAATACCTTGGTGTATACATTTTTTGGTCTTTATAATATCCATAGATTCCATAAATTCCTCGAGTTAAAAGGCATAAACATTTTTAAGACATTCTTTTAAAGTTACCATTAAGATTTTTAGGAGATTTTTCTTATTTAACCTGTTGATGCAGTAAATTGACCTCATTTAAATAATAACGTAGGAAAAATTTGAAAGAGATGATACCCACCTAATTGTCTAGCATGTTCATAAGGTTAAATTAGGTAGGATACTGGTAACTCAATGCAGAAGAGCACCTGAATATTAGTGAGCGTTAACAACTTTTGCCATAAGCCGGCATGGGCAAAGGTCCAAAGGCAGAGGAGAATGGTGACAGAGCACAGCAATGAAGGGTTGAGGAGCCTCCGTGTTCCATTTCCTCTGTTTTCTTGCAGCATCTTGGCCACGTAGGGTTCTTCACCTGGTGGGATGACTCAAATACCCCCTGCCCTTGGTTCCCAAGCCTATGCATACTGGCTGTGGGGAAAAGAGAGAGAAGGCACACCTCTTTTAGAAGTAACCCATTCCCTCTCACACTCACGAGTCAAAACCCAGCAGCATGCCAAAGCTTACCGCAAGGAGCCTGGGAAATGAATTCTGGCCGTGTGCTGGCAGGAAAAGGAGATGAATCTTGTGAGCACACAGCAATCCCCACCACACCTCCCTTGCCTCGACCAATTCAGTTGTCGCCGCTCTTTGCAGTCTTTCTTCCTTGTATATGTTTCAAAATGATGATGCAGTTCTAGTTTCATTAAAGATGCATTAAATACAGCTTTAGTGTTTGGTTTGTTTCAAAGAGAAGACAAGTCACTCCTCCATTTTTAACCAAAAACCTGGACACCATTGGTTAAGCTACCTAGTTCTTTCAGTGGCCACATTCTAGGCTGCTATAGATCTTCACATTTGAAATAATTTAGGTTTTTGCTCTTGGTGTGTCGATTACTTCTTTAGGTAATTAAGTATAATTAATATAAATATAACTTGGTGCTGCCAGTTATGTTTTGAAAATACCTTAGAAATGGTTTTCTTTACTTTGTATACAAAAGTATCCAGAGAATTCCAAGGTCAAACACTAATTCAATCTTGTAAGTTTTGAGTACAAATCTTTTGTGTCGCTAGCAAAAAAAAAAAATCATGAACAGTGGTTTTTCGGATGAATTCTTAGTATTATTTTATGTAAGAACTTCCAGCTAAAGCCCCTTTGCTGATAAGAATTCCTCAGTCATAGCTGAGTCAGAAAACCTGGTGTAACCACTTCTTTGCCATGTGGCAGAGCCAGAGAGAGGGTGAGGAGGCATCTCAGTCAGCACTTATTTATCAAGTGCTTCGTGGCCACCGAGCACAGCCTGGAAACCCAGAAACCCCTGCTTCCTGTAATGATGGCTGCTGTTAAGGGTGGGATTCAGCATATTTGAAAGGCCAGTAACCTTTGGTGCAGGTAATTTAAAAAGTTTCGTAGAACCATCATAGAAAGACTTCAGCATCAAATAAAGACTTTAGCATTTGTTCACTCAACTTTTTCTTTTTGTAAATTTCAAACAACCCTGATGCTCTTTTGAAAAAAATCTGTCTAGACACAATGAAGGGGCTTTTGGAAATTAGAAGTGTGCCAAAGAAATAGGTTTTTGGGGTATAATTGAAATAAAATAATATATGAGATATAAATACATATGATGTAAATAAATACGTGTATAAAATAGATCGAGAGGGAAAGATTTTTAATTGGGAATTTTTTTTTCAAAAGAGCTTAAAAGAAGAAATATTTATTTATTTTTCTTAACAATTCACAGAAATGCAGAACTCTTTTTAAATCTGGGCATCCCCTTATTTAATCAAGTGCACTTTTGTAGAGATAAAGTTACTGATACTCAGGCAAAATTGCTTACTGATAGGAACCAAAGATGTGATTGCTTTAATTGTTATCTGGAATAGTGTTTTTTTAAATAGACCTTTATTGGAGTATAATTGCTTCACAATACTGTGTTAGTTTCTGTTGTACAACGAAGAGAATCAGCCATATGCATACATATGTCCCCATATCCCCTCCCTCTTGCGTCTCCCTCCCACCCTCCCTATCCCACCCCTCTAGGTCATCACAGAGCACCGAGCTGATCTCCCTGTGCTATGCGGCTGCTTCCCACTAGCTATCTATTTTACTTTCGGTACTGTATATATGTCTATGCTACTCTCTCACATCGTCCCAGCTTCCCGCTCCCATCCCACCCCTGACCCCGTGTCCTCAAGTCCATTCTCTGTGTCTGCACATTTGAAACCATACATTTGTGTCCTGTGTTTATGTGGTGTGTTTACAGGTTTTTAATTCAAAGCCTTTCAGCCTTGCTTCTTTTGGTTCTTGAGGTACTGCAGTAATACCTGCCCTGGGCCCAGAATATGTGGCATGTTAGGAGGCGCAGCGTTCTGAGATACAAGGTTACCTGTCATGGGTTTGTTACAGGAAGTCTTCTTACATGTGGATATTCCTCGTTTGCCTTTTTTTTCCACTTTCTCCTCCACCCTTTCTACTTCCTCTTTGTTCTCCCTTTTTCCGTGGTTCTCTTTTTCTTACCATCATCCATTTGTGACTCCATGAGCCACCGTTAACAGGCTCTGGGGGGCGGATTTTAAACTGAAGAGAGTATGGGACTTCCCTGGTGGTCCAGTGGTTAAGACGCCACGCTTCCACTGCAGGGGGCGTGGGTTTGATCCCTGGTTAGGGAACTAAAATCCTGCATGCTACACGGTACGGCCAAAAATTTAAAAAAAAATTTGGGAGAGTAAATCTACTTTCAATTATTGGGAGAATGAGCTGGGCTCTTGCAGGGAACTCAGTCTTGGTATGAAATGTGGCCGAATTCTTGATTGTCTTGAAGCTATGAGAGGCTGGGAGAAGGGGCTTGCAGTGGGGGTGGCAGTGGGATGTGCCCAGACTGCTTCTCTCTCAGGTCCCTCCCCGTGCGTTCTCCCCTGCCTGCACGCCTCTGCATGACTCCCCCTCATACTTCCTTTAGGCCTGAGCGGTGGCTTACCAGAGGCTTCCCCGACCATCTTACAGAGAAGGACAATGCCCTCTCCATCCCCCAGCCATACCTCTTCTGCTTTCCCTGCTTTATTTTTCTCCATAGAACTTATCAGCCAGCACTCATGTAAGCTACTTGTGTCACCTGCTAGAATACAGGACTTTGGTCTGCTCACCTCTGTATCCCAGCATCTGGAGTAGTGCCTGAGCACGGGAGGTACTCAGTGGGTGTTTGTTGAATGAATAAATGAACAGCGTCCCTGAAATTTAAAAGATGCTGCTGCCCTTGCAGATGTTCCAATTGACCTATGGCTTCTGCATTGATAAAGATCCAGACATATCAGCCTTGCTAAATAGTGCATATGGGTAAATTTCCCCTTAGACTTTTGGGCATAGTTATTCTTTTCAGGGAATGCCAGTGTCTGAGTTTTTTCCTTTATCGTCTCCCTACTGTGGACACCAGCCTCAGCTTTCTTGTGGTGAGTAGTCCTGCCCTGAGAGTCCACGGGAGGATATATTTAGGAATAGGATGTGGAGAAGGTGTCAGAGATGCTCTGATTCACCAAAAAATGTGTAGGAAGAAAGGGTTGATTGTCAGAGCAAAAATTAAAGCAGAGAGATCTAACACCTGATGCTTTTATTTGGTGAGTTTGTCTTTTTCATATTTAATCACAGTTTTGAAAGGGACAAATGAGGAAAAGTATGACAATGCTAACTGTGGTGGTTTAAAACCATGTCCACATATTCTTTGATACTCCTCTAATCAGGAGTCTAATTTCCCTTCCCGGGAGTATAGGCTCACTTCTGATGATGAGAATGTGGTGAAGCGGCACAGTGACCCCAGAGGCCAGCCTTAAAAGGCGATCACCTGGCTCTTTTTCCTGGGATTCTTGCTCTCAGAACCCAGTTGTCCTGCTGGAAGAAGCCCAGGATGCCTGGGGGAGCCACGGGTAGCTGTTCTGCCCAGCTGAGCTCCCAGCCTAGAGCCAGCATCACCGGCCAGAACCGTGAGTGAGGAAGCGTCAAGAAGACCCCAGCCCTTGTCCTCTCTGACAGCAGCCTCGTGATTGACGCCGAGTAAGAACCACCTAGCTGACCCTGGTCAACCCATGGAAACCAGTGAGACTTACCTTTTACCATTTTTTAATTTTTTTTTTTTTGTGGTACGTTGGCCTCTCGCTGTCCTGGCCTCTCCCGTTGCGGAGCACAGGCTCCGGACGCGCAGGCTCAGCGGCCATGGCTCACGGGTCCAACTACTCCGCGGCATGTGGGATCCTCCCGGACTGGGGCATGAACCCGTGTTGCCTGCATCGGCAGGCGGACTCTCAACCACTGCGCCACCAGGGAAGCCCGAGACTGACCTTTTCTCCTCCTCTTCCTGTTCTTCTGAATGAAAATTGTTGCTGTTTTATGTTACTAAAGTTGCGCTGGTTTAATACACAGCAATAGGTAATGAAAACACTAATCAATGGCAGATTTAAAAAAAATGATCAAAGGCCTCATACTAATCTCCTCTTAATATTTTTTCTTTCTCCTTTATTTTTTATATTTCTGTAAGAAAGTGTCCTGATGATAAAACATGAGTGGCGGTGCAGAGGTGGGTTTTGACTAAGCATTGCCCCAGAGGGTCCAAGACTGTCTGACCTGGTCTCATCCATTAGCATCTGTGAGCAGGACCAGGTTACAAAGCTGAAGACATCCCTTCAGAATCTCTCCATAGGGTGGTTCTCAGGTAAAGGGTGAGATACACTTAGTGGACATTTGCTTTGTTTCATAAGATAATCATGAATGATATGCTTTGGTTCAGTTTCTCTCCATGACTTTTATTGGACTTGGGGTCGGGTTGTGTGGTATCGCCTGGCAGTGTGCAAACACCAAGTTTTCGAGGTAGGTTTTTGTGAGGGAGAGGACAGCTCTAGATGGCAAGGGCAAGAGGAAAAGTGGAAATCATGTAGGAGGGAGTAATAATCATTATTAACTCCCATTGTACCTGTTGTCACATTTTTCTTTTTTTTTTTTTTGAGGCTTAAGCAACAAAGATTTATTTTCTCACAGTTCTGGAGGCTAGAAATCTGAGACAACATGTCAGCAGGGTTGGTTTCTTCTGAGGCCTCTCTCCTTGGCTTGTAAATGGTCGTCTTCTCCTGTGCTTTCCCATGGCCTTTCCTCTGTGCCATCTGTGTCCAAATTTCCTCTCCTTATAAGGACATCAGTCGTACCAGAGTAGGGGCCACACTAATGACCTTATTTAAACTCTCCGAATATAGTCACATTCTTGGGTGCTTTCTTCCAAATTACTGCAGCAGGTAAGAGCAAACCAAGCATTCTTCCAAGCAGTTAGTCTGGATTGACAGTCCCACTGACAAAGGAGGGGACCAAACGCTCCTTCGCACCAGTGTCGGCAGCCGGAGCCTCTCACATCATTCTTTTTACATAATATATATTTTACCCTATGGGTACCATTCAAAGACGTTCAAAACCACTCTTCTCACTTTAAATGGTGTATCATTAAATTTGCCGTTATAAAGTCATAGCTATTTTATATCTGGTATGGAGCTCTTAGCAATACCTCACTCAGGCATCTGCCCCACCTTCTGAAAAAAGAACTTTTCTTGGTTTCCTTAGAGTCTTGCAGATGAGAGGAAGAATTGAACATTTGTGAAGTCGTCTGGAAAGACAGAGAGGAGGGAGATGATCAATGCCAGGGGGGGCTGCACTCCCTGGTGAGAATTCTGGAAGCCTAAGAGAGGGGTCTGCCTGACTGATTCTCTTCCAGCCTTTGTGAGACAGACAAGGAATAGCTTTGAGATGGAATGGTTGGGGGCTCTTGGCAGAACTAAGGAAGGAGGAAGACCATTCCCTGGTCTGCTTTCCTTAGTCATTCTCTATTTTTTCCACTTTTACAGAAGCGCTGTACCACTGCAAGAGGAAGACAAGATGAGTAGCTCAGTTGATCACCTGCTTATTGAGGACATTCTAGGTGCTGGGCTCTGGGGGGACAAAGATGAGTATGACACAGTCCCTGCCCTGAGACAGATTCATAACCAGTGATCTGTATATAACATGTTGAGGGAGTATGTGGGGACCCCTCCAATGCTGTGGCTTAAGGAGGCCACTCTTACTGATTGATTGGAATGCTGATGTTAAAATACATTACCTACTACCTTAAGATACATTCTCTTTCTCACTCTCTTGAGATCGTACTCCTGTCTTGCCGCTTACCACTTTTTAGGATGATCTGCGCCACTTCTTAGGAATGTCATAGAAGGGATTTTTGCATGTAACTAAATAAAAAAGTCGTATTTGAGGCTTCCTGGGTGAGGCACCATATGAAGACTCCCATCAATATCTTCTCATTGAATCCTCAGGAAAAGTCTACTGAGAAGGTTCTATTATTATCCTTGTTTTACAGACGTGACAAACAAGGCACAGAGAGCTTCAGTCACTTGCTCAAGGTCACACAGCTGGCACTCAGTAGAACCAGGATTTAGACCCAGTTCCAGAGTCCATTCTTTGTACTTCTGCTTCCAACTGAACGCTGGCGTCCCTCCTAATCATGAGATTTTATTGCTCAGGTCATAAACTGATCCACCTATGGATCAGTACCCAGGTAGCTCTCAGGGACACCTCCAGAGAAGGCAAGCTGGGTGTGGGCTTACGCACGTGGGTCAGAACCCTCACCCTGTTAGGACTTGGAAGCAGGGGCCACATTGTGCCCACCCTGAAGCTCTTCCAATTTTGGATCAGTATCCTTTTCCTTTTAGCCAATGTCAGAATTTAATTCGTTTCCAGATGCTTGTTAGGGTCTCAGTCAAGCCAGAACCCTTTCTTCTTCATGAGAATCCAAGTTAGCTTAGCCATGTTTGGCTGCCCCAAATATGTAAGTTGGAAAACAAAGATTTTCCAAATACTCTTCCAGGATGTGTTCAGTGTTCAGATATCCTGAGCCACAAAAAAAGAAAAAAGTTACAAGATGCCTGTGGTAGGTAATGTTTTCACAGTTTTCATCTAATTTTCACACTCACAGTCAAGTTCATTCTGAAGGACTTTTCCATCTTCTGGCATTCATATATGATTGTGTAATATTGTGAAATATTAACCAAAGTTTTCTTTTCCTGGTATTTCCTTTTTTTTTTCTTTACAGGTCCCCTTCATTGATACTCAAACTGATCTGGCACTAGAATCACCTGGGATCTTCTACAAACTAACCCTATCTGGGCTTTTGCCCCCAGAGTGCATGAATCAGTATCTCTGGGCGCCTGGCCCAGATATGTTTTTTTTTTTTTTTTTTGCGGTACACGGGCCTCTCACCGCTGTGGCCCCTTCTGCTGTGGAGCACAGGCTCCAGACGTGCAGGCCCAGCGGCCATGGCTCACGGGCCCAGCCGCTCCGCGGCATATGGGATCCTCCCGGACTGGGGCACGAACCCATGTCCCCTGCATCGGCAGGCGGACCCTCAACCACTGCGCCACCAGGGAAGCGCCCAGATATGGGTATTTTTGAAAAGCTCTCCGGAGAATTCTAATGTGGAGACAAATTTGAGGACCACTGGAGTGACTAGGGGGATGCTTATGCAAGGGATAAAAATTCAAAGAGAGAAAAGAAATATATTCTTGGGTTTAAATTTTAGCAGACTAGCAGGGAAATGGAAAGGACACAAGACAGACATGGAAGAAAACAGCGTGAGTCACAAGGAAGCAAGGCTTCCTTCCCCCAGGAAAGAAAAAATTCCTTAGGTTGTAAGAAAGGTGAAAGGGAGAACCAGAGGGAAAGTGATGGGGCTCATTTATTTTGTGGTCTTGGTGGCCCATCTAGACACAGGCACAGACCTTGATGGGGCACCAGGCAGGGCAATGGACATCTTCACAGACCCCTTCATGGGCAGACCCATAGAAGATCCGATGCCACCTCCCTCCCTTGCCCCAGTCGCTCAGCACAGCAAAATCTTCTTACACCTTTGATGCCATTCTTAGGAAGGAATGAGGAATATTGAATTTTGATGGAGAGGGGGGCTCAAAACAGAAGTTTTAGGTTGAGTTATAGAAAATAAGGGATGCTAAACATCTCACACACCTGCTTCTGACATTGCATTTGGGCCTATCTTTTGGCAGAAAGAATGATGAGGAAGCCTCTCCTCTGTTGGTCCTGTTGATTCTGCTCATCATCAGTGGATTTACCTTTTACCACCTGGTAACTGAGTCTTTTATGTTCTCAGCAGAGGCCTAAGGAAATAACAACAGTGGTGATTGAAGGTTGATTCTAATCACCACTTTAGTATGAATGTACTCTACCAAACTGACAGTGTTCCTTTGGGTAGTACTGCCAGGTAGTCCTGAATTTCATATCCCATAATCTCACCCACTATTAGAAGCAATTTAATGAATTGAGAAATTTAAAATAAATTTCATTTGTATATTGAATATACACAAATAATGTGTATTCCCATTATTTTAATACAAGAGAGAAAAAAAAAATGAAAGTGTCGTAAAACATCTCCATTTATTCCTGTTCCCCAGCTACACAGCTCACTTCAGAGCAACCAGTGTTACCAGTTTCTGATGTGCCCTTTGGAGCTGTTCAATGCAAACAAGCAAATGTGCAAGGATTTTCTTATTTATTTCTCTTTTCCTCCATGGCAGCTAATATAAATTGATCTAGACTTTGATTTCTATATCAGGACATGATGGGATCCTTCATTCTTTTTTTTTTTTTTTTTTGGTGGCAAAGTATTTATGTATTTATTTTAACATCTTTATTGCAGTATAATTGCTTTACAATGGTGTGTTAGTTTCTGCTGTATAACAAAGTGAATCAGCTACATATACATACATCACTGTATCTCCTCCCTCTTGCGTCTCCCTCCCACCCTCCATAGCCCACCCTTCTAGGTGTACACAAAGCACTGAGCTGATCACCCTGTGCTATGTGGTTGCCTTCCAATAGCTAGCTATTTTACATTTGGAAGTGTATATATGTCCATGACACTCTCACACTTCGTCCCAGCTTACCCTTCCCCCTCCCTGTGTCCTTAAGTCCATTCTCTATGTCTGTGACTTTATTCCTGTCTTGCCCCTAAGTTCTTCAGAACCATTTTATTTTATTTTTTTATGGATTCCATATATATGTGTTAGCATACAGTATTTGTATTTCTCTTTCTGACTTACTTCACTCTGTATGACAGTCTCTAGTTCCATCCAACTCACTACAAATAACTCAATTTCATTTCTTTTTATGGCTGAGTAATATTCCACTGTATATATGTGCCACATCTTCTTTATCCATTCATCTGTTGACAGATACATAGGTTGCTTCCATGTTCCGGCTATTGTAAATAGAGCTGCAATGAACATTGTGGTACATGACTCTTTTTGAATTATGGTTTTCTCAGGGTATATGCCCAGTAGTGGGATTGCTGGGTCGTATGGTAGTTCCATTTTTAGATTTTTGAGAACCTCCATACTGTTCTCATAGTGGCTGTTTCAAGTTACATTCCCACCAAGAGTGCAAGAGGGTTCCCCTTTCTCCACATGCTCTCCAGAATTCACTGTTGGTAGATTTTTTGATGATGGCCATTCTGACAGGTGTGAGGTAATGCCTCACTCTTGTTTTGATTTGCCTTTCTCTAATGATTAGTGATGTTGAACATCTTTTCATGTGTTTGTTGTCAATCTGTATATCTTCTTTGAAAAAATGTCTATTTAGGTCTTTTGCCCATTTTTCAATACGGTTGTTTGTCTTTTTGATATTGAGCTTCCTGAGCTGCTTGTATACTTTGAAGATTAATCCTTTGTCAGTTGCTTCATTTGCAAATATTTTCTCCCATTCTGAGGGTTGTCTTTTCATCTTGTTTATGGTTTCCTTTGCTGTCCAAAAGCTTTTAAGCTTCATTAGGTCCCATTTTTTTTTTTTTTAATTTCCATTTCTGTAAGAGGTGGGTCAAAAAGGATCTTGCTGTGATTTATGTCATAGAGTGTTCTGCCTACGTTTTCCTCTAATAGTTTGATAGTTTCTGGCCTTACATTTAGGTCTTTAATCCATTTTGAGTTTATTTTTGTGTATGGTGTTAGGGAGTGTTGTAATTTCATTCTTTTACATGCAGCTGGCCAATTTTCTCAGCACGATTTATTGAAGAGGCTGTCTTTTCTCCATTGTATATTCTTGCCTCCTTTATCAAAGATAAGGTGACCATATGTGCGTGAGTTTACCCCTGGGCTTTCTATCCTGTTCCATTGATCTATATTTCTGTTTTTGTGCCAATACCATACTGTCTTGATTACTGTAGCTTTGTAGTATAGTCTGAAGTCAGGGAGCCTGATTCCTCCAGCTCTGTTTTTCTTTCTCAAGATTGTTTTGGCTATTTGGGGTCTTTTTCTCCATCTATTGTGATCATCATATGGTTTTTATCCTTCAATTGGTTAATATGGCTTATCACATTGATTTATTTGCATATATTAAAGAATCCTAGCATTCCTGGGATAAACTCCACTTGATCATGGTGTAGGATCCTTTTAATGTGCTGTGGATTCTCTTTGCTAGGTTTTGTTCAGTATTTTGCATCTATGTTGACTAGACATATTGGCCTGTAGTTTTCTTTCTTTGTGACATTTTTTCTGGTTTTGGTATCAGGGTGATGGTGGCCTCATAAAATGAGTTTGAGAGTGTTCCTCCCTCTGCTATATTTTGGAAGAGTTTGAGAAGGATGGCTGTTATCTCTTCTCTAAATGCTTGATAGAATTCACCTGTGAAGCCATCTGATCCTGGGCTTTTGTTTGTTGGAAGATTTTTAATCACAGTTTCAAGTTCAGTGCTTCTGATTGGTCTGTTTATATTTTCTATTTTTTCCTGGTCAGTCTCACAAGGTTGTTCTTTTCTAAGAATGTGTCCATTTCTTCCAGGTCGTCCATTTTATTGGCATATAGTTGCTTACAGTAATCTCTCATGATCCTTTGTATTTCTGCAATGTCTGTTGCTACTTCTCCTTATTCATTTCTAATTCTATTGATTTGAGTCTTCTCCCTTTCTTTCATGATGAGTCTGGCTAATGTTTTATCAACTTTGTTTATCTTCTCAAAGAACCAGCTTTTAGTTTTATTGATCTTTGCTATTGTTTTCTTTGTTTCTATTTCATTTATTTCTGCTCTGATCTTTATGATTTCTTTCCTTCTGCTAACTTTGGGATTTTTTTGTTCTTCTTTCTCTAATTGCTTTAGGTGTAAGGTTAGGTTGTTTATTTAAGATGTTTCTTGTTTCTTGAAGTAAGATGGTATTGTTATAAACTTCCCTCTTAGAACTGCTTTTGCTGCATCCCATAGGTTTTGGGTCTTCGTGTTTTCATTGTCATTTGTTTCTAGGTATATTTTGATTTCCTGTTTGATTTCTTCAGTGATCTCTTGGTTATTTAGTAGTGTATTCTTTAGCCTTCATATGTTTGTATTTTTTTATAGATTTTTTCATGTAATTGATATCTAGTCTCATAGCATTGTGGTCAGAAAAGATACTTGATGCGATTTCAATTTTCCTAATTTACCAAGGCTTGATTTGTGACCCAAGATATGATTTATCCTGGAGAATGTTCCATGAACACTTGAGAAGAAAGTGTAATCTGCTGTTTCTGGATGCAATGTCCTACAAATATCAATTAAGTCCATCTTTTTTAATGTATCATTTAAAGCTTGTGTTTCCTTATTTATTTTCATTTTGGCTGATCGGTCCATTGGTGAAAGTGGGGTGTTATAGTACCCTACTATGATTGTGTTACTGACGATTTCCCCTTTTATGACTGTTAGCATTTGCCTTATGTATTGAGGTGCTCCTATGTTGGGTGCATAAATATTTACAATTGTTATATCTTCTTCTTGGACTGATCCCTTGATCATTATGTAGTGTCCTTTTTTTTCTTTTGTAATAGTCTTTATTTTAATGTTTGTTTTGTCTGATATAAGAATTGCTACTCCAACTTTCTTTTGATTTCTATTTGCATGGAATATCTTTTTCCATCCCCTCACTTTCAGCCTGTATATGTCCCTAGGTCTGAAGTGGGTCTATTGCAGACAGTATATGTGTGGGTCTTGTTTTTGTAACCATTCAGCCAGTCTATGTCTTTTGGTTGGAGCATTTAATCCGTTTACATTTAAGGACGTTATCAATATGTATGTTCCTATTACCATTTTCTTAATTGTTTTGGGTTTGTTATTGTAAGTCTTTTCCTTCTCTTGTGTTTCCTGCCTAGAGAAGTTCCTTTAGCATCTGTTGTAGAGCTGGTTTGGTGGTGCTGAATTCTCTTAATTTTTGCTTATCTGTAAAGGTTTTAATTTCTCTGTCGAATCTGAATGAGATCCTTGCTGGGTAGAGTAATCTTGGTGGTAGGTTTTTCCCTTTCATCACTTTAAGTATGTCCTGCCACTCCCTTCTGGCTTGCAGAGTTTCTGCTGAAAGATCAGCTGTTAACCTTATGGGGACTCCCTTGTATGTTAATAATTGCTTTTCCCATGTTGCTTTTAATATTTTTTCTTTGTATTTAACTTTTGATAGTTTGATTAATATGTGTGTTGGCATGTTTCTCCTTGGATTTATCCTGTATGGGACTCTCTGTGCTTCCTGGACTTCACTGACTATTTCCTTCCCCATATTAGGGAAGTTTTCAACTATAATCTCTTCAAATATTTTCTCAGTGCCTTTCTTTTTCTCTTCCTCTTCTGAGACCCTTGTAATTCAAATGTTGGTGCCTTTAATATTGTCCCAGAGCTCTCTGAGATTGTCCTCAATTCTTTTCATTCTTTTTTGGTTATTCTGTTCTTCAGTAGTTATTTCCACTATTTTATCTTCCAGGTCACTTATCCATTCTTCTGTCTCCATTATTCTGCTATTGATTCCTTCTAGAGAATTTTTAATTTCATTTATTGTTTGTTCATCACTGTTTGTTTGCTCTTTAGTTCTTCTAGGTTTTTGTTAAACATTTCTTGTATTTTCTCCATTCTATTTCCAACATTTTGGATCATTACTATCATTACTCTGAATTCTTTTTTAGGTAGATATCCTATTTCATCTTCATTTGTTTGGTTTTTACCGTGCTCCTTCATCTGCTGTGTGTTTCTCTGTTTTCTCATTTTTCTTAACTTATTGTGTTTGGGATCTCCTTTTTGCAGGCTGCAGGTTCATAGTTCCCATTGTTTTTGGTGTCTGCCCCCAGTGGCCAAGGTTGGTTCAGTGAGTAGTGTAGGCTTCCTGGTGGAGGGGACAGGTGCCTGTGTTCTGATGAATGAGGCTAGATCTTGCCTTTCTGGTGGGCAGGACCATGTCCGGTGGTGGGTTTTGGGTAATGTGACCTTTTTATTAATTTAGGCAGCCTCTCTGCTAATGGGTGGGGTTGTGTTCCTGTCTTGCTAGTTGTTTGGCACAGGTTGTCCAGCACTGTAGCTTGCTGATCATTGAGTGGAACTGGGTCTTAGCTTTGAGATGGATATCTCTGGGAGAGCTTTTGCCATTTGATATTACGTGAGGCAGGAAGGTCTCTGGTGAACCAATGTCCTGAACTTGGCTCTCCCACCTCAAAGGCTCAGGCCTGACACCTGGCCAGAGCACCAAGACTCTGTCAGCCACAATGCTCAGAAGATAAGGGAGAAAAAAAGAAGAAAGAAAGAAAGAAAGTCATAAATAAATAAAGTTGTTAAAATAGAAAAAAAAGTTAAAAATAAAGAAATAAAGAAGTAATAAAAAAAAGAAAGAGAGAAAGAAAGAAGAGAGCAACCAAACCTAAAAACAAATCCACCAATGATAACAAGTGTGAAAAGCTATACAAAAAAAAAAAAAAGAAGAAAGAGACAGTTGGGACCATAGGACAAATGGCAAAAGCAAAGCTATACAGAGAAAATCACACAAAGAAGCATACACATACACACTCACAAAAAGGGAAAAAGGGAAATATATATATATATAAAATAAAAAGAGGAAGAGAGCAACCAAATCAATAAACACATCTACTAATCATAATAAGCTCTAAATACTGAACTAAGATAAACATAAAACCAGAAACAAATTAGTTGCAGAAAGCAAACCCCAAGTCTACAGTTGCTCCCAAAGTCCACCACCTCAATTTTGGGATGATTCGTTGTCTATTCAGGTATTCCACAGATGCAGGTACATCAAGTTGATTGTGGAGATTTAATCCACTGCTCCTCAGGCTGCTGGGAGAAATTTCCTTTTCTGTTCTTTGTTCACACAGCTCTTGGGGTTCAGCTTTGGATTTGGCCCTGACTTTGCATGTAGGTCACCTGAGGGCGTCTGTTACCTGCTCAGACAGGAGCGGGTTAAAGGAGCAGTTGATTCAGGAGCTCTGGCTAACTCAGGCTGGGGAGAGGGTGGGTTACAGAATGCAGGGCGAGCCTGCAGTGGCAGAGGCTGGGGTGACTTTGCAACAGCCTGAGGTGCGCCGTGTGTTCTCCTGGGATGTTGTCCCTGGATCACGGGACCCTGGCAGTGGTGGGCTTCACAGGCTCCCGGGAGGGGAGGTGTGGATAGTGACCTGTGCTTGCACGCAGGCTTCTTGGTGGCTGTAGCAGCAGCCTTAGTGTTTCATGCCTGTCTCTGGGGTCCGTGCTGATACCCGCGGCTCACGCCTGTCTCAGGAGCTCATTTAGGTGGTGCTCTGAATTCCCTCTCCTCGCACACCCCGAAACAATGGGCTCTTGCCTCTTATGCAATTCCAGACTTTTTCACGGACTCCCTCCCAGCTAGCTGTGGCGCACTAGCCCTTTCAGGCTGTTAGCGCAGAGAACCCCAGTCCTCTGGGATTTGACCTCCCAAGCCCGAGCCTCAGCTCCCAGCCCCCACCCGTCCCAGCGGGTGAGCATACAAGCCTCTTGGGCTGGTGAGTGCTGGTCAGCACCCATCTTCTCTGCGGGAATCTCTCTGTTTTGCCCTCTGCACCCCTGTTTCTGCACTCTCCTCAGTGGCTCTGAAGCTTCCCCCCCAGTCCATCCACTGTCTCTGCCAGTGAAGGGGCTTCCTAGTGTTTGGAAACTTTTCCTCCTTCACCGCTCCCTCCCCAAGGTGCAGGTCTTGTTCCTATTCTTTTGTCTCTGTTTTTTCTTTTTTCTTTTGCCCTACCCAGGTACATGGGGAGTTTCATGCCTTTTGGGAAGTCTGAGGTCTTCTGCCAGTGTTCAGTAGGTGCTCTGTAGGAGTTGTTCCACATGTAGATGTATTTCTGATGTATTTGTGCGGAGGAAGGTGATCTCCACGTCTTACTCCTCCGTCATCTTTTTTTTTTTTTTTTGCGGTACGTGGGCCTCTCACTGTTGTGGCCTCTCCCATTGTGGAGCACAGGCTCCGGACACGCAGGCTCAGCGGCCATAGCTCACGGGCCCAGCCCCTCCGCGGCATGTGGGATCTTCCTGGACCGGGGCACGAACCCGTGTCCCCTGCATCGGCAGGCGGACTCTCAATCACTGCGCCACCAGGGAAGCCCTCCTCCGTCATCTTGAAGGCGCCCCTCCTTCATTCTTTTTTATGGCTGCATGATATGTTGCTGAATGTATACCTCAGGATATCCTATTTCATCTTCATTTGTTTGGTTTTTACCGTGCTCCTTCATCTGCTGTGTGTTTCTCTGTCTTCTCATTTTTCTTAACTTATTGTGTTTGGGATCTCCTTTTTGCAGGCTGCAGGTTCATAGTTCCCATTGTTTTTGGTGTCTGCCCCCAGTGGCCAAGGTTGGTTCAGTGAGTAGTGTAGGCTTCCTGGTGGAGGGGACAGGTGCTTGTGTTCTGATGAATGAGGCTAGATCTTGCCTTTCTGGTGGGCAGGACCATGTCCGGTGGTGGGTTTTGGGTAATGTGACCTTTTTATTAATTTAGGCAGCCTCTCTGCTAATGGGTGGGGTTGTGTTCCTGTCTTGATCTGGTTTTGGTGCCTACAATCCAAGAACTCTAATGGATACAATGATGAAGACAGGATATTGCTTATGAATAATTTAGATCTCCTCGGATGATAGCCACACTAGGAATTCTATTTCTTTTGCAAAGATTTTTAACAACAAACCAAATAAATCATTGTTGGAAGTTTAGTTATGGGATCTTGAACAGCAAATGGACTTGGACAAAACCATATTAATAAGCAACTTACACAAATCTTTCTACAGATCTATTCTTTTGGGATTATTTTATACTCTCCCTTGGATGAGTTATTCAAGTTGTTGGTACTGTCACTGTAGCTTGGAGTTGGGGACTGGTCTGGACCTGGCAGATTTCACAGTGAAGGGGAGGAGCTGTTCACCCAACCCTTATGCTGTTTTTCTCTGGTCTGGATCATTTGTGTTCCAAAAACCCATCTCCAGATTCCATTCTAGACTTTGAGACCCTTTCTCAAAGCTTCTCTTTATCACCTTCAGGAAGCCCCACAGATGGACTCAATTGATCTGTGGAAGCAGCATGGATGTCAATTTATAATTTTAATTTTGAAAATAAACTTTTTTCAATAAGTGAGAAAACTGACCTTACACTATTTCATCTCTGTATCTCAAAATCCTATCTATTCCTCAAGCCTAGTGAAAATTCCAAATATTTTTGTAGCACTTTTCCAGTTGGCCACAGTCTCTCATGCTATGATGTGGATAGTCTGTACCAGTTTTGTTGGCATTGCTTTATAATCTGGGCCTTTATTTACAAATTTTATTTCTTCTCATTGTCCTTTAGCTCCTAGATGTCAGGGATTTGCATCTCCTATGGTGGTGGGCCTGAGTGAATGACATCATTTTGCAGCTCGCTTCCACCTTCTGTCCCAAACCACTGAGCTCAAAAATTGATGAACCCTATTACTAATTGATGGCATTCATGGCAATGAGATTTCATGACAGAAACAGCCATAGGGAAATAAATATTCTGGCAGCATATCAGAATCAGGGTGTCTTGGGCTGTGGTCCACAGGCCATTGCAGTCCACAGACATGTCTGAAAATACGTGTTTAAAATAATTGGAATTCAAAGACTTTTAGCAATGCACATGATTTCCACTTCATTGCAAGACCCTCCCCTCCTCTCTGCTCCCACCCCCATTTACACATTTATATTACTTGATAGGCTCTGAAGACATTTGAATTTGGGACCCTCATTATGTTTTAAATCTTGTTGCTATATCTCCAGACACTCTGTGTATCTGCCCATAGACCTCCATATTTCTCTAGTGTGTGTATTTAAAACTCCTTGACAGGAGTGATGCTTAACTACAGACCACTACAGAGCTAGGCCTTCACTAAATATTAGCAACTGTTGATGTTGAACTTGAGGTTGCCAGGCCAGCCAACCTGGGCCATAGATCAACAGCCAGTTTTCCAGCTATGAAATCATGCTTCAGCCTCAGGGTGAGCTCTTCTCTTCTATGAACTTTGCAAATATTTGCTCCCTCAGTTGTGCTTTAGTTTTTCAGAAGAACAAATAGCTTGAATAAAAATTATATTTGTCAAAGTGCTTGTGTAGTGAGCCCATAGCCAACAAGAGTGGCATGACCATCTGGGTGTCTGTGGGCAAAACATAAAGGTGCTAAGCTCTGTGATTGTTTTCAGCTACTGAAGTTGATGTGCAGACTAACTAGTCTACAAACTAGACATGCTAATAAAGACTAGACTAACTAGCAAAGCTTTTAGGAGAGCTTTTTTTTGTGTGTGGTACATGGGCCTCTCACTGTTGTGGCCTCTCCCGTTGCAGAGCACAGGCTCCGGACGCGGAGGCTCAGTGGCCATGGCTCACGGGCCCAGCTGCTCCGCGGCATGTGGGATCTACCCGGACCAGGGCACGAACCCGTGTCCCCTGCATCGGCAGGCAGACTCTCAACCACTGCGCCACCAGGGAAGCCCGAGGAGAGCTTTGAATCATAGCCAGAGCTGTGCTCACCCAGGTGATGAGTAAACATAAGGGACCCTCAGAGGCTTCTTGTGAATTCTTTCTTCAGGTAGAGCTTGTCCTAAGATACCGTCTTGCTTTGTCGAATGACCTCAAGGCTCAGACTTGTTCTGAGACAGGCCAAAAAGGATAGATGGAGAAGTGAAGAACCAGCAAAAGTGGCAGATGGCCTTGAGAAACAGTAGCAGGCATTCCTGGAAGATCTTTCACCTGGGGGTTTGGGGTTAGTAGATGCAAACTATGACATATAGAATGGATAAACAACAAGGTTCTACTGTATAGCACAGGGAACTATATTCAATATCCTGAGATAAACCAAATGGAAAAGAATATAAAAAAGAATATATATATATGTATAGCTGAGTCACTTTGCTATACAGCAGAAATTAACACAACATTGTAAATCAACTATACTTCAATTAAAAACAAAAAGAAGATCATTCAGTACCTCAGAATGATTTTTAGAGAAGTAAAAATAAACAGAAAAAAGCAGAGAAGGAGGAGAGTTTTTACAAATCTGTTTTTACAAATAAGGTATCATATTATCTTAATGCATATTAGGACTCAATATATATATGTTGACTATTGATAAAGGAAAGCCTTTTCTAATTTTTAAAGTCAAATACTGTGTTACATATATTTGTTTGTTAATATCTTACATTTACATACCATCTCACAGATTATATTCTTTCACTTATTACTCTGTTTTGAAAACAATACAGGAGACATAGGTAGGGATATATCCCTAAACAGAAAGACAATCGACTTGCGACGCCCAGTTGGTCCCTGATGGCAGGTCTGGGGAGCCCACTAAAACTTCCGACATCCATTTTACAGCTCCTTGTTTCTGAGATGAGTTTCAGTGCATTTTTGAAATGAGGATTAATCATTAAATAACATTCTCATCATGCACATTTGGGTTTATCTCTTTGCATTCCCCAGTTCTGGAGGATGAGGGGAGAAGGCAAATGCAAGGCTGGCTCTGCCTCTGAGGGGCACAGTTGCTGTGGGTGCCTGACTGGTCACCATCAGACCCGTGTTCACTCTGCCTGGTTTCATCCATGGCACTTACGAGGCGTGTGGTGTTTACACTTCTGTGGAGTAACAGCAGGACACCCAGAGTTATAGTTTATCCTGTGTTACTTTTCTTTAAGGGCAACATTATCTATTAACCACCTTCCCTTTGCCCGCATCCAAGCTAGATGTTGTGAAGAGTAGAGATGTAAAATTTCTGAATAACTTAAAACTATGTTTTTGTTTTTGTTTTTGTTTTTTTTGCGGTACGCGGGCCTCTCACTGTTGTGGCCTCTCCCGTTGCGGAGCACAGGCTCCGGACAGATAGGCTCAGCAGCCATGGCTCACGGGCCCAGCCTCTCCGCGGGATGTGGGATCTTCCCGGACCGGGGCATGAACCCGTGTCCCCTGCATCAGCAGGCGGACTCTCAACCACTATGGTAAGGAAAAATCTTTTTTTGCGGGAAGTGGGGTAGGAGAGAATGGGAGGGAAATTTGTGGGCTTACGTCTCCCAATTCTGTTAATGAACATAAATATGCTAGTGCTAACTTAATTTGCTCATAAAACTCTTTTTTTAAAATAAATTTATTTATTTTTGGCTGCATTGGGTCTTTGTTGCTGGGCGTGGGCTTTCTCTAGTTGCGGCGAGTGGGGGCTACTCTTCGTGACGGTGCGTGGGCTTCACATGGCAGTGGCTTCTCTTGTTGTGGTTCACGGGCTCTAGGCACAAGGGCTTCAGTAGTTGTGGCACACAGGCTCAGTAGTTGTGGCTCGCGGGCTCTAGAGCACAGGCTCAGTAGTTGTGGCACACAGGCTTAGTTGCTCCGCGGAATGTGAGATCTTCCCGGACCAGGGCTCAAACCCGTGTCTCCTGCATTGGCAGGCGGATTCTTAACCACTGCACCACCTGGGAAGTCCGCTTATAAAACTCTTATGCTAGGAATATTCTGGGATGTGAAAAGCCATGATGTCTTGTTCTCATCGATTTCCTTACGTTCTGTCATTCCCTATGTGACACTTTGTTCTCCACTAGAGCGCCCACGTCAGCTTTCTAACTCAGAGAACTTCTCATGAGGGCACTTTCCAGCCCCTCTTTTCTTTTTCCAACCCACCCAGGTTCATCAGCAAGCTTGTAAGGTCTGGAGCCCCCCAAAGCCGGTTCTGCCTCTCTGCTTCCTCACCCCTAGGTCTTCAGCCCCACGGGCCACTCCCACGACCTTGAGCTTTTGGCCATGTCACTTTCTCTCCCTTTAGTGCTCTCCTTCCAAATTTCCTTCTCTAACCATTTCGTGAGTTTCATTCTTTTAAAAAGTGTAGCTCAACTGTCCCTTTTCCAGGAACTTCTCTGTCTCCTCCTTCCTCTAATAACTGATTCCCCCCTCATCTGTTTCCCATAACTTTCCTGTGTCACCTTTAGAGATCTGCTATTGTATCCTATATAGCTAGTTGTTTAAGGGCTCACTTTGGAGAGTGGTGTGTGTGTGTGTGATTGTGAGGGGCACAGAGAGTCAGAGTTAAAGGAAGAAAGCACAGAGCTTGGAGAGCTGGAGCGATCCCAGTAAGGTGCACTCTCAAAGCCCACGCTAGTTTTCTCTATCGATGTCTGCCCTTCCTTTGCACTGCCTTTCCTCACACCAAGAAAAACTGACTAGGTTACAGAGGAAACCGTTCTTTCCTGGAAATTCCCTCACTTCACTGGGACTACCCTGAAGGCGTGGACTTCTGTAGGAGGTTCACCTGTACCTCCATCTAGAGCACTGCCTGGTCCAGAGCAGGGACTCAATGATTGTTGGTAAAAGGGATGACATAGCAGACCAGAGCCTTTTCCTCCCTACGTGACTCTTCCACCAGCCTAGGTCCTGTCCCTCACTTTGCACCTGAGACCATCTCTCTCACCTGCCCCTAGCTGCTCCTTGATAACTCTAAGCCAGCTGCCTGCACTGAGACCTTGGCTGAGTCACACTTTACTTGCTTCTCTTCATCTGTGTATACGTAGCTGGTAGCATGGTTGCTGGGTGAGTTTCAAACAACTGAGAGTCTGACACATTCGCCAGCTCAGGCTCTGTCCCCACCTTGCCCCTTCCTTGATAGAGACTTGTGTAGAAGTCAGCTCTTTCCCCATCCATAAGCTTCTTCTCTCTCTTAGCTGGGAATTACTTGTTCATGAATTCTTTCTCCCTTCAGGAATGTTTTTGGTGTTTTTTAATCTAATACCTTCTCCCCATAATAAACCAATAAAAGCAAAACAAACCCCCAATACAGCCAACGCTGTCTTCTCCTAGTTGTGATTCTGTGTCTTTAAAAAACAAGTAAATTGATGTGAGGTCCTGGGTGAATTTCATCTCTTTGGCCCAACCATGCTTGATGCCCTGACATTAAAGCCTTAGGCAGTACTGATTAAAATCATAAGCTTGCTCAGATTTCACTCATCAATTTTTGTAGATGGGCCACAAAAAAGGAAGCTTGTTTTTAGTCAGTGTTAGTTGAGCACCAGTAATAGGTGTGGGGGATAGAGCAGAGGAAGTGTGAGAGGCAGGTACAGTTCTAGCTCTAAAAGCTGCCAATCCAAAAGATAAAGATTGAATTTCCAATCCTCCCTTAAGCTGGCTCCTTACCTGTTCCTAAAGGGTGGGAGGCATTTCTCTCTCAAAGTTCTTAGACTCACAAAAATTTTAAGCATCAGGACAAGAGAGAATTCAAAGTATTTCTAACTCAAGAAATATAATTACTCATTTGTTTATGTGTTTGAACTTGTCAAACCTAACTTTTTAATCATTGTGTTTGTTAGTAACGGCAACAAAAAGGGTAAAACCTTCCCCACACACAATGCTTTTTTAGTCCAACAGAGTTGAAGAAAATAATCTGGCTGGCACCAGGCACAAAACAATGCTGTGGAATTTGAAACATATGCTTGGTGAGATTAATGGAAAGAGAATTTTTAAAAGTATATTTATAGATTCAGAAAGTGGATTCAAAATGTCAGACTTTATATTGTTGATCATATATTCATTTGGAATTTCAAAAATGACCTCTGAAGCTCTGTGTTCTAGAAAAGAATAAAAGGAAGATTGAGAGACTTTGGTTTCTGGTGAAGATGGAGTAGCAGGGACTGGACTTACCCCCCGGCCTGAAACAACAACAAAAATCAGACAAAAACATACCAAAAAATAATGGCCCTTAACACATAGAGCATTGGGTAATAAAGGACAATGGTCCCAGAACATGGGAAACAAATGAAGGGAGCCCTACAATTGTCCCAACTTATTCTGTGAAAACAGTTTCCAGTCTGAAATGCAGGAAACGGGGGACTCAGGTGAAATCTAGTGGTCTCCTTGAGTTGAGAAGAAGAAATACAACTCTGGGGAAGCCAAGGTTGCTAGCTTTTGCAGGGCAGAGCACCAGAGAGGAGAGAGCTGTGAAAAGGGAGAACTCAAGATCTGAAGTATTCAGTTAAGTTCTAATCAGTGCATGTGTTTGGGGAAACTGAGGCTGGGGCAAGAATACCTTAAAAGATGAGAGGAAACTGTGTCCAGTGTTCACAGAGTGTCATAATAGTGCCTGTTCCCAACAGCCAGAGTGAAGAACCATCTAAAAAGCATCTTGTGTCAGGACTAGGGAAAACTTAAATCTAGATTAAATGCTGCTCTGGTCCTATCTAACAAATCATAAAAGCAAGACTCAGAAGATTTAAACTCTTTAAGTAATTTATTATTACTGTATCATTTCATAAAAGCTCAAGAAAATTTAGAGACTCCCCTGGAGGTCCAGTGGTTTAGACTCTGTTCTTCCACTACAGGGAGCTCGAGTTCTATCCCTGGTCAGGGAACTAAGATCCCACATGCCACTTGGCCAAAAAAATAAAAAGAAATATGAATCTTAAAAAAAAAAATTATAGGAATACAAAAATATCCAGCACCCAACAGAGAAAATCCATAATGTCTTGCTTCTAAACAAAAATTATACAGTGATAGAATTAGTAAACAAAGATATTAAAACAGCTGTTGTGACTGTATTTCATAGGTTCAAAAAGCCAAAGTTTATGTAGAAATATGGAAGAGAAAAAAAAGACCCAAATTGAACTTCTAGAGTTGAAAACTATGATATCTGAAAAGAAGAATACACTGGGTGAGATTAACAGCAGATTAGACACTGTAGAAGAAAATATTAGTGAACTTGAACATAGCAATAGAAACTATCCAAAATGATGTTATAAGGAAAACAAGAACAGAATAGGAAGAGAATATCAGTGAACTCGGGGGCAACTTCAAGCAACCAAATATATATGTAATTGGAGTCTCCAAAGGAGATAAGGCCTACAAAATATTTGAATAGCCAAATTTCCCCATATTTTATAATAACTATAAACCCAGATCTAAAAACTTCATCAAACCTCAAGCATAAGGAACAGGAAGGAAATTACATCATGGCACACCATAAGCATATTACTTAAAACCATTGAAACAGAGAAAACCTTAAAAACAGTCAGAGAAAAAATATAATTCTATATAGAAGGGAAAAATAAAAATAATAGCAGTTTTCTTGTCAGAACAGTGCAAGATAAAAAATAGTTTACTGAAAGAAAAAACCTGTCAACCTATAATTCATTACCACTGAAGCCTTCTTTAGTCAAACAAAGGTGAAAGCATTTATCACCATCAAACCTGTACTACAAAAACATGATCTATAAAAGAAAAAACTGTAAGTTTTTAAAATTCAATTCACTAAAATAAAAACTGCTTTTCTTAGGAAAACAGTGTTAAAAGAATGAAAAGGCAAGCCATGGACTGAGAGAAAACGTGTGCCTATCACATATCTGACAAAGGACTTATATAAATCATAATAATGAACTTGCAAAACTCTATAAGTAGAAAATTAAAACTCAGTGAAAAATGGGCAAAAGATTTGTACAAGTAATTCACCAAAGAAGATATATGGATAACAAATAAACATATGAAATATTGCTCAACATCATCAGTCATATACATCATCAGTCATAAGAGAAATGCAAATTAACACAGTGAGGTACCACACACACCTATAAAAATGGTTTAAATTGTAAAAATTGACTGTTGATGAGGATATGAAACAAAGTGAACTCTCATATGCTTCTGATGGAACTGTAAAATTGTATAGCCATTTTGGAAAAGAGCTTGGTAGTTTCTTTGAAAGTTAACAGACACATACCAAATGATCCAGCCACTGAACTCTTAGGTATCTACCTAAGTTGAATAAAATCATATGTCCATACAAACACTTGTACACAGATGTTCATAGTTGCTTTATTTTTAATAGCCCAAACTGGAAGCAAACCAAAATATTCATCAACAGGTGAATGGATAAAAATTGTGGTGAAATAGAATACTAGTCATACAAGTAAAAAGGGATAAGTTATTGACATACACATCAAGGTGGATGAATCTTAAGATCATTATATTATGTAAAAGAAGCTAGACAAAAATTGAGTACATACTGTGTGATTCAATTTATATAACATTCTAGAATATTCAATCTAATCCATAGTGACAAAAAGTAGGTTGCCTGGAGATAAGGGTGGGGAGAAGAAAAGGTTGGAGAAGAATGGGAAGAAGGAATTTTAAAAGGACGAAAGGAAACTTTTTGGATGGATGTGCTTATTATCTTGATGTGGTGGTGAGTTCACAGATGTACACAAATGTTAAATTTTTCATATTTTACACTATAAACATGAGTAGTTTTATATGTTAAATATGTCTTATTAAACTGTTTGAAATAAAAGGCTGTGATATAGAAACTCAGTCTGGGTTTAAGGAAGGAACAGGTGTTTCTATGAACTAGAGACTTTAATCAGTGAAATCATAGATCTATTAAAATATAACTATTATAAGTAATTTAAAACAACAAAATATTGGAATCCATGGAAAAATATTCAAGTCAGAAAATAAATGCACTTTGAAAACATATGGGTGAAGGTACTGTCTGTGTGTACAAGATTTGGTCATTCCAAAAATGTTGCCATCTGCTAAATAATTCTGTTTTAATAGGAAGGAATGATAACACAAATCTTGACATGATTTGGTAGTGCAAAAATTATCATCAAAATTGGTTAAATCTTTTCAAAATTATCAAGGAACCAAAAAACTTGAAATGCCATTAGCCAAGCAGTCATGGTAACATGGTCACTAATAGAAACAATGATAAAAAACGAAACTGTTCTTGTCTTAAGAAAATACCTTAAAAGTTTACAGTAAGTTTTAAGATACTTAATTTTAGACACATAGATTTTAAGCAATGAGGTGTTTTTTTTTTTAAAACACCCCAAATTCCTAATGGAGTTAGCACTCAAAATATTTTGGGGCGAATTCCCTGGCTGTCCAGTGGTTAGGACTTGGTGCTCTCACTGCCGGGGTCCCAGGATCAATCCCTGGTTTGGGAACTAAGATTCCGCAAGCTGCACGGTGAAGCCAAAAAAAGGAAAAAAAAAATTTTGAATGAATTAATATGAATATTCATTACAGACTGAGTTTTGGGTCTGAATCTTTTTCTTAATTTTTGCAATTCACATTGCAACTGAAAGAGAACATGGCTCATGTGAATGGAAATTACCACTACATTTGCCAAAACTTTCTCCTCCCTTTCCATGGTATTTCCAGAAGCCATAACAGTGCCTGGTACTTGATAGATCCCAATTACTATGTTTTAATGAATTAAAGGATTTTAGTAATCATAAAATGACCTAGGTTCTTCCATCAGTGTCTCTTATGCTTTGATGACTTGACTCTGAGAGAGAGACCACTTAACTTTCCCCTCCTCCACAAATTCTTCTGTGCCTTCCAGTGAAGGCTTTACTGCCATGCCTGGGTCATTCATCATTTTGATATGTTCGTGTAGGAAGCTGACAGCCTTCAGGCATTGTTAAACAAGGATCCTGAAACTTGAAACACAAACTTGATAGATGTCTTGCTTGCTTAGCGCTGGTGGCCTTTTCTCTGAAGACCCAGACATGATCAAAATGCTTATGATCATGTAAGTTGAAAGCAGGAGAAAGAACACTCATTGCTATGATTTTGGACTTTCTTTTCATAAACTACTTGGAGAAAAATGGGTGTTTGTTTCTTTTCCTGGTGATACACCATAGGGAACACAGTTTGATCCATCACTCTGATTTTTGCCCTGAAGAAAATTACAAATAGGCACTTAACTTCCCAGAGACTTTGCTATTGCAGCAAAGATCGATGTGTACTTTAAGGGCATTTGGTTGACTTATTTCTTTTCCAATATTAAAAAAACAAAACAAAACAAAAAAACCCCCACAGACTTTTCTTTTAGTGCCTGTTATTTAAATAATTAATCCAATACTGAAAATTTATTGAAATAGATTTTCAACAGTGACAGATGCCCTGGAGCACCCTATTAGGCTTTCTATTGTATTGGGCTTTCTTATAAAGACAGATTTTTAATTCCACAAAATAAAAAATACCCTTAAGCCTCAACCAAATTAAAAAAAGATCTATTCTGAGAACTTAAATGGTTTTACCTCTTAAACTTGAGCTAATTTGAAGCACACAATCAATGCATGAGTTATAGTGCTCGTGCAGAAGTGTGCTGCTGGCCTTGAGGCTAGCTAAAGGAGATACAAGCCAATTGCTAAATAAAAAAAAAAAATCCAATCAGATAGAAAGAAAATTGCTTACATAGTTTATTAATATGGTGATTGTTGGTGAAGAGCCCCTCATCTTCCTGCTTGTATACTGTGTTAGTCAGCTGGAGCTGCCATAACGAAATACCATAAACTGGGTGGCTTAAGCCACAGAAATTTATTTCTCATAGTTCTGGAGGCTAAGAAGTCCAAGATCAAGGTGCTGGCTGATTGGCTTCTCCAGTGAGGGCTCTCTTCCTGGCTTGCAGATAGCTGCCTTTTCACTGTGTCCTCACAAAGCAGAGAGAGAGAGATGGAGAGCGATGGAGAAAGAGGAGGGGTAGTGGTGAGGAGGCAGGGTGGGGTGGGGGGGAAGAGAGAATTTGTTCTCTCTTCCTCTTATAGGGACACTAACCCCATCATGGAATCCCCACCCTCATGATCTCATTAGGTAATTAGGTAAACCTAATTACCTCTCAAAGGCCCCACCTCCAAATACCATCACATTGGGAGTTAAGACTTCAACATATGAATTTTAGAGGGAAACAAACCTTCAGTCTATAACAGTCTACACTGATCCCCCCAGTTATGTTCTTCTCACATATGAAGTATATTCATTCTATCCCAATAGGTCCAAAAGTCTTAACTCATTCCAGTAGCAATTCTAAAGTCTGAAAGTCCAAAGTCTCATCTAAATATCATCTAAATTAGATATGGATGAGCCTCGAGTTATAATCCATCCTGAAGCAAAATTTCTTTCCAGTTGTGAACCCATGAAACCAGACAAGGAATGTGCTTCCAAAATACAATGACGGGACAGGCATAGGAGAGACGTTTTCCTTCCAAGAGGGAGAAATAGGAAGAAGGAAGCGGTGATGGTTCCCAAGCAAGCCCCAAATGTAGCAAGGCAAATACCATTAGATCTTCAGGCTCAAGCATAATCCTCTTTGGTTTGATGCTCTGCCTTCCGGCCCACTGGGCCAGTAGTTCTACCTCCACAGCTCTGGGGGGTTGGGGTCTTGCCCCCAAGTATCTGGGTGGCTCCATCCCCAAGGCTTCTGCCCCCCAGAATCTGTGCAACTGCTGTCTGAAACCAAGGCAATGTGCCTCCACAACCTGCCTGAAACTGAAGAGGCAGCCCTGATGGTCTCTGAATCTCCTTTGGAGTCATCCTTCCCTTGTCTTGAAGAATAGTGCACGTTCCCAGCTGAATAACTCTATGGTCCCATTCCATGATATCTAAGAAGTCCAACAGCTTTCCCTCATTTTGTCCCATCTCTGTCCCCTTCAGTTCAAACTGGCAGTGTTTCTGCTCATATAATCCCATAATCTCTTTATCAAGTGATAGTCCTGCTACACTCTAGGTGTTCTCTTCCAAACACGTGTTCTTGTTTTTTGCAATGTGGACAGACTAAGAATTTTTGAAATCTTTAAGTTTTGGTTTTTTCTTCAATTTCTCCCTTAAAAATCCCTGCTTCCATTTATTTCTCCCTTTTTGCATTTTACTATAAACATCCAGGAAGAACCAAGTTGCTCCCTCAACACTTTGTTTAGAAATCTCTTCAGCTAACACCGTTGCAATATATGCAGTGTCGGACACCCTAACAACTTTTATTAACTTTTTTACCTACTTTAAAATAAATTTCAGCAGCTGTTAGAGTTTTCAAAATGCTTTTTTGACCTAGGACAAGAATACCCTTCCTCATTCCAGTGTCCCACTTTATCTTCCTGTCTTTTGTAAATGTAATTTAAGGCCCCTCTGTGCAATACCCTCTTTATCTCTGGCTCATGAAAGAAGTGTGATATAATTCTAATGTGTTTTACATGCCATATATTTAATGTTAATCTTCTGTGATTCCTGACCTCAGTGTTTCCTCCCAATTATTTATTTTGCTTAAACTTTACAGAGCCTGCTCTGTTTATTTATTTATTTTTTCAAGGAAATGGTGCCCTACGTATCATCAATCCTTAAAATTTTGCTGGAATGTCAGGGCTTTGCCTACTATGTTATAAGCACTTGATGGATTAAATAGATAATTACTTATCTGTGCTTTGGACTCTTAAAATAGTCAAAACTCAGATTTTATTCATAGAATGTTCCAAGTGTTTTAAAAAATATGTATACGTTGCATGATTATATTGGCAAATAATGACCACCAAGAAAATGAGTAGTATACATACAGAACTTGGAATATAGACAAGGTGAGTCACATTTAACTGCCCTTGTTTTCTCTAGGTAGCAGTGTATGTTGAATAGAAAGTACAGTAGTTCCCCTCATCTGAGTTTTTGCCTTCCTTGGTTTCAGTTACCTGCAGTCAACCGTAGTTTGTTAATATTATATGGAAAAATCCAGGACTAAATGATTTATAGTCTTCAATTGAAAAAAAAAAAGAAAAAAGAAATCTCTTTAGCTAAATATCCAGTTTTATTGCTCACAAGTTCTATTTTCCAGAAAACAGTAGAATCTAAACACAACTCAACCATGTTCTTTGCCATTTTATAACAAGGATGACCTTTCTTCGGTTTCCAAAGACATATTCCTCATTTCCATCTGAGAATTCACCAGAATGGCCTTTAATGTCCATATTTCTACCAACATTCTGTTCATGCTTATTTCTGTATTCTCTGAGATGATGGAAGCTTTTTCTCCAGATCTCCTCTTTTCTTTCTGAACAGCAGACACCCTACAAGGCTGGAGACTTGAGCTGTAATTCAGAGTATCTTAGAATGATATTCCACATTTGATTTTCACAGCTGTAGGAAATAAGGGTCTTCTTTAGGTGTACATGGTAGATTTCAGTTCACTTATATGGTGCTTGCACTTGGAATTTGAATCCCTGAGCTCATCCTTTTGTTTTACCACTTTGTCCAGTAACATTAGGAGCAAAAAGCCAACATCACTACATTTGTTAGATTTCCAAAATGCTGGAAAGTAACATATGTACTGTCACCTAGATCCTTACTTCTTCTAAGTGGTTGATGAGAAGTACCCAATGACTTATATATGACTACCAGTGCTCTCTTTAGTACTGGAAATATAGTTGACAGTATCTTTAAAACTAATCAGTTTATAGAGCTATTTCTGGACCATCCAGAACCAATTTAGAAAATTCATCCTTAAAATTCTGTTCCATAGAACCACTCTTGGTACCAAAATCTGTATTAGTCTGGGTTCTCCAGAGAAACATCATATATGTATTCTGAGAGAAGGAGAGAGAGAGAGAAGAGAGAGAATATGACAGGCTATAAGACATTGGTTCACACGATTACGGAAGCTGAGAATTCTAAGATCTGCAGTTGGCAGGCTGGACACCCAGGAGAGCCAATGATATAGTTCTAGTCTGAGTCCAAAGGCCTGAGAAGCAGGAGAGCTGATGGTGTAAGTTCCAGTCTGAGTCTGAGTCCAAAAGCAGGAGAAGACTGATGTCCCAGCTTGAAGATAGAGAGAGAGAGAGAGAGAGAGAGAGAGGATTCTGACTTAGCTTTTTATTGTATTTAGGCTTTCAATGGCTTGGAAGAGTCACACTCACACCGGGGAGGGCAATCTGCTTTACACAGTCTATGGATTCAAACGTTAATCTCATCCAGAAACAACCTCACAGACACAATGCAGAATAATGTTTACCCAAATATCTGGTCATCCCGTGGTGGCCCAATCAGTTGACACATAAAATTAACCTTCACATTTGCCAATTAGGGAGCACCACCTGTATTCAATAGTTGGGCTAAACCAAGAGCTCAATCTACTAAAGAAGGGGAGAAGGTGTGCTCCTCCAACAGCTGCTGGGATGCCAGCCCAAGTTATAACTGGGAGTAGCTGTGCCTGGTCCCATGAGAAAAACCAGCTCAGATCAAATAGGAAGGAAGAAAAGCTTCATTAGTGACTCTTTTTGATTTCAGAAAAGCAACTTGATTCTTGAATGGGAGGTGATGTTGTTTGTAGTTATTTATTAAGAGTTAGGGGAGTCTGAGGAGAGACCCCATTCTCAAACTCTGCTCTGAAATGTGAACCATACATCCCTGGCAAACAGGTCTGGCCCCAGACCTTTTAGAAGGTTGATCTTTGCCAAGAGTGGAGGAAGACTCACTTTGGTCATTCAAAACCATTAAGTTCATTGAGTTGATAACCAGGCAACACACACACACACACACACACACACACACACACACACACACACCCTTTTCCCTTAATCAGTCCACACTTGTACAGATTCTGAACCAAAGAAAATACCTGTACAGTTTTCTATTGTTCAGTCATCAAAGCAGGATTCTCATCGTCTTTTCATCTCTCTTTCTTTGGGATCATTGTTTTATTTAATTGCTTTCTCATCAGATAGACTTGACATCCATTATAAAGTCCCATTTCAAAGTGCTTTGACCCTTCATTTTGGGGGTGGTGGTGGTGGTTATTAAATTTTTATTGACTCATAACATGCCCGAAAGAGTACACAAGTCACTTTTTAACTTAATTGACTTTTTTTTAAAGCGAATACATTTGTGTAACCACCACCTAATTCAAGAAATAGAACATTACTTTAGTCCCCTCCTAGTCCTTTAAAAAAAAAAAACAACCCAAACTTCTAAACCTTAATTATTGATTAGTAGAAACACAAATAGAGTGAGGACAATAGCAGTGAGAAGGGGTGAGACTCTGGCATGGAGACTGTGCACACTGGGCCAGCTTGATCGACCCTGACAACACAGGCATAATCTTGGCCACAGCTCAGCAGTGGAAAGATTCTTTGACAGGGTGCTGGAGGTGGCTCCTGTCATAGGACAATATTAAAGGAACTGGCAAAGTCTAGTGAGCAGGAGATGACGTGCTGGAACTCAGAGAGGTGGATGGTCCCATCTCTACCAATGTCAACTCTTCCAGGATATTGTCAATGAGCTGCTTCATTTCTGCCATGAGGCAGTTCATAAGCCAGCTCAGGTCTTTTTTTCTTGCCCCTCTCCTAATTCTTAAAACCCCAAATGTAAACCTATCAGTTAGTTCTGCCTAAATTTGTACTTTACCTAAATAATACAAAATTAGATAAATAAATAAAACATAAAATAATACAATATTTAATTTTTTGTGTCCTGCACTTTTCAATGTATGGTCTCCACAATGTCAGGTTTATCTGTGTTGTTGAATGCAGCAGTAGTTTTTACATTTTCACAGCTTTATAAAATTCCATTGCATAAATATGCTAAAGTTACTTATTATTGTATTACTGTTGGACACTTAGGTTATTTCTGCTTTGGGGAATTGATGAATAATGCTACTGTGAATATTATAATATACCTGTTTTGGTGGGTATGTGTGTGTTTCTGCTAGGTCTACATCCAGCAGTGGAATTCCTAGGTCATAGTGCATGGATTTGTTCAGTTTAGGAGGCAACGCAGATTTCTGTAGTGGTTGTACCAGTTCACACTCCCACCAGCTGTGTGTGAGAGTTTCAGTTGCTCTACATCCTGTCATTGGTATTGTTGCTCTTTTTAATGTTAACCAATTTGCTGAATATGTAGTGGTATGTTGTTGGGTTTTTAATCTATATTTCTCTGATGGTTATGAGGCTGATCACATTTTTCATATATGTACTGACCATTTGTATAGTCTCTTGTGAAGTGGATTGAGTTGTCTGTTCCATTGGTTTAGAAGATGTTAAATGGATCCAAACTTTGATCATGTTCAATGTGGCTATTTTGTAATTGAGCGTATCATTTTCTAGATGGCAGAGATCTGATCTCCAGCTGACACATTAGTCAAATATGTCTGGTAATCATTCTGTTCTTAAATGAATGGATTATTATTTACACTATGGTGATGCCATCATAAGGTTCTCTTTTTTTTTAACTTTTTAAAATTTATTTTTATTGGAATATAGTTTATTTACAATGTAGTGTTAGTTTCAGGTGCATGGCAAGATGAATCAGTTATACATATCCACTCTTTTTTAGATTCTTTCCCCATATAGACCATTACAGAGTATTGAGAAGAGTTCGCTGTGTTGTACTGTAGGTCCTTATTAGTTATCCCTCATAAGGTTCTGTCACTTTATTAAAATAGGGATTCCTGGTGGCTGCCAAAGGCTCATTTTTGACCCAGGTTGGTTGCTGGAATTTTGTAGGAACACATACAGTGGCCCAATAATTTGTCTTGGTAACACTGGTCATTATCAACTGAATGTGTCTCTCCTTCCAAGTTCATACGTTGAAATCCTAACCCTCAGTACCTCAGAATGGGACTGTATTTGGGGATGAGGCCTTTAAAGAGGTAATTAAGGTAAACTGAGGTCATTAGGGTGAGCCCTAAACCAAAATGACGGGTGTCCTTATAAGAAGAGGAGATTAGGACACAGACAGGTACAGAGGGAAGACCCTGTGAAGACACAGGGAGAAGACGACCATCTACAAGCCAAGGAGAGAGGCCTCAGAAGAAGCCAAGCTTCACAACACCTTGATCTTGGACTTCTAGCTGCCAGGACTGTGAGAAAATAAATTCCTGTTGTTTAAGCCACCCAGTCTGTGGTACTTTGTAATGGCAGCTCTAGCAAACTAATACACTGACCAAATACTAGCAATCCATCCTGGAGAATCAAAACCATTGAACCTTGGAGTTGGAAGTTCTGGTTCAACATCTTTGGCAAATAAGACATTCAGGCTCCATTCTTTTGGGGATAGAGCAATTTTGATCCTCCAAAGAAGTCTTAGGAATATTCCATTTGACCCTCGAACTACTCAGAGAATGTCCTTTCTGTGGGTAAGCAGTTCTCCCATACTTAATATGATCTGCAATTCCCTTCCCCACCCTTCTTCTTGGATACTTTCCACTACTTTCCAAAGCCAGAGCACAAAATCACTTCTCAAGTTGGTCCACTTAAAGCTGCTCCCAGCTGGAAAGCACTAACAGTATTCCTACCAACTGTGCTCAGCCACTCTCTAGCCATATGTGAACATTTTAAGTACAGCGCATTGTGGCAAGTTATATTATGGTTCATTCAATTCAACCACAGTGTTTGTGTGCCAGGCGCTGCATAGTGGGTGAGGGGTGCTGAGATGAATGGAACACTACGCCCACAATTAAGGAGCTAAATTGCTCAAATACTGTGAGGTAATCTGGTGACAGTAAGTGGGAAATGATACAATAGGGGTCCTGGAATTACTTAGCAAGAGACTGAGGAATCACTTGGTGGTGGATATTGAAAGATGGCCTTCCTCTGCCAAAAATAAACCTGTATACACTTGCCTGTGTGGCCCTGGGGGCCCCAAGGTGTCTGTCTTCTGAAAATGCACCACGACCAGAGAGAAACCTGGAGAAAAATAAATGCATAAATCTCCCTATAGAATCAGGATCCCTATAGTTCTTTCTGGATCACTCTGTGTTTTGTAATTTCAATTCTCTACAATGTCTTGGGCACTTAGCACGGCACCAAAGAGCACGTTTTTTGCTCCCATTGCACACATGCTACAATTTAGAAAAAATGAGAAACATCTCAAAGACCTGGGAAGAGGCAGGGTCTGCTCTGGAATTACAAAGAAGCGGAGGGCAGGGCCCTGAGAGGGGGTGCATTGGGCACAGCCTAGGAAGGGAAGGAGCAGGGAGGCAGCCTGTAAATTTTTTTTTTTTTAGAAAAGGAATCAGGAGCTATTTCTTGGTTTGTGAGCTTTGCTAACATTTGAATTTTCCCTCAGAGGGCTGATCGTGTGGGTGGATGGTATCGTTCGATTGTAAAATGGGGCAGCATTTGGTGAGTGGTTCATTTAAGAGCAAATCACTGGTCTGACAGAACAACCCATGTGTCCTGTCCCAGAAGCATGGGGGAAGGGGAGCTAGCACTGCATTTCCTCTAAATTGACTCTGTGAAGCAGGTATTAGTAACTCTAGTTTGCAGAAGATAGATTTAGAGAGGTTAAAGCAACTTAACCAAGGTTAACTTGAGGGCAGAGTTGGGAATTTGAATTTAGCTTAGGCTGTGAATATTCCACCAAAGAATAGTTTTTATTTTATTTATCTATTATTATTTTTTAATGCTAAAGAGAAGAAATTCAGTGGTATCCAGCTGAGGGGAGAAGAAAGTGCACAGGTAGCTGCACTGCAGGGTCTGTGACTGGTCCAGATTTCCTTGGGTCAGCCTCCCCCAGAGCCCCTCCTTTCTGAGGTGGCAATGAGGTCAGCAGGGCTCCCCTTCATATACTCACTCCTGGAGCAGAAGACTTTATGCTTGATGCCCTTCAGGAGGTCTGAGGATCACAAGGGTGACTGATAGGCTATCTGGTCATTCTCAGAGGCCTTCCTCAGGCTAGGGAAGGCCATGCAGAAAGACCTTAAATTGACCTAGAATGACCATTATGTGAGGACTAGGCACACAGGGGTGTGAAAATGATTGTTTCTGAGACATTTTCAAAGCAGTGGGCTCCTCTCTTAAAATATCAGTTGATGTGTGTCCCTGAGAGTCCCTGTTACCACCTACCCCTTCCCCACTGCTGTCTCTTCTGAGAAATAGCCTAGGCACCTCTACTCCTCATCAGAAGGAAAAGCTGAGGCAGCAGCATGAGGGAAACTAGGAGGTTCTTTCCCCTTGGCTTTTAACTTTCAAAAGAGTAGGCTCCTAGAATGACATAAAATGTTAAATTGCAATCACCCTTGTGCATCTTAGACAATAAAATGGATTTGGAACAATGCAAATAAAACAAGACAAAGTTTTTGTCCCCTTCTTTCTACTAGAAAAAGCTTCCTGGACCAAGGGAGTGTGGGGAAAGACAGAGAAGAAATGTAAAGGGAGAAAGTTTGTAAGGTTCCCTAGTGGACCCCAAGTAGAGGAATGCCATTGGCACTCAAAGATCACCAGCCTCCTCTGGAGCCAAGGCCATCAATTACCAGCATCCAGGGTCCATATGGGAACTAAGAAGCACCTGACGGCACCAGTTCAGTGCAACAACGTCATCACACTTCCCAGTGGCTTCATTTTTATATCAGTCCGACAGGAGTGTCACATGTTTGGGCTCTGAGTCTTTTCTCAGTCTTCATTTGACTTAATCCACATGTAAAATCTAGGCTTCCATTTTACTCAGATAGAGAATGGGTCCTAGTCCCCGTAAGGGAGCAAAATGTGCCACCCCAAAATGTGTCTCTTTGGCATGAGGAATAATGTAGGCTGAGGACTTTTAAGAGACAGAAGACTCAAGAAGTCTTTCTTTTTACCCCCTCTCTAGCTGCCTAAAGGAATTTAGATAAAGTGCTGTTTTGTTACTGAACCAAACTTGAGTTGTTCACCCAACCCACAACAAAGTCAATCTACTGACACTGGGTTGTGGTGAAGGAAAGTACAGCATTTATTGTAGACACCAAGCAAAGAGAATATGTAACTCATGCTCAGAAGACCTGAACTCCCTGATAGCTTTCAGGGATTTTTTTTTTTTAAGATGGAGACTATTTTTTAATATATTTATTGATTTATATATTTGGTTGCACTGGCTCTTAGTTGCAGTACGTGGGCTTCTTAGTTGCGGCAGGTGGGCTCCTTAGTTGTGCCTCCAGGGCTCCTTAGTTGTGGCATGCAAACTCTTAGTTGCAGCATGCATGTGGGATCTAATTCCCTGACCAGGGATCAGATCCAGGCTCCCTGCATTGGGAACAAGGAGCCTTATTCACTGCACCACCAGGGAAGTCTCAGGGAAGGGTTTTTAAAGGCGACATTGGGGTTGGGGATGCAGCTCATGGACTTTCTTCTGATTGGTCGGTGTTGAGGTAACAGGGTGGTGTTTTGGGAATCTTAATCATCAACCTTCTAGTTCTAAACAGTCTGGGGTCTACGTGCCTGTGGTCAGCAAGTAGTCACCATCCTCCACCTGGGGGTGGGGAGGTGGGGGATGTCTTAGCTCCTGCAGAACAACTCAAAGATATGTATCAGATTGTTATGTATATCCCTTTGAAACCAAACAGGACCCTGTGGGGCTCCTGGGTATGGAAGCCTTTCTGTTCCCTGTTTCATGACATGTTTCATGTTCCAGCCTTCATGACCTTCCCTGGGTTCCAAAGGGCAGATCTGGACAGTTGCTAGTTGGGGAAGAGAGGGGATGCAGAGACAAGAAATGACCTGAGGCAAGATTAGAGGAACCAGAGAAGCTCATCAAGATTCAGAGACCACCTGAGATGAGATTAAAGGAGTGCAGGCCCTGCACACACTCTAATCCTCATCAGCAACTCCATCCTTGAACCATTGTTATAAAACTCCTTATCAAATCCTTCTGGGTTGATACAGTTTTTGAGGGCAGAAGCCTGCTGTGTCCCCCTTTGCTTGGTAAAGCAATAAAGCTATTCTTTTCTACTTCACCCAAAACTCTGTCTCCGAGATTCAATTTGGCACTGGTGCACAGAGGCCAAGCTTTCGGCATCACCTTGAAGAGAAACTAGGACTCTGTTTTATCTCTGAACTACTGTTTAAGCTATCACTACTTTTCTTGTTTGACTGTTTTTCCTTTGTTTCTACATTCCCTCACTTCTCTAATAGTCAACTGCTTGAGTCTGCTCTTTGGAACTCAGGGAAGACCTAGGAAACTAAAGCCTTTATCTAGAAACAAGAAATGGGAACACAGAGGGGCTGTTATACCTGGGAGGGCTCTGCAGGGTCCTGCTTGCTTTCATGCTCCCACAACAGAGGTACCACCAGAGATATCTGCAAAGAATGTGGGCTTGGTGTGGTGGGCGGGAAACTCTGCAGGGACTAGAGATCTGAGTCCACTCTGTGTCCCGTTGTCTGTGCATGGCTCAGCAAATATTTGTTTACCAAACACTTGCTTTTCCTTCTCCATGTGAATTGCCTTCCCCCCACTTCGAAGTCCCAAACCACTACCCCCAACATCCCCTTTTGTCTTTAGCTGAAGATGGTATTTAAGCTGAGAGCTCCAGTCATTTTGGTGAGTTACTCAGTTTCCGTGGGTACCTCTCACATATACATTAAACTTTTGTTTAATTTTCTCCTGTTAATCTGTGTCCTTTCAATGCAATTCTTAGGCCAGCCAGAAGAACCTATAAGTGTAGAAGTGAAATGGAGCAAGACCCTGTGGGGTCCTCCCAGGTACGAATCCTTTCTATGTCCATTTCGTGGACCCAAACCAAACTTGGGTCCACTAGCCCATGTGCAGTAATGCCAGTCTACCAACACAGGGCTGTAGTGATGGAAAGCAAAGGCACCGATACAAGGAAAACAAGTGGCTCATGTTCTAAAACCCCAAACTCCCCGAAGGGTTCAGCGAAGCTTTTTTAAAGGTGTGCGGGGGCGTGTCTCAGGGTATGTGATCAGCTCATGCACAATTCTCTGACTGGCTTATGGTGAGGTAACAGGGTGGTGTCACAGGGGTTAACATCATCAGTCCTTAGGCTCCAGGAGGCCTGGGGCTATGTGCTCATGGTCATCAAGTAGTTAAGGGAGGATATAGGAAAAGAGTCTGCCTCAGGAAGGTCTCAAAGGGTCCTGCTTTGTTACACTGTTTGCAGGAAATAGCAGATTCAAACAGTTGCTAATCCAGGGAGGGAATGCAGAAACAAAGGTGGAGCAATTAAGAAACTAGTGCAGGGACTTCCCCTGGTGGCACAGTGGATAAGACTCCATGCTCCCAATGCAGGGGGCCTGGGTTCGATCCCGATCCCTGGTCAGGTAACTAGATCTCACATGCATGCTGCAACTAAGCGTTCACATGCCTCAACTAAGGAGCCCACATGTCACAACTCAGGAGCCCATGTGCTGCAACTAAGGAGCCCACCTGCCGCAGCTAAGACCCCACACAACCAAATAGGTAAATAAAATAAATATTAAAAAAAAAAAAAAAGAAACTAGTGCAGTGATAAATCAGGGTCCTGGTTCCTCCTCAAGGAATATACATAACAATACCTTTGAGTTCTTCTGTAGGAACTAAGGCCCCCACTCAAGTGGAGGATGGTAACTTCAGGCTGAGCACAAGATTCCTAGAACACTACCCAGGTACCTCACCACCAATCAATCAGAAGAAAGTATGCACACAGTGGAAGATAAAGAAGAATTTGACCCCTTCCGCAAATGATTCTCCTTTTAAAAACTTTCATGGTCGAGAAGAATCTTCGGAGTTGGTGTTTGGACATGGGTCCACTTTCTCCCCAGGTTGCCAGCCTCTTGAATAAAGCAACCTATCCTTTCCAACCAACACTTGCCTTTCAAGTATTGGCTTTTGAGTGGTGAGCAGCCGAACCTGAGTTCAGTAACAGAGGAAAATTTCTTTCTCCCGACATCACTTACAGAGGGTCGTAGTTAGAAGATGTAGGAGCCCCTCGCTTGGGTTTGGATGGACTGAGAGGAACCAACCTCAGGGTTCAAGTTAGGCCTTGCTCCCATGCCCCATGCCATCTGCTTCAGCATGAAGGTGCTTCCATAGGTGCTTTCTGAGGAGCCATGTTTCTGCAGGTACAAGAGTAGACAGACAGCTGTCTTGCTGAGACATCAGCTTATTTGTTCCTATGGCCCTCACAGGGCCAGCAGAAGTCTGCTGCTAAAGCTGGCTTTTTGGCACAATCGCTTCAGTGTTTTAGGTACTTAAAATTCTATCTGTACAAGTTCAGACATGACCTGAGTGCTTGTCAGTTCAGGTTCAACTCAGCTCTCCCAGGGCTTGGGCTTGTGTTACCTGAAAACTGGGTTCACCTCTTGGTGGGTGTTGAGCCAAAAGACACAAACAAGCCAAAGATTGGGAGAAGGAAGGATTTATTATTTATTATTATTACTGGGGATCTTTCCCAAAGCAGTGTCTCCTCAAACAGCAAAGCTGGTGAAGTTTTAAGCTAAGTGTACATGCGTATTCATGAAGGGACTTGGGTGGTCACCCAGTCCAAGCTTAGCTGATTAAAGTTACAAGGGTCAGAAAAGGTCAACATCATCATCCCTTAGGTTCGAGCTGATCTTGTGGTTGAGTGCTTCAGGCTAATATTTACCACTGAAACAGAACTGGGAGTCTTTACAACTGATGCAATGATCTTTGCTGTTGGTATTTCTCTTGCCATGATAACAGTCTTCTACATTCTTTTGTTCCCTTAAGATCATTAATTACTGAGACCTGTTAAAGGGCAAGCATTATGGTGAGGCTTAGATCACAAAATGGCTTAGGCCAAAAATGGCTTCTCTTCTGTCAAGGAAGCCATGCCTTTTTCTCTGGGGACCCCCTACACTATCTGCTTGCATTTGGGAGGATGAAATGTTCTTCTCTCTCTCCCTCATGTACCCACTCTGCTGAGTGAGCAGCTCCATCTGCCTCAGACCATGTATTCTGGGATGTGTTGTTGACAAATTTGGGAAATTTCATTATCCCCACCCAGTACTTCCTGAGAATAAACCAGGAGATGCTGGAGGAACCCTCTGGTCTCTGGATGAAGACGGAAGACTTTTGGGAAAAGGTGAGCCAGCCTCGCCAGCACTGGATAAATTTGTTGGTGACACAACCCAGGAATGGAGTCAAAGCTGGTGACTTTCTAGAAACCCAGGGCAAAATATCAGCCTTCCTTGCTATGGGCTGATGTCCTAGAATTCAAAGCAACTAAATATTAAATGAAGGAATGTATGGGGGACCGGAGATGTGCCACCCACATCCTCATTCAAAGGAGGATCTTCTCCCTGTGCTGCCTGGAGTGTTGTCAGCAGACAGCCCTCAGCTCTCAGGCCCTTCTGAGTCTGCCTCAGCTGCAAGGAGATGCCATGCCCAAGAGTACACCTTTCCCAGGGTGGGCCATGTCCAGTGATGATCAAGGCAGGGTCATAAAGGCCATCTCAGCCCGCAAGGACTCTGACATCAACTACCGAGAGTTGGGCCAAGCTTCTCAGGTTAAGGGCACCATCTGCCACAGGATGCTCTCACTTCAGAAACAAACCACAAATTGCAGGTCCCCATGTTACCAAACTGAACTTGGGCCCACTCACTCAACCCACAGCAAAGCTAATCTACTGACACCTGGTTGTGGTGAAGGAAAGCACAGCATTTATTTCAGGTGCCAAGCAAGGAGAACAGGCAGCGAATACTCAAAAGACCCAAACTCCCTGATGACTTTCAGGTGAGGGATTTTTAAAGGCAACATTTGGGATGAGTGTAGCTCATGGACTTTCTTTTGATTGGATGGTGATGAGGTAACAGAGTGGTGTTTTGGAAATCTTAATCTTGGGGAAACCTTAAACTTGGGGAAGACCTAGGAGACAAAAGCCTTTTTCTACAAACAAGAAACAGAGGACATGGTGGGGGGTGCTTTTGTATCAGGGAGGGCCCTGAAGGGTCCTGCTCAGTTTCAATCCCCTGTTTTCTTTGACACTCCTCCATCCTGAAGGGAACAGGGACAGGACAAGAAAGGGAATACTGTTTTGAATGGAGAGGTTAATCATAAACACAGCAGGGGAACTTCATTTTAGTGGGACTCAGCTTCACCCAGGCCACTCTCACTTCTGGCTGGCTACAAATTTGGAGGTTCCCACTAACACTGCAGGTCTGATACTTTTCTTAGAACAACTCACAGAACTCAGGAAAGCTCTACACTTATGATTAAAGTTTTATTATAGCACAAAGGATACAAATCAGGACCAGCCACAGAGAGAGACACATAATGTAAGGTCTGGGAGGGTCCTATAGGTAAAGCTTCTTGTCTTTAGGACATGTTACCTTGCAACACCTCAACGTGACAGTACACCAAGCCAGCCAGGGAAGCTCCCCCCAGCTTTGATGTCCATGATTTTTATCAGGGCTTCCTTATGAAGGCATCATTGATTAACTCATTGACCATGTGACTTAATCTCTAGTTCCCTTCTGCTCCTCCAAGGTCAGGCTGATTCAAGTGGCTCACACCCCCAAACCTCTAATCACATGATTGGTCTTTCTGGTGTGAGCAACCTCCATCCTTAGCCACCTCATTGGCATAAGCCATCAGGTGTGGTCCAGGGGCTCACCATGAATGACAAAGGCATTCTAATCATTGAAGGAATTCCAAGGGCTTAGAGGTTCACTCCCAGGAGCAGGGTACAAAGGCCAGCCAAGTTCTTTATTGTACATAGCCCAATGCCGGACAAGTCTAATGGACCATTTCCCCTCTAGAATCCCTATGGATGTGATGAGGCCACTGGGACAGTTCTACTTCTTTCCAATCCTTTCACATGGCTCCAAGGGCATTCTCTGACAAGCATCCTAGGCATTAACTCTGTCTCAGAGTCAGCTTCTGGGAGAACCTAAACTGTAGCAGTTAGTTCTGGGAGTGGCCCAAGAGAGTAGGTGATAAGATGAAGTATTGGAATTTGATCACACACCGCCCAGCTGGTCCTGAGCCCCTCATCACTGATTGTGGGTGAAGCCAGGATAGGCTCTAGCACAAGGGGACTGTCCAGTTGTTACACCTTTCACCCACCCATGGTGATTCAGTGCTCTAGTGGAAGAGAATATACTGGGGCGATGTATCAGGAGTTTGAAAGTATGGGGGATATAATGACTATAAGGACTATGGGATGGATGGCTGTTGCTAAATTCTATTGAAAATGATAAATTCTAGAAAACAATGAGAAAAGGCCAAGTGTGAACGTCAGAGGGCATCCTTGGTACCTTATAAAGAAGTCTCATCTCCTGAAGTGGGAAGGCAATAAAAGCTGAGGCTCTGGGCCAGAATTTAATCATCAGAGTCCTGAGCCTGCAAGACGTTAAACTCCAGCTGGGACAGTGCTGGCCTGCCAAGGTCAGGGCCCTGGCTGGGAAAAAATTGGATCCCAACACATGGATGGCACAACCGGGTTTATACTCCTTCAAATATTGAATTTGAAGATTCCAACGTAACCTCTGAGCCTGAAAAAGTGTTATCCCTCCCTTAAGAGTCAACACTGCTATTCTAGGGCTTATGGGATGTTTGATACATCAGCACAGGATCAAATGTAACACTGTGTCAGGGGTCCAGGGGACCCACTTTACATCAAAGGAGATGCAGGAGCAGGCCCATGACCATGGGGTCCACTGGTGATGTCACAGGCCCCCCTCCACCCATCCAAGTTGCTGGTGTGGTTGAAGATTGGAAGAATGTGCATAGCTTCAGTGCCAGCCTTTTTAAAATTAATTAATTAATTTATTTATTTTGGCTGTGCCAGGTCTTAGTTGTGGCATGTGGGATCTTCGTTGCGGCACGCGGGATCTTTTGTTGCAGCCTGCAGACTTCTTAGTTAAGGCATGCGGCCTTCTTAGTTGCGGCGTGCATGTGCGATCTAGTTCCCCCAGGGATCGAAACCAGGGATTGAACCCAGGTCGCCTGCACTGGGAGAATGGAGTCTTACCCACTGGACCACCAGGGAAGTCCCCAGTGCCAGCTTTGAGGCAATACTTTATGAGGATGGGATTTCTTCTTCTGGTGAATCAAGGACCTTGTCCAATTCAGTGAGCTTGGTATCCAGGTGACCTACTTGATACTCCCTTGCCCAAGTGTGATAGCAAATGGACAAGGACAGCAACCCAGGCTTGAGGGGAGCTGAGGACCTGTCTCAGATGGGTCACGCTTCCAGGTGACCCACCAAGATGGGTAGATGTATTTTCTGAGGATGAGGACAATCTAGGATGGAGAGTGGAGGAGGGGAGTGATGAGTATCAGGGGCAACACCGAGCCCATCTGAAACATCTGCCACAGTCTCTTATGTTTGTGTATATCTTCACCAGCTGAAACCAGCTCAGGCATGGAATCTCACACATCTGAACATGCTCAGAGAAAAATTCTAGTGGAGTCCATTGCTCCTGTGTTGCCTAAAACAACTTGAGAAACCAAAAAGGAGCCTCCCTCCCCTGGCAGCTGTTCACAGGTCCACACCCTGGATCTCTTGCTTCTAGGAGCACTGAGACAAGGTCCCTATGATGCTTTATAGTCACCGCAGGGGCCGGACAAGGTCATCCCCAGTGGCTCTGAGATCTTTAGTGGCTGAAGATGATGGTGACAGTGAAGTCTTCCTGGGAACCACTGGACAAATAATGGGTTCTGGAGGAGATAAGGGGAAGGAGCGACCCTGCTTCAGTAGGGTCATCCAGGGTTTGGGAAGGGAGTGGAACTTATTCTGGGTTTTGTTTTGGGGAGAGGAAGGCATGGGAAAGGCACTGTGGGCAGGAGGCCACGCCCAGGCAGAGACAAGTGGTGAGAAGGGCACTGATGAGTCAGCAGAGGAGAAAGAGCAGGTAGGTGGACCCAAGTGGGGGTGAGGAGGAGAAGAAGGGGGACAGCTGAGGGCCAGGGAATGGGGGTGGGCCTGGAGGTCCCGAGCTGTGTGGCCCAAAGGTCCGGGCCTGCAGGGGGCCAGCCGTGCCCTCCGCACATACCTTCCTCGCCTCTGGTGCTGCCTCTACCTGCTGGCCTGGCTTCTCTCCAAACGATCTCATGCCTGTGCCTGCTCTTTGCTCTACTTTCTCTGAGTCCTGTGGGCAGCCCTCTGTGCTGAGGCCTCCTCTTCTGCCCTCTGTTGTGTGCTTAGTCCTGGGGGAGCTCAGAAATGCCCTGGAAGAGTCCCATCCCACCCCCCACCCCCCCACCTGCAGACATTGCCTTCATCTTCATGCCCAGTCTGCCAACTGTTACAGACATAGCTCAGCTGAACCTCCAGCATCTGGAAGTCACACTTGCCTTTCTCTCTAAAATGAACACTTCAGACTGTCACTATATTTTTCTTAGCCTCTCAAGCTAGAAGCCTTTGACTTTTTTCCCCCCAGTGCCTCATCCAAACTGTCACAAAAATCCTGTGGCTTCCTCATGAGGTATTTTTCTCAAAATCTTTCATTCCCTTTGGTACCAGACACACGACGCCCCAGGTCACCCGTACCTTATGAAATCTGTCAGAAACTCAGGATAGGGATCCCAGGAATCTGTATTTCTAATACCTTTCCAGGTAGTTTGCCTTGCACCAAGCAAGACTGAAATCTCTGTTCTAGAAGGAATATAATCAGGGTGGATTAGGTTATGGTCCTGTAACAAATTAATGCTGAGATCCCAGTGGCCTAACATAATGTTACTCACACAAATTCTCATATGGGTAGGGCAGTCTCCTCCTTTTGTAGCTACGCCATCTGGAACATGTGGTCCCTAAGATGTTGAGACTGGGGAGGAATTAGCTGAAGGGATGTTTCTAAGGGACAGGCCTGGAGTTGGCTAGAACTGAGCTGCAAGGGAGGCTGGGAAGGGCCTGGGAAGTTCCCAGGAGGGGGAAGAATCTTCGCTGCAGCGGTCTCCGGGGCTCATCTGGGTTTCTTCCTCTCCATGACTGCGGTTGTTCTCAGGTCCCTGTTATACCAGGAGGCAGAAGCGACTTTTCACAGGTGTCCTGCAATGCTCTCCACCACTCACACCAACTGTAAAGAGCTTGTGTTCTCAGCACTAAAAGAGCAGGACTCAGCACTCCTCTAGAGCAGTCCCGGGGCCCAGCTGCACCCACCTTAGCGCGGCCCCCGTCCTCTTTTCAGCTGTTTGGATTATTCCAGGATGCTCAGGATTTCCCCCTCAACTTCCCTGGAATTTCCAGTAGAGGGAAAAAGTAGAACTTTCCAGGAGTTGCCTGAATGAAGATCATCTGACACTGTCTTTAGCTTTGGAAGATGAACCGAGATGAAACAAAGAAGAGCTTAGGAATGTGGACCAAATGTTGAGGTACAAACAACCATTTCTGAGTGGTGGCTCCACCTCGTCTGTTAAAGTAGAACAGTTTCTAAACATTCAGAATATTTAGGAAGGCAGCACGACGTGGAGGTTAAGGACGGGTGGATTCTGTAACTAGCTTGCCTGGGTTTGAAATGCGGCCTGCTTCTTTCTAGTGGCTAGTCTTGGGCAAGTTACTCTACCTCGCTGAGCCTCGGTGTTCTCATCTGTAAAAAGGGACACATATGCATGGCCATCTCCTTAACTGTTACGAGTATCAAACTCAGTGATCACTGTACCTGGCTTACTGTGGATAAGTAAAAGGACACTATACCCCGTGTTGTTATAAAATCCTCGTCTACCCTTAAACTTGAACATCTTGACTTTTATTTTTGATAGATAATCTGTAAATGTCAATTTCAGCAACAAATTTAGGACACTTATCCTAAAAAATGTACTCTGCCTATTCCTATGGAAATCCTATGACAAAGGGATGTGGGTGGGAGAAGGAAGCTCTGACAACCACGAGAGGGACCGTTGATCTCCTTTACATATCAACAATCTCTGTTTGTCAAGTGGCAAACATTTTGTGACATGAAATGTTTGAAAAGTTGTACAAGAGCTTATGGGAGGGGACTCTGTTCCTCAGATTATTCCCATCTGCAGGGTCCTCTGCTTCTGCTGGATGTGGGGGGTGTGGCCTAGGCCTGCCACCTCTGCTTTTGAGAAATGGACGAGAAGTAAGGAAGGGGGTGGGCACTCTAGGGATCTGAGTAGTTGTTGCCTTGTCTTGTGCTTTTCCCCTTTCTTCTCTGAGACCCCAGGTGACGGGAACGGCAAGAGAAGGTGAAATTAAGAAAATTAAGGAACGTGTGTGCCGGATCTGAAATACATTGCTCGACAGCAGGGTCTCCTGTCCTCGTGTGGGCACATGGGGGTTTTCTTTCAGGCTTTGTTCTTTTTTTTTTTTTTTTAAAAACATTATATTTTATTTATTTTTGTTTTTTCTTTGGCTGCGTTGGATATTTGTTGCTGCTTGTGGGGGGCTACTCTTCGTTGCGGTGCGCGGGCTTCTCCTTGCGGTGGTTTGGCTAGTTGTGGAGCACGGGCTCTAGGTGTGCGGGCTTCAATAGTTGTGGAGCAAGAGCTCAGTAGTTGTGGCTCACGGGCTTAGTTGCTCCGCGGCATGTGGGATCTTCCCAGACCAGGGCTCGAACCCGTGTCCCCTGCATTGACAGGCGGATTCTTAACCACTGCGCCACCAGGGAAGTCCCAGGCTTTGTTCTTGATAACGGGGGTGGAGGAGGCGGAAGTGAGGGTGTCATACACGAACCATAAAGAAAACTGGAGTTTGTGTACAACAATGGGGAAGATCTTGGAGTAAGTTTTTGCCATAAAATAAAGAAAATACTGGCTGAATTATTTTCCTTCCCAGGGCTAGGATAGAGCGTGGTATGCAGAGGTTGCTTCTGATGGGCCTGTAAATTAATGTGAGCAAACTTTTCGGACCACTAGCTCAACATTTCTCTCTTGAAAACAATTTTTTGTTGTTGCTGTTAATCAAAGGTTTTCTAAGACTTTATTTGTTAATTAACTTTCCAGTTTCCTAAACCACATTTCTTAATATTTTAAAATTAAAGTTAGCCGAGGACATTTCTGCTTTCAGGAGTATCGGATTTACCAGCTTAGTTCAACTCTAATTCCAAATAGCTGCAAGTATATATTTTCTCCTTTCAATTATGCTTTCGCTCTCCATTCTGATTATTGCAGTTTATGCAAATCAAGCTGGAGAAGAGATTTAATTCAATCAACTGTGGGTCTGCTTACACTAATTTGAATATTAGCTGCCGTCTCTATGTAAATGACTAGAGAGAAGGAAACTTGTTGCTATGCACCAATTGTGATGCCATTCTTACTGGCTAACCTTGTGTCAGATCTCAAGGTCAAGCTCAAAATCAAATTGGTTATGGGAGGTTGTTTGTGGGTCCTGGAGGAAGACACCACCTCCCAGGTCTGTGCTCAGGGTGATTCTAAAAGATGGCTGATTTTTTTTTTTAACATCTTTATTTGAGTATAATTGCTTTACAATGGTGTGTTAGTTGCTGCTGTATAGCAAAGTGAATCAGCTATATGTATACATATATCCCCGTATCCCCTCCCTCTTGCATCTCTCTCCCACCCTTCCTATCCCACCCCTCTAGGGGGACACAAAGCACCAAGCTGAGCTCCCTGTGCTATGCAGCTGCTTCCCACCAGCTAGCTATTTTACATTTGGTAGTGTATATATAAGACGGCTGATTTTTTAGACACTGTCAGGAAGACCTCCATCTTGTCCATTATTTATGATCTATGAGAGAGAAGGAAGGAAAGAGAGAGAGAGAAGGATTGTTTCTCTTTACTGAGAGTTCACTCCAGTCACTCAAACGAAGCAGCATTCTTCACATACCAGGTCGAGGAAGGCAGCTAAGGTATCCATCCACCCCCCTCACCCCCCGCCCCGCGGAAAAATTGGAGACTAGGATATTTGGAGCCTTAGCGACCTAGGAGGAGAGTGTTTCTCCAAATCTCACAAAGGATCAAGAACAGAGAAATTAATAGCATAGATGAATCTTTAGCCAACAGGGGAGCAGAGGACAAACTAAGAAAGAAGGTTCCTCGGGAACCTTGCCCCTGGCTGCCCACAAGCAAAACACTGTGTCTTTGAAGTGCTAATGTTGCTTTTCATGGGGAGGAAGAAAAGAGAGGGGACAGCAGGGTTATAAACATGCTATTTGTTTGTCTTGAAGGTGCTAAACCAGTTTCCAGGTACAGGTGTTGTTTTGCTTTAGAGAGCTAGAGATGCGTTCTTCATAGGAAAGCTGACCAAATCCTAGAGCCGATTCTTCTTCCTCTTTTTTTTTTTTCCGCATACTAAACTGGGTCAGGGAGAGAGTTTCATATTTTTGTTGTTGTTGTTACACTGCCAGCTCAGAAGCAAGATGATTGGCTGAGACTTAGAGCCTAACAATTAATGTTAAATACAGGCAGCTGGCTGGGTTTTGATTAAAAGCCACAATCAAGAAATCTGGCAATCTGGAACTTCGTGATAGCTGAAGCCTGTTTTTTTTTTTTTCTGTTTTTGTTTTTAACCCCATATACACAATTGCTAATCTTTCGGGGTCTTTTCCTTTACTGTCACTACAGTTTTTCATGTTTAAAAAATTGGCAGAAATCGTCTGAAGACATGCAAGATTCCTTGATTCTGAAACAGCTGAGGGCTTGTGTTGCTGCCCATGTGATTTGGAGTTTCTGCTCTATTTGATGAAAACGAACACCGAAGACGGTAATCAATTTGTTAGCACAATGTTTAATTATTCTTTTTTTTTTCCTATTCAATTAATTGCTCATAAATGGGGAAACAAAAACTATCAAATCAACCCCTTTTATTGGTAGGGCTATTCCGGAGACTGTATTTTTTGCTTCTGGCGCCACCTTATGGACGACAGCTATATTTCAAATATGGCAGTCAAGAATGGATTCATTTAGAAAGCGTTAGTATACTGTCCGCGTAACTTCTTGGTTACATGGACAGTATACTACAAGTGTGATGATCACCAAGTATAATGATCACTTAGTTTCTATTAGGGAAAGATTTCAGAAAATACCCTATAACAGGAAAAACTAATTGTGGTGAGTATGGAAATGTGTGCATCACTATGAAATATATGAAGAAAATCCAAATTTTGTAGTTCATATAAATCATCTGCATTTCCTTACAAGTCCTCAAGTCCTTTATGGGGGGGTGCACAGGGAGTGTCCACATTTTCCAACTATCTCAAGATTTCAGATTTCTTCTCTCTGCTGAACTTGTGGTGGTGAAGAAGGAGAACTTGGGGCCCTGGGTCAGTGACCCCACACCTAGTTGCAGATGGGCTGAACCATTTTCTGGGCCTCTGCATGGAGTCTGCCTTGAGCAGCTGGTCCCTTCTGGCTTTCTGGGTATCATGTTGGGGATGGGTCATAAGTCAGTGTGCTCCACAGACCCCATGGCCCCTTAATTGTGACCTTGGCTGGCACAGGCCCTCTCATAACTTCTGGTCTCTCTACTGGGGAAGGGACAAAGTTCTGGATCTTCTGCAGACCATGTGCGGGCTCTGGGGTGTCAGTGACATGTTCTCAGGCCATCTGTGTAGACGTCTTACCCACCATTGTTAGTCTTGCTTGTTGGATGTGGTACTACACCAATGACCACTCCCTAAAGACATGCTTGGGATGTTGCCTGGTTTCCCACATCTACCCCAAGGTGGGAGTGAAGAATATATATGACTTGGAGCAAATCTGTAGAATCAATGTTGGCAAGCTTGACTTAGACACTCACAGAATTGTCAAAACTATCATATTTGCAGGGACTGAAAAGTACAAGTTTTGTAGTCAAAGCTGAAAATTAACTCTTTTTCGTGTGTGCATTTTAGATGTAATTATTTTGATTCCTCTTAGAGGCAAATGGATGTTTCTGGCAGAATGGGAGAGCATAAACTTGGAAATGCAAATTGAAAAACACATCAATGTCTTTCAATAAAATGTTGCTTCTTTTCATTGTTATTATTATTAGTTCTAAAAATGCAAACATCTCATAGTTTGAATAAAAACTTGGAAAGCAAATTGCAGCGTCTATATTACTTCCTCTTAATGTTTCTTTCCTGACTTGACAAAAGTCAGATTGGTTGATATTTGGTTTTGCATTGACATTTTCCTTAAGAAGAGGTAGAAGCAACAAGATCGGAGAAGCTGGTGCATTTTAATAGGTACCCAATTTCCGATCACAGAGAGATGAGTCCTGGTATAGACAGTTTTCTTGCCAATCCAGTCCCTACACCAAAGCAGTATTAGCCCTTTAAACAAAATCACCTTTATTATTTTTTCCTTTGAAAAACCTTCAAGGTTCCCCAGGGGATATAAATTGAAGTTCAAGCTCCCTCTTCAGATGTACCTCCCACTACTCTCTTGTAGATTGCTTGCATGCAGAGAAACTGTTTCCTGTCTATGTCAGCCCGACAAGCTTTGTCCCTTCCCATTACCCCACCATGAACATCTATTTTTTTAATGCTATTTATATTTAATTTATTCTTCCAGGCCAATTCAAATCTCTTCTCATCTGTGAAACTTTCCCAAATCAATCAGCCTCTCCCTTTCTTCATTTCTTAGGTCAGTGTTTCATAACCTGAAGTGAGCATCAGAATTACCTGGCTTGCATTTTCTACGCATGTCCTAGCCTCAGACTCAGAGATTTTAATTCACTTGTTCTGGGATTGGATCTACATGGTTCTGAGTATGTCCCTGTTTTTTGTTTTGTTTTTTTAATTAATTAATTAATTTATTTATTTTTGGCTGCGTTGGGTCTTCGTTTCTGTGCGAGGGCTTTCTCTAGTTGCGGTGAGTGGGGGCCCCTCTTCATCACGGTGCGCAGGCCTCTCACTATCGCGGCCTCTCTTGTTGTGGAGCACAGGCTCCAGACGCGCAGGCTCAGTAGTTGTGGCTCACGGGCCCAGTTGCTCCACGGCATGTGGGATCTTCCCAGACCAGGGCTCGAACCCGTGTCCCCTGCATTGGCAGGCGGATCCTCAACCACTGTGCCACCAGGGAATCCAGAGAATGCCCCTGTTTAAGAATCAGGCTGAAGAACAGAACTGGGTCACTTGCAGAAACGTGGATGGACCTAGAGACTGTCACACAGAGTGAATTAAGTCAGAAAGAGAAAAACAAATATTGTATATTAACTCATATATGTGGAATCTAGAAAAATGGTACAGATGAACCAGTTTGCAAGGCAGAAATAGAGACACAGATGTAGAGAACAAATGTATGGACACCAAGGGGGGAAAGCAGGGGTGGGGGGATGGTGGTGGGATGAACTGGGAGATTACAATAGACATATATACACTAATATGTATAAAATGGATAACTAATAAGAACCTGCTGTATAAAAAAATAAATAAATAAAATTAAATTAAAAAAAAAAGAATCAAGCTGAAGTTGAAGGTCTATCCTCTTCTAGTCCATTCCATTCAGCACTTAACCACTATTGCTTTGTCCTGTGTAACGTGGTGCCTGGGCAGGGTCTGAGATCAACTGTCAGACCGTCAGGGCTGAGGGTCCACACATTTCCCTGGAGTCCTTTACGTGTCCCAACATAGCAGACTTCTGCTTGTTCATGGAATGCTCTAGAAACTCAAGGTTGTTAAGAGTTACTATTGTTCCCACTTTCCTTGATTTACATTACAGTCAAGGACAGGGGCTTTTCCTACCATTGGTGTTCAGACATAGAGAGGCCCTGCTGGTCTATAGGATAAAACAACCAAATTCCTGAAAGAAAAAATCACCACAAGGGACAAAGAAGTACTAATTCATTAAACCCACATTTATTGAACACCTTTTATGTGCCAGACAGTGCATTGGAGGTACATGATAACAGAACAGACAAGCTATCTCCCTCATTTCAGTGGGGACGTGAGAGTGGACAGACAGAAAAGACGCAGCGGAGTGAGTACACAGTTCAGAGAGGGACCGGAGTTCTGAAGAAGGGAATGTGCACCAGGTGAAGCAGCAGGGGAAAGAAGAGTGGGTCTTGTTCTGTGTGGGCTGCACCTCTCTCTGAAAGCTGGGGAAGCCCCTGATGTCACCCTTTCCTGGGCCTGCAGCCTCCCTCCGGGAATGCTGGGACTCTCAGTGCAGGACAGGCTTAGGCCATGGAGGAAAAGACAATGTTACTAAGGACCAAATAATGGACCTGTGCATCCTTCTCCCAGTGCTGGACAGAAGGTTAACAGAAGTCAGCCGTTAGGAGGATACAGGCATGGATGTGGACACTGGCCATGCAGGTTTGGGTCTGGAGGTGATCATAGCAGTGTGGGCCAAGGCCCAGGGCTAGGAAAGTGACAGCAGGCACCAGGGCAGAGGGCTGGTGGGCAGGCAGGACTCGAGTAGAGGAACTGCAGAGCTCCCACTAACCCTAAAAAATACTCTTTCTGCTCCCACCCGCTCAGAATCCTAGCAGGAAAGGTACCCTACAAGGGTCTCTGGACACTCAGGTCCCTTACGTAGTCAGTCCTAAGGACTCACGTAGATGCTCCTGGAAATAGCAGTCACAGTTAACTGGCCAGTGGGTGCTCAGAGTGGGAGATGGGTGTGTGAGAGTGAATGGGTGGTTAAGCTATGCCCACTCACCTCTGAAGTCTGACCTGCTCTTTTTATTTTTGCGGTACGCGGGCCTCTCACTGTTGTGGCCTCTCCCGTTGCGCAGCACAGGCTCCGGACGCGCAGGCTCAGCGGCCATGGCTCACAGGCCCAGCCGCTCCGCAGCATGTGGGATCTTCCCAGACCGGGGCACGAACCCGTGTCCCCTGCATTGGCAGGCGGACTCTCAACCACTGCGCCACCAGGGAAGCCCTGACCTGCTTTTTTATCTCTTTTGTGAGAACTTTGAGGTCAAGGATTCCTTTATATTTGGCACTAATCAGGGCTTCTCAGAGTAAGAATTAGGAACTCAGCAAATACTTATTGGTTTCCATTTGACTATTTTGACTTTGGGCTTTGTTTTTCATTTTTCTCTCACTGAGGAAGCATTAAAATGACGACTGGCCAATGTCAATCAGATTGACATGGGTAAATCAGTGGTTGATTACATTTAGACTTTTTTTCTTCCTGATCCTCCTGCAAGTATGATTCACAATTACATCCAAGGAAGAATTAAACAATTCTGTGATGCAAATGAGATTTAACTCATAATGCTCCTGGGGATCAAATACACACAACTGCTTAATTGCTGGAAACTTGCCCAAAGTTGGTGTTTCAGTTATTTAATGCTGACAAACAAACCACCTTAAAATTTAGTGGCTTAAACACTATTTTATTATCTTTCCCAATTCTATAGGTTGACTGGGCTCACTTGGAAGAAACTTCTCTTCCACAAGATTATGGTTGGGGCTGCAGTCATTTGGGAGCTTGATTGAGTTGAAAAGTCCCAAATGACTCATTCAGAGAGCTGGCCATTGGCGTTGGCTGTTGACTGGGAACTCAGCTAGGACTGCTGACTGAATGTCTCAGTTCTTATTCATGTGGCCCTCTCCATATGCAACTTGGGCTTCCTCACAGCATGGCAGCTTGGTTCTTGGGAGAGGCATGCAAGAGAAAGGAAGCTGAAGTTGCCAGTCCTCTTAAGACTGAACTCACGTTCACCACGTTCTATTGGTCAAAGTAGTCATGGGCCAGCCCACATTTAAGAGGAGGGGAAATAATCTCTACATTCATTATAAGAATGGCACACATGTACAAGAAGTTTCCATCTTTGGAAACTATCTACCATATTGGCCCTCTGGCCACCACAATTCACATCTCTCTCCAATATGCAAAATATACTCGCTCCTCCCAACCAGTTAGCATTATGTTATTAGCTCAAAGTCCAGGATCTCATTATCTAAATCAGGTTCAGTTATGAATGGGTGTCCGTGGGTGCAACTTCTCTGGTGTGGTTTCTTGGTGTAGAGTCCTGTAAATTGAAAAGACATTATCTTTTCTATACACACCCAACATACAATGTGAGAAAGGGACAATATAACTATAGTAAATACAACAACAGGTGTATAGCTTTCACTAGTCCATAGTAAATCTGAAATCCAGTCATGCATATGTTAACAGGTTTTTTTTTTTTTCTTTTCAAATTAAAAAATCAGTCTCTAGTTCTCCTGGGGAGTGGTTCTCTATGGCTCAACTCTTCAAATCATCCTTTCCTTTCCATAAGAAATTACCTATGCTTGCAGCTGAATGGTTGTCTCAGCCTACTTCCTTAGCATAAGAAGTTAGGGGTCCAGAGACCTCTTTTTACTTTGAACTGTCTCTATCTCTTTTAGTCCAAATTAGTATAATTCCTTAAAAAGCTTTATAGATTTCCTGTGTATCAAATTAGAAATCCACTCCATTAGACAAAGTCTGTAGCCAGTGGTCTCCTTGAGACAGGCACCTCTAAATCTTGGAATGAGAGTCAGAATGCTGTGGAAAAACTCCCTTAAGATTCTTGGAAGTCTTGTTGTCTAGCTGAGAAGGTCTTGAAGCACTGTTTTAACTCCTCCTGAGGTCTTAGAAGGGTCTTACAACTGCATTCTTGCTTTGAACTTTACTCTGAGAACACATTTTACATGGAAACATGGACTTAACCTTTGCCTTGATGTCATTCCTTCTGAGAACATTTTGTTGAGTCCTGGGTCTCTACGTGTTTTGTAAATTCTGCTCTCAAACTGGACTGTCCTTTTTGAGGAGGTTTCACCTCTCCCTTTTCTCATATTTTCTCAGAGGCAGCTACAGGAAACTGGTTGTCACTCTTAACATTCTTCCCAGAAAGCTCTTTGTCTAGGTGCATACACGTATTAGTTACCCTTTCTATTCTCAGCATCACTGCAGAAAATGTTGCCCAAATTTTATAGTGTTGCCAAACTTTCTACCTATCTGTGACATGGATTGCCTTTTCTTTAGCCTCCAGTGACAATTTCCTCACTCACTCTCCTTCCAGGCTCCATTAGTGGTTTCGTTGAGGTCCTTTTGGCTCCTGTCTGCCGCCCAGCTCCAAAGCCAAAGCTGCATATTTTAGGTTTCTGTTACAACAATACACACTTCCGGATATTAAGCTCTGTTTCAGTTATCTAATGCCACAGAATAAACCCTAAACAAAATAAACCTCAAAACTTAGTGGCTTAAAACAACATCCATTTAATTATGTCTCAAAATTCTGTAGGTTGAATGAACTCAACTGGGCAGTACGGCTCCCATGACATCAGCTGGGGCTATGGTCATCCGAGGGCTCTCCTGGGATGCATGGCTAAGCCTACTGACTGAAGACTTCCGTTCTCTTCCACTTGGGTCTCAGCATGTAGCTGTTTAGGCTTCCTCAAAATTTGGTGTCTGGGTTTCAAGAATGAGTGTTCCAAAAGGAAGGAGATAGAAACTGCTAGCTTAAGGTCTGGGTTTGAAATTCACTTCTGACATATTTTCTCAGTCAGAGCAAGGGGACAACTCAGATTCAAAGGGAGAGAAAAAAACTCCACCTCTTGAATGGCATGCTGGTCATCTTTGGAGACTACCGCTGCTGGGGAGTAATGATTGCCTCTTGTAATAAGAAATTACATTGAATCGGGTGCTACTTTTCTTTTGTGAAGGAGATAGACCTCACATTTCTAGAATCTCCCAATAATTTTTCCCTCTGATTCATCTTGCATACTGAAGGCATATTGATACTTATTGTTCAAACAGTTGATATTTTGCTTTATCTACTGAGAATCTGGTGTAAGACAAATGCATTTGATGTTTCTTTCTGTTGGGCAGTAATTCTTGGTAAAAAGTTGGAAAAACAGGGATTGAAGCTTGAAGCAAAGTTTTAATTTAACATCGATGTGTAATATAGTCACCACAGCACTCCTTTTTTGTAAATATGATTTTTGTAAACTTGCAAATTCTCTGACTGATCGTGACCTGGGTAATAGAACATCCATGAGGAATGGAGCCCTCCCTAAAGAGAAAAGAGGGAAAAATTTCCCCAACTTAATTTGTTTTAGTGTATGTCTTTAAAAAAAAAAACAACACACAGTTCAGAATGACATGAAATAGAAAATATCTCTCTGCTCAGTCCTCACCGCCTTCAAAAACTCAGCACCACTCTTCAGAGACAACAGTGAATGCTGACAGATCTTCTGGTGGTTGCTATTATAAATAGATTTAATATGTTTATACCTCTCTTTCGTTTCTTTTAAATAAATTTATTTATTAATTTGGCTGCGTTGGGTTATCGTTGCTGTGCACAGGCTTTCTCTACTTGTAATGAGCCGGTGTTACTCTTTGTTGCGGTGCACGGGCTTCTCATTGCGGTGGCTTCTTTTGTTGCAGAGCACGGGCTCTAGGTGTGTGGACTTCAGTAGTTGTGGCATGCGGGCTCAGTAGTTGTGGCTCACGGGCTCTAGAGCGCAGGCTCAGTAGTTGTGGCACATGGACTTAGTTGCTTCGTGGCATGTGGGATCTGCCCGAACCAGGGCTCAAATGCATGTCCCCATCATTGGCAGGTGGATTCTTAACCACGGCGCCACCAGGGAAGTCCCTATACCTCTCTTTCTTGATTGGTAAATTTAAGCAGTATTTATTGTGTCCTTGGATTAGAAAGCAGTTTTACCAAAATTTTAATGTGTGTCAAAAACAAGCTGAGTGTTTCCTAAGACACCCCCAGAGTTTCTGAGTTGGCGGGTCTGGGATGGGGCCTGAGAATTTGCATTTCTAGCAAGTTTCCAGGTGGTGCTGATGATTTTGTTGGGGACCATATTCTGAGAACTACTGTCATGAAAATAAACATTTTTGTTTTTGACTTAACGCTACATCCTTTTCTCCTCTCTTATTTATCTACTGATTTTTCTGAATTATATATATTTTAATTCTGGCATTTATATTTGTGTCATATGAAAATATACTTATGTGTTTATTACTTGATTGGTCATCTTTAGGCAGTATCCAGTGACAGACAGCAGCTATAAAAGATGAGGAAATATGAGAATTATTTTTGCTTTATAATTTTGTTACTATTATAAGTGGTGCCTTTGGGGAAAATTGTGTTTTTAATCATTTGGTGCTGTTATAGAGAAATGTAATTTATTTCTACATCTTGTTCTTATATCCAGTCACCTTGCTAATCCTTTAGTAATTTTAATTCTTTACTGGTAAGATTTTGCATGTTGATACCTGCAGCTCTAATTCGTTCATTGTTAATGTATAACGTTTCATTTTCTCATTATATTACACATTCATAATTCATTCTCATATGGATGGACATTTAGTGGTTCAGATAGTCTCCTCCTCCTTCTTTGCTATTATGCAATAATGCAACAATACAATTTTAGCACCTGTGTCCTTGTGGACATGTGTGATTTTTCTTTTCCAAGACATACCAGGGAGTGGAACCACTGGATTGTGGAAACTCAGACACCACTTGTGCACAATTCATAGCCTGTTGGCCTGACCTGTTTTTCCAGTTATTGCCATGGCAACCGGCTCTGAGTGAGCTCCCAGTGACTTTGCACAGGCGCTCCCTCTTGTTTGTGCTGCCTGTCTCTTGTCTTCAGCCCAGGACAGGGCAGGGGACACAGAAGACCCTTGCTCAGTGTACACCTGTGCACAGTTGTGAGGTGTGGGGAGTTAACACCCCGTGGAGTAGACCTTTGGCACTGGGACAGAGGAGCCAGTGCATAAACCTCACCCTTCTCCCCCTGGACTAACTGCCCTGCAGTGTGGTTTTTTTGGCCTCTCGAAGGGGGATCTCATTAGACTCAGGCCCCTTCCGTCCCTCACTTTGGTCACTTCTAAGAGACCACTGGTCGCTTCGGCGGTGGTGCAGCAGAGTTCACGGGCTCATCTCCATGCCTCCTGAAGCTGTTCTGAAGTCTCCCTGTGTAAGAGGGGTGGGAGGGATGCGGACGGGTCGTGAGGAAGAGACTACTCACATTCAACTGAGGTTTGGGGGCTTAAGTGACTCACATGGTGAATGCTGTGCGTGGGAACAGGTGGAAAGCTGAGTTTCAGCTTTGGGTTCGAACTAGACAAAATTGGTGCTAACAGAAATGACAGTTTCAAGGTTGGTTTGCAACAATGAAAATCAGCTAAGGATTTAGTTGTACATTCAGAGTCAGGACGTAGAAAAAGATGTGACCTGGATGCCCATTACCAGCTTGGATTAGTAAACAGTGTCAGGACAGAAGTCTCAGGTCCTGATTCTGTGTACTTAAGTACACAGTTGACCTAATTTGTAGATTATGTTGCATCACAGTCCATGATATGATCATTCATGGTACAAATATTTATTGAGAACCTACTATATGCCAAATATTGCTCTAAGTGTTATAAAAATATTAACTAATTTAATCCTCGTAACAACATTCTAAAGTAAGAATTATTATTATTATTATTATTATTATTAGCCGTGCCACAGGGTTTGCAGGATCTTAGTTCCCCGACCAGGGATTGAACCCAGGCCCCCTGCAATGGAAGCACCGAGTCCTAACCAGTAGACTACCAGGGAATTCCCGGAAGTAAGAAACATTATTATCCCATTTTATAGAAGAGGAGATTTAGATACAGGGAGGTTCATTATGTACCTCAGGTCCCACAGTGGTTGAACCCAGGAAGTCTACACCTAGGCCCAGGCTCTTAACCACTTTGCTACACTGATTACTGATTCTCTTGTTAGTTGCTTCTTCCACCCATCCTTCCTTCCTTTCTTCTTTCCTTCCTTCCTTCCTCCCTTCCTTCCTTCCTTCCTTCCATCCTCCTTTCCTTCCTTTCTTCCTTCCATCTGTCTTTCCTTTCCTTTTCTTTTCATGTCAGATTTGTTGAGGTAGAATTAACATACGGTTAGACTATATTATTATATAATTAATATATGGCTATATTATCTTATATAATGAGCATAAGGTTATAATATAATTAGTATATGGTTAATTATACCATAATCAAGATATAGACATTTTCACCACCCCAAGAAGTTCACTGTGTCTTTTCCTTCACCCCCAGCCTCTGGCAACCACTGATCTCTTCTACCTCCCTGTAGTTTTGCTTTTTGGAGAATGTCACAAGAGCAGAGCCATGGAGTCTGTAGCCTTTTGAGCAGTCTTCTTTCACCGAGAATGATGTACATGAGCTTCATCCCCGTCGTTGCCTGTATTAGTGGCTTGTTTCTGTTTAGGACTGGGAGCATTCTATGGTGTGGATGTTTATTTATCCATTCAGTAGCCGATGGATGTTTGGATTATTTCCAGTTTTTGGTGATTACGAATAAGGCTGCTGTAAATATTTGCCTACCGGTATTTGTAATGGGAATATATTTTCAATTTCCTGGGTAAATACCTAGGAATGGAATTGCTGCATCATATGATAAGTGAGTATTTAACTTTATAAAAAGAGCCAAACTGCCTTTTTCGAAAATGCTGTACCACTTTGCATTTTCACCAGCAATGTATGATTTTGCCAGTTACTCTACATCCTTTTCAGCCCTTGATACAGTAAGCCTTAAAAATTTTTCTTTAGCTGGTTTCATAGATGTTTAGTGGTATCTCACTGTGGTTTTGATACGCATTTCTCTCATGACTAATGATGTTGAGTATGTTTACATGGGCTTATTTGCTATCTGCATGTCTTCTTTGGAATGCTTTTTGGAAATAAGATTTCATTTTCATTAACCACATGCTTATTAATGAATATCATTAAGTCCAACTCTACAAATGGATGTTCACATACAGTTCAGAGTTTTTATTTCTGGTCATTACGGAGGATGCAGAATAGTGTAGTAGTTAAGGACGGGAGCAGGGTTCAAACTACAGCTCAGTAACTTACGAGCCATGTGCCCTTGGGCAAATTGTTGTGTCATCCTGTGACTGTTTTCTCATCTGTAAAAGGAGGATAATAAGAGCACCTACTGTAAAGAGGTATTGTGAGGAGAATGTGAGATGATTCATGTGAGGTACGTAACACAATGCCTGTGTAGGTGCTGTATAAGTGGTGCTATCATCATCTTCATCGTCATCTTCATTGCCATCATCACCATAATCATCATCTGGTCCATGACTGAGTCCCTGAAAGTATATATCAACTAACATACATTCGGAAAATTCACTCATTTTTATTTAATTCCAGAACTGTAAAGAGACCAAGTTCAATCCCCAAATATCAAAAAAGAAGGAAAGAAAATCTGGAGAATGTATCTTCATTACATAGTTCACATGGCCAGCAATTTGAAGACCCTGCAGATACTTTAGAAAATACCAGTTTCAATATGGAAAATCCCAATAATTTCCAGACCTGCTTTGGCATCGGGAAAAGTATAATATCTGGTTCTTCCATTTCTCCTCCAGATTCTCTAGCAGTCAATAGCCTAATGTTTAAAACATGCTTAGACTTAAACAAACGTGTAAACCACTTTGCCACTTGCACACACCTTTAATTTTAATCAGGTGGAAATATGTCTTTGCTTTTTGTTGGTACAGCTCAATACTGACTCTCTTTTCTGATGGGACATCATGATATTATGAGATTGTAATGGGGTTTGGATTTGTGGAATGAATCTTGGGAAAACAAATTTAAACACAACTTAATGCTATAAAATGACTTTAGCTATTGATGTCGGAGACCAGCCCAAGAAGAACTCCTGTTCTTTTCAGGGGGAGGATATATAATTGCTCAATGAGTCCACTGAGGGGAGCCATTTCCATAGCAAAGATATTACAGACGTGGACTGGAGCTTGTGTCCAGGGTACGACATCAGCTTTAGGGTTTAAAATGCACAAGGTCTTCAGATTCCTAAAAGCACTATAATTTTACAATAATCAGACAGAACCAAAAGGCAGTACAAACACTTAGCTGCAATGATTTAAAATAAAAACCTATTGAATTTAGGTGGTGATACATGGGAAAGTCAAGAACATCTTTTTTCTCTTTGCATTCCCTTTGGAAATATCTAGCACCAAATGAAAGTTAGTTATAGGTAGCAATAGCAATAGATAACGTTTATTGAGGGCTTGCTCTGTGCTAAGCCTGTCATAAGTATTGACTTATTTAATCCTCACAATGATCCTATAATTTTGGGAGTAGTTATTATCATTCCCATTTCATAGTTGGGAAACAAGCACAGAGAGGTAAGCGAACTGTCCAAGGTCACAGAGCTATTAAGAAGCAGGCCGTCCGGCTCTAGAAACCACAGTCTTACACGTCACTATGCTGCCTTTTAGTGGGAGAGTTCATAAGGCTTAGCTGAAAAAATGATGAGTGAATGAAGGGGAACGTGGGAGAATGAGACGGTGAAATAAGGTGGTTTAGGCAATTGTTCCAGTGATCAGAACTAATATTTTCATGGAGACCGAGAGAGAAAAGTCAAAACTGGTCTCCTAACAGTTGCATGAAGACAGCACAAACATCAAGAGAAAATAGATGAAGATGAATTTGTTTCAAGTATATTTTAATACTGGGAACTTTGCCAAAAGTCCTTAAGGGTAATGACATTGGGGATATTAGCAGAAGGTTTTGACCCAGATGAACTGAACAGAGACATTGATGCAGTTTCAGTGAAAAACATGCTGTGTTCGACAAAATTGAACTTTGCTATGGTTTCATTTCTCCATATTTTATTTTATTTTATTTATTTATTTTTTTGCGGTACGCAGGCCTCTCACTGCTGTGGCCTCTCCCGTTGTGGAGCACAGGCTCCGGACGCACAGGCTCAGCGGCCATGGCTCACGGGCCCAGCCGCTCCGCGGCATGTGGGATCTTCCCGGACCGGGGCACGAACCCGTGTCCCCTGCATCGGCAGGCGGACTCTCAACAACTGCGCCACCAGGGAAGCCCTCCATATTTTATTAACGTTTCCGAACTTCCCTCATCTTCCTGGGCTGTCTTTAAAATTTTTTTCTCCCCTTTTTTTATTCTCATTTTTTTGCAGCTGTTTTCAAATACTCTGGCTTTGCCATGTTTTCTTGGCTTTGATGATATGTGAATCCCAATTTACCTGGTGATAAAAGAAGTCTCACAGAGGAATCTAGAAAGTTAAACTGCTAAGCCAGTTTTCCTTGACTTAAAATGATTTCAGCCATATTATATGCAACACATAAAATGTCAAAGATGAAAAAAGTAAATGAATCATTTATAACCCCAAAGAGAGGAACAAAAATTTCTGAGCGATTCTTCTGAGAAAAAATATCTAACATGGAACCTGAGAGATATGCTTTGTTGTCCTTGGAGGAGCTCGTGACCCATCTCTGTGTTCACTTGCAAATTATTTTCTTGGCTAAAAAATAGCATATGTTAATTTAGAAAAATTGACTTATGGAGACTATCTGCTTTGCCAAGGGAAGTGAGAGAACCCAATTTTATTATGTTTGTGAGTCATCTCTTTTCCTTGGTTCTGTAAAAAGATTGTTATGAAACTCATCAAATATTACTTAGAAATAAAACTAATGTTTGGGATTCATTTATAAAACAGGAATGAATTCACATAATTAAATGTCATTTTAACTTCAAGGTGCTATAAAAAAGACATTTGCCGTTGAAGATCTGCCTGTTTCCAGACATCAGTTGTTTGTATAGAAGCCTTTCTGGACGCTCTCCCGTGCTTCCTTTCAGTTCAGAGTAAGAAAGATGGTCAGTCTTGGAGTTCTGGTCAACTGCTTGGCCTTCTGGCTGAATAGTGCAAAGAAAGTGACTTGTCTTTTATCCCAGTTTGATTTAACCTCATGAAGGGCTTGAGTAGCCAGATAGCGGTTCCCGGCCAAGGGGAGCCTAGGAGAGCTCAGCCAGCTCCTAGAGAAGGCGGGAGGTGGGTGGAGAGGGGGGGGTTGAGCCGAGACTCATAACTAGAGAACCCACATCTCTCTGTAAGATCCAAAGGGAGTCGGGGTCTGGGGCTGTGAGAGAAGCCACCCAGAGCAGGGTCTGTGCAGCCACAGGCACACAGTGGGGATTGGACAACGCAGGTGAGAGCAGAAAATGTCTACAAAACTGCCTCTGGTGCGCCCCCGGGCCACTGCTGGTAGAGTGGTGTACTTGACACACGTCCCGTGGCAAGGTCAGAGCATTTAAAGTACAGTAAGTCTCCTATATATGAACCTTCAAGTTGCAAACCTTCCAAGATGCGAACGTGCATCTGGTTCCTTGTTGGAACTGTGCCATCAGCGTCAGGCGTGAGTGAAACTGCAGCTTGCCCTCCGTCTCCTGTTGCTGACGATCCTTCAACTCTGCCATCTCCCACCTCCTCTCCCTCCTCCAGTCAGCAACTCTTCTTGCCTGTTCACTCGATGCCAGCCCCTGTATGCCGGCTGCTATACTGTACTACTGTACTTTTCAAGGTACTGTACTGTAAGATTAAAAATGTTTTCTTTATTTTTTGTGTTTTATGTGTTATTTGTGTGAAAAGTATTATAAATCTATTACAGTACACTACTATGTAGCCGATTGTGTTAGTTGGGAACCTAGCCTGATTTTGTTGGACTTACGAATGCGCTCTTGGGATGGAACCTGTTCATATGTAGGGGTATTGTACGTGGTAGGCCCGAAACCACAAAGGCAAGAAAAACAGTAAAAGGACACATCTGACTATGTTAGAAAAAAATGTCTATCTGGTAAATGGCATTTTACGACAAAGTTGACACTGTCTCTTAAGACCTTAACCCTCGGTCTATGAATGAGGAGAAAGGAGCTGGGCAGGGAAGTGGTTTGGGTTGTGAAGCCTCACCCATGTTTGGCCTCTCATTGGGGACTCTCTCTTGTGGCCCTACAGACTTTCCTTCATCTTCCTTACCTATCCTCCCACCCCACCATATTGATGGAGGGCTGGGGGTGACTTAGAATCAGGGCATCCCAAGGCCCATGACTGGGTAGGTAAGCTGAGAGGAAGGGAGGGGAGAACCCATATACGAAGGTAGGAACTTCGCTTCTTTTATACTGTTACACCTGGGTGCATGATGGCTTCTACAGGCTTCTGTGGGTCTGAGAATCTATCACCTATATATTTTATATAATTTCCATATAAAGTGTTTGGTAGAAAATACCCCCACATATGTTTCCTTTGGGAACCCAATACCTGACCCGTATTCCTTCTCTAGAAGGGTCCTAGCATTTTTCACATCTTGATGGAGCCTCCTTTTCCAAGATAAAGGATTAAGATGAATATCTTAGAAACTGTATCTTCTTGGATTTCCTGCTTATCACACTGTGCACTTGAGGATGATGCATGACAAGATACAACTGTTTATATGAGCATAGAAAACACTGCGCTTCGTTCTAAGTACTTTACATACTTTTACTCCTTTAGTCCTAACAACAGCCCCTGGGATGGATGATACCCATTTATAGATGAGGACACTGAGATAACAAGTAAGTTCCAGGCTGGCTCTGAGTTCAGCTGTCTTAACCATGCTACTAGTCAGTTTCTGAAAATGGAAAAGCAATTCATTCTTTTTTCCCTGTTTTTGCATTAGAAGGATGGAACGCCCTATCTCTGGTGCCCTAGAGCCCCTGGAAAATTTGGATATTAAATTTTCTAGACTCTTAAGGGAAACAGAACTAGTTTTGTTTGGGGGGAAGTTTCTGGGTCTAATGGGCTATCTACTCTAGTGTGAAACAGCTAGCTGAAAAGTGGGCTTGAGATGCAAATGGCTTTGGAGGTACCATGCGATCTCCAGGGGATAGAAGAAGGGAAATTACAGAGGGAAATTATGGCCCAGGAAAATGGGGCTGATCCAAGAGAAGCTGCCCAAAGGATAAAAGGAGTCTCACCCTGGGAAGACTTGGATGGGCACATGGATTTAGCACAAGACTGTCATGAATGATGGAGCATGTTGAACTTTTGTGACTCAGTGAAGCAGCCCTGGTACTCACACACTTGTGTTTCCTTCTTTGAATTCTGATCTGGGTCTGTGAGTTGCTGTAACTAATAGAATGAAGCAGAGGTGCCACAGGGCCAGTGTGGACTCCAGTCTTAAGAAGGTCTAGTAGACGTGATCGTGTGTTCTTGGGAGCCTCGAGCCGCCATATAATAAATATGGATATCCTTGCTGAAGGGACCACATGGAGAGTTCTTTGGAGAGGCTGTGTGGAGAGGGAGAAGCCCTGACATTACATGGAGGAGATCAAAGGCCAGCCGATTGAGGCCACACACCTGCGAACCCAGTCAATTGGCTCAGCCAGCTTCCAGCTGTCGGAGCCATTCCAGTGGAGGCACCAGATATATGAGTGAAGAAGCCCCAGCAGATATCACATGGGACAGATATGTGTGTGTGTGTGTGTGTGTGTGTGTGTGTGTGTGTGTGTGTGTGTGTGTGTGTGTGTGTATGAGCCTATTGGTTGTTTCTCTGGAGAACCCAGACTATTACAGATGGTAAGGCTTGCTACATATATTCTTTGTGTTGCTGAATAGGATAAGCTCAAGACCTTCTGAACTGGGACAGTGGTGAATGACCCTTTGTTACATGTCTTAAAGCAATTATTGGATTGAGAATTTGGAGCTGTGTGTTAGGCTTCTGGTTCTGCCCCTCTGTGACCTTGGGAAAACCAATCAACCTTCCTGGACCTCAGTTTCATTATGGCTATAGCTCTCAAAAATTTCTGCAATTTAAATATGGTTATTAGGATAAAAAAAGGAAACAATGGAGCCCTTGTTACTGCAATAATGAGGTTTAATCATGGTGCAGGTGGGGACAATATAATAAGCTTTTTAAAATAAAGCTTTTAAAAGTGGGCATATTTTGTACTTTCTGCACTTTAACTTGTATGAGCTGAAAAGAGGCATATTCTTGGGGGTTACCATACTTAATCAATTACCCAGGGACATTAACTGGCACACCTGTTCACATTTACCTTTTTATTACTTGGCCTCAAAGCCAATAACGTTAGTTTGTCCAATTCGTTTTCATAATGCAACAATTGCTTTTAATCATACATTTTCTTCCAAGTGTCTGAGTGGATAGGAGAGAATGGCCACGTAAGTGTCAGGGACCATCACTGAAAGGGAAAGCTAAACAGATTCTTTTTGGCTTCAGAGGCCCGATCACCAGGAGGTGTGCCCTCTGGACCTGGGCCGTTATCTGTCTGGTTTTAGTGTGTGTTCACTAGAATGATTATGGGCCTGTGTAAGCACAGTAGCCCAGTCCCTGGTGAGCGTTAAGGAGGACTCTGACAGGTCTGTGCATTCCCAGGGCAGTGTCTCACGCCATTAAATGCCCACTGGTGAGGGGTGGCTCAGGTCATTCATGATAAAACAGCTGTGACACAGGGCTTGCGAACAGAGGAACTCTCTGATGGACACAGATGCCAGGGTGGAATAACTTTGTGGTTCATGCCTGTTAAGTGCTTTCTGACTCCTGGGAAGACCCTCGGTCTTGCTTACTGGGACCTATTCTCTGGACACACAGTGACGGTAGATTGGTTGTTGTTGTTCCACGTGGAGTTCTGGAACTGCAAAGATTTAAGACTTAGAGATGGTGGTTTTCAATTTTAATTTTAACTTTGGAGACTTTTGTTCAAAAGAAATGGGTACAGAGGTGCAGTGTGGGAAGCTGGTAGAAGGGAGTACTTCAGGTTGAAGGGGTCAAGGCAGAGCATGAAGGCTAACACTTCCTGGGGCTGCTCCCTCAGGCCTCACAAAGACCCCAAGTGGGGAGTCTCTGAGAACCAGTGGTGCGGCCCAACTTCTTCCTCCTACACATGAGGGAACTGAGGCCCAGGGACATGAGGGACCTTCCCAAGAGCACTCTGCGAGCAAGAGGCACAGCCTGGGTGTTTCTTCCAGAAGCTTCTCCACACCAGCATGTTGCTTTTACCCAAGGCTTGCAGCCATGATGGATTTTGGTTTGTGGTTCCTGTTGTAAGTCATGCTGGGCTGCTTCCCATGATCTTCTGGAAAAAGTTCTGTGGTCACATACATCCCTCTTGGAGATGCTTTGGTGAAGGGAGAGAGACCCAACCTGGAGGCTGGCTGCCACATTTCTTAGTCTGGTCTCCCACTGTCTAGCTTTGTGATGATGCGGAAGTCATTTTCTTTCACTGGGCCACAGTCTCCTCATCTGGAAAGTGGAAACCTGAACATCTGGAATTCTGGTCATATTAGCTTCCTATTGCCACTGTAACAAATTTCCACACATTTGGTAGCTTAAAACTGCAGAAATTTATCCTCTCACAGTTCTGGAGGCCAGAAGTCTGTGATTAGTTTTGCTGGGGTGAAATAAACATGTTGGCAGGGCTGTAATCCCTCTGAAGGCTCTAGAGGAGAATCCATTCCTTGCCTCTTCCAGCTTCTGGAGACTGTGGACAGGTATGGGAGGGGCGGTGGGAGAGTTTGAAAGAGTGGTAAATGTCTTTCAAAGCCCCCCTAAAATTGAAATGTTTCAAGAAATAAAACACAATGATTGGAAACAAAATTTTGATGGTGGGCCAGACTGAGTATACCCATGAGCTAGAATCAGCTCAGAGGCCAGCACTTTTCAACTTCCAGTTTATGAGATACACTTATCAAACTTCATAACGTCTGCCCAGCTGAGGTTAGGTAATTGTTTCCCCCAACATCAGCATGAGGAGTGCTCAGTGGAGAGAACTGACATCCACACCCTACCCACGAAGCTCAGCCTGCAACGTAGTTTCGAGTTGCCCTCCCATGAAGCTGTCTGTGACATTGGGCACACACTGACCCCTCTCCCCTTGAATCCTTTTATACTTAGCTTTAGCACTCAATCTAGCCCTTGGCATTTATTTCACAGCATATTGTGAGAATCCAAAGGAAAGAAACATTTCAAAACTTTTGGGAGGCTTCTCATATTGCTTGATAGAGCGAATATATATGAAAATGTTATGTAAATTGTGAAGCATCCTATAAATGTTGGTTGTGGTTTTCACTGTGGCTGCCAGTAGATGTCTTAACATTATTGCCTGAATAGATGGTGGGTTAGGCCTAACCACCAGTTATGATCTTTTTTGGGGGGTGCTTTTTTTTATTAGCAAAAGACAAAGGGAGTAGGAATGGCAAGTTATCACCTTTTGTTTTGAATCACTGCACTGTCCTTCTAGGTATTGCTGGTGAGCAGTGTGTCAGATGTTACTACTCTTTATTAGAGTCTGGTTTCCCTCTGCTTCCAGGCAGCTGGGAAGATTGCCCATCCCTGTCTCCCTGAAGTTGGGCATGGCCATGTGACTTGCATTGACCAGTGAAATATGAGCAGAAGTGATACTCCCAGGTAAGACTTTAACTGATGATGCTCAGCTCTTCAGCCTCTTTTCCCAGCTTCAGCAAGTGTGGAAACATTAATTGATATGGAGAGGTGATGCTGAGTCATTACATGGAGGACAGCTTCCCTGAGGAGTTGCCCTGACCTCTCAGAGATACTTCATGCCACCAAGAGTTGGGGATTTGTTTCCTTAGATTAATCCTAGCTTATCCTGACTGATACAAGATTTCTATCTATCTCTCTATCATCTATCTCTCTACATTAGGCCATTATTTAACAGGCCATTACATATTAGATATATAGTATCTTTTAATATTTCATATATAATATATATGTGCATATATATAATTGCCTAATAAATATATTATATTATTATTTAACAAAATGTCACAAAATGCTACGGAAGAGCACAGGCTTTGGAGCCAGACCTGGGTTTCATTGTTTTTGTGCTCAGTGGCCTCTAAGACTCAGTTTCCCCATTTTTGAGATGGAGAATAATAATTAGGACCAACTTCCTTTATCTGAATGAAAATGAGAAACTGTGCAATTTATATATATCACCTTGAGTTTTTAAGAGTACTGAGCATGAAGTCTGCATCCATTCAGTAGGGTGAGGCAAACAAGGCACCTAGAGGGCAAAATGTAAGGAACACCCACACTCAGGCTCATGCAAGAGTGGATATTTCCATACCTATGTAAACATCTGTAACCTCCTGGACAGGAAATTGTAAGCTTCTTGCTGGTCAGAACCATGTCTGCTTCATCTTTCTCCAGGGCCTGGTCCCTTGAGTATGTAACATGATTTTCATTTATGCAGAAACAGACCAGCACTTTTTTTTTCCCTTCAATCAGAGTGAGAACTGATACTTCAACAAAAATTCCATTGCTAGCCCTGGACCATCAACTTTTATAGAAATAACTGTAGCTCTTTTTTTCTGCTTGTGGCAGCTGTGATGCTCTGAAACAAAAGGGGGTCTTGGGGGTCAGGAGTCAGGTTGGGTTATCAGGGCTGTTTGGTGATGCCCTTTCAGTTCAGATCCACTGTTTTGGGCAAACTCCCAATCCACTTTGGACTGTTGTCAATGAAAGAGCTAGAGGCAGTATTTATCCCAACTAGGCACAATTCCAAATTATTGGCTAAACTAGACTAAACTAGGACTCATGGAAAAAATTTGCCATTGCCTTTTAATAGCTGAGTCAGTTTAGAGGTTTGGATGCAAAACAATCAGTGTTTGAGACATTGCATTTAGAAATATTCCAAGTTTATCAGGATAACATGCGGCATTGATCGTTGGTTTTGCTCCTTCTCTGGCCTTTCTTCTCTAGCATTTACCAATCTTCTTTGCAGAAAAAGGTGACAGAGAACGTTCCATCTATTCATTTTGCCTTCTTTCACCTGACCCAATGTGGGTTAGGAAATGAACTTGGGAAAAGGCAATAATCTGGTTTATTTAGTTAATGGAGAGACTTGATATGTCAAACTAAACAATCCAACAAATGTCATGAATTCTGTCTACCAAGGTTAGTTACCATCCTAGATAAATAGGCAAATGATCATTTCATCCCACAGATACAGATGTTTCTTTTGTCATGTGATGTGTACCTTCCCCCAAATCCTGAGTTCTGCAAAACTGAGCACTAAAAACAACAGCGCTTATTTTTGCTTTTCACCTCTGTAACTGGACAGCACAAACAATCATCCTAAAAAATAAATATTACTAGAATATAGAAATCTATCTTTAAAACAAAGATGAAGATGCCTTGATTGAAGGAGATCTAAGGCAAGGAGAATCTGCTGAGTTCTGAAGACAAGGGTGTAATGCACAAAATTTGAGGAGAACAGCACAACATGCCCTTGCTATACAGAGCACATGGCTGGACTGAGCAAAGAAGAATGGGGGATGAATCGCACCTTGTACAGCATCATAATCCTCCATGGTTTGCAGCTTTCATCCCTGTTTGTGTACGTGGCATTCAGTTGTGCTCCACTTTAACACACTGGGACAAATCACGTATGAATCCATGTAACTTCTACTTATATTATTAATCAACTCTGAAACAGGTTGTGTTATAGAAATACGCATTATGGCAGAACTGACTGGATTGTGTTTATGGTCAGGCATGACCTGTTATGATTGGGATCTAGGGAATTGTAAGGAGAACTGGAAGGTTGAATATTGACCAAAGAGACTCAGATGGTCTCTAGTTGACTTTTTTTTTTCCACATAATTTTCTCTTCTCTTATCCAGAAGGGAAACTCTCAGCATCTTTTTGTATTGACTTATATTGAGTATAATTTCATCAAAGAAACTTCTGTCTTTTTAAAAATATTAAATTTATAAGCAAATGAGTTAAAATGCTTTAAATAAGTGTAGTGAAAATTTTCAGAGTAAATGGATCCAGATTCGGATAAGGGAGGGAGGTTGGCTTCTCAATTTCTCTTATTTTAGTCACCACTGGCATGGGAAATCATTATCCTGAAGGCATCTAGATGTTTTAGGAAAAACAAAATTTTAAGCTTTTTTTAAAGCTATTTTGATTCCTGGCAAAATCCCATATATGTTTGCTGTTTTTGGTTTAGTTTTTGCTGAACACTTTGTCTTATTATCTTTAAAATCGAAGTGTTGCTCAAGGGAGATTTAATCTGCACAATATGGTTCTGATTATTTGTGTATAACTCAGCAAAACTGTGTTTGGTCAGAGTTATTTATTTATTTTTTCATCTCTTTAATTTTCATTGAATCTCTTGAATTTTTCTTCCCATTTCCTTCCTTCAGCTTTAATTTAATGAATGTCCTTTTCATAGACAATGAAATATTTGCATTTTGAGAGGCTCAAATTTTGTTGAAACATCAGTGTTACCAAAATGGGACATGATGCATTTCCTATAAGGAATGTTGGGTTGTTTAGAAGCTGGAGGTGGGGCTTGGAAATTTTTGACTATTTCTCTTATTTCTTGACTTGTCTTTTTGTGGATGGTTCTTAAGGCTACTTATGGTTGCTTCGGTGTTACCAAAAATGGTAAGACACCAAACAACAACAATAGCAACCCTCCCATTCTTATTAACCCCTTTCCCCCTGCAGAAACATGTAAACTAAATCTCTAGTCAACACTTTAAAAAAGAGTAGCTCAGAAGTAACATGTTTAAAGAATCTGAAGTATTTTTCATGGGCTCAAAAAGTAACAAGAGTATTTATGACCTGTCGACTTGGAGATAGTATTACATTCTGTTGGGAGGTTTAACTTATTTTCTCTCCTTAATTCTACCAAATGACTTCTTTTATCTAGTTTTCCCATCATTCTGCCTTCCTAAGTGGACTCACTCAGCATTTCCAGATTTCACCACCGTGACAAGTGTCAGGGAGCCCTTTGCTCCCAGACTGCTGCACTGACGTGCCAGCTTCGGCAGGACCCCACGCGAGGACAGCTGGTATCCGAGAAACTCAGGAAGGTCCCTGGCTCTTCAGTGAGTCCCAGGCTGCTCACAGCCTTCATCTGCAGAGGGCAGGACTCTAGCACTTGCTCTTGGGTGTCAGCTGTCTCCAACAACTTCCCCAGGAGCTTTCAGAATGTCGGTGAATTCAGGTGGGAATTGGGATCTGTGGAAAAAAACCAGGAGGGCAAAAAATGGGGATGAAGCATTTATTCTTTGCTTAAAATGATCCAACCGTGCCATGAAATGCCAGCCCATTTTCCCCCCACCCATGGAACCTATTTCCTCTGGATAACGCCTACACTCACAAGTTGAAATCTTGAATTATTACTGGCTTTATTTACATGAGCTTTCCCACTTTAATTTATGATATGGTATGCTTGGGTTCAAACTGTATTTCCTTCGGCCTTCAGCAATGCAGATTACTTCAACTAAATAAAATTAATAACTTGTTTGGTTTCCAGATTCACTGCCTGGGGTGGATTGGAAGGTCAAGAAAAACAGAAGGAATGCAATTATACAAAACCCAATTTAAGAATAGTATTTCACGTTTTTTAAATAACAGCTTTAGTGAGATGTATTTCACATACCATAAAATCCACTTTTTAAAAGTATACAATTCAGTTGTTTTTCGTATATTCACAAAGTTGTACAATCATCACCACTATCTAATTTCAGAACATTTTCATCACCACAAAAAGAAACCTGGTACACTTTAAGAGTCACCCCTCATTTACCTCTCCCCCATCCTCTCTCAATCACTAATCTAGTTTTGTCCCTATGGATTTGCCTATGATAGACATATTATAAAAATGAAGTTATACAATATATTGTCCACAAGTGACTGGCTTCTTTCACTTAATATAATGTTTTCAAGGTTCATCTATGTTATAGCATGAATCAGCACTTCATTCCTTTGCTACTGCTGAATCATATTCCATTATATATATATACACACACACACACATATCTATTTCTATATCTATCTATCTAGCTAGCTACACCTCATTTTATTTATCCATTTATCAGTTGATAGATATTTGAAGACATTTTTGGCTATTATCAATAGTGCTGCTATAAACGTTCACGCACAAGCTTTTGTGTGAACATATGTTTTCAGTTCTCTTGGATATATAGCTAGGAGTGAAATTGCTGGGTCGTAAGATAACTCTATATTTAACCTTTTGAGTAACTGTTTGATTGTTTTGCAAAGTAGCTGCACCATTTTATATTCCTGCCTGCAACGTATGAGAGTTCTAACTTCTCTACACCCTCTCTGACATTTGTTATTATCATCTTATAAAAATTTTTAGCCATTCTACAGGACTGGTTAAGACTTCACCTTCCAATGTAGGGGGTGTGGGTTTGATCTCCTGTCGGTGAGCTGAGGTTCCACATGCCTCGCGACCAAAAAACCAAGACATAAAACAGAAGCAATATTTCAACAAATTCAGTAAAGGCTTTAAAAATGGTCCACATCAAAAAAAAATCTTGAAAAAATTGTTTTAGCCATTCTGTTGGGTGTGAACTGGTATCTCATTGTGGTTTTGATTTGCATTTCCCTGATGGCTAATGATGTTGAACATCTTTTCTTTCTTTTTTTTTTTTTTTTGCGGTACGCGGGTCTCTCACTGTTGTGGCCTCTCCCGTTGCGGAGCACAGGCTCCGGAGGTGCAGGCTCAGCGGCCATGGCTCACGGGCGCAGCCGCTCCGTGGCATATGGGATCTTCCCGGACCGGGGCACGAACCCATGTCCCCTGCATCGGCAGGCGGACTCTCAACCACTGCGCCACCAGGGAAGCCCTGAACATCTTTTCATGTACTTCTTGGCTATCTGTGTATCTTCTTTGGAGAAATGTTTATTCAAATCTCTTACCTATTTTATTTTAATTTTTAATTATTTATTTACATCTTTATTGGAGTATAATTGCTTTACAATGGTGTGTTAGTTTCTGCTTTATAACAAAGTGAATCAGTTATACATATACATATGTTCCCATATCTCTTCCCTCTTGTGTCTCCCTCCCCCCCACCCTCCCTATCCCACCCTGCTAGGTGGTCACAAAGCACCGAGCTGATCTCCCTGTGCTATGCGGCTGCTTCCCACTAGCTATCTACCTTACGTTTGGTAGTGTATATATGTCCATGCCTCTCTCTCGCTTTGTCTCTCTTACCTATTTTATTTTTTTATTTTTTTTTTTTCTTACCTATTTTAAAATTGAGTTATTTGTCTTTTTGTTGTTGAGTTGTAAGAGTTCTTTACGTAATCTGGATACAAGTCCCTTATGTATGATTTGCAAATATTTTCACCCATCCTGTGGGATGTCTTTTCACTTTCTTAGTGGTTTCCTTTGAGGCTCAAAAGTTTTTAATTTTGATGAAGTCCAATTTATTTTTCTTTTTATGACTTGTGCTTTTAGTGTCCTATTAAGAAACTCTTGCCTAATCCAAGGTCATGAATACTTACTCCTATGCTTTCTTCTAAGGGTTTTTATAGTTTTAACTCTTATATTTGGATCCTTGATCCATTTTAATTTTTGTATATGGTGTGAAGCAGGGTTCCACGATCTTCTCTTTTCTTTTGCAGTGAATATCTGGTTGTCCCAGCACCACTTGTTGAAAAGACTATTCTTTCCTGTTAAATCACCTTGGCATCCTTGTTGAAAATCAAGGTTTATTTTTGGGCTCAATTCGATTCCACTGATCTATGTGTCTATAATTATGCAAGTACTGCACTGTCTTGATTATTGTAGTTTTGTAGTAAGTTATGAAATTGGGAATTAGGAAGTCCTCCAACTTTTTTTCAAGGTAGTATTGTGAATCCATTGCATTTCTATATGAATTTTCAAACTAGCTTTTCAATTTCTGCAAAAACAGCATCTGAGATTTTGATAGTAAAATAGAATTTATTTTAAAAAGAAGAACTATGCAAAGAGATCATGACTCAACCACTGCCATTATATTTATCTTAAAAAATAAGAAAACAAAATGATTGTGAAGTGCGTGTTTAGTGATCGAGAGAGGCAGAATAAATTGTAGAGCATATTTAGAATCAGGGAAGTCTGGTAGACTCCTTCTGGGTTCATCAATTACTAATATAATTTTATGTAAGTTATTTAACTTTTCTGTTTCCTCGGACAAATCGTAAAGTTGGGATAACAATGGGTACATTGAAAGGTGATTGTAAAGATCACAGGCAACTTGCTTTTTATGCTCCTGGCACAGTGCCTGGCACATTGGTGCCCAGTATATAGTAACAATTATTGCTGTTTTTGGACATTCCCCCATTCTTCTGTTAAGAAGAGAATTAGAAGAAATGAGAAAAACTGTAGACCTAATTACACAGATTATAAATGAGAATTCTTGATATAAACTTGTGAATAACTTAGTAAAAGAAGTCTTGGCTTCTTCATCTGATGGAATCTAAAACAGCAGAACAGCCCACAATGTGGGGCCTTTTAAAGTATAATATTTCCTGAAAAGAGAAGACGATAACATACCCATGATTTTCGATGTGTGCTGTGAGGTCCGTGAAGGTCAAAGCTATAATACTAAGCTGTTATTTGCCTTTTCCATCGTCTTTCTCTTAGAGTGTGCTGTGGAGTTTTCCAGAAACTAGATAACGTGTGATGACATCATCACTCGGATAGCTAATGGAATGTGAGCTTCTGTATTCTTGTGTTTTAGACATTTTTTAAAGCTTTAATACCAAATACAGTAGATATCAATACATGTAACCCTTATGAACAAAAGTTTGGGGTCCTCCAAAATTTTTAAAAGTGTAAAGGGGTTCTGAAACCAAAAAGTTTGAGAGCTGCTGTACTAGACAAACCCTTACATAGAAATGATAACAGTTTTGAGTATCTTCTATCCGCCCAACACTGTGCTAAATGTTTTCCTGTGTTATCTCATTGAAGCCTGATGACAAGCCATCGTTGTATCTCATTTTAGTGATGAGGAAAGTGATCCTGAGAGGGATTATATCAGTTGCTGAGGGTCACATGGCTGGTAAGCAGCAGTGCTAATATTTGAACCCATTATGTCTTGTTTCCTGGGCTCTGTCTGAAGATTCTGTAGCCTTGGCGATTCAAAGGATGTTAAACTTGACAGTGAACCCCTCCTCTGGGATCTGAGGAGCTGAAAGTCTGAGGTATGTGCTGAGCACACTTTTAGAAGCCAATTTTGGATTATGAATCTCTAGCTAGCTGATTGGAACAAAAACCTGAGGCCAAGATTGTGTCCAAAATATTCCCAGAGATCTTGCCTTGACACTCCCAGCTCTTTCAAAGAGGGGTTTGTTGGCTGCCCTCTGTCCTTTACCTCGTTAGACTTATGAGCTCTTAACTGCAGCAGACAGAGCTGGCCAGAACTTCAAGCCCTGCAGTGGGGGCTGATTAATCATGAGTTCCTGAGTGAAACTCAGGCGACAGTGCAGAACAGCCAGGAAGGTTACAGACGGGGCTGCACCTCAGCACGCAGGCTCCTTTTGGTGCCAGTGTCTCCACTTTCAGCATTTGAGAAACAAAAGTGGACCAGGGATAGCAAAGAAGGCTGGGGATAGGGGGCTTTCATATCCACTGTTAGAAAGAAAGAAAGAACAGGAAATAATCCCAACATTTGTGTATTGTGAAAAATTCCTGATCTAGACTTACATGATATTATGGATATCTGAAACTTACCTAATTAATTTCCATCAGTAAAATACCTTTTAATGATGACTATTTATTATGTGTGTGACCCACAGGAGACCCCAGACTTGACTTTGCCCCTGTCCCCAAGCCATGCCCAAGCCCACCTTTGGCTCCATTCTCCCCCAATTTCCTGATGAAGAAACTAAAGACCAAAGACTCTCAGTGGTTTGCTTGAGATCCCACAGCTGGTTTACAGCACAGACATCATGTTATTTTCTCTTTTCCAGATGTTCCGTATTTCTGGATGTTAAGGACCAGCAAAAATTTTTAAAAAACAGGAATGGGGGAGGGAGGAAATATAACAAAATTGCCAACTTTTTGTTTTTAACAAGTAAAAGCATTAAGAAGCCATAACCACTATCTGATGTCAGCACTTCTCATAAAAGAAAGGGCATTTATGTGTATTTTAATGTACTTTAATAGCCTAAATTTAGCTCTGTGCACTTCTCTCTGCTTTTCTACCTTATTTGAAGACAGGCTGGGGTAAACTTTGCCAAAGATCACTCTTTGTCCTTAAACAAAGACCACTGCTGAGCTATACTTTTAATTCAAGAAGAAGGTGGAGCACAACTCTCCCATGGGCTTTTCTTTGGGGATGAGAGAGAGCCCTGATTTCTGAATAGCAGGTGTGAATCCTAATACTTGTAAGCTGAGCACCCAAGGCTGGGCTGCAGGCAGAGTCCTCTGAGAGCCACATGAAAAGATGCCTGAATGCCCACGAGGGCAGTGTCCACCTGACATGGGTTCCTGGCTCCTCACCTGGGCCATTAAAGTGACGCATGAGAATCTGTGGGATGGCTTTCCTTGTCATTTTCACTTGGATCCCAAACCTGCACGATGAAGGTTTATGCAAACCTTTTCTTTTCTTTCTTTTTTTTTTTTGGCTACACTGCACACCATGTGGGACCTTAGTCCCTGACCAAGGATCGAACCCGCGCCCCCTGCAGTGGAAGCATGGAGCCTTAACCACTGGACTGCCAGGGAAGTCCCTATGCAAATCTTAAATATCTCTACTAACTGTCTAACCTTCTGTAATTAGGGCTCTGCAAGAAATAAAGGCTCTGGTTTTCTTTTTTTTAATTAATTAATCTATTTATTTATTTATATTGGGCTGCTTTGGATCCTTGTTGCTGCGCGCAGGCTTTCTCTAGTTGCGTTGAGCGGGGGCTAAACTTCGTTGCAGTGTCTGGGCTTCTTTCTCACTGCGGTGGCTTCTCTTGTTGCAGAGCACAGGCTCTAGGTGCACGGGCTTCAGTAGTTGTGGCAGTCGGGCTCAGTAGTTGTGGCTCGCAGGTTCTAGAACACAGGCTCAGTAGTTGTGATGCAAGGACTTTGTTGCTCCGTGGCACATGGGATCTTCCTAGACCAGACTCGAACCTGTGTCCCCTGCGTTGGCGGGAGAATTCTTAACCACTGTGCCACCAGGGAAGTCCAAGGCTTTAGGTTTCATGTAGGTTGAACACAGCTGACTGCAAATGACCACAACTAGATAAGGAGAAATAAGTGACCTTACTTGGATTCTTCCATGACCTTGATAGCAATAATCTTGGGCTTTCCATACTAATGAAGTGATAAATATTAAATCAGAGTGGGTGAGTGTGATGGCACTGTGTGTCTGTTAATCATAGGTGAAAAAATGCTTCCCCTAAGCTGCTCCATTTATTCCTGAGTTTCAGCAAAAAGGGAAACTCTCAAGGTTAAGATGCCCAGGACATTGGTAGGATGACCAAGAGGCTTGGTCATTTCAGGTGAATGGCTAACCAGTGGGGTGATTGAAAATTTCATTCCTGTAATTTTAGGAACTCCTAGGCCTTCTAAGGTGTTCTTGGAAGTCTGAATTAAAGTGGGCTATGGGGAGTTTCCAAGAGCAGTGACCCCATACCTAGGATGATGCAAACCCTTACCCTCATGCCTGGGACATTAATTATTAGATACTATTTCACACACAGAGGGTGGACCTCTTGGTTTACTGCCCTCTTCCTGACACCCTCGGCCTTAACTTACCATCTCTGGATTAGTTTGGAAGCTCTGAGATCAGCCTGTTTTTTCTGGGGGTTGCAGAGTTTGTCATGCCTTGGAGTGATAATGGGAGTTTAATCAGGGTTGAGGATACAGCTAAACCAAGCTAATAAGTATTTCCTGATATCTACTGTGTGTCAGGCTATATCCGAGTCCCTGACTCTGTTCACCTTGTTGCAGGTAATGGACAGGAAAAAGCGTTGAGAAATTTGAAGTCCTTGGGAATTTGAGTCTTTGGAAAGGGTCAACTCATTACCATAAGAGTATTGATTAATTTGGCACATGATATATTTAGTACATACTTGATCTCACTGAACTATCCTTCAAGGCAGGTGCTACTATCTCCATTTTACTGAAGCTCAGAGAAGTGAGGTGTCTTGTCTGAGGCCACATGGCTTAATGAGTGGCAGAACCGAGGTGCACACAGCTCTAACTCCAAAGCTGACTAAGCCATGTTATAATGACTCCCAACCCACTTCTCCAGACTCTTCCCAGGAAATAAATTGTAACACGATACCTGAAACCACCAACTCACCCCAACTCAATGATCTTTTTAATTTTACCACTGTTTTGTAGCGTTTCTATAGCTACGCTGATCTCGCCAAACTTATCCCAGCTACCTCAAGGGTTATAGTGCTGGAGAAGACTGTTTTGGTGTGTTCTCTGTGTGGAGACCCAACTGACCAAAGCCCAACTCCACGAACCTCAGGGCTACAGGAGCTGCCTCTTTGACTCTGCCCAGCCTGCTTAGAAGACTGACCCTCCTTCGGCTAGGAGATGGTTAATCTTTTTTCCTCCTTGCTGCTAAAAATGTCCATTGGTTATGGGTCCTGTCTTCCTGAATCATAAATTACAAATGTAGGTTCAAATCGGCCTTCAGCAGAATTGGAGATTCTCAGGCCAGTTAGATCCTTGGAGTCGGCTTGTACGACACAGGCCATCACTAAATTTGAAAAAATGGGCTTTGCTACTTTCCAGGCCTGGGTTGCAGAAATGTCTGAAACATTAATGACCTTCTCTGTCCATTAAGGGATCTGATAGACATGAAGTTTTATTAGGTAAGGACCAAAAATGATCAGGTTGTCGGTGCCGAAATTCCATTAGGCCTGCAATAAAGGATGCATTCGATCTATTTAGCAGATATATTTTGAGGTAGTGAAACGAAGTAAAATAATAAGACCTTTTAAATTTAATTTTTATTCTAGGCACCGATCATTTAAAAGAGAAATGTTCTTAGTGCGACTGGGTAATAGGTTTTTCTTCTCTACTTTTCCTCAGAGGTCTAGTTACTTTTCTCTTTTCCCTGGGGGCAAATTTTAACATGTTGGCTCATGGCAATAGATACTGGGCCGTTCTTTCTCTAGACCGATTTCTCTTTGATTCTGTTACCAGAAGGGCCACAGGGCGGGTGAAGCAAATTCCCCAGCCAGCCATCATTATTTGGTTCAGCCCTACCACCTTAGTATTTGTCCCATCTTCTTTACTAAAATGAAAAATCATTTGATTTGTTCTGAGTGTATTACTAACAAGCATATGTCCTGATAGAAGATTGGTTAAGAGAGTGAGTTGAATGTACCTGCGTACCACCTTTCTAGTTCTTGAAGAGATAGGAAAAGTTGTTAAAAAGAACATGTCCTTTGGTACAAGAAAAGATTTCATCACCAGGGAGCCAGAAATTTTATTCCTGGAATATAAGAGAACATGTGGTTATACTTTCAGAGAAACCAGAGGGTAGAAAATGCGGGTGCAAAGCAACCTTAGGAAAAAAATCATCGTAGAGGTAAAAGCAATTTCAGTGACTCTCCAAATTCATCCATGTTTAGCTGCTCAGGTGCAGATGAAGAATAAGCAAAGCTGGGTTTAACCAGAGTTAGCTTTGCCCAGTGCTTATGACGGGAAGAGACAGGAAAGGAGAGTGGGTCCTATGTGCAGAGAGAGATGAGAATTTGTGCACAGAATGACCAGAGTGACAGGCTGTGGAGTCTAGTTTGAAAAGGGAGTGAAGTGACAAAACAGTGTGTTCACTGTTCCTAGGGGGTGATGAACTGCTGAAGATTGATGCCAGGAGTGGGGGAAGTGGTCAAAGACAGACAGTAGGATGCTTAAATGTGAGATGCTGGTGGTGGTGCAGCTACACGTCACAACAAAGTCAAGGATGGGGCCACAGGAGTTGCTGTTTGTATGGACAAGGTGGAGGGAGGTATCACTGTTAAGTGTGGAGGGCCAGGAACCCTGTCCTCCCAGACAAAAGAAAAAGCCCAGGAGAAGCCAGACCAAACCCAAACAACAGCAAAAACCCATCAGCACCACCACTAAGATACAGCCATAGACTGTTTAACAGGGATGTGCCACCCCCCCAAAAAAACCCAAGAACACTAAAAATAAGAAGAACAGACAAATTCTGGCCGAAGGAAAGCTAAGCACAGGAATATGGATGGCTGATAAAGATAATGTCTCAAGGGGCTTCCCTGGTGGCACAGTGGTTGAGAGTCCGCCTGCCGATGCAAGGGACACGGGTTCGTGCCCCGGTCTGGGAAGATCCCACATGCCGTGGAGTGGCTGGGCCCGTGAGCCATGGCTGCTGAGCCTGCGCGTCCGGAGCCTGTGCTCCGCAATGGGAGAGGTCACAACGGTGAGAGACCCGCGTACCGCAAAAAAAAAAAAAAAAAAAAAAGTTGTAAAGATAATGTCTCAGGCAAAAACATTAAGGGAGGAAAAGATTTATTTCTGTTTGGTAAAATTTATAGTCCACAAAGGAGATGGAATCGTGATGAATCTTTATGTTCCAAACAATGTAGATTTGAAATATATATATATATATATATATATATATATATATAAAGTCAAATTATTAAGAGAAACAAACTCACAATCATGTTGGCAAACATTAGTGAGATAGTGTAAGAGAGTATAAGAGGCATAATTCATAAACAGCAGTTATACATGTACTTTTAAAAAGTTTTTATTTTATATTGGAGTATAGTTGATTTACAACATTGTGTTAGTTTCAATGTACAGCAAAATGATTTAGTTATACATATATCTATTCTTTTTCAGATTCTTTTTCCATGTAGGTTATTACAGAATATTGAAAAGAGTTCACTGTACTATACAGCAGGTCCTTGTTGATTATCTATTTTTTAAAATATTTATTTGCTTATTTTGGCTGTGCTGGGTCTTAGTTGCAGCATGTGGGATCTTTTAGTTGCAGCCTGCAGACTCTTAGTTGTGGCACATGGGCTTCTTAGTGCAGCATGCATGCAGGATCTAGTTCCCTGACCAGGGAGTCTTACCCACTGGACCACCAGGGAAGTCGCTCTAGTTTATATATAGTAGTATGTATATGTTAATCCCAACATCCTAATTTATCCCTTCCCCCAACCTTTCCCCTTTGGTAACCATAAGTTTGTTTTCTAAGTCTGTGAGTCTGTTTCTGTTTTGTATATAAGTTCATTTGTATCATTTTTTTAAATTCCACGTGTAAGTGATATGATATTTGTTTTTCTCTGATTGACTTACTTCACTTGGTATAATAATCTCTAGATCCATTCATGTTGCTGCAACGTGTACTTTTTATTTATACAAAGACATGCAGAACCTTCAAGATGGTGGAGGAGTAAGACGTGGAGAACACCTTCCTCCCCACAAATACATCAGAAATACATCTACACGTGGAGCAGCTCCTACAGAACACCTACTGAACGCTGGCAGAAGACCTCAGACTTCCCAGAAGGCAAGAAATTTCCACATACCTGGATAGGGCAAAAGAAAACGAAAAAACAGAGGCAAAAGAATAGGGATGGGACCTGCACCAGTGGGAGGGAGCTGTGAAGGAGGAAAGGTTTCCACACGCTAGAAGCCCCTTCACGGGCGGAGACGGGGGATAGCAGGGGGGAAGCTTCGGAGACACGGAGGAGAGCACAGCAACAGTGGTGCGGAGGGCTAGGCGGAGAGATTCCCACACAGAGGATCGGTGCCGACTGGCGCGCAGGGGCTGGGAGCTGAGGCTCAGGCTTCGGAGCTTAGATCGCAGGGAGAGGACTGGGGTTGGCTGCGTGAACACAGCCTGAAGGGGGCTAGTGTGCCACGGCTAGCCAGGAGGGAGTCTGTGAAAAAGTCTGGACCTGTCTAAGAGGCAAGAGACCATTGTTTCCTGGTGGGCGAGGAGAGGGGATTCAGAGCACCTCCTAAACGAGCTCCAGAGACGGGAGCGAGCCGTGGCTATCAGCGCGGACCCCAGAGACAGGCATGAGACACTAAGGCTGCTGCTGCCGCCACCAAGAAGCCTGTGTGCGAGCACAGGTCACCATCCACACCTCCCCTCCCGGGAGCCTGTGCAGCCCGCCACTGCCGGGGTCCCGGGATCCAGGGACAACTTCCCCAGGAGAACTCATGGCACGCCTCAGGCTGGTGCGACGTCACGCTGGCCTCTGCTGCCGCAGGCCTGCCCCGCACTCCGTACCCCTCCCTCCCCTCGGCCTGAGTGAGCCAGAGCCCCTGAATCAGCTGCTCCTTTAACCCCCTCCTGTCTGGGTGGGAACAGATACCCTCAGGCGACCTACATGCAGAGGCAGGGCTAAATCCAAAGCTGAACCCCGGGAGCTGTGCGAAAAAAGAAGAGAAAGGTAAATTTCTCCCAACAGCCTCAGGGGCAGCAGATTAAATCTCCACGATCAACCTGATGTACCCTGTATCTCTGGAATACCTGAATAGAAAACGGATCATCCCAAATTGAGGAGGTGGACTTTGGGAGCAACTGTAGACTTGGGGTTTGCCTTCTGCATCTAACTTTTTTCCAGTTTTATGTTTATCTTAGTTTACTATTTAGAGTTTATTATCATTGGTAGATTTGGTTATTGATTTGGTTGCTCTCTTTTTTCTTTATATATATATATAATATATATATATATATTTTTTCCTTTTTCTCTTTTTGTGAGTGTGTATCTGTATGCTTCTTTGTGTGATTTTGTCTGTATAGCTTTGCTTTTACCATTTGTCCTAGAGTTCTGTCTGTCCATTTATTTTTGTTTGTTTTTTTGGTATAGTTTTTAGCACTTGTTATCATCGGTGGATTTGTTTTTTGGTTTGGTTGCTCTCTTCTTTCTTTCTTTTTTTATTACTTTTTAATTTTTTAAAATTTTTAATAATTAAAAAAATTTTATTCTAATAACTTTTTATTTTTTTCTTTCTTTTTTTCTCCCTTTCCTTTTGAATTATTTGTCTGACAGGGTCTTGGTGCTCCAGCCGGGTGTCAGGCCTGTGACTCTGAGGTGGAAGAGCCGAGTTCAGGACATTGGTCCACCAGAGACCTCCGGGCTCCAGGTAATATCAAACGGTGAAAGCTCTCCCAGAGATCTCCATCTCAACACTAAGACCCAACTCCGCTCAATGACCAGCAAGCTACAGTGCTGGACAACCTATGCCAAACAACTAGCAAGACAGGAACACAACCCCACCCATTAGCAGAGAGGTTGCCTAAAATAATAAAAAGGTCACAGTTACCCCAAAACACACCACGGGATATGGTCCTGCCCACCAGAAAGACAAGATCCAGCCTCATGCACCAGAACACAGGCACCAGTCCCCTCCACCAGGACACATACAGACTGACAAGGAGGGGATGGAAAAAGATATTCCATGGAAATGGAAATCAATATTCTCCAGGATATATCATATCTTGGGTCACAAATCAAGCCTTGGTAAATTTAAGAAAATTGAAATCATATCAAGTATCTTTTCCCACCACAACACTATGAGACTAGATATCAATTACAGGAAAAAACTGTAAAAAAAAACAAACACATGGAGGCTAAACAATACACTATTGAATAACCAAGAGATCACTGAAGAAATCAAAGATGAAATCAAAAAATACCTAGAAACAAATGACAATGAAAACAAGATGACCCAAAACCTATGGGATGCAGCAAAAGCAGTTCTAGGAGGGAAGTATATGGCAATACAATCCTACCTCAAGAAACAAGAAAAATCTCAAATAAACAACCTAAACCTACACTTAAAACAACTGGAGAAAGAAGAACAAAAAAACCTCAAAGTTAGCAAAAGGAAGGAAATCATAAAGATCAGATCAGAAATAAATGAAAAAGAAATGAAGGAAACATAGCAAAGATCAATAAAACTAAAAGCTGGTTCTTTGAGAAGATAAACAAAATTGATAAACCATTAGCCAGACTCATCAAGAAAAAAAGGGAGAAGACTCAAATCAACAGAATTAGAAATGAAAAAGGAGAAGTAACAAGTGACACTGCAGAAATACAAAAGATCATGAGAGATTACTACAAGCAACTCTATGCCAATAAAATGGACAACCTGGAAGAAATGGACACATTCTTAGAAAAGCACAACCTTCCGAGTCTGAGCCAAGAAGAAATAGAAAATATAAACAGACCAATCACAAGAACTGAAATTGAAACTGTGATTAAAAATCTTCCAGCAAACAAAAGCCCAGGACCAGATGGCTTCATAGGTGAAAACTATTGAACATTTAGAGAAGAGCTAAAACCTATCCTTTTCAAACTCTTCCAAAATATAACAGAGGGAGGTACACTCCCAAACTCATTCTACTAGGCCACCATCACCCTGATACCAAAACAAAACAAAGATATCACAAAAAAAGAAAACTACAGGCCAATATCACTGCAACATCACTAATCATTAGAGAAACGCAAATCAAAACTACAATGACTGGGCTTCCCTGGTGGCGCAGTGGTTGAGAGTCCGCCTGCTGATTCAGGGGACACGGGTTCGTGCCCCAGTCTGGGAAGATCCCACATGCCGCAGAGCGGCTGGGCCCGTGAGCCATGGCCGCTGAGCCTGCACGTCCGGAGCCTGTGCTCCGCAACGGGAGAGTCCACAGCAGTGAAAGGCCCGCGTACAGCAAAAAAAAAAAAAAATACAATGACCTATCACCTCATGCCGGTCAGAATGGCCATAGTCAAAAAATCTACAAAACAATAAATACTGGAGAGGGTGTGGAGAAAAGGGAACCCACTTGCACTGTTGGTGGGAATGTAAATTGATACAGCCACTATGGAGAACCGTACGGAGGTTCCTCAAAAAACTAAAAATAGAACTACCATACGACCCAGCAATCCCACTACTGGGCATATACCTTGAGAAAACCATAATTCAAAAATAGTCATGTACCACAACGTTCATGGAGCACTATTTACAATAGCCAGGACATGGAAGCAACCTAAGTGTCCATCGACAGATGAATGGATAAAGAAGATGTGGTGCATAGATACAATGGAATATTACTCAGACATAAAAAGAAATGAAATTGAGTTATTTGTAGTGAGGTGGATGGACTTAGAGTCTGTCATACAGAGTGAAGTAAGTCAGAAATAGAAGAACAAATACCATATGCTAACACATATATATGGAATTAAAAAAAAAGGTTCTGAAGAACCTAGGGGCAGGACAGAAATAAAGATGCAGACGTAGAGAATGGACTTGAGGACACGGGGAGGGGGAGGGTAAGCTGTGTCAAAGTGAGAGAGTGGCATTGAAGTATACACACTACCAAATGTAAAATGGATAGCTAGTGGGAAGCAGCTGCATAGCACAGGGAAATCAGTTCAGTGCTTTGTGACACCTAGAGGGGTGGGATAGGGAGGGTGGGAGGGAGACACAAGAGGGAGGGGATATGGGGATATATGTATACGTATAGCTGATTCACTTTGTTATAAAGCAGAAACTAACACACCATTGTAAAGGAACTATACTCCAATAAAGATCAAAAAAAAAAAATGCAATGCCCATGTCCTGGGATCCATTAATTCTTTAGGCTCTATAAACACACACACACACACACACACACACACACACAGAAAAGTTTATGCAAATATACATAATTTGTTCTTATTTCAGAATCTGTGAACATTAAAAAAAAAACTAGTTACTGAACAAATATATTGTGTAAACAGCTAATAACACTAAAGTCCCAATTGCTATTAGAAGAAAATTCTGAGTTTATTAATAAATAGCTGATTGTTTCTATCTCACCAAAGTTTAAGTCTTAAAACCTAAAAGTGAAGGAATAAAATCTGCTCCAGCAATTTAATAGGATTCTGCCTCTGACTTTCATTCAATTCCTGTTCTTGTGTAAGACATAAGCCTTAAGAGTTATTAAATTCCCATTTTAACTGGTTGCTGGCTGTAAGTTAACACGCAGACTGATCTAGCTTCTTCCCCCCACCCCCCATGCTTACGCACAATGCTATCAATGTTCTGTGTTTTCCTTGTCTTGGATTGCCATTCCATCCCAGGAGTCTCACTTCCTTTTCTCCTGTGTTTTGGCTGGCATAATTTTGGAACTTAAAAAAAATATGCGTCATCTGTCCTCTTCTCATAATCTTCACCTGCATTTTAGTCTATTTTGGATATTTTTTTCTGCAGTGTCTTCAATGTGCCTTATTTCCTGTTTTCATAAGCTTTATATAACTTAAGAAAAATGCAATCCAAGACTTGTCTAGGTTAGAGGTTATTATTATATTTTTACTGTTATATGGAATAGATGGGCCTGCAGAGTATGCACTGGGCATGGCTATTTGCAGGGCTGTCTCTAAATGACATTGACTGGAGGTAATTTTCCAGGGTTCTCACCTTGGTGACCTGGGGAGGCAGCTGGTGGGAGGCATGTGTAGACAATTAGCACATATATACCATGCACCCTCTCATTTCCAAAGCAAAAAGGATGAAATAGTTTCTGCTCTTCTTCCATTAGTACGATTTCCTTGTTTTTCATGTTAACAGTACTTTATTATATTCAGTAAAATACATAAGTCTTAAGTGTTCAGCACAATGAATTTTAACAAATTTATATATGCTGATTAAAACATAAAACATTTCCATCATCCTAGAAAGTTATCTCATACTTCTTTCTGGTCAATTCTTACCCAACAACCCCCAACTCCAGGGAAACACTGATCTGTTTTCTGTCACTATAGATTGTTTTTTATTTTTTTTTTGCGGTACACGGGCCTCTCACTGAGGCCTCTCCCGTTGCGGAGCACAGGCTCTGGACACGCAGGCTCAGCGGCCATGGCTCACGGGCGCAGCTGCGCCGCGGCACGTGGGATCTTCCCGGACTGGGTCACGAACCCGTGTCCCCTGCGTCGGCAGGCGGACTCTCAACCACTGCGCCACCAGGGAAGCCCAGATTGTTTTTTTTATGTTCAAGAACTTCATATAAATGGAATCATACATGTGTGTTCTTTTGTTTATGCAACATTTTGCTCAGCATATTTTTTTGAGACTCATCTATGTTAATTTGTTCTTTTTTTTTTTTTTGGTATGGACATACCACAATTTGTTTATCCATTTTCCAATGGATGGACACCTGGGCTATTTCCACTTTATGCTTTGTATGCATAAATCTGCTATTTATAGATCAGCTTGTTAGGAACCTATACAGTTGTTTCTCTTGGTATATATCTAGGAGTGCTGTTGCTGGGTCTTAGGGTAGGTGAAAACTTAAATTTATCAGAGAGTGCCAGTTTGTTTTCAAAGTGATTGTACAATTCTGAACTCCCACCAGTGATGTATGAGAGTTCTAGTTGTTCCACATTGTGTCAACACTAAGTATAGTCAGTTTTAATTTTAGCTTTTCTGGTGAGTGTGTAAAGGTATGTGGTTTGCTTTGCATTTCCCTGGTGACTAATGATGTTAAGCACCTTTTCATATGCTTATTGACTGTCTTAGTCCATTCTGGATGTTATAACAATAGCACAGACTGGGTGGCTTAAACACAAATATTTATTTCTCATAGTTCTGGAGGCTGGGAAGGCAGTGCCTTATGAGGGCAAATCCCTGGCTTGTAGACAGCCATTGTCTTGCTGCATCCTCACATGCTAGAGAGATATAGATAGAGAAAGAGAGAGAGAATGAGAGAGAGAGAAAGAGATCTCTTGTGTCTCTTCCCATTCATGAGGGCTCCATCCTCATCACCTAATCACCTCCCAAAGCTCCCACCTCCTAATATCATCACACTGAAGGATTTCAACATATGAATTTGGGGGGTACACATTCCATCCATAACACTAAGCATTTGAATATCTTCTTTTTGTGAAGTATGTGATTAAGTCTTAAACCAATTTTTAATTGGGTTATTTGTATTTTTAATATTTTATTTTCCTTTGAAGAGCTTAAATGATTCATATGCTTTCATCAAGAGCCAATTAGATGTTTGGATTGCCACAGGTTTTCAGATTTAATATCTTAGACATACAACAAACTGTTGAGGTCAATGCATTATTCCCATTTTACAAATAGGAAACTGAGCCTCAGACACATTGAAAAACTCCCTCAAAGTTGAAGCTTTTTGACTTGAAGTATACGGCCTCTGGTATGCAGTGTCACCAGAGAAAAAGGTAAGAGAGAAGATATTGCAAGAAAAATTCAGCCTTTGAAATTGGTCCTGACTTAAAGAAAATAATCTTATATTTTAGAATAGCTATATATTTACATGAAAGTTGCAAAGATAGTGCAGAGAATTCCCATATCTCCAACTGGTCCTGTTCTTTTTAAAATAATGGCTTTATTGAGATATAACTCATATACCATACAATTAATCCATTTACAGTTAAATGGGTTTTAGTGTATTCACATATATGTGATGTACAACCATCACTAATGTCAAGTTTGAAGCACTTTTATCACCTTAAGAAGAAACCCTGTACATTTTAGTTATCACCCCTCTTCTCCCCTATAATCCCTCTCAAATCCTAGGCAACTGCTAATCCACTTCTGTCTCTAAAGAGTAACCTATCCTGGGTAGTTCATATGAATTGAATCATATAACAGTGGTCTTTTGTTACTGGCTGCTTTTGGTCCTGGCTGTTTTAAGGCTGCTGTAGCCACCATCACTCTTGTCCTGTTCTCCCTGGACACTCTGCAAGCTCCATTTCCAGTCCCTTTGCAGGCAGGTGTGGCATGTGACTGAGTTCTGGCCTAAGAGGTCCAAGCAGAAGTGATGTGTGTGCCATTTCTAGGCTTGTATCTTTGAAAGCCAAACCAGGCCAAACATCCTAACCTCCATCCTCACACACTTTTCTCACACTTGGACTGAATGAGGAGAATTCTGAAGACCTAGGAGAAAGTGAAAGCACAAGGTAGAAGGAGCCTGGGACCCTGAAATAGGAGGAAAACCCCACTCCTATTGGACTGTGCCCTGGGCTCTGAACAAATGTTTATTGAGATTTAGGAGTTGTCGACTACCTCAGCTAGTCCTAGCTACCTTTCCTACTAAAATACTCTGTGAAAGCCCATGATCATGCATATCCCTAATGTATCAAGGATTCTGATCATGCGTTATCATTTTATTAAGGTGTTTTAGATTGGCCACCCACCCAAGATTAAGAATTAAGAATCATGATTCCTGGGCTTCCCTGGTGGTGCAGTGGTTGAAAGTCCGCCTGCCGATGCAGGGGACATGGGTTCGTGCCCCGGTCTGGGAGGATCCCACATGCCGCGGAGTGGCTGGGCCCGTGAGCCATGGCCACTGAGCCTGCGCATCGGAGCCTGTGCTCCGCAACGGGAGAGGCCACAACAGTGAGAGGCCCGCATACCGCAAAAAAAAGGAAAAAAAAAAAAGAATCATGATTCCTTTAATATGATTCCCTTGCACATGGCACTGGCACACATTTTTGTTAGTTCCAAGCGGTCTAAAAACAGATCTTTCCTAAACTTATATCTCTCATTTTGTTGGAAAGAGTCAGAGAGGGAATTGTTATGGAATAAATCACATATATCTAAAAACATTTATCAAGATCCTTATAACAAATTCTTCGAGCTTAGTATTTATTTCACTGTCTTTGCTTCATAATCTCCCAGCACGTAGGAGACAACACAGGAAACACGAGGAACAGAGCTCTGCGCGTTGCGGGGCATTTCATGAATTACAAAAATATGTTCAGTTCTGAAGATCAAAACCTCCACCCATCTGGGGTATATAAATCTTATACATAGAATTTATGAGGGGGGTTATCTTGAATTATGTGTTGGGCGTTGGGTTTGGCACATAATAAATATAAATGATCCTCTCAGGACAGTAGATTAACATCCAGGGGGAAAAAATATCAGGCATCTGTGGAATTTAAATGGGAAGATGTCCTACACTTCTCAGAGAGAAAAGGGCTTCCAATCCCCAGGAGACAGGACTGTGATATTTGTTTTTAAACCCCTTACTAACTCCTTCTCCTGGGAGAAGGAGAGATTTAGCTGCTCAAGTGTATTTGGAAAAGGAGCTGTGTAAGTTTGGTTTGCCCCTCTTGATCGTCTCACTTTCAAAAGGGTGTCTCTGGCTGTCTCCTGGGCTGCCAGCTGGCCATGCTATGGAGGTCTGCGGAAGGCCAACAGCACCAGTGACTGGTGGACGAATCTGTCTAATTCCCAATTCCAGAAGGAGGTGTTGGGAAGCCAGTTGAGGTTGACCGCTTAAGCCACACCCTCCAAAACAGCTCGGATTAGTGATGGAGTTCACATTTTCATTTTCTGCATGACCCCGCGTCTCTCAACCGGTTCTTAACTTAGAGTGTGGGAGGATGGACCATGGAAATATTTATCGATCCCTTGGATTCCAACAGATGCATAGCTGATATATTGCATGTCATACATAAATCAGTGAACACCTATGGCATGCCTGCTATGTGCAAAATTGCACTAAAGACTGTGTGTAACTTCAAAAGAACAAAAACATTTCTCAAATAGTTTGAAATTCCTTGAAGGACAAACTTGCATGAAAGGTAAAATCAGCCAAAGATGGCATTTGTAAGGGTTGTGTGATGTGGGATAGACTGCAATTCTAACAGGAGTTCAGAGATATGAGATGCTGCTACAGACTAATATTTCTGAAGGTTGAGCTTGGTCCTGCAGCTGTCTATAACACCTGGATGTGGGTAAGTTTATATACAAAGAGACAAAAATTTTCAGTTGACTTCAGCCTATGTGGTTTCAGTTTTCCAGAAGTTATTTCTGGTCCCTTCTGCCTTTTTTTCCTTCTAGTTGTGGTTGCTCCGTGGCAGATAAGAAATGATATAACCACAAATACAAAGCAAATCTAAGGACTTCAAGTTAATGTGCATTTTGTATTTAAAAATAATGATCTGTATCTTTTGAAATGCCCATAGCACATCAATGTTAAGATGTGTCAATGGGAACAATGTAAGAGTTGACGTGATCTTCAGTCTTTCTTGTCATTACACTCCACATCAAATGGTTTTCTCCATATACTTCTCCTCCACCTATTCTTGCTCTGTAATGTGTCCTTCTTTAGAAGAGTGGATAAGTCAGCACTTTCTGGGGCATTATCATGAATCAAAAAAGGAACCAACATAGTCTGAAGAAAGCAAGTGGTAAGAATAGATATGAACATTGGAGATGGGAACACAAGGATGAGATTGTGAAGTCTTGTTCTTGAGATGGTTGTTGCCCTTTGGTTGTGCTGCACCATCCCTGGTTCTAACTTCCATCAATCACCTGAATGTTGGCCAACATCTACTCAGCTAACCACAAGGCCTCAAAGAAGCACATTAAAGTAATCTCAAGTCACAACACGTGGGGCAGTGTCTCTGAGAACAACTCCCCAGTAGTGTTACTGGGAGAGGGGCACCTTCACTAGGGGCCAGAACTGAGCCTCCAGCTGGAAGTTTGGGCATCAGACTCTGGTTCCTGCTGACTAGCCTGCATCTGCTGTTCATGTAGCCCCTCTTTCTCCTCTCCTTCGCTCTGCACAGATGGAGTTGGGTTGGGAGACAATGACCTTAAGCACCTTTAAAACTGATTCCAATATGAGAACCCAGTATTCTTGCCAATCACACAGTTTGGTTCTGCGTTCCTCCTACCTTGGACAGAGGGTCATTCCCAGCAGCTCCCTGAGCTGAGACCTGTAGGAGGAGAAGGGAAATCTTTGGTTTTCTTGCGTGTGATAATGTCTTCCATAGTTAGGGGTGTTTTACCTTTAGCCATAAGATCAGACACATATGCCTTTAGGTTATTGGAATATGGAATGATATAGAATTCCATATATGGAATATGGAATGATCATAGATCAACACTTCAGAGACTTTGAAACCAAGGGTATTTAAAGGCTCACATATTCTTGATAAAATCATGCCTTCTTTTCATTTAGATTGATTTTTTAAATAAGCTGGACAACTTTTAACCTCTTTATTGTCCAACATTTGAGGCAACAGGCTGCGAAATGGTTTTGTTATACTTCATAGAAGCAAGGATTCTACCTTCTGCACACCACTCAATCTCTCTGAGTTTGTAGTTTCTTGAAACTAAAGGACACATTATATGCTAGATGTTTAAATGATGTTTCAGGCACTTGTGTCAGACCCTGTAGTTGCTTATCTAATAGTCTTTCCTTTTTCTTACTAAGAGAATCACACTTTGCTGGGTTGGCAACGTACCTACCTTACATATGTACTTTTTCTTACCCCTCTTGTACGTGATATAGTTGTAGCCAAGGAGATGTTAACAGAAATCACTGGATAAGGCTTCTGGGAAAGGAATTTTAAAGGGATTTTCCCAACTGACATACACTCTTGCTCTGGGCTCTTCTATCTTCCCTTTGTCTGGAATGGCCATTTGTAATTGTTGGTGCTCCAGCAGCCATTTTGGGACCATGAAGACAATAAGATTGTGCTAAGGATATAAGAAGCCTGCATCCTGATGACATTGTGGAAATTTCATACCAGTCATCAATTTCTCATCTCTACACTTCTTTTAAATCACTGTTCCTTATGTTCTCTGTTACAGTGCAGCAAAACTCAATTCTTAACTGATAAAACACTCAACCTTCAGATTGCTTTACTTAGAGATAAAACAGAAAAATGAATATTTGACATGAAAAAAATTTTTTTACACAAAATAGTTTTGGTGAAATTCTAACTTTAAATATTGAAGATGGGGCTTGTCTTATCTCTATAAATCCTATATAGCATCAAGTAGGCCTAGATTAAAAAACAAAAGCTGCATCCTTTTCAAGTTTAATATAGCCTGAGGAAAAATCCCATTACTTTGGCTTAGTTGTTATTATCTGCATGTGAAACCTATGTTAGTAGAAATTTCACTGGGAAGGGCATGTAGTTCAGTGGAAAGAATAGGAGCTTTGGCATTGGGATTTGGGTTTGAATCCTGACTCCTCTCTAAACAGGCTGTGTAATTGTAAACCCATTATCGTATCTTTCTCAGCCTTTCTGATGTATAAAATGAGGAAGACCTCAGGTTAAAAAGGAAGAATCTGAAAAATAACATATCAAAGGGACCCAGTGAAGTATCTGGTACCATATATGATCATTTTCCTGCATTTGTGTCTTGTTTCTCATCCTTTCACTGAACAGATGTTTACTGAACATCTACTATATGTCAAGACTGTATTGAGCATTTAGCTTTTTGACTCTCTGAGTTTGGCCCAGATGGAATTATGACTTCAGGGCTGAGCTTCAGAAGGACTGACGGTTGATCCATTTAATAGCTTACTGGTACTAACCAGGGGAGAGTGAGTGAATTGAAACCTTCATCACAAGGTTTCAATTAAGAAACCAAATCGAAATCTTTCTTTGTGGCACGGTTAGGTTTGGTGATTACCATCCAAAACCAGATGTAAGGGCCAGAGTTGGGTCTGGTGGACAGGGTCAGTATTTGGAAGCTGGAACAAAACTTTGAAATTCCATCTGGAAAAACTTGTACCTTTCCAGGAAACAGAATGGTTTTGGGCATACAGAGACCCCCAAAACTGAAATGAAATGGGGCTTATTTCCTTGTGAGTTTAGTTTCATATGTCCTACAGATGTGAGACCAAGTACTTGAAAATATTTAAAGTCAATAAGTTATTTACAACAAGAAAGCATGTATTTTGCCCAAGGCAGACCCTGAACCTTTTCAGTACATCTTTTCTCGCTTATCTCTTGATGAACTTGTTCAACTGTGTGGACTCTCAAATGGTCAGCATATTTGAGTCTGTTCAACATGTATTATTTGCGGATCATGACATAAAATCAATATTTAGAAGAAAGACTTTGGGGAGAGAGAGGTGAAACAGTACAGAAAAATTTACCTTGTGAGAAATTAAGTTGTTATTCATTTTCCTTCTTTTATTCATCAAGACCCTGAGCTCAAGGGATTTGCAATTACAAAGAGCAACTATAATCGTGGTTCATATTTGCTGAACATTTTTCAAGTGTGGGGACTTTATGTGGCTTATTATCATCTTTAGTCCTGACCATTAATAACTGTCTTTCATGATACAAAACTCGCTGTGGTTTCATTGGGAAGCAGTGCCATAGGGGAAAGAATAGGGTCATTGGCATCAGTGAGACTGAGTCTGAATCCTGACTCTATAACTTTGAGCACATTAGTGAATGCCTCCCAACCACAGTTAATAATTCTCCATAGTTTTCCCCATTTTTCAAATGAGTAAACTGAATCTGAATGGAGTTGGGCCACCTGCCCGAAGTCACACAGATAGTCAAGAGAAGAGCCATAGATATAGAGAGATAGCGATCTTCCACCAATGAAATCCTGTGTTTTCCCACAAGCTCTTATACTGCCCAGATGTCAGGGACCCCAGTGGATCATGAAGGGACAGGAAACACCCTCCTTCCACACGTGAGAAAGCGGGGTTCTGAGAGGGTGAGATGGACGCCCCAGTGATGGCAGGAATCCTAACTCCAACCCAGATATCCACCTCCACACAGGACCTGAGAATGAAACATAAGTCAGCATTAGATCTGGTTAAGATCCATTCTCCCGGTTTCCAACGTATCACATTTCTACAAGATTTATGGTTGTTTTCTCCTCAGTTGGAACTAATGTTGTTGGATTATCAGGTTGTGTTTACATTTTTCTCTTATCTCGGCAGCATCGTTTTGGTCCAGCTGGCTGGTCTGCTCTCCGGGGATCAGCTTTTGCCATTTGACTCTTTCCCGTGTCCACACAACTTTCCCTTCAACTTCTTTGTGGCTCTGTGTTTCCTTTGTTATGAGTTACCTGTTTTCTGCCAGCATGGCTTTTTGTGTAATTCTCCACCTTTTGTTTTCTGGTCAGTGCAGAGATTATCTCCTAAATAGTCGTGCACACTGGGGATCAGCATTTGTGATCCTTATCTCTCTCTGGAGGAAAAGACTTCTTTCTCCAGTTTCTTAATCCTGACCTCATAGTCAGTCTTTTCTTTCCGATTAGCAAATGTTTTCCTACAGTTTTGAGTTTTCAGCAGTTTTGAAGCACACTTCCGGGAGATCCTCTATAACACAGAAAACATTTTTGCTTTGAGCCCCAGAACTTTATTTTGTGGAATTTTCTTTTTAAAAACAGAACAAAGAGCAGTTGCAGCTGCCAGTTCCTTGGCCCTAGTTGTTTCCTTCTAGGCCCTAAATGGTAACCAGACACTGACTCAAATTCCATGGCCCCATTGCATGCCGCTCCCCGCCCCCGCCCCCCCCCCCCACCGTTTTCCTCTTGAGGTTCATTATTTTCTCCAAATTAAAACGTTCTGGTTGGAATGAGTGAGTATAAAGAGACAGGGCAGCAGGGAGCTCCGGCTGTACAGAGGGATTAGATCTTGGGGAGGCCTTCCTCACTGGTTTGTGATACAATTAATCGGCCAAAAGGACCATAGCTTTGTATTTGAGGAGATCGGTTTTGAAAGGAAGTCTGCTCTCATTACCTGTGACAGTTGAGTTTTACAAACAATTCCTTAGAATATTTGAGACAACACAGAGATGTTGGCTTTATCCAGATATGAAGGTGTTATTCTTTCATTCATTCATTAGCTCATTCATTGATCTTTTCTGCAAATATTAACTTCATGGCTACTATGCAGCAGGCATTGTGCTAGGTTCTGAGGGCTCCAAGGCAAGCAAAAAACAGACTGGCCCCTGCTCTCTCAGATCTTACAAGGAAGTTAGGGTGACAAATATTAAGTAAATAATCACATGCATAAGTGAACATCTGCAAACTGAGATAAGCTCACTGCAGGAGAGGAGGGTCTTTCCAGGGCAGATAACAGAAGGTCTCACCTAGGACGTGTATGCTTGTGTCTGTGTCAGGGCAGGCTTACTCCTGAGGAAAAGATCAGCGAGCTAAGATCTGAAAGGTGAGAGAGAGTTCACTGGGCGATGGCTGGGAGCCAGGTAGGGTATGCTTTTAGTGCATCATGTTCCCGATCTGACAGAGGGGGTAAGGTGCACAGGCCAGATGGAGGGATGAGCATGGTGCACGAGGAGAAATGAACCTAGGCCAGAGAGGCTGGATTTCTGAGTGCAAGAGGGAGAATGGAGCAAAAGCAACCTGAGAGTTAGCCCGATTCTAGGACAGGATGGGAGATTTAGTCTCAAGCCTTAGAGCCACTGACAGGTTCTACAATGGAAAATGGCAGGATTAAATTTACATTTTGAGAAGATTGCTCCTGTTTCCTGTAGAGAACAGATGCTCAGAAGGCCAGGGTAGTTCCAGCCAGTCATTCATTCATGACACGTGGTGAGAGGGAAAGAGATGGTCCCTGCTCTGTCAGAAGTTATTGTTGAGTGAGTGAGAACAGATAATAAACAAACACACAGATTAAGAGAAAAAATTCTTTCCAATGGCACTAAGTGCAATGAAAGAAATCGACCAAGGGGCATCTGGCTGACAGCACAGGGGCACTGTTGGCAGTCAGCGCTATCATCCCGGCTACTGAGTTTTCAGCGAAGGCCTCTCTGAGGAGCTGAGGTTTTCCTCCCTAGGTATAGAGTCCTTATGAGTCTCACGTCTTGTCTAGAACTAAGCCGATCTCCTCACCAGCTCACTGAGGGCTTGTCCTTACATGCTGACTCTGTAAGTGGACCCCTGGACCCCCCAGTTTCTCCTGGCCTTCATACAAGAGTGGAGTATGCGGAGCTTCCCTGGTGGCGCAGTGGTTGAGAGTCCGCCTGCCGATGCAGGGGACACGGGTTCGTGCCCCGGTCCGGGAAGATCCCACATGCCGCGGAGCGGCTGGGCCCGTGAGCCATGGCCGCTGAGCCTGCGCATCCGGAGCCTGTGCTCTGTAACGCGAGAGGCCGCAACAGTGAGAGGCCCGCGTACCGCAAAAAAAGAAAAAAAAAAAAAGAGTGGAGTATGTGATCCGGAAGGAACTTTCAAGATCATCTCATTCAACTCTCTCATGTTACAGGCAACCAAGCAGAAGCCCAGGGGGCACAGTTGTACTTTCAGAGGCCATGCAGCCTGTTTCCGAAGCACTTTACATCCCTGGGTGCATAGGAGAGTCCAAATATCTGCGGAAAGTGATTAATGGTCTTTTTTTTTCCCCTGGCATCTCCTAATGCAAAAAATCTTGGACAGCAACCAATTTAATTTAGACTCCAGAAATTGCTACTTTTTTTCAACCTGGCTTATATTAATGATATTTTTTAAAAGCCCTGAAGCTCTGAAGCATATTTAAGATCATGAAATAACATTGCAAATCTTTTGCCATTTATAAAATTTTATGAAATGCGAAGTCTAAAAAGAAAAAGAATTCTTTTTTTCTCTTTGGTTTCCATAAACTCAATAAGACATTTCTTATTTAAGATTTATAAAAATAAATTTTTTATATAATTGAGTCATTGGTTGAAGTTTAATCTAGAACATAGTTTTCATGACTGACCTGAAAATCCCTTTGGGGATCATAGTATAACCTAATCTGAAATAATGCTTCCTGAGCTGGTTATAATAAAGTTCTTTTATAATATATCTCTTAGGAGATTCCTCCTCCAATTTTTCTGGGAGGAGAGATATTGTTTTGGGAGAAAAGTCCATGTTTTTGAATCCATCAGATTTAGTCAAGGCCACAGGCATTGAAGAAAGGATTTGGTGGTAATATTTATCCTGGGAAAACATTTTATTGATACATTTCAGATATATCCTACTGCAAGGGAAGTTTCTTTTCTCTTTCAAATGAGATGGGTGTTTTACAATCTTCATTTTCAGGTGAAGAAATTGAAGCCCAGAAAAATAAAGTAACCAAATTCACACAGTTAAACCCTAATCATTATGACCATCAAGTGGCTTGGAGGACATTTTGTATGACATTTCAGCTTAGATGAGAGAGTAGCTCAGTGCGGGTAAGGGTGGGCGGAGCTTCCTTGGAGCCAACACTCAAGCTTAGAAATTCATGTCTGAATATCTCTTTAGGGCTTTTGTTTCCTCCTGTTGGTTCTCAAGAGGTCAGAATGGCACAGAGATACTGAGTTCCTTGGGTCAGCTGAGGAGAGGAAAGAGTCAGCTCTTCCTTGGAAAAGTCACAGAAGTTGGTGTGCTGAGATGCACTCAGCATCACAGCAGTGACTGCATGCAGCTGCCAGGTACTGAAGGTCGAACCCAGGTAACCGCGTCTAGTAGTTACCAGTGGCGGCTTTAACAACAAATGGCTTAAAACAACAGAAATTTATTATCTCATAGTTCTGGAGGTCAGCAGTCTGAAATCCATCTCACTTAACTGAAATCAAAGTGTTGGCAGGGCTTTGCTCTCTCTGAAGGCTCTAAGGGAGAATCTGTTCCTTGCCTCTTCCAGCTGCTGGTGGCTGCCAGGATCCCTTGGCTTGTAGCCGCATCACTCCAGTCTCTGCCTCCATGGTCACATTGCTTTCTCCTTTTCTGTCTATGTCAAATGTCCCTCCACCTCCCTCTTATGTGCTCACGTTTAGGGTCCACCCAGAAAATCCTGGATAATCTCCCCATGTTGTGATCCTTAACTCAATCATACCTCCACAGACCCTTTTTCTTGATAAGGTGAAATTTACAGGTTCCAGGGATTAGGACCTGATATCTTTGGGGCCGGTATGGAGCCCATCATATACTGAGCCTGGATCCATTATGCTGACATCATTTATTTATGGCTGACAAAGGACAAGGCTGTGGGCAAGAGGCCAGGAGACGAGACCCTTTCTGTTCTCTAGACGTGGGGAGAAATGTCATAATCACTGTCTGGCAGAACAAAAGAGTGAAGGAAAAAGCTTAAGCAATACTCAGCTCCAGAGTGACCACATGGCATGATTACTGCTGAGTTTGTTTATGAGAGGAAAGAAAGCAGCCATGTTGGGAGACTTGTGTGGTTTTCATATCCTGGAAGTTATGTAGAAATAGTTGGACAGGAATGAGTTATTCAGGAGTATAAAACAATTTTTTTTTATCTTTGACTTTTCTTTTTAACATCTTTAGTGGAGTATAATTGCTTTACATTGTTGTGTTAGTTGCTGCTGTATAACAAAGTGAATCAGCTATATGTATACATATATCCCCATATCCCCTTCCTCTTGTGTCTCCCTTCCACCCTCTCTATCCCACCCCTCTAGGTGGTCACAAAACAGAAGCTGATCTCCCTGTGCTATGGGACTGCTTCCCACTATCTATTTTACATTTGGTAGTGTATATATGTCAATGCCACTCTCTCACTTTGTCCCAGCTTACCCTTCCCCCTTCCCGTGTCCTCAAGTCCATTCTCTACGTCTGCTTCATTCCAGTCCTGCACCTAGTTTCTTCAGAACCATTTTCTTTTCTTTTTAGATTCCATATATATGTGTTAGCATATGGTATTTGTTTTTCTCTTTCTGACTTACTTCACTCTGTATGACAGACTCTAGGTCCATCCACCTCACTACAAATAACTCAATTCTGTTTCTTTTTATGGTTGAGTAATATTCCATTGTGTATATGTGCCACAACTTCTTTATCCATTCATCTGTCGATGGACACTTAGGTGCTTCCATGTCCTGGCTGTTGTAAATAGAGCTGCAATGAACATTTTGGTACATGACTCTTTTTGAATTATGATGTTCTCAGGGTATATGTCCAGTAGTGAGACTGCTGGATCATATGGTAGTTCTATTTTTAGTTTTTTAAGGAACCTCCATACTGTTCTCCATAGTGGCTGTATCAATTTACATTCCCACCAGCAGTGCAAGAGGGTTCTCTTTTCTCCACACTCTCTCCAGCATTTATTGTTTATAGATTTTTTGATGATGATACCTCATTGTAGTTTTTATTTGTATTTCTCTAATGGTTAGTGATGTTGAGCATCCTTTCATGTGTAAAACGGTTTCTTGTTCAAACAGACTACAAACCTTGAGCGGTCAAAATATCCTCCCAGAGAGGAGAAATGTAAAATGCCCTTAATGTTATTAATGTAGCCCTCTGGGGACAAAGAATCACATCATCCCCAGTCTCTTGTTGATGTTACCCCATGGAGCCTGGTTGTTGAGGAGGGGCTGTGAAGTTGAAGCATCCGGCCGTGGTAACTGAACGACATGGTGAGGAAGCGTACTCCTTCCTGACTTCATTCATGAGTCAGGAAGGGGAATGAAGATGCCTGGTTAGTGGAAGCTACACATTCTTGTCCATTTACTTGCTTTAGATGAAAGAACATACCACAATATTGCTCCCCTCCCCCCCCCAAATAAATAACATTAGCCTGGATCTTCTCTCATAAATTGTAGAAACATCAGTAGCAAGGGCAGCCGAGAAGCTTCCCTGCCTTCCCAACACCTGAGAAAGTGGGGTGAGGTTTTTCATTGAGATTTTCCTAATGCAGGTCAAAGGCATTTCTAAGCTTCCTACGGGCCTTGGTGATTATTTTAAGGATTGAAAATACTTTTTTTCTTACATGACCACTTATCACCTTTCAAAATTCTGGGACTCCTTGAAGGCCCAAGTGTCTTACCTCTCTTCTCCTCTTTCCTTCTTCTTCCCTGACCATCCTAAATAATTCATACCATCAAGTAGTTTCCAGACATGATGTTCAGGTAAAAATTCTTGCCCAGCCCCAGTTATCCAACAGAGCCCTGAAAGCTGCTGATTCTAGAACAGAACTATTCAAATTTAAGTTGATCATCATCAAGATGAATGGCTAGACTAGAAGCAGTTTAAAAGATTTCTTCCTGTACCCCCAACTCAATGACCTTCCAGCCAGCGTCCTACGGGATGCTAAACACTTTCTATCACCTGTTCATTGCTTTTGCTTGAATGAGGAACATCAACTTGGCGTTTCTTGTTGAAGGGCTATGCACTGGGGGACCCTGTCTTATTAAACTGTTAGAGCATACCAATGCCTGTGGCACTTTTTTTTTTCCTTTGCCAAAGGCAGCTCTGACTAGTACAATTCCATTCCAGGGCACGACAAGAGCAAAACTGAATTGTCTTGGGACTTCCTGCCCCACCAGTGACAGTTTCACACAAGACCAGTCTCAAGGACCTGGTCTGTTGCCACCTTTATCTTTCTCAAGGCTGCATTGTGGAAATAATATTCCTTTTTCTGGCACATAAATGCCTTTTCATCCCTGCCCTTTCTAAGCCCATTTTTCCCAAACCACCAAGAAATTGACGTGCACTTGTCCTCCACATGGTGTAGGACATTCGTACTCTCCTTGATTGTATTTCTATTAGAAATACAAATATTTCTTTTTCTATTGTAGCTGATTTAGTAACCAGGCCTAGGATATTGGCGATTGGATTTGTTCAATCGCCAGTTAACAGTAAACTCATTGAAACCTTCCAAATATTTTCCATTTTTCTGGACCCCACTCAGACCCCACATTGAGAATGAAGCTGTCCCTTAAACTCCTTGCTGTAAAGTGACGTTGTACTCCGAGGGCCTCTTACTCGTCGGTACAGAGGCACCACAGGGCCTCCTTTTCCTCTATGGCAGTACACCGGCCTGCTGGAGCTGGGGGAACTAGCAAGTACCCATCGCAGTTTTCAACAGATAGCGATTTTCATTTGAACTGATTCAGCAGGGACACATATACCCACATGGGAGAAATACTGGGATCTCTTGACTGGTGCATGTAGGGTGAAAAATATATACAATATAATTATTTTTCCACAATATAAACTGCAAGAAAGAGAGGCTAGACACTCCTATTTTGGTGGGCTAGGAGAGCTCCTAGCCTGACGGGGACAAACAGAAAAAAAGAGAGAGAAAATATTGTATCGGCATGAGTTAAACACAAGGATGACCATATGTCCAGTTTTCTCATTCTGTCCCAGTTTATACTTATTGTTCAGGAATAATTATCTATAACACCTTTTTTTAGCTCTTCAAGTATCTTGGTTTAGATATGAAATTATATAATCACCCCAGTTAAACAAAGGTTGAGAAACACGGGTCTGATACGACCCCCAAAACGGTTCCCAAAGGTAATTATTTTCAAGGTTCGACATCTCAGAGGAACGTTTGTGTTAGCAGGATGGCTTCCCGACAAATTAAATCCCACTTTTGATATGCTTCTAACAGATACAAATGAAACAGGTTGAAAAGAACCAAATACAGTTTTTGCAGCTGAAACATTTAGATATTATTATAAAGGAGAGTGATGGGAGCCTTGCAGTAGAGAAGAGAAGGCTTAAAAAAATCTATTAGGAGTGCTTTCTTTGGACACTCTGGATATCTACTCTTTGGTGACTGTTTCTTAGTTATCTTAACTCATTAACACAGTATGAGTCGGATAACTTAGTTCTAACTTGATTCTAATTTCTTTCTCCTGCAAGGAGATGGGGGCATAGCTGAAGACAAAGCCTTGCTTGGCTTCCACATTCAGTTGGGTCATATGGTTGTTCCTCGATTGGTCACGTGGAGGACTTGGCATGGTCTATTCCAGAGAAAAGCTGGCCGAGTAGCTTTGTCTCTCTCTCATCCATCGATCTGGCTAACAATACGTTGGAACATGAGTCTCAATTGGTCATTCGGTTTTTCAACTCATGCATGAGAAACTATGATTTAAACAACTAAAGCAACAACAACAGCACGAAAACAAGATCAATGCTTGCAGCCAAGTTGTTTGAATGACCACTGCCAGTTTATTTTTCTCCTGCTAAAATCTCATCTCTGCACTTTGACATGTTAATTCCCTTCCTCCCGTTCGGTTTGTAAGCAAAGACACAAGGTGACAACCCATCCACAGCAGCTGTCAGGAAACCATTACAGCCAGTGTGAGCCCTGATGGACACCAGTTGTCTGACGGTGATTCTTCCCAGTATGCTAAAAAACCCCACAAAACTGTACTTTTTTGTTTCAGTTAGTTTTACAGGCGTTTCAAGCTGGAGCCTGCATTTTTCTGTGGTAAGCTCACCTTACCACCCTCAGGATTCCCCTGGAGGTCTCACTAACCTCGGCCACATTCATCTTTTATGTGAGCTGAGCTGCACGAGCTTGATGCTGCCGTTTGTTTTTTCTTGCATTGAAGTAATTTGCTTTTCCCCTTCTGTGACCCTGGGTTTCAACAACTTGAAGCTGGCCTACAGACTGAGAGATGAGAAAATAGGCTCAAAGGTTATCACATCACAGATATATGCTATCTAAAAACTGAAGAGATGCTGACGTTGCTTTGTTTGAGTCAACACAGATGCCAAGTTATTTGTCCTTCATCAGTGTGGTTCTCGGGAATCCTTGGTGAATGAATACTTTCCTAGGAGGTTGGGTCTCATTGACGATGTTTGGAATTAAGTGCTATTTATGTCAAAGGGAGTCTTTAAAAAGATGGCCAACTCCATTTCCATTTTATATAGTTTTCAACATCTGTCTTCATTTTTCCTCTAATATGAGTAGGTATTCTGAATACATTTAACAATTTCTGTGGACTGACTCAGAACAAAGGAAGTTTGGATAAATAGTAAAAGAAAAATTCGTTGAAAGTTTCTCTTTTGCCTGTTCTCTGCTCTTTTAGTATACAGATGCCTGGAAAAAAAAATAGACCATTATCTATATATGGTTTGGTTCAGGGTAACAGAAAAGTTGCTCTGAATTAAACATTTCTGTCTTATTGGCCTACTGGGACACTTAAAAATCCCAACCTTTAGACCACACACTCTTAATTGTGGCATGTGGGTTTATAGGAGTTGAAATTAAAAAACCCGCAGAAGGTTATTTAACAGTTCCAGCTTCTCTCCTCCAGTTTCAGGCTTTTTGGCCAAAAATGGTGACAATTGGGTTAAGACATTAAAGGCTTTTGTCTAAATACCAATCTTGGTGGTGGTCGTGGAGGGGCAACAGTGCACGATGCCACCAGCAGCCGTGATGGCCTTACTGGGAACTCATTGACTAACCCAGTCCCAGGAAGGCCGTGTTGAGCAGGATAATAAAAGGAAGAGGGAAGGGGTAAAGGAGAAGGACCTGAACTGTCCAGTCACATGATTTCCCTTATGTTGTCCTAAAGGAGTAGATAAGGTTCATGAAAATATACCCCTGAAAAACCCAAGTGACTTTATCTTTTGCTTAAAATGTATTTTTAATCTTTTACCAGCCTTATTGAGACAGGTCACACGCCATATCATTTATCCATTTAAAGTGTGCAATTTAATGGTTTTTAGTGCATTAAAAGGGTTATGCCACCTTCATTTAGGACTCCGCTTGTCTTGTCATCTTGTCCTCTCCTCCCTCTGCAACGCTCTTACCCCAGATATGGGTTCATTCCCTCCTCATGGCTCAACTCTTTGCTCAGATGTCGCCTGTAAGGAACTCAGAGCTTTCCCTCCATCTAAAATACCACCGCTGCCCATTGTGCCCTCTCCTCCCAGCTTTATTTTGTCTACAGCCCTCGCGATGGCCTGACTTAGCGCTCTGACATTTTCTCTTTTGTTTATGGTCTGCCGTCCTCAGCTCTCCCAGGGCAGAACCTTTGTCTCCTCCCTGCTGTTTCCTCAGTTCCCAGGGCCCGGCCTGGCTAGAGTTAGGGCCTGGAGCAGGGAGCCAGTGCGGATGGCTGTCCTCTCCGCACCCTCCTGTAGGTGTTGGAGGAGGGGAAGTGATTGGAGCAGCAGCTAAAGAGAACGGCCAGCTCACCGCCACTCGCCACTGGGCCAAACCCCTCCCGACACTGGCCCCGGAAATGGATGCTGCCACGGCCACCAGGAGCTGCCCGACGTGGAGAAGGCCAACATGGGCCTGCGGTTCTGGGAACTTGAGTTCTCCCTTTCTGTATCTGGAATCCCTCTGCAATTACCTGGCGTCTCTGAGACTCTGTAAGAGGAGGATATTGGACCTCCGAGTCCTCGTAGTTCTGACACTCTGGAATTCTGACAGAATTCTCTGATAAGGCACGTAATTGAACACTTACAGGTAAAGTGTACCTGGAAGCACCCCATCTTTAATAAACCCCGTCTCTATGGCTAACTTTGCCATATTAAGCTGCATTTCTCTCTTCCTTCTTCTCCACTCCCACCACAGTCTTTTTTAAGAATGGACTTTTAAAAAAAATTGAAGTATAGTTGATTTACAACGTAATGTTAATTTCTGCTGTACAGCAAAGTGATTCAGTTATACATATATATACATTCTTTTTTAATATTCTTTTCCATTATGGTTTATCACAGGATATTGAATATAGTTCCCTGTGCTATGCAATAGGACCTTGTTGTTTATCCATCCTATATATAATAGTTTGCGTCTGCTAATCCCAAAATACCAATCCATCCCTCCCCTCCCCACCCTCCCCCTTGGCAGTCACAAGTCTGTTTTCTATGTCTGTGAGTCTGTTTTTGTTTTAGGTTCATTTGTGCCATATTTTAGATTCTATGTATAAGTGATATATGTGGTATTTGTCTTTCTCTTTCTGACTTACTTCAGTTAGTATGATAATCTCTAGTTGCATCCATGTTGCTGCAAATGGCATTATTTCATTCTTTTTTATGGCTGAGCAATATTCCATTGTATATATGTACCACATCTTCTTTATCCATTCATCTGTTGATGGACATTTAGGTCGTTTCCATGACCTGGCTATTGTAAATAGTGCTCCTATGAATACTGGGGTGCACGTATCTTTTTGAATTAGAGTCTTGTCTAGGTATATGCCCAGGAGTGGAATTCTGGATCATACGGTAATTCTATTTTTAGTTTTTTGAGGAACCTCCATAACTTTTCTATAGGGGCTGCACCAATTTACATTCCCACCTATATTGTAGGAAGGTTCCCTCTTCTCCACACCCTCTCCAGCATTTGTTATTTGTAGACTTTTTAATGTTGGCCATTCTGACTGGTGTGAAGTGGTACCTCATTGTAGTTTTGATTTGCATTCTTCTAATAATTAGTGATGATGAGCATCTTTTCACCAGCCTATTGGCCAGGATGGACCTTTCTAATGCTTGGGGTCTTCAACTCATATGACAGAAGAAAGGGCAAAATAAAAATTATGCCTTGGATGTGCTATTTGAGCTGGAGCTAAATTTGAGTAAAATCTTCGTCTGTGAGTTTACAAACATACAATTTAGGCTCTTACAGTTATCTAAATCCACTTTCTTGCCTTATAATTTTATGGTTAGAAGCATTACCGTTGTTTTTAGATTTTCATTATAACTTCAGTGGCCACAGACTGAACCAAATAGTGTTTGTTTATTTGTGCAACAAATTATGCCCCTCAGCTAACTTTACTGTGTAATTTGCATTGGGTGTGCATTTCGCAAAAAAAAAAAAATATACATTGGTCTGAGGTTCTCCTCTTCCTTTTCTTCTCTCTTCTTCCCGAAAGCAGCACTGACAATAGAAAATTGGGAAATAAAATGCACATCTGGGCATTTTACTTATGTGTGTACAACACACATGCCTACAGATAGACAAACTCATAGACAGAGAATTATATAAAGATATCCAAATTCAAATTCCATTAACATTGATGCTGGGTAAACTTGGGGAAGTCAGCCTGCTTCACTGAGTTTTTATTCACATTTAGTTCCAGCGTCAAAGCACATGCGAAGCACACTTTTGATAAATGACAGCGATTTTTGTGTATGACCAGAAAAATAGTCCTCTGAGTTGCTGTTGAGTTCAAAGAAGAAAGTTTCTGAAATCCCATTTCCAATTGTGAGGTGCTTTCTAAATACATGGTAGAGGTGACTAGAGTAATAGGAGATGAGCACGCGCCATCTCGGCAGGGTGAAATTTATTTCAAGGTAAATTTTAAAAAATCTGCACGTATGGAATTTGCACCTCAGACTGAATAGGATAAACTTCCTGCCATTTGTCCATCTGAGATCCTCTGTGTGCCAGGACTGCTGCCTACCTGGTTGACCACATGGGGTCCCAGCTAACAGAACTGGGAAGACTCATGATGGAGGTATATCCCTTTCTGTGTTCTCTTCTGGTTATTCGAAGCAGTCAGTAAATTTCTATGGAGACCTCCTTGCCTGTGGGCATCCCGTGATTTTTGTCCACAGATGATTTTATCCTTAGATGTTACTTTTTCTTTGGTCTCACCTGTGACAAATGGTGAACCTGAGCGAGTGTTAAAGCTGAACTTATTAAAAAGGAATGGAAAACCGGTAATATATTTAAGCAATTTGAATGGATTAGGCACTTGGGTGGGGGTAATTTTTTAGTTCAAAACAACATAGGAGGTCTAAATAAATTATTAGTTCCTTATATATGCCTAGCGTATTCTGGATTCTTGCTGAGATAAAATAATCACAGACATAACTAAAGAATAATGTAAATATGTTACATCAAAATACTTCTTTATAGTTCATATATTTTAACACTTTCAGATAAATCATACCCTGAGAGATCTTGTTTCTGCTATAGATCAGCTGATGACCTTGGCAATAGCCTCTTCGTTCAGGGTCTTTAATTTCCCACCTTGGAGGGTGGGAGGAGTAGCTTGGGGTCATCCTTGTAGCAAAGCTCCTTCTAGCTCAAAAAACCCTCTGGGACTGGTAACTTCTACTTTTAATTCTCTCTGCTTTGTAGGTTAGAAATGAGAGGACTCGCGAGTCTCTTGTGATTGGATAGAATGACTTATTTGAAATTTTTAAGAGAAAAATATGAATTCCCTCCTTCCTTCATTCCACACATGTTGCCAGACTCCTACTCTGTGTCAGGCCCTTCTTTTTTTAATCTAAAGCTGAAAATACAGGAGTGACTAAGGTGGACAATGCCAAGATCTTCTAGTGGGGGAATAGTGACCCTCCTGTCCTGGGATTCCTGATAAAACTGGGAAGGTCCTGGGTAAACTGGGATCAGTGGGTCACACCAAGTGGGAGAGGCTGAGCATAAAGGAGCTAAAGAATGAGAAAACAAGATGGTTTCGGAGAGTGACAAGTTTTCTGTAGCAAATCCTCAGGATGACACATTTGGGGGTGGGAGAGAGTTGGGCTTTAGTGTGGGTGGTCTTCAGGAGGTCTCAGAGGAGATCACATTCACACTCAGTGGGAATGGATGAGAAGGATGCAGACACGTAGAGAGCTGGGGGCTTATGTTCCAGGCAGTGGGAACAGCAAGAGCAGGAGTCTGGGAGGGAGAAGATCTTGGCCTGATTGAGAAATAGAATGATGACCAGGATGGAATGTTCTGGAGGGAGGAGGAGAGGGATAAGGGCTTTGTGGGTGTCGGTAAGGAACTCAGACAATGATAATAATAGCTGATGTTATATTCTGGGCACTCACTCATTTCATTGCATCAATCTTCACGGTCACCCATTTTACAGATAAGGATACTGAGGCACAGGGACTTGAATAAGCAGAGTGTCTCAAGTCACACAGCTTGCCATGCTGGAGCCAAGATGCAGCCCCCAACAAACGATGCAGTATTTACAGTTGGCACTACACTTAACCAAGGGGAACCCCTTGGTCATCGGGAAGGTGTATCCTTCCTTCCCAACTCTCCGTGCCCACTGGTACCCACCAGCCCCCAGGAGTAAGGACAATCTCATCATTTTGACGCCCCCTCCCCCAGGCAGCTGCAGTTTTTGCTTAGCCAGTAGCAGACGCGGGAGGAGGCCTCTACAGCTTTTGTGGATTTCCTCCAGCACTGAATGGGGGCAGTTATGAGACGGCTTAGAAATAGTCACTCTGTGTGTAATCAGGTCACTTCACTGAGAAAACATTTTTGTTTCAGCTTCCTTCCTTCCCTTGGTCTTCTCCAGGGAACAGTGTCTCTGACCTTCTAAGTCACAAAGTACAGAGATAATGGGGCACAGCAAGTCAACAGAGTCAAAAGAGGGGAGAGTCTGTGGTTAGCACACACACACATACACACACACACACACACACACACACACACACACACACGAAAACTGTTAAGAGTCACTAGCCAGGGAATCACACTGCAAATATGCTTAGAAAAATATGGCTAAGAGACAGATGGAAACTTTCCTAGTCTGTAACTCCTTGTGGTTGCAAAGATCTCTCTTCTGCTCAGAGCAGAGGAGGAAGAACGCACTCTGCTCTGAGAGAGCGCAGAGCATCACACGAGTGTTTCCTCCCCTTTGGGCCTCTGCTCACATTCAGCTTGGCCTTTGCGGTTTGGATTTACCCTGATGGGCTCACCAGATGTGCAGACAGAGTCAAGACATGGGGTCTCACACTTTCTTTTCAGACTGCTTAAGTACGAGACAGACCTTCTCCTATAGGGGAAAAATCATGCCTTCTAATTCGTTAGAGCCAGAGATGAAGAATAAAAGCTACATGGAAAATTCAAAGGATTGCGGGTTTTATTTTGAATTTTTAAATTAATATGGAAGAGATTTAACGAATTGCTCAGGCCCCGAAGTAATGGCCCTAAAAGGTACATTTCAGTATCATCTTTTTTTTTTTTCCTTTGTCACAGTACACACACTGGCAGCTTAAGATGTGGGAATCAGGAGAAAAATGCAGAACGAATGTCATGTTTTGTTTTAAAACTTTCTCTACTATTGTTTGGTTTTGACATTCAATCTCTTTTCTTCATGAATTCCTAACTTCCTTCAGGCCTAACTATAATTCTTTGACTTTTACAAACCTACTGACTATAAATCCTGTTTAATTATAGCACGGCTCACGTGTCCTAAAGAGTTATGTTAATGATTAAAATGCCATCGATTAGTAACCAAAGATAGATTTTGTGGAGAAAAAAGGGAAGAGAGGAAATCTTTGGGGTTCAGGCGGGAAAGCTAGACTTCTTTCCTTGGCCTTCTCATCGCTGCCCCAGCTGCAGGTCTTCCCAGGTTACTGTGGACAAGGACACACTCCTGGCAATGCAGAATTTGTAGGACTGGCGTGCTCTCTCCTTCTTCCAGTAACATCTTTGCTTCCCTCCGTGTCCCTCTTGCACACTCTTGTTAGTGTCTCAGTTCACACTGAGGCGTTGGTCCTCGCCATTCTGAGGAGCACTGACTGGATTCAGAGCTGATCTGTGTTCTGGTTCCCTCTCTTATCAGCTGTGTGACTTTAGGCAAGTTACTTAACCTCCCTGAGCCTCAGTATTCTTATAAAAAAATAATGTAACTACAGCCTCAGAGGGTTGTTAGAATTAGCTCAAATATTGTAAGTTAAAGGTAGGCATCTGGTGTTTTTGATTATTATTATCATTTTAAATCTTGAGCTTTGAGTCAAAGTCAGATATAGAGGAAGCTGAGGCCCTGGAGGCAGTGTCTGGAATTACTGGGGCGCGTATGGCGCGGGTGTGGCAGTGGGACATGAGTGTGAGGAGGCTGTAACCGGCACTCCCCTCCTTTGCCCTGTGTTGGCATGTGTCGGCTGTGTTCCCAATCAGGCACTATTAGGCTTTTTGGTCCCCTGTCAAAGGGCACATCTGGTTCTGGTGTATGTTCAGCCTGAGGCAAATCTTGAAGGAAGTCTTAAACGTCCCTGGTAAAAGGCACTAGACTCAGAAGTAGAAGAAAGGGATTCTAGTCCCATTCACCAGGTAACCTTGGGTGAGCCATTTCAGAACTCAGGACCCTCCAATATAAAGTTTACATCCTCCATAATACCTCATGTGGTTTCAGAGGGGAAATCAAATAAGGTGATGTGTGTGTGAAACGCTTTGCCTGCTCTAATAGTAATATCATTAATAATAATGATAAATTGTTTTTTTTCTCCCAAGGCCCAGTGTTCTGATGTCTATTTGCTACCTTCCCAGAGTCTTCTCTTAAAAGCTTTGCTTAAACTTATTAAGTATTCAAGGTTTTTTTTTCAGTTTTCCCTTCCCTAGACAGCATATCTAATTTATGCACACACTGCACACACTGCACACACACAAACATACTCATCTGACTTGTCCCGTAATCTTTAGGGTCTTGTTCCCTATTAGTCATCCTGAAGACTAACTAGCCTGACAGTATTTTCAGAGCTGTTGATGAGTTAATGTAACATAAAACTGCTTTTGGTAGAAAATACCAGACCAGGGGTCAGCCAACATTTTCTATAAAGGGCCAGTTAGTAAAAATTTTCAGCTTTATGGGCCATGGGTCTCTGTCACAATAGCAACTCTGTTTGTTGTAGCAGGAAAGCCACCATTGATGATAGAGAAATAAACAGGTGTGGCTGTGTTCCAATAAAACTTTATTTGCAGAAACATTTGATGGGCTTGATTTGGGCTGAGTGTAGTTTGCTGACCTCTGCAACAGACAGAAGAATGACAGTAATGGTGGCAAACCCAGATGTTATGGCCAGTTATTAGGAAAGAGCCTTAGAGCAGATGAGGGCTTTGGCAAGCCTTCCCTTCCACTCTTCCCTGCCTGAGTGTCCTGACCTGAGATGACAGCAGGGCTGGGTACACGTTCTCACCCCAGAACCCCAGAGCTTGCTGAGTCGTTGACTAGCCTGGGGGGTTTTGGAGGGTGGAAATTTACAAGTCGGCCAAGAGCCGTCTCTCTGCCAAGGACTGATTCAGGGTTCAGGGATTAAGCCTCTGGCGTGGGGATTAAACTTGAATTTCATAGGAACAGACGCTAGCGGCACCAGACGTCGGGCTGGGTCTGGTACGGTGTGTGCTGTTGGCTCTGAGAAGGTCCTCAATTCTATTATGGGCATAAAAGTAAAGAAAGAAATGAGGGGTCCTGGTTTTCGGCTTTCAGCCTCGATTTTTAAAAAAATATTTCTACTGAATCTGAGATGAGAACATACTTTGGAAACAACCAAGAGCATGAAGGAATTTATTCCCAAGGCCAAGAGTGACTAAACTGCTGAGTGTTAAATTCTCAGTAGGGAAGGGATGAAGAGAAGCATGGGCACAAAACCCACATTTCATCCCGGGCGGCTTTGTTCTGCTGGCTCCATTGTGCTGCTTCCTGTGGTTCTGGAAAATGCCGCCCCCTTCCAGGAGCTCAGTGTGCATGTGCCGGCAGACAGGATGTTGCCCGTGACCCACTGTCATTGGGTACCTCTTGCTGTTGTCAGGCATCTGGTAAACAGTGCCCTTGGGGGAGCCTGTGAATGGTAGCGGCTGAGGAAGGTGTCTCAGAGCCAGTGCACCATTTTGTTTTCACACGGGGAACTTGAGACCCAGAGAGGAAGTGAGTGTTCAGAGTCTCACGGATAATTTGAGGTGAGTGGAGGACTCGAATCCAGTCCTCTGGGCTCCTGTCCCAGTGGTCCGCTCTGAGGCAGAACTGCACTGCTACTCTGTGAATCATCACAGAGGGTCATAGTGTCACAGGCACCAGTAGTCCCTTTGAAACCATATCACAGAACCAAAGGCTCTTTGACCTTGAAACGTAAAGTTTTTGCCTCATTCCATAGATCCAACTTCATGAAATCACATAAAATAACTTTTGTTTACTCACTTTTTGTTGGAGAATTTAATCCACTTACATTTAAGGTAATTATCAATATGTATGTTCATATTATCATTTTCTTAATTATTTTGGGTTTGTTTTTGTAGGTCTTTTCCTTCTCTTGTGTTTCCTGCCCAGAGAAGTTCCTTTAGTGTTTGTTGTAAACCTGGTTTGGTGGTGCTGAATTCTTTTAACTTTTGCTTGTCTGTAAAGGTTTTAATTTCTCTGTTGAATCTGAATGAGATCCTTGCTGGGTAGAGTAATCTTAGTTGAAGCTTTTTCCCTTTCATCACTTTAAGTATGTCCTGCCATCCCTTCTGACTTGCAGAATTTCTGTTGAAAGATCAGCTGTTAACCTTATGGGGATTCCCTTGTATGTTATTTGTTGCTTTTCTCTTGTTGCTTTTAGTACTTTTTCTTTGTATTTAATTTTTGATAGTTTGATTAATATGGATCTTGGTGTGTTTCTCCTTGTATGGGACTCTCTGTGCTTCCTGGACTTGATTGACTATTTCCTTTCCCATGTTAGGGAAGTTTTCAACTATAATCTCTTCAAATATTTTCTCAGTCCCTTTCTTTTTCTCTTCTTCTTCTGGGACCCCTATAATTCAAATGTTGCTGTGTTTAATGTTGTCCCAGAGATCTCTAAAACTGTCCTCAATTCTTTTTATTCTTTTTTCTTTATTCTGCTCTACATTCGTTATTTCCACTATTTTACCTTCCAGGTCACTTATCCATTCTTCTGCCTCAGTTATTCTGCTATTGTTTCTGTCTAGAGAATTTTTAATTTCATTTATTGTGTTTTTCATCATTGTTTGTTTGCTCTTTAGTTCTTCTAGGTCCTTATTAAACTTTTCTTATATTTTCTCCATTTTATTTCCAAGATCTTGGATTATCTTTACTATCATTACTCTGAATTCTTTTTCAGGTAGATTGCCTATTTCTTCTTCATTTATCTGGTTTTTACCTTGCTCCTTTATCTGCTGTGTGTTTCTCTGTCTTCTCATTTTTCTTAACTTACTGTGTTTGGGATCTCCTTTTTGTAGGCTGCAGGTTTGTAGTTCCCGTTGTTTTTGGTGTCTGCCCTCAGTGGGTGAGGTTGGTTCAGTGGCTTGTGTAGGCTTCCTGGTGGAGGGGACTGGTGCCTGTGTTCTGGTGAATGATGCTGGATCTTGTCTCTCTGATGGGTAGGGCCACGTCTGGTTGTGTGTTTTGGGGTGTCTGTGAACTTAGTATGATTTTAAGCAGCCTCTCTGCTAATGAGTGGTGTTTTGTTCCTGTCTTGCTAGTTGATTGGCATGGGACATCCAGCACTGGAACTTGCTGGCTGTTGGGTGGAGCTGGGTCTTAGTATTGAGATGGAGATCTGTGGAAGCGCACTCACCGATTGATATTATGTGGTGCTGGGACGTCTCTGGTGGTCCAATGTCCTGAACTCAGCTCTCCCACCTCAGAGGCTCAGGACTGACACCAGGCCAGAGCAACAAGACCCTGTCAGCCACATGACTGGGAAATCAGATGTTTCCCAAGGGTTCGCATTGATGGTTTCTCTTGTGAAATCCAAAGTCCTCTGGAAGTGGTTCTGTAGTATGAATGATTGTACTAGATTACCTGTTTATTACACAAGGATATAACTCAGGAACAGCCAGATGTGAGAGATGCATAGAGAAAAGTATGTGGGATGAGACACGAAACTTCCATGCTCTTTCTGGGTGTGCCGCTCTCCCCACATCTCCCCCTTCCTTTTTTTTTAAAGTGAACCTGAAACCTCAGTGTATGAGTGTAGCCTGGAAAATTCTTGACTTTTAATGCTTCCCTGAGATGACTACAGCAGGCAGATCTAAATTCCCTAGAAAGATATGAAACCCCAAAGCAGGAAAAGCTGGTGTGGAAATCTAAAATGTCCAGGATAGGTTAGAATTTAGAGTCACTGATAAGGACTTAGAACTCTAACAGTCAGAACTGAATATGTGTCCCGAATGATTGCCTTGGAACCAATTAATGACGGAGGGCTTCCTAGAAGTATGAGATACACCCGGGACGGCTCTTCACTGCCCTCACATGGAAAAACCTAATGGAAACTGTCTATGAAGTAGGTTCTAGTCTCTACTGGTGATGTCAAATGTGTAAAAAAAAAAAAAGACTAAAAAACCCCATACGTCTGGAGTTGGGATCTTTTCTGGATCCCACAATTATTCCTAAAGTGTTGGCTGGGGTCCAGAGGCAGGGCTATATCCCAAGGATCAACAAGGATGCAATAACCTTCCATGGCTCTATAGTGAGTGATGAGCCAGGCAACAGTGAGGCCAGTTAGCCGAGGTTTCCAGGGAACTCATGACAGCAAACAGGTCATCAAGTCAAGTATCCAAACTAGATGGAAGATGGAAGAGGAGTGTTTTAGGAGCAGTTCAGGGGAGGGGGTGGAGGCAGGTCAGATTTTTCTTACCTCATTAAGGTCTGATACCACCATCTGGTTCTGGAGCCCATCCTTCCCGGAAGCTTGATTCACCACCAGGCCCTGCACCACCTGCCACTGGAGAGTAGACTGGATTTCAGAGTTAGCAATCCAGTTTCTTGCTGGAACCAGGATCCTGACACTATGGCTAGATTCCTTGAATCCTGGACCCTAACCCCATACCTTCAGCACCAGTGTGGCACCCTGGGCCTGAGAGTTCCTTTCCTAGAACCTTCAGCTGCCATGGCCAATCTGACTTCTTTTATAGCTGTCATTTTTCTAGCCTCACCTGCAAAATTGGCACTCCTGAGGGCTTAAATTAAACTCAGATCTCAGTTCCTGTAACTGAGTGTCTGTACTGAGCTGCCCTTTCATTTCTCTTTCTTCTCTCTGCAGAGGAGCTTGACCAGGGTAAGGGACTGAGGGCTGCTTCTGTCACCAAGGACCTCCCCTAGATCAGGCCCAGGGTTCCCATGTGCAGTGGCTCTCTCACAAAGCTCTCTCGAAGTTATCTGGAGATGGTGTGGGGCATGGTGGAGCTCAGCCAGACCTCTCATCCTGGATGATGACTTTATTCTTTATTTTCATGTCTGCTGCTTCTTGCTGCTGGGAATGGTTTTAAACCTCTGGAGTGAAGTTTGCCTTTTATAAGAATACTTTTAAAGAATGCTCGAAAAAACCCCACCCCACTATCTTAATCCCTATTCCATGTATTACACATGTTTAAGGCTTTTCTTTATTTCCACTCTAAAGGTGACTTTTTATTGATGACAAATATGAGATTTTGGTTTCTCATATGCTTTGCAAAGAAGAGAATGTTATTTATTCAAGTTAAACTGACACATTTACTTTATTAATGACCCATATTCAATATAATAGAATCATAGTATTTCAACATGGTATTTTCAATCACAGTGTTTTGGTAGCTTAGGGACCATCTCGTCTAAGTCCTAATTTTACAAATGAGGAAACTGAGGCACAGAAAGGAAAATAACTTTTCCAAAGTCATCCTAAAGTATTCCTTTATGAATGCTCTTTTTTTTTCCCTCTTGCTGGTCCGGTGTTATTTTCTGCAAGCTACGTTTCCCTTAGTGATCTTGTCAGGTCCCTTCTGTGCTCTGCTTTTAGCTAAAGGATTATCAAACAGTAGTATTTTTAAAAGGCTAAATAAGCAAGTCCAGTTGTGCAAGTTGAAGTGTGAGCTAGAGAGTAGATCAGGATGTGGGCTTCAGAAGTCTGATAGCAACTTCTGCTTGCATGGGTCTCTTTGCTTCTGTGTCCTGGAGTCAGAAAATCCAGGGCAAGGCTGAGGGAATGTTGAGAGACCTGAGGGTCTCTTAGGTGGGGCAAGAGCCACCTTGGGTGTGTTGGCCAGGAGGCTGATGGAGCTGTGGAGAACCCGAGCAGACATCAGGCTGGGGGACTGCCCGGGCTGCAGTTTAAATAAACAGTACTTTTCCAATTGGCGTTTACCAGTTCACAGTTGTGGATGTTTGGGGGCAGCTCAAGAAAATGTTTTCACAGCCCTTGGGGACTGTGTAATGAGAATCACGTGTAAACTGAATGTCCAAGGAGCCACACCTGGGACATATTTGAACCATGGCGGATCCTCACGTGGGAAAATGTTTTGGGACCTGAACCGTTTTATGAAAAGATGTCCATCAAAACCAGCATAAATACACAGACAAACCAGTAACAACAGATACCACAGAGTCTAAGATTTAAGCAGAGTTTTCTGAACAGAAAAGCCTCATCAACACTGACGCTCAGAAAGAAAGCCAGTGAGGGAAAATGCCAGAGTCTGAAGAAAAAGGCTGTTTCACTTCTGCTTCTTGTGCATCTCCCGCAGGGGCTATCGGGTTACCTTCCTAATGAGAAGCAGGCACTTTAAAAATGACTTCATACCAAATGAAAAATGATGCTAAGCTGAGTAGGGCCTGATGGCGGGTGAGTGTGGGACTTGGTGGGGATATATGTGGCTCTTCTCATCTCCTGGGCCCAGGGTTACCAGGAAAATGGACATAAGGAAAAGGATACAGCCGATCTGAACAAAAATGCCAACCCAGGCAGGGAGTGCCTTCAGACTCTGCCCTCATCATATAGGTTGCTTTTTTTTTTTTTTTTTTTGGCTATTAGAATGTGAAAAAGCTAAAGCAAGTCTTGCTTGTCTTGATTCAAGGAGTCCGGAGTTCTAGCATTTATTCCATAGCAAATAGGGAGCCACTGAAGGCTTCCCCAGACAAATGCAGTCCTTGGCTTGGCAGAAGGAGCCACTATGACAAAGTGTTTGCTTCTTCCCGCGTTGTTTCCCATTCTTGTACCTGAGCTCAGTTTACCAAATCCAGTGCACTAAATGCCCCATAGTTTCTCATACCGCCGTTCCTTTGTCAATGTTATTCTTTCTTCCTGCAATGGCCGTCCCTACATCTCATCTGTTGGCTGATGCCTGCTCAAAAATCTCTTTGTCCTGAGTCCTTTGTTCCATCCCTTAGCCTGGGACAGGTGTCCTAGTCATTGCCACATGTTCAGCTCTGTAATGGCATTAATCATCCTCTATTATAGTCGTGGGGGGCATTGTCTGCATTGCTCATGGACTCTAAGCTCCTTGGGTGCTCATTCATCTTTAAATCTCCAGTGTCAGTAACTAGTACAGCATCTAATCCGATGCGCGTGGTAGGTGCTCAATAAATAGCATTGATGGAGTGAATCAAAGAGTCTCAAGCTCATGGGCTTATAAAGCTCCACCTGATTGGCCAACTTTGGATAAAGACATTGAAAAAGTGGCTCATAGACAATCCAACAGAGAATCCAAGGAAGAGAATTCTGGGTTCTCCTTCTATGGTATATGGTGTCTCTGGAAGTCACTGGAAACAAAAGGCTTGCCAGACAAAAAATTTATTTTTCCTTTTACCTTCTCCTCTACCATCCTATCCATTCACAGCTCATTGCAAGCTCCACACGTTCAAGAAGTTTTCATTACCTCCCAGGGTTTGAGTTATTGTTCTTCATAGAACTCCGAGGGACATCACATAAGAGGAGTGGTATAGGCTAAGAAACTTCACGGTGGACTTTTCTGCCTTTGTTCAGTGTGATTTTGGGTTCTATCCTTGGAATGCTTAATGTCGAATTGTATTACCAAGTAAATAAAAATGACAGTTATCAAACTACAAAGCACTTTTGGGTTGATGGTTGATAGCATATTTGCAATTTTCAGCTTTATTTCCTCTATTAATACAAGCAAATAAGCAATGTGAAACTTTAGGCACTGTGACAAGATATGTCGGTAACCTAGGATTCTCTTGGTTGTAAATAAAAAAGGAGCCTTGACAGGCTTAAGAGACAAAGGAATTAACCCACAGAGTTGAAAAATCCAGAGGAAATTTGGCTTCAAGCACGATTCAGGGGCTCAAGTGAAATCATCAGGGTAATCTATTCCTGGCACTCAGGTCTGTCTTTGCCTGTACTTGCTTCATTCCCAGGTGGTATCTTGTGGCCACCATAAGTCCAAGGTCACTCTCCCCCAGTCCATATTAAATGTAAAGGAAGAGACTGTTTCCTCTTGGAATCTCCTGCTCTTAGTCCTGCGATTCATTCTGATTGGACCAACTTGAGCCAGGAGTCCCCCTTCACCCATCCCTGTGGGCCATGCTGACACTTGCTTTATTTTGGAGACTGGGGTAGAGTCCCACCCAAGTCATACTTCCAGAGGAGGGGGCATGCCTCAAATCACCAAAACAAGGGGGGATGGATATTGGTGGCCAAAAATCAATCAGTGTCCACTCCATGGAGATAAGGTCCAGGTAGACTATTCCCAGAGCTTATGAAAGCACAGATGTCATGTGCTGACCACAACCTAGGCCAGCTCTGCAAACAATTTCTTTCTTGCTCAGTATCTAAAGTTTGGGAGATGGTCTTGTTATACAGGGAAGAATAAATCCTTGATTGGATTAAAGGCAGAAGGTACTTTCCATATGCATGTGAGATGCCCTCTTTTTGAGCCTCCTTTATAACACCTGACTATAGTAATACAAAGAGGATGTGTTCTAGTGACTGCTTCTTTGTCAGAACCTTTTGGTTGGAAGCCAAGCAAGGAAACAAGTGAAGGGCTAAGCCAGGGACTCTGCAGCCCTAGGTGGGAGTGGAAGGCATTCAGGTCTGGGAGGAGCTGGGATGAAGGGACGGACAAGCCTCTATGCCCCAGTGGCCTCTGCAACTACATCCAAGAGGAGCATCTGTGGGAGGGTCATTTCCATCCATTCATGCACTCATTCATTCATCAACATTTTCTGAGCCCTCCTCATGTACTAGAAATACATGATAGTACCCAATAGATAGTATGTTCTCAATAAATACTTGTTGAATCAATGAAACCTGGGGAAACAGCCTTTCATTTCCCAGTTAGACATGTAAGGTCAAACATGAAAATACATCACTGATGTATACTTTAGTGTCAATGAACTTCTGTCCTGGTGGAAGTTCTGGTTAATAGATGTTTTCTGATTTGAATGGTGAGATAAGGGTGACAAATAAAAAGAATAACATTGCTCACAGTCAACACCGGAGTTTCCTACATGCTTTCCATGCTAATTTCACTTGCACTCACGAACTATTTAATCCTCTACAACAACTCCACAACTCTTACCATTCATTACCCTCATTTTACCGAAGAGGGGATAAAGGCAATGAGAAGTTCACCAACCTGCCTCTGATCATACAGATAACAGTTGACAGAGCCACAGTTTTCCTAGAGGCCAGTCTGCTTTCAGAGCTCAGTACTGGGCGGAGGGGGCGGGCTGGGTGTGCCAGGAGGGAGCTGGGAATAGAAGGACAGAGGTCACAGATGTATTAACACTGGCTACCAGAAAAATTGTTTACATTCAGCAGAATCAGGCAGCTCTCGGTGAGGGCTTTGGGGGTCTCTCTCTCTCTCTCTGTCTTTGTCTCTTTCTTATGTAGCACGGCTGAACACACAAGGGTGTCACTGTATTTTAAACTCTTGTGAGTTCCAAATGGGTCAAAGTCAACTGGACACCAAGCAGAAGGGGCTTGAGGCTGGAAGGCTGGGAGGAGAAGAGAAGTGGAGAGTGGGTTTTCCTCTAAGCCTAGTCTCCCCCTGCTTCTTCTTGTCAGTCTGTCATTTCCTCTGCTCTCCGGTGGAGACTGGAAATCCAACGCAGATATTTATTTTTAAATTTTGCTCTCACTGGAGCGAGATTGTGAGTGGGGACTCTTGAGTTTGATCATGGGCTTCACTCATGTGGGCAAAGGACTAAAGAATCAAGCTGTGACTTTGGAGAACAGCTCTTATCAGAATGTTTTGACGTCTGCCCATACACAAACAGAAAGCTTTGTGATGGCAAGTTTTTCCTTCCTGCTATTTCTGTGCAGTGACTTTAAAGAGGTGTCTGCCAGAACGTCGTTAAGAGAAAGTTCACACTGAATGCAGCGTGATAACTCTGGCTCTGTCTCCGTTTATTAAAAGCAAAATGTGTAAGAGAGTTCTGGTCTGGAGGCAAGCTGTGCTTGTAGGTCTCGTAGGTGTAGTGTTGCTGATACAGGACCTGATCCCGATCGAGACTTGACCCTGTTTTTGAAGACTGCAAGCTTCTGCCCATACGCACTTGGTCACCGTTTGGAAGTAGACTGAGGAGTTGCCACGTGCTGTTAGAATGGCTTTTCCTGGGACTGTTAGGTTTCCGTGTGAATTCCAAAATAATCTGTAGCATTTCGCTGCTGGGAAGGAGCTTGGGGTTCTTGTTATGGGATCAGAATGACCCTAAATGTCCCCAGTGCTGGGTTAATGACAGAGCTGGACCTAGAATCAGGGCTTCCTCTCAAGAGAGGAGGCCCCACCCTTTCGAGAGAAGGGCATTTCTCTGGAAGGAGGCCCTGGCCCATCACTGTGATCCTCAGACAGCTCCAGCCAAAGGATCCCCTCTGTACTGTGTTGAACACTCAATGGCAATGGTCTTGCCTGGACTCCTGACCACTCAGAAGCGCCCTCTGGGCCTGAGGTTAGTTCTGGTGGGCTGTGGAGGGCATGCAGCCAGCCTTCAGCACAGACCTCGCCGGGACTGGGCGAGAACCCTCGGGGGAGAAGTGGTCACATCTCGTCACCTGAGCCTCCTGTTCCTCTTGATGTTCTTATTCATTTAACTTTAATGGAATCTTATTAAGAGAAGAATCGCTGTGTTGTGTAAAGGGAAATCGCTCTGGATTCCAGTTGCCTGGGTCTGAATCTAAGCTCAGCCATTTACCAGCTCTGTGACCTTGGCAAGTTATTGAATCTCTCTGTGCCACAGGTTTCCTCATGTATAAATCAGGATAATAACTGGACCTACCTTCAAGAAATCCCCTGTGGGGCTTCCCTGGTGGCGCAGTGGTTGAGAGTCTGCCTGCCGATGCAGGGGACAGGGGTTCGGGCCCTGGTCCGGGAAGATCCCACATGCTGCAGAGCAACTGAACCTGTGAGCCACAACTGCTGAGCCTGCGCTCTAGAGCCCGTGAGCCACAACTACTGAAGCCCGTGCACCTAGAGCCCATGCTCCGCAACAAGAGAAGCCACCGCAAATGAGAAGCCTGTGCACTGCAATGAAAGAGTGGCCGCCGCTCGCCACAACTAGAGAAAGCCCGCACACAGCGACAAAGACCCAACGCATCCATAAATAAATAAATTAATTAAAAAAAAAAAAAGAAATCCCCTGTGTACAAAATGAGATAAAGACATGTAAGTACCTGGAGCAGTACAACGTTCATATAGTAAGCATTTAATTTATATTATTATTATAGACATTAAATAGAATATATAGAGACTATACCTAGAAGACAGATGTTTGGGTCTCTTTCTGACATGAATTTGGTTATTTCGTTGGCTGTATATACATATCTAGTATGTTAAAAATGACTAAATGCTAGTCCTTTGAGGCTCTGCCTTATAATTGGAATTCATTCATTCATTGATTCATACAACATATACACTCCATGGCTGGCACTACACTAGGCTCTGAGAGTCTGGGAAAGAGCAAGGTGGGTGTTTCTAGCACTTCGAGTTTACAGTCCAGAGAGGCAGGTATCTAGCAAGCATTTGGATAATTCCTATAAAGGAATACAAGGAGTCATGGCAGAGGTAAGGTCTTCAGACCCACTGCAGCCTGGAGGTCTGGGAAGGCTCTGGGGGTTAGCTTTTCACTCTATTCTTTTGTGTGTGGGACAGGAGATGTACAGCATTTATCCACTGACAAATCAGCAGTGGCCATGTCTGAAGCTGACTAGCTTTGACGGAGTCTGGGAGGGAGTTTAAATTAGAGGAAGTTTCCTTCCAAGGATGAGAATCCGTGAATCCATCAATCACTCTGTATTAACTGAGCTTTCACCGAAGCAAAGCAGCGTGCTAGCGTGTGTGGTTAGCAGTGGGCCCTGGAGGTAGAAAGTAAGAAAGTGAAGAGAATGCCTGCTCTCAAGGAACTTATAATCTTTTATTGGGAAGGCACAAAGTACACAGGCATGAGAAGACAATGGGAAACTATCCCTGACTTAAATAAGTGAAACTTATATCTGTTCCTTTCATTAGAAAAGCCCAATTATGTGACTAAGACAGCATAGGAACATGCATTCCCTCTGAGATGTCTAGGCCTGCCAGCTCCTCCTGCCTGGGAGGTGAAATACCCTTCTTGGAGAAAAGGAATGTCTTTTAATTTTCCCCATGGCTGTGTCTACTCAGGCAGCTTTACGGTCCCCTCCCACCTCCCAAGACTTCTCTTTTTCATCTCTGGCTCCGGCTGGATGAACCATGGCCTGGCTGTGTGCCCATAGTAGGTTGCATAGACCTAGCACCTCTATCAGAGCATTTTCCACGTGACCTGGGAGTAGTTTCTGGGTCTCTGCTACCTTCCACTATGGGTTGGGTTGGGTCTTACGTTTCAGTTCTCTATTGCTGCATCACAAACCACTCCAGAACTCAATGACTTAAAATGGCAACCAACTGGTCACGATTCTGGGGTCAGGAATTTGGGTGAGGGTGGTGGCTTAGCTGGAGCTGGAGGATCCCCCATGTCCCCCCACCCACGACCCCATCTGGGGCCTTGGCCTTGGCTGTTAACTGGGGCATCTTGTTCTCTTCCCTGTGGTTTCTCTCTGTCCAGCTGTCCGTCATCATTCAGTGGTCTGGCTAGAGCCTTGTCACATGACAGCTGGCTTCCAGAGGGCAAAAATCACACATCGGCTAAAGCAAACTTCAGGGATGCCCAGATTCAAGGGGAGGGGTATTAGACTCCACCCTTTGATGGCAGGAACGGCAAAGCCTTGCTGCAGAAGAGCATGAGGGATGGTGGTATTGATGTGGCCACCTGTGGTACGTCTCATTTATTCTCAGCACTTAGCACATGCCTGGAACATAGTGACTGCTTACTAGTAATAAGATCTGGCATTTAACGAGCTTCACTTAACCTAAGTATTTCCATGTACAGTATTATCTTATTTAATCCTTCATGACTCTTTGAGCTGTTACTATTCCCATGTTGCTGAGCAAACTGAGGCTTGGAGATATTAGGTAAATTGCGCCAGATTATTAAGTTAGTAAAATGTGGAACTAGAAGTCAGAGTCAGCAGCCTGGTTGTAGAAGTTAAGCACAGAACTCTCTACTGACAAGCTGAGTGATCAGGGTTTTTGTGGTTTACTCTTGCCTGGGATCGTTTGTCACCATTACAGCCTGTAGCTGCTTCGATTGTTATCCTGTTCAGACTTGAAGGAGGTAGATGGCACCTGATAGGTGGAATCCCTTTGAAACCGGAAGGGACATGAGCAGGCCACGTGGGCTGGGCTCTAGCTTTGAACCTACTTCTGACTCCTCTTCTCCTTTTCCAGAAGGAAACACCTCTGGCAGCCCATGCCCCTCAACAATTGATTTCCAAAAGCAAAGCTTCTCTGTGATGTGATGTCAGTTGGTGGTAGAATAGTCACATTTTGGTGAGATTTTCATACAGGTTGTGTTTATTCACTTTTAAAGTTATGAGATCATGTCCTTTTTTGAAATTAATATTTCATTTTAAGAAATGGTAATAAGAATAGATTGTCGATGATTTTGAGTGAAGATACTTGGTAACAAAAATGAAGAGCAAGGGCGGAGAGCTTGCATTCACTCCTACTACTGATATTAGAACGTTGAGAATTTCACACTGTCTTTCTTAGAACTATTTCTTAGCCTTGCTATTGCACCAGCAAGGTGGATTGGGGATTCTTGTGATGATCTGATGGCATTCCTTGCAGAAAATACTTCCTTTGAAGAAGGTCTGTCATATAGTAATGCACAAGAGTGTGAAAGTATCATTATTATTGATCTCTATGGGATTCCTGTGCACAATGATGGTTGGCTTTCTTGTAACTATTTTCCCTCAACTGGCCCTGGCCAAGCAATTAATGTTCTCAAACCAACTCCATGAGACAGAGATGTGGAGCTGCAGAAACACCAGTGACTAGCTGAGAGCCCTGTAGATTCCTGAAACAAAATCGAGCTGTCAGAAGAAAAGGTCTTTTGTCCTTCATTTCTCAATCTTGAAAAATTATCTTGTGGTTCTCAAGAGTCCTGGCTAAAAGATTTGAACAGCAGCCAAATGCCACTCTTAAAGGAGCTAAGAGAACAATGATATCTTATCAGAAAGAATTTTAAGATTCTTAACATTGTGTCTAATGGAGCAGATTCTTGGAAGTTGGCAGTGAGTGAGCACTTCTGATGCCCTCCATGTCCACCTCCGTGGGGTCACCTACCAGCTGTCCTGGGTGCACGGCTGCCAGGCTTGCGAGTGAGCAGGACGAGAAGGCTGTGACCCTCAGGCTCTGTCAGGGGCCAGAGGAGGCCAAGCAGGTTCAGAACTTTGCAGTCTGGATACAAGCTTGGATGTCTGAGGGTGGGTGGTAGAACTCCATGGCCCCCAGTGATCTGTGGCCCCAGAGTGTGTGCTGTGCCTCCCTCGCATGTAATCCTAAGAGCACCTCTGGGCTTCCTGGGCTCTGGGACAGTGGGAGGAGATGTCTGGTGTGCTAATTCCTGTCTTCCCATGAGGCTGGGTGAAGGCAGATCTCTCTGCTTGAGCATCCCCGTGGGAATAGAGGCTTTCATCTGGTGCCTCATACAAGCTGGCCACTTTACCTGCAGTAATCTGCACCCCCATGAGGTCATGTCATGACTGCTCAAGTTTTCCCATTAATCTGACTTGAGCCCCAGGGATGAAGAGAAATAGGACCAGGCAAAGAAAATCTACAGGGAACCCCAGACAGTGGGGGAGCTAGCTGAACTCTGAGAATAAGCAGCTATTGAAGGAGACAAATCAGTCACACCTGGACAGTAAAAATAACACAAAACCAGACATCTTGGAATGAGAAAACTAAGCTTTTAATTTAAAAATTCAGTAGCTCCGTGAAAGAAGGGCATAGTTGTTAAGAACAAAAAGTACTGACCTGGAAGATCAAATGGAAGAGAGACTTCAAAACAAAGAGCAAAGACATAAAGTCATCTTAATAAAAGAGAGGTGATTGATAAATTAGTAATAAAAGTGTAATTGATCATTAGTGTAGAGAAAATAATGCTTTATCAGGCCTCAGCTGATGGGGTGTTAGGTGAGAGGTAGGTGGCTCAGCTGACTTTCCAAGAATGCTGAAGATACTGTTCTCCTGGATGTAGCTCAGATGTCACAGAGCAAGACTGTGTCCATCACCCTGCACCAGAAAAGGCAGGAGACAGGTATGCAAAGGTATTAATTCTCATGTTTGAGCTTGCTATTCTTTTTATTGGCATGGCAGCCTGGGCCCGCTGACAGACATGAGCAAAAGGTTTTGGCTTGATGCCAAGAAGAGGGACCCATTGACTGGGTATTAAAGAACCTTTTAAACAATAAGAGAAGTTGAAAAACTAGAATGTATCATCTCAGGTGCTGGTTGAGATACCATCCCTTTCAATGATCAAAGGAAGAATTGAAACCAGTATTAGGTATATTCGTTAGCTTCGGAATGCCAGCTGACAGTCATGAGCACCTTGCTTGGAAAATAAACTCCTGCAATGTGTCTTTGGCAGTTTTCTCAATATTGTAGTGGAATCACTACAAAGTTTATCAGAATATCATTAGCTAATTGATTTGGGCATGGATTTTAAAAAATTTAACCTTTGAAATGGTTTCTATCACAGATGGAGCTCTGGGAGGGCTTGTGTGTGATTTGTGTGTGCGCATGGTTATAGCAGAGGAGACTACTAGCTGTCCACACACACTGCTTTCTGCCCACCTTTATACCAGCTACACTATAGCTCCCAGCATCCCTTGCAGTTAGGTGTGAATGAAATCTCTCCATGCAATGGGAAAAGAACACATATGTGCCATGTCTAAGCCTGGCCCATAAAATCTTTGCATTCCTGCCCCTTCAAGCCCTTTCCTGTGCAAATGACTCTAAGGCCTTAAAGTAAGGCAGAACTGTAAGATGGAAAAAGCTTGTGCTGCTGAATCTCCAGGTAGAGGAGAATTGCTTATTCACCAGGATCACCTCCATGTCCCTCTATGTCTGCAAAAATAAACTTTTGTTGCATCAAGTCATTGAAACGTTAGTGCTTCTTTGTTATAGCAGCTGGTAATACCCTAAGTGAGGGGCTGTGAACTGACCACTGTATTTACTCAATGGAAGTGTGGTCTTGAAATATTTGAAGGGATTTTCTAAAGAACTGTATCCATTATGTATTGTCTAAAAGCATGTGCTTTTTCCCCCAGGGTGTATTTGCATTCCCACATTCCTGTCCTTCCCAAGACTTTGTAGAATTGGTAATCAGTTGGAAAAGACGCTTGGGCCTACTGCATTTAACCAGTGGTGTTTGGATACCAGCCACATAATGGGGCCTGTGCTAAGATGTGGGATACAGATGGAGTGCCTGTTTTCTGGTTGCTTGTCATTGGACTTTAATTCAACATTTTCTTGCATTGTAAATCCAGGTAATTGTCAATGTTGGACAACTTCCATGACAGAGGACTCTGTTCCTCCAGTAGTCACCCATTTGATAATAAAATTACTAAAATAATTAAGAATGTCTTTCTAATATTGAATAATAATCTGTCTGTAATTAATATCTGCTAATTGGATCCAGCTCTAACAGCCATCTAAAAGTTGAAGACATTTTTTCTTCCCATTAGAATTTTTCTTCTTCATGTTGAATGTATTGAGATCTTCCTCTCATTCCTAATTTGACTTGGCTTTGAAGACCTTCCCCATCTACTAGAGGAACATCCCAAGATGGCCCTGCCTATTATTTTAGTTTAATCAATCACTTTAATGAACTGGTGCCCCAGAATGCCAGGTGACAGTCTCCTCTGTGGTGTTTCCTCTGCCCAGGTCCTTACCTCTTAATTCTGGATCACTATTGTAACCATCTACATGCTTTATGAAAAAAAAATTTGTTTGCTCTTCCCTTAGTTTTGTCTTCTCAAATCATCCACTATTCTTTCTCTGATAAACTAAATTTATCAAAAGCCTGATCTCATGGTCTAACTCCAATGAATTATTTACCCATCGACTGATTTCAACATATAACTTCCATGCATATAACTTTCAGCAGCCTTTTCTTCTCTACAACTTTAAGTCTGGATTCTACTCTCTGGTTTTCCAGTGTCCCCAGAACACCATGAAGAAGCACTTGGTCCTGAAGGCTGAGTCAAGTTGGTGAAGGAGCTTGGACTTTGTTCCACTGTCCTGTGCTTCCTACACAGGAAGAGTCCTGGCCTCTTTTTCTGGGAAAGAGAGGTATGGGAAGCACAGTTCCAGGAGGTGAAAGTTCACAGGGTCTGCAGCACACAACTTCTGAGAACATCAGATTGTACTTGAAAATGTAGGAAAGAAATGTCCCTTCAAATTTTTAATATATAGACTGCTTAATACACTATTTTATAATATTTCACACAATGAAGTACATAACTATTTCCAATTGTACATTTACTCTTTTATGTTTTTAGACATATGAAAGCTGTAGTCCAGAGTTTATCAAACTGCATGTCATGACTCATTTGTGGATTAAGAAGTCAATTAGGTTGTTTTTTTTTTTTTTACTAAACTTAAATTTTATTTTTCTCCATTTCTTAAAATGTCAGTAGATTAACAAAATATTCAAATGGCTTTAGATAATATTGTGTATATATCTATTCTCAAATTTTTTGAACAATATATGATAAATGTAGATGGAAAAAGTAATTGGATGATTTTTTTAAATTTAATTTTTACATCTTTATTGGAGTATAATTGCTTTACAATGGTGTGTTAGTTTCTGCTTCATAACAAAGTGAATCAGTTATACATATACATATGTTCCCATATCTCTTCCCTCTTGCATCTCCCTCCCCCCCACCCTCCCTATCCCACCCTGCTAGGTGGTCACAAAGCACCGAGCTGATCTCCCTGTGCTATGCGGCTGCTTCCCACTAGCTATCTATTTTACGTTTGCTAGTGTATATATATCCATGCCACTCTCTCACTATGTCCCAGCTTCCCCTTCCCCTTCCCCATATCCTCAAGTCCATTCTCTAGTAGGTCTGTGTCTTTATTCCTGTCTTATCCCTAGGTTCTTCATGACATTTTTTTTCTGAGATTCCATATATTGTGTTAGCATACGGTATTTGTCTTTCTCTTTCTGACTTACTTCACTCTGTATGACAGACTCTAGGTCCATCCACCTCATTACAAATAGCTCAATTTCATTTCTTTTTATGGCTGAGTAATATTCCATTGTATATATGTGCCACATCTTCTTTATTCATTCATCCGGTGATGGACACTTGGGTTGTTTCCATCTCCTGGCTATTGTAAATAGAGCTTCAGTGAATATTTTGGTACATGACTCTTTCTGAATTATGGTTTTCTCAGGGTATATGCCCAGTAGTGGGATTGCAGGGTCATATGGTAGTTCTATTTGTAGATTTTTAAGGAACCTCCATACTGTTCTCCATAGTGGCTATACAAATTCACATTCCCACCAGCAGTGTAAGAGTGTTCCCTTTTCTCCACACCCTCTCCAGCATTTATTGTTTCTAGATATTTTGATGATGGCCATTCTGACTGGTGTGAGATGATACCTCATTGTAGTTTTGATTTACATTTCTCTAATGATTAATGATGTTGAGCATTCTTTCATGTGTCTGTTGGCAGTCTGTATATCTTCTTTGGAGAAATGTCTATTAAGGTCTGCCCACTTTTGGATTGGGTTGTTTGTTTTTTTATTATTGAGCTGCATGAGCTGCTTGTAAATTTTGGAGATTAATCCTTTGTCAGTTGCTTCATTTGCAAATATTTTCCCCCATTCTGAGGGTTGTCTTTTGGTCTTGTTTATGGTTTCTTTTGCTGTGCAAAAGCTTTTAAGTTTCATTAGGTTCCATTTGTTTATTTTTGTTTTTATTTCCATTTCTCTAGGAGGTGGGTCAAAAAGGATCTTGCAGTGATTTATGTCACAGAGTGTTCTGCCCATGTTATCCTCTAAGAGTTTGATAGCTTCTGGCCTTACATTTAGGTCTTTAATCCATTTTGAGCATATTTTTGTGTATGGTGTTAGGGATTGTTCTAATCTCATACTTTTACATGTACCTGTCCAGTTTTCCAAGCACCACTTATTGAAGAGGCTGTCCTTTCTTCACTGTACATTCCTGCCTCCTTTATCAAAGATAAGGTGACCATATGTACGTGGGTTTATTTCTGGGCTCTCTATCCTGTTCCATTGATCTATATTTCTGTTTTTGTGCCAGTACCATACTGTCTTGATTACTGTAGCTTTGTAGTATAGCCTGAAGTCAGGGAGCCTGATTCCTCCAGCTCCATTTTTCGTTCTCAAGATTGCTTTTGCTATTCAGGGTCTTTTGTGTTTCCATACAAATTGTGAAATTTTTTGTTCTAGTTCTGTGAAAAATGCCAGTGGTAGTTTATAGGGATTGCATTGAATCTGTAGATGGCTTTGGGTAGTAGAGTCATTTTCACAATGTTGATTCTTCCAATCCAAGAACATGGTATATCTCTCCATATATTTGTATCATCTTTAATTTCTTCATCAGTGTCTTATAATTTTCTGCATACAGGTCTTTTGTCTCTTTAGGTAGGTTTATTCCTAGATATTTTATTCTTTCTGTTGCAATGGTAAATGGGAGTTTTTTCTTGATTTCAGTTTAAGATTTTTCATCCTTAGTGTATAGGAATGCCAGAGATTTCTGTGCATTAATTTTGTATCCTGCTACCTTACCAAATTCATTGATTAGCTCTAGTAGTTTTCTGGTAGCATTTTTAGGATTCTCTATGTATAGTATCATGTCATCTGCAAACAGTGACAGCTTTACTTCTTCTTTTCTGATTTGTATTCCTTTTATTTCCTTTTCTTCTCTGATTGCTATGGCTAAAACTTCCAAAACTATGTTGAATAAGAGTGGTGAGAGTGGACAACCTTTTCTTGTTCCTGATCTTAGTGGAAATGCTTTCAGTTTTTCACCATTGAGGATGATGTTGGCTGTGGGTTTGTCATATATGGCCTTTATTATGCTAAGGAAAGTTCCCTCTATGCCTACTTTCTGCAGGGTTTTTACCATAAATGGGTGTTGAATTTTGTTGAAAACTTTCTCTGTATCTATTGAGATGATCATATGGTTTTTCTCCTTCAATTTGTTAATATGGTGTATTATGTTGTTTGATTTCAGTATACTGGAGAATCCTTGCATTCCTGGAATAAACCCCACTTGATCATGGTGTATGATCCTTTTACTGTGCTGTTGGATTCTGTTTGCTAGTATTTTGTTGAGGATTTTTGCATCTATGTTCAGCAGTGATATTGGCCTGTAGTTTTTTTTCTTTGTGATCCTTGTCTGGTTTTGGTATCAGGATGATGGTGGCCTCCTAGAATGAGTTTGGGAGTATTCCTCCCTCTGCTATATTTTGGAAGAGTTTGAGAGGGATAGGTGTTAGCTTTTCTCTAAATGTTTGATAGAATTCGCCTGTGAAGCCATCTGGTCCTGGGCTTTTGTCTGTTGGAAGATTTTTAATCACAGTTTCAATTTCAGTGCTTGTGATTGGTCTGTTCATATTTTCTATTTCTTCCTGGCTCAGTCTCGGCAGGTTGTGCATTTCTAAGAATTTGTCCATTTTTTCCAGGTTGTCCATTTTATTGGCATAGAGTTGCTTGTAGTAATCTCTCATGATCTTTTGCATTTCTGCAGTGTCAGTTGTTACTTCTCCTTTTTCATTTCTAATTCTATTGATTTGAGTCTTCTCCTTTTTTTTCTTGATGAGTCTGGCCAATGGTTTATCAATTTTGTTTATCTTCTCAAAGAACCAGCTTTTAGTTTTATTGATCTTTGCTATCGTTTCCTTCATTTCTTTTTCACTTATTTATGATCTGATCTTTATGATTTCTTCCCTTCTGCTAACTTTGGGGGTTTTTGTTCTTCTTTCTGTAATTGCTTTAGGTGCAAGGTTAGGTTGTTTATTCTAGGTGTTTCCTGTTTCTTAAGGTAGGATTGTATTGCTATAAACTTCCCTCTCAGAACTGCCTTTGCTGCATCCTATAGGTTTTGAGTAATCGTGTGTCCATTGTCATTTTTTTCTAGGAATTTTTTGATTTCCTCTTTGATTTTTTCAGTGATCACTGCGTTATTAAGTAGTGTATTGTTTAGCCTCCATGTTTTTATATTTTTTACAGATCTTTTCCTGTAATTGATATCTAGTCTCATAGCGTTGTGGTCAGAAAAGATACTTGATACAATTTCAATTTTCTTAAATTTACCAATGTTTGCTTTGTGACCCAAGATATGATCTATCCTGGAGAATGTTCCATAAGCACTTGAGAAAAATGTGTATTCTATTGTTTTTGGATTGAATGTCCTATAAATATCCATAAAGTCCATCTTGTTTAATGTATCATTTAAATCTTGTGTTTCCTTATTTATTTTCATTTTGGATGATCTATCCATTGGTGAAAGTGGGTGAAAGTGGGATGTTAAAGTCCCCTACTATGAATATGTTACTGTCGATTTCCCCTTTTATGGCTGTTAGTATTTGCCTTATGTATTGAGGTGCTCCTATGTTGGGTGCATAAATATTTACAATTGTTATATCTTCTTCTTGGATCAACCCCTTGATACATTATGTAGTGTCCTTCTTTGTCTCTTCTAATTGTGTTTATTTTAAAGTCTATTTGGTCTGATATGAGAATTGCTACTCCAGCTTTCTTTTGGTTTCCATTTGCATGGAATATCTTTTTCCATCCCCTTGCTTTTAGTCTGTATGTGTCTCTAGGTCTGAAGTGGGTCTCTTGTAGACAGCATATATATGGGTCTTGTTTTTGTATCCATTCAGCCAGTCTGTGTCTTTTGGTTGGAGCATTTAATCCATTTACATTGAAGATAATTATTGATATGTATGTTCCTATTCCCATTTACTTAATTGTTTTGGGTTTGTTATTGTAGGTCTTTCCCTTCTCTTGTGTTTCTTGGCTAGAGAAGTTCCTTTAACATTTGTTGTAAAGCTGGTTTGGTGGTGCTGAACTCTCTCAGCTTTTGCTTGTTTGTAAAGGTTTTCATTTCTCTATCAAATTTGAATGAGATCCTTGCTGGGTAGAGTAATCTTGGTTGTAGGTTTTTCTCCTTCATCACTTTAAATATGTCCTGCCAGTCCCTTCTGGATTTCAGAGTTTCTGCTGAAAGGTCAGCTGCTAACCTTATGGGGATTCCCTTGTATGTTATTTGTTGTTTTTCCCTTGCTGCTTTTAATATGTTTTCTTTGTATTTAATTTTTGACAGTTTGATTAATATGTGTCTTGGCATGTTTCTCCTTGGATTTATCCTGTATGGGACTCTCTGTGCTTCCTCGACTTGATTAACTATTTCCTTTCCCATATTAGGGAAGTTTTCAACTATAATCTCTTCAAATATTCTCTCAGTCCCTTTCTTTTTCTCTTCTTCTTCTGGAACCCCTATAATTCAAATGTTGGTGCATTTAATGTTGTCCCAGAGGTCTCTGAAATTGTCCTCAGTTCTTTTCATTCACTTTTCTTTATTCTGTTCTGCAGTAGTTATTTCTACTATTTTATCTTCCAGGTCACTTATCCATTCTTCTACCTCAGTTATTCTGCTCTTGATCTCATCTAGAGTATTTTTAATTTCACTTATTGTGTTGTTCATCATTGCTTGTTTCACCTTTAGTTCTTCTAGGTCCTTGTTAAATGTTTCTTGCATTTTGTCTATTCTATTTCCAAGATTTTGGATCATCTTTACTATCATTATTCTGAATTCTTTTTCAGGTAGACTGCCTATTTCCTCTTCATTTGTTAAGTCTGCTGTGTTTTTATCTTGCTCCTTCATCTGCTGTTTGTTTTTCTGTCTTCTCATTTTGCTTATCTTACTGTGTTTGGGGTCTCCTTATTGCAGGCTGCAGGTTCATAGTTCCCATTGTTTTTGGTGTCTGTCACTAGTGGCTAAGGTTGTTTCAGTGGGTTGTGTAGGCTTCCTGTTCGAGGGGACTTGTGCCTGTGTTCTGGTGGATGAGGCTGGATTTTGTCTCTCTGGTGGTCAGGTCCACATCTGGTGGTGTGTTTTGTGGTGTCTGTGGACTTATGATTTTAGGCAGCCTCACTGCTAATGGGTGTGGTTGTGTTCCTGTCTTGCTAGTTGTTTGGCATAGGGTGTCCAGCACTGTAGCTTGCTGGTCGTTGAGTGAAGCTGGGTGTTAGTGTTGAGATGGAGATCTCTGGGAGATTTTCGCCATTTGATATTATGTGGAGCTGGGAGGTCTCTTGTGGACCAGTGTCCTGAAGTTGGCTCTCCCACCTCAGTGGCATAGCACTGACTCCTGTCTGCAGCACCAAGAGCTTTTCACCCACATGGCTCAGAATAAAAGGGAGAAAAAGTGGTAAGAAAGAAAGAAAGAAAGAAAGAAAGAAAGAAAGAAAGAGGGAAGGAAGGAAGGAAGGAAGGAAAGAAAGAAAGAAAGAAGGAGGGAAGGAAGGAGGGAAGGAAGAAAGGAAGGAAGAATGGAAGGAAGAAAGGAAGGAAGGAAGGAAAGAAGATAAAATAAAATAAAGTAAGATAAAATAAAGTTATTAAAATAAAAAATAATTATTAAGAAAAAAATTGTTTTAAAAAGAAAAGAAAAGAAAAAAAAATGGACGGATTGAACCCTAGGACAAATGGTGAAAACAAAGCTATAGAGACAAAATCTCACACTGAAGCATACACATACACACTCACAAAAAGAGGAAAAGGGGAAAAAATAATAAATCTTGCTCTCAAAGTCCACCTCCTCAATTTGGAATGATTCGTTGTCTATTCATGTATTCCACAGATGCAGGGTACATCAAGTTGATTGTGGAGTTTTAATCCGCTGCTTCTGAGGCTGCTGGGAGAGATTTCCATTTCTCTTCTCTGTTCGCACAGCTGCTGGGGCTCAGCTTTGGATTTGGCCCCGCCTTTGCGTGTAGGTCGCCGGAGGGCGTCTGTTCTTCGCTCAGACAGGACGGGGTTAAAGGAGCAGCTGATTCGGGGGCTCTGGCTCACTCAGGCCGGGGGGAGGGAGGGGTGCGGATGCGGGGCGAGTCTGCAGCGGCAGAGGCCGGCATGACGTTGCACCAGCCTGAGGCGCGCCGTGAGTTCTCCTGGGGAAGTTGTCCCTGGATCACGGGACCCTGGCAGTGGCTGGCTGCACAGGCTCCCCGGAAGGGGTGTGTGGATAGTGACCTGTGCTCACACACAGGCTTCTTGGTGGTGGCGGCAGCAGCAGCCTTAGCATCTCATGCCCGTCTCTGGGGTCCTCACTGTTAGCCGCGGCTCGCGCACGTCTCTGGAACTCCTTTAAGCAGCGCTCTTAATCCCCTCTCCTCGCGCACCAGGAAACAAAGAGGGAAGAAAAAGTCTCTTGCCTCTTCGGCAGGTGTAGACTTTTCTCCGGACACCCTCCCAGCTAGCCGTGGTGCACTAGCCCCTTGCAGGCTGTGTTCACGCCGCCAACCCCAGTCCTCTCCCTGGGATCCGACCTAAGCCCGAGCCTCAGCTCTGAGCCCCCGCCTGCCCCGGCAGGTGAGCAGACAAGCCTCTCGGGCTGGTGAGTGCTGGTCAGCACCGATCCTGTGTGCGGGAATCTCTCCTCTTTGCCCCCCGCACCCCTGTTGCTGTGCTCTCCTCCGCTGCTCCGAAGCTTCCTCCCTCTGCCCCCTGCAGTCTCCGCCCGCGAAAGGGCTTCCTAGTGTGTGGAAATCTTTCCTCCTACACAGCTCACTCCCACTGGTGCAGGTCCCGTCCCTATTCTTTTGTCTCTGTTTATTGTTTTTTCTTTTGCCCTACCCAGGTATGTGGGGAGTTTCTTGCCTTTTGGGAGGTCTGAGGTCTTCTGCCAGTGTTCACTATCATTATTCTGAATTGTTTTTTCTGGAAGTTTGCCTATCTCCACTTAATTTAGTTGCTTTTCTGGGGTTTGATCTTGTTCCTTCATCTAGTACAAAGTCCTCTGCCTTTTCATTTTGTCTGTCTTTCTGTGAATGTGGTTTTTCTTCCACAGGCTGTAGAATTGTAGTTCTTCTTGCTTCTTCTCTCTGTCCTCTCAGTTGGTATTCTTTTTTTTTTTTTTGTAAACATATTATTATATATATATAGATTCAGTTTTCTCCCAAGGGAGAAACTGATTAGTGCTAACTGATTAGTGAATGAAGAGAACAAATAAAATAGACCATAAAAATGTGTTTTTTTGGGCTTCCATGGTGGCGCAGTGGTTGAGAGTTCACCTGCCACTGCAGGGGACACGGGTTCGTGCCCCGGTCCGGGAGGATCCCACATGCCGCGGATCGGCTGGGCCCGTGAGCCATGGCCACTGAGCCTGCGCGTCCGGAGCCTGTGCTCCACAACGGGAGAGGCCGCAACAGTGAGAAGCCTGTGTACCGCAAAAAAAAAAAAAAAATGTTTTTTTTTTTTACATTTTGTGTTCCATACTTCTCTGACAGTTTTTTTTTTTTTTTTTGAGACAGGGAGAGATTGATTGATTGATTAACGGATTCAATGAGTGCCATTTGACATAAACTCAATTACATTTCTGTCAATCAAAATGATTAGGAAGACAGGGAACATCTAAAAAAATAACAGTTGCTAACATTTAATGAACACATAGTCTGTGCTAAGCACTTACTTGCATGGTTAATACTCACAAGAACTCTGAAAGGCCATCCATGTCAGTGTATTTGGAATATTCCACAATAAATACGTGCTTCAATTTACTTAATCTTTTCCACTACTGATAAACATTTAAGTATTTTCCAGATTTCATTTTTACAAACTAGATTGTTATAAACATCCTTGTTCAGTTCTGTAGGAGTTATTCTGGGATAGATATTGATAAAGGGAGTTGCTGCCTCATAGGACGTATAGTTTTAAACACTTCTGTACATATGGAAAATCACATTCTTCACCACATCACTGTCTAGATTTTCCTCAGTTATGTTTAATATTTTCACACAAATTTTTTTTGTCCAAACCTGTGCATAAATTTCCACCTCATCATTTTTCCTAGAAATATGGTGACTTAGTTTGGAGAAATCCCTCTTAAAGTAGTATACTTTAAATGTTGGATAAAGTATTGTAAACAAACAAAACCAAAAACCTCTCAATGCATGGCTGAATTGGAAAGCAAATCAGAGAATTCTACAGAGACCAGAAAAAAAAAGAAAATGTGAACCCACAGAATAAGTGAGATTGTGTCTTCTTGGTTTCTTTTATCGGTTGTAGGTGGTCTCTAGCTAGGGTTTAATGGATCACATGGTCAGGGAAAAGGCAAAAGAAAAAAAAAGAGAGAGAGAGAGTGAGACCCTCTATCAGTCAGAAACCACTAAAGGACTACCTCCTTTTGTGATAACTAGAAAAAAAAATCTGGCCTGGCAAAGTGCTATGATAGGCTGTCTTCCTGTTTCGGCCTTGACTCTGGGTGGAGCAAGTAAGAAAAGATACTCACATTTAAAAAGTAGTAAGTTTCCACAGATGTTAAAAGAATAATAAAAGAACACAGCAAACAACACTAGATGCCTAGATAATTTAGATGAAATGGGCCAATTCTTCAAAAATCACCAACTGCCATAACTTGCTTAAGATAAAATAGATAATTGAATTCATAGTTCAAAACCTTCCAAAAAAGGGAAATCTTCAAAACCAGATAGATGGTTTCACTGGTGGTTTCTTCCGAACATTAAAGAAGAAGTAATGCCAAATTTATAATTTCTTCCATAAAATAAAGAAAAAGGAATATATTCCAACCCTTTTTATGCTACCAGCTTTACCTTAATACCAAAAGTAGACGAAGATAGTACAGAGGAAGAAAACCATGGACTAATATCCTTCAGGAACACAATATTAGAAAATTGAATCTAGCAATAGGTGGAAAGAATAAAACACCACACCCAAGTGAGGCTTATTCCAGGAATGCAAGGCGGGTTCAATACTTAAATATCAATGTAATTCACCATGTTAACAATCTAAAGGAGAAAAACCATACAGTCATATAAATTAATGTAGAAAAAACATTTAACAAATTTCAACATCTATTTATGATTAAAAACTCTCAGTACACTAAGAACAGAAAACAGGTAGGAGATGCAAGAAGGAATGCTATAAAGAAAGAAAGAAAAGTGTTAAACATATGGATAAATTTGAATAATCATTGGCTAAAACAGTGTCTAATTTGTGGAAATAATAATTCAAGATGGCAATAAATATATAACAACAGTTCTATGTAAATCAGAGGAGAGGAGATATTATAATGAAAACATATCAAGTTTTTTGTATTATTCAGATGTTGGCAAATATAGATTTTTTAAGGTTAAATTATGCATGTTAACATTTATGGAGCAGTCATCAAAAGAATAGCAACAGAGTATATGATTCTTATACTGGTGCAGGAGAGCAAGGACGTAAGGAGAAAAACAATCTCAAGAAGAATCTTAAGGAAGGTGAGACAGGTAATGATAATAATAGATAACAAAACAACAACAATCATAAAATAACTTTTATAAAAAGCACAAATAGGGCTCCCCTGGTGGCGCAGTGGTTGAGAGTCCGCCTGCCGATGCAGGGGACATGGGTTCGTGCCCCGGTCCGGGAGGATCCCACATGCCGCGGAGCGGCTGGGCCCGTGAGCCATGGCCACTGAGCCTGCGCATCCGGAGTCTGTGCTCCGCAACAGGAGAGGCCACAACAGTGAGAGGCCCGCGTACCGCAAAAAAAAAAAAAAAAAAAAAAGCACAAATAAAAAATGCAAAGTAAGATTAAGAATGTGTCTTACTCAGTGGGCCAGGTTGTGTTGTGGCTATAAACCAATCCAGATATCTCACTGGGACAAGGTCACAACAACAAAGTAGGAGAAATGATAAAGCAGTGCACTCTACTGAAAGCTATTTTCAAACCCAGCGAAGACCCAATGGATATAAAATGCTGCTTTGGGTATAGCTACAGAGATGAGTTATAGGCATGATGCAGGCCCCATACTTACCCAGCAGGCATGTCTGACCCAGCAATGAGATGCTGCCAAAATCAACAGTCTCTTTAATCCACTCAACTAAGGATCGAGGTGAACACGCATCCAGAAAGATCTTTGCTTGTCTGTACCAAATGTTGATCTGGCCCAGAATGTTGCCCACTTATTTCCTTTAGCGACTGAGGCCAATACTGAGGTTGTGTGGATAATTTCCGTAACGGTCATGGTTTAGACAAGAACCAAGTTCCATACCTGCTAATGTCCTAGCACACAGGTGTGCATATATTTACTCATAAATTCTCACACTCTTTCTGTGAGCAAGGCTTCCCCGCAGCTTTGGAAGACCTTGCCCTTCCACAGGAGCCGTCTCAAGCCACTTCCCAGGAAGAGTTAAGGGTCTGTTTGTGTTTACAGCCATGGCTGCAGTCTACAAACCCGCTGGGCATCTGTGAGGTCCCATGAGGCTAGGAGGGTTCATTGTGAGAAACTTCAGGCTAGGGTGGCTGCAGGAAGAAAAGCACATTGTAAACATGGAAGTGGGACACTTTTTGTGGTGGTTGTTGTTTTAACATGTTCTTTGTTAGCATAGCTCCTTTTCATTCACTGTTATTTTTTACTTCTCTCTGTCCATTGTCAGCAGGGTCGCAGTGAGGGGTCCTGTCTATGAACTGCCTCTGATTAGAATTGGCTCAGCCGTGCTGTCTCTGTTGTGATTCCAAGTAAATGTGATCATTGATGGGAGGCCAATGGCTTAGAAATGGAGGGCCAGGAAAAACAATTACAAAAGAGACTTAGCAATGTAGGTTCATTTCCTTTGTGTGGCTCTGTGAGCACACAGGTGCCTCTGCTTTTCTCTGAATGTCCTGTGATACACATCATAGAAATGTGGACATTGCTTCTGTTTTGCTGTGACTTTCCACTTAGTTATTTCATTGGGTCCAGTACTCAGTCAGTTCAGCTGTTAAACACCCCAAGCTTCTACACTGTCTTCCAAAGAAGTCGCTCTGCATACAAGGAGAGAGGGTAAAAGGTCATTGCCAGTTCAACTGCAAGAGAATACTAGAATTAACTAGTTTTTTGTCTTGTTTTGTTTTTGATGTAACTCATATTTGTATATTCATTTTACAATTTGCAAAGCATTTTAAAATAGATTATTTCTTTTGCTTCTCTCAAAAACTTGATGAAGAGTATTCAAGAAATTGTTAATATTGATTTTCTCTAGGGAGTCAGGGAAATTACACTTATTTAAATAATTGCACTTATATAAATCATTTTATTTTTCCAGTGCACATACAGTATGTTTGTATTTAAAAAAGAGAAAGATTGAAGAAATATATAGAGAGAAATAATGACAAAAATGAGAAAAATGTAAGCATTGGTGAATCTGGCTAATGGCATTTGGAAATCTTTGTACTACTTTTGCAACTTTTCTGTAAGTTTGAAATTATATCAGAATAAGAAGTTACAATAATGGCATAAGAAGATAAGACATATAATTCTTGGGTAATGTTTAAAATGGGTAATTCCAATAAATTTGCTTGGAATTTCCCTAGGAATTCCAACAACAGATTGTAGGCTTTGCTTAAAATCGTAGATTTGAAATATAATAGAGTAAACTATTCAGGCTCGGAGAGAAGTTATTGTACATTTGAAGTACGGTGTGACTATGTAGTCAGTTCATAGCTTTCACTGAAATAGAAACCAAACTAAGGAATTTTGAATTTCCTTTGTATGCAGGTGTGCAAATACAGGGTGACTCTGCTTTTTTCTGAACATAGTATATTCCATACATTAGAAGGTGATAATTACCTTGTTAAATATCCATTCTCTTTTTTACATACCATGAAACTCATCAGTTTTAAGTGTATAATTCAACTACTTTACTAAATTTATAGAGTTGTTCAACCATCACCACAATCCAGTTTTTAAATGTTTCCATCACCCCAAAGGGATCCCTTGGGCCCATTTATAGTAAATCCCTGTACCACCCCCAGACACAGGTAAAAACACTCTCTGTCTTTATAGATTTGCCTGTTCTAGACATTTTATATAAATGGGATCATACAATATGTGGTCTTTCCCGTCTGGCTTTTTTCACTTAGCAGAATGTTTTTGAGGTCCATCACCCCTGTTTCTTTTCTGGGAATTTTTCCTTGGCATAAGAGGTTACTTAGAGAATAAGTAAATGCCTTACTTTTACTCTGAGGAGTAAAGACAGCAAGACACTAATACATACAAACAGGTCTGTCAACAGCTGTATCTGCATCGACAAGAACTCAGCCTGAGAAGTTTTTCTTGTCCAGAAGGTACGTTCTGGGAAAAAAACAGTTGGTTAACTGTCTACAGTATCTGCTAGAACCTAGGAGGTTGCCATTGATTAATTTCTGAATGACACAGCAGAGACCGAAAGATATACGATGACGGAGACTCAGGTACTACACAAAAGATGCAAAACCAACAGGGCATCTCATGTTGTCTAGAAATTCTATTTATTAGACCTAAAAATAATTACATGCTCTCTTTCAAATGTGACCATTTGTGGGCACAAATACATTAACGTTTTTCATCTCACAAACAGTAGAATGATGTAATAAAGGTGAAAATACTGCAGCATCTGGGATGTGACTCACATATCTAAAGACCACCAAGTACTTCTATTCCAAGAAAAGCAGTGACCCCCAAAAGACATAGGTTTTGTGATCATATCATCTAGTACCAAATGTAAGCTATAAGGAAATGGTAAGACACAATTTGGTTTTAAGAGAATATTAGTCTCAGGAAATATTGTATTTATTATAAATGTATGATGCAAAAATATATTAAGCATTTGTTATCATTTTAGAGTAATTTCAAGCATCCAGGGTTACCAGAAAATGGAAAAAAAACACATTAGATTAAAAAGCTCAGTGGGTAATTTTTTCTTATCAGTTTAAACAGTTTGGAAATGAATTTGCAATATGCAAACACTTTTCCTTAAAAATGACAAAAGAAAACATCTTTCAATTACATGTTTTTATTTATATAATTTTTATTTTTCAGGAAATCCTCATTAAGCTGTGGGCCATGGTGGGACAACAGTCTTCTTGCAAGCATGTGCTGCAACAGTGTCTGAGGAACTGAAGGTGACGTGGATGCCACGGTTCTCTTGAGGGTACCCTGCAGTGTCATCTCTTGGTCTTGCTTTAACCTACTTTTTCAGAATTCTCTTTCCTTTTCAAACGTCTCTGATTCAGTAATAAATGTCATATCTTCTATGAAAATTATGAGATTTTCATATCAGATCCTTTATAGAGTTTTGTTTTGTTTTTTTGTTTACTTCATCTGCATTTCTTTTTCTAACTGAGTTGCCTAGGCTGTCACAGCATCACCCGCTGGTCAGTTTAAAGCCAGGCCTCTGATAATGTCATTATTCAGGTTGTTATGATTTTTTTAAAGTGAGGTATTTCACAATAAGTGTCCTGTACAGACAATTCTGTCACCTGAAAGCTCCATGTTTTTAGATTTCTGAATAGAAGCTGTTTTACCAAATCTAATTTTCATTAACTTGTTTTCTTGGGACACCCTAATTTAAAACAGAAAAAAAACTCTAAACATTTCTACAGTATTTTCCTCAATGATCAAGGAATTGTATGATTTCAGGGATGGGCACATGCTAGTCAGCTTCTCACAGGTTAGATTCTGGGATGAAGATGAGAAAATGTAATAAATCAATATCTAAAGTTGCAAGTCAATGAGAATAACAAAGACATTTATGATCAGCCCAACTTTAAGCTTAACCACTGGGACATGACCATCTTCACTGGCTCCCTAGGTAATAAAATCCACAGAGATGGAGCCGAGGAGCAGACTTGGCACCAGTGGTGGTCTTCTGCTCCACGCTTGTGACTGGTGCCCTAAGAGGTCCAAGACACCACATTGGATTGTTCTGTCATCACTATGAAATCCTGACTCGCTTCCACCAAGAAACAGTCCATTAAAATAACACAAATATGACTGAAGCTGTAATTAATTGCTTCAGGGGAATGAGTGATCTAAGGGATCTTGGGGGTAGGCAAACTATCCCATTCCCTAAAGACATCACAGGGAAGGAGAAATGATGTTCTAAAAAGTCTAAAAGTGAGACTAGAAATTTGAGACTTTGGAACTTCTAACATTGAATCTGAACTCTCCCATACAAATGGAGTGTCTGCACATGATTTGGGCCTTTATTTTCTTCTGAGACTCACCACCCAACTTGGAATGAGGCCCTAAAAGAATGGGGCATAGCTCCTGGTCCCGGTCTTGCAATGTGGCTTAGAACCTTCCTTCCATCAAAAGTTGTGTAATTTTTAGTTTTAGAGTGTCCCTGCCTTACTTCCCTCCTTCCTCTGCCAGCCATGCCTCACATTTGAAATTCTTAGAGGATTATGCGGATGTGATGTACCACCATCTTCAACAACCACTACTAGCAGCATCACAATCATCATTATCTGGGTCATTGTTACTTAGAGGTGACAAGAAACAGTAATCACTGCAGAAGGACTTAGGCTTTGGAAGAGTAAACTTGAGAGCATCCTGAGTGAGCAGATGACATCCAAGGACAGCTGTCTCCACATGTGCTCTCCCGTGCACATTCTTCACCCATTTGATTGGTGAAACCCCCAGACAGACAAACTCCACACACAACACTTCTAGCCTGCTTTTCTACTGGAATGCAGTCGTTATGGCTAGCTAAAACATCAACCATCCTAAAGATTCAGTGACGAAATTATTTCCTTGAATTTCTCTGGGGTTGATAACATTGCAACTCATTCTGAATTGGAGGATTATTAGCATTTGTTACGAATCAGTATGTGCATTAAGGGAGAGTAATTATGATATTTCACTTTGGGAAACAGTATAGCTTTCGTCAGCAAAACAGAAAAACTCTGACTTGAAAGAAATACAGGTTTTCTGCCTTCTTCATTAAGTACAAAGTGAAGTAATGTAGGCAAGTAGCATTTTAGCAGCAGTCTATTTAACTAGCAATCTTATCTTCAACAATATTTTATGTGAGGAGTATCAGGCTAGGAAATAATAATATAATAATGAATAATAATAATAGCTAACACTTATTGGCTATTTACTATGATTCAGGTCTTTCTTTTATGTATCAACTTTAATTAATTGGCAGTGGCTGCCTGAAGCATGGTGTTGAGATGGATTCCGAGACCATGTCTGGAATTAGTGAGAAAGAGTGTTATGATTGATTAATAATGTCTGCTTTGGGCACAGGAGGAAAGAATGATGGCGTATATCAACATATTAACAACCCATGGTTTAGTATTATCAATAAAGATAAAATGTGACAAAGCACACTGAGGGAGGCATAGAGTAGTGTGAAGTTCAGAGCAGATATTCAGGAAAAGCATTAATATGGATGGAGGTAGAATTTGACTTTAGTTTTGATAGAGGGTCAGACTGTGTTGGGTGACGTTGAGAGAAGAGAGAAGAACTTTTAAAGCAGAGGGAATAATTTGAACAAGTCATTGCAGCAAGAAGATGTAAGGAGTGTTAATGGACAGCCACTAGTTGGGCCCATCAGCTGCTTATAAGGAACAGTGGGAACTTAGCTGGGCAATAGTTTGGAAGAAAAGTAGAGAGGGATTCAATATTGACAAAATGATTAGGAATTGAGAGGTATTTAAGCTATTTTATTGGATGGTCAGATATGATGTGTGTCTTAGACCTATTCTGAAAAGAGCCCATAAAATGGATCCAAGGGAGAGGGATTGGAGAACACCATTGCTAATGCAATTGCAGTAGTCTGGTTGAGACATACAGGGTCTGACTGGGGTGTAGAAAACGGCTGGAGTGACATCTGAAGGTAGATGTACAGCCTTGGTAACCAACTGGGCACCTGAGTGAGGACAGAGAAGCTTGTGTGTCATACATTTCTGTGACGTTTATTTAGCAGAAATAAGAACGCCAGAAAGTTTTATAATGATGAACTTTGTTTTCTTCACCTTGATATTAAGGTGTTGAAAGGAAATCCACATAAAAATATCTAACAGGCAGTTGGAAATTATATTGTGTGATCAGGAGACATACAAGGCCAAAATGATGATTCAGGGAGAGGTCTGCCTGGAGATGATAGCTGAAGAACTGAGAATTCAGGGACTTGCCAAGGATAGGGAAAAGAGACAAGGAGGATAAAAATGGATCATAGCACCTGTCTCATTTAGGGAGCACAGGAATGGAGCTGAGTCAGCAAAGGTGACAGTCAAGGAGAAATTGAAGAGAATGACCAAGCCCAGAACCATTGTACACAATCCTATCTTGGATTTTCTTGCACTTTAGATCTTCAAATCATGTTCTTATCTATTCTATTAATTAATGCTCATGAGTTTTGTTTTATAACATGTTTATATATATTATGGAACATCCCCGGACAGTTCCTTAGTTTTGTGCTATTTTTGAATATGAACAAGTAAAATTTAAGTTGTCAAAAAAAAATTTAAGTTTTCCTTGAGTCATTGTTTTCTCACATATCCCAAACATTGAAACATGAAGTGTTAAGTGTGAAAATGCAGTGTTATCATGCCAGGCTCTGTGTTGAATGGGCAGTCTCCATTCCCTTCTCTGCTCTCAACTTCCTCCAGATGTGGGTCCTCCTTTCTCGCTATGGACTTCACCACTGGGGCTCTTTCTCTGGGAGTCATATATAACTTCCATATATAAAAGCTGGAATCTGAAAATCTTGAAATAATTAAAAATTCTGAAGATCCTGTGTTAACTTTATTTTCTACACTCCCTATTTTTCCTTTTATCTTTCCTTTCTCCCTCTTTTCTCTTTCAAGAGAGGACATGCCTCAAATTCCTGAGAATTACATATTTATTGTTTATTAGCTGTTCTTTATAGAACTTCGTATATTTCTGTATTAGCCATGTATTACAATGGCTTGTTGGAAGAAGGTAAATACACAAACAGATTCTCATGCAATTAAATAGAAATGTCCACAGTGTAATTTCACAAAAGATAGAGGGTATTACAAACTAGGGCTACTCACATTTCTAAATCATGGAATCAAGCTCTTTGGAAAAATATTACTAGAAAAGATCATAAGACTGGTAGAAAGTAGGTCCTGTAAAACACATCAAGGGAAGTAAAAAAGTGAATATATGGACAAAAATATCCATTTTCCCCTCTGCTTTATCATGTTTCATGGTTTATTTCAAGCAAGAGCATTCATTGAAACAAACCATACTTTTTTCTTTTAGAGCAGTGTTTCTAAACCTTTTTTCTCTATTGCTCCCTAAATAGCCTTTTACACATTTTCCCCCAATCACCCCCCCAGTGAAATTATAATACCACAGACCATATACATGTTTATGTATTATATGTATAGTATATCTTTTATACATTTTGAGTAAGATTTTCTTACCCCTCTGAGGAACTAGTTTTTGATCCCTTGGAAATGATATTGACCTCTTGAGAATGTATGTTTTATATTGCAGGAAAATAGGAATGCCATATAAGCTGCTGAAAGATGGAAGGGCATAGGTATCAAGGTGGCTCACACTTAAAGGACAGTAAGTAATCAGAATAAAATGGGAGGATGTAGGTATGGCTTCCTGCAGATTCCCCTCTATATGTTCTTACTGAAGTAAATAAAAATAGTAAGTTACAAAATCTGAAGCAAGTCAGCCAAAGAAAACATCAAGAAAAAAAAATCCAGAAAACATATTTGATACAGTATTGGGAGATAAACCCCTGAAAATTCTTAGAGTCCTCTTTTTGAAAGAGAAAAGAGAGAGAAAGGAAAGATAAAAGGAAAAATAGGGCGGGTAGAAAATAAAGTTAACACCAATTTTGTAAAGAATTGCTAATTTTGAAATAAATATTGTAAAGTACACCATCATAATATCTTTGGGGGGCTCCTAGTATCTTTTACACAAGTGTTTAATATGTCACTTGCTATATGTCATTGAAATTTTTATTTTATTTGTGTGTGAGTGTGTGTGTGTGTGTGTGTGTGTGTGTGTGTGTTTGTTTGAGAGTTCTCTGATAGGAGGAAACACAGAATACTGTGGAGGCATGTTGAAGAAAAATGCAATTGGGGGTAGGCAAGGGCAAGGGGGTAGGTAGGGGGAATCAAGGATTTAGTTTCCAGATCAAAGGTCAAAGTAGGAGCTAAGTCTTAGGAAAAAAATAGAAAGGCCATTTCCAGATCTGGGTACAAAGGTCAGAACTAGGTCAGTAGCCAGAGTAACCTAAGACTGTGTCTCAGAGTCCCTAGGGAGAGGGACCAATCTTCTCTGGGACCAATTGACCTCAACCATCAAGAGAAGAGAGAGAGGCAAGATGTAGCGATGAGGCCTGATGAGAATCATAGTGTTTTGTATTTGGAAGGGTTCATGGAGATCATCTAGAAAGCTACAAAGGACTTATTATTCTGCTAGAGTAGCAGAGGTCCACTGAGGCCCAGGGAAGTATCAAAAGTCCCGACACTGTTTGGAGATGAGCTGGGGTTAACACCAAGTGCCCTGGGCCTCACTTCTGCACATTCTTCTTTATACAAAATAATGATTTTCCAGAGCGTCAGTTTTCCTTTTCAAGGTCCATTTCTTGGTTCTGCATGATATTATATGCTGGAATTCTCACAGGCAAAGACCTGAGATATCTCAGTGATATTCAACAAGTGAACTCAAAGCATTAAGGAAGATAGGAAAGATTCTATAATGTTCTAGAAAGGTGAGACGATAAAAATCTGTATGACTTTGTCTAAAAATTTGTGTGATTAAAGCTTTCTAAGGTCACCAAAGCATTCTTTAGGATGAAAGTCTTTAATTTCTGGGCTGGTGGCTTTTGTATACTAACTATTTTTTCCTTTCTCCAATTTTCAGTCATGATTCTTTTTATTTCAAATGTATGTATTCTTTTTCCCCTTGGAGAAATCTTTGTGCAGAGTAATTTTTAGGAGTGTATACATACCTCCCTATGCATTTCAGAATGAGAAAGGTACTACAGCCACTAGCTGAATATTCAACAGCAATTTTTGGGCTTATGATGTGGGATGGAAAGAAACAGCAATTAAACCTCTCTTCTTTCCACAAGCCACATGCAGACTGGCTCCAAGTGAAAGGTCTTCACACAGGCCAGTTTCTGTACTATGGATTTACCCACTTTCCAACAAGCCCTGAGAGGTATTTTAATCTCAGCCTCTGGTAGCTGAGGCCATCCCTTAAGCACAAGTGTGCCACCGTGCCAATCATGGAGTGGCTTTATTTGATGAGGACCACAGCTCTCTGGCAGATAGGCTCTGTTTTCATTTCCCAAACATCCTGGAGGTGAAGGAAGATTTTCTGACTGTGGTCAAGAAAGTCCCAATTATGAATGATTCCCTAACCAAGTGTTGAAACACTGCACTGTGTAATTAAAATGCAAAACACACACAAACTGGCAACCATAGAGAAATTATTTTTCAGGAATTTTCCTTGAAAGTTTGGTTTTTCACTTCCTTCAAGTGTCTTCCCTCTACATCTACCTTGATTTCCTTTACTCTTCCATAAATAAAATAATTTCTTCTCATTTCTTTTATTGGTATTGTCTCTCAAGAAACATGGATATGATTTATTAGTAAAATATATTTTAGTCATTTGCTTTTCTTCCCATGTACCTCAAACCCTGTCCTCATTCTACGTTTCTGCTTCTGTAACAAGCAACTCTGTGCTACTAGGAAAATGAATGAAAAGAAAACTCAAGAGAAAGCAATTATTTCATTTAATCTAGTAAAATTTTGCTGTGGGTATTATAATGCTCTGTTATTGGGTGCATACGGGTTTAGAATACTTCCTTGGTGAATTGAATCAGTTAGCATTATGTGGTGACCCTTTGTATTCCTAATAATGCTTTGTGTTTAAAGTATATGTTGTCTGATAATAACATATCTGCAACAATTTACTTTTACTTGGTAGTATTTGCTTGTTATATTTTGTTCCATTTTTATTTTTTCAATCTTACAATGTTTTTCTTTTTTACTTTCCATATAGCTGAATTGGAGGGGGGCAGGACAGGAGACTAATGTGGGCCAAGATCAGTAGAGAGGGGACTGAGACAAGGGAAAGGAAGGACAAAGATGCATTTAACAAAAAGCATCTATAGTTTACTAACTATGCAAATGTATCTATGCATCTGTGTGTGTACATATATATATATATATATATATATATATATGTATGTGTGTGTGTATATATATATATATAAAGAATACTAAAAGAAGAAAGAGAAAGGAAAACTTCCAACTGCTAAAGTTCTTACAAAGTCAAAGAGCTGTCATCAAGCCAGGTGAAAATAGTTTTAACGTGTGTTACAGGGAAAAGAATACTTTCAGAATATATGAAGAATGTATATGAATTGATAAAAAAAACACATCAGAAAAGAAGGGGCAAAAGATATGAAGATATGAATAGGCAATTCATAGAAGAAAAAATGGAAATGACCAGTAAATTATTATTATTATTTTTTGTGACATTTTATATTTTGTTCTTCTGTATTTTTTTTAACATCTTTATTGGAGTGTAATGGCTTTATAATGGTGTGTTAGTTTCTGCATTATGACAAAGTGAATCAGCTGTACATGTACATATATCCCCATATCTCATCTCTCTTTTGTCTCCCTCCCACCCTCCCTATCCCACCCCTCTAGGTGGTCACAAAGCACCGAGCTGATCTCCCTGTGCTATACAGCTGCTTCCCACTAGCTATCTATTTTACATTTGGTAGTATGTATAAGTCCATGCCACTCTCTCACTTCATCCCAGCTTAACCTTCCCCCTCCCGTGTCCTCAAGTCCATTCTCTATGTCTGCATATTTATTCCTGTCCTGCCCCTAGGTTCTTCATAACCATATTTTCTTTTTTTAGATTCCATATATATGTGTTAGCATATGGTATTTGTTTTTCTCTTTCTGACTTACTTCACTCTGTATGACAAACTCTAGGTCCATCCATCTCACTACAAATAACTAAATTTCGTTTCTTTTTATGGCTGAGTAATATTCCACTGTATATATGTGTCACTTCTTCTTTATCCATTCATCTGCTGATGGACACAGGTTGCTTCCACGTCTTGGCTATTGAAAATAGAGCTGCAATAAACATTGCGGTACATGACTCTTTTTGAATTATGGTTTTTTCAGGGCATATGCCCAGTAGTGGGATTGCTGGGTCATATGGTAGTTCTATTTTTAGGTTTCTAAGGAACCTCCATACGGTTCTCCATAATGGTTGTATCAATTTACATTCCCGCCAACAGTGCAAGAGGGTGCCTTTTTCTCCACACCCTCTCCAGCATTTATTGTTTGTAGATTTTTTGATGATGGCCATTCTGACTGGTGTGAGCTGATACTTCATTGTAGTTTTGATTTGCATTTCTCTAATGATTAGTGATGTTGAGCATCCTTTCATGTGTTTGTTTGCAATCTGTATATCTTCTTTGGAGAAATGTCTATTTAGGTCTTCTACCCATTTTTGGATTGGGTTCTTTGCTTTTTGATATTGAGCTGCATGAGCTGCTTGTAAATTTTGGAGATTAATCCTTTGTCAGTTGCTTCATTTGCAAATAATTTCTCCCATTCTGAGGGTTGTCTTTTCGTCTTGTTTATGGTTTCCTTTGTTGTGCAAAAACTTTTAAGTTTCATTAGGTCCCATTTATTTATTTTTGTTTTTATTTCCATTTCTCTAGGAGGTGGGTTAAAAAGGATCCTGCTATGATTTATGTCATAGAGTGTTCTGCCTATGTTTTCCTCTAAGAGTTTTATAGTGTCTGCCCTTACATTTAGGTCTTTAACACATTTTGAGTTTATGTTGTGTATGATGTTAGGGAGTGTTCTAATTTCATTATTTTACATGTAGCTGTCCAGTTTTCCCAGCACTATTTATTGAAGGGTCTGTCTTTTCTCCATTGTTTATTCTTGCCTCCTTTATCAAAAATAAGGTGACCATATGTGTGTGGGTTTATCTCTGGGCTTTCTGTGCTGTTCAATTGACCTATATTTCTGTTTTTGCGTCAGTACCATACTGTTTTGATTACTGTAACTTTGTAGTATACTCTGAAGTCTGAGAACCTGATTCCTTCAGCTCCATTTTTCTTTCTCATGATTGTTTTGGCTATTTGGGGTCTTTTGTGTTTCCACACAAATTGTGAAATTTTTTCTTCTAGCTCTGTGAAAAATGCCATTGGTAGTTTGATAGGGATTACATTGAATCTGTAGATTGCTATGGGTAGCATAGTCATTTTCACAATGTTGATTTTTCCAATCCAAGAAAATAGAGTATCTCTTCATCTGTTTGTATCATCTTTCATTTCTTTCATCAGTGTCTTATAGTTTTCTGCATACAGGTCTTTTGTTTACTTAGGTAGGATTATTCCTAGGTATTTTATTCTTTAGGTATTTTATTCTTTTTGTTGCAATGGTAAATAGGAGTGTTTCCTTAATTTCTCTTTCAGATTTTTCATCATTAGTGTATAAAAATGCAAGAGATTTCTGAGCATTCATTTTGTATCCTGCTACTTTACCAAATTCATTGATTAACTTTAGTAGTGTTCTGGTGACATCTTTAGGATTCTCTATGTGTAGTATCAGGTCATCTGTAAACAGTGACAGGTTTACTTCTTTTCCAAATTGGATTCCTTTTATTTCTTTTTCTTGTCTGTTTTCTGTGGCTAAAACTTCCAAAACTATGTTGAGTAATAGTGGTGAGAGTAGGCAACCTTGTCTTGTTCCCGATCTCAGTGGAAATGGTTTCAGTTTTTCACCATTGAGAATGATGTTGGCTGTGGGTTTGTCATATATAGCCTTTTTATGTTGACGTAAGTTCCATCTGTGCCTACTTTCTGGAGGGTTTTTATCATAAATGGGTGTGGAATTTTCTCGAAAGCTTTTTCTGCATCTATTGAGATGATCATATGGTTTTTATCCTTCAGTTTGTTAATATGGTATAACAATGATTGATTTGCCTATACTGAAAATTCCTTGTATTCCTGGGATAAACTCCACTTGATCATGGTGTTTGATCCTTTTAATGTGTTGTTGGATTCTGTTTCCTAGTATTTTGTTGAGGATTTTTGCATCTGTGTTCAGCAGTGATATTGGCCTGTAGTTTTCTTTCTTTGTGACACATTTTCCTGGTTTTGGTATCAGGGTGATTGTGGTCTTGTAGAAAGAGTTTGGGAGTGTTCCTCCCTCTGCTATATTTTGGAAGAATTTGAGAAGGATAGGTGTTATCTTTTCTCTAAATGTTTGATAGAATTCACCTGTGAAGCCATCTGGTCCTGAGATTTTGTTTGTTGGAAGATTTTTAATCACAGTTTGAATTTCAGTGCTTGTGATTGGTCTATTTATATTTTCTATTTCTTTCTGGTTCAGTCTCAGAATGTTGTGCTTTTCTAAGAATTTGTCCATTTCTTCCAGGTTGTCCATTTTATTGGCATACCGCTGCTTTTAGTAATCTCTTTTGATCTTTTTAATTTCTGTAGTGTCAGATGTTAATTCTCGTTTTTCATTTCTAATTCTATTGATTTGAGTCTTCTCCCTTTTTTTTCTTGATGAGTCTGGCTAATGCTTTATCAATTTTGTTTATCTTCTCAAAGAACCAGCTTTAGTTTTATTGATATTTGCTATCGTTTCCTTCATTTCTTTTTCATTTATTTCTGATCTAATCTTTATGATTTCTTTCCTTCTGCTAACTTTGGGGTTTTTTTGTCTTTCTTTCTCTAACGGCTTTAGGTGTAAGATTAGGTTGTTTATTTGAGATGTTTCTTGAAGTAGGATTGTATTGCTATAAACTTCCCTCTTAGAACTGCTTTTGCTGCATCCCATATTTTTTGGGTCTTGGTGTTTTCATTGTCTTATTTTTCTAGTTATTTTTTGATTTCTTCAGTGACCTCTTGGTTATTTAGTAGTGTATTGTTTAGCCTCCATGTGTTTGTAGTTTTTTCGGATTTTTTTCCTGTAACTGATATCTAGTCTCATAGCTTTGTGGTTGGTAAAAAATACTCGATACGATTTCAATTTTCTTAAATTTATCACGGCTTGATTTGTGACCCAGGATATGATCTATCTTGGAGAATGTTCCATGAGCACTTGAGAAGAAAGTGTATTCTTTTATTTTTTGATGGAATGCCCTATAAATATCAATTAAGTCCAATTTTTAAAATGTATCATTTAAAGCTTGTGTTTCCTGATTTATTTTCATTATGGACGATCTGTCCATTGGTGAAAGTGGGGTGTTAAAGTCTCCTACTATGACTGTGTTACTGTCTTTTTCCCCTTTTATGGCTGTTTGCATTTTCCTTATGTATTAAAGTGCTCCTATGTTGGGTGCATAAATATTTATAATTGTTATTTCTTGTTCTTTGATTGATCCCTTGATCATTATGTAGTATCCTTCTTTGTCTCTTGTAATGGTCTTTATTTTAAAGCCTATTTTGTCTCATATGAGAATTGCTACTCCATTTTGATTTCCATTTGCATGGAATATCTTTTTCCATCCCCTCACTGTCATTCTGTATGTGTCCCTAGGTCTGAAGTGCGTGTCTTGTAGACAGCATATATACGGGTCATGTTTTTGTATCCATTCAACCAGTCTATGTCTTTTGGTTGTAGCATTTAATCCATTTACATTTAAGGTAGTTATTGATATGTATGTTCCTATTACCATTTTCTTAATTGTTTGGGTTTGGTATTGTAGGTCTTTCCCTTCTCTTGTGTTTCCTGCCTAGAGAAGTTCCTTTACTATTTGTTGTAAAGCTAGTTTGGTGTTGCTGAATTCTCTTAGCTTTTGCTTGTCTGTAAAGATTTTAATTTCTCCATTGATTCTGAATAAGATCCTTGCCAGGTAGAGTAATCTTGGTTGTAGGTTTTTCCCTTTCATCACTTTTAATACGTCCTGCCACTGCCTTCTGGGTTGCAGAGTTTCTACTGAATGATCAGCTGTTAACCTTATGGGGATTCTCTTGTGTGCTATTTGTTGTTTTTCCCTTGCTGCTTTTAATACTTTTTCTTTGTATTTAACTTTTGATAGTTTGATTAATATGTGTCTTGGTGTGTTTTTCATTGGATTTATCCTGTATGGGTCTCTCTGCGCTACCTGGACTTTATTAACTATTTCTTTTCCCATATTAGGGAAGTTTTCAACTATAATCTCTTCAAATATTTTCCCAGTCTCTTTGTCTTTCTCTTCTTCTTCTGGGAACACTATAATTCAAATGTTGCTACATTTAATGTTGTCCCAGAGGTCTCTGAGACTGTCCTCAATTCTTTTCATTCTTTTTTCTTTATTCTGCTCTGCAGTAGTTATTTCCACATTTTATCTTTCATGTCACTTATCTGTTCTTCTGCCTCAATTATTCTGCTCTTGATTCCTTCTAGAGAATGTTTAATTTCATTTAATGTGTTGTTCATCATTGTTCATTTGCTCTTTAGTTCTTCTAGGTCCTTGTTAAACTTTTATTGTGTTTTCTCCATTCTATTTCCAAGATTTTGGATCATGTTTACTATCATTACTCTGAATTTTTCTTCAGGTAGACTGTCTATTTCCTCTTCATTTGTTTGGTCTGGTGGGTTTTTACCTTTCTCCTTCATCTGTTATGTGTCTCTCTGTCTTCTCATTTTGCCTAAGTTACTGTCTTTGGGGTCTCCTTTTCACAGGCTGTAGGTTGTTTTTCGTGTCTGTCCCCAGTGACTAAGTTTGTTTCAGTGGATTGTGTAGGCTTCCTGGTGGAGGGGACTAGTGCCTGTGTTCTGGTGGATGAGGCTGGATCTTGTCTTTCTGGTGGGCAGGACCATGTGCGGTGGTGTGTTTTGGGATGTCTGTGATCTTATTATGATTTTAGTAGCCTCTCTGCTAATGGGTGCAGTTGCGTTCCTGTCTTGCTAGTTGTTTGCCATGAGGTGTCCGGTACTAGAGCTTTCTGGTCATTGAGTGGAGCTGTGTCTTAGCACTGAGATGGAGATCTCTGGGAGAGCTTTCACTCTTTGATATTACATTGTGTTGGGAGGTCTCTGGTGTACCAGTGTCCTGAACTTGGCTCTCTCATCTCAGAGGCACAGACCTGACACCTGACTGGAGCACCAAACCCTGTCAGCCACACGGCTCAGAAGAAAAGGGAGAAAAATCGAAAGAAAGAAAGAAAAAAAACTAAAATAAAGTTATTAAAATAAAAAGTAATTATTAAAAATAAAAAAATTTAAAGTAATTAAAAAAGAAAAAAAAGAGAAAGAAAGAAGAGAGCAACCAAACCAAAACCAAATCCACCAATGAAAACCAGCACTAAAAAGTATAATAAAAAAAAAAAATGGACTGACAGAACCCTAGGGCAAATAAAAGCAAAGCTATATAGACAAATTCACACTTAGAAGCATACACATACACACTCACAAAAGGATAAAAGGAAAAGAATATATATGTATATATATTGTTGCTCCCAAAGTACACCACCTCAATTTTGGGATGATTCCTTGTCTCTTCAGGTATTCCACAGATGCAGGGTCCATCAAGTTGATTGTGGAGATTTAACCTGCTGCTCCTGAGGTTGCTGGGAGAGATTTCCCTTTCTCTTTGTTCGCACAGCTCCTGGGGTTCAGCTTTGGATTTGGCCCCGCCTCTGCGTATAGGTCACCTGAGTGCGTCTGTTCCCGCCCAGACAGGACGGGGTTAATGTAACATCTGATTAGGGGGCTGTGGCTCACTCAGGCCGGGGGGAAGGGAGGGGCACGGATGTGAGGCGAGCCTGCGGTGCCAGAGGCCGGTGTGACGTTGCACCAGGCTGAGACGCACTATGCGTTCTCCCGGGGAAGTTGTCCCTGGATCACGGGACCCTGGCAGTGGCGGGCTGCACAGGCTCCTGGGAGGGGAGGTGTGGATAGTGCCCTGTGCTCGCACACAGGCTTCTTGGTGGTGGCAGCAGCAGCCTTAGTGTCTCATGCCCGTCTCTGGGGTCCGTGATGATAACCGTGTTTCACGCCCGTCTCTGGAGCTCGTTTAGGCAGTGCTCTGAATCCCCTCTCCTCGCACACCCTGAAAAAATGTTCTCCTGACTCTTAGGCATGTCCAGACTTTTTCCCAGACTCCCTCCCGGCCAGCTGTGGCGCACTAGCCTCCTTCAGGCTGTGTTCACGCAGCCAACCCCAGTCCTCTCCCTGCGATCTAATCTCTGAAGCCCAAGCCTCAGCTCCCAGCCTCCGTCCGCCCCGGCGGGTGAGCAGACAAGCCTTTCGGGCTGGTGAGTGCTGGTTGGCACCGATCCTCTGTGCGGGAATCTCTCTGCTTTGCCCTCCGCACCCCTGTTGCTGCGCTCTCCTCTGTGGCTCTGAAGTTTACCCCTGCCACCCCTCTTCTCCACCAGTGAAGGGGCTTCCTAGTGTGTGGAAACCTTTCCTCCTTCACAGCTCCTCCCCTAAAGTCCTGTCCTTATTCTTTTGTCTCTGTTTTTTCTTTTTTCTTTTGCCCTACCCAGGTACGTGGGGAGTTTCTTGCCTTTTGGGAAGTCTGGGGTCTTCTGCCAGCATTCAGTAGGTGTTCTGTAGGAGTTGTTCCACAGGTAGAAGTATTTCTGATGTATTTGTGGCAAGGAAGGTGATCGCCACATCTTACTCTTCCACCATCTTGAAGGTCTCTCTCTCCCAGTAAATTATTTTTCAATGCACAACCACACTAGTAATCAAAAAATGCAAGTTAAAATGAGTTTTTATTTTTCACTTATTAGATTAGAAAATATTTTAAAATTAGATGATATTATATATTGATGAGGGCATGGGGAAAGGTAACTCTTCCTTTAAAGGAAATCTCTGGTCAAGAGTCAGTGTTGTACTACCTTTTTATAAGGCACTTTGCCAAGCCATTTAAAATTGCACTTATCATTTGAACCAGCTATCCCACTTCTTGGTATTGACCCAAGAGAAACACAGCCACATGTGTGCAAGGGGGCATGTACAAGATTGTTCCTTGTAGTATTTTATTAAATAGTTTTCTTTCTTTCTTTCTTTCTTTTTTTTTTTTTTAAAGAAAAGCAACCTTGAATTTCCACTAACAGGGTTACAATTTCATAATGCATCCTATGGAATACTATGCAACAATTTTTAAAATGCAAGAAATCCATATTTACACTTATAGAAATACTTAAAGATTTCTTGCCAGTTAAAAACATTCAAAAGAGCTTCCCTGGTGGCGCAGTGGTTGAGAGTCCGCCTGCCGATGCAGGGGACGTGGGTTCGTGCCCCGGTCCGGGAGGATCCCACATGCCGCGGAGCGGCTGGACCCGTGAGCCATGGCTACTGTGCCTGTGCATCCGGAGCCTGTGCTCCGCAACGGGAGAGGCCACAGCAGTGAGAGGCCCGTGTACCGCAAAAAAAAAAAAAAAAAAAAAAACATTCAAAGAAGTGAAGAATTATTCTATTTGTGTAAAAAATACTGACTTTACACAAAAATATTTGTATAATTTCATATGTCAATAGAAAAAGGGTTGAGTGGATACACACTAAATTCATGGCAGACATTATACATAGTAAAAGAACTGGGACTGGAGGTAATGGTTTAGAGTGACTTTACTTGTATCTATATTATTTCAATTTCTTATAATCAGAAATGAATTCATATTTTACTATGTAATTAAAATATTTTTTAAAAAGAGATGACCCTATATTTGACTAGTGGCTGAATATTTAGTATGATTTTTTAGTATGATTTGATTTTCACTGTTTAGATAGATTGGATCATATCAATAGTTTTTAATGAAATCATGAAATTCTCTAAATTTAAAAGACAGGCCAACACATAGCAAAATCTATTGGTTGACCACTGCGTCAAGAAAACTTAAAAAACTTCAGCTTTTAAGGAGAAACTTTATGTCTACAGTGAAATGAACAACTGAGAGCTATGAGCCAATCTCATTTCTTTGCCATGGGAAACATTGATACCCCTTTTAGTTAAAATCATGAGGGATTCTCAGTAGACAGTACTGACAGACAGAAGGTGGTTGGAACTGTCTGGAACAGGTCTTGCTCCTCATTTCATTAGGTGTATATTACCCTCTCAGCTTGAAAAGATCTCTTGCTTTTGAGTATCCCATGTACCTGTCTAGGTATCGCAAGCCTGGGAGGCATCGAATAAATAGTATGATCCTATAAAATGTGTCAATATCTTCAGGATTATAAAGATGGTGAGGGCCTCAAACCCTACAAACTGTGATGATTGAACCTTGCTTAAAATAATATAAGGCTTTAAAAAATTAAACTCTGAGCTGCCATGGACTGTAGTCTAATCTTTCATGTCACAAAGGGACAAACTGAGGACCAGAAGGGTTAAGTGTCTTATCAAGGTCACTCCGTGACTTTGACAGTGACTCATATTCAGGTGTCTCCAAAGAGTTTGTAAATCACCCATGCAGCCTCTCTCAGGACCCAGGCACTCCTCAGGGGCTGCTCATTGGAGGGACTTGTCTAGAGCTGCCTGCTCATCTCATGATAATTCTGGCCGATGATCAATCCTGAACAGGAGTTTTTAGATTCAGAGTCCCCAGATAAAATTATTTACTTATGGAAAACTCCAGAGGTTATTTATTGTTTCCTTTTCTCAGGCTGTCATGACCTTGTATTGTTTAAATTCTACTTTCAAGTGAGATTTTTAAGCTATCGTCCCTATGAACAAAGAAGAAATTAAGTTATCCAAGTATGGAGATGCCAAGTTTACACATGTGTAAACTGTGGAAATTTAGAGCAAAAGCTATTCTAGTTGAATACTTATTAAAAAAAATCAGTTATCATGTTGTGTTAGGTGCCCTTTTCCCACAATTCTGAAGTATCTACTTCACAGCAAAGATGAAATGAGAAGAACATATTAATCTTTCCTTTACGTTTATTGGATTTCCTGGGTTGACACGGCTTGCAGTATTATTTTGCTTTGTTTAAAATACACAACATCTTTTTGTAACTGAAACAGGATCTCCTCTTCCCTTCCCCCATTTCCTTTGTTCTCCTCCTCCCTTGTGTACACACACACACACACACACACACACACACACACACACACACACAATGTGATCTTCAAAATACATAACTAAAGCAGGACCTGGAAACTCAAAACACATCGTCATCTTTCTGTTGAAACTGTGTATGACAATACAGAGTATTCTTACATTTTCCCCACCTTTCCCTTTCACTTTTCTCGGCATTGTCCAGGGAGATTGACAAAGGAAGGAGACCGAGGCTAGGAGGCCCATTTATGACGCTTTGACTCCATTACAGGCTCAGCTGAGGACACATCTGGAACCCATTTCCTGCCGGGGTGGACGGTGGATGCCGGGCTGCAGTCAGCACTGAGCAGAGTCTCTCTTGTCTGGCTGTCGACTGCCACCCTGGCCAGAGCCTGAGAACGTGGCTGCTAGTGAAAATGTTTATGTGTGTATGTGACCACAGGTATGTGCCCTCAGTGACAGAGCCCCTACTCCATGTTGTATGTCCTGGCAGGCAAGTGGGACGTGGGATGGAGCCAGAGGGAGTGTCCCCGAGGTTTGGATGTCACCATCAGGAGAAGAAGGAGTGTCCTGGGTGTGAAATAGAATTGTGGCATTTCTTCTGGATTTGGGCTGGATGAAGCCTTTTGGGGATGACACTTCCTCCACAGTTAAGTTCAGTTATGGTTTTGTCCAGTATTAGGGGCAAGGGAAAGTGTGTGTTTGGGGGGTGCTAGCCTGTCTCCCAGTGACAAGTCCTCAGTTCCCTGCACTGTGAAGGCAGTTTCTGGATGAAGCAGACACCCTTTAGCAAAGGCATAACTGTGGTCATGTGGAGATGGTCTCCTCCCTGCCGTCCAGAGAACTCTGAGCTTTGGCACATGCAACGAGATCCACAGATCGGGATGACATCTGTGCTTGGGGAAGCCCACTTGGTAAGAACACTCTTACCTCTTCCTAAATGTTCCAGGGAGAAAATGTCTGTGGAAAATAATCTGAATGGTATTGTTAGATGTTATAGGGTCCCCTGCCCTGTGTTGGGCAATATGAAGAACACCAAAGTGATATAAGTCACAGGGTTTATGTTTCGTTGTCATTTTTTAAAAGTTTTGCTTTTTGCCTTTTATCTTGAGCAGCTTCAAGCTTAGCGGGGAGGTAAGGCTGAAAATGAAAAGTCTCTTTGTGACCTTCCTCAGACGTGCATGTCTTTTGCGGGTTTGCCCTCGGGATGTTATAGCCTTTCCCCCTCCTTATTCTGTGCATTTTCCATTTCCAAGGTCCCAGCACTCCTGGTGGTACAGTCACACCCAACTCAGGATCTCTCAGTCACTAAACCCATGTATCTGTCACTTGATGTCCCTGGGCATCTCCCTCTTTCCCATATATGCCTTGAGTGGAAATGTCCCACACTGGGGGCAGCATCCTCTTCCTATTTACGCTTTTCGGTTACCCACCTATTAGCCCAAGGTAAAAATTTCAGAGGCCTTTTTGAAGGCCCTTTCTTTCTCAATCTAAAATAAGATACACAGTCATGTCCTTTTAAGTTTTGCTTTCAGTGTATCTCCTGAATTCATTGCCTCGCCTCCACTTCCAAAGCTTTAGTTGAGGTCTTCAGCATCTCTCTGTTAGACTATCAGAGAAGCCTGGTAGTGCCCAGTACCATGAGATCAAATGCTCCTTTGCATCAGAGAGGTGCTTTAGCACCCCCTTTAATACACTGAGAAGAAATTCAGAAATGGCATAATCTACTGGAACATATATTTTGAAAATTTATATAGATCCCAAACTTTAATGAACAGAAAAATTACAATTAAAGAAGTGTGTACTAACATAATACATGCTTCAGCACAAGAAGGCATGGTGTACCCTGAAACTCAGAATTAAGTGTTCAGTTACAGCACCTGTAGGAAGAATCATCAGGGACGTGACAGCTACAAAGGCATCCACCGTAGATGTATCCAAGGGAAGGCTCAGATATTGAGAGTGATGTTGCTGCTGGAGACATATTTTCCAATAAGGTGAAAACTCATGGTAAAGTTCTGAACCAAACAAAATACAATCTTCCCTTAATTTACAGGTGTGAAGTTTGCATCCCTGGAAAATTTAGTGTATATTAAAATCATGCCGAAAAGTCCTTTCATTTTTATATGTAACTGTCTAGCAGGACATTTAAAATAGTGCAGGACACTGGACCATTCATCATGGGAGATGACATGTAGCCCCCAGTCATTGCAATAGCTGACAAACCCCTCCACAAATTTCCAAAATGTACCTTAGCTATTGGTAGCATTTCCATGGTGAATCACTGTACTACCTTAATTTATTTATATTAATTTTTACTTATACAGGCAATATTCAACTATCTTTCCTTGTGAAAAATGAAGGTATTACAGTTGAAAGTAAATCTCCTTTGATTTCCATACCCACCTTGTTTACCTTACCCTCATCCTAGAGGTAACTTTGTTAATTGCTTAGTATGTATCATTCCAGAAGCTTTTACTATATATTAACCTACAATTTATGATCCCCTAGAACATCTATGGTACCTTTTATGAGTTGAATGGTGTCCTCTTAAAATTTACATATTGCAGTCTTAGCCCCCAGTACCTCAGCCTGTGACCTTACTTTGGAATAGGGTAGTTAGAGATATAATTATTTAGGTTAAGATGAGGTCATGCAGGTGTAGGGTGGACCTCTAATTCAATATGACTGGTGTTCTTATATAAAGGGAAATTTGGACACAGAGATAACACAGAGAGAGAATGCCACGTGAAGATGAGGCAGAGATGGAGTGATGATTTACAAGTCGAGGAATGCCAAAGGTTGCCAGCTAACCACCAGAAGCCAGGGGAAAGGCATGGAGCAGACTCTCCCTCCCAGCCTCAGAAGGAACCAACACTGCCGACATCTTGATCTCAGACCTCCAGCCTCCAGAACTGTGAGACAATACATTTCTGTTGTTTAAGCCACTCAATATGTGGTACTTCCTTATGGCAGCCCTTGCAAATTAATACAGTCCCCTTTTGTATGTTAGATAAGAGAAGAGAAACTATCAGAATTAACATCGGCTGAGGAGGCTGAGGACTGGAGGCTGCTGCAGGTTGGATGAGCTGGGAGGTCCCCTCTTTGGAGACGTCAGTTGGGCTGGTCCTGGACGGATGAGCATACTGCATAGACCTGCGTACAAAGTGTGCCTTTCCCGTGAGCCCCATCTCCCAACAAAAGACTCATCTGTTAAATTATATTTGCAATCAACTTGTTTCTGTCAAAAAGGAAAAGTGGTAATTAGCATTGAGACTTTTTCCCAAGCAGTTTGTTTTAGAAATGAAAAACACTGAATAACTCAAGCTGTACCCCAGAGCATGACAGAATTTTAACTGGCTGCATTTTATAGCCTGTGTGACAGGGAGAAATGTGATCTCCATCTCATTCTGGATCGTTCTCTACACCTTGCATATGTATGCATGATGAAATGAGTTCCAAAACACAGCTTGAGATGTAGTGTGTGACATACCACATATATAAATGAAATGAATAGTTCAAAATCACGAGCACTGAAAGAAAAAGCAGACCTTTAAATATCCAGTTTCATAAAGTAATGCATTTAGAAATAATTTGCAAACTGGAAAGGCAATTAAAAGGGTCCTTTTATTCCACTGTGCCATGTGTCACAACCTTTAAGGTTTAATGAGAGTTGCTCATTGAGTCTAGGATTTAGCCAAAGACATTTGGCTTGAGCAAAAACTAAGAAAAGCACTGCTAAAATGATTATATTCAATTTAGTGCCTTTAATACTTTCAGTGATGCCAGATTATTCTGAAAATAGGGCTTGTGAAACCTGAGTATTTTGTAGTATTTCACCTTCAAATGTCTACAGGAATATTTCTGTATACTTTAAAAAATTTATAGTTTAAATGGAAATTTCTGAATATCAAAGAATTCGATAATCCTTTGTTTCTATTTTAACACGTAGAAAACTTGTTAATTTTCTACGTGTTAAAATAGTTTAAGATAATAGGTGCCTATATTATTTTTCTCTTCATTGGAAACAAGTATTTTTGTGTAAAAGCAATACAGAAATATATATTTTACTGTAGAATTGCACAATTTTCTATGCCTGAGATAATTGAGATGGGAAATTGTTTATAATTCTACCAACATAACACTGTGAAATTGACAAATTTTTTTATTGGAGTATAGTTGATTTACAATGTTGTGTTACTTTCAAGTGTACAGCAAAGTGATTCAGTTTTTTATATATATATATATATATATATATATATATATTCTTTTTCAGATTCTTTTCCATTATAGGTTATAACAAGATATTGAGTATAGCTCCCTGTGCTATACAGTAGATCCTTGTTGCTTACCTATTTTATATACAGTAGTATCTATTAATCCTATACTCCTAATTTATCTCTCCACCCCACCCCTTTGGTAACCATAAATCTGTTTTCTATGTCTGTGAGTCGTTCTATTTCTGTTTTGTAACTAAGTTCTGAAATTGACAATTTTTACACTGGCTTTCTAGGCTCATCTAAAATATAAACACTTCTTTTAAAATTTTTGTTTTATAGTTTTCGGTGTCTTTTAACAATGCAGCTAGAATATTATGAAAGTACTTAGTACTTCCCTTATGCGTATTTGTCATTTATGAGATGGTTTGGAATAAGAAAGCAGTCTTGCCAATTCAGCAATCTAATCACCTAGTGCTCTAAAGGAGCATTAAATATTTTACCCACTTTAGCTGTCTGAAGGGAATGCTTAGTTCTGTCATCGTGTGACACCACTGAAGTTCTCTGAGAGGCTGATGGGAACAAACAAACCTCACTCCAGCTGTAGCAGTTTTCTGTGTGCAGAGTCTGTTGCTGAGAGCACGTTGTACGCTGCTCTTCATGACCACAGTTAGCTCTGATCAAAGCCCTTGAATGCTTTCTGGGTAACGTGTTTAACAGCTCAAGATGAGCTCATCACTTCGTCTCCTTTGCCCAGACATCCCCAGATTCCCTTGGCTTTCTCTGGCTCCTCTGCCTGCAAAGCTCTTCTGCCTTTTCCATCTCGCCTTCCTTCTCATCCTTTATGCCTTTAGCAGCTTCCTCTCTGCCTCAGCAAAAGCTTTCTGGGCCTTCTGAACCCTAGGGCAGAGACCCCGCCCCCACTATTACCTCTCCTTTGCACATCACAGTTGTAATGCCGCGTTGATTTATGTGACCATGTGACTAATGTCTGTCTTTACCTGGGGTCTGTAAGCTCGTAAATGCAGGGGTTTTGTTTGATTTTGCTCCCCTGATATCTGGTGGAGTGCCTGTCACATAGTAGGCAATTACTAAATACTCTTAATAAATATTGATGAAAAAATGGGTGGACCATTACTACAAAGTTACATAGTAACCATTTTCAGTTTTAAAACATTGTATTAAGAGATTACTATGATAAAAAACCAGAATGTTCTGCCAAATACCCACTTGTGCCCCCTCAAAACCAGCCATGTGCTCAGTGGACTGACCACAGACCACAGACCGCTGTCCTCCAGGGCAAAACGCATGGGATTCTTTCAACAATCTTGAGCACTTCCACATTGAAGAAGCCCGTTATTTCAGTACATGTGAGTAAGGCCTTGTAGAAAAGGGAGTTCAGATGTTGATGAGCTTCTGCATGTTCTTCATTCATTCAAACCCACGAATTGGTGCACTTGTTATGAACTAGGACACGGCAGTGACGGAGGCGGGTGTTTTCTCTGCCTTTGCGGAGCTGGCAGTCTCCAGGGCTGTTCTCAATGTGCTTCTAAACTGTTTGCCTCAGAATCACCGGAGTGGTTATGAAAACGTAGCTTCTCGGCCTCCACGGCAGACAGACTAAAATCAAATATTTCAGAATAGGATTGGAGAAATCTTAAACTGGAAGAGATTCCCTCTGTCAGTCTCACTGACACTCGAGTTCAAGGAGGCCCAGGAGGGACATGTATGAATGCAACGTCCATCACTTTTGCTTCTCCTGGGGTAGGTTGGAACCCTATTGCCCAAAATTCTAAGCTTCATTTAGTTCTAAGATGCCTACTGTTCCCTGAGGCAGAGTGGTGGCTCATAATTGCTTCGTGTGTCTCGTGGTTTCTTACAATCATTGTCTGCACGAGGATCCTTTAGGTGGTAGGTCTGGTGACAGCTGAAGCAGGGAGATCTTAGTGAACCAGAGGACGGATAGGCATTCCTTAGCCACTGGCCCAAGCTGTGTGACCCTGGGTATTTCACTCCACTGCTCTTAAAGAGGCTAATAGAATGAGGACTAACATCTTTTTGCCATAGACTGAGAAGACTGTAAAATTCCTAAAACAGGACCATTTATTTAATAAGTACTTAATGTTGATTCCCATTAACATTATTAACTGGGAAAGGGCTAATGTTTCCTGAACTACAAAAGAGAAGATTAGACTAGAAGGCTTCTAAAGTTCCTTTTTCCCAAAAAACTGAGAGCATAGAATAAAGGTAATAAAACAACCTCACCCGAAGGTGCTATGTGAGAGGACATGCTAGGGACATTTCTACAACCACTGTCACTCCTGCTGACAGCCCCACCATAGCAGGTATGGCAACTAGAACTTCATATCTGCCATGGTCCCAGCAAGAAAGAAAAGCTTACCCTGATGGTTCAAGTAAAGAGACTTAATCTAGGCTCTACTTGCAGAGAAGGAAGATGAAGGGCACCAAGAAGAGATGCTGAGAAACCTAGAGACCCGTAACCACAGGATGCCGTTACCACCTCCCTTAGGACCGGACGGTCCTGGGAGAAGAAACAGCGCTATTGGAGTATCAGAGTCCACTGAGGGCTGGAGGAAAGACGTGGCTCTTCCACCGAGAACAGTGGTCACGGAGAGATGCAGACGGTTCCAGAGATGCGGCACCACAAAGAAAGGAAACAGGCGGGGAGAAATGCTCGGACTCCTCTCCTCCTCTCTTCTCTCACCCTCCATGCTCGTGACCGTGCCCCCTGCTGGCTGAAACCAGACAGAAGCCCGCAGGTGTTGGGAGTGGGGCAGCCGCTGGCAGCGCAGCCCAGCTGTTGAGCCTCAGGAGAAAGAGGCTGAGAACAGGTCGGGGGAAGGGATGGGGGGTGGAGAATAACAGCGTATATCCTCGCTCAGGTGTTTATGTGGAGCATATGTCCTTTTTGAAAGACTTTTCTTAGACTTTCATAGACTAAGCACAGAATAGGATCACGGAGGACTCACTGGAGAGCACTATTTTTTGATCCATTTCACAAGCCTGAAAATAATCCAGAATTAGAAGCGCACAGGGCAAATCAAACGTGTGTAAAGGTCTTTGATAGTGCCTCTATTTTTTTTTTCTTTTAAAATCTATCTTGTTTCAAACTGCACTTGAGGCAGACGTATATTATTGCTGTATCCAATTTTCTCTTGAGAATCTTTATCTCTCGCTAGTTTTCTTCCCACTGACCATGTATTGACTCAAGAACATTTTCCCTATAGTCAGACAGGAAATGGGAGAAAATTAAAAAACAGAAGTAACACATAATCTTTTTTCAGGATATTCTGATAATCTGTGGTATTCACCTCCAATGCTGATTTGAGTACACAGTAAGTTGTTAGGTGTATACTTTCTTAGCATTTTAAAAATAACTCTTAAGAATGAAAGGAGCTATTCTCCTCTCTAAATAGTCTAGGGGGGCTTTTGTCATCTCCTGTCGATAGTACATCTATGAAGCATAGTTGGTCTTTCCTTTGACAGCTTCTAACTAATCCTAAATTTCTCAGAATGATATGGGAATTTGATGTCAAATCACTCAGGGATGGAGAGGTTGTCACTTTTTTGGTTTTGCTTCTGTACAACATAAGCTGAGAAGCACTAAGGCCTACAGGGAGAGGGAGGGTGCAAAAAGAACATGGTCTGAAGGTAGACCACGAATGATCCAAGGGAGGGGTTGACTGTCAGTGTTCTCTTCGGGTCAGGGGTGAGGTGACTGGTGAGCTCAATGTCCAGACCCCTTGTAGAAAGAGCTTTAAGCAACCCTTTGTAGCCTAATATCTTGGGATGACTACTTAGGGCCCATTGACTATACCGTCAGAGCGTCTGAGTGCTATAGCCAAGTATGTAAACTGACCACCATGTCAAACAGACGCCAAGCTTCTCTGCTGGGTTATGAATTTCAGTGCAGGCTTTTAGCACCATGACATGGTTTTCTGGTCATGTTCTAACGCCTGAATAATCGGGACTGATCTCCTAAAGCAAGAAATCTTTTGCTAACTGCTGAGTTCATACCAACACAAGTGTGCTTCTATTTAATCAAAGCTACCGACATCTTTTCTTTACAGATAAGTTAGAATTAAATCTAACTTCATCTCTAAGTTATTAAATTCCATACATGAATAGTTTAGGAAATCATTAAGTTTTAAGGCAGAGAATTGAATAATGGGGACACGGGGAATCCTAAAACCTCACTGCATCTGTTGCGTGCTTACGGCACAGGCTGCAAGGGCTTCCCAAGGTTTCCCTTTCTCCTGTTTAATGATTTTGAAGCATTTTCATAATATTGGTGAGATATAGTAGGAGAAGCACAAAGTTTAGGGGAGGAGACAGATTTCCAGTTGCTGATGTTGACCTGTGGCAAGTCACCTCGTCTCCGTGTGTCTTACTTTCTTCACCCACAGAACAGACTTGCTGTGATGGGCCGGGAGCTCTATCAGACTCAGGCACTGGGAAGTGAGAGGGCAGTTCAAGGTAGTATTGAAGCTTCCTCAGTTCTGGTGACGAGGCCCCGTTGCCTCACAGCAAAAGAGCATGAGGTGGTCAGAATCAAGGGGTCAGTGTCAGATGAACTGTTCCCTGCTCCGAAACCTTCCCAGACGCATCGTCCTTGAAGGCATAAAGTCCAAATGCCTCAGTGTAATACTGATGACCTCCTTCCTCCAGCCACAACTGACTCTCCATTGCAGCTGGACCAGTAGTAGTTGCTCCTTCAACCAATTGCCTGCCTCACTGTCTCCCCATCACCCCTCAAAAGAGCTCATGTTTTCTTTCCTGCTGTCCAGAGCACATTTCCATCTGCGAGTCCAAATGTTACCCATTCCGTTTATAGACTTGAACTAGCTCACTTTCCCAGCTGCCAGTTCCTTGAGGGGTAATGCTATAGGAAGGGAGAGACAAGGGAGCTGACATTACCGACCACCAAGGAATGGTATATTTGTCATCATTTTGTCCTCATCCCCACCCTGGTGCCATCCCCTCATTGTACTTATGAGAAGGATGAGGTTCAGAGAGGCTGAGTAACTTGGCCAAGTCACACACTACAAATCGGCTGGTTTCAGATTCAAGTCCAGGTCTGTGCGGTACTTCCTGCTGCCTCCCTGGCCTGTAGGAGGGGTGCAGTTCTTCTCTAAGGATGATATACGTAAACCAGCATTTATTTACTGATACAGCTGGAGAGGCCTTCAAATCCTTTTCCACATCAAATGGTTACCAGAGGACATTTGTTCCTTTGTAAACATCTGCCGATAATAGATGCCTGAACACAATATTCAGGCAGTTTTCATTTTTTGGAAATAAGGTAAAGGATTTGTGATTATTTTTCTAAAGCTATATAATGGAGGAATAGTTAATTTTGTTCACATTGAAACCTACTAATGAGTCGTTAGGGTTTATTTCAAATGATCTGGCAGCCACAGTTCAGAGAAATAAATTCCACATAATCTTATTACCAATGTAATTTCTTGGAATGTAATTGGCAGTGCCTGATTTTAGAAATATGTCTATTTGAGGGACTCTGTTGGTGCCAGTAGCTAGCACTTCTTCACGTGGAGTGAAACTGGCCCCATGGAAGCAGGTGGGTTGCAGCTGTGTCTCCCGCTGAGGTTTGGAAGGAAGGTGAGACAGCCTTACAGGCTGCATGTTGGAAACGAGGCATTTCAGAACTTCTTGTGGATAAACTAAACTCACACCAGGCCGCACCCACACCAGATAAGAAGTTACCAAATCCTGACACTCTTGTCAGAAAACCTCCCAGAGATCTGTGGCCACGGTGGTTGAGGTTTTTTTCTTTTAAGCCCCCTGAGGTGATGATGACTCATTGCAAGGTTAATGCATTTCACCTTTTACCAAAGCTACAGCCAAAATATTTCTCCACCTTTATGACTCACCTTTTTCCCAGGCCTGTTAAATTTATAGGAGTTTAGAGAAAATACACAGGGAAGGCTGTGGCAGTCCCCATCGCCTGCCTGTTGAGCACGGTTGTCCAGTGGCGACCTGGAACTCCTATGTTTCCCAAGTTCAGGTTTCACTTGGACCTCAGGCCACCAAAGGGTTCCAATGGAAAATGCACTCCAACTTTTAGAAAGCTGCCTTTCCAGTTTCAAAGTCATAAAATTTCTCTGGTTACTATGAAACAAGGCTTGACCTGATAAAAAAGAGGATCTATTGTGAATCAGCCAGGGAATATTTTTAATTGTGGGGGATCAATAAGTCTAAGTCTTGAAAGGGCCTTTCAATGTCCACTCCCACTCTCGCTTGGCTGTGTCTCCCTAAACTTGGCTTCTACCAATTTCCTACATTTATTCTTTGCTTTAGCCAACTGTCCTTCTCACATACTGGAAGCCTCACCACTGTACATTTGGCTTTTTCATCTTTGCTTATGATCTCCTTCTCACACCTGTGATTAGATCCTCCCTTCTTCAAATCCATTTATCGAAACCTTAACCTGCTTTCCAGGCTCCAGTTAAATTCTATTTCTTTTGTGACATCTTTCTTGATAAAAATTGCTTCCTCCCTTTAGCTTCTATAAGTGTTCTCTCTTATTGCTTTTAAGAGCCTTTCTTTGCTAGCGGTCCTGTAGCTTCAATATATCTAAGTGTAGGTTTCTTTTTATTTACTTAGCTTGTGACTCATGTCTTTCATCAGGTCTAGAAAATTCTTAGGCTTTGTTTCTTTGAAAACATTTTCTCCTCTCCTCTTTTTCTTTTTTTCTCTACTGCTTTTTCTGGAACCCCTGTTAGATATGTATTGGGCCTTCTTATACTTCCTCTCAACTTTCATTACCTCTTTTTCACATTTTCTATCTCTTTCTGTCCTGTATTCACTATAATTTCTTTGGATTTATATTATAACTTTGATATTGTCAAATCTGTTGTTTAACTTTCCCACTGAGTTGTTTTTTTTTTTTTTTTTTGTGCGGTACATGGGCCTCTCACTGCTGTGGCCTCTCCCATTGCGGAACACCGGCTCCGGACGTGCAGGCTTAGTGGCCATGGCTCACGGGCCCAGCAGCTCCACGGCACGTGGGATCTTCCCAGACCGGGGCACGAACCCGTGTCCCCTGCATCAGCAGGCGGACTCTCAACCACTGCGCCACCAGGGGAGCCCTCCCACTGAGCTTTTAAAAAAAATTTATTGAGATAAATTTTACATGAATAATTTACAAAAATGCATACGATTTATGCATATAAGCTCAACCATTTAAAATTTACAGTTCAATGTGACTTTTAGCAAATTTACCAGTTGTGCAGACACCATCATAAGCTAGTTTGAGAATGTTTCTATCTTGCCATAAAATGGCTCATGAGCATTTAGAGTTAATCGTTTTTCCCACCCCCAGCCCTAGGAAACCACTAATCTATTTCTGTCTCTATAAATTTGCTTTTTATGGACATGTCATATAAATGGAGTCATACAATACACCATCTTTTGTGTTTGGTTTCTTTTACTTAGTATACTGCTTTTGAGCTTCTTTTATGTTGTAGCTTGCATCAGTATCTGGATGTTTTCATTGCTGAACAGTAGTCCACTGCATGCATGTATCACGTTTAATTTTTCCTTTCATCTGTTTCCACTGAGTTTTCAATGTCAAAGACTACATTTCTTCCAATAAGTTCTATCTGATTCTATTTCAAGTTGGATTGGACAATTGCATTCGATCTAGTTGTTTTCTCTTACATTTATTTCATTATTTAACTTTATTTTAAACATACTTTCTAGTTAGCTTCTAATACTTCCATAACCTGAAAATCATAAGGATCTGAATCAGGTGCTTTGAGATTATGTGATTCATGTCTATTTTGCCCTGTTTCCTCTTATGTTTGGATTTTGAGCTCATATTTTATGGGACTCTTGTATGTTCTGGATTGAGGTTTCCTGGTTGGCACACAGGACAGCTCTTTCGTAGGTTAATTTTTTGGTTTGGAGTTTCCTGGAACATGCTGTGGTGTAAAAATGAATACCAAACCTGTGAAAATGCAAGTCTGTGGTTAAAAATTCTCACAAAAGACTATTTTTTTCTCTCAAACTAGAGTGTAGGAGGAGACAGATGTTTTCTCATATTCTGCCTGTTTTGATTTTCTCACTGTTTTTTTTTTTTTCCCCCTTCACCTTTTCTCTGAGGGTTTGGTTATTGGATTATATGCCAGTGTCTCAGCTGCAACTTTCTGACTCATGCAGGTCCAAGTCCTTGACTCCTGGTCTTGGAGACATTAAAACTAGGACCTTACACTGTCCTCTGGGACACTTGTGTTTTCATTTTACTCTTCATTTTTGGTGCCTTGTTTTATACAGGCATGTAATCACATATGCATTTAAGAAAGTATGTTTGTTCTATTTTATTTAGAATTTTTGAGTGTTCTATCGCATGAGGATTTGCAGGATATTCAATGTGCTTGGGAACACAGATAGACATAGGCAGCTGATGCTTATCAGACATCAGTATGTCCACATCTGTGAGTTCATATGTGTGCTTTTATATGTGAAATGTCAGTTGCTTTTCTAAAAATGTGAGCTAACTTACCACTAGATCCAGCGTTAGTACCTGAACAGAGTAATGTATTTCTTTATAGGGATAAAGTATACTTTAAGATAAATTTTAAAGGTCACATTGAATGTTTCTACAGGGTCAATGGCTTTTTTGAGCTTCTTGACTTGTGGTGTACTCTACGACACGGTAAATTTCTAGGAAATAATACCATAGTGATTGATGGATTTTATGGAATGTTTTGCATCTTTCATTTAATAGTTTTAGTAATAAAAAGGTATGCATTAAAATTCACAAACACTTTTGTATCCTAAGGGTTGTATGGCCAGAAGAAATGATCTTTTCTAAAGATCTTAATAATATAGCACACTTAGACAAGCCATAGTCTTGTCTAAACCAGGGAACAGAGTAGTTATCTCCTGGCAGTTCATTTCATCTTGAAGTTTCTGTTTTACGAAGGACATAAAGCTATCTGACCTTGGAGGGAACCAAGGAAATTATATATTTCCCCAGGTTGTCAATGCCAAATAAAAACAATCTTGCATGTTAAGTGAAGGCTTAACAATATCTTCCTGAAGCCTAATTTTAAAGCTTCGGGTATCTGTTTTTGAAAGTGTCTATCTTATTTCTCTGAATTTCTTAAGAACTTCCTCTCCAGTTTTTCCACATATTAGTTTCATAGGGCTGCCGTAACGAAGTACTGCAAACCTGGGGGCTTAAGGCAATAGAAATTTGTTCTCTCATGGTTCTGGAGCCTAGAAGTCTAAAATCAAGGTGTTGGCAGGGTTAGTTCTTACTAGAAGCTCTGCAGGAGAATGTTCTACGCCTCTCCCCTAGCTTCTGGTGTTTGCCAGCAATCCTTGTCAATCCTTGGCTGGTAGACACGTCACTTCAGTCTCTGCCTTTGTTTTCACATGATGTTCTCCCTTGTGTGTCTGTGTCTCCACATGGCCTTCTGATAAAGACAATAGTCATTGGATTAAGGTCCACTCTAATCTAGTATGACCTCATCTTAGTTAATTACAACTGCAAAAATCTTATTCCCAAATAAGGTCACATTCTAAGGATCCAGGTGGACATGATTTTTGGAGGGACACTATTTATATTTAACCCAGTACAGTTCAGTACTGTGGGCTGTGAGCTGGCAAGAGGAAGCATAGGCCCTGGAAAGAGGTGGTCACCATTCCAGGCACCTTATCAACACTCTATGTATCACCTTCCAGTGGAGGTGTAAAGAGCAGCCTCAAAGATCCAGGGATCCCTAAATGTGGGGTTTCAATATAGAGGTCCTCAGAGAGAAATGTCTTCTTTATTGTGAAAAGCATTGGCAATTCACAGTAGTCAGATCTTGCTGGCTCCATCCACGTGGGCTGTCTGGTAAGGATGGAGCATGCTTACAAAACATGAAAAAGGACAGAGCTTAACTGTAAAAGAAATATAGTTGGGGTTACCAGAAGGCTTTAATAAACAGAGAGACATTATTTTGCAAAGTCATCTTCCCTAAATCTTGAGGATTCCCAACATTCTCCTGGGCGGTTATGAATGTAAATGGAGCAAAACTGCCTTCAGTCACAACCCTCCACATCTTTCCCAGATTCCCCAGATCACACAGCTAAGAGCCCAGGGGTGTCTATAAATGTTTCCTTTAAAACACACACTCCCATCAAAACTAACCAGCATTATTAGAAAGAGAGAGTAAAAATATTCAGATTTTCTTAAAACCCATGAGAACTTAAACAGTTTTAATTTTTTTGGCTGGATTGCTGTGAGCAGTAATGTTTTTCACCAAGGGGCATTAAATGCCGGATCTCTATTCTCCCGTCTTGAATTTTTGTCCAGGCTACAAACCAGCCTCAGCTCTAGCTGCACAAACCTGTGGATTCCAATGAAGCCTCTTCACAGATCAGCATAACTCAGGTAAAAAAAGAGTTGCAGTGTGGAAGAGAATGCTTCTTGGAATTTATAACACTTCCTTACTTTGCTAACATTTTTAAAGAAAGTAATGCCTGACTGTCTGGGGGATTTTAGAGGAATTGTTGGCTACATACAAAAACTAAAAAATATGAATTAATTTAAATTCCATAATAGGTCCCTGTGGTTGCTGCCTATCTTAAAGGAAGGATTAGAAGAAGGAAAACATTTCATTCTATTCACCAAACATTATAGTTAATACTATTTTGACATGAAATCTTTGTTGATCTAATGTATTAGATGTAATAGATTTGTCAAAGTAGTTCTTCCTACCAGAGATCCTGATTTAAACCTCCTTTAAATCAACTTCAGTTGACTCAGTATGCTTACCCACAATGATTTTAATTCTGTAGAAATAATGACTTGGCTTTCCACTCAAGCTTTACCTTTATCTGTGCCTTTAAAAAGTTATCAAAGCCACTGGTACTGCTATTACACCAGCTAGGCGGGAAAGCTCACGGAGAAAAATAGCGGGTGTTGATTGCATGGTTTCTTTTTAAGATTTGGGAATTTTCACATCAATGACCTGAAGCTATATTCCTGAGCTTGTTGGGCAGGCTTGCTGTTTCCTTTTTAAGCTCTGCAACTTCTCAATGTTAAAGCATCGGGTAAGAGATACCACGTCACCTGAACTCATGATAGGAAGAGATGAAGCTAATGGTTACTCTCTTCTTTTTCCTAATAATCACTTCTTATTCTTAATCACTTCCTAAGGTTGAAGTCTAAGCATTTTTTAGTGAACAATATGTTTTGCTACTTTTCTCAAACTGAAAATATGTTTTGTTTATGGTTGTTAAAATAATTACAAAGTGTTAAAGAATTCCAACAATTATAGCAAAGTAATTAAGATATCCCACTCCCAAAAGAAAAAATTTTTTAAATAAAAACATCTCACAATGGGTCACTTTGAGAAAACTAGTGTTAATGTTTTATGGTACATACCCTCAGGTTTTTTTCTATGCAGGTTTTTTTCTATGCATCCATACATACATTGCATAATCTATAATATGCTTACAGATTATATTTATAAAAGTTGTATTATACTATTTATAGGATACACATAATCTTCTTTTTTCACCCTGTGCTAATTCATGCATATCTTTCAATATCTGAATACAGATCCTCATCCTACTTTGAAACGGTCCCACAGAATGCTTTTATGGGTGAACTTTAACCACTTTCCCCTTGGTAGACCTGTGATTTTTCTGTTACAAGCATGACATATATTTTGTGCATGTTATCTTCTTATCCACAGGCAGTTTACATTTTGTGCAACTTGAACCAGTTGTTTGTTGTCTTACATGTCTTCCTCCCACTATAAATACATTTAACCATCCCCAACCAGTCATTAGTGATCTACCGTTCTACAAAACTTAGTCTCAACCTTGAAGGGTCAGCAGAAGGGGAGGTGGATCTGGGTGCCACTTTCCATCACTCCTTCTTACAGCTTACTGAGTTATTCTCCTTCTTACAGCTTACTGTAATATACATGTACATCAGTGGGTCCACACACATGTGCATGAATATATATGCATGCATATGCACACACACACCATATACAGGCATTCATATTCATGACTGTAAACATTTTAGGAAAATGAAGTTCTCCTTCCCTATAATGCTGACAAAATACATCTGCAAATATGCTGATTTTAACGTTTTATAGTTTGTTCCACATTTGAGTATTATCTTTGGAAAGTATGTTTCAAGTACTGATTCCAAATATGAAAAATATTTTGAGTATTCTGAAAAAATGAAAAATGGTAAAAGAATCATCCTTCAAGTTCTTCATTTTAGGGATACATGCATTTAGTGCTATTGTTAGGGGAAAGTATGGTACCATGAAATACTATAGCATTTGTGCTGCAGATCATGAAATCTGACTCCTTACACCCTTCTCATTAATAGAATAGTGCAGTGGTGACTTAGGTTTGCAGAGCACCATGTTCACTTGCGTTTTGCCTTTGGTTGTTATAATAGTCCTGTGAAAGGAGCTTGGCTGTGTTATAATCCACATTTCACAGATGAGGACCCTAATCCCCCAGAGGTAAATGACTTGTCCAAGGACACCTCTATCATGGGGCAGAAGAGTCTTGGAGTCAGACGTCAGGGTTCTTTTCATCTCATCTGCGTTTCCAGCGTAGGTGTTACTTGTTAATTTATAACTCCATAAAGTATTTCTGTTATGATGGTTTTCCCTTACTTCAGAGTTTGGGTCCATAAGCACCATTTGGAATGAGATCATGTTCCTGTAAAACTTCTGTTAATAAAACTGTTCCACGACTGATTTGTTAAGGATCCGTCAAGCGTGAGTTTGCCTACCAGGTCCTGGGCATTTAAAAATGTTTCTAGGGGCCTGTTTAAGGAGAAAAGAAAGTTGTCTCTGACATGCTTTAATTTCTAATAACATCATCACTGGGCTGGTGTGAGTGCTAGCTGTGCATGGCCCTTCTTGCTCCATTTCTGGCTGGACTCTCTAATTATCTCTAAAAAACCATCTCTCCCAGTTCTTTTATTCATCTATGCATTTTATTACAAAAAATATAACAAATTATGCTTTAGAGGTAATCCTAAATCCTATATATGTTTAGCCATAATCACCGTTAGCATTTAGATATATTTCTTCCATTTTTTTCCCCTGTCATGTCCAATTTTTTTTTTAATGCCTGCATTTGCTTTTGGTTAGTTTGTTTTTAATCTTTTTACTTTTTTTAAAAAAAAGCTGAAGTATAGTTGATTTACAGTGTTATATTAGTTTCAGGTGTACAACATAGTGATACAATATTTCTTATAGATTATATTCCATTTAAAATGATAAAATATTGGCTATATTCCCTGTGCTATACATGGCATCATTGTATTTTATTTAATTTATACCTAGTAGTTTGTACTTCTTAGTCCTCTTTCTCTATCTTGCCCCTAACTCTTTCCCTCTTCCCATGGGTAACCGCTAGTTTGTTCTCTGTATCTGTGAGTCTGTCTCAGTTTTGTTATATTCATTTCTTTGTTTTAGTTTTTAGATTCCAAGTATAAGTCATAACAGAGTATTTGTCCTTCTCCGTCTGAGTTCACTAAGCATAATACCTTCCAGTTCCATCCATGTTTTTGCAAATGGCAAAATTTCATTCTTTTTTATGGCTTAGTAATATTCCATTGTATGTATACATACCACATCTTCTTTATCTGTTCATCAGTTGATGGACACTTAAGTTGCTTCCATATCTTGGCTGTTATAAATAATACTGCTATGAATATTGGGGTGCATATATCTTTTTGAATTAATGTTTTTATTTTCTTCAGATATATACCGAGGAGGGGAATTACTGGAACATATGGTAGTTACTAATTTTTGAGAAACTACCATACTGTGGAACTAGTGGCTGCTTCAATTTACATTCCCACCAACAGTGTACCATGGTTTCCTTTTCTCCACATCTTTGCCAACATTTATTATTTGTTGTCTTTTTGATGACAGCCATTTGTGTGAGCTAATATATCATTGTGGCTTTGATCTGTATTTCCCTGATGATTAGTGATGTTGAACATCATTTCATGTGCCTGTTGACCATCTGTATGTCTTCTTTGGGAAAATGTCTATTCAGGTATTCTGCCCACTCTTACTTAGGTTTTTTAAAAAAATATTGAGTTGTGTGAGCTCTTTATATATTTGGATATTGACTGTAAGGAGTCAATATATTGACTGTATTATATTATACTACATATATATATAGTATTTATACTATATGTAGTATAAATATTTATATATTTATACTACATATAGTATAAATACTACATATATATATATACTATATATATTATATACTGTAAGGAGTCAGATATATTATTTGTAGATATCTTCTCCCATTCAGTATGTTGCCTTTTCATTTTGTCAATGGTTTCCTTCGCTGTGCAAAAGCTTTTCAAGTTTAATTAGGCCTCATTTGTTATTTTACTATTTCCCTTGTCTGAGGAGACCACTCCAAAAAAAGTATTGCTAAGACTTAAGTTAAAGAGTGCACTGGTTATATTTTCTTCTAGGAGTTTTATGGTTTCCAGTCTTTCCATTTAGGTCTTTAATCCATTTTATTTTTGTGTATAGTGTGAGAAAATGTTCTAGTTTCAATCTTTCACATGTAGCTGTCCAGTTTTCCCAACACCACTTATTGAAGAAGTTATCTTTTCCACATTGCATATTCTTTCCTTCTTTGTTGTCGATTAATTGACTGTATGTGACTGGGTTTATTTCTGGGCTCTCTATACTGTTGCATTGATCTATGTGTCTGTTTTTGTACCAGTACCATACTGTTTTGATCACTGTAGCTTTGTAGTATAGTTTGAAGTCAGAGAGCATGATACCTCCAGCTTTGCTCTTCTTTCTCAAGATTGCTTTGGCTATTTGGGGGTCTTCCCATGTACATTTTAGGATTATTTGTTTGAGTTCTGTGAAAAATATCATGGGTATTTTGATAGGGATTGCATTATATCTGTAGATTGCTTTGGGTAGTATGGACATTTTAACAATATTAATGCTTCCAATCCATGAACACGGAATATGTGTCTATTATTTGCATCCTCTTCAATTTTCTTCATCAGTGTCTTATAGTTTTCAGCATATAGGTCTTTCACCTCCTTGGTTAAATGTATTCCTAGGCATTTTATTCTTTTTGATGCAATTGTAAATGGGATTGTTTTCTTACTTCTTCTGATTGTTCATTATCAATGTACAGAAAAGCAACAGATTTCTGTATATTAATTTTGTGTCCTGCAAATTTACTGAATTCATTTATTAGTTCTAATAGTTGTTTTGGTGAAGACTTTAGGGTTTTCTCATCTGCAAATAGTTGCAGTTTTACTTCTTCCCTTACAATTGATGTCTTTTGTTTCTTTTCCTTGCCTGCTTGCTGTAGCTAGGACTTCCAGTATATGTCACATAGAAATGGTGAGAGTGGGCATCCTTGTCCTGTTCCTGATTTTAAAGGAAAAGCTTTCAGTTTTTCACCACTGAGTATGATGTTACCTGTGGGTTTGTCATAAATGGCTTTTATTATATTGAGATATGTTTCCTGTATACCAAATTTTTTGAGAGTTTTTTAATCATGAATCGGTGTTAAATTCTGTCAAATGCTTTTTCTGCATCTATTGAAATGATCATGTGATTTTTATCATTTGTTTTGTTAATGTGGTGTATCACATTGATTAACTTGTGGATATTGCACCATCCTTGCATACCTAGAATAAATCCAACTTGATCATGACATATGATCCTTTTTACATATTGTTGAATTCAGTTTGTTAATATTTTGTCAAGGATTTTTACATCTATGTACATCAGAGGTAATGGTTTGTATTTTCTTTTATAGTAGAGTCTCTGTCTGATTTTGGTATCAGGGTAATGGTGGCCTCAGAATGAATTTGGGAGTGTTCACTTCTCTTCAATTTTTTTGGAATTGTTTGAGAAAGATAGGTATTAACTCCTCTTTATGTTTGGTAGAATTCCCCTGTGAAGCTGTCTGGTACTGAACTTCTGTTTGTTGGTAGTTTTTTGATTACTGATTCAATTTCAATACTAATAATTGGTCTTTTCAGATTATCTATTTCTCCTCATTCAGTCTTGGAAGATTATATGTTTCTAGGAATTTATCCATTTCTTCTAGGTTGTCTAATTTGTTGGCATATAACTGTGTGTATGTTTGTATTCTGTGATATTTGTTGTAATTTCTTTTTCATTTCTTATTTTATTTGGGTCCCTTCTCTTTTTTTCCTTAATGAGCCTAGCTAAAGGCTTACCAATTTTGTTTATCTTTTAAAAAAAAACAGCTCTTGGTTTCACTGATCTTTTCAATTTTTTTGTCTCTATTTTATTTATTTCCACTGTAATCTTTGTTATTTCCTTTCTTCTGGTGACTTTGGGCTTTGGTTGTTCTTCTTTTTCTAATTCTTTTAGGTGGTACATTAGATTGTTTGAGATTTTTCTTGTTTCTTAAGGTAGGCCTATACTACTATAAACTTGCCTCTTAGAACTGCTTTTGCTGTGTCTCATAGATTTTGGAAATTTGTGGGGGTTTTTTTGTTTTTTTCATTTGTCTCAAGGTATTTTCTGATTTCCTCTTTTATTTCTTCATTGCCCCATTGGGTTTTTTTAGTAGCATGCTGTTTAGTGTCCATGTGGTTGTGTTTTTTCCATATTTCTTCTTGTAATTGACTTCTAGGTTCATACTGTTTTGGTCTGAAAAGATGCTTGATATAACTTCTAACCACTTAAGTTTGTTGGAACTTGTTTTGTGACCTAGTATGTGAACTATCCTGGAGAACATTTCATGTGCACTTGAAAAGAATGTATTTTGGGGTGAAATGTTCTGTAGATACCTATTAATTTCAACTAGTCTAATGTGTCATTTAAGGCCACTGTTTCCTTATTGACTTTCTGTCTGGATGATCTGTCCATTCATGTAAGTGAGGTGTTAAAGTTCCCTGTTATTATTGTATTACTGTCAATTTCTCCCTTTGTGTCTGTCCATATTTGCTTTACATATATATGTACTCCTATATTAGTTGCATATATGTTTACAAAGTTTTTATCCCCTTCTTTTATTGATCCATTTATCATAATACAATGTCCTTCTTTGCCCTTTATTATAGACTTTGTTTTAAAATCTACTTGTCTGATATGAGTATTGCTACCCCAACTTTATTTTTGTTTTCATTTGCATGGAATACCTTTTTCATTCCTTCACTTTCAGTATGTGAGTGTTTTTAACTCTGAAATGAGTATTTTGTAGGCAGCATATAGATGGGTCTTGTTTTTCATCTAATCAGGAATCCTTGCCTTTTGATTAGTCCATTGACATTTTATTTTATTTTATTATTTTTATATATATTTTTTGTGGTATGTGGGCCTCTCACTGTTGTGGCCTCTCCTGTTGTGGAGCACAGGCTCCGGATGCGCAGGCTCAGCAGCCATGGCTCATGTGCCCAGCTGCTCCACAGCATGTGGGATCTTCCCAGACTGGGGCATGAACCTGTGTCCCTTGCATTGGCAGGTGGACTCTCAACCACTGCGCCACCAGGGAAGCCCATCCATTGACATTTTAAGTGATTATTGATAGGTACTTCTTGACATTTTGTTGCTTGTTTTTGTTGTTCTTCTCTGTTCTCTTCTTTTTTCTTTTTTAGTTTCATCCCTTGTGGTTTGATGATTTTGTTTAGTGTTTTTTGTGTTCATTTCTCTCTAGTTTTTATGTATCTATTATAGGTTTTTTGTTTGTGGTTACTATGGAGTTCATATATATTGACCTGTAACTATATTTATTTTAAATTGAGATTCACTTAAGTTCAAACACATTCTAAACATCTCTACATTTTTATCCCACCCACATTTTGTGTTTTTGATGTCATAGTTTACATCTTCATGTCTATCCCTCAACTGTTTATTATAGTAATAGTTAATTTTAAATTTTTTATCTTTTAATCCTTGTACTAGCTTATTTAAGTGGTTGATCCACAGCCTTTACCAGTGGGATTTTTTTCTTCCTCTAATTTCTTATTTCTTGTAAACTTTTCTTTTTCATTGAAAGAAGACCCTCTAACACTTCTTGTAAAGTCAGTTTAGTAGTGATGAACTCTTAGTTTTTCCTTGTCTGAGAAGCTCTTTCTCCTCCTTTAATTCTGAATAATAGCCTTTCTGTGTAGAATATTCTAGGTTGTAGGTTTTTTCCCTTTAGCACTTTAAATATATCCTGCCACTCTCTTCTGGTCTATAAAGTTTCTGCTGAAAAATCAGTTGATAGCCTCTTGGGGGTTCCCTTGTATGTGACTCTTTGTTTTTCTATTTTGCTGCCTTTAAAATTATCTATATATTTTTAACTTTTGACATTTTGATTATGCTGTGTCTTGGTGTACGTCTCTTTGGGTTCATCTTGTTTGGGACTCTCTGTGCTTCCTGTACCTGGATATCTGTTTCCTTCTTCAAGTTCAGGAAGTTTTCAGCCATAATTTCATCAAATACATTTTCTATCACTCTCTCTTCTCTTTCTGGGACCCCTATAATGTGACTGTTAGTATGCCTGATGTCTCAGAGGTCCCTTAAACCATTCTCAATTTTAGTAAAAAAGTTGTTCTTTTTGCTGTTTTGATTGGATGATTTCCATTATTCTATCTTCCAGATTGCTTATGCATTCTTCTACATCATGTAATCTGTTGTTAATTCCCTCTAGTGTATTTTTCATTTCAGTTAGTGTAATCTTCAGCTCTGCCTGGTTCTTTTTTATATTTTATAGTTCCTTGTTAAAATTCTCACTGTGTTTATCTATTTTTTCCTTTTTCCTCAAGGTCACTTAGCATTCTTATTGCTATTGCTTTGAATTCTTTATCAGGTAATTATTTATCTCTGTTTCATTAGGGTTTTTTTCAGGGATTTTTTTTTTGCTTGTTCTTTCATTTGAAACATTTTATTTTGTCTCCTCATTTTACTTAACTTTCTCTGTTTCTATGAAATTAGGTGAGACAGCTACCTATCCCACTCTTGAAGGCATTCCTTGTGTGTCAGTGTCCCATGCAGTCTGTGTGTGCCCTGTGGCGTTGGTGGGAGATCTGGATCTGAAGTGAGCATGGACCATGTCTCCCCCTTGGGTGTGCTGGTAGCCACTACCTTGGTGAGAGATAAGGCTGGATGGAGTTGAAGGGGCTAGAGCCAGAGTCAGGTGCAAACAGGGGCTTCTCCTATGCTCAGTGGCTGTCACCACCCTATTGGGTGTGGCGTTTGGCCTGAGGGGCTGGAGCAGTAACCTTAACAGAGTTCTCAGGTGTGATGGCAGTTTCTGTCTTTGGTTTGGGGCATAATTAGGGCCTGAGGGCTTGGGGCTGAACTTCTGTGTTGGTTTCACTCCCTCCTCCCCAGTTTGTGTGCCTTAGTTAGAGGTTGGGTCAGGGCCAGAGGGGTTGGTGCCACACTATTGGGCTGGTTTTGCTCCTTTTCACCATGTACCCTGTCAAGTACACTGGCAATAGCAGTGACTGTCCTGGTCAGAGGCAGAGCCAGGATCCAAATAGGTTGTATTCCCTCCTAGTGTATGTACTCTTGTTGGCAATGGCAGCCTCTGCCTTAGTAGGGAGAAGTGCTGGAGAAAGAAGGCCTGGTGCTGGCTGGGGGGTGATGCGCTGGGGTGGTCCTGGAAAGCCAGCCAGAGCCCCAGGCAGTTTTCAGTCTTCTGCTTCCAGGTGTGACTAGGAGTAAGCAAGTCTGAGTCCTTCAGGAGTGGAGACTTGGTTTCTTACAGCCCTCCAGTAAGCCCCACTGGTTTTCAAACCAGCTAAGAGGCTTCATCTTCCTGGTGTTGGACCCCAGAGCTAGAGTGCTTAATAGATGGCTTAAACCCTCACTGGGGATGATCCTGAGCCTGTGACGTACTCCTCTCCTCTTTTGTGTCCACCACTAGGGATGCGGGTCCCAACCAGATCGCTTCTCCTCTCTTCCTACCAGACTCTGTGTGGATCTTTTACAGCCTTGGTTGTAGATGAGCTGTCCTGCTAGTCTCCAAGTCGATATCAGTGAGGGTCGTTCTATATGTAGTTGTAGTTTTGATGTGTTAGTGCGGGCAAGTGAACCCTGTGTCCTCTTACTCTGCCATCTTGATCTCTAATGCTTTTGATGTGGTTTTAAAAATTTGGGTCATATCGTATTTTAAAACTTTGTGTCTTGTGTTTTTTTTTTTAAATTTTAAGTTATATCATAAGCATTTCCCCAAGTCATTATGTAACTCAAAGTACATTCTTATGGTGGACTATTATATATAAAAAATATTTAACCTCTCTTCTATTTTAGGCTGTTATGGTTGTTTAGGCAAAACTGCAATGATGAAAATAGGTAAACCTAGATCATTTCTTGAAAGTTACTGGCAATTTACATTTCTATTGGTGGTGTATGTGAATGTCTTTTTCATGGTCTCTTCTAAAAACCTCATTACCTTTAAATGTTTCATTAAAACTCATTGCCAATTTTATAAGCAAAAATGGTATTCTATTCATTTATTGGACATAGACCTGTTTGCTCTTCCAAAGTGTTTTAGGAGAAATTTCCAGCTTTCTTGCTTTGTGGCATTTTGCTTCTCTCTGTTTGGCTTATTTCCCTACCTCAGGGTGAAGGGAAGGCTGTCTGGGTCCAGGGACTGTTGGTGGAGGTGCTGACTTGCACAGTCTCTGTTCCTTATCCCCTTGTAGGTTAGGAGAATGTCTCCCATCTACAGCTCCTGGCCCAGCCCAGGCTCTATCCAGTAAGTTCTGCTGGACCGAGGAGGGGTCTTCTTTCCCTCTCTCTGCCTGCTCTTCTGACAAGCGGAAACACCCAGGTACACAATGAAACAATGCCTCTTTAGCATGTCCAGCTACTAGCCCATTCCTATAGCATTTTACTTAGTAGGTCTACAGCTCCCTGGATGCACTGTACCACAGCTGCCTTTCTGATAGCTTGTTTTTGGGGTAGGTATTGCATTTTTATTGATGACAAAGGCAGAACTAATTGGATGAGAAGGAGAGAAACCGTCTCATAAAAAAAATGATACTCCTACAATAGAAAGAGAGTTTTCAAGTTGCTTGACACTCTCGTCTTTCAGGCTCAGTCTCAGGCTCTCCTTTCAGGTGACAGGGTAGTCAGTTTCAGGTGGTCAAGAGTTACATGCTAGTCCACAGTGTGGGCTTAAGGTAATGGAAATCTTCTCTAATTCTGAGAGTAGGTTGGCCTCCAGTATCAGTTTTAATGTGAGATGTTTCTTCTTTCATTGGATATATCTTTACAGATGTTTTGATTGGAATGTCAGAAGGTTCTATCAGTGAATTATAACCATGCTTTTTAATTTTTTTAAATTAGAAGTTTCCACTTGTTTATTTTATTTTAATGGCAATATGTGCCATCTGGCACTACTATTTGTGCAGACTGCATACCTTTATATGTTTCTCTTGCTTTTAAAGTGAAGAGGGCTTTTTGCCACCCAGAAAACATGTCATTCATTCTCTTCCTATGTTCTGTAGCAACATTTTGTATAGCAGATGGTTTTTCACACTCACTTCCTCAGAAGAACCTGCAAAGTAAGAGAGAGAATTGATATTTTTTTCCTCCTTTGGAGCACCCATCATGTTCATTCACCTCCATGAAGGCCATTAAACTCTCTGGACAGTGGTCCTTATACTCTGTAAGGCTTGTCTGGCCCTTATATACACCAGAAGGTAAATAATAATGCAACATTAGGCATCTTTGTTTCTTTAAAAAAAAAAAAGATTCTGAGCTTGATGAGTGAAAATGGTACCTCTAATTCTAACTTTTCTCTCTCTCTTTGTTTTTCTAGCCACGCCACGCAGTTTGCAGAATTCTAGTTCACCGATCAGGGATCTAACCTGAGCTCCCGGCAGTGAAATCCTGAATCCTAACCACTGGACCACCAGGGAATTCCATAACTTTTCTCTTTTTAATTACTATAATTTTGTCATTTTCATGTATTTCTTGGAATAGAGTTCCAGTTTCCTTGTTTATGAAGAGTGATTTTGTTTTGTCTTTTTTATTTGTCCCAGGGAGGATTCTACCTTAAGTTCCTTATAATCTTCTCAGTTCCCAAATTATTTTTCTCATACTCCATCTGGACAAACTGCATGACTTTTTCTAATCTTCTTGCAACATCTTACCTCTCCTTAAAAGCTTTCCTTGATCCACCATACTTAAAAGTACTCATAGTCTGATTTCTGTTCCCATTGCTCTTCAGATACTGCTTTCTAAAAGGCCATTCCTGACATCCCAAATCAGTGGAGTGCCCTAGTCTCCATCCTTCTTTACCCCTCTGAGGCATTTGGTACTTGTCATCACCTCTGCTTCACATGGAAACCTTCTCTCTCTTTGACATTTGTGACCTGGATTCTGCTCCTGAGGGAGATCTATAACATAGTGAGAAGAGTCAGGGTTAAAAAGAGTCAGGTAGAGTCAACATGGTGGTGTGGGAAGATGCTGAGTTAGCATCTCCCCACAACTAGGGCATCTGCTGGCCGCTGGTGGGGAACCCTGATGTCCAAGGAGATGGGAGGAACCCCCAAGTGAACCGGTAAGACATAGGTAGACTGAGGGAGGAGGAGAAGTGGAGGCCAGACAGGATTGGAACCTCTGAGACCAGAGAGATCAGGACAGGCAGATGTGAGGGACCCTCCGGGAGGAGTGGGAGAGGAGCAGAGGGCATTTACCCTGCCCACTGGGGCACAGGGAGCCTGCTGAGCTCCCAGGCCGGTACCCCCCTCCAAAGCCCCCTCTAGGTTGCATGGGTCCTTGGGAGCACAGGAGGGAGGCCGGGGAGATCAGGAGAGGCAGATGGGAGAGGTCCTCCAGGACCAGAGCAGCTGGAGAGGAGAGGAGGGTGTTTGCTCTGCCCACTCAAGCCCAGGAAGCCTTCTGGGCTCCCAGGTAATATCCCCTGCCCTCTGAGACCAGGGGTGGGGGGCATGCCTGGGCCCCATCTGTTCCTTGAGTCTAAGCCCTACCCCCCACAGCACCCAAGGCCTTTTCCAGCCCTGTTGGTCCTAAGCATAAGATCCACCCACCACCCAAACATCCTTTGCTTAGGCCCCGCCCTCCACAGCCAAGGCCATTCCCACCCTTTCTTTTCCCTCCTCCTCTTTTGTACTATTGTGGTGCTGAGGTACCTCCTGGTTGTTGATTCACCTATATTTTTAATTTTATATTCTTTCTAACATATCTGTTAGTTTCCTAGTTTAATTTTATGTTTTACTTTGTTAGTGTTCTCTTTTTCTTTTCTTTTCTTTTTTTTTTTTTTTTTTTTGCCACCTCAGGTGGCTTGGGGGATCTTGGTTCATAAGCCAGGGGTCAAGGTGAAGCTCCTGTGGTGGGAGCTCTGAGTCTGAACTGGACTAACAGAGAAACTCAGACCCCAGGGAGTAGTCATTGGAGTGAGTTCTCACAGAGGTCCTCATCTCAGCACCAAGACCCAGCTCTATCCAACAGCCTACAAACTCCCATGCTGGAAGCCTCAGGCCAAAGAACCAGTAAGACAGGAATACAATCCCACTCATAAAAAAAATTAAAAAATGAGATGCAAAAAATTATGTCACAGATGAAGGAGCAAGGTAAAAACCTACAAGACCAAATAAATGAAGAGGAAATACATAATCTACCTGAAAAAGAATTCAGAGTAATGATAGTAGAGATGATCCAGAATCTCGGAAATAGAATGGAGGCATGGACTGAGAAAATACAAGAAATGTTTAACAAAGATCTAGAAGAACTAAAGAACAAACAAACAGAGATGAACAACACAATAACTGAAATGAAAAATGTACTAGAAGGACTCAATAACAGAATAACTGAGGCAGAAGAATGGATAAATGACCTGGAAGACAGAATGGTGGAATTCACTGCCGCCAAACAGAAAAAAGAAAAAAGACTGAAAAGAATTGAAGACAATCTCAGAGACTCTGAGACAACACTAAATGGACCAACATTCATGTCATACGGATCCCAGAGGAAGAAGAGAAAAAGAAAGGGTCTGAGAAAATATTTGAAGAGATTATAGTCGAAAAGCACCCTAACATGGAAAAGTAAATCGTCACCCAAGTCCAGGAAGCACAAAGTGTGCCATACAGGATAAACCCTAGGAAAAACACACCATGACACATATTAATCAAACTAACAAAAATTAAGTTCAAAGAAAAGATATTACAAGCAGCAAGGGAAAAACAAAAAAATAACAAACAAAGGAATCCCCATAAGGGTATCAGTTGATTTTTCAGCAGAAACTCTGCAGGCCAGAAGGGAGAGGCAGGATATAGTTAAAGTGATGAAAGAGAAGAACCTGTTACCAAGATTACTCTACCCAGCAAGGATCTCATTCAGATTTGATGGAGAAATCAAAAGCTCTTTAGACAAGCAAAAGCTAAGAAAATTCAGCACCGCCAAACGAACTTTACAACAAATGCTAAAGAAACTTCCCTAGGTGGGAAACGCAAGGGAAGAAAAAGACCCAACAAACCCAAAACAATTAAGACAGTGGTAATAGGAACATACATATCGATAATAACATTGAATGAAATGGATTAAATGCCCCAACTAAAAGACACAGACTGTCTGAATGGATACAAAAGCAAGACCCATCTATATGCTGTCTACAAGAGACCTTGGGACACATACAGACTGAAAGTGAGGGGATGGAAAAAGATATTCCATGCAAATGGAAATCAAAAGAAAGCTGGAGTAGCAATACTCATATCAGATAAAATAGACTTTAAAATAAAGACTGTTACAAGAGATAGGGAGGGATGCTACATAATGATCAAAGGATCCATCCAAGAAGAAGATACAACAGTTGTAAATATTTATTCCCCCCATATAGGAGCACCTCAATACATAAGGCAAATGCTACAAACCATGAAAGAAGAAATCGACAGTAACACAATAATAGTAGGAGACTTTAACACCCAACTTACACCAATGGACACATCATCCAAACAGAAAATAAATAAGGAAACACAAGCTTTAAATGACACAATAGACCAGATAGATTTAATTGATATTGATAGGACATTCCATCCAAAAGTGGCAGAATACACTTTCTTCTCAAGTGCACATGGGACATTCTCCAGGATAGATCACATATTGGGTCACAAATCAAGCCTTGGAAAATTTAAGAAAATTGAAATTGTATCAAGCATCTTTTTTGACCACAACACTATGAGATTGGAAATCAATTAAAGGAAAAAAAAACTGTAAAAAACACAAATACTTGGAGGCTAGACAGTGTGCTACTAAATAACCAAGAGATCACTGAAGAAATCAAAGAAGAAATAAAAAAATACATAGAAACAGATGACAATGAAAACACGTTGACCCAAAATCTACAGGACACAGCAAAAGCAGTTCTAAGAGGGAAGTTTATAGCAATTCAAACTCACCTCAAGAAACAAGAAAAATCTCAAATAAACAATCTAACCCTACACTTAAAACAAGCAGAGAAAAAAGACAAAGAAAACACAAAGTCAGTAGAAGGAAAAAAATCATAAATATCAGAGGAGAAATAAAGGAAATTGAAACTAAGAAAACAATAGCAAAGATCAATACAACCAAAAGCTGTTCTTTGAGAAGATAAACAAAATTGATAAACCCTTAACCAGACTCATCAAGAATAAAAGGGAGAAGACTCAAATCAATAAAGTTAGAAATGAAAAAGGAGAAATCACAACTGACACTGCAGAAATACAAAGATTATAAGCGACTACTACAAACAACTATATGCCAATAAAATGGAGAACCATGAAGAAATGGACAAATTCTTGGAAAGGTACAATTTTCCAAGACTGAACCAGGAAGAATTAGAAAATATAAACAGACCTATCACAAGCAATGAAATTGAAACTGTAATTAAAAATCTTCCAAAAAACAAAAGCCCAGGACCAGATGGCTTCACAGGCGAATTCTAGCAAACATTTAGAGAAGAGCTAACACTGATCCTTCTCAAACTATTCTAAAATATTGCAGAGGGAGAAACACTCCCAAATTCATTCTACAAAGCCACCACCACCTTGATACCAAAACCAGAAAAATATATCACAAAAAAAGAGAATTATAGATCAATATCACTGATGAACATAGATGCAAAAATCTTCAACAAAATACAAGCAAACAGAATCCAACAGCACATTAAAAGGATCATATACTATGATCAAGTGGGGTTTATCCCAGGGATGCAAGGATTCTTCAATATATGCAAATCAATCAGTGTGATACACCACGTTAACAAATTAAGGAATAAAAACCATATGATCATCTCAATAGATGCAGAAAAAGCTTTTGACAAAATTTAACACCGATTTATAATAAAAACTCTCCAGAAAGTAGGCATAGAGGGAACCTAACTCAACATAATAAAGGCCATATATGACAAATCCACAGCAAGCATCATACTCAATGGTGAAATACTGAAAGTATTTCCACTATCATCAGGAACAAGACAAGGATGTCCCCTCTTGCCACTCCTATTCAACATAATTTTGGAAGTCCTAGCCATGACAATCAGAGAAGAAAAAGAAATAAAAGGAATCTGAATTGGAAAAGAAGAAGTAAAACTGTCACTGTTTGTAGATGACATGATACTCTACATAGAAAATCCTAAAGATGCTACCAGAAAACTACTAGAGCTAATCAATGAATTTGGTAAAGTAGCAGGATACAAAATTAATGCACAGAAATCTCTGGTATTCCTATACACTAATGATGAAAAATCTGAAAGTGAAATTAAGAAAACACTCCCATTTACCATTGAAACAAAAAGAATAAAATATCTAGGGATAAACCTACCTAAGGAGACAAAATACGTGTATGCAGAAAATTATAAGACATTGATGAAAGAAATTAAAGATGATACAAATAAATGGAGAGATATACCATGTTCTTGGATTGGAAGAATCAATATTGTGAAAATGACCCTACTACCCAAAGCAATCTATAGATTTAATGCAATCCCTGTCAAACTACCAGTGGCATTCTTCACAGAATTAGCACAAAAATATTTACAATTCATATGGAAACACAAAATACCCCGAATAGACAAAGCAATCTTGAGAAAGAAAAACAGAGTTGGAGGAATCAGGCTCCCTGACTTCAAACTGTAGCACAGAGTTACAGTAATGAAGACAGTATGGTACTGGCACAAAAACAGAAATATAGATAAATGGTACAGGATAGAATGTCCAGAGGTAAACCCAAGCACATATGGGCACCTAATTTATGACAAAGAGGCAGTAACAAATAACATACAATGGAGAAAAGACAGCCTCTTCAATAAGTGGTGCTGGGAAAACTGGACAGCTACATGCAAAAGAATGAAATTAGAGCACTACCTAACACCATACACAAAAATAAACCCCAAATGGATTAAAGACTTAAATGTAAGACCAGACACTATAAACTCTTAGAGGAAAACACACTCTTTGACATAAACCACAGCAAGATCTTTTTTGAACAACCTCCTAGAGTAACAGGAATAGAAACAAAAATAAACAAATGGGACTTAATTAAACTTATAAAGTTTTGCACAGAAAAGGAAACCATAAACAAGACAAAAAGACAGCCCTCAGAATGGGAGAAAATATTTGCAAATGAAACAACAGACATAGGATTAATCTCCAAAATACACAAACAGCTCATGGAGCTGAATATCAAAAAAACAAACAATCCAGTTAAAAAATGGGCGGAAGACCTAAATAGACATTTCACCAAAAAAAGATATACAGATGGCCCAGAGGCACATGAAAATATGCTCGACATCACTAATTATTAGAGAAATGCAAATCAAAACTACAATGAGGTATCACCTCATGCCGGTCAGAATGGTCATTATCAAAAAATCTAGAGGCAATAAATGCTAGAAAGGGTGTGGTGAGAAGGGAACCCTCCTGCACTGTTGGTGAGACTGTAAATTGATACAGCCACTATGGAGAACAGTATGGAAGTTCCTTAAAAAACTAAAAATAGAACTATCATATGACCCAGCAATCCCACTACTGGGCATATACCCTGAGAAAACCATAATCGAAAAAGAGACATGTACCACAATGTTCATTGCAGCACTATTTACAATAGCCAGGACATGGAAGCAACCTAAATGTCAATTGACAGATGAATGGATAAAGAAGATGTGGCACATATATACAATGGAATATTACTCAGCCATAAAAAGGAATGAAATTGAGTTATTTGTAGTGAGGTGGATGGACTTAGAGTCTGTCATACAGAGTGAAGTAAGTCAGAAAGAGAAAAATACTGTATGCTAACGCATATATGTGGAATCTAAAAAGAAGAAATAGTACTAATGAACCTAGTTGCAGGGCAGGATTAAAGATATAGACATAGAGAATGGACTTGAGGACAAAGGGTGGGAGGGGGAAGCTGGGACGAAGTGAAAGTAGCATCTACATATATACACTACCGAATATAAAATAGCTAGTGGGAAGCAGCAGCATAGCACAGGGAGATCAGCTCAGTGCTTTGCAATGACCTAGAGGGGTGGGATAGGGAGGGTGGGAGGGAGTCTCAAGAGGGATGGGATATGGGGACATATGTATGCATATGGCTGATTCACTTTGTTGTACAACAGAAACTAACATGGTATTGTGAAGTAATTATACCCCAATGAAGATCTATTAAAAAAAAATAATCAGTCAGTTAACACTGCCATTAACTTCTATCTGGTGCTGAGCAAGATGTGCATTTTAAAGCTTATCTGTTTGTAAAACTTGGCTTATAATATCTACCTCATAGATCAAATGAGATAATGCAGGTCAGAGCATTTTTATATCCTACTTTAACATCTATTCACTCAACAACTATGCTTTTAGAGCCTTCTATGGACCAGAAACTCTGCTGAGAATAAAGATGCAGTTGTGACTCTGTTCTTAGGAACTTACAGCTTCTTTTTTTTTTTGCAGTACATGGGCCTCTCACTGTTGTGGCCTCTCCTGTTGCGGAGCACAGGCTCCGGATGCACAGGCTCAGCGGCCATGGCTCACGGGGCTAGCTGCTCCACAGCATGTGGGATCTTCCCGGACCGGGGCACGAACCCGTGTCCCCTGCATTGGCAGGCGGACTCTCAACCACTGCGCCACGAGGGAAGCCCAGGAACTTACAGCTTCTTGGCGGAGTCAGTATCAGCCAAATAATTTTGCAGAAAGATGTATAGTTGCAACTATGATAAGTTCTGGAAAGGGAAAACATAAGGTGCTAGGAGAGGATTTAGTGGGAGGATTTGATCCACCCAATCAGAGAAGTATAAAGGGCTTCCCTGAGGAGTGACCACTGAATTGTGAATGATGTGTAGAGGGCAACTAGGTGAAAAGAGGAAAGAAAATGTTCTCAGGCAGGGCAAAGGCCCTGAGGAGGGAAGGAACCTAGCAGGCCCGGGGATGGAAAGATGGCCACTGGGGCTGAAGTGCAGAGGGAAGAAGAAGGTGGTGAGGTAGGTGAGGATCAGCTACTACCCAAAGCAATCTATAGATTTAATGCAATTAAATTTAATGGGGGTTTGTAGGCCATTGAATTTGGTATTATCCTAAGAGTGATGAGAAGCCATTGGGATGCCTTTAGCAGTTGAATGCTGGGCATTGCCAGTGTCAGATATGTGTAGCTCAGATCTGACTTGCGGTGTGGAGGGGATTGGATGAAGGTCACAGTGGACCCAAGGTCAATGCTTCTTATTCTTTCCTTGTAATGACTGCTCTTCCTTATCTTGACCCCTAAATGTACTCCCTCCCTTCATGGTTTTTGGCCTTTATATCCTAATTTAAAAAATTTTTAAATTGAAATATAGTTGATTTACAATGTTGTGTTAATTTCTACTGTACAGCAAAGTGATTCAGGTATACAAATACATATTCTTTTTTTATTGTTTTCCATTATGGTTTATCACAGGATATTGAATAAAGTTCCCTGTGTTATACAGTAGGGCCTTGTTGTTTATCCATTCTCTATATACTAGTTTGCCTTTGCTAATCCCAAACTCCCACTCCATCCCTCCCCCACCCCATCTCCCCCTCAGCAACCACAAGTCTGTTCTCTGTATCTGTGAGTCTGTTTCTGTTTTGTAGATAAATTTGTGTCATATTTTAGATTCCACATATAAGTGACATCATATAGTATTTGTTTTTCTTCTTCTGACTTACTTCACTTAGTATGATAATCTCTAGGTCCATCCATGTTGCTGCAAATGACATTATTTCATTCTTTTTTATGGCTGTGTAGTATTCCATTTTATATCTATATCTATATCTATCTATCTATCTACCTATCTATATCACACCTTCTTTATCCATTCATCTGTTGATGGACATTTAGGTTGTTTCCATGTCTTGGCTATGGTGAATAGTGCTGCTATGAATATAAGGGTGCATGTATCTTTCTGAATTACAGTTTTGCCTGGATTCTGTATCCTAATATTAACCACCGGCTGGAAATGTCTATCTGGCAGCTCAGAAATTTGAGCACATTCCTTTAGTCTCTGTAGATGGAGCCTAGGAGAATACCTTCAACTGTCTAACTACCTTGGCCCTCATATCCCATCAGTCACATACATACCTAGTGGGTGATGGTCAACCATAGCACCTGTGTAAAGACTTCCTGGTTCATCAGGAGACTATCTTCCTGAGCCCCATCTTGGTCCTCAGATGTGCTCGGTTCCAGTCTGTCATACACTGTGCTGCTGTCAGATCAGTATTCCAATGGGCACCTCCAATTTTGACTTTTCTCTGCTTAACCTCCCCAAACTCTTTACATCTCTTCTACATTCTAGTCAAATGGATTTATTCACCATCTCCTACTTTTCTACCTCCATCTGTAGATGCTATGTGTGTGCTGATGCTTTCCATCCCAATGCCATTCTGCCTTTATTTCCATCTGTCGGAATCCTCGTCATCTTTTATGCCTCAGCTGAAATACCACTGTTGACAGGAAACCTTCACAGACTCGTCCAATCTTACATGAAGTGTCCTTCCTCTGAACCTCTTATAGTATTGAAATAAAGTACTCTCTCTTCAATGACACATGTCACACTGGGATATGTACTATGCACATATTGTATATATGTACATACTAAGTCTCTCTACTTACCTCTTTTCCCCTTGAGACCTGGGACCACATATTACTCACCTGTGTATTAGTTATAACACTCATATCCATGCTTCGTGCAAGGAAGATGCTCAATAAATATTTATCAAATCAGCATATCTATTATGATAAGTAATTATGCATATGATTCAAACTCACTTTTCTTTCTTCACTGCTGTGGTGTGTTTGCTGCATCCTTTTGGAAGTTTGGAGAAAATAATTTTTTTTATTATTCTCCCTCGACTACTCCCTAACTCTTTCCCATTTCCAAGTGTACAAATATGAGAAAGATATTCTTGAACTCTATGTTGTAAAGAGGAGAAAGCAAGAGGCAAACCAAACAATTCCTTTTACGTTTCATTCTGGTTAGAAGCCAACGTAAATTCTCGTGCTTCAGAACAAGCGTATTTCCTGCTGTGAAGGTTTGACTGTTTATCCTGGGACCCCTATTCACCACTGGCCGCCCTCAAACGACTATTAACCCCTACTTTGAGCCAGCAAACCAGATGTGGGTTTTTTAAGCAAATTATTGGTTACTTCACCACATGTAGTTTTCGCAGTTAAGTGTTTCCAGCTTCTCAGAGCATTCCACAGGAATAACATCATATTTTTCCTCCAACCTGTTAATTAACATAATTATTTATCATCCTGAAACCACAGCTCAAGTTTGTTAAGTGGCCGGCAGAACATATATTCACTGGATGGGACCCAGTGCTGCTGGAGAGTGAAGAATTCAGCAATTAAAAAAGAAGGGAAGTCATGTGGGTGATGGAGACACACTCCATTCCTCCTGTTTCTTAGGAGGCCCATCATTCTGTGCTTGGGCTACACCCCAGCTATTGGCTAGACTTCACCAATAACTAGTCATTGAGTCAACATTTTTTTTTTAGAATGAAGTTCTTTTCATGTGATCTTTAAGTTCCCACCAAGCTCCGGTATTTGAAATCTGTCTTTGTAGACCCAAAGGGTTCAATGGTGAAATGGGGTTAAACCCGATTTTTTCTGCTGCTTCCCCAGTCTCACGGACACTTTCTTGGGATTAGCAGTGAGTTCCTCTTGACATTCTGCCCACCATACTCCTTCCTCAAGTTGCTGCTTTCCCATCAACTGGGAAAGAAGAATAGCACCTTTCCCTTTCAACAGCAGCTCTCAAAGTGTCTTCCAGGAACTCAGAGTGTCCCAGAGATCCTTTCAGGGGATCTGCTAGGTCAAAACTATTTTTATCTAAATGATCAAGTATTATTTGTCTTCTTCCCTCTTGTTCTCTCACAAGCGTACAGAGGAGCTTTCCAGCAGTTCTACATGGGATATGACAGCAGATTGAAAACAGAAACAGAAGGAGAACCCACCTATCTTCTATGAAGCCAGATATGACATTAAAGAGACTCATAAAACTGCAAAACATGCCACCCTTATCACTATTTTTTTTTTAATTTCGGAAAATATATCTATTGCACATAAAAATGTGATTTTTATATGAACGTGTAATGTTTTATTGTTACTTTTTAAGTAAATTAAGACAATTCTTAGTTTTAATTTCTGACATAGTAATCATCAATAAATATTATTTCCCACATAAACAAAAGTACTCTGGGAGTCTTAATAATTTTAAGACCGTGACGTAGTGAGACCAAATAGTCTGAGAACCACTGTCTTTCACATATCATTTATTTGAAAAGTCCTAATGCTACCAAGCTTCCATTATTATATTAGGTAAATAGCATGTTCCTTAGAAGTCAAGCACACCAGGCATACATAAATGTTTTAACACTTTGGCAAGGGTCACAACAAATGGTTCCATCCATAAGTTATCACAGTCAACTGAGATACCTCTCACAGGCCTGAAACCTGCTTGCTCTAGAAACCAACTTCTGGCATAGTTACAGTCAAAGTGCTATTAGAGGAAGCAGCTAAAGGGCTTGGACGAGAGTAGCTGGTGGCTATGGGCTAAAGAGAAAGAAAAGAGAGTCTTGGAATCTAGTTGATGTTTGGGGGAACACTCGTCAGTAGGAATACTAGCTATCTACAAATTTTCTCCCTTCAGTGTTATTCCTTGAGAGCAGAAAACCCATTTTTGGAATTCAGCTACTGCCTGCACTGTGGTTTTTGTGAAGACAATAATTAGTAGCTTGCAGTGGATTTCATGTGAAAGTCACAGTGGCTCCAGGCAGGACCAGAGATGGATACATGTCCAAAGGTTTAAGTAGAAGTTTAAATGACTGAACCACAGAATGTTTGGATTTGATTCCGATTTCCGTAAAATAGACCCCATCTTGACACTTCCTGTAACTATATTCTGCTTCTCTCAGAGCTCATTGACAAAAAGCCTTTCCAGCAAACAGTGGTTGATTAGCATATTAGTACTCACCCTCACCATCCCATTCTAAGACAAACCTCACACACCCACGGCCCAAAGTCATTTCCATTCTGTTTGCAGAAAGCAAATAATAGCTTATTCACACCATTTTGACCAGGGTCACAATCTCCCTAAGGGTAGAAAGAACTGTAGCAACTATTCAGTTAATAAGTTTTTCTTGAACTACTAGAAACATCTCATGATGAGGGTGTGTAATCAGCATTTGGGGGCTGGATTATAGATCCCTTTAAAATTAATATCCAGATTTCAATGACACATTGTTCCTTCCTGCTCATGCATTACTACAGCCTCCTTCAAAATTACCCTCAATAATTTTAGGAGTCATCAAGGGGTTGTCTTAGTTATGCTAAGGAAGATCAATCAGCCTAGACAGTAACTCCTGAGTGTATATGTTAGCCATCTAACCCAAAATAGTACTCCTCCATCTTCAGTACTTTAAAAATGCTATTTATCATTATTTGAACTTGTCTTTTTTACGTGTGTGTGTGTGTGTGTGTGTGTGTGTGTGTGTACTTACTCCCTCCTTCCATTAGAATAAAACTCCACGAGGCAGGAACTTGTCTTGCCTGTACTATATTCCTAGCACCTAGAACAATGCCTGGTGGCTCTCAGTATTTGTTGATCATGAGACTAAAGTCACAATACCTTCTCTGAAAATTCTTTTTCTCCAGGCATAGTCCCTCTTCTTTGATGGGGTCCACTTTGAACCTCAGAGTTTTAAGCTCTACTAACATTTTTATTTGCATCTTAGCAGGGATGGACTCAGAGAGAAGCGAAAGGCAGGATTTCTGTCACTTAGGTGTCCATAGTCATCTGGGGTGCTGTATCAGTCAGGGTCCTGTGGGAAACAAGATAATTGGGTAACTTAAGTAAAGGCTAATAAAGGGACTATCTGTAAAGGTGTGGACAAGGTTTAAAGAATCAAATGAAGGATGCTGCCATCCACTTTTGTTAGTAAAGCCAGAGAGCTGTTATTACCCCAGAACCCCAAGAATGTGATCATAAAGAGAGGGCTACCTGAGAGGTAGGACCTGGGATGTTCAGGAGAGGAAATACAGCCACCTTTGCAAAGTGCTGCTGGAATAGAGTCAGAATCAAGAAGTGGAGACAGAGAGGTAGAAGACTGAGGTGGGGGAGAGGGGAGGGAAGAGGAAGGGAGAATAAAGGACTCATGGACCTGCATGGTAGGAAAAGAAACGACATGCAGCACGACATCTTCTGGATTCAATGTGTGTTTGTGATCGCTTGATGGTAACATTGCAATGTTCTCAAAATCATGGCAACCATAATTTCTGGCTCTATCCTGAAAAAGTACCTTGTAGATCCTTAGGTCTTTGGAGTATTTGGAGCAGAGCATTTTCTAATAGTAATTGTCTTTGTAGAAGAACTTGCAGGAGTCATTATGCTAACTAGCCCGTGTACATGAGGGTAACAAAGATCTGCCCCACCCTCTACCAAGGATGAGAAGGACAGAATAGGTTGTGGGGCAAGAGACAGAAAACCCTGTCCTGCCCCATATAGAAAGCACGTTTTGCAAAGTCTGGCACACGGTGAGTGACAAACACATGGTTGGTAATAGCTATATTAGATTCCCAACAGACAGCTTGAGTTTTTTAGATTTTCAAGGCCCCTCTTTGGAATCTTGAAGCAAGTGAAACTGGAATAAATAGTCAGAGCCCTTTGAGTGGTACCTCCCAGAGTTATTCTCGAAAGCGGCACATTTAGCCAAATTCACACGTAGGCAGTCCAGCTCTAATCTTTGGCTCTCAAAGCACTGTGGGTGTCCCAGTGTATCTCCTCAGTACTTGCTGACCTCAGGCACACCAAAGTCTGCTTCCTGCCAGCCATATTCTCTCTCTCTCTCTCTCTCTCTCTCTCTCTCTCTCTCTCCTGATGGCTGTCTCTGACTGTAGGCACAGGTAGACCAGAAGTACTGAGGAGTTAAACCTCAGAAGCATCCCTCCACCAATAGCCTAGACTCAGTGAATAGGTACTCCAGCCACTCAACCCTCAAGTGGGATAACCCCAAACCTGTTCTTCATAACCCCTTATCGTTTCCTAGCAACCCTGGGAATGCTAGTTGCCCCCAGCATGGTCCTGCTCACTAATGCACCCTGCATTGGCTTTCTTCCTTTCCCTGGCCCACTGTCCACTCCTCTCCTGGTTCTTTCTAGAATTAAGCCTGTTTGTACTCAAATTCTTGTCTGAGGGCTGTCTTGGGAGCAATCCAAGCATAAGGTACTTCTTACTGTGATCTCCTTACCTTAAATCTCCCCCTTGCTTTAATATGGGAATCACTCTCATATTGATTATTTACACCACAAAGTGAATTTAAGCCAATGTATCACCATTCCCAAAGTTTCTTACATTTTTAATGGGGAGGTCAGCCAAATGCAGCCAGTCGTCCTTCTTCATGAGCTGTAGGGGAGTGTTCACAGATCTGACCTCCTTTTACCTAAGTCACTCCTCTGCCTTGCACTCCAAAGTGTTGCAAAACTGTCCCTCCTCTCCCACCAATAACCCATTGATTCTATCCTTTGGAAAACAGTTGCCTTTTGGAAAAAAACAGGAACAGAGAACACCCATATGATTCTTGTACTTCTGCTCTTTTTTCCAGTGCTAAGGTAGGTAGTCCATTGATTCTGTGATAGCAAAAGCATCGACGGGTTTTGCTTGCCCTTGTTACTGGCATTCCACACCGGTGATAAAACATTTGAGTGAATCAGCCTTGGCCCAATCGTGTGAGTTTTCTTCTGGAAGGTGCTGCGTTCTTTGTCTTGAATATATGGGAGTGGATCTATGTGCACTTGTAGGTTGTTTTAAAATAAATGCCCTTCAACATACAGTGGATAACCTCTAAATCCAAACCCTGGTCTCCCACTGTCTACTTGAACATTTTTACTTATATGTCCTTTATTCTCAAATACAGCCTACTGTATTCGCATCTACTGATGCAAAAGGCAATTCTTCAACTTCACTACAAAATGTCCCCTCTTCCTAAGTTGCTTATTTATACCAAAGGTAACACTATTCCTACAATCTTTCAGTTTTAAAATCTGTTCACATGTGATTCTTCCTTCTGCTTTGGCTCCTCAACCCTTTACCGCTTCCTAAGTCTTCTCGAACCATACAAACATCCATTTCAGGTTGCTCTATAAGGGGCTGGGCTAATTCCCCCCCACCCCCACCCCCCCCCCGTCCATATTCTTCATTCACTATGTCGTTCTGCAGCTCAAAAAGAATGCCAGTAGCTCTCAGCTAACTTCAGAATAAAATCCAAACTGTGCATGCTTCTTTCTTCTTAAAAAAAATTTTTTTTTTAATCTCCTCTAGTCTGATCAAAAACTCTTTACTCAGTTTATCTTTCTCTGTTTCCCAAAGTAAATTTTCCTCTCCAACCGGCCTTCAGTTCTCCCTAAACATGGTCTTTCTTGTTTTGGGTTTTGCTCAAGACCCTTCCCTATGTTGGTAGGTGACATATCTTGAGTATACCAGGGGTTATGCAAACACTTACATTGTATGTTATCTCATTTGATCTTTACCACAACTCTAAGTGCTAAAAATTATTATTGCCTACGTGTTATAAGTAAAGAAACGGAGGAACCAAGAAAGCTAAGGTACATGGCTACATTATGCAGCTGGCAAAGGTAAAACAAGATGAGAACTCCCTTCTGCCTGAATACTGTTAAGAAAAAACCCAACACTTGGAGATCCTTTCAGTATGGAATCCTTTCAATGTCACATTTGAGCACTAACAGCCTTCAACAGGAAGTACTTCAGTCTTCAGGGAAATGTTCCCTTGTTTGACTTACAACTGAATATTTATTAGAACCCAGGTGCTGAAATTACTTTAAATTAGTGAAGATTGTCAAGTTGCAAGTGATTTTTATGCAGATTTTTGTCCATTGGAAAAGGGAAGCCCCAAAGTTACAGCTTTGTTGTACTGTAGAACATTAACCAGTTTTGTTTTTAACTTAGCAAATATATTTCAGTATTCTGACCCTCATTAGCAATATATACTTTGATTTCTCCTTTATTCAGTTGAGTCAGATTTATTATACTACCAATTCCCTCATTAATAGACTAAGTGGATCTTTGAAAAGTGTATACTATAAATTTTTATGAGTCATGCTTTTAACTTTTAGAAAATGATACTTTGACAACACAGAGCCTACACACTTAATTATTGTGCTTAATAATTTAGTGCTTCCCAGTTTCAGAATACCTGCCCCTTATACATATATCCAAACTTTCAAAATTAAACAAAGACTCATCAGTCCTCTTGAAATATTCTCTGAATATTCTAGCTCATGCCCATCATTGTCTTCTTAGAACTTCTAGAAAACTCATTGGTCTTAATGACACGCTACTTTAATTTTTACATTGTTGCCTATTTATCTCTTTGTATCTATATCCAACTATCCATTTATCTATTATCTCCTTTCCAGGTGGATGGAGAACCTTATGAAGCATTCCTTCAAGAAGCTTTTGAAAGTATTAATATATTCTCCCATCTCTATGCTGCCCCCAAGGTGCTTAGAATAGTTTTGGGCACATAGTATATGTTCACTAAATAGACACGGAATAAAATTTAATTGAGCTTTGCAGAGTAGCCTTTGCCACAGCTCAGAATTCTCCTGATTTATATTTAAGCAACTCCAGACAAAACAGAGAGGTATTGTATCCAAGAACGAGTAGCCTTTAGGAAAAAATAGTAGTGACTAGGAAATTCTGTTATCACGCAAGGAGGGGAAAAATGTCTTGAGCAAGCCTAAGGTTAACTTTAGAATTTATCCACATAGTTAAACCTCATTCCACATGCCACTTTTCCAAAAAGCCAGCCTAGTGGCAGTCTGTGCCTTCTCTTTTCATCCACAACTCTGTTTAATTTCAAAACAAGGACAGATAAAATATGCTAATACACAGCAAGTCTCCCCATTGCTATTCATTAGGAAGCCCTTTTCCAGTGTGCAAGTCCAGTCTTCCGTGAATTCACAAACAAATGATTGCCCTTGTTACTGGCATTCCACACCGGTGATAAAACATTTGAGTGAATCAGCCTTGGCCCAATTGTGTGAGTTTTCTTCTGGAAGGTGCTGCGTTCTTTGTCTTGAATATATGGGAGTGGATCTATGTGCACTTGTAGGTTGTTTTAAAATAAATGCCCTTCAACATACAGGGACATTAATGGGAAATCCTCTGAGACTTCCTTCGGGAGGTGGTGGTGGTGATGGTGATGGTGGTGGTGGTGGTGTGTTTTATGAGTTCAAAGTCTTTGCACTTAAGCTGGAGGAGCCTGCTGTAAGCAGTGAACTGTTTAACATGTCATGTGTTCCACAGCCCCTGACATCTTTTAACTAGAATAGCAGAGGGCTGGGAAAAGGAGCACGATGGAGTGCTAGCCGCCAAGAGAGAGCAGGATTGGAATGCTGGCTCTGACCACAAATTGGTACGTGGAACTTGTGTTTTTCATTAGGGTTGCTGTAGTAATGCTGGTTTCTAGCATTCCAAAGGATATTCAGACTTATATCAAATTAAGTTCTCCTTTAAAAACATCACTCTGTATTGGAACAACATGAAGGATTAGACTGCAATCAAGAAAACTCAGGAAATATAAAAAACTAAGGCACACTCTGGCCTTTGCTTACGCCATTGGTGTGAATGTACAGTGTCCATTGTCCATGACTCAGTAGGTAATCTGCAATGTATCTGAAAGATGCAGTATCACCTTGGGCTTTTAATTGACTACTTAGCTCAAGTTTTTTTTTTTGGTTTTTTTGATATTCTTAGTGGATTGTAGAAGACGATTCTGAGTGACCATAAGCAATTTATATACCAGAGCACAAATAAAGACATGAGAATATATTTTATACTGTGTATAAATAAACACTTACGTAAACCATGTATTTATTTAAATGCGCTTATATATTCATTTGTGCAACCTACAGCTAAAATCCCAGCTGGCAAAAATCAAGTAAAGAAACTTGTCTCTAATTCTATAATCAAACTCTCATAATAAATCACTTCTCTCTCTCTCTTTCTATTTCTCAAACACACACACACCACACCACACACATACACATTTATAACTGCATAATAATATTTCTGAGCTCCCAAATAAGCTTATATACTAGTCAAGAGAGGCTTGGCATTGCTGCAGTAACAGACAACCCCCTGACCTCAGTAGGTTAACACAATCAGATTTTATTTCTCCCTCATGTAAAATCCTCCGTGAGTGTGGACAAATCTTCAGGACGGTTGTCTTCTGTGAGTTGGCTGAGCAATCCAGGCTTTTTCAATCTTATTTCACTTCCATATCAGCGCATGCATCCAGGACTGTAGCAGCAGGGAAAGAATATTCTGGAGAGTCAAGCACAGTGATGATCACGTGTTGTTTCCATGAACATTTCATTGATAAAGGTAAGTCACAGTCCCATGCATAACTTCAAAGAGGTGGAGAAAAGAGATCCTCCCATGGGTCTGAAAGTAGATACTGGTGAGCAACAAAAAAATCTTATAACATGATCAATGTAATCTAATGAGTACAACTGATTTTGAAATCAGTCAGCTAATCTCTCTTACACACACACACACACACACACACACACACACATACACACACACATACACCTGTGTATGTGGAGATTTCAAGGGCACAAATGAAGGCCTTCCCTACTTTCCTCAAAACAGACTAACCCAGATTGATTGCTGAGGCCACTGCATTATTTCCCTGCAGGTGGGATATTTCTTTAACTGAAAGTTTACCATTCTTTAGGTGTTTCACATCACATCAATATCCAGTCTTTAATGAGGAAGATTTTCTATTCCTTTCTTGAAATTAAGCTTTAAAAAAAAAGGAATAACACAGGATTCTCTTTCTGAGTAAGAGTGAAGGGTGAAAAGAAGGAAAGAAAAAACTATGGGCAAGAGTGTGGGTGTTCGCCAAGCAGGACTCAGGGAACATATTTTGCTTCAGGCCAACATCCCTGGTGTAGACTTCCAAGTCCTTAAAAGGAACAAAGTGCATTTTCAGCTCTGATGGGATCAGTAGATGTGGGGAATGCAGTGGGCTTTCCAGGATCTAGAAAGGAGCAGTGAGGGATTCCATTTACAAAAGGCTTTCTTGGCAATGCTTCTCCCCCATGAAGGTTAAGAGAGAGGATTGTCGGGTAAGAAGAGAGGTGCTCTGTGTTTGGAAGGACTCATTCATGATGTCCAGATGCATTGCCAACAATGGCAAGCAGTTTTGTGTATGTCCACGACCCTGTATGATCCAGCCCCTGCCTCCCTCTCTCCAGCATTGTCTCAGGCCACTCTCCATCCCCTCATCACCTGCCTCCTAAGACTATGTTCCCACCATCCTGGACTTTATTTTCTTCCTTGAGTGAGTAAGTCTCCCTCCTGCATAAGCAGTTCCTATAAGCGCTTCTTCATCTCTCCTCCCCTGAGGAAAGCCTGTTCATTCTTCAGACCTCAGCTCAAATGCCACTTCTCAGGGAAGCCTTCTTTGATGATCAGGACCACCATTACCTTCATTCACAGCACTGTATGGCCTTCTTCCTAACAACTTCTACAGTTCGTGATTATACTGTTGTGATGGACGGTTACAGTGGTTGGAAGAATATGTCTTTCCTACTAATTTATAAGCTCCTCGGGGACCACATCAGTTTTTCTCACCATTGTATTTTTATTCCCTATCCTAGTGCCCTGAACATATTAGTATGTCAGTAAATATTGGCTAAATAAATGCAGTATTATACACATGAATGATCACAATCTCTCATAATTATATATCCTTATTTAGGTACCAAGTACCTTTACCTCCATTTTCTACTTGTATATCATAATAGACATGTTGAATGGTGAGAGATGCCCTCTGGTTGCGACTTGGGGCTGAGGTGGATGGTACCCCATAGCTATGACTGTCCATCCAGTGCTCTGACCCTGTGAAAGTTACCACACTCCCTTGGTTCCTAACCCTGTGTATGTGAAATAAGTGGTAGATTCAACGTATATAAAGAGGTCCTTCAAATAAAGAAGAAAAAATTTAACACTCAATAAGCAAATGGACAAATATATCAACAGGAAATTGGTAGGAAAGGAAATATAAGTAACTAAAAACACATTAGAGGACATTATTCAATGGTGAAATGCAAACAAAGGTGGGTCACAAAAGTATTCATAATTCCAATGTCCAGAGTAAATTTTTTTTTTTTAATTCTAAAATGTGATCTGGCCTTCCTCTAACTCACTCACTGTACGGCAGGAAAAAAATTACATTAAAAAATACTTATCCCCATCTAGTACCTATATTCTATGTTGAAGAAATAATTTAAACAGTCCATCACAGTTATGCTCAATAGCTCCAGGTAGAAATGCTAGTGTCTTAGAGTTCTACCCACTTCCCTTATTTCTCTGCAAGAACTTTGGGTGTATAAAGAACATTATTGGGTCTTCATGGTGTGAGGTTAGCAAGGAGGAAGCCATAAATCTGAATGCTACGTCCATGTAAAGTCTTCTTCCCAGTCTCTCTGTCTACCGGTTTGGTGGGCACCCTGCTGCTGAAGTCTGTAGACCATGAACTTGTTTGCTTGCTCTGCTGACTTGGTCGTAGCCAGGTAAACTCAGGTTCTAGCTGTACCACATCTAGGCTCTCACTGACCCTCTCTGTGTCTCCCCACCACACCTCCCACCTGGACTTCTGGCCTGCTTCTTGCTGCTGCCGAGGGGCCACTTTGCCAGGCCAGAGTTGACCCCACAGCAAAACTGCTGGCTGCCGACTCAGCATCTGTGCTATGCTGGAACGCTGGGAGGCTCAGAATGCCAACCCCAAAGACGACACCCTCCAGGCTCTTATGTGAAAGTCTAGACTCAACAAGGGGAATTTTGCTGGATTGACCCAATAGGGGTGGGACTAGAGGAAAGTATTTCAAGCTCAAGAAGAAAAAAACGCTGAAACCTGAGAAAAAAGAGGTGATATTTGGCCAGTCTAAAAGAAAGAAGGGGCTCCTTAGGGATGTCTGTGTAGGGATGACACCTGGATTCTGCTTCTATGCAATACCTGGATGGGAGCTGAACTGGGATGCTTGGGGGTTGGGTGGGGAGTGTGACTTAAGAGTGGTGACATTGAGAGCTGTTGTGAAGGATGCTTATGCCCACCTTTGTCCCAGAAATTTCAGCGTGTTGCCTGTGTTCAAGGGAGATACAGACTGGGGGGTGGGCAATGAACGTGTCAACATGATAGGTCAATGAGAAATAACAATAGAGAGCCCTGTTAGAATGCTCTGGAAGACACAAAACTTCAAAAATTAGTCCTGATGGTGTAAGGGTATCAGATACCAATATATTAATAATTAATTAAAGATATAATATCTCAATATCTCCTGGAATGGAATTTCCTACCAGCCCAGTGGGATGGAATTCAGAACAGAGTACACTGTTCAGAAAGAGAAAACAAATGTGTTATTTCTTTCACTCTAGTATGTGGACGAAAGTTCTTGCCCACACATAGGAATGTAAATATATAAAGAGAGGTCAGGAAAAGAGAAGAATGAAATGGTTTTCAATAGTAACTTTTGTGGGTTGGGGGGTGTGGGTGGAATGAGGAGTGACAATAAGGGCTTTTCTGGGTTGTATTCTGTATTTATCTTTATTGTTTGGATCATTGACCTCAAGACTTCATTCTTGCCTTACTTGTATAATAAGAACATACATTCAAAAGAGAAAGATTGAGCCAGACGATATTTACACGTTCCTGGCAGCTCTGTGAGTCTATGGTGCTATGTGATGACTTCTTCCGAGCCCAGCTACAAATGAGAGTTGTCCAGCCAAGGCGCACCCAACTCCTCACATCCCCGTTCATCACCCTCTACGACAGGACCTCGTTGTTTTTCCAGATTTTACCTGTTAACCTCCCTATCTGTCCCTTAAAATCACCTGGGGGAGTTTTCAAAACACACCAGATACTTAGATCCCACCCCAGAGATTCTGAGTCAGTTGGTCTAGGGAAGGGGCCAGGCCTCTGTATCCTTCAAAGCTCCCAGCCAAACACAAAACCATGCTGGACACTTCCTGGGGATCAGCATGGACACAGCAACTGTTACCCGCCTCTGCCTTTGTCCTGCTAGACCCTCTGCCCCCAACACAGTCCCTTCTATCTCCTTCTATCAACATCTTATTTATGCTGGAAGGCTCTTCCCAAATCCCACCTCCTCTGAGAAGGCTTTGTCTCTCAGCTGTGATCTTTCCTTCCTAAGAACCCTCATTGGACTTTATTAGTCGTTCTTATGTGATCTTTATTTTGGCACATTTTATACTGTAGGTAGTTGGGTGTTTGCTTATACACCAGACTGAAAGTGGTTTGAGACCAGTGGCCGGGGTGTCCTCATCTTATCCCAGTACCTCAGGGGATAGAGAGGGCTCTGTACACAAACAGTGGGGAATTGAATTGCACTGAACTTTCACAATTATTTTATCCAAACTACATACACATGGACTACATTACCTAAAGGTTTGTGGGAAATGAAAGATCAATAGATCATATTAGCTTTCAGAAAAAGCACAGCTAAACACGTCTTTGAAAATGTTTTCTGAAGAGCCACAATCTTGATGCACTTACTGTTGTCACTGAGAGTTAGATGGAGAAACTGCCTGCTGCTGGGACAGTCAAGTATCTATTTGAATGGAGGGTCTTGGATTTAGGAATTCTGATTTCACTGAAATGAGCTCATAAATCTAACCTTCTTAATGTCCTCTAGGAGGAAAAAATAATCAAAATTTTCATCCAGAAAGTACAGAGGAAGTGAGTCCCAAAGAATTTATGAATGTCAGTTAAGTGGAAAAGAAGAAGAAGAAACAAACAAACAAACAAACAATATAAATATATATTCTTCCCAAAATATGTACACACCTCACACTCTGATTCCTGGAAATGAAAGTGCTAATGGGAGCGTACCCATAAAGAGGTATTGTCACCTGGTCCATATTAGGATGTGAACTTAAATTGTACAAGCCTCTGGATTTAACTACCAATTTATAGGGAGCGTAGGGACAGATAAATATGTTAAACAACAGAACAGGGGTGCAATTGGTGAAATCCAGACTGAGAAACTCTACAGTATCCTGACCTGGTTGTGTCAACAGATAAATTGCAAAAGGGCATAAAAAAGGTAGAGGGGTAAATTATAGATTAAAAGAGAACTTAAGAGACATTATCAACTCTTTGCAATGTATTGCCTTTATTACGATCCTGATTCAAGCACTAAACTGTAAAACAAAAAGCATTTAAGAAACAATTAGGGAAATTTGAACACTGAAGACATATTTGATAAAAGTAAAAATATTACTAGTTTTGTGATAATGGTATTATAAATATTATATTATTGTGTATTATAATACCATGTAAAATGTATTATGAAGTTTAAATAAAGAGATAAATCTTTATATTTTGGAGCAACAATGTAGACTTAAAATTATATAGTGTCTGAGATTTGCTTCAAAATAACCCTGGGTTCTGTGAGTGAGGGTACAGATGAAATAAAATAGGCCATGAGTTAATTCTTGAAGGAATACATGGAGTTTATGATATGATTCTCTGCTTGTGTCATATTTTGTAAAACTATCTAAAGTATTAACAAAAATATATAAGTATATATTATTCTAATTTCAGTAAAAGCAAATGACTAATAAATTCATACAATCATTATACTTTTAAAAATATCTGGGAATGGGTTTAATCATGAGAACTGACTGGTTTGCCCAACTTCTGTTTCCTTGCAGAGTAAAAAAATAGTACATATACAAGATAATAACAGAGGGCAGGGTGGAGGGAGAAGTGGTTTTGATTTAGGAAAGTGTTAGATTTGTGATCTTTTTAGATTTTTGGCCTAAAAGCTGATTAAAAGAGAAACTAGGGTTTCAAAAATTTAACGCAATTTGCCTCATGGTAAAAAAAACACTGCCTGGTAGTGATAAGCAAACATCTGGAGGTTACAGACTGAAAAACTGAGCAGAGAACAACTGGCTTATACAGACTTTTAAGCTTCCTGGGAACTCTAAAGGAGTTTGACAGAAATATAAGATCAGATGGAAATGCCAAATCAGGTGAGAGGCTGGACTGCATGCAGCTGGGACCCTTCACATATGGGTGAGACGTTGGTTGCTGTTCCATGATGACCATGGCAAAGATGCCCACAAGCTCTATTTCTTCAGTTTAATCATGCATATAAGATGAGAAGGAATCCTTAATCCACCTTTGAACATGAACTTCTGGAAAGTGAGAAACAATGAAGGAAATAATGATTAAAATGAATGCTGAGTTGGGATGGAGCAGGTAGACAGGGAAGAAGTCAGCATGACTCCATGCAAGAGAATTTATAATTCCTTCCACTACTCCCTGGATTTTCCATTGCTCCTGCCTATTCTCACAGCAGGGCATCAGCTATAGTGATCAATGATGACTATCCCAGGAAAGGATTATTACCAAAAAAATGAATTGAGAAAAGAGAACTGACTGAGTGATTCAGGACAAAGAAAAAACTCGTGGGGTAGCACTGCATCTGCATCATCGGACACAGACACTGTGAGAATGGGTGTCTGGGGCTTCAGGGAGTAGGGAAGGCAGCCAGAGAGGGTGAGTAAAGGGGGAGAGGCAGAGCCCAGCAAAAGTCACAGAAACGTGGTCGAGGTGACATCAGAGACTGCCCAGATTCCCTTCAAGCATCCACCCCAAAAAGCACACCTGGGGTCCCTTGAAGTCATAGCTGCACCATGCATCTTCTACATCAAGGAGTTCTCGTGAGGTTGTCCCTTCTATAGCTGTGGAACCTCAGAAAAGTCTCAGGAATTAGAGCACTAGGAATGTCTTAAAGGTAGGGGACAGTGGAGGGTTGAGAGGCTTGGTCGAAAATTTGTAAAGAAGCAGTCAGACATCTAGATTCAACTGATAAATTGCCTGATGTGTACAGACTGGAGACGGGTTCTTAGAAATCTAAAAAAACTAAAAAGTTAATTCCAGGTAAAGCAAAATTTCGTACAAGAATGTCCTTTCATTACATTACATGGCTCAGTGTGAATAATATTTACATAGCCGTAATAATGTAAGTAATGAAAGTCCATTTATTTTTTTTTAAAAAGTAACATAGCTCTATTGGGAGGAAGGGTGGAATGTATATAGGAGAGGTGCATGGAGCTAAATCTGCAACTTCTACAGCATGAAGACAATGACTATTAAAAGGTGACTGGAATCAGGAAACAGTAGTATTTCAGCCAGTTATTTTGAAATATGGATATAAATATCACAACAAACATTAAAAATAGTTGGAAGTGACAACTATTTCCCCCTACAAAATGAGGGGAAAGTTAGTTCTAGCCACGTTCTTCTTCCATGAATGCTGACACAATGAGAGACTCACTTATTAACTGGTGTTTTCTTCAGGAACAAAGAATCTGAGATGGGGATTTGGTAGAAGAGTAGAAGACCACAAATAAGGGAAATTATGGCATAAAAAGTAAAAGAGAAAGACAGGATTTTCAGTGACTTCCTCATTTTTGCTTCTTTACTTTTTTCCTACACAATAGAAAAGACAACCAAGAAGCAATAAAGAAAAAGTACAGGAAACTTTTTTTTTAACTAAAGATAACTGCTGGGTCAAATATAAAATCAATTTATCTAGCTATTCTACTTACCCATTTAAAAAATTAAAAACAGGACCAGTCATAAAAATGTTTCATAAATATAAAAATTAAAAATGTAATAATTTGAGGACATAGCCAGTTAAGGAAAGAAAGAGAAAAATAAGGTGAGGGGTGGTGAGTGAGAGATTATTGAAGGATGTAAGAGAGGGCCAGTGACAGAGAGAGCCAGAGCCAGAGCCAGAGCCAGAGGGAGACAGAGACAGTCAGGGAGTCAGAGACTATTGCTACCTAGAGGGTAATGCCCCAATTTTGAAACATTTAGGATACTGCTGTGAAAAACTAAACTTCAGTCTCACAACTGTTGAGGTACTTGGGTGCTATGGTCTGAATGTCTGTGTCCCCCCACAGATTCTTATGTCAAAATCTTTTTTTTTTAATTGTATTTTATTTTATATTTTTTGGCTGCGTTGGGTCTTCGTTGCTGCACATGGGCTTCCTCTAGTTACAGCAAGCACGGGGGCTACTCTTCGTTGCAGTGTGAGGGCTTCTCATTGTGATGGTTTCTCTTGTTGTGGAGAACAGGCTTAGAGTAAATTATGAGTTGAGCAATCATAAGTTGGGGACTATCTGAATTTTGTTATAGCAGTCGGAACAGACTAAGACACTGTGCATTGTGTTAAGATGCTCTAAAAGGAAATGTCCTCATGAGTTAGAGGAGTCAGAAATTATATTAAAACTATTTAATAACTGATACATTGAGGGCATTGCCACTGGTCAAATGAAATGAAGCTGCAGGTGTAGGAAAGGATTGGGTCTAAGCATCCTAAGGCCATCTGGTGCTGGGTGCAGGGATGAACACTCCAGCTTTGGATTTAAGGGAACCTGGATTAGTGATTAGGAACTGAGAAGAAAATATGATACTAGAGAGAGGAGATGGAGGCGCTGGCAGAATCAGAGTTGATATTTTTACCACGCAGTCTGTGGTAGCCAGCCTCCAAGATGCCCCCATGATCGCCACCTCCTGGTACTCATACTCTTGTGTAGTTCCCTCCCATGATCATTTAGTGTTGGTCTGTGTAAGCAACAGTATATGGCAGAAATTATGGTATGTCACTTTTAGTATTCGGTTATAAAAGACTGCAGCTTCCATCTTGGGTTCTCCCTTGCTCTCTCTCATAAAAGGAAAAAAGAAATGTTGGAAGTGGTTGCCTCTGGAAAACTGAAATTGAGGTTAGAAAGCATGAGGCAGGGTTTGTTAGATTTCTTTCTTCATTCGGGAGAGGGGGTGGTTATATCTGACCCTTAAGACATACACATATAATACTTAGAGTAAATAAATTAAATTTTAAAAAGTATACTTGTGTGTCAGTTAGACGATGGAAATAGTAGTTAATCAAGAAGAACTTAACTATGAGAGGTACTTTCAACCTAGATATACCACCAAGCTCAAGATAGATAATGGGAAATAATAGACGTATGTAAACTAAAATAGTACATTTTTTTTGTAATATACATGGTATACTATTCCATATTTTCCCTATTTTAAAACATAAATGTAACCACTGACTTTTTAAAATTTGGTATTACTAAAATCTGTATATTATTTGACATTTGAGACTACTTTGAGGGCTTTTAAAAAATTCATACAAATGTGTATTAGTAATTTCTTCTATTTTTCTTTACATTATCCCACACAAAGATAGCTGGTGAATAAGACATCAATTCAGCATTATTTCTGCAAGAATAAGGTATAGCAAAGCATCTGTTTATATCACCCATTTGAAGTCATAACTGTAAGTAATTAGGGTAAATGTTTTAAAAAGCATGTTGGTTTTAATGTTATAAATAAGTGCTTATATATTCCAGTAGGCATCCATAATCACTTTATTTTTCTGAAGCAATAAGCTACTTTACTGGCATTTCCTACTATTTATTTCCTTGTCTTCCTTTTTAGATTTTAATAGACTGTAGGTAGCTATAACATATAGACATCTACCTTTTACAGGTCTTAGGTAGTTGTAATACATGCACTTTGTTTCCTAAACACTTTTGCTAAAAAGACATGGAAACTGACTAATAAAATATTGGTTAACTCAGGGAAGAATGTGTGTGGGTATCAGTGTGAGTTTAATATCATGCTGCAGGTTAGAAGTATGGTCTCTGAACATGACTCACAAATAATTATTGTGCTATGAAAAGAATATAGGCAAGTGGAAGATAATGGGTCACTTACATGTATTTGTAAATGTGACTAGTATGAACTGCTGTTCTCTGTTGGCCACTGAAATCACAGGCTTGGCAAGTGGCTGGCTGTGCATGGATTGGCAAGTTGAATATTTCATTATGTGGGATGAATACTGTTTTCTCTTTGGACTTTTATGCCTTTATAAAAAAAGTCAGTGAAGTGAATGCTGGATTTTTAAAAAAGAAATTAACTGTTGCCTTCCTTAGTAAACTTGATAAGAAAATCAACTGCAATTTTATCAGGAGATGGCTCCTTTTTTTGATATGTCTTTCTGTGTTCTACTGTATGAAATAAATGAGTGGCATGAAATTAAAAAAAGAACTTACCTATGAGAGAACGTGTAATTTGCTACCAGAATACGTAGGAAGCCCCTAGCATAGTACCTGGGGCAGAGTGTGCTTAGCCATTGTTTTAGTTCCCCAAATCTGGAGGATTCAAATATATTCTGCCTCTACTGGGAGTCTCTTTGTTGAGGATGTGTTTTCACATTTGACATGAAAATGTGCCTTCGTTTCCCACTTTGCCTTTGTGTTTGTATGCATGTGTGTATTGGTGTGTTACACCACTGCCAACCAAAAAAAACTATTAAAAATCATTTTGCTATTGAAGCATAACATACATATGGTAAAGTACACAGATCTTAAGGGCACAGCTTGATGAAATTTTGCAAAGTGAACATACCCGCATAATCAGTACTGTGATCAAGAAACAACATTACCAGCGGCCCTACCAAATAACTGTCCTCTCCATCCTCTCCAAGGTAGACTTCTAACTTCCAAACCAAATACAGTATGTATTCTTTTGTGTCTAGACTTCCCCTTCCCTCAATTGTTTGCTTATGTGATTCATCAATTGCCAGTTACCACAATTTATTTATCTGTTCTACTGTTGACAGATGAATAACGCTGCGGTGAATATTCTTGTCCGTACCTTTTGGTGCATTTTTGTTGAGCAATTACCTATAGGGGGAGCCACTATGTCAAAGGTTGTATACTTTACGGTCAGCCTTGTAACATTCACCAAGTAGTCTTCCAAAGTGATTTTTCCCAATTTGCAGTCCCAAGAGCTGTATATATGGCCATGAACTTCAATTTTGCCCACAATTGTATCATCAGCTTAAAAAATAGTGGGCACCTTGGTGAGTTGTATCTTATTATGGTTTTAATTTGCATTTCCTTTTTGACTAATAAGTAGAGAAATTTTTCATAAATCTCATGGTATTATTTTTTGACTTGGCAATCATGGTGCTTCTTTAATCCATGATTTGGTATCTTTACTCAGGTTTGGAAAATTCTCAACTGTTCCCATTTAAAATAATACTTTTGGGAAGGCTTCAAGATGGCGGAAGAGTAAGACATGGAGATCACCTCCCCCCCCCCCCCAGATACACCAGAAATACAACTACATGTGGAACAACTCCTACAGAGTACCTACTGAACTCTGGCAGAAGACCTCAGACCTCCCAAAAGGCAAGAAACTCCCCACGTACCTGGGTAGGGCAAAAGAAAAAAGAATAAACAGAGACAAAAGAATAGGGACAGGACCTGCACTAGTGGGAGGGAGCTGTGAAGGAGGAAAGGTTTCCACACACTAGGAAGCCCCTTCACAGGCGGAGACTGTGGGTGGCAGAGGGGGAAGCTTCAGAGCCACAGAGGAGAGCAGAGCAACAGGGGTGCGGAGGGCAAAGCAGAGAGATTCCTGCACAGAGGATCAGTGCGGACCAGTGCTCACCAGCCCGAGAGGGTTGTCTGCTCACCCGCCGGGGCGGGGCGGGGCTGGGAGCTGAGGCTCGGGCTTCGGTCAGATCCCAGGGAGAGGACTGGGGTTGGCGGCGTGAACACAGCCTGAAGGGGGTTAGTGCACCACGGCTAGCCAGGAGGGAGTCCTGGGAAAAGTCTGGACCTGCTGAAGAGTCAAGAGACATTTTCTTGCCTCTTTGTTTCCTGGTGCGCGAGGAGAGGGGATTAAGAGTGCCGCTTAAAGGAGCTCTAGAGACGGGCGTGAGACGCGGCTATCAGCGTGGATCCCAGAGACAGGCATGAGATGCTAAGGCTGCTGCTGCTGCCACCAAGAAGCCTGTGTGCAAGCATAGGTCACTATCCACACCTCCCTTCCAGGGAGCCTGTGTAGCCCGCCACTGCCAGGGTCCCGTGATCCAGGGACAACTTCCCCGGGAGAACGCACGGCGTTCCTCAGGCTGGTGCAACGTCACGCTGGCCTCTGCAGCTGCAGGCTTGCCTTGCATCCATAACCCTCCCTCCCCCCGGCCTGAACGAGCCAGAGCCCCCGAATCAGCTGCTCTTTTAACCTCATCCTGTCTGAGCGAAGAACAGACGCCCTCAGGCGACCTACAAGCAGAGGCGGGTCCAAATCCAAAGCTGAACCCCAGGAGCTGTGCGAACAAAGAAGAGAAAGGGAAATCTCTCCCAGCAGCCTCAGAAGCAGCGGATTAAATCTCCACAATCAACTTGATGTACCCTGCATCTGTGGAATACCTGAACAGATAGCAATCATCCCAAATTGAGGAGGTGGACAATGATATATATATATTTTTTCCCTTTTTCTCTTTTTGTGAGTGTGTATGTGTATACTTCTGTGTGTGATTTTGTCTGTATAGCTTTGATTTTTACCATTTGGCCTAGGGTTCTGTCTGTCCGTTTTTGTTTTTTTTTTTAATTACTTAAAAAAATTTTTTCTTAATATTATTCTTTATTTTAATAACTTTATTTTATTTTATCTTCTTCTTTCCTTCTTTCTTTTTTTCCTCCCTTGTATTCCAAGCCATGTGGAGACAGGCTCTTGGTGCTCCAGCCAGGCATCAGTGCTGTGCCACTGAGGTGGGAGAGCCAAGTTCAGGACACTGGTCCACAAGAGACCTCCCATCTCCACATAATATCAAACAGCGAAAATTTCCCAGAGATCTCTATCTCAACACCAAGACCCAGCTCCACTCAATGACGAGCAAGCTGCAGTGCTGGACACCCTATGCCAAACAATTAGCAAGACAGGAACACAATCCCATCCATTAGCAGAGAGGCTGCCTAAACCCATAATAAGGCCACAGATACACAAAACGCACCACCAGATGTGGACCTGCCCACAAGAAAGACAAGAGCAAGCCTCATCCACCAGAACACAGGCACCAGTCCCCTCGACCAGAAAACCTACACAACCCACTGAACCAACCTTAGCCACAGACACCAAAAGCAACAGGAACTACAAACCTGCAGCCTGCCAAAAGGAGACCCCAAACACAGTAAGTTAAGCAAAATGAGAAGATAGAGAAACACACAGCAGATGAAGGAGCAAGATAAAAACCCACCAGACATAACAAATGAAGAGGAAACAGGCAGTCTACCTGAAAAAGAATTCAGAATAATGATAGTAAAGATGATCCAAAATCTTGGCGATAGAATGGAGAAAATATAAGAAACATTTAACAAAGACCTAGGAGAACTAAAGAGCAAACAGACAGTGATGAACAACACAGTAAATGTAATTAAAAATTCTCTAGAAGGGATCAATAGCAGAATAACTGAGGTAGAAGAACAGATAAGTGACCTGGAAGATAAAATAGTGGAAATAACTACTGCAGAGCAGAATAAAGAAAAAAGAATGAAAAGAATTGGAGACAATCTCAGAGACCTCTGGGAAAACATTAAACACACCAACATTCGATTTATAGGGGTCCCAGAAAAAAAGAGAAAAAGAAAGGGACTGAGAAAATGTGAAGAGATTATAGTTGAAACATTCCCTGATATGGGAAAGGAAACAGTTAATGAAGTCCAGGAAGCACAGAGAATCCCATACAGGATAAATCCTAGGAAAAACACACCAAGACACATATTAATCAAACTATCAAAAATTAAATACAAAGAACAAATATTAAAAACATCAAGGGAAAAACAACAAATAACACATAAGGGAATCCCCATAAGGTTACAGCTGATCTTTCAGCAGAAACTGTGCAAGCCAGAAGGAGTGGCAGGACATATTTAATGTGATGAAGGAGAAAAAACTACAACAAAGATCACTCTACCCAGCAAGGATCTCAATCAGGTTTGACAGAGAAATTAAAACCTTTACAGACAAGCAAAAGCTAAGAGAATTCAGCACCACCAAACCAGCTTTACAACAAATGCTAAAGGAACTTCTCTAGGCAGGGAACACAAGAGAAGGAAAAGACCTACAATAATAAACCCAAAACAATTAAGAAAATGGTAATAGGAACATACATATCAATAATTACCTTAAATGTAAACAGATTAAATACTCTAATCAAAAGACATAGATTGGCTGAATGGATACAAAAACAAGACCCCTATATATGCTGTCTACAAGAGATGCACTTCAGACCTAGGGACACATACAGACTGAAAGTGAGAGAATGGAAAAAGGTATTCCATGCAAATGGAAACCAAAAGAAAGCTGGAGTAGCAATTGTCATATCACACAAAATAGACTTTAAAATAAAGAGTATTATAAGACACAAAGAAGGATACTACATAATGATCAAGGGATCAATCAAAGAACAAGAAATAAGAATTGTAAATATTTATGCACCCAACATAGGAGCCCCTCAATACATAAGGCAAATGTTAACAGCCATAAAAGCAGAAATAGACAGTAACAGAATTATAGTAGGAGACTTTAACACCCCACTTTCACCAATGGACAGATCGTCCAAAATGAAAATAAATAAGGAAACACAAGCTTTAAATGATACATTAAACAAGATGGACTTAATTAATATTTATAGGACATTCCATCCAAAAACAACAGAATACACATTCTTCTCAAGTGCTCATGTAACATTCTTCAGGATAGGTCATATCTTGGGTCACAAATCAAGCCTTGGTGAATTTAAGAAAATTGAAATCATATCAAGTATCTTTCCCGACTCCAACACTATGAGAGTACATATCAATTACAGGAAAAAATTTGTAAGAAATGCAAATACATGGAGGCTATACAACACACTACTTAATAACCAAAAGATCACTGAAGAAATAAAAAAAAAACTAGAAACAAATGACAATAAGAAAAATATGACCCAAAACCTATGGGATGCAGCAAAAGCAGTTCTAAGAGGGAAGTTTATAGCAACACAATCCTACCTTAAGACACAAGAAACATCTCATATAAACAGCCTAACTTTACACCTAAAGCAATTAGAGAAAGAAGAACAAAAAAACCCCAAAGTTAGCCAAAGGAAAGAAATCATAAAGGTCAGATCAGAAATAAATGAAAAAGAAATGAAGGAAATTATAGCAAAGATCAATAAAACTAAAAGCTGGTTCTTTGACAAAATAAAGAAAATTGATAAACCATTCACCAGACTCATCAAGAAAAAAAGAGAGAAAACTCAAATCAATAGAATTAGAAATGAAAAAGGAGAAGTAACAACTGACACTGCAGAAATACAAAAGATCATGAGAGATTACTAAAAGCAACTCTATGCCAATAAAATGGACAACCTGTAAGAAATGGACAAATTCTTAGAAAGGCACAACCTTCCGAGACTGAACCAGGAAGAAATAGAAAATATGAGCAGACCAATCACAAGCACTGAAATTCAAACTGTGATTAAAAATCTTCCAACAAACAAAAGCCCAGGACCAGATGGATTCACAGGAGAATTCTATCAAACATTTAGAGAAGAGCTAAAACCTATCCTTCTCAAACTCTTCCAAAATATAGCAGAGGGAGGAACACTCCCAAACTCATTCTATGAGGCCACCATCACCCTGATACCAAAACCAGACAAGGATGCCACAAAAAAGTAAACTACAGGCCAATATCATTGATGAACATAGATGCAAAACTCCTCAACAAAATACTAGCAAACAGAATCCAACAGCACAGTAAAAGGATCATACACCATGATCCAGTGGGGTTTATTCCAGGAATACAAGGACTCTTCAATATACGCAAATCAATCAACGTGATACACCATATTAACAAATTGAAGGAAAAAAACCATATGGTCATCTCAATAAATACAGAGAAAGCTTTTGAGAAAATGCAACACCGATTTATGATAAAATCCCTCCAGAAAGTAGGCATAGAGAGAACCTTCCTCAGCATAATAAAGGCCATATATGATGAACTCACAGCCAACAACGTCCTCAATGGTGGAAAACTGAAAGCATTTTCCCTAAGATCAGGAACAAGACAAGATTTCCCACTCTCATCACTATTATTCAACATAGTTTTGTACGTTTTAGCCACAGCAATCAGAGAAGAAAAAGAAATAAAACAAATCCCAATTGGTAAAGAAGAAGTAAAGCTGTCACTGTTTGCAGATGACATGATACTATGCATAGAGAATCCTAAAGATGCTACCAGAAAACTACTAGAGCTAATCAATGAATTTGGTGAAGTAGCAGGATACAAAATTAATGCACAGAAATCTCTTGCATTCCTATACACTAATGATGAAAAATCTAAAAATGAAATTAAGAAAACACTCCCATTTACCACTGCAGCAAAAATAAAATATCTAGGAATAAACCTACCTATCGAGACAAAAGACTTGTGTGCATAAAATTATAAGACACTGATGAAAGAAATTAAAGATGATACAAATAAATGGAGAGATATACCATGTTCTTGGAATGGAAGAATCAACATTGTGAAAATGACTCTACTACCCAAAGCAATCTACAGATTCAATGCTATCCCTATCAAACTACCACTGGCATTTTTCACAGAACTAGAAGAAAAAATTTCACAGTTTGTATGGAAACTCAAAAAACCCCGAATAGCCAAAACAATCTTGAGAAAGAAAAATGGATCTGGAGCAATCAGGCTCCCTGACTTCAGATTATACTACAAAGCTACAGTAATCAAGAAAGTGTGGTACTGGCTCAGAAACAGAAATATAGATCAATGGAACAGGATAGAAAGCCCAGAGATAAACCCACTTACATATAGTCACCTTATCTTTGATAAAGGTGACAAGAATATACACTGGAGAAAAGACAGCCTCTTCAATAAATGGTGCTGGGAAAACTGGACAGCTACATGTAAAAGAATTAAATTAGAACACTCCCTAACACCATAGACAAAAATAAACTCAAAATGGATTAAAGACCTAAATGTAAAGTCAGACACCATCAAACTCTTAGAGGAAAACATAGGCAGAACACTCTATGACATAATTCACAGCAAATTCTTTTTGACCCACCTCCTAGAGAAATGGAAATAAAAACAAAAATAAATAAATGGGACCTAATGAACCTTAAAAGCTTTTGCACAGCAAAGGAAACCATAAAGAAGATGAAAAGACAACCCTCAGAATCAGAGAAAATGTTTGCAAATGAAGCAACTGACAAAGGATTAATCTCCAAAATTTACAAGCAGCTCATGGAGCTCAATATTAAAAAAAAAAAAAAAAAAACTCAATCCAAAAATTGGCAGAAGACCTAAATAGACATTTCTCCAAAGAAGATATACAGATTGCCAACAGACACATGAAAGAATGCTCAACATCATTAATCATTAGTGAAATGCATATCAAAACTACAATGAGATATCATCTCACACTGGTCAGAATAGCCATCATCAAAAAATCTACAAATAATTAATGCTGGAGAGGGTGTGGAGAAAAGGGAATCCTCATGCACTGCTGGTGGGAATGTAAATTGATACAGCCACTATGGAGAAGAGTATGGACGTCCCTTAAAAACTAAAAATAGAACTACCATATGACCCAGCAATCCCACTACTGGGCATATACCCTGAGAAAACCATAATTCAAAAAGAGTCATGTACCAAAATGCTCATTGCAGCTTTATTTACAATAGCCAGGACATGGAAGCAACCTAAGTGTCCATCATCAGATGAATGGATAAAGAAGATGTGGCACATATATACAATGGAATATTACTCAGCCATGAAAAGGAATGAAAGTGAGTTGTTTGTAGTGAGGTGCATGGACCTAGAGTTTGTCATACAGAGTGAAGTAAGTCAGAAAGAGAAAAACAAATACCATATGCTAACACATATATATGGAATCTAAAAAAAAAGTCGTTAAGAACCTAGGGGCAAGACAGGCATAAAGATGCAGACCTAGTAGAGACTGGACTTGAGGATACGGGGAGGGGGAAGGGTAAGCTGGGACAAAGTGAGAGAGTGGCATGGACATATATACACTACCAAATGTAAAATACATAGCTAGTGGGAAGCAGCCGCATAGCAGAGGGAGATCAGCTCGGTGCTTTATGACCACCTAGAGGGGTGGGATAAGGAGGGTGCAAGGGAGGGTGATGCAAGACGGAAGAAATATGGGGACATATGTATATGTATAACTGATTCACTTTGTTGTAAAGCAGAAACTAACACACCACTCTAAAGCAATTATAGTCCAATAAAGATGTTAATAAAATAAAATAATACTTTTATAATTTTCTTTTTCCTTTCCTCCTGGGTCTCCAATTACTTAGAGGTTGAAAATTTCTACCATATCTCATGTCTTCCACTCTTTCCTATATTTTCTATTGTCTCCTTGTGCTTCATTTTCAATATTTCTTTTCTGATCTAAATTATTCCCTTTCTAATATGATGTTAAAACCATTTGATGAGCTTTTAATATCAGTTATTGTATCTTTCAGTTCTAGGAATTCCATGTTTAAAGTATTTTCCAATTTACAGAAAAATTTTATCTCATTTCATTCTTTGAACATATTCAGCATCACGTTTTCAACTCCAGTTTCTGGTTACCATTTTCTCTTTGTTTTCAGTCAACTGATTTCAAGTACATTCTTGTATTCTTGCAGGCCTCTTTTAAAAAAATAAACTTTTTTCTTTGGAATATATGTAGATGTACAGAGAAGTTGTAAAGGTAATACAGAGAATTCATATATAGCCCTCATCCAATTTCAGTTTCTCCTAAGTAAGAAATCTTAGGAGAACATTACATCTCCTACCTTACAATTGTCAAAGCTAAGACACCAACATGGTACATTACTATCAACTGAATTCTAGACTTTACCTGGCTATTTTTGACAGTGTGCCAGGCATTTAAAATGATAAATTGTAAAGACAATTTGAAGCTCTGGATATTACTATCTTTTTTCAGTGAAAATTTACTTTCCCTTCTTCTGGCAGGCTTCTGGGCTAGGGGAAGATCATTTTATTCCACACAGGAATAGACATAATCTGAATATATGTTTCTGTTATCCTAAGGGCTGACCCGTTTCTGGTTTGCCTTTATCTGTTGGTGTAGCCTTTTGGAGACCCAACTAAAGCCTGGGATGTTTATCAAAGCTACTCCCCCCTTGATGGACCATGGACTTCTTTTTTTCCCTTCGTATATGTGAGACTCTTGAAAGTTCTGTCCTGCTTTTCAGCCTTTCAGCCACCATGTTCACTTTCAGAATTAGTAGTCAGCTTGAGGGGAAATGTGGCCCCATATATGTACATCTTACTTGCCTCAGCTTCTTTCTTTCAGATCTTGAATCTGCAAGTTCTCCCTGTCTTGGTTACTCTCTGATGCTTTCAAGTGGAATATATATGTAATATTTTAAATCCAACTTTTCTAGTTGTTCTTGGAAGGATGGTCAGCCCAAAATAACCTACTCAGCCATTACTAGAAGTTAAACTCTCAAAACATTTTTTTAATTTAAAAAATTTGTGGTAAAATATGAATACCATAAAATTTACCATCTTAACCGTGTTTAAGTGTTATAGTTCAGTGACATGAAGAACATTCACATTGTTGTGCTATAATCACTATCATCCATCCACAGAACTCTTATTATCTTGCAAAACTGAAACTCTGTATCCATGAATCAACAATCCTCATTCCCCCCTCCCACCAGTCCCTGGCAACAACCCTTCCACTTTCTGTCTTTATGAATCTGACTACTCTAGGTAATTTCTACTCTGGTCTCCTGGTGGCTGGCTTATTTCACTTAGCATAATGTCCTCAAGTTTCATCCATGTTGTAGCATGTGTCAGAATTTCCTTCTTTTTAAAGACTAAATAATATTCTATTGTATGTATACACGACATTTTGTTTATTCATTTATCCGTTGATGATCTGTTGGTTTGCTTCCAACTTTTGGCTCCTGTGAATGCTGCTATGAACATGAGGGTACAAATATCTGCTAGAGTCCCTGCTTTCAACTCTTTTGGGTACATACCCAGAACTGAAATTGCTACATCATGTGATAAATCTGTTTACTTTTTTGAGGAACTGCCATATTGTTTTCCACAGTGGCTGCACCATTTTATACGTCCACCAGCACTGCAGAAAAGTTCCATTTTCTCAACAGTTTTGCCAATATTTATTTTCTTTCTTTCCTTCCTTCCTTCCTTCCTTCCTTCCTTCCTTCCTTCCTTCCTTCTTTCTTTCTTTCTTTCTTTCTTTCTTTCTTTCTTTCTTTCTTTCTTTCTTTCTTTCTTTCTTTCTTTCTTTCTTTCTTCCTCTTTCTCTCTCTCTCCCTTCTTTCCTTTTTCTAAAATATAGATGAGCCATCCTAATGGGTGTCAGATAATTTCTCACTGTGGTTTAATCAAAATGGTACAGAGTCCAAGCTCATTCTGCTCACTACAAGACAGGCCAGTAAATTAGGGACAAGCTGTTAGGGCAAGGAATAGTGACTTTATTTGGAAAGCCAGCAGACCAAGAAGATGGTGGACTAGTGTCCCAAAGAACCACCTTACGTGACTTAGAATTCAGGCTTATTTTATATTAAAAGGGGAGGGGACATGGTTGGTTGCTGCAAATTTCTTAGTGTCAGAATCCTTTGTTCTTGTAGCTGTCTACGCAGGGTCAGGATGTTCCTGTAAACCTCCAACAAGGCAAATGTTATTCTCTGTTCTGCAACTTTTTATGTTGATATGAATGGAAAATTACTATACCCTTAAAGATCAGAGCCTTGAGAATGGGTTATCCTGTATTTTTTAGGCTAGAGGCAACATTCTTAACTTGTAGCAAAAAAAAAAATAGTATACAAAGGTTAAAGTAAAATAAACATATCCAATATGAAGTCAGATTTGTTCTTCCCTATTACAAAAACACTGTTGATGTTTATTTTTTAAATTTACAGTTTGCACTTTATTTTATATGTGTACATTATCTTTAAATAGAACATATATGTGTCTCCATAAATAGTGGGCAGCAGGGGCTTAGCTTGAGCTGAGCCCCTGAAATTTTACTTGTCAGGGTCTTCCAGGTGAACTAATGTGACAGACCTGCTGGAAGTCTGTCTGTCTTGATGACACGAAGTCTCAGTTGAGGTTTCAGGTTGGTCCAATGCTGTCTGTCACTAATTTCTTTTTTTCCTTTTTTTAATATCTTTATTGGAGTATAATTGCTTTACAATGGTGTGTTAGTTTCTGCTTTATAACAAAGAGAATCAGTTAGACATATACTTGTGCTCCCATATCTCTTCCCTCTTGCATCTCCCTCCCTCCTACCCTCCCTATCCCACCTCTCCAGGAGGTCACAAAGCATGGAGCTGATCTCCCTGTGCTATGCGGCTGCTTCCCACTAGCTATGTATTTTACATTTGGTAGTGTACATATGTCCATGCCACTCTCTCACTTTGTCACAGCTTCCCCTTCCCCTTCCCCATATCCTCAAGTCCATTCTCTAGTAGGTGTGTGTCTTTATTCCTAACTTACCCCTAGGTTCTTCATGACATTTTTTTTCTTAAATTCCATATATATATGTTAGCATATGGTATTTGTCTTTCTCTTTCTGACTTACTTCACTCTGTATGACAGACTCTAGGTCCATCCACCTCATTACAAATAGCTCAATTTCATTTCTTTTTATGGCTGAGTAATATTCCATTGTATATATGTGCCACATCTTTATCCATTCATCCAATGATGGACACTTAGGTTGTTTCCATCTCCTGGCTATTGTAAATAGAGCTGCAATGAACATTTTGGTACATGACTCTTTTTGAATTATGGTTTTCTCAGGGTATATGCCCAGTAATGGGATTGCTGGCTCATATGGTAGTTCTATTTGCAGTTTTTTAAGGAACCTCCGTACTGTTCACCATAGTGTCTGTACCAATCACATTCTCACCAGGAGTACAAGAGTGTTCCCTTTTCTCCACACCTTCTCCAGCATTTATTGTTTGTAGATTTTTTGATGATGGCCATTCTGACTGGTGTGAGATGATATCTCATTGTAGTTTTGACTTGCATTTCTCTAATTAATGATGTTCAGCATTCTTTCATGTGTTTGTTGGTAGTCTGTATATCTTCTTTGGAGAAATGTCTATTTAGGTCTTCTGCCCATTTTTGGATTGGGTTGTTTGTTTTTTGGCTATTGAGCTCCATGAGCTGCTTGTAAATTTTGGTGATTAATCCTTTGTCAGTTTCTTCATCGGCAAATATTTTCTCCAATTCTGAGGGTTGTCTTTTGGTCTTGTTTATGGTTTCCTTTGCTGTTCAAAAGCTTTGAAGTTTCATTAGGTTCCATTTGTTTATTTTTTTTTAAATTTCCATTTCTCTAGGAGGTGGGTCAAAAAGGATCTTCCTGTGATTTATGTCATAGAGTGTTCTGCCTATGTTTTCCTCTAAGAGTTTGATAGTTTCTGACCTTACATTTAGGTCTTTAATCCATTTTAAGCTTATTTTTGTGTATGCTGTTAGGGAGTGATCTAATCTCATACTTGTACATGTAGCTGTCTAGTTTTCCCAGCACCATTTATTGAAGAGGCTGTCCTTTCTCCACTGTACATTCCTGCCTCCTTTATCAAAGATAAGGTGACCGTATGTGTATGGGTTTATCTCTGGGCTTTCTATCCTGTTCCATTGATCTATATTTCTGTTTTTGTGCCAGTACCATACTGTCTTGATTACTGTAGCTTTGTAGTATAGTCTGAAGTCAGGGAGCCTGATTCCTCCAGTTCCGTTTTTTGTTCTCAAGATTGCTTTGGCTATTCTGTGTCTTTTGTGTTTCCATACAAATTGTGAATTTTTTTCTTCTAGTTCTGTGAAAAATGCCAGTGGTAGTTTGGTAGGGATTGCATTGAATCTGTAGATTGCTTTGGGTAGTAGAGTCATTTTCACAATGTTGATTCTTCCATTCCAAGAACATGGTATATCTCTCCATTTATTTGTATCATCTTTAATTTCTTTCATAAGTGTCTTATAATTTTATGCATACAGGTATTTTTTTTCCCTAGGTAGGTTTATTCCTAGATAGTCTATTCTTTTTGTTCCAATGGGAAATGGGAGTGTTTTCCTGATTTCACTTTCAGATTTTTCATCATTAGTATATAGGAATGCCAGAGATTTCCATGCATTAATTTTGTATCCTGCTACTTCACCAAATTCATTGATTAGCTCTAGTAGTTTTCTGGTAGCATCTTTAGGAATCTCTATGTATAGTATCATGTCATCTGCAAACAGTGACAGCTTTACTTCTTCCTTTCTGATTTGGATTCCCTTTATTTCTTTTTCTTCTCTGATTGCTGTGGCTAAAACGTCCAAAACTATGTTGAATAATAATGATGAGAGTGGGAAATCTTGTCTTGTTCCTGATCTTAGGGAAAATGCTTTCAGTTTTCCACCATTGAGGACGTTGTTGGCTGTGAGTTCGTCATATATGGCCTTTATTATGCTGAGGAAGGTTCTCTCTATGCCTACTTTCTGGAGGGATTTTATCATAAATCGGTGTTGAATTTTCTCAAAAGCTTTCTCTGCATTTATTGAGATGACCATATGGTTTTTCTCCTTCAATTTGTTAATATGGTGTATCACGTTGATTGATTTGCGTATATTGAAGAATCCTTGTATTCCTGGAATAAACCCCACTGGATCATGGTGTATGATCCTTTTACTGTGCTGTTGGATTCTGTTTGCTAGTATTTTGTTGAGGAGTTTTGCATCTATGTTCATCAATGATATTGGCCTGTAGTTTACTTTTTTGTGGCATCCTTGTCTGGTTTTGGTATCAGGGTGATGGTGGCCTCATAGAATGAGTTTGGGAGTGTTCCTCCCTCTGCTATATTTTGGAAGAGTTTGAGAAGGATAGGTTTTAGCTCTTCTCTAAATGTTTGATAGAATTCTCCTGTGAATCCATCTGGTCCTGGGCTTTTGTTTGTTGGAAGATTTTTAATCACAGTTTGAATTTCAGTGCTTGTGATTGGTCTGCTCATATTTTCTATTTCTTCCTGGTTCAGTCTCGGAAGGTTGTGCCTTTCTAAGAATTTGTCCATTTCTTACAGGTTGTCCATTTTATTGGCATAGAGTTGCTTTTAGTAATCTCTCATGATCTTTTGTATTTCTGCAGTGTCAGTTGTTACTTCTCCTTTTTCATTTCTAATTCTATTGATTTGAGTTTTCTCTCTTTTTTTCTTGATGAGTCTGGTGAATGGTTTATCAATTTTCTTTATTTTGTCAAAGAACCAGCTTTTAGTTTTATTGATCTTTGCTATAATTTCCTTCATTTCTTTTTCATTTATTTCTGATCTGATCTTTATCATTTCTTTCCTTCTGCTAACTTTGGGTTTTTTTTTTATTCTTCTTTCTCTAATTGCTTTAGGTGCAAGGTTAGGTTGTTTATTCAAGATGTTTCCTGTTTCTTAAGGTAGGATTTTATTGCTATAAACTTCCCTCTTAGAACTGCTTTTGCTGCATCCCTTAGGTTTTGGGTCGTTTTGTCTCCATTGTCATTGGTTCCCAGGTATGTTTTTGATTTCCTCTTTGATTTCTTCAGTGATCACTTCGTTATTAAGTAGTGTATCGTTTAGCCTCCATGTGTTTGTGTTTTTTACAGATCTTTTCCTTAATTGATATCTAGTCTCATAACATTGTGGTTGGAAAAGATACTTGATACAATTTCAATTTTCTTAAATTTACCAAGGCTTGATTTGTGACCCAAGATATGATCTATCCTGGAGAATGTTCCATGAGCACTTGAGAAAAATGTGTATTCTGTTGTTTTTGGATGGAAATGTCCTATAAATATCAATTAAGCCCATCTTGTTTAATGTATTATTTAAAGCTTGTGTTTCCTTATTTATTTTCATTTTGGATGATCTGTCCACTGTGAAAGTGGCATGTTAAAATCCCCTACTATGAATGTGTTACTGTTGATCTCCCCTTTTATGGCTGTTAGTATTTGCCTTATGTATTGAGGTGCTCCTATGTTGGGTGCATAAATATTTACAATTGTTATATCTTCTTCTTGGATCGATCCCTTGATCATTATGTAGTGTCCTTCTTTGTCTCTTCTAATACTCTTTATTTTAAAGTCTATTTTGTCTGATATGAGAATTGCTACTCCAGCTTTCTTTTGGTTTCCATTTTCATGGAATATCTTTTTCCATCCCGTCAGTTTCAGTCGGTATGTGTCTCTAGGTCTGGAGTGGGTCTCTTGTAGACAGCATATATATGGGTGTTGTTTTTGTATCCATTCAGCCAGTTTGTGTCTTTTGGTGGGAGCATTTAATCTATTTACAGTTAGGTAATTCTCAGTATGTATGCTCCTATTCCCATTTTCTTAATTGTTTTGGGTTTGTTATTATAGGTCTTTTCCTTGTCTTGTGTTTCTTGCCTAGAGAAGATCCTTTAGCATTTGTTGTAAAGCTGGTTTGGTGGTGCTGAACTCTCTCAGATTTTGCTTGTCTGTAAAGGTTTTAATTTCTCCATGATATCTGAAGGAGATCCTTGCTGGGTAGAGTAATCTTGGTTATAGGTTTTTCTCCTTCATCACTTTAAATATGTTCTGCCAGTCCCTTCTGGCTTGCAGAGTTTCTGCTGAAAAATCAGCTGTTAACCTTATGGGTGATTCCCTTGTGTGTTATTTGTTGTTTTTCCTTTGTTGCTTTTAATATGTTTTCTTTGTATTTAATTTTTGACAGTTTGATTAATATGTGTCTTGACGTGTTTCTCGTTGGATTTATCCTGTATGGGACCCTCTGTGCTTCCTCGACTTGATTAACATTTCCTTTCCCATATTAGGGAAGTTTTCACCTATAATCTCTTCAAATATTCTCTCAGTCTCTTTCTTTTTCTCTTCTTCTTCTGGAACCCCTATAATTCGAATGTTGGTGCATTTAATGTTGTCCCAGAGGTCTCTGAGACTGTCCTCAGTTCTTTTCCTTCTTTTTCCTTTATTCTGCTCTGCAGTAGTTATTTCCACTAATTTATCTTCCAGGTCACTCTTCCGTTCTTCTGCCTCAGTTATTCTGCTATTGATCCCTTCTACAATATTTTTAGTTTCATTTATTGTGTTGTTCATCATTGCTTGTTTCATCTTTAGTTCTTTAAGTCCTTGTTAAATGTTTCGTACATTTTCTCTATTCTCTTTCCAAGATTTTGGATCATCTTTACTATCATTATTCTGAATTCTTTTTCAGATAGATTCCTATTTCCTCTTCATTTATTAGGTCTGGTGGGTTTTTATCTTGCTCCTTCATCTGCTGTTTGTTTTTCTGTCTTCTCATTTTGCTTATCTTACTGTGTTTGGGGTCTCCTTTTTGCAGGCTGCAGGTTCGTAGTTCCCGTGTTTTTGGTGTCTGTCTCCAGTGGCTAAAGTTGGTTCAGTGGGTTGTGTAGGCTTTCTGGTGGAGGGGACTAGTGCCTGTGTTCTGGTGGATGAGGCTGGATCTTGTCTTTCTGGTGGTCAGGTCCACGTCTGGTGGTGTGTTTTGGGGTGTCTGTAGACTTATTATGATTTTAGGCAGTCTCTCTGCTAATGGGTGGGGTTGTGTTCCTGTCTTGCTAGTTGTTTGGCATAGTTTGTCCAGCAGTGTATCTTGCTGGTTGTTGAGTGAAGCTGGGTTCTGGTGTTGAGATGGAGATCTCTGGGAGATTTTCGCCATTTGATATTATGTGGAGCTGGGAGGTCTCTTGTTGACCAGTGTCCTGAAGTTGGCTGTCCCACCTCAGAGGCACAGCACTGACTCCTCGCTGCAGCATCAAGAGCCTTTCATCCGCACGTCTCAGAATAAAAGGGAGAAAAAGTAGAAAGAAAGCAAGAAAGAGGATAAAGGAAAATAGAATAATGTAAGGTAAAATAAAATAAAGTTATTAAAATAAAAAATAATTATTAAGAAAAAAAAATTTTTTAAGTAAAAAAACAAACAAAAAAACTTACGGATTGACCCCTAGGACAAATGGTAAAAGCAAAGCTATACAGACAAAATCTCACACAGAAGCATACACATACACACTCTCAAAAAGAGGAAAAAATAATAAATCTTGCTCTCAAAGTCCACCTCCTGAATTTGGGATGATTCGTTGTCTATTCAGGTATTCCACAGATGAATGGTCCATCAAGTTGATTGTGGAGATTTAATCCGCTGCTCCTGAGGCTGCTGGGAGAGATTTCCCTTTCTCTTCTTTGTTTGCACAACTCCCGGGGTTCAGCTTTGGATTTGGCCCTGCCTCTGCGTGTAGGTCGCCGGAGGGCGTCTATTCTTTTGGGAGGTCTGTGGTCTTCTGCCAGCGTTCAGTAGGTGTTCTGTAGGAGTTGTTCCACGTGTAGATGTATTTCTGATGTATCTGTGGGGAGGAAGGTTATCTCCGCGTTTTACTCTTCCGCCATCTTCCCCCTCTCTCCTGTCTCTAATTTCTGCTCCAAGCCCAATTTTCTTAGGATCCATCTGGATCCTAAGAAAAAGCTCACATTAAGTACAAACTAAAAAAGTGATTTTGATTAAAATCTGTTTATGACATTGCTTTGAGTCTCCCTAAAGAGTAAATGCACACACCCAGGAAGAAAGGAAGTCGCCTGGCTCTGAGCACAACTTTCAATGTGGGAGCAGCTCTGATTGTGAGACACAGAACATGTGGTCAGAGCCTGAGGGGAACCTGCCCACGTACTTGCTCTCCTCGCGTGGAAGCTGACTGCCTTCCGAGGGGCAGTTGGTCTGGTAGGAATCGTGCTTTGTGCTGCAAGTGACAGCAGCGCCTGGGGGATGTCAAGATAGTTCTGACCAGACTTGTTAGTAAGCTCATTCGAGCCAACCTGGATTATCTCAGAAATATTTAGGGGAACTTTTTATGGAAAATAAATTTAGAGCCAGGAGCAGAGGACCAGTTGGGTGAAATACAGAGTGTTATTGTTAATGTGACTCCACTTGTGCCCCAAAGCTGGTGAAATATAGGGAAACTTAAGATGCATGCAGGTAAGAGTTTTTGGATCTAGTTGCTAAATGCCTGCTAGCTGGAGCCTGCTGGTTTTAGCAGCTATTTGAGGAAATCTATCCTCTCATCCTTCACACACATTCCTGAGATATAAATCAACCACATTTCTGGAGGCCATTTCTTCCACAGCATTTCATATTTTGTTGTACTAAAACAACACCAACAACCCCGCCCCACCACCACCACGTTCGTATATTTTCAAGAAGGGATATCATATGTACCTAATGCTAAAATCAGCCTCAGGAGTTTACTTTCTTGAAACACTACAAAAGAAAGATTTGTCACAAATTACTTGCAAACTTATTATTGGTGCCACATAACTGTATAAGCAATGATTTCAGCAGAAAAACAATAATCGTATGCAGTTATGTCTAAGTACCAGCACAACCCCCGTAATTATCAATAATAATGGTAATCAAACTAGCTTACTGTTAGGCCCTTAAAAGTTCTTGGTTTAGATGTAATGTATATGTTAACTGTCTAAATACACTTCAAAACAGACCAACTTTTAATGGCCAGTGTGAATAGACAGGAAAATGGTGGTGGTGGTGGTCGTGGTGGTGGTGGTGGTAGTGGTGGTATGTGTGTGTGTGTGTGTGTGTGTGTGTGTGTGTGTGTGTATCCAAGTTACAAGAAGTACTTTTTATATATGGGCAAAACCATGTGAATACAGACATACACACACTTTTATTAAGAACTTAGTATATGTATGTGTACGGCACAGTTTTTGCCCGCAATGGACATAGAAGCTAATTAAGTCTGGACACAGTGGGAGAACAGACGTTCCTAGGAGTGGGAAAAAAAGTTGGGTTATAACTTGAAGTACCAGATGAGGTGGGGCTCAGATTTGTTTAGGCCTGAAGGGTTAGCAAGAATGCCAGCACCAAAGGTTAAAGCAACAAGGTGGAAAACTAGAACTGGTTGGCTTGAGATAGCCCCAGAAAGCCAGAGGGAGAATCTTTGAGATAAATTTCCAGTTACCTTGGCAAAGAAAATGGCCAGAAGATTTCTCAGAGCAAGGGAGGGAGCTGACCTTGAAAAGTAGGACAACTGGGTTGAAATTTATGCATTAAGTAACCTACGTGCCCAAAATTATAGCATCCTTTATTTTCTATTACTGGACTCATCTTTCTCTGGAGTCTTCCAGCTACTGTAAACTTGCCAAATTGAAAGTAACCCAATCTCTGTTGGTTTAACACAAGTTCAATTCAAGGTTAAAGTCTCTATCAGGATAACGCCTTTCCTTTCCCTCCCTACTCTAAGTTCCCAAACCGGAGGCTCTGGGTGGGGGTAGAAAGGGTCCTCCCACTGCCTCCTGGCAATAAGAGCTGGAAGAACCAGAAGTTTGAATGCGATCTGCTTGATCTTCACAGCTTTCTAATGCACTGGGGCCAGAGGATGAGTAAATGGTGCCATCTGGTTCTACTGGGCACTGGCATAGGCAGTTGAAGCCTGCATGGCTGGGATAAGTTGTGGTCTCTTCTCTCTTCATGGATGAGGTGCCATGACTGATTGCTCTTGGGAACTTGTCCATCTCTCCAAGTTGATTAGGCCTAGACAGGCTTTCTCTCAACCATCCTTTGTGCACCAACTACAGCACTTGTAGAAACTGCTGGAGCCCTCATACCTGAAATGAAATGCAGGGAGACTAGGGAATGCCATTTTAGGCTCACCTGTTTAGAAATCTTGTACTGCCCAAGCTGTTCTACTGTGCTTGTGCAATGTTGGTTTCCATAGGAAAGTGGAAAGCCAGCTTGGATGTGCTGATTCCCCTCATTTATCTGAGATTTCCGTTGGAGTTTCTATTGTCTCACCCTCTCCCTTTGGCTGACACTAAGGCTGTCAGGGACCCAGGCAGCATTCTAACTCTAGTCTTATCTCCTTCATCTCTCAGTCTCCTCCACCCTTTCCTGTTTATCTTCTAGGCCAAAGAGGCCCTTCCTCTTCTCTTGTGTTGAAACTCCTCTTCCTCATATCCACCTTCTTTTCCACCTTATATCCCCATGAAAACTCTGTTTTCTGAGTAGACCAGGACTGATATACTGGGGTACTTATTAGAGACATAAAGATGTATAAGGAGGAATTTAGAAAAAAAAATTCTCCAAAAAGCCTGGCTTTTAGAATATTGTATTCTTATGAACCCAGAATAATTAGCTTTGTGAATTGAAGTGGTATGGTAATCTCATTATTTCAGGGACACCTACCCTTCCTTCCCTAGGACAGTAGTCTTATGAATTATCCACAGTGGCCGGTGGGTCTCAAGGAATTTTACTTATTGGTGGACAAAAGGTACATTGACAATATTGTCTGTGTACCGACATATCCCCAGCTACTGAACAGATACACTTCTGAAGTTACCTCATCCATCTCTCAACCATGTTCTTCTTCTGTGTGTCAATTTTGAGGTAGACAATAAAAAAGGCAACTAATTATACCAAGGAATATAAACAAATACACCTAATATATAATCCCCTGGAGTCATGTGTGAGTGCACATACACTCATAGGCTCTCAATACATTCTACTCCATGTTATAACTTGATATCAAAGAGTACATGTCACTAGTTTACATTTTTAATGCTTTCCCTTGATGTTCAACCTTTACTTCCTTCTTCAAGCAGTGATGCAGATGAGATAGAATATCAGCTCTACATCAAGGTGAGGCTCTATTTCCCATAGGCTCTTTCTGAGTAATTATTTTTCCACCTGAAAAAAATTTTAAGGAATATAAATTATCTCTAGACATGAATGAATAGTTTTTGTTTTATAGGTGAGTTTAAACTCCAGAATACTCTTGCCTGAAATTCTTCCTATACACTGAATTAGATTTTCTTTTAAAGAGCAAGCCAAAGAGAAGACAACTGGAATTCCTGAAATCTGTCCATAAATAACAACAGTTCCTCTGGAGTTTATGTCTCAATCCTGAGTATTTCTACACTGTCCATCATCCCAGGCATAAAAAAAAAAAAAAAGAATTTCATGGAGGTAAAAGATACCAATTTGTTGGGAATAGCAATCAGATTGTAGTGCCGTGATGTGCCTTATATTTGTTTAATTCAAATATATTCAAGAAATATCTATTATGTGCCATGCATTGGGCAAGGAGGATATGCAAAGATGAGTTTATAATATTTTGGAATGATTAAGTATTAAAAAACCATCACTTACTACTACATAAATATTTGAACCTGTATTATGTTAACTTATTACAGTAAATTCAAATATGTTTATTCAGTAACCATTGATCAGATATGGCTTTGTTGCTAAGGACTTAGGGCCAGGAGCAAGTAAGATAGTCTTAATTCATAATTATTTCTATTACTAATCTCATCATTCTTATCCCTCTACATACAGGTTTGATGTGAACCTTTTAAAAGTACAAGATTTATAACTATTTTAACAAAAGTCAGGAATAGATTATTTGGATTTGCCAGTCAATGTTTAATGAGATGAGCTTCATGAATATATTTGAAGGTGTTTTCATTGTTATTTATTTCAGAAGACAACTCCTAGTATTTTTAGTCTGGTAGCTACAATTCTCTTCTATTTGAAAACACTTTTTTAAAAAGTTTTTAAAATTGTACACTAGAAACAAGAAGACAGAAGCTATTCTGCTCTTGGTGAGGGAAGAGACTTACAGCATATATTAATAATAATAACCATGCACATTTGAATAGGTCTTTTTGTTTCACAACGTATACTTGCATGTATTATTTTACTTTATCTCATAATAAAGAACTCTAGCAATATTAAAAACATTTCAAGTAGGAAATGGACCATTGGTGTGGAAACATCAAAGTCATAGATTCAGGGTAAGGAACCAATTTCCTTCTAGTCTAAGGAATAAAGTCTCCCATCTCCCTTTCGTTTTTTTTTTGTACATGTCATGCTGGCCTTTTTAGTGTATGTGCCTTGTTCTTATTTAGATCATTGGAATATGTACTCTTTGAACCCATTCAAGAGCAGTTAAATAAAAGGAGATTTGATCCAATAAATCATAAATCTGTGAAGCTTCAAGCCAGGGAGAATTTTCTTCCCACGGACCACAGAATACATATTAATACTCTCCCATCCACAGCAAGATGTTCCTGCTGATTCATAGGAGGCCCTTATTTTATTATAGAACTGCACTAGCTGCATTATACTGTAGAACTGAGTGACGAAGACACTTGGAAGAGGGTAAGCAACAGAGGAAGGAAAGGAGGAAAAGGAAGAAGGAACAAAAAGAAAAGGTCAAAAAATTCTGTAATGAAGAAAGGGAGAAAAACAAATCAAGTGTGTGAGTGAGCAAGGGCCAAATCAGGGATAAAGGTCAAAGGACACTCAGCGTTTTTAGAAAGGATTGAATGATTTCTTCAAAAAAATTTTTTATACTCATATAGCTTGTACAATTTAAAAATAATCTAAATAGAAAACTTCAGATGCAATTGTGCTAATTTTTTTTTTCTTTTTTGGTTAAGTCAGAACATTTCCATTGTTTTTTTTTTAACATCTTTATTGGAGTATAATTGCTTTACAACGGTGTGTTAGTTTCTGCTTTATAACAAAGTGAATCAGCTATATGTATACATATATCCCCATATCCCCTCCCTCTTGCATCTCCCTCCCTCCCACCCTCCCTATGCCACCCCTCTAGGTGGTCACAAAGCACCGAGCTGATCTCCCTGTGCTATGCAGCTGCTTCCCACTAGCTATCTATTTTACATTTGGTAGTGCATATGTGTCCATGCCACTCTCACTTTGTCCCAGTTTACCCTTTCCCTTCCCTGTGTCCTCAAGCCCATTGTCTACATCTGCGTCTTTATTCCTGTCCTGCCCCTAGGTTCATCAGAACCTTTTTTTTTTTTTTTAGATTCCATATATATGTGTTAGCATACTGTATTTATTTTTCTCTTTCTGACTTACTTCATTCTGTATGACAGATTCTAGGTCCATCCACCTCATTACAAATAACTCAATTTCGTACTTTTTTGTGGCTGAGTAATATACCATTGTATATATGTGCCACATCTTCTTGATCCATTCATCTGTCAATGGACACTTAGGTTGCTTCCATGTCCTGGCTATTGTAAAGCAATTATGCTAAATATTAATAATGATTGATTCTGGGTTAAAATATGAGTTATTATTATTATTTCTTTGTTTGATTTTTTGCGCTTTTCATACCAGGCCAAACCAAAATAAGACTGAATGGAACTTCACAAACTTCTTTCTGGCTCTATAAGTGATAGCTGTCAACGTCGTCCCTTCTCGGGAGAAATCGTTTTATTTAGTTAGTGCACAAAGCAATCACTCACAGCCATGACTGTGTCATAAGTCAACAAAATTTGTTGAATACCTATTGTGTGCAACTTGTGCTGAATCAAAAAGAAGATTTAGGAAGTTCTTGACAAAGCTGATTCAAATTTCTAATCTCTAAACTGAAGCTAATTTTTTCTTTTCCTGGCAAGTGCTTATATGCCTTTGGTTCATTTCTGGTCTTTGGAAAGTAGAACGTAGTATTAGTAAATGTAGGAAAACACATTCATGCACCCTGGAAAATTAGTGTTGATGCTGGTCATTTTCCAAATAAACAACTGAACTGAACTTTATTAAGATGAAAGACTTATTATAGTTAACTCCCAGAATTACTTGGTTCTGTCTGGGTCCTTGTTTTAATTGATTTAAATACTGAGTGATATCAAATTCCTGTTTCCCAAGTTCAAAGAGAAGTGGATGATCCAGAGAGATGAATGTTAATGATAAGAAAAGGACAAATTCAATACTCCCAGACTATCCAAATAAAAACACAATGTATTTTGATCTTTGGCCTACTTGCCAAGGAATTTAATCTCTAGTAACATAAAGCTTTTGGCCCAGGACTTTTAGAGAGGTGGAGTTGACCATTTACAAAAGAAGATAGTTGTGAATGATTTATACTTGTAAAAATAACTTGTAGCTCATTATTTATTCTTAAATAATAAACTCGTATTTATTTAAGACCGAGTCACATGGACGATATTGGCACGAGATTTACTTACTTACTTAAATGCAGTTGAAAACCTTTCGCTTTTAGCCTTTTTATGCATTTTGCAAGCTGAAAGAGCCAGTTTCTTTAGTTTAGTACCAGTATCTAACAATACATTTTACAGCCTCTAGTCATTATATTGTGTTTCTATAGGGGAGCAGATTAACTTTTTAAAAAATCAATTGGATTCAGATCATTCTATTGCTCGTTGACTATCAATATAGTATGGGCATGGACCCATCCTAGAAGCAGAGTGTTTAAGAGTGAAGGCATTGGGGTTAGCCCCACTTAGTCCTCCTTGGGCAAAGCTCTTTCCTCTCTGAACCTCATTTCTTGCATCTGTAAAATGGGGATTGAAATATCTTCTTCATAAAGTAATTGTAAGAATTAAATGAGTTGATGTGGTGGGGGCGAATTAAGCCAGTTCTATAATGCACGTTTAGTTCTCAGTAAGGGGCTCATTGCTGTTTTATTATTGACAAAGGTAGTTTATTCAAAGCCAATCAATTCCTCGACTGTCCTTGTTGTAAATGTACCTAAAGCCATTTCTAAGCTGTGATTCCTTCCCCACCTCAAATGTCTCCTTCACGTGCTCATTCACAGCATGGCTAGTCAAATCTCTTATGTGGGTGTCATTTCCCACATCATCACTCTTTTCTTTAATCTCTACCAGATTTTTATCCCCTTTTAAACAGCCCCTTCATTATAAAGATTTCTGAGAGAGGAGGTATAAGGGTAATGGTTAGTCTTTTCTTTTATAGATTATGCTTTGGGTATACCGAAGACATATTTGCCTGGCCCATAGGTACAAAGATTTTTCTCCCATGATTTCTTCTAGAAGTTTTATAGTTTTAGATTTTACATTTAGGTCTATAATCCATTTTGAGTTAATTTTTGTATATGGTAAAGTATGGATCAACATTCATTTTTATACTTGTGGTAGCCAATTGTTCCAGCACTATCTATTTAAAAGACTATTGCTTTTCCTCTGAATTATCTTTGTACTTATCAGAAATCAATTGTCCATATATGTGTGGGCCTATTTCCAGGTTATCTATTCTGTTGCATTATTCTACTTGTCTATCTTGACAACAGTACCATAGTATCTTGAGTATTGTAGCTTTATCATAGGTCTTGAAGTCAGGTAGTATTAATGTAAGTTCTTTAACTTTATCCCTCTTTCAAAGTTGTTTTGGCTATTTTAGGTCCTTTGAATTTCCATATGAATTTTAGAATCAGCCTGTCAATTTCTATAAATAAAAGCCTGCTTGGATTTTGACCTGGAATGCTTTGAATATACAGATCAATTTGGAGAGAATTATTATCCTAATGATACCAAGTATTCCAATCCATAAACATGCTATATCTCTTCATTTATTTAAATCTTCTTCAATTTCTCTCAGTAATGTTTGGTAGTTTTAAGAATGCAGATCTTACATGTCTTTTGTCATAATTATCTCTAAGTATTTTAATATTTTGATGCTATTGTAAATTATATTAAAAAAATTTTTTTTCAGATTGTTTTCAGTGTACAAAAATACAATAGATTCTTATATATTGATCTGGTGTCCTGTCACCTTGCTAAATGCACTTATTAGTTCAGGTAGTTTTTTTGTTTGTTTTGTTTCTTTTGGATTCTGTAAGATTTTCTATGTAGATGATTATGTGGTCTGTGAAAATCTGGAATTAATGCATTGGCTAAACCCTGTATACTACAATATTGAATAGAAATATTTAGAGTAGATCTGCTTGCCTTGCTGCTTGTATTTACAGTAGGTTTTGTGAAGTCAGCATATCTAGTTGGATCTTACTTTTTCTAGTATGATAATCTCTAGATTTTAATAAAGATGTTTAGACCATTTCCAGTAAATACTACCACTGATATATTTGGATTTAAAGCTAAAATCTTTCTTTCTGCTTTACGTTATGCTATCTGTTCTTCGTTTTCTTTTTTCTTTTCACTTTCTTTTGGATTCAGCATTTTTATGAATTCCTTTTATCTCCTGTATTAGTCCTATTTTTTATATTTTCGTAGGCTTGATATCTTTAGGGGGCAAAGAAAAAATCTGCTTTCAATGGCATTAGTCTCTCCATGGCATCACCTCTATAAATTAAAATCCTGTGGGTACAAATGAGACATCCCCTTTGTTGACTTCTTAGCAATAACTCTTTGCTGTATTATTTTAGTGGTTGACTTAGAGTTCACAGCGTGCTACATCTTTAACTTACTACAGTCTACCTTCAAGTGATATTATACAATGTTACATATAGTGCAACCACCTTACAACAGTATACTTACATTTCTCCCCTCCTAGCCTTTGTACAATTATTTTCATAGAATATTTTTACATATGTTATAAACAACATAATATGTTATTATTATTTCTTTAAGCAGTCAGTTATGTTTTAAAGATGTTTAAGTAATTAAAAACATGTCTCATAATTACCCATGTAATTACCATTTCTAGTGTCCCTCATTCCTTTGTGTAGTTTTGTATATCTCTCTAGTATTATTTTCCTAGTTCTTAAAGGATTTCCTACAAAATTTCTCATAATATAAGTTTGCTGGCAATAAATTCTTTGAACTTTTGTGTTCTAAAAAAGTCTTTATTTTGCCCTCATTTTGAATATATATTTTCATTGAGTATAAAATTCTAGATTGAAAGTTGTTTCCTTTTAGTACTTTAACAATGTTACCCTACTGTCTTCTGTCTTGTGTTGTTTCCAATGAGAAATCTGCTGTCATTTACTCTATATTACTAGTTTTAAGCCATTAATAGTGACATGTCTGGGTGGGTTTTCTTCATGTTTCCTGTGCTTGGGGTCCATTGAACTTCTTGGCTCTGCGAATTTATATTTTTTAAATCAAATTTGGAAAATTTTACCCTTATTTGTTAAAATACTTTTCCCGCCATCCATCCTTTAGAAGACTCAATTACATATACATAGGCCAAGTGAACTTGTTTCATAGCTCACTGTTGCTCTGTTAATTTTTTCAGTATCTTTTTCTCTGTGTTTTATTTGGATAGTTTCAAGTTCACCAGTCTTTTTTTTTTTTTTTTTTTTGCTATATCCAATCTGATATTAATTCCAAGCTGTATATTTTCCATCTCAGGCATTGTTGTTTTATTTCTAGATGTTTGAATTGGGTTTTTCTTATATTTCCATGTTTATATTTAAATCTTTCAATCTTTGCCTAGTTCCTAAATATATGGAATAAGGTTACAATAACTGCTTTAATATCTTCGATATCCTTGTCTACAAATTCTATCATTTCTGGGTCAGTTTCAATTAACTGTTTTTCCTCCTCATTATGTGTTATATTTTCCTGGCTATTTGCATGCTTGGTAATTTTTTACCAAACTGTACCTTATTGGGTCCTGGAAATTTTTGTGTTCTTGTAAACATTCTTGAGTTTATTCTGGGATACATTTACGTTACTTAAAAACAGCTTGATCCTTTTGGGTCTTGTTTTTAAGCTTTGTTAAATGGAGCCCGATCAGTCTAGGGTTAATTTTGCCCCAGTACTGAGGTAGGACTCTTCTGAATCCTCTCCACAATGCTCCATGAGTTATGAGGGGTTTTATTTGTTTGTTTGTTGTTGTTTTACTCTGGTCAGTAGAAACAGAAATTACTCCCAGGCTGTGTGAACTCTATGGATTTTTCTCTCTGATTCTTTCAGTTGGGTACTTCTCTGACATCAGATAGTTTCCTTGTATACATTCACAATCAGTACTGAGCTGAAGAGTCAAAGGGACTATTTGAAGTAATTTCGAGCTCTGTCTCTTTGAAGGTCCCTCTTCTCTTGTATTCTTCCCTGTGAACTCTAGACACCTTGGCCTCACTAGATCCCAACCTGTATCTCCTCAACTCAGAGACCTGGATTCCTCTCCATGGACCATGACCTAAAAACTCTCCAGGCAGTAATCAGGGGCCATCATAGAAATCACCTCATTTTTTTCCCAGCTCTTAGACTACCGTCTTTTTTCCCCTAAATGTCTTGAAAACAATTTTTACATATATTTTTAAATATATATTTTTTTGTGTATGTTTCAAGTTGATGGGTAAATTTGGTCCCTGTTACTCCATCACTCACTGTGGCTTTGGGTTTCCTGCTTTGGAATAGGTTGGTACTTTCAAGGCTATCAGAAAAAAAACCTGCCACACTTCTCACTTCCATCCTCAACTCTCAAAGTCTCTATGTAAATTTATATTTATCTAATAAATTAATAAAGAATTTAGCTTTATAGTATTTATTATGTGAATTAATACAGTTATATCACTTCATTTATATATGTCAGAGGGTCTTGTATGATGCAATATATGTGAGGTGTTTTTGGGGAGGAAAAAGATTCACTGTGGTGCCCCCACTCATTTATTCTCTTTAAATGCCAGATATATTGCAGCTTACACATATCTACTTAAGCAGATTGATGCACTATATTATCTAGTTTTAACTACATGATGCCTCTGAAAATGGACAATTAACTCAACAAGGTTCGGCAAAGACACCATGGATAGGAGATAATATAAAAACAAAAGCCTAAGAAAATACTTAAAAAAAAAGAAGGAAGATATTACACTTATTCTATTCCAAGTTTGAGTGTTTTATATATATATATATATATATATATAACAGCCAAAATTTTGAGTTGCCTAACTCACACCTTCCCAGAGGAGATGGACAGAGGCGAGGCTCTGCCTTCTTGTTTCAGGTCTCATACTGTGAACAAGTTTCCTTTTTGTGGATTAGTTACTGCCATGTTTTTCATCTTTTTGTGCTTTCTGTTGGTGATTTTACTGTGCTCAACTGCTATCTACTGTTCCTAAGCACAAGAAGGCTGTGATGTGCCTTCCAGAGAAAACATGTGTGAGATAAGCTTTGTTCAGGCATGAGTTATGGTGCTGTTGAAACACAAACGCACATAAAACAAGTTATGTATTTATTGGCTGATAAAAATATTGTGACCAAAGGCTCATAGGAATCTAGCCATATGTTTTCTCTAGGAGCCAGAGTTCAATATTTGCTAGTTTAGTGTTTGGTGACTTAATAGACAATAATTGCTGCAAATAATGTGAACTGACTGCATATAAAGGGAAAACCCTACAAATCTAATGAGATTTTACAAAAAGTATGTCAAAACATTAATATTATCAGGAAGTTTATTGAAAATTAGATTGCATGTACTAAAGTTACCAAGTGACATGCTTACAAAAATATAAGCTCTCAAGAACAATTGGTCCAGGATTTGGCAATCATCATAGTAATAACTGATTCAGAAAAAAATCATCAGTGGATGATTGATGTCATCTGTGGATTACTATTTTCTGAGGAACAGAATATTGACTTAGTCTTGAAGTCCCTCTCCACACAATGCTATTAACACAAAAGGGAAAGTAAAGAGTAATTTTACAGTAGTGAAAAATTACGTGGCAGACACCACTTTAACTAAATGATCAAAGTTAACATCAAATGGAACAAAATGACATCGTGTGCCTCTTGATAAGATGCACTGAAAAGGACACAGAATCACTTCTATGACATTTCTTCCAAAAATGTATAACCTGATTCTAATCAGGAAGAAACAAATCCAAATTGCTTGAATTTTTGAAAAATATCAAGGTCATGAGGAAGAAAGGAAGATTAAGGAACTGCTCCAGATTAGAAGAGATGAAGAGGCATGTGAAGTAACTGCAGTGTGTGATTCTCAATGAAATCCTGGATAGGAAAGGACATTATTGGGATAATTGGTGAAATTTGAATAAAGCTTGCAGGTTAAATAATAGTGTTCTATTAGTATTAAGTTCCTGGTTTTGGAGAGAGAATGTTCTAATTCATAGGGAATATGAACTGAAGAATTTAGATGTAAAGGAAGCCTCATATCTGTAACTTACTATTGGATAGTTCATAAAAAAAATAATGTATGTTTATTCAGAGAGACTGATAAAGCAAACATATATCAGTAAAATGATAACAGCTGGGAGAAATCTAGGTGAAGATTATACAAGAGTTCTTTGTACTGTTCTCACAACTATTTCACAATAAAAAGTAAAAAAATAAATGGACTTTTTCTATGATGACAATCATGATTAGTAGTATGCCATGTAGCAGATAGTTTTGGGGAAAAATTTCTATTTACTCTGGTCCTATTAGGAAAAGTGACATTTTAAACAATAAGTGGTTAGAGATGCTTTTTAAATAGAAACTTTGTCACAGAAAGAACATTTGGGGTTAGATATTTGAAAATATTTCTTATTATCATGACCCTTTAAAAACTTTGAGCATACTTATAAAAAATGCTGTATTTGCGCACTTGAATGAAAATGTGGTAATAACATTTTCCAACCTGTTGAAAAGTCTTCCAAATGTGGTGTTTCAGCAGAATTCTGTTTTAGATAATATTTCTTCATAACAAACAACTCCAAAACTAAGTAGTTTAAAATAATTTATGATTACTTCTCACAGTTCTGTGTTCAAAACCAACTGGATGGTTTTCACTTGGAGGTCTTACACACAGCTACAGGTACATGCTGAGCAGGGCTCAAGGCACTTGAAGCTTTCTCATTCACATGTCTGGTGTCTGGGCTAGGTTGGCTGGAACATTTGAGGGCTGGCCAGGCATCTCTTTGCTTCTTTCTCCATGTGGATTGTTTGGGCTTCCTCATGGCATGGCAGTCTCCAGGTAGTCAGACGGTGGCTGGCTTTCCCCAGAGCCCGTGTTCTAAAAGAGTCAGACAAACTCCAAGAGGCTTCTTCTTTTTTTGCTGTGTGTGGGCCTCTCACTGTTGTGGCCTCTCCCGTTGCGGAGCACAGGCTCCAGACGCGGAGGCTCAACGGCCATGGCTCATGGGCCCAGGCGCTCTGCGGCATGTGGGATCTTCCCGGACCGGGGCACGAACGCGTGAGCCCTGCATCGGCAGGCGGACTCTCAACCACTGCACCACCAGGGAAGCCCCCAAGGAAACCCCCAAGGAAGCCCCCAAGAGGCTTCTTATGGCCAAGCCTCAGAAGTCTGGCAGCTTCACTTTTACATTATTCTACTGGCTAGATCAGTCACAAACCAGCCAAGATTCAAGGGAACGAAAGAACAGACTCCTCGTCTCAGTAAGGAAATGACATCCATCAGCAAGGAGGGAAGGAATTGATGGTGGCCATCTTGGTGAGAAGCTACCAACTTTTGAGTCTAATTTGTTAAAATACAGAAACTATGACAAGTTCTGATTACTCCATAAGGAAAACACTGATGTATGGAGAAATGGACATTTTCCAGTTAAACTTTAGGCAAAGACGATGATCAATTGGTGGATGGCATTTCAAAATGAATATCTTAATTTGGTCAGTACAGCCAACCATGTACTTCTTCCCGTTGAGTCCACCTTTGTGGGGTAACATCTTCATCTATGACAGATAATAAACTGAACTTAGAACCAGAGTTTTGAATGGTTGTATCAAAAAGTGTAGAGTCAAATTTTTTAAAAAGGAATATATTCAATCACTTTATTCTCACTAAATATTGCTATTAATAATAGTTTTATTGAAAGAAGAAACTTTTAATTATTAATAAATATCATAAAATACTAACTACTTTTTATCATCCCTTTTAACTTCCATTTTTATATATAATTTACATACATGATATACGTGTACATTTGCACATTAGAGAAAGACATGAAAGTATTGTGCTAAGAGCATAGATTCTGGAGCAAGATGCCTGGGTTTATTACTTGCTGTGTGACCCAGAACAGGTTACTTGACCTCTCTGTGCCTCAGCTCTCAATTCTAAGTAGGGGCAATGATAATACCCTATCATAGATTGTGAGCAGTATTTGAGTTAATATATAGCTTGGCTTATAGTATTTAGCTATAACTATTACTATTCAGCAATATCTTTTAAAATAAAAACATGCAGACCATTTGACCAAACGATTCTTCATCTAGGTATAACTATAGAGAAATACTCGTGAATGCCAGAGGCTTTGTACAAGGATGTCCATTGAGGCAACATTTGTAATAGGAAAAAAGGTGGAAACCATCTAAATGTATAGGGGAAGAGTTAAATAAAGTATGGCAAATAGATATGGTGGAATACTTCACAGTAGTTCCAAAGAGGAAGTAGATTTTCATGTACTGATATGGGAACATCACCAAATAGTAAGTTAAAAATCAAGTTGTGGCACAATAAGTATGACATGATTCAATATATACAAAAGACAATAACAAAATTAAGCCATACATTTGTATATTTGTAGTTGTATATAAATATAAATATTTCTATTTGTATATAAATATTTGCATTGTTATATAAGCCTATAAAAACATCTAGAAAGATATATGCCACACTTAGTTTACAGAAGAGTGGGTCAAACAGAACTGTGAGGTTTTCTGTACTTTATAAATATTTTATAAGAATGCATCCATATAATGATTATATAATTTAAGATATATTTAAAATATTTGTAAAAAGAGTGTGGGAGTCACTTATCTAGATTGTGGAAGGAAGACTGCATTGAACTTGACATGTGCACAATTAGTCTCATAATTAGTTACTTAATTGTGATCAGAATGGGGAAAACAGACAAGTGGGCATTTTGTTGTTCATTCTCAGACTACATTTCACCCATTACCTTCAATGTAGTAAGAAGAATTGTTTTTCCTTATTTTTTCAGCTAAAAAATGGTGGGGAGAAATTTTCTGAAAACACTTACTGTAGTCAGCAGCACAAACAGAAAATCTAAGAACTTATGCAGTTTGCTCCTTTCAAAATTCACCATCGATAAGCATTTATAAAATTAAAGAAACATTATCGATTAATCCCATGCATGGAAGAGAGTTTCCTTTAGCTACTGTAAGTGTTCCACTCATTTCCTTGAGGAAAAAAGAAGTAGTATGACAGAATATTAAATTCATATCGTATATTATTCCTAAGTGAGAATCACTTTTCAAAAGTCCTGCTCGTAATCGTGTCTTGATATATAACTTTACTACATGCCTTGAAGTCATTGGCAGTTCTCCAAGGAGACCAAACAGAACTTCAAATATTATTTCAGACCACTGAGGGAAAGGGGAGAAGTAAGATTGATTTCGTTTTAAATGACTGGAGCCAGGCTCTGCAAGGGCTAGACTTTTTGCCTTATCCCTGTGGCTTTTCTTTGCCAATTAGGGAGCATCACCTGGATGGGAGAGTGGGCGCCGTCTAACAAAGAGGTGGGGAGAAGCGTGCTCCTCCAACAGCTGCCCGCGCGTGTCAGCCCAAGTTACAGAAGGGAGCAGCTGTGCCCCCATGAGAAAATCCACTCATATCTAACAGGAAGACAAGTGACCCCTGCAACTGCAGAAAAGCAACTTGATCCCCTTCTGGAAAGTGATGGCCTTTGCAGTTTTTACAGGGTTGGGGCAGTCAGAGGAGAGACCCCATCCACAAAATCTGCCCTTTGGGGGGGTCATGTGGCCCTGACAGAAACCAAACGAAACTCCTGAGCCACAGAAGGAAGCCTTTCCACATGGCAGGTGCTTAAGGGCTTGTGGTTTAGGCGTTTGGCTTTTGGTGCCCGGAAGATGAGAGGGAAGAGGAAAAACGTGCTTTTGCTCTGCCCGGTTTCCACATGAAAGCAGAAATACAGAACCAGAGAGCTGGGAGCTCGGTGAGCGGTCATCATCCGTATGATGGTATTTCCTACAAGGAAATCTTTTCAAAACATACTGGGGGACCCTGTGTCGTGAGCAGAAAGCAGTGAGGGGCAGGGAGGGAGGAGAAGGCAGGTTTCAAGCCCTCAACAGTCCAGGCCACAGAGAAAAAGGATTCCTAATCAAAATGCTTTCATCTTAACCAGTGCCCCTGGGGATTTGGGGGCTCTGCTTCCAAGTGAGGATCATGGAAGGCATGTGACTAACAGACCAAGATGAAACAGTATCCCTGCTAATACTGAAGCCATGTTCATGGAAACGCTGGATAGGTTTACCTCGTCCAGACATAAGGGAACCACTATGATACAGCCCTGGGACAGGACAATGAGGACTATTTCTGTTCTTTTGGTGTGTCTTTAACTGTTCTTAGTTTTTTTCAGATAGGCAATACACTCACGTGGTTCAATAACCAGAACATATTAATAGTGGTACAGTCAAGACAGTCTCCCATCTTCCCAGACCCCATTGGGCAGCCACTTACTGTTAACTGTCCTTTCAGAGTTTCTTTATGCAGGTACAAACACATGCAAATGTAGATCATTGTCTCTCCTTTTATTTACTCAATGGCATGAAGTTATAGAGGGCTTCATTCCTTCTTTTTTTTTTTTTAACAATTTCATAGCCTCCCATTGAATGGATGTATAAGAATTAATTTAACCAGCAGGCTGCTGATGGACATTAAATTGTTTCTAGTTTTTTGTGATTATCAACAAAGTAGCCAAGAATGACACTGTACATATGTCAATTCGATTCAACCTTATGCAAGTTTTCTATATAATAGATTTCCCAAAGTGGAATTACAGGGCCAAAAGGCACATGGATTTTGCAGATGTGTTTAAATTATTCTAGATGCCTATAAGCTATCTAGGATAATTTTCCACATTCTCACCAACAGTGTATATTCACACTTTGGACTTTTGCCCTCTGATCAGTGAAAACTAGTATCTCATTGTAGTTTTCATTTTGTCTTTTATAAATTTATTTATTTATTTTTGGCTGTGTTGGGTCTTCGTTGCTGCTCGCAGGCTTTCTCTAGTTGCAGCGAGCGGGGGTTTCTCTTGTTGTGGAGCATGGGCTCTAGGCGTGTGGGCTTCAGTAGTTGTGGCAGTAGTTTTAATTTTTATTTTTCTTATGAGTGAGGGTGAATATCTTTTTATATGTTTAAGAGCTATTTGTACTTCCTTTTATGTAAATGGTCCAATGCATGAAGTCCTATCCATACCCTTTGTCCACGTTTCTGTCGAGTTGTTTTTTTTCTTATAAATTTCTGCTATTGAGCTCACCCAGTGATTTTTTACAATTTTTGGTTATTGTATTTTTCATTTTTAGATTTTTTTCATTTGTTTCTTCATTACATATTCTATTTTCTGTGACTTTCTATTTTTCATTTGTTTCAAGCATTCATAATTGCTTTAAAATTAAAACATTTATATAATAGCTGCTTTAGAATACCCATCAGATAATTCCAACATCTGTGTCTTCTCAATGGTGATGTCTGTCAATTGCCTTTTTTCTTCTGAGTTGAGATTTTCATGGTTTTCAGTGTGATGAGATGAGGATTGTGTCCTAGACATTCTGAGTATTATGTTATGTGACTCTGGTTCCTACTTAAATCTTTTATTTTAGCAGGCAGTCAACTTGTTTACGTTCACAATGCATGTCCTGGTCCACTCTGTGGGCTGTACTTCAAAGCTCAATTTTGTATTCAAAGACATGGCAGAGCTGTTCTGGTCTGCCCCACTGTGTGTTCCCCTGAGACCAATCTGAACCTGGGTGGTGTTTCAGACAAGTGTTCAGCTTTTCTGACCTTTTAAACCTTTGTTGTGTTGCTTCTTACCTGTTTTATGTACAGGTCACAGAGAGTTCTGCCCAGGATTCCAGATTTAGGAAATCACTTTCTCTAGTTCTCTACTTTCCATAATCCTCCCGCATGTTCCAGTTAGGAGTGGGGGCCGGGGGCATCTCCTAGTTGTAGAAGAAGGGATGGCTAAGTGGGTTCTACCCACAGCTCCCACCTGTAACACCTGGTGAGGAGGGGGAAAAGCAAATCTTTTTTGGGCTGTTTGCCTACAGAACAGCAGAAGGAAGGACTCATCTGGCTGAGTTGAAGGCTTTCAAGCCTTTATAAACCACGATACCTCCATAAACCATGGTTATCTAGGTAGTAATTCTTGGATCAGTCCCCACATTTATCTCCTGAGGACAAACATTAATGCTCAGAAGCAGCTGGTTAAGCCCATAAGAAGGAAATACTTGAATAACTACCTCATAATATGCAAAGTCCTCTCCCACTAAGTCCTCGAATTTCACACTATTCTGCCTCTTCTAATATCCTGATTCTAAATTACGCTCCCCCAAGCCTGCCAGTCAAAGAAAGGGACCCATTGCTGAGCCAGCTGTGTCTCAGACACTTACCCCCCTGCCAATTCTTGAAGTCTCCCCCTGCAAGACTTAAGTATGTTCTCGGTCAAAGGCCTTCACTTGGAGCCCTTTCTGTTTTTCCCTCTGTCTAGGTTCCTTTGTCTTATACTCACATCTCTCCCTTTTTAACAAACAAAAAACCCCAGCACGTAAACAACAGCAGCAACAAGAACAACAAACACACAAAAATTTCCTTCTATTTACTGCTCTCCTCTGGCTATCATCACCTTTCCTTTTCTTTCCAGGACAATTTTTTCTTTTTTAAAAAATTTAATTAATTTCTTAAAACATTTTATTTTAACTTTTCCCCATTTTTATTGAAGTGTAATTGACACACGTCACTGCATAATTTTAAGGTGTACACATAATGATTTTAATTACATATATTGTAAAATGATTGCCTCTATAAGTTTAGTTAGCATTTGTCATCTCATATAGATAAAATAAAAAAGAAAGTAAAAATTTGTTTTCCTTGTGAGGAGAACTCTTAGAATTTACTCTCTAAACTACTGTATATCACATAGCAGTATTAACTAGAGTCATCATGTTTTACATCCCATCCTTAGTACTTACTTGTTTTATAACTGGAAGTTTCTACCTTTTGACCACCTTCCTCCAATTTCTTCCCCCTCCCTGCCCCCCAGTAACCACAAATCTGATTCTTTTTTCCATGAGTTTGATTGGTTTCTTTCTTTTCTTTTTTAGATTCCACATATAAGTGAGATCACACAGTATTTGTATTTCTCTATCTGACTTACTTCACTTAGTGAAATGCCCTCAAGATCCTTTGCTGTCACAAATAGTAGGATTTCTTCTTCTTTTTTTTTTTTTTTACATCCAACCAAGTTTCCTAAAAGAATAATCCACAAGTCTTCATATCCCACTTCCCAGCTTTGGTAAACTCCCTCCACATCATTAAAAATATCCCATCAAGGTCCTCAGCAACCTGAACATTGCCAAGTCCAGAGAGAATATCCTGGTCCCATGTGACTCCTCACTCTTTCTCAAAACTCTCGACTTTTTGGCTTCTGTGACACTCCTCTCTTTTACCTCCCATCCTTCTAACAGTCCTTGGTCTCCATCTATTTCTCAGCAGCCCATCCCTTCAACACAGATGATGCTGTGATAATGGCAATATTGATAAAAACCAACCTCAATCTTTATTGAACTCTTGTACTAGGTTCTAGGCCAGGTACTTGGAATGTATTATCACATTAAATATCACATATTCTCACAACCCACATAAAACCCCTTAATGGAAATGTGGACCCCGAGAAATGTCAGCTTATTTGCCCAGGTTCATGCAGCTACTCCATGGCAGAGGACTTGGGTATCAGTTTCTCAAGGGACACATCCTTGGCCGGTTTCTCAGTTCACTTTGTATCCTCTCCTTGAATTATTTTGTCCATTTTCATCGTCTTTAATGAGTGATATCTGTGAAAAGTTTTTCCCAAACTAAGTTTCCAACTCCTATACCAAGCTTCCTCCTGAACTTGTCACTCTGGGTATCCCCTAGAAACCTCCAACTCACAGTATATCTATCTGAAGCCAACATATTACTCCCTCCATGTCACCTGATCCTCCTTCCATATTCTAGGTCTTGGAAGTGGGACAGCCAGCTTCCACCCAGCTGTGTAAGAGACACACAAAGAACTTTTGACTCTTCCCCTCTCCTTTACCCTTCATTTATCATAAAATCTATTAGTTTTTCTTCCTGTTTCTAGAATCCAGCTTTTCTTTTGTCTCTTTTTTTGATTATGGCAGTGGAGTCCTACCAGGTCTTTCTACTCCCATTTTATCTCTTTTAAGTCAGTAAGTTGTACTCCAAGAATCTTCTTCCCCCATAAAGTATAAAAATGACATTCTGGTTATCTGTTGCTATACAACAACCACATGAAGCCTTAGAAGTCTAAAACAAATTTTATTATTGCTCAAATTTTATGAGTTGATGGGGGCAATTCTCATTCAGGGTCCCTCATGAAGTTGCATTCAGATGGTGGCTGGGACTGGAGTCTTCTAAAGCCTTGACCTTGACATTCATGATGGTTTCTGGCTGGGAGCTCAGCTGGGGTGACGACCAGAGCACCTACATGTGCCATGTACCTGTGGTTTGGGCTTCTGACAGCATGGGTTTGCTTCTAAGAAGAGGTATCAGGTCCGAAGAGAGTGTTCCAAGAGACCAGGCAGAAGCTCTAAGACGTCTTAAGACCTACCCTCAGAATGTTGCTTATGTTACCTTCAAGAAATTGCTTAGACCAGCCCTAGATTCAAGAGGAGGGGAATTAGACTCTATCTTTGAATGTGATGAGCACATGTACAGAGAGATAAGTCATTGAGGAGGTTATCACGGAGACTATTTAGCTCAACGACTGTATCATTTTTGTGTGCTGAACTCTTTCATTGCTCCCCAGTGAGTAGGAGATGAAGTCCAAGCTTTCTCAAATACCACACATAGACTTTCCAGGGTTTGCAACACCTGTTTCTCCAACATCTTTTCCTTCCACTCCCAGCCTCCCACAATTGTTGTTTGCAAATCTCTCCACCCCACCTCTGCCATAGACCTCAATGGCTATTCTCTCCTGTGATCCACCTTAAAATCCCTACCTATCCTCTCACTTGGTCAACTCCTACTTTATCCTTTAAGACTACTTAGACATGAACCTCACTTGAAATCCCAGCTTGGGTGGGGTGAGCCACTTTTGTGGGCTCCTATTGCACCCTGGGTGCACTTATCATAATACTTGTATTGATATACCTGTTTATGTTTCTCTTTCCCTCATACTCCCAGGAGGTTAGCCTCTCAAAGGCAGGAACCAGATCCCCCTCATCTTTGCACCTTTGATACACAGTGTCTGCACAGAGGAGGTGCTCTAGGATTGGTTGACATGACTGTGTGCTCACTGTGTGGCAGATCTGAGTCTTCTCCATCATCCATGATGCGGTTTTTCTACATAGAACATTGCAGCACCTTTAATGCAAGAAAACAGGGAGTAGAGAGTGTGGCTGCTTTGTAATGTATCAACTTGCCTAGACTGACCTACGTTTCCCAGAATTCCTTCCCCTTTATGTTTCAGGTTAGGGTGGTCCACAAGAGAGTCTCTTGTGGCAGATTTGGAGGGAGGAAGTGAAGGAGCAGCCGGGATGTAGCTCACAGGTTGGTGCTTCTCTGCTGGCTCGTTTCGTTGGTGTGAGGGCAGCAGCCAGGCTTGCAACCGTTCCTCTCCCTCTGTATCCTCCTTCAGCTTCTCTGCCTCCTGGGACAGCTCTGTGATGAACGACACCAACTTGTCCTATAGGACATCAACACCGCCAAAGTTGGTGGCAGCAAGAGTTGACATGGGTTTGTCTGTCCCCTTGGATTCCAGCTAGTCCTTGCTTCTCTACTGCCTTCACTGAGACAGTAGCCTTATAAAGACTGCCTGCTCAACTCCCACAATTTTCTAAGGTAAAAATCCTGTGAAAAAGATATATCTATATCTATATCCATGCAGGCATATGTACATATATATACACATATGCATACCAAATACATATATTACCGCCTAGTGATTCTGCTTATCTGATCAAACTATGACTGATGTGGGTGAAGGGAGGTTACTGGGCAAAATTTAAGACATGTCAAAAACAATGACAAGCCACCTGGCTTTCGTAATAACAGTTGCTGTAATAGAAATACAACCCATCAGAGCGCCGTAATAGCTCATATCACAGGACAGCATCGGAGTTCACAGTGAGCCTTTGGAGCCAAGAAGCTGGATTTCAAGGCTGGTTCCTCACTTTATAGCTATGTTCATTGGGCACACTCCAAGCCTCGGTTTACTCATGGGTACAATAGAGGGAACAATTGCATGAGATAATCCACATGAAGTTCTTAGTATGTGACTACCATGTAATTAGTGCTTAAACCAAGCTAGCTGATATTAACCACGTAAAATATACAAATACTTGTATATATCACACTTGACCCTAATTTATATTCTATTGATTTACATTATGCCTATAATTCATAAACTGTCTTTATGAAGTACATGCGTACTCCATAAACTGAAGATGAGAGATTATAGTGCACTGTAGAGTTAATGAGTACAAATATTTTGAGACCATCCCTAGTCATTGATGGGTTAAAGAATTTATAGTAATAAATATAAATACAAGTATATTTATAGATATAAATATAAATAATGTCAGCAATATTAATGAGATGTCAATAATGATGTCAGCAATATTAATGAGATACAATCGATACATCATTACCATGATGTAGTCAGCTTGTGCTAATTATGTAACTTCTTCATTTCTTTTGCTCTTTCAGAAATTTCCCTTTAGCCCTAGAGCTTTAAATTCTTCCTACTTTAAAAATTGAATCGATCCATATATTTAAAACTGCTTTGTACATTTAAACCTTATGTTTGGCTCTTCTCCCCATGTTAACTTTTTAGGGAGTCATTTAAGAAGGTAGACAGAGTCATGGCATTCAGAGCCAGCTGAAATATCGATCCTTCTAGATGGCATCCGTGACCTACCAAAAACTTAGCAAAATGAGGAAATGACATAAATCCTAGAAGTCCCGTTGGCTCTCGGCGATGCCGTTTGCAGGGAGTGTGCAAAACAGAGAGTGAGGGAAGGTCTTGGAATGATTTGACTTTTTTACTCTTCTTGCCTTTTGGAACATTTGATTTTTTTTTTTTTTTTTAGTTCTCTGTTTATGAATTGAAAATGCTTTTGTTTATTAAGCTAATTAAATTATTTTAAGAACATAAACAATGCAAGATAAGGGACTCAAACATTGTGAGTCTCTCTGTCTCTCTCTGTGCTAACAAACGGTCCGTGTCATAATAAAACAAGTCTATTTCTAAATAAGGCAAAAACGACTGGGTCTCGTCTGGCGGAGCAAGACACCAAACACAGCGTCCCACTGTTTCTGCTGCCCCTGCTGCACCCTGGGAACTTCATGAAACCCAGTATTATGTAGCGGAGACCAAAGGTCAGTTCCCAGGCAACAAAAGACAATGCCCTTGATATTTGCTTATCACCCTTGAGTGAGTGGGGAAGGCTCTAGATCATGAGAATTTAAAGCAGCCCCTTCCCCATATCTGCCTGAGACTGTGATGATCTGAATTTGTACATGTTCTCACCTCATGAGCCTATCTATATACACTCGAGAGAACTCCACAGTTTGTATTCCCACCTGGCATATAGGAGGCATTAGACATTAATGGTATTCTATGGAATAAAGAAACAATTTGAATTTTTGTTTTGGAAATGAAACTTCAGTTCAAACATAATCTCATATGAAGTTCCAATTTATAAGATAAAGCAAAGCCGGAGCCTTGGCCACTCCTCTTTCTTCCCCCTTGAGTAAGCTTCCTAGGAGTCCTTGGAACAGTAACTTGAAGATAAAAGATGAGATGAAAATTCTTGCATTTCTAAATGCTACTTTCTGAAAAACCCACTGTAATGTTCTTCAGGCCCAAGAAATGAGGAAGTGTGTGTACCTTAGGCAGAGGCAGACAGTATTCATTCTGCTTGCTGTATCTCTGAGGGCGCGCCTCAATGCCGGGCACTGCACGTGACTGATGGATGCTGAGTCTGCTTCCTTACAGATTCTGAACCCCAGCCAGCATAAGTGGTGACTCCAAGGCTACCTCCTGAGGGATGCAGATCTCCAAGCCCAAGGCCCAGGGGCCTGATGCACTCCTGTCTCTTTCCTGCCTGTATCTCTCTCCCTTCTTATACATATGGGTCTCTGTCCGTGGCCTGATTCGCCCCAGCTCCAGGGAATTCACCAGAAGCATTTATTTACCTAGAATCTAGGAGCACAATGGAAGCTGGGTAAATCAACATTTTTTAGGGACACGAAGGGAACTAGTATTTGAGTTGCTATTCCTGGGCACATACTCTTAGATCAAAAAGAAAGTAGGTACAGTGTAGAATATATTCTCTCTTTTCAAGGTACTCATGGTGTCATTGGAAAGAGAGTACGTGCCACCTTGTGCTATAGATTTATCCTGAGGGCCAGGTGGTATCATGGCCATGGAAGACCTGCTTGGTGCAAGAGTCAGGTTCTAACTATAACTGGGATCATCGATCGCTGTGAGCATGTGGTCATGATGCATCAGGCACAGTCTAGTCTGTTCATCTTAGTTTTTAAAGTACATTTCAGGAATCCAAGGAAACTTCTGTGTCATAATATCAAAAATGAAACTCAGGAAGGAAGGATGATACTCTCTTGCTGTTAAGGGAGGACTGGGTTTCAGGAAGCAATGTCTCTGGAGGCGGGGTTCCCTCTTCTGTGAAGTCCACTTGTTGCTCTTTGGACCTTGTTGTGCTGGGCGATGCATCAGTCAGCAGGGTGAGACAGAGTGTGCTTGACTGGGTCTGAGCCTCAAAGCCGAATTCATGAAGATGCAGCCTCGTTTCTGACTTCGGCTCTCATTCCTGCCTTTCATGGGTTCACTGCTAGCTTTTGTAAATTAAATATCCACAAGCAGACACAATCTCTGGCAAGTTCAGCTGGAGCCAGGGAGACTAACATTCTAGATGGCTGACGTGGTGCCCGTTGTTTCCTGTTCGGATGATAGATTATGTGAACACCCAGATTATAGCCATTATATAGCTAGAGAGCTGACTTGTTGCATGTACAGTTGAGTAAATTTTTATAATGAGGATGTACAATTTTTCAAACATCAATTATATTATGAGGCAAAATGATGTCTATTGCTTTGCATTCTATCAATTCCTCAAGATTGTGTCTATCGTACATTCTCAATTCTTCACCAGGAGCCCTCATTTGGGGACATACATAGCATGTTTTTCACTATTTTTTAAAGAAACAATTTAAGCAAGCACTCTTTTGTGAAGAGCCTTCAGTTAAGAGAGAACAGAGACCCTGGAAAGGGGTGTGTGATGACCACTTTCCATAACTTTCTCTCACTCCATCTTAGCCATCATGCAGATTTCTCTGTTTTCTTCTTCGTGATGTTACCTGAGCGGCATCCCAACGTGTCCCCTATTCTTACCTGGGGCTTGGAGAACAGCGCCCTCCCAGGACGGGGAGAAAGGAGGAAGGGAGTCCACAACTCTGGTCACTCTGACCTTTCCCAACTCTATTCTCTGGTTTGGTTTTCTCAGCACCATTGTGTCCCTCCCATCCCCTCTCCTTCCATCTTTTTTCTCTCTTCCCTTCTCCCCTCTTTCCACTCTCCCCTGCTCCAGACTTAGCCACTATGTTGGGCCAGGAGAGGATAGTTTCAGTGTGCTTCTTCTTGGAAATCTTTCTTCTATCTTTCTTTCTTCAAGGTGCTAGAGGGGTTGGGTGGAGGGGAACACAAAGTTCCAGATTCATGAAGGAAAGGAGTGCTGGTGGGACCAGGGCTGAAGCTCGCAGAGCTGGGGATGGAAAGACCACTCTTCGTTCGCAACGCCCCACTTTCAAAATGACCCAGAGAGGAAGCTGCAAAATTTCATCCTGCTTCTCAGAGGGCTGAGATGGCGTGACAAGAGCTGTGGTTGGAAATCAGCAGGTCGATGGTAAGGGAAAGTAGGAAGAGTGACAGTGGTGGGAGACACAGCATAAAGTGTCTCCAAGGAGTTCTCTCAGGGGGAATTGCTGAATTCCTAACTTCCAGCCCCTTGGAACACCCCATCAGCCTTCCTGGTGACTTTTTTTTTTTTTTGCGGTACGCGGGCCTCTCACTGCTGTGGCCTCTCTTGTTGCGGAGCACAGGCTCCGGACGCGCAGGCTCAGCGGCCATGGCTCACGGGCCCAGCTGCTCCACGGCCTGTGGGATCTTCCCGGACCGGGGCACGAACCCGTGTCCCCTGCATCGGCAGGCAGACTCTCAACCACTGTGCCACCAGGGAAGCCCCCTGGTGACTTTTCTACTCCTTACTCCATGCCTAATCCCTGCTTTCCTCTCCCCAGGACAAAGCACCCTTTGGGCTACTTAGGTGGTGAGGCCCTTTACCATAGATCCTGCTATGGCATCAGGCAAAGGGTCTCAGGTTAAAGCTGACCCCAAACCACCACAGAGGACTACCCCAGCCGAGATAAAAGGGAAACCTCTTTCTCCAGCCCTCCCAGAGTTTTCAGGGCTGCCACCTGCTTGCTTCAGAGGCCTCAGTGCTCCCAGGGCAGAAAGGTCCAGGCGTTCATGTTCACATATGCTGCGGCACTAATGGAGAAATTCTCCCGCCAGTCTACTGGGAGGAATAGCTCATGAAACAGATTGTAAAGGCCTGGGCCGGGACTCGCTCTCCTGTGACTTGGCACTTAATGTAGCTTTTTCCACTGGCAGGGATGGAGCAAGAGGCCAGGCTGCGCCCCTCAGATGATGGACGCCCTGCCCAAACCATGCCTGTGAGGCTCCAGTCCTGTGCTCCCCAATTCTTCAATCCTGCCCTGGGCCCACGAGGGGTTTATTGAGTGGAACTACGCTTGACACCGAGGTGGCAGATTGGAGGCCAACCTCGTGACACGTTCCAAGTGTGAAATGACTTAACTCTGGGGGCCCAGTCCCAGGAGGCCCAGAGGCATGATGCTGGTGCCCAGACAGCGGCTGTCCCCCACGGGCTGTGAATCTGTTTCCCTACCCCTGGGCTGCCTGGTCAATATCAGGGTGTTTGCGGCTGGATTTGCCCCGTGTCTCCCCGGGCGTCTGGGTTGCAGCGAGTGCACGTTTCTGGGCTGCGGGGTATGGGCCGCCGGCCAGCGTGCTGGGGGCTCCCCCCTCACCCCGAAGTCGCAGCTGTGATGACTTCATGACTCTCACATGGCCCTGGGGCCGGGGAACAGGGCCGGGATTGTATTCGCAGGCTGCAAGCGCACGTGTGAAAGAACTGCGTCAGGCTAGACCTCCTGTCGCAGGAGTTTGTGAAAACCCGCTCTTAACTCCAGCAAGAACGCCTGAGTGCCCCTGCCCACTCCTCCAAGACCCTTCAATAGGCTGAGTCCTGAGGTCCTTCTCAGCCATGGGCCACGTGGAGGGAATGATCCACACTAAACCACCTTTAGGTGGGTTTTCAGGTTTTAGGGGAAATAATGACATTTTGCATTTGAATCTGCCAGTGAGCCCAGGTCTGTATTAGAGCAGTCCTGGGGAAAAAGATGGCTCTATTTCTCTTAGTAGCTTGTTTGCCTCTCCCCCGGAGAGATTCAGGGGAAGGGCCGTGGCCACAAGACCCTCGGGACCTTGCTTCACCAATGTCCGGATAGTGGGAGAAATGAGACTTGAGACCCCATGTGATGTGATTGTCAAGCTTCCTGTCATTTCAATGTGGTGACAGTGTTCCTGGCCATGACTGGATGGGAGGAGCTTGTGCCCAGGGGCCATCAGGTATGTTCATTGCAGCATTGTTTGTGATGGTGACAAATTGGAATAACCTAAGTGTCTATCAAAGAGAATGGAGAAATAAAATATGGTGTATTTAGATGATGGCATTGTATACAGCAGTTAAAACAGACAACCAGACTGGGATAGAGCTCAAAAATGAAAAAAAAAATTAATGAGTTGCAGAATGATAACTACAGTATGAAACAATTTATGGAGAGAGAGAGAGAGAAAAGAAAACAGAAAAACCCTTATGAGGCCAGGCTGTGCTTTCTGTTCTGTGCTGTGCAGAGGCCCGGAAGCCTGGACCCCAAGCTCCAAACTGTCTATGGGAAGGTGAGAGGGACTGAAATTGGGGAAGGTGGTCAAAAGTTCCTTAAGTAAATGTTCTAATGTTTAAGGGGAGAATGATTTCATTTATTTCTTATATAATTAAAAATCGATTATAAAATAGGGGAAAATGAGGTGTTAGTGGTTTACAAACTTAATCCACCCAGATTTAGCAGATGTGGAGCTGTGCGTTTTTGACCTATTTGTAGGTAATTAGTGGTTTCAGTTCTTTTTTCTTTCTCTTTGCTGAGATGTAGTGAACTGATATGATAGAAAGGGTAGGACAAGGTACCATGAGTGTGTGTGTTCATAAATCCGCAAGGGGCTGTGTCAAGCGACACTCAAGGAAGTCCTTTGCTGAGCAGTTAGTCTGCAGACTGTGGCCTTGTTGAATCACAGGGTCATCACCTGTGATGACATCACAGGTCATCGTGACAAGCACTGGTGCCGCACTTATTGCTCTAACTGGGCTGGGAGAAGGGGGTGGGCCAGGTACCCAGGTAACCTGCATTGGACGTAGTCCTGACACTTCCCTTTGCACCTTCCACTTGGAAAAATCTTGCAAGCAGATGCATGTTGAAAATTCACTTTACATGGGGGGTTAAGTGAATAATTTAGCTAAGAATAAACCCATATACACTCACAGGTGGTGATTGCTATAATTACAGAGATTTTCAAGCACAAGATATAGTTCTGTATGTGTGTGTATGTGAATTAATAATATAGAAGTTTAAAGATAAGAAAAGGAAAACATGCTTTTGCAGAGAACAACCTTTAAAATCAGGAAAGAAATTATGAACCCATTAGGAAATGGCTTACTGTGTTTTATAATCAGTACCAATAAGATTAGTTGTGTTCAAATATTCTTTTCCTTAATTATAATAATTTCATTCACATTGTAGAAAATTTAGCAGTTAAAGAAAAATATAAATAACAAAATTAAAAGCAGACAAAAATGAAGCGGTGGATAGCTCAATGATTTGATTATGGATGTTTTCTTCTAGATTTTTCTATTATTGATATCACAAAATCTTCATCCTACTGGTGATATTGTTTTGTAGCCCATTTTTATCATAATGTTATTAATAATTGAAAGTCCACCACCCAGAAAAGTTCCCTTAACACCCCTTTCTATTCAATTTCCTACTCACCCTAGGCCTTGGTGACCATTGATCTGATTTGTCACTATACTTTTGCCTTTTTCAAAATGTCATATAAATAGAATCATACTGTGTGTGGCCTTTGTGACTAGCTTCTTTGACTTATCATAACACTTTTGAGATTCTTCCATGTCGTTGCACATATCAGAAGTTATTTCTTTTTATTGCTGAATAGAATTTCATTGTATGGGTCTATTACAGTTTGTTTATCCAATTATCATTTTTAGGATTTGCTGAGTTTTGAAATCTGTGGGTTGAAGTCTTTCATCCATTTTGGAATATTCTTCGAGACTATTTTTTCAAAATTACTTCTGTCCAAATCTCAGTCTCTCCTCTCTGTCTGGGATGAAAGTTGCAGTGGCTACTATGTTTGCTTCGGTTCCCATACGTCTTATGCTTTGTTCTGTTCTTTCCATTCTTTTTCTCTCTTGCTTCATTTTGAGTCTTTTCTGTTGACTTTAGCTATGCTACTTTTTTTTTTAATCCTTGAATACTCATGATGATATTGCCATAAATAAGGCTGTGCAAATGGAACCTGAAAATTTACTCCTATCCTCCTTTTTAAAAAATTGAAGTATAATTGACAAACAGTATCACATCAGTTTCAGGTGTATATCATAGTGATTTGATATGTATATACTTTTTTTTTTTTTTTTTTTTTTTTTTTTTTTTGCGGTACGTGGGCCTCTCACTTTTGTGGCCTCTCCCGTTGTGGAGCACAGGCTCCGGATGCGCAGGCCCAGCGGCCATGGCTCACGGGCGCAGCCGCTCCGCGGCATGTGGGATCTTCCCAGACCGGGGCATGAATCCGTGTCCCCTGCATCAGCAGGCGGACTCTCAACCACTGCACCACCAGGGAAGCCCTGTATATACATTTTTAAATGATCACTACAAAAAGTTAGTTACCACCTGTCACCTTACAAAGTTATTACAATGGTATTGCCTATATTCCCCATGCTGCACATTACATCTTCATGACTCATTTATTTTATTAATGAGGTTTGTACCCCTTAATCCCCTTCACCTATTTCACCCACCACCCTAACACCTTCTCCTCTGGTTATCACCAGTTTGTTCCCTGTATCTATGAGTCTGTTTCTGTTCTGTTTTGTTTATGCATTTATTTCATTTTTAAAATTCCACATATAATAAGTGAGATCATACAGTAACTGTCTTTCTCTGACTTAATTTCACTTAGCATAACACCCTCTAGGTTCATCCATGTTGTTGCAAGATTTCATTCTTTTTTATGGCTGAGAATGTCCCATTGTATATATATATACTCCTATCCATCTTTTGTTTGGTTAACTCTTAGTCATCATCTAGACTTCACTTCCTCAGGAATGCCTTTTCTGATCTCCAAGATGAGGCCAGATTCCCTGTTACACACTCTCAAAGCACCACATGCCTTTCCTTCTGAGTACTAACCAAAGTCATTATTTTGCTGGCATTTTACTTAACTGTGGAATTGTTTGTCTGCCTTCTCCTCTAGATCATAAGCTCCACAGGACAGGGGTTGTGTCTCCTTTTTTGTTTATTATTGTTTCTCCATCTGTAGCCTGGTTCGTAAAACATCATAGGATCTTAATATTTTTGAAATCTATATGGAATGTGTCCCTTTCTGGTTACTTGAAGGCCTGCCTTCTCATAGCGTGGAGTACATCATCTGTGCCTGGACACCAAGCCACCCACCCTCGGGGATGGTCTTCACAGCAACATTTACTATGGACTGCCTCAGTGGACTTCAGAGGCCGAGGACAAACTGTTAGTAAATCTAAGCTCTCTCTGCTTGCCACACAACAGGCCACAAGGTGTTGAGGCAAGGAATATGACTTTATCCAGAAAGCCAGCAGATCAAGAAGATGGTAGACTAATGTCTCCCAAAAACCACCTTATTGGTGTTTGGATGCCGGTTTCTTTTATAGAATAGAGAATGGGGAGGAGATGAGGAAGTAAAGTGAAAAAGGTCATAAGATTTGCAAATGTCCCCTGGAATGGCCAGCCTAAGAGAGGAGATGTGTTAATTTCTTCTTTCTTGCAGCCATCCACAGGTGGACAGGGTCGGCATGTTTCCCTGAACAAAGGCACTTTGGCTTAACATTCAGGCAGAGGGGCAGGGTTCCCCAAGGCAGGCCATTATGTACAGACAGTATCCTTTTAGTGAACAAAAGCAGCTGAAGACAAAGGTTAAAGTAAAAGAAAAGATCCAACATGTAGTCCGATCTGGCTCTTCCCTGTTTCAAAACCACTTACGCAAGGGCACATCAGAGAACTTGCTGCCATAGCATGGATGGAAAACCAAGCTGAAAGCAGAAAGACAATTTGAACATGACTGTTGCAGACAGCCTTTGGACTCATGGAAAACTGCTAGCTCTCTTGGCTGAATTCTTGGTTGTAAACTTCTAATTCTGTGGGTTGACCTAGCAATTCTCATTTCTGGGAAACAATGGAGCCAATTCTCTGTTCTCCTGGTTTGCAAAGGATCTTCTGCTATTTGTGACTACAATTAAGTTGCCATGCTTTTCACTCCTGTGCTCTGGGAGGAGATTTATTTGCTCTCCTTTCCTCCCTCCCTCCCTTTTCTTTCTTTCCTTCTCTCCTTCTTTCTTTCTCTCTTTCCTTCTTTCTTTCTTTCATTTGTTCTTTCTTTCTCTTTCTTTCCTTTCTTCTTTCCTTCCTTCTTTCCTTCTTTCTTTTCTTTCTTTCTTTCTTTCTTTCTCTCTTTCTTTCCTTCTTTCTTTCTTCCTTTCTTTCTCTCTCTCTTTCTCTCTTTCCTTCCTTCTTTCTTTCTTTCTCTCCTCCCTCCCTCCCTTCCTTCTTTCCTTCCTCCCTTCCTTCCTTCCTTTCACTTCTTCCCTTTTTCTTTCCCCTCTCTTTCTATATCTTCTTTCCTGGCAAAGACAAAAATATATAACTCCAAACAGTGAAATTAGTGTTTCAGCCTGGGGATCTCTACATGTGCATTCCAGAGGACATAAAGTTTGAACTGGGTGAGAAAGTTGAAGTGGGATTTTCTGTATAATATATCTAATTGCACATAAAGTGGGGAACTTTCCATTTTTCCATATCCATGTATATGGACATTTATGAATCTACAGATAATAAGAATAGGGAAAAGAAGAAATAAATAAGCATAGCTAACATTTACTTATCACATGCATTATCCCATTTAATATTCCCACATATCCAAACAGGAAGGTATTGCTAGTATCCATTTATAGAGAAAGGAACTAGATGCTCAATGGGAAACATCTCTCTAACTCTGAGAGGAAAATCTTGGAAGGTACCAGTGATGCTTTTAAAATTTATATTAACCCTTATTTTTATGGAAATGGCACTATTAGCGAATTTAACTTGCCACTGCATCTCTCTGATCATTTCCTCTATTGTTGAAAACCTCCCAGTGGTCCCCTATTTTCTAACCAAAGCCAGGCAAGTTGACGTATCATGGAACTTTCCAGGGACTTGCTGTTCTAGTGCACGCTGGGAATTTCCAACTTATTTTCCCATGGAATGCATTTTCTCCTGGATCATCTTCCAGTTTTCCAGTGACCTTGGATATGCTCATCCGTAAAATAAAATGTAAGTACCTAAATCTTGTTCCTCATACCATAGTTTACTCATTTCTGGCTATCTTGAAAGTTTGATGGAGCCAGACAGGTAATGTAAATGCAAGAAGCCACAAAGAATGAAGTGATAGGTGATAACTGACCTTCCACAGAGAAGGGAGGTCAGGAGCATGACCCACTAGAAAGTATACACCTGACCAAAGGAGCTTCCAGCTCTAGCTGAATGTTGTGAAATGTAGGCTCACAATGATGGAGATTCTGCTATCCCAAGAGAATTTGGAAGCTGGATTTTGATTTAAACTATTCTGATTTTTAAAGAATGGCAACTAATGCGTGTTTAAAACTCTTTGTGGGTGAACACTGTGAGCCAAGCAAAACACACACACAAACTGAGTTTGGCCAGTGCAACAGCTTGTTCGTGACTTTGACTCTACGTAATAAGATCTCTGCTTCCTTTTTCTGCAATAAAATGACACAAAATTGTTGAATATAAACTTCTTATTTTAGGGAGCAGTATACCAATTCTTTTTATTCATTTTTCATGATCAAATATAAACAAATACTACATACATACACATTTGCATGTATACATATATGCAAATATAAACCAGTCACACCTACATTTGGCCAACACGTTTTCTAGATTCACCTCTGTGTGACCAGCCTTCGGACTGCTCTTCTTTTCCACATTCCCTAAAGAGCCACATGCAGTAAGAGACAGTGATTTGTACTCTTCAGTCCCAGGCTATCCACACCAGTGGTGATTGATTTAAACTACTTTTTATGGGATCTATTTGCATGTGGTATAACTGGTGGTGGTTTCTAGGTATCCATATGTTTGCACCTAATACCTTTAAAAATATCTGCAGAAGAGGATGAAAATTATATTGTAGGGTGAGCTTGTTTGCAGCCACATGGGTGAGAAAACTGGATAGAGGAAAAGATATTGATATTCTCCTTAAAAGGTCTATGCCCTGAATCCTGTTATAAATAGAGTTCTGGTTAAATACTAGTGAAGCACTCATTCGGTATGTGTGGGGATTGCTATTGGCATGTACACTTTTTGGAGGATGGACAACTGAAAGTCTGATGTGGCTCTTACCATGGCTGAGCTCGTGCTGAGTCCCTCTCGCCCACCCTCTCCCACTTCATGCCTCCTGTGTGAAGCTTCCTCTAACTGTCTTGCCCTCCCTACTTATGGAGGGCTACTCACTCCCTTCCCTGTAGTGCACATCTGGTGCAATGGGGGCACCCTATGGCAATGCTGTATGAGCATAAAATCTGCTTGTCCATCCCTCTCTTGGACATGCAAGCATGAGAGCTATAGAGGCAGTGTTATCTGTGAATTCCAGTTCCTTGCACTGCACCTAGCACACAGGAGACATTCAATAAACTGGAGTGAATGGTTATTTGAACACAACCTGGAAATTTAGAAAGTATCAGGTAGAATAACGACTAGAACCCTCTCTCCATGGAATAGGAAGATTTGACATCAGAGCCTCCCATCACTTGGAGTGTTCATGTAGAAGTTGGATGACTGCTCTGGAAAGTATTTCTGTATGGAGTTAGAAGGCTGACTGAGAACCTCGCCCAGATCCCTTCTAGCTGTGAGATTTAACAAGGGTTTCAGCTTTCCCAGCTATTTGTTCTGGTGCCTGGGTAGCGGAGTTAGCAGAGCAGATACTGTGGACACTCCACTCTGTCCCCTCCCCCACCGCCGCAGCGTTACCATTTTTACACACGGGCATGACTGCCACCTGCCAGTACCTGCATTTCACTGCCTGGGGCTTTTGTCTGGCTTCTGGAGGCCACTCTACCTGCAGACACTGCAGGCTAGAGGTGCTGGAGGATTCACAGCTCCTGGAAGCATCCCTCAACCCATGAGTAGAGGGGGCTGGTGGATAAATACCCCAGCTTCGTTGCCTTACAGATGGGATACTGCTACCTGACTTCCTGCCAGGGAGGTTAAGCTCCAAAGCCCACAGTGGAAATGAGCCTGATAATGCATGCTTTAAGGCCTTTCTTTTTTTTTTTTTATAATTTTTAAACAAATTTATTTATTTTATTTATTTATTTTTGGCTGCATTAGGTCTTTGTTGCTGCGCACAGGCTTTCTCTAGTTGCAGCGAGCGAGGGCTACTCTTCATTGCGGTGCTCAAGCTTCTCATTGCGGTGGCTTCTCTTGTTGTGGAGCACAGGCTCTAGGCATGCAGGCTTCAGTAGTTGTGGCTCACAGGCTCTAGAGTGCAGGCTCAATAGTTGTGGCGCACAGGCTTAGCTGCTCTGTGGCATGTGGGATCTTCCCAGACCAGGGCTCGAACCTGTGTCCCCTGCATTGGTAGGTGGATTCTTAACCACTGAACCATCAGGGAAGCCCATTAATGCCTTTCTTGTCTCCTTTCCCCATTGCTCTCCTGGTGGTTCCTGGGGTCACCTCCCAAATACATGACTTACACTTGAATTCTTGCCATGGTGTCTGCTTCTGGGGAAAACCAAAAAGATAGTTGGACTCTCAGCACATTCCTCCATGGGCTAGTTCAAGAGACACCCACATTTTTTTCCCAAAGTGGAATTCAATGCAACAAATAGCAGATCCCAGATAGAAGATTTAGAAGTCGCAGGGACTAGGGCCTTGGCTAGAAATGCAGCAGCGGGAATACAGCTGCATTGTTTCAGAAGCTAATTTAGAGCTCCCACACCTCAAAGCTGAGGCAATGTCTAGCACTAAAGCAAACAGTGTGATTGAAACTCTCCACAGTGCCTGACAAGCTCGGCCAGCAATTCTGTATGTGACACCTTTGGTAGCTGCTCTCATTACATGACACGGTGTGGTTTTCAAACGGCTTATGGCTGAATGATAGCAACAAGGGTTCAGGAGTCTCCAGAGATAATTGTGTGGGAACTAGGTAGGGAGACAGGTGAAAGGTCAATTAAAATCCTTGTGGATTGTCTTAAACTTGGAGCCAGTTAATATGCTGTGGCAGAGACGGCAGATTTTATGGTTATGAAATGCTCACACAACAGCCGGGGGTGCGGTTTTATAGGACCCCTCATAATGACCAGGCTATTAACTATCAAGCAGGAACTGGATCCCCCCAATCCCCAACCCCCCCCCCGCCCCCACAACTGCCCCACCTGAGATTTCTCCAGGGAAAAAGCATAACTACAGGCAAATACAAGATGCCGTCCTCAAAGCAAATCCAACCCCGAGAGTGGCAAGTCTCATGATTAATACTGACCCCGGATACACCCAGCCCTAGGATGACCATACAAACAGCTGAGCCAGGAAATACAACATGAGCAATGCGTGACTAAGGAGGAAACCCAGTCCGCTGGGACGTGCTGTCGGAGGGAACGAGCCACAGAGCTTGACCAATGTGAAAGTTCTAGCTTGGCCTGGCTCCTGCTGACAAAATCTGTGATCAGAACTGGAAAGAATACATGAGTGGTGGATAAAGAGGCTCCTTTCATTCCCCTCAGCTAAAGAGGGTCTGTTGCTCTTCTGAAAGCGGAACTCTAAGAGATTCTAACGAAGGCCTCAAAGCTGTAAGCTGAGCACAGGGTCATTGGCACAGTGCCTACTTTAACTTGACCAGAAGATTTTCCAAGCCAAGCCATGCTTTTATATGCATTGGAAGAGGTCTCTATGTCTGCCCGGTTCTGGGAGTCCAGACAACTGTAGAATAAAAACAAGTGGGGGAAAATGTAGTTTCAGTGGTTCCGTGTCTAAATACGCCACTTGAAAAAGAATCCATTTGTTAAAAACAAAAGAAAAAACTTTAATTTTGTTAAAAGGCTCTAAATACAGATTGCCACTGAGCCAGGTCAGGATTAACTCAATGTTTGGGCTGAGTCTTTGGTTGGCACCTACTTATTTTATGGTATATAAGAATCGAGATGCATAAACGTAATTGTTAACCATGAAATTCTATACCTCCGTCCCATCTGATTTGAGGACCTGTCTGCCCTTCACTCTTCCCAAAACTCTGCGTGGCAGGTATTTTCAGTTCCGAGCTGGTCTAAATAAATCCCATGTTTGGGAAGGCTTTGCAGGTATTACCAATCCCAGACTCCTACAACGTGGCGTCCAGAAGACCTCTTCCCGTGTCTCACTCTGCTTTCATCCGGATAGAAGGTAAGTCAGTGCTTTGATGTAATACCGGGCAGTGTCTTTTCTCCTCAAATCCAATCCTGTTTGCCTCAAACAGTTCAATTCAAAACGGCGGGGCTTTGTAGGGGGCAGGACCCTCTCTTACTGTCAGGTTGCAGAAACATGGTCATTAAATTTGGGTTTGGCTAACATGCTGAGCATTGACTCAATATCACATCCATAACTTTATTATATCTTCTCATCTGCACTGTAATGCAGCACTTAGGAATCTCTTGTTTCAGGTAAAGAAACAACCTCTGTGAGCGCCACGGTCACTTGTCCCAGTTCCATCATCTGTCCAGGGACAGATTTAGAAAGAGCCAAGCTGGAAACCCTGCTCTGAGCCCCTAGTTCTTTCCATTACAGATGTTTGAGCAATAATTAATTAGGAATGACAGCAGAGAGGAAAAATCTAATGTACCAATAAACTTCATTTTCCTGGCTGCTCTTAAAAAAGCACAAGAGTGTAATTTGAACAATAAATCATTTCTTAAAAATACGACTTCTGAATTTTTTCTTTCTTGCCTACGACAGACTCCTGGTCTCTTTCTCGATGTGGCTGCTCTCCTTTCTCTGATAGACTTCCTTTCTCCTAATGTGTTTCAAGTCCCCTGACCATGTGTGCTGAATGGAGTAAAAGATAGGCAGTATTGCTTTTCAAATGTCTCAGGAAACCCAATATCATGCATTCACTGCTCACTGCACTGAAATGGAACTTCTAACTGCAACAGAGTACACTCCAGGCACTCATCAGCCTCAGACATCTGCAACCTTTCACATTCAAAACATCTGATTTTTCTTTCCTTCCATTGGGTACTTTTCTTTTTTCTGTAAGCATTGGGAAGGTTTTAATAAGGTGGTCCTAGCTGGCAAGGTCAGGGATGAAGGAGTATTTGATGCTGGTTTAAAGTTTGGTAAAGTAAATGATTACACAGTGAGGAAATGAGAACTATTAAAAAAAAGTTTATCGTATTATCCACTTAGGAATTATAGGAAATTTAGATCCTATTCTAATTACGATAATTTTATTACAGGGTTTGGAACTCAGAGCCTTAATTCAACTTATGATCACTGAAATTTCAAAGTGAAATTTCACTGAGCCATATCAGATGTTTTGCGGCAGAGCCGTTGAAAACAGAATGCACGTGAGCTGAAATGGGGGGAGGGCATTGTCAAATCCTGGACAGTGAACGTACAGGGAAAGGAGATACCCTTAAGAAAGACATAGGAAGGGGATGTTTCCCCCAGCTCCCTCTACCTCTGAGGGAGAAATTACGGAAGTAATTCCCACACAACGTTAAATTCTTCTTTGGAATATCCCACAAACTCCCAACATTTGCCACGTGGTTGGTTCATTGATTTGTGCATAAAGCTATGTCACATTTTGAAATCCCTTGAGAAGCATTTCTCAGGCTGCAAAATCCAGGATGTGGTAAGCAGTAATTGATTTTCATCATACAAATGGATGGGTTCTGTTATCTGAACCAAATAGACTATACATTCTAGAAATTTATATTTTGGCTATATTTCTTAACAAATAATGTTATTTGTTGCTTTAGTATTATTTTTTATTGTTTTTTGTTGTTTGTTTGTTTTTTGCGGTACGCGGGCCTCTCACTGTTGTGGCCTCTCCCGTTGCGGAGCACAGGCTCCGGAGGCGCAGGCTCAGCGGCCATGGCTCACGGGCCCAGCTGCTCCGCGGCATGTGGGATCTTCCCAGACCGGGGCACAAACCCGTGTCCCCTGCATCGGCAGGCGGACTCTCAACCACTGAGCCACCAGGGAAGCCCTAGTATTATTTTTTAAATAAAAGAGAGTTTGACAGTAATGAATACTGTAACCATTTAAGGAAATGCCCAAATAGGGGAACTTATTGCTTCTCCAGAAAGAGACAAACACCTACCTCACTGGGATACTGGGTGCTGCCTGTAGGTTGAACCAGGATCATCCCTGATTGACAGCCTGTCCCTGTAGTTTCTTGTGACTTCACTCTTCCTGGATTATAATTCATCTACAAACCTAACTTTATAGATGCTTACACAAAGGTAAGAGGTATCAAATTCAAGCTTTATAAATTTAGCATTTTGATGCCTTTTTCCATTTAGGGTTTCTTTTTACAAATACTGCAGAATCTACCTGCAGAAGCCAGGAGAGTGGCAGGAAGCTGGGGCAGCATTCTCTACTGAACTCTGGTTTTTGTCCCGGGAACCACGTCAGCTTCCATTTGGTGTCACTCTGCTCAGCTAACGCTGTCTAGACCAAATCCCAGGCCAAGCGTTCCCCTCACAAGGCTCCCGCTGTATTTCCTCCACTTCATGCAGTCAGTAAGTGCCTGGTAGTGAGTGACAAATCTCCTACTGCTCCCATTTACTCCTTTGCACATGGGCTTTTACATCCACAGACACTTCATGGAAGATAAATCACAGAGAACAGCACAGGGACACAGCGAGCAGCCAACATGCTCAGCAACCTTTCCCTCTCATTCTGTGGCAGACCTGGATTCCTGGGTAACTGGGCATTGGTGTAGCCTGGAGGGGCTGAGAACTGACCGAAGAGGTAAAGGCAAGCCTTCTACAAATGTGGTTTATTTATACCCCAGACATTTAAAAGTCCCCAGAGCTCAAAAAAAAAAAAAAAACCACACTTTTAATTAAGGACATTTCCTTTTATGAGTTCCTGAAGGTAATGGCATTGTGCACAGGAATTTAATAGTTTGGGGGATTTTGTTTAAGTACTGATCATTCCCTTACACAATTGAAGCCTATTTCATGGATCAATGTCTTCAGTTTTCAGATATCTTTCATCAAGACGGCCCTTCTTCTAAAGCAACAATTAAAGAAAAATTTGCTGATGTGAGTTTAAGGATTACAGGTGTCTGATGATGGCTTCAATAATTACCAATATGCATTTAGAGAAAACCTAGCTTTCCAATGTGGTAGCTACGGGCCATATGTGGCTATTTAAAGTGAACTTTAAATTAGTTAAAATGAAATGAACTTTTTGGTTCTTTCGTCACACCAGCCGCGTTTCAAGTGCTCACTAGCCACATATGGCTAGTGGCTGCCATATTGGATATACAGATAGAACATTTCCATCATAGCAAAAAGTTCTATTGGATGTTACTGAGTCCTAAAGCGTGGAGGCAGATGGACTGCACAATGGATAATCTACAGATGTGGGAAGTTGTCAGCCCTTGGAAAGTGGGCACCTTCTTGTTAAAGAGATGAACAGTGAAAAGTGATGTTCTGTATGAGCATACTACCAAGATGGAACAGGGGTGAGAAGTCAATGCCAAAATAGAGGCATGACATTCAAAGCTGAATGATCCTGGGCAGGAATGCAGAACCTAGTCCTATACCACGAGCAGACTTGAGGCTAAGAAATGAGTGATGCCAAAGTCTGTGGGAGCAAGAGAGAATAAAAGAGAAAACATACGAGCACAGTTGTGACATGGAAGGGATATAGAATTCTCAAAGAGTGTTAGTTTATTTCTGCTGCAACAAATTACTGCAAACTTTCTCACTTAAAACAGCACAAATTCATTGTTACGGTTCTGGAGGTCAGAAGTTTCACTGGGTTGTAATGAAGCAGTTTCTTCTGCACCCTTTAGTTTTCTTGCCTTTTCCAGCTTCCAGAGGCCTCTTGCACTGCTTGGCTTCTTGGCCCCTTCCTCCCATTCAAAGTCAGCAACACAGCACCTTCGAATCTCTGCCTCATCCCTATTTCCATCTTCAAATCTCCTTCTCTGATGCTCACTTATAAGGAACCTTCTGATTACATTTCCCCCACCAGATAATCCAGGATCATCTCCCCGTCTCAAGGTCCAGAGTCTTAATGACACCTGCAAAGTCCCTTTTGCCATGTGAGGTGACATACCCACAGGTTTGGAGAATTGGGATGTGCCCATCTTTGGGGGAGCATTGTTCTGCCCACCATAAGTGTGGTAACATCGAAGAGTCTGCTCAAAACCCTGAGACCTCACAGATATTTATAATTTAGAGGTCACCAAGCTTTCAAACCACAAGAAACAATTTATTAATTTATATTCCACCTTGTTCCAGAGATGAGTTAAATTTATAAAAACATATACATACAAGATAGAGCTTCAAATATAAATAGGATGAAAGGAGAAAGATGGGCTGAGTAAGAATACAATGAGGCAAAGAATGAAGCTTAGAAATATGCTGTGTAACGACCTCATCTCCTCCATTGTGGGACTCTTAAAGACAGAAGACTCTGTGGAATCGAAGAGTATGTTCTAAATGTTACCACCAGGGGATTCAGACAAGGGGTGTAACCAGAAATTCCAAATAATCACACCCTGAAGGTCAAAAAAATAGAGATGGAAATTGTGGGTATAGGGCAGGACATTTTTTTTTAATGTAGCAGAATGGAATGGCATCCCCCTTTTCCTTAAGGTCTGGGAAGGTACATCCTCTATCAGAAGTGATGCAACGTGCAATGTTTCTGACAGTTCAACTCTATTTCAGGCCTTGACCTCAAGGATATGTAGCACTTAGAGTTCATCAAGCTTTTAGACCCTAAGAAGTTATTTATTAATTTATATTCCCCGATTCCAAAAATGAGTTAGCTGATTATAGCAATGTGCGTAATATAAGGTATGGCGTCAAATATAATTTGAGTGAAGGAAGAATCAGGAAAAAAATGCAATGAGGGAAGGAATGAGGCTTAAAAAACATGCTGTGCATTGACTTGAACCTGTTTTGATTGGGTTGAACATATGGTCTTAACCTGATCATTTATATAGTTGGCAATGTTTTTGAGATGGAAAACAACAAAGGGTATCACTGAGAAAAGCTCTAGTTAGTCTTGTTACTAAAGTGAGACAAGAAATTCTTCCTGGAGTTCTCACATACAGAACATAATGTTTGATGTCCTCAACAATGTCCTATCCTTGAATGTTGGAGTTTTTTAAGGCTTTTTCTAATAATGACCCTTTATTTAGGCTTTTGGAATCCCCAAAACATAATTCATAAAAAGCAATTCTTCAGAGATCCAAGGAAATGAAATCTGCGTGCCTGGTTTCTTTCTGCTCCTCCAGAGTCTGGAAGATAGCTGAGAACACCTAGAAAAACAAATTAACACTGAGCCTTCAAATAGTTTTAAATACTGTTTCTTTCTATTGGACTTTTGGATAAGTACTGGGCACATGTCGGCTTGACATCCTATTCTCCAGCTAGTACCTGGAGTGTTTTATTTCATGTTACCAACCGTGTCATCCCATCTCTGTCCGGAAGAAAGCTGGGATAGTCCCCACTGACACAGGCTTCTTGGAACATAACTATAAATCTCCTCCAGATCATAGGAAACCATCAGACAATTGAGAACTTAAAAAAGTTGCCCTATATAGCATGTCCAAAGAGATCTGTCCTGCCACACGCCCCTTAGTATACTTAAGACAGACTACATTGGTCAACGCACTTGTCTCTACTTTGCACTGTGGTCAAATGGATATTACAGATGTTGAAGACAGGTAATTAATGACAGGGGCAGTGCTTTGAGATGTGGCTATCCCAGATACTTCTGTGAAGGCTGTCAACTTCCCAGCACCTCATGTTTTGTGAAAGTTTAGAGACAATAGCATACTGGTGAAAACAAACCCACCTCTCCACTGCCAGCTTCCCCTCTCTTCTCCCTCCCATCCCTTTCCCTCTCTTCCCCCATATTACCTACTTCTCCTTCCTCTTCTTTTTGTCCTCCCATTTTTCCCTTTGCCCAGCACACTGACAATCAAAGAACACCTTAGAAGTTCTGAATGCCAAGACATTATATCAAATAATTTTCATAGGGGACTGTTTTTAAAAGTGACACTTCAAGAGTACACTTCAAGGTGGGTCATGGTGTGCCCTGTACAATCAGAGAACATTTTTAACTCAAGTATATAAGGTAACATATCTCATCCCCCAATTTATCCCTACTGATCTGTACATAAAATGCAAGGGCAAGCACAGAGATTATAAAGCTGAACATTGGCTCAGTGAGTGAATGGTATGTTCTTGTTCTCAAATATTTCACTGCTATAATAAGTAAGGCAGCACAGTGGAGCTAGCTGGATGGGGTTCGTGCCAGGTTAGAAATCAGATGCCTTCGACTGTCCATGCACACCAGTGCTTCTGACACCCAAAATGTGGCCGAGGAGGGGTCCCCTTGTTCAGGCCAGCTTATGACATTCTAATGCAATCTAGAGCCTGCTTTTATCCCCATCCTCCAGAACCTGGGAACAGTGCAGGCACCGCATTGAACTCATCTCGCAGAATGGTGCAGAGGGGGCTGTAAAATCTTCAAGCACAAGAAAGTCGTCTTTCTTGAACTTCGAGTTCTGAATGTGCACTGCAAGCTCTGCTAACAAGGGGGACTAAGCCAGCCCAACACTTCAGGGATCTTTCCAGAAAGTTTCAGCCTTCCCCATAGTCCCTGGGGGAATCTTTTCTGCTACTTCTCATCTCCTGAGCAATTTAAGAACAACATACTCATTTGATTTGTAAGGTGAGGGCCTGGTGAAACTGTGAATGAAGTGTCTTGAGGGGAAGAAGATAATGTTTTCCAAGTGCCTTGACTAATATGTTCAGACTTGGTTCAGACGGGTCTGTGTAATTTGTTTGCTCCCATCATGGAGTCACAAAGGCGTCTCTGTCTTGCCGGGAGCACAGAGGGAGGAGAGGGACAGGAGGAGAGCCCATGTGAAGAGCACACCATGCTGTTTTCTCAGGACAGATGCTGTCTACTGGGAGAGAAGAAGCCATTGTGTTGGGTCTGTCTGCTGTGTGGATGGCACATGCGTGTACCCGCAGCCCAGGCCAGGGCACACAGATGCAATCCCAGTGTACTGTTGGGTTTTGCTTTTTCTGGCAGGGGGGCGAAAAGAATGTTAATATTTTGTGACCACTGAGACAGATGTTCTACCTTTACTCAGTTCACCCTAAAGGGTTAAAAAAATCCCTTCATTCCTTCTTTGTTCTCTGACCTATTTAAGACTTAGAACAGTAGAACCATCTACCTCCCTAGGGCAGAGAGAAGCTGCTTTCTTCTCAGACTTCAGATTTTAGCCTAAGTGTCACTTTCTGAAAGACTCCTTCTCTGATCCCCAAGAAGTTAAGCCCCTTCCCTGACCCCCATGTGAATTTCAGTTGCAGCTTTTCCTGTGTCACAGATAAGGGGAGCCTAGTGTCAGGCTGGCGAACACAGATCCTGGAGGCGAGTTGCCTGGGCTGAAATTCCAGCTCTCCCATGGTCTGTGAAACTTTGAGAAATTTACTGCATTGTTTTATGCTTTAATTTTTTCATACATAGAATGAGGATATTAACTGCTTCTCCCTCATGGAGAAATTACAATGATTATATAGGTTAAACAGACATAAAGAGCTTAGTGCCTCACACAGGGAGGCCCTATATATATGTTCATATTACTATTCATATATTTGCTTACTTATTTATGGTTTCTCTTCCCCCCAAACTAAGCTTCCATTAGGGCACAGGTTATATATACATATAATTTTGTTTTCATGTTGAATGAAAGGGAAGACAGGATATCAATCTTCTATTATAGAAAGATACAGTATTAAATTAGAATCCCTGCCTCACACCATTTACAAAGATCAAGGATTAAAGACCTCCATGAGAAAAGTATAACAATCGTTATAAAATTTTGGAGAATATCATTATGACCTTGGGGTTAAGGAAGGGTTCCTTAAACAATAAAAAAGTACTTATCATAAAAGAAATGATAAATGCATTAAAATTCTGTGTAATAAAAATCATCAGAAGCATAATGAAAAAAATTGTATTCTTAGAAAAATATTTGCAACCACATAGCTGATAGAGAATAAGTATTTGACATATAAAGGAAACCTAAATGGTTAACAAACAGAAGAAGTTTAGCATCATTAGTTATTAGAGAAATACAAATTAATATCCCAATAAATAACATTTCACATCCATCAATTGGCAAGACTTAAAATCTCTGACAATACCAAATGTTGGAAGTATATGGAGAAGTGGGGTTCCTATGCCCTATTAATGGGAACGTAAAATTTTACAAGTATTTTGGAAAATAATTGGGAAATGATGAGCACTGAGATAATTAGAGTGGCTTCCCTCTGGAGAGGGTGAGAGGAGATGGGACTGGCAAAAGTCGTACACTGTAAACTTCAAATATATTTGAAATATACTTTTAAATATTTAAAAATAAATATGACGTAATATTAAGATTTACTCAACTGAGCCGTTGGGGATGGCAATTCATTGTATTATTTTCAATTCTCATTTCTGTATGTGAAATACCTTTGTTATTTAAACAGCTAAAATAACTAAATATGAAGGCCTCAGACATCATCTGGTGCAGTGGTCTCCAAACTCTGGTGCACATTCAGGCACTGCAGGGCTGCTAGATCACAGATCATGGGGACACACCCAGAGTCTCCGATGCAGCAGGTGTGGGGCGGGGACTTGGAATCTGCATTCCTAACAAGCTCCCAGTAAGTGCTGATGCTGCTTGTCCACTTTGAGAACCACTGATCTAGCCCAGCTCTTTCATTCTGGAGATAAGGACCACATGACCAGAAAAGAGGAGTCATTTCATTTTTTTCCCTCCAAAAAATACTTGTAGGGTGCCTGCTGTGTGCCAGGCACAGCTCCAGTACTGGTGATCCAGATCTTAGCAAGATAGACACGCTCTCTGCTGTCCTAGAGATTTTGCTCAGTTGGGGGGAAGGGAGGAGGGTGTGAACAAAAAGTAAACAAGATAATTTCGGACAGTGGCACGTTCTAAGAAGAAAACCCAATAGGGTAATGTCAAAGGGAGAGTTGAAAGGGCAGGGGCATTATTAAATTGGCTCAGGTCTCTTTGAGGAGGTGACATTTAAGCTGAGATGGAAGGATGAGAAAGAAGATCTGGGGAAGTGAGCTCCAGGCAGAGGAGAGAGAAAGTTCAAAGCTTGGGGCAAGAAAGAAATAATGAAACCCCAGGGACTAGAAAACATATGAAAAGAAGTTTAACATCTTTGGTTATTAGAGAAATAACTAATTGCTGATTAGTAACTAACAAAGTAACAACTGTTAAAGAAATAGTCACTCTTTTTAGATCATAGCAACCAAAAGGCAGACAGTGGGATGTGAAGTCAGAGAGGTAGGTGGGAAGGAAAGGAAAGGAGTATGAATTTCCTTCTCCATGGAGGCCCTGGGTGTTCTGACATCCAGGATTATAGGTTTGCCTCTCAATCCCTGGTGCCAGGTTCCTCCCACCAGCCCACACTGCATGGCACAAAACAAAAATTAAATGCAGCCCAAACAAAACACAGCAACCCCATCTCCAACCTCAATGTTAGTGCATTGTCCTCCTTGTGATCTGATCAAGTAAATCCAATACATTTTTAAGGACAACCCCTTCCACGTCTAAAACATTTAAAGGAGAGTGTGACAACAATGGTCAGAGATATTAAACTGCAAATAAAATGTATGTTTCTCTTGTGTAGAGGTGTCTTTTTTCTCCTGAGAGCTAAGGTAACAGATTGCATCTATTACTAGTGAAAAATAATAGATTTATAATGACTCAGTCTTCTACAGACCATCAAAATGTCAAATGTCAATTTTATTGAAAAATTTTTACTTACCTTCTTAATTCATTTAGTCATGTGTGTATCAATCCTCTACTTTCCTTAACATTTGCATCTTCTTTAACTGGCAAATATGCGTCACACTCAGTTCCTCCTTTTTGACTGGGATATGGTCCATACCACAGTCTTAGACAACTAAATATTTTTAAATGGTTATCAATGTCATCTTTCATGAACAAATTTCTCTTTGGTTTCTCAGTATTTTTATTTTGCAGCTGATATTTTTGGCCCAAGGAAGATGCTCAAAAAGTGCTTAATGGCTATATCAATGGTTGAATCTGTTTCAGAGTTTATATTATTATTAAATGTTCTTATTAAAAATTAATTTATTCAGTTGATACATGTTTACTGTTCATATACTACATCTCAAAGCTCTTGGGATACAGCAAAAACAAACAAATAAAACCATTGTTATCATGGAACCCACTTTGTAACTGAGGTAATATAATAAATAAATAAATCTATCATATCAGGTGATGGTGAGTGTGAAGGGAGACTAAAACAGCGTAAGTAGACAGAAAAAGAAGGAGGTGCATGGGGCTATTTTCAATAGAACAGAGAGGAAATTTCTTGAATAATTTGACATTTGAGCAAGGCTCTGAATAAAGTTAGATGGACAGATATCTGGGAGAAGCAAGGATAAATGTCCTGAGGTGAGAACCCAAGTGGCTGGAGGTGAGTGGATGAGGGGGGAGCCACAGGGGACTAGATAGAGAAGTGGTAAGGGGGCCAGATCAGATAGGGTTGCATAGTCTATGGTGAAAACTTTGGATTTTATTCTGAGACAGATAGAGCTCCTGGTAGATTTTGGTTAAAGCAATAATAGGTCCAACTTAGATCTTTAAAAAAAAAATCATTCTATATATTTATAAAATTTATTTTTTAATTGAAGTATAGTTGATGTGCAATATTATATGTTACAGGTATACAGTATAGTGCTTCACAATTTTTAAAGGTTATACTTGATTTATAGTTATTATAAAATATTGGCTATATTCCTCGTGTTGTACAATATATCCTTGTAGCTTATTTCATACATAATAGTTTATACCTCTTAACACCCTACCCCTATATTGTCCCTACCCCCTCTGTCTCCCCACTGGTAACCACTAGCTTGTTCTCTATATCTGTGAGTCTGCTTCTTTTTTGATTATATTCACTAGTTTATTGTATTTTTTAGATTCTACATGTGAGTGATAACATACAGTATTTGTCCTTCCCTGTCTGACTTATTTCAGTTAGCATAGTACCCTCCAAGTCCATTTATGTTGCTGCAAATAGCAAAATTTTCCTTCTTTTTTATGGCTGAGTACTATTCCATTGTATATTTATATTTGTAGCACATCTTCTTTATCCAAGTGGCTGGAGGTGTGTGAATGAGGGGAAAGCCACAGGGGACCAGACAGAGAAGTAGTAGGTGGGCCAGATCAGGTAGGGTTGTGTAGTCTATGGTGAAAATTTTGGATTTTATTCTGAGACAGATAGAGCTCCTGGTAGATTTTGGTTAAAGCAATAATAGGTCCAACTTAGATTTGTTTTTGTTTTTAAAAAGCATTCTATATATCCATCTATTGATGGATACGTAAGTTGCTTCCATATCTTGGCAATTGTAATTAATGCTGCTATGAACATTGGGGTGCATGTATCTTTTCAAATTAGTGTTTTTGTTTTTGGATCTATCCCAGGAGTGGAATTGATGCAGCCACTGTGGAAAATGGAAACTTCTCAAAAAAATAAAAATAGAACTACCATATGGTCCAACTTAGATCTTAAAAGCACTCTCATTGTTGTGTTAAAACAGACACACACGTTGAAAGGGAAGCAAAAGGATAGAATCAGGGAGAACATTAGAAGGTTGTTGCAGTAATCTTGGCAAAAAGTGACGGAAGCAGAAGAAGGGGGCTGAGAGGTGGCCATATTCTGGATACATTCTAAAAACAGAGCCATGAGCATTTGATAATATATTGGAGGAAGGATCTGAGAGAAAGGAGTCAAGGAAAGAAGATGTCAAGGATTTGGGCTTCAACAACTGGCAAGATGGAGTTTTCATTTACCTAGATGAGGAAGGTGGGGAAAAAGCAAGTTTGGGTGGGTAATCAGGAGCTGGATATATATCCAAGAAGGCAGGAAGATAAGTCTGGAGTTCAGGAGAAAGACTCAGGCTACAGACAGACATTTGGGAGCCATCAGGGTATAAATGGTATTTACTAGAAGAGATTATATGGGGGTGTGTATAGATAAGAGAGGCAATTTGAGGACTGGACTCTGGAACACTCCAAAATTCAGAGATTAGGGGAATGAGAAGAATTCATTAAAGATATAAGAAGAAGGAGGCAGTGATGTGAGAAGAAAACTAGACATAAATGGTGCTCTGGAAGCCAAGTGAAAAAAAATCCTTCAAGAAAAAGAGCATGATCAACTGGCATAAATTCTGTAGACAGAACAAGAAAGAAGACTAAGAAATAACATTAGATTGGATTGACAGGAATTTTAATGGAGTGGGTAGAGACAAAAACCTGATAGGAAGATGTTCAAGAGAGAATCAGAAGAGATACTATGGGGACAATGAATTTAGAAAATTCTTTGGAGAATTTTTGCTGCAACAGGGTAGAGAAATGTGGCTAGTAGTGAGTGGGGAAGGTGATGTCAAGGGAGGATTACACCTGCTCACTGGAATAATCAAAGTGATCAAAACAGAAATGGACTCTTGAGAGAGAAGGGCACAATTGCAGGAGTGAAGCCCTTGATGACTTTGGAGAGGATGGAGTCCAGTGTCTGAGGGAGGAGTGACCTATGGAAAGTATAGGAACCTCACTCACAGGAACAGGAGAGGGGTGAGGTATACGGGTCCAGATGCAGGCAGGTTGGTAGATTTGGAGGTGGGAACTTTTAGAGTTTCTCTTGTTACTGATTCTATTTTTTCTTGAAGTAAGAAGGTCTTTACTTGAGAGAAAGGAATGAGGAATACATTTTAGTGTTTAAGGATAGAAAGGGAATTATGAAATAGTAGACTTGAAGATTGATAGTGAGAATTGATCAGGGAAATGTGTAGCATTTCTGGCCCATTGAGGTTTGGTTAAGAATTTAGGTCAAGACCAGACAGTAAGCACAAAGTGTTTGGATTTAATCAGGTTGTGGCTAACGGAAGGGGAGATGGGGAAATGGAGTGATGGATAGTGCAAGGGACTGATTATAGTTATAGAGCATGGGATCCAAGTCAGGTCTGGAGGCAGAAGAGGACCTGAGGAGGTGAGAAGCAGTGAAAAGATAGGGGAGAGGAGCTTAGAGGTCCCAGGAGTCAAAGGGTTATTGAGCTTGGGCACTAGAGATAATGATCTGAAAAGATAGGAGCTGGTGGTCATAAGGTAGAATATTTGAAATTGAGATGGTAGAGGGGGCTGCTTACTGGTGATGATAAAGTCTAGAGTGGGATGGATCATTTGAGGTGGGTGGATAAGGTGAGGGTGAAGGGCAAGCTCACAGGTGGTGGGGAGGAGGAGGGAGAATTAAGAAATGAAATTATTGAAAATGTGGATATTAAAATCCTCAAGAATCATATTAGAAGTAGCAGTGAAGAGAATGACAGTAAAACAAGAAAAAACTAAACTCTTCAAGAAATGAGGGAGAGTTATTAGGGGGTCTGAAGATGTAGCATAGTCTTATGGCCTGAAGTTCAAAGGAGCTGAGATGGTGGTGGGGAATGAGGATGGAAGGAGGATAAATGGCCCAGGAAAGACAACAAGGAACAAGGAGGACACTGATCTCACTCCCTCCTCTGCTCCCAGAGGCAAGTGGAGGATGGAGGGGCATGGAATTTAAAAATAAGTAAGTAAATAAATGTCACCCCTCAAGAAGGTTGTGAGGGAAGCAGTATCTTCAGAGGAGAGCCAGGTGTCTGTTATGTACAGTCGATTCCCATTTTTCATGGTAGTGATGTTCTATAAAGTTGTTGTGAATATTGAATTAGCAAATACCATTGCTCCTAGGAAAAATATAAGCTCCTGGCCACAAGATTTTCATCAACTGCTCAATACACAACTGTGTTTTCTGTATATTTCTGTTTAAAGACACCTTATTTAATATATATTGTTGATTCATTCACATTAAAGTCGTGGCCAACAGCTCTAACTCATGCCTGAGCAAAGCTTATCTAATGCACATATTTTCTCTATAAGACACGTCACAGCCTCCTTGCTCTTAGGAGCACCAGACAGCACTTCAGTACTATGCTGGGGCCATTTTAAACAGTAGAATCACTAACACAGACCATAAAAATGTGAAAGAAAGTGGCACTAAATAGATCATGTTTATAGTATGAGAGCTGAAACATAAAGGCAGGGTGTTGTCTTGTTTGATTTTACCTGGAAATGTGTCAGGTGACTCAAACTTTTCGCCACTATGCACGTGTTCACAAATAACTGTGAAAACATTGTGTGTATTGATTTGGGGGTTACCAATAAATTTTAGCATGTAGGCAAATTCGCAAACATGTTATCTGTGAATAATGAGGATGGACCATAGGTGAAAGGAGGTTCAGAGAAGAGTTTGAGTCATAGAATATTCTGCTGATGGCCTTGAATTTCAGCAGACCCAGTAGAGGTGCTTGTAGGCTGTCAAAGGGATATGAGATATTGTCAGGTTAGGGGACATACAGAACTTCGTGTGGATGAGAAGGCTGGTTGTGAGTGATGACTTGAGATCCTTGGGCTTTTTGACACACCTGAGACAAATAGAATTGCAGAAGGCAATGGTCTTTGGGAGTGGGATTATTCTGATGAGACTTTTGCTGTTGACATAACAAATCTTGCCCCCTTTCCATCTTTGTTTAACACAGTGCCACTTCTTCCTTTTTCTCTTCGTCTGCATCCTTTCTTCTTCCTCATCCTTCCTTCTCCTTGGTTTAACAACAGCCTTCTCAGAATTTCTAGAGGGATAAAAGAGAGAAGGATGGTACCCAGAGATTAAGAACTGCAGGGAGTGATGACCCACTCTGTGGGTTATGCCCATGTGCCCTTGGGCTGCCACAAGGCTCCTAAGGGAGTCTGTGGTCTGCTACTACTGGTACAGCTGGAGCCACAAGAATAGCATATACCTTCCTCCCACCTCCTCATCACCCATGAGCCTCCCATTGGTAGAACATGAATTGGAACCCTGGTGGCAAAGGGATCTTAAAAATGTAGTTTCTGCCCCTGGAATACAGAGCAAACAGAGAAAGACAGGAGTGGTGATGAATACCAACAGATAATACTTGGTGTACTCTCGACTTCTCTGTTTCTCTCATATACTCCATATCCACACACATTAGGGAAACCCTGAAAGTATTACTTCAAAGTATAAGTAGAATAAGATCATTTCTTACTACTTCCTCTTACTAGTGTTCTGTTCTGAACCTGCATTTTCCTGCATGTGGATTATTGTAATAGCTTCCTAACTCCTCTTATCCCATTTCCATTTGCCCCCTACAGTCTATCCGTAACGCAATGACCAGAGCGAAACTTTTAAACATAAATTAGATCACATCCTTTCTCTTCTGGAAGAAATCCCATTTTATTTAGAATAAAAGCCAAAGTTCTTACCAGCATGATCTGAACCACCCTTGGCTCTGACCCCACTGTCCCTGTCATTTCCTGTGGTCTGGCCGTACTGGCTTCCTTGCCGTTCCTCGAACTCTCTAGTCCACTCCCACCTCAGGGCCTTGCATTGGCCATTCTCCACTTGAAACTATATTTCCTGGGGTATTCACACAGGAAGCTCCCTCCATCCTCAGGTCTTTGCTTCACCTTCTCAGGGAAGCTTACTCTGACTACCCTATTTAATATTGTAACTCATTCTTACCACCTCTTAGCCTAGCAGGACCTTTGGTCCTTTCCCAATAGTTCATAAGACATTTGGTCTACACCAAAATATCCTGGACATTTGGTTCTTTTCAAAATGCCCACAAGACATTTGGTCCATGCCAAAAGGTTCCTGATATTTGGTCTTGTCCAAAACAGTTTGGCATGGACCAAATATGCTCATGGACATTTTGGATAGGACCAAATATCAAGGACCTTTCGGCGTGGACCAAATGTCTAATGGATGTCTTGGACAGGACCAAATTCCTGCTAACCCCTCTTAGTGCTTATGATCTCTCTTGCCTTGTTCCACTTTTGCTTTTTTTTTTTCTACAACACTTAAATCTTTTAACATACTCTATGATTTACTAATGTATTATATTTATTGTGTATTGCTAATCTACCCCCACTAGCCTATAACATCCGTGGGGGCAGAGATTTTTATTTATTTTGTACACTGATCTATCTCAAGCATCTAAACTAGTGGCTGCCACATGGTGAGTGCTCAATGAATATTTGTTGAATGAATACATGAATAGTTGCTAGAATGGGACAATAATCCATTCCGGAGATATGGAAATCAAATGGCCTATACATTTCAGAAATCTTTGTTCCTATTCTAGTGTTGTACAAATGAAACTTAAAACCTTCTAGTAGGGACCTCTGCGAGGAGCAGTATTGACTGGGATTGGCATGTGGGAAATACCTGAGTTGACAGAAATGTTTTCTATCTTGATGTGGGTGATATTTGGAAGAAAATTCTTTCAGTTGTACACTTAAGATCTGTGTATTTTAATGTATTTAATACTTCAATAAAAGAAAACAAAATCCATGTGAAATTGAGGAATGCTAGGAAGACTTACCTATGAAGAATTCTCATTTTGTCATACTATGGGAGACAGACACTGGAGACTTTCTAAACCCCTGCGTGGAGGAAGATTAAAAAAATTCTTGATCACAGCATCTCTTCTTTTTATTGGCTTTGGCATTTAAGATCTGATTGTATTTTTTTCTTTTTCTCCCAATCCCAAGTAAAACTAATGATCTTTCAAGTCATTGAGTAAGCCCTTATATTTTGTTTTGGAGTGGTTGACTTTGGCTCAATGAGATATGTGCATGTCTGCGTGTATATGTGTATGTGTACAGGAGCATCTATACTTACTCATGTAGTATGGACAGCAAGCCAGTTGTTTTATGTTATTGTCATTTCCCTGGCTTTAAAATAAATGAGTTTATTTAGATTTCCAGAAGTGAAACTGCTTCTGTGACATCTTTTGGCTGTTTGGGGTCCTTTGGGATTTGAGCTTTTTACAAAAGTTTCCCCTGTATGTGAAAACTGCAGGGAAGAGGAGAGCATGAACCGTTTAAAAGCAGGAAACACAGCTAAAAGCTAGATTTTAAATTCATTTCCGTCTATTTATGGAAGACCTTTAAGTCCATCAGCCTTATTTGGGAAATTTCCTAGACTGAAAAAAATTTCTGCTTTTTCTATTTTCTTTTAACTCATTCAATGTAAAAGTAAAATAAAATCTACAGCCACCACATTCTTTTCATTGATCAACGCTGTAGCACAAATCTCCAGAAAAGCTTTTCATTCTTGATCAGTTTTCTCATCAGTAGAATCAGATGCAGTAAGAGCTGGGAAAGCAACCTCAGAGTGACAAATGATCAAGCAGTGACTTGGTAATTCTTCTTACACCCTGTTTAGTGCCTAGTTGTTAAGGCAGAGAAGAGAGGCTAGAGGCAGGAATCAATTTTTCAGTTGAATATAGTATGTGCTTGGAATACTCTTTAATTATAAATAGTATAATTTAATTGTACTATAGTGATGTAAGTTAGATTTCCCTTTCTGGAGGAAAAATCATGTGCTGTTTTCTTCGTCTGCTTTTGAGAATACTGTGTTAGTCAAATAGGGAGCAATGTGTGTGGGAAAACTTGGATGTGCCTCTCACCCACCATTCTGCCTTAATCTCCTCTGAACTTGACCGCATGCCTCTTTGGTCCATTTAGGAATAAAAATAAACTCTACTTCTCTCTTGATAATTCATGATAGTCTTCCCGGAGTCTTGATTAGAGAGGGAGCAGCAAGATGACGAATTATTTCCTTCATGTGGTAACTGAAGGGAAACAAAGTCCACACCATCACCCGCCTTCCTGGGTCTGTTCTGAGCCCATGTATCTATGGGCTGAGCACAGGGAACTGGCTCTGAAAGAGAGGCTGATGCCTGTTTTCCATGGTCTCGCCCCTCAAGAAAAGAGGGAGGAAAAAAAGGAAAACCAGAATCTTATTAACCAAAGGCTGTTCTTTCTTCACTCAGTCTGCTTCATTTTGACACACTTCACTCACCCTCACTAATTTTTGCTTGTTGAGCTCACTTATTTAAAATAAAAATACCTTCACAGAAATGGTTCAGTGCCATAGAGGTAGTGAAAGGGACTGCACTTCTCCCAGATGCTTCCAGAAAATTTTTGCCTGGAAGGCGGTAAACATTCACAGCCTTCCTGGGGTCCAGGGGCCGGTTGATCCTGGGTAGTGAATTACTGCCCAGGTTCCATGGAAGGAACAGTCATGTGGGCAGAGATGCTTAGACTGCTGACATTTTAAAGGCTTTTGTGAAAGGAAAATGATTTGCAAGTGTTTGGCAAACAAAAGCTCTGTGTAGCTCTGTGCCACTTTCAAAGTCAACTTTAAACTCCTAAAACTTCTATGTTTATGAGAACACAAAACTTTTATGCAGCCTGATGCTTACAAAGAGCTCCACGGCACTCTGTGTTCAAAGGTTGAGCCTAAAGACTGAGAATCGGGGTTTTATATTCTGTAGCCATGAACCTTGGCTGGAGCCCAGAGAACTGGGGATAAATCCAGAGGAAAGTAGACAGAGCCTCTTAAAGATGAATTTACTTGGTTTCACTCTTTCGGTTGCCTTTGGGCTGGTGCCTGTGCACACACTTTTGCAGTGGCGGCGGGGGGCGGGGAGGGGATCAGTGAGTGGATGGCTCCGGCATGTGCTCCCCTGGAACAAGCAGACTGACGGAACAGGTGGCCCTTTTAAGTAGGTTCAGGCCCAAAGTGAATGGGCCTGATCAATTATTCAACATAAAATGATGGAAATAAACTAAACAGAAAGATCGCTCAGGTCTCCGTGCCTGTGGGAATCCTGGTAGTGATTGCAAGACTTTAACCAGAGCACCCTGCCATCCTCGGCAGCCAGAGTCCTGGGTTAGAGCTGAAGAATCTGCTAGAAACTCACACCAATATACATCACAGGTAAGTTAGATAATTGGGAAATTTAAAAAAAAACTGATTTCACAGACTGATAATGTAAATTAAAAATATTTAGAAAACCAGTTCTTTCATTTTAGAAAGGAGGGCACTGGGTCAGTTACTAAAGCTTTCCTATCTTCTGGGGACAGAGCTGAGAACAGCACTCAGGTCCCCCGGACTCTTGTTGGAGGGCTTTGCCCCCATCAATCATTTGATCCAAACATCACACACAGACCTGCAAAGAGACTTCCTAATACCCAGAAACTAGCATCCGTGATGAAAAGAAATATGTCCTTGTCCACTTTCCCTTCACCTTGACCTTCAGGCTGTCTTTGTAACCTCTTTCCTCCTTCAAATATTTCTTTAAAATTGGGAGGTTGTAGGGGGTAGAGAGGCAAAGAGAAAAGAACGTTTAGAGCTGGAAGGGAGGGTCTAGAACATCGCATTTGTTTCCTGGCCTCCTTTATCGATGAGCAAAAAAGAGGAATGCTTCTAGAAGGAGCTTTCAAATGTAGTTTCTGATTCAGTTAAGGTCTGGGGTGGGGCCTGAGAGTCTGCATTTCTACCAAGCTCCTGGGTGATTCTGATCCACAAGAGCACACTTTTGAGTCTTAAGGGAGTGGACCAAGTGGCCAGCTTCAGGTTGCATAACTAGTTAGTGGTTACTCCAGTGACTGTGGTGAATCTCAATTGATTTCAGATGGTTCAGACCCATGCAACTTTAAGCATGCTTCTTAAACTCTGAGTTATATTTTTCTCATCTATAAAAATTACAGTTTCATGGGATTCGTGACTCTTGTGTCTAGCCAGTGAGGATAACAGAGTCTTCATAGAGGCCTATATTCACAGTATATGGGAAAAATATAGAATTGGAAGCCCAGAGGCCCTGGGTGACCCAGCTTTGTGACCAAAGGAAACACTTCAGGCCTGAGTTGCCTTCCTTGAAATGAGAGGGAGATGGCCTGGGTCATCTTTAAGATTGCTTCTTTTTTAAGACAGCTTTTTTCTGGGCACACATGAAAATACAGTAAGAGTAACACTTGCCACGTGCCAGGCCCTATTTTAAAAGCTTTGCATATAGTAACTCATTTCGTCTTCACTACAACCCTGTGTTATCATCCCTACTTGACAGATGAAGAAGCTGAGTCCTGGAGAGGTTCAAGGTCATGCAGTTACAAGTGGAAGAACCAGGTAACATGGCTTCAGTCTGTGCTGTCACTGACCCAGTGAATAGCGATGGTTCAACTATAAGGAGGTTCTAGTTATAGATCTCCTTCATGTGTGTTATCTGAACCAAGTAGCCATATTGCGAGTTGCCATAATCACCATCATTACCCCCATCTTACAGGTGAGAAAACCAAGATTCACATAAGTAGCAAATGGAGAAGCCAGGATTTAAATGGAGTCTATCAGAGTCTATCCTTTGCAAAAGATGTGCAAAGCAGTGCCTCAAACCGGCAGCTCTAACTATGAACACCAAACTCTTTGAGACGTGGGAAAGCTTGGTCTCCTCAGCTGATGAGCCTGGCAGAGATGGAGTCCACCAAGTATTTCTAACAGTTGGAGGCTTGTATGAAAAATCAAACATAAATTGATTGTCTAAATAGATGTATTGTCCACTAAACTTGCTATAGGTACTTGTTAAATGTAAGATGTAGTTACTTTTGGGTTTCCTATACAGGCAATACCATTTATAAATAATAAAATGTTTGGATTTTTATTTCCAGAAAAAGAGATCCCTTCTAGTTCTAACATTCCACCACTTGGAACATAATGTTCCTAGTTTAAATAAGTATAGTGATGTGGAGTTGCGGTGTCTTTGTTTCTGCCGTATATCAATGGTCCATTTAATGCCAAGTTCTTGAACAGAAACAGAGCCCCATAATTATGCATATTTCTATGGGAAAATTTGTCCAGCTTCCTTGTTTCACTCAAGGACATATTCTTCCAAGACATAAGGGGTGAGGGGGAAAGTGATGGAATCTGTAGGCTTTTAACATTCCCATGGCTGGGAGTATTCTGAAGTTATACTTTTTTGTTCTATCACCCAAGTTGAGTACCCTAATTTGGGGACATAACCCCATGAGATCACCACTGGTCCCTTAACTGCCCATTATCCCAGTGATGGTATGCAGGCACTGCACAGTGACTGCTACGTTGGGGCTGCAGCACGTGGGCTTGTCACGGTGAGGACTCTCACAATTAACTTGTTTTTTCAAAAAAGGAAAAAAAGGGCTTCCCTGGTGGCGCAGTGGTTGAGAGTCCGCCTGCCAATGCAGGGGACATGGGTTCGTGCCCCGGTCTGGGAAGATCCCACATGCCTCAGAGTGGCTGGGCCCGTGAGCCATGGCCACTGAGCCTGCGTGTCCGGAGATTATGCGCCTCAACGGGAGAGGCCACAACAGTGAGAGGCCCGCGTATCGCAAAAAAAAGGAAAAAAAAAAATTGGACATCGACAGTTACCTGCTTGGTAGAGAATTATGTAACCATCCAAGAATGGTCAGATGTCCCTTTCAGAAAAATGCCCCCGAGACCTTTCTTAATGACATTTTACATATGCATGATCGATAGCATCTTTACAAACGATGTATTTCAGCTCATCTCATTTTGTCCTCACAGGAACTGGGAGAAGCAGGTGTCCCCTCCCTTCTGTAGAGGAGGAATTAAGGCTCCCAGCAACCAGGAGTCACTTGCAGTGTGACCCCATCAGGACTGCAGTTCAGGCCCCTGGGTTCTTGTCCAGGCCTTTCTTCACTCGACCAAGGCCATGACTCTAACATCCTACAAATGTCCTGTGAAAACGTCCACATGAAATATATGCTCTTTTCTAAGTCTGTTTACTTCTGACCCTGTGGAAAGATTTGAGAGACATTAGTAACTTATTTTTGTATTTTCTCAAGTCCCTGTGAAGGAATGACTGTATCTGTAGTGCTTCTTTTCTGGGCCCTGGAAGGAATCCAAAGCTGTCTCTGTGTTTTCCATTTGGCACATTGTCAAGAATCTCTTGCTGTTTCCTGGAGGTGGTCCTGCAGAACTCTATAGAGCGCCCCCTGACAGGTTGACCGAGGCAGGAATGCAGGCATCACGAAGCCTCGAAATAGGAAAGACTGGTGGGACGTGCAGGTGCACCCTGCTCTGTGCAACTCACTCTAAAGACAGGGGAAGGGCCCCTGAGAGAGGGACCACTTTTCAACAGCAGATAACTACCTGTTGCTTTGTCATGGAACTTTTATTTGCTTATTTGTTTTGAAACTTTTTTAAAAAAAAATGAAGTATAGTTGACTTAATTGTGTTACTTTCAGGTGTACAGCACAGTGATTCATATATATATACATATATATATATACACACACATATATATGTATATATATTCCTTTCGTCATGGAACTTTTAAATAGTGAATGAATCTAGTGAAATTTTTAAAATACAATTCAACTTATGGAGAGGAATTCACCTTGACTTTCTTGAAATAGTCATAGGTCACAGGTTTGAAAAGCAACACTAAGAAGAAACAGGGAGACTTTCAAAAGAAGGTTGATGGTGATGTGAGCCTCTGTATGACAGAGTCTGAGCTGCCCCACATGCCCAAAAGCTCACAGTACTTCAGAGACCCAGCCAGAAAAGACCAAGGAGAGGATAGGAGTCCCAGCTTCGCAGAAGCTTCAGAAACATCTACATTTACAAAGGGGTTTGCAGTAGAGGCTGCTGCCCATGTTCTTTCTGAAACAGGCCCAGAAAGTGAAACTTTAAAAGGCAATTAATGGGTGAGTTTTAAATATACTGAGGATAGAGGACTCCCCTGGTGGTGCAGTGGTTGAGAGTCCGCCTGCCGATGCAGGGGACGTGGGTTCATACCCCGGTCTGGGAGGATCTCACCCGTGAGCCATGGCAACCACTGTTACCTTAATTTTTAAAAGCAACTGCAGTCCTCATAATCCTCTCAAGTTTAAGTCAATCAAAGTGAAAAAGAAAAGGCCTTGCCTGGGCATTTCTACTTAGAAGAGCCTAAGTTTGAATCAATGCTTATGTATGAAGCTTGTTCCTGATAATTTGAGCACATGCTTGGTCCTTCCCTTGTTTTCCCTCTTTCCTTTGCTTCATATGTTGACAACCTTTTTTAAAAGGCATTGGAAGACCTTGTTGTTGAAGGATTCCTGTGGGCAATCCCAGAACTTTGGAGCTGGAAGGGAATCTAGCAACCACTCAATGCCTTTCACAAATGAGGAAAACCAAGAGCCAGGACTTTGAACCCATGTGTGCACTGCACAGGTGCTGGACAGACAGAGCTCAGTCTCCCAGGTGCTGGGGTCCTCTTAGCTGCCCCTCCCCTTTCTTCTGCCCTCAGGAAGAACATGGTCTTCAGAATCCCTCTATATAAAAGTGAGCCCCTATGGAGAGCACTTAGCCAGTTCCAAATTCAGAAGTCTAGGTAACAAGGCAGTTCCCTTCCATGTGTCTTTTCCATGAAGCACAATGGTACCTGCATTACTTTCCTGCCACTGTCCTAACAAATTACCACAATCTGGGTGGCTTAAGACAACAGTTTATTCTCTCACAATTGGAAAGGCCAGAAGTCCAAAATCAAGGTGTCAGTAGAGTTGCACTCCCTCCAAAGGCTCTGAAAAGGAATATTTTCTTGCTTCTTCCACTTCTGATGGTTCCAGGAGTTCGCTGGCTTGTGGTTGCATAAATCCAGTCTGCCTCCATGGTCACATGGCCTTCTCCTTGATGACTCTGCCTTCTCCTTTTCTTTCCCTTACAGGAACGTCTGTCATTGGATTTAAGGCCAACTCATCTCACCCAAGATGATTTTCTCATCTCAAGATCTTTAACTGAATTACATCAGCAAAGATCCTTTTTCCAAATATGGTCACATTCACAGGTTCCTGGGTTAAGACATGGGAATATCTTTTTGGGGGCCACCATTCAACCTGCTATAGTATTCATGTAAATAGACTCTCAGAAATAGCCCTAAATCCCCAGCGTAAGTACTATAAATTCTATATTTGTGTTTCCCAGGGTAAGTTTCTTACACCTAGTTTTGAAGAGTTATTTTCTAAAATGAGTTTCATGGTGAGATGATTTTGATAATTTTGTATAGCAAAGTTAAGCGGTAGCAGCTTTTTTTTTGGTTTTGCTTGTTTGTTTCTTTACAATTGGAATTTCTCAGAACCTTTAAGAAGCTGATGGACATTATGGCTTTTCAGAACTGGGATAATGATGCATGGTATTTCCCAGGTGAGTATGTTTTGTCTGGGTTTTCCAGAAAACAAGGATTAAGACAAGGCTTAAGTGCAAGCTTTCCACTGGGGATTATTTTCCAGGGAGGCAGAGTGAAGGGCAGGGCACAACACAGACAGATGGAGAGCAGTGCCAGGTGGGTCCTAGATCTGGCCACCTCTGAGGCTGTTAGTGGCCTGACCTCACGAGACAGCTCAAATTGCTGGAGGAAATGTATCTGGGGTCTTTCTACTGGGGAAGAGAGGGGGCAGCAGTAATCCACTGGCTTCCACCACCGTTAGTCAAAGTGCCCCTTCACCACCCACGCAGGCTCTGCACGTCTAAGTGCCTAGCAGGTCCTCACCACATCCCCTGTTTTTGTGTAATTGCAGCATCGGCACCTGCAGGAAGTGGGTCAGAGCCTGCACAGAAGCGATCACACCATAGTCACTGGCTTGCGATCAGCTGAGGCTGAGAGAATCTGAAGCTGTGCTTGAGAGGTGTCTGTAATGTTCCTGGACCCGTTAGTGGGAAGACATCCCAGGAAACAAGTGCTTCATGGAAGGCTCTTTGAGAAACCAATTTCAGTGTTAAATTGCTCTGATACGTTATTTCATTAACGAACTTGCTTTAATGCTACTTATGCTTCCTGGTATCACCACACACTCCCTCAGTTCTGTATTTGGGGATCACTGTCAATCATCTAGTCTGACAAAATACATTACCATGCCTTTTAAAATTTTAAGTCAGGAGAGACTTCATTCTTGAAAGAACTGTTTATACATACTGGAAAGCACATTCCTGGAGCTGATTTAATTTTAACTTTATTTGTATTCATATCTGCTGACAGTAAGCTGTGAAAACTGGAAGATTTCTTAGGGTATGGACTACTTCCATTTTTGCTCATTCAGCCAATGTGGTAAATATCATCTTACCAAAAGAGAAGGGAAAAAGAATACACAGCAGTTTCTTATCTAGCTCAATGGGAGGGAAAAAGAGAAAAGAAGCAGCAAAAGCAAGATCATTGCCTGGTGCAAATTTTGGGACAGTTACATTACACAAAAGGATTGGAAAATGGAAATGTGTTCCTTTGAAATGACTGTAATCTGCTGAATGTTGAGGCTGAGAGGAAAGTAATGAAGGAGAACACGGCAGGCGAGAGTATTAATTTTCTCTGATGATGGAGGCTATATAGTCACCTTTACAGGAAAAGATCCAGACATTGTGGAGGAGCTGATTTTCAAGAGACCCACTCTGCTTGCTGGAGTCCATTTTATGGATGGTTGGTTGGCATGAAGGAGCTGTGAATCACAGGGAGCCTGTGTCCTCTCCACAACAGCACCCAGGAAGCACAGGATCCAAACAGAGCCAGTAAAGTGAGAGTTAACAGGAAACCCTGAGATGGCAACATCAGTTCAATCTGGTTTTGGTGTTGCCATCAATGAAACAAGCTGGAATCATGAGCGTAGAGAAGGGAGGAGGCGTAATGGGCTGGTGGAGGGTGGGACAAAATTGTGTTGGCCCAAGTGTGGAAAAAACCCTGTTCTTTTTAAGACTCCTGAAATGGTCTTTTGGAAGCAGCATGGTAAACGGAAAAGAACCTAGACTTTTCAGCCAGTTGACTTAAAAATGAATTTCTGGATCATTTGCTTGTGAGCTGTGTAGCCTTGGGATAGTCATTGAGCTTCTATGCCTCAGTTTTCTAATCTGTAAAATGGAGAGAATAATACTATGTCATTTAGTGGCAAATAATAGAACACCCTACTCAATGTAGTTTAAACAATACAAGCGTACTTCCAGGCAAGAAGGTTCTGGGCACTCCTCAAACATATAGCACAATAATGGATAAGGAAAAGGTATAGTTGAGGCTCAAAAGCCACATAAATATATCTAAAGACCACAAGTGGAAAAATAGTACAAGGTGCTTCAGGCCCAGAAGAAGGCAGTATTTGCTGGGAGTTTGGCCTGGGCAGCATTACTACATGGGGAAAAAAAAGAAAAGAAAGAAAAGGAAAGGAAGTATAGGCCAGATCAATCGGATCAATGCTTGACACTAGGACCTGGGTGGGACTCAAGGCTACCAATCTATAAGACTAGAGGAAAAAGAAACGGTAAAAGTTTAGCCTCTTGACAAGGATATGAGTCAATCCATCCTCACTTGGTAACTAAACCCATGATATGGAAACAGAGCATGGAACTAGGGCCTCAGAGAGTTAGGGAGAGAAAGTATAGAAGTCATAAAATTGTATGACTCTAACAATATAGCCTCAAAATACAAAAAGCAAAAACTGATATAAGGAAAATTTGACTAATCCCCCAAAACCCACTGGGATATTTTAATGTATATAAAATATGATGATTGGTTGAACAGACTTCAAGTTGACAGGAATATAGAAAGTATGGATAGGACAATAAAAAGAATATATGTTATTTTCAATTACACATAGGGTATTTATAAAAATTTACTATGTATAGGCCGCAAAGGAATTGTCCGCAAATTTCAAACAGCAATATCATATGAATAATGGTGTTCCAATTCAATACAATTAAAGTAGAAATTAACAAAAAAAAGAGAATAAAAACAGACACATATATATTGGGAAACTTAGAAATGTACTGCCAAATAATTCATGGGTATATTAGCTTCTTATGACTGTTGTAACCAATTACCACAAACCCGGGGGCATAACCCAATAGAAATATATTTTCTCACAGTTCTGGAGACCGGAATCTTGAAATTAGTATCACTGGGCTGAAATCAAAGTATTGTTAGGGCTGTGTTCCCTCTGGAAGCTCCAGGGGAGAACTTGTTCCTTGAATCTTCCAGTTTCCGGTGGCTCTGGACGTTCCAAGGCTTTTGGTTACATCATTCTACTTTGTGGTCACATTGCCTCCTCCTCTTCTGACCTTGGGGAATCTCTCTCTGCCTCTATCTTGTAAGGATACGTGTGATGGTATTTAGGGGCCACCTGGATGTCCAGGATAATGTCTCCATCTCAAGATCCTTAACTTAGTCACATCTGCATTCTTTTTTTTGATCATATATCATTCACAGGTTCCAGGGATTATGATATGAATGTCTTTTGGGGGCCATCACTTAGTCTACCACATGGGTGAAAGAGAAAAATTACAGTGAGAATTGTGAATGACAATACAAGTCATGTAGATCAAGACTTGTGGAATACAGCAAAAATCATACCTAGAGGCAAATTTATAGCCTTAAATGCGATTTTTTTTTAAAGAACATTTAAAATAAACAACTTTATTTAACTCAACAAGTTGAATCAGGAATCAAAATACTTCCCTTCAAAAGCAACAGGCCCAGACAAGATTTTGGAAATTTCAAGAAGCAAACATTCCCCATCTTATACAGATCTTTTCAGAGTCTAGACCTAAAAAGGTCAGCCACCCACATAGTTTTATCAGGCTAATAGAACTTTGATATGGAAACTAGACAGAACAGTACAAGGAAAAATAATTATAGGCCAATCTCACTTATAATCATGAATGCAAAAATCCCAGATAAAATACAGCAAATTGAATTTAATAGTTATTAAAAATATACAATGACAAAGTTAGGTTAATCCCAGGAATTATAAGGCTGGTCAATACTAGAAAATCTCTCAATGCAATACATACCATTAACAGATTAAAGGAGGAAAATTATATAATCATCTCAGTAGATGCCCCAAAAGCATAAAGTATAAATTCTTCCTCATTCATGATTAAAAAATTAAAAGCATTTAGCAAAGAAAGACTGGAAAGAAGCCTCTGTAACCTGATGATTGGTGCCCATCAAACACCAACAGCAAACATCGTCTATATTAATGGGATTTTAGAAGTTTCCCACCTCAGACTGAGGAGAAACTTGCCTGCCCTCACTGTTACTTCTTTGGCATGTCCAGGTTTGGGTGGCTTATGCTAGTTTGTCATTTGCCCTTAGAGTGTTTAGATATGCAAGTGCAGGTGGTAAAAGTATCAAAGCATGGCCTATAGTAGGCTTCTCTTCCTCCATTGTCATAGAGTCCCAGCCAGGCATTCGGTAGCCCAGTTAACTCATATTTCTTCACATTGTGCGATACGCTGTATGTTCATGTGACTAAGTTCTCTGCAGTGAAACACGAGGAAGGGATGTGTAGTACATATGGGTCTGCATCTTAAGACATGGGTGTGCCCCTTCCAAACTCTCTGCCCCTTCCCAATGGCTGGAACTTGGAAGTGGCAGTGACCTAGCTTCAGCCTTACAGGTGATGACAGGTAATGATGGAGTAATAGGAAGGAAGGAGCTATGTTCCCTGATAGACCTTGTGGAACAGAACTGCCCCTCCCACGTGGAATGCTTACATTGGGGCTAAGTGATAAAGAAATGACAGTATATATTCTTGAAACCACTGAAGCTTTGTGTCTTTTTGTTACAGCAGCTTGGCCTTACAACCAACAACCAACAATATGGGAATAATATTAAACACCACATCTGGATGGCAGTTAAGGACTTTGGGTCACATGGTGCTATAGACCTTCAACAGCATCTTTAACATTTGGTTTCTTTAAAAAATGCAGAAGAGGGCTTCCCTGGTGGCGCACTGGTTGAGAGTCCGCCTGCCGATGTAGGGGACACGGGTTCATGCCCCGGTCTGGGAAGATCCCACATGCCGCGGAGCGGCTGGGCCCGTGAGCCATGGCCGCTGAGCCTGCGCGTCCGGAGCCTGTGCTGTGCAACGGGAGAGGCCACAGCAGAGAGAGGTCCCCGTACCGCAAAAAAAAAAAAAAAAAAAAAAAAAATTCAGAAGAAAATACGTCAGTTTTAAGATGCTGGATTGTAGATCTTCTGACATTTGTTATATAATTTTCTATCCTTTTCTGAAGGTTTGATATACGCAATAATAAAATTGAAAGAAGAAAGTGATCAAGGGAATTTATTGCCTACAAGTATCTCCTGACTTTAAGATAATCTCAGTTCCATCACTCAGTAATGTAACCAGGAATTGCTTTATCTTCAACTTTGGTCTGCCTTCCTCTGGATTTTGGCTTCTTCTAAAATGCCCCTCCTGGACCCAAAATAACTACTAGCATCTTCTCGAATTCATGCTGCCTCATTCATTACAAACAGAAAAGACCATCTTTACCCCCAAGTAGATAAGACATCAAACTTTCATCAAACATTTGTTAAGATTTTATTCTTTGCCAAGTACTAGTGACACAGAAATGACTCAGACATAGTTGCTTAAGTGGAAAAGTTCAAAATCATAATCTGGACATCCAAAAATATTTATGCTTCTTTCTGCATAAAGATTGCCTTTTAAAATGCTCATACTCTTCAATTTGTGACATGCTCAGCAACTGACATAGACTTGGTCCCCATTCTACCTTACCTAGGCTTTTATGTCCATGAACATGAGATGTTTACACTTTCTTTAGTCATTCTCTCTGCTTTGAAAATCATTTCATTTCTTCTCCACTAGGCCAAGTTCTACTGTGTCTTCAAAGCCCTCCAGTACATCTTTCTAGGGAGCATCAAGAAATAAGATCCATAAGCAAGTAAGTTTCTGGGGTGATTTCTCCCCAGCTACAATGTCATTGCTTAAGAGTTAGACTTGGTGGATATCACCTTCAAGCAAGTTCATTGTTCCCTCCTTTGTGTTCCTATAGCACTCTCTTTATATCATCAGTATGCTACTTAGATGCATGTACACAACTAACTATAACACGGCATGATTTCTCTTACACTGGGCTTATCCTTTCTTGAGGATAAGGACTCTTGAATATTCACCTTTAAGTTTTGGTCTTCTGGATCCTAACAGACACTTGTGGGAGAGAGTGCTGATTGCCTACTCAATATTAGTTCTCTTTTTCTTCCTCAATAATAGACTTGTGTTGAATATGTCATTAGGCTTAGTTAAAAAAAAATGTGTCCCATTCTTCCTTCCACGTAAAAGTGGTCAATGTACAAGTAGATATTTTTAGATAGGACTTCCAGGACAAATTTTTTTTTTTTTTTTTTTTTGCGGTACGCGGGCCTCTCACCGTTGTAGCCTCTCCCGCCGCAGAGCACAGGCTCCGGACGCGCAGGCTCAGCGGCCATGGCTCACGCGCCCAGCCGCTTCGCAGCATGTGGGATCTTCCCGCACCAGGGCACGAACCCGAGTCCCCTGTATCGGCAGGTGGACTCTCAACCACTGCGCCACCAGGGAAGCCCCAGGAAAAATTTTTAAAAGGGGCATCACTCACCTGGGAGGCAAGCACCCTTCTCCCCTTTCCCCTTTCTTTTGTCTTTCTGTTCAGAATTTGAATGCGATGGTTGAAGCACCAGCAGCCATCTTGTGATCATGAGTCAACCTTGAAGACATAAGCCATGTATTAAGGGTAGTGAGCAGAAATATAAAAAGTGCAGAAAGATAGAATAACCATGTAACCACAATTGTATTGCTGGGTCATCTACCCCTGGACTTTCTTATGTGAAAGAAAAACACATCTCCATCATTTTTAAGCCACTGTCACTTTAGGTTTATATTACTAGTAGCTGAACGTTATCCTAACTGTTATAATGCTTGATAAATGTTTACAATTAAAGTAATGAAGCATAATTTTCAGAAACTTATTCAACACAGGCAGCCTACACCAAAGGTAGCAAATCACTGGGCTGCAGGCTGAATCCAGAAACAAGTCAGGTTTATTTTTTTTAAGTTGCATTAATGGCCAACATCAGAAAGCTGAGCAATTTCATATAAACATTTGGATTTCTTCTTATTTAAAATTTAGAAGGTTTCGCAACATGGGGTCCACATTCCTGCCTGGCATGAATCGCTGAATGATGGCTGGCCCTTGGAATGTGGCCAAGGGTCTTTATTTCAGCTGCATCTCAGCCCACCTAGCTCCTCTCACCTAAGGGAGCTGCCCAGCCCCTATAGGCAATTAAATGGGTGACTCCAGATCTTAGCTAATGTCAAGTCCCAAGTTGGATTTTCAGCCTCTGATCGAAAGCATACTGTATCATTAGGTATCTACCTTACTTTCCTAAACACAGCCTATGTGAAGCCTGGCAGTGGGCACTCCTCCAGGTGAAGGGCCAGTATTATATTTGATAAAATGTTTTTTATTGCTCACTTTGGTTAGTTCAGTGCAATGCTAGTTGTGAACCAGAATCCCCCAGGAAAAAAATTTTTTTGAAATGCAGCTCCCAAGCCCCACCAGAGAATTTCTGAACCAAAATTCCCTGGGATGGGCCTAAGAATCTAAGAGATCAACGGACTTGTGGACTAGGGTGTGGCAACAATGGGTCCACCTGGTGCTCAGTTGACCTCCTCAGTGTATCACAACCACCGACACCAAAGCCTCATGACTGAGAGACAGGGCCATTGGGGCCATTCTTGAATGATCTATCATTCATCTCTCCCTATCTGTCTCTCTATGTATCTACCTACCTATATCTATCTATCTACCTATCTATCAAGGTCTTTCTTATAGAAGAAAAATAAAGAGGAAGAGGAGAAGTGGAAAATAAAAGGGAAAGAGGATGGTGAAAATAGAAGGAGAAAGGAGAAGAAGCAATCAGCAGAAGGTAATCAACCAGATGAGAAGGAGACACTAAACCAGGTCACAGAAGAGCTGTCAGAGGCCCCTTTGTTAGTTATGGCAAGAGGAAGAAAAAAGCACAGGGACCACAAGCAGCCATCCCCAAACAGCTGAAGCCCTCTGAAGTTGGCAGAGGCACCTCGTGAGGTGCTTTCCACAGGTGTTTGTTGAGTGACTAATGTAGGTGATGGGATAGATCAGTGAACAACCTGAGCCACTCTGTTCATGTCTTGCTTAGCTCCCCAGAGACAGACTGACGATAATCTCACCAGCAAGTAGACTTGTGATGCTCAATGGGGTTAAACTTACTCTCTAAGAAACTGAGATCAGATCGATGTTAACTATATAGAATCTAAGAAAAATGATCCCTTCATTGCACTGCAGTCTAAACTGCCTGATGATGCTTCGGAGGGTAGAGAGTTCTTTGTGCTTAAATGTCAGCTTTTAGGCAAAACCAGGTATGTTGTAGACAGATGAAAGTATTGGATGCAGGATTGGGCTAGATGATTTTGTCAAGACTGCCAACCAAAACTGCCAAGACTGCCAAAACTCGGTCATCTCTTATTTTCAGCCTCCCCTTTTGCAATATCCCATTTCTTCACAGAACTCTCCAGAATCAATGAGAGTTGACTCCATGGTGTAAGAGACTGGGTGGTAAGTAAAAGATTTTCCAAATAGTCTTGCAATGGAGTAACCAAAGTGAACAATTAGGTAAGTGATCACCTCTCTCCATGCATTACTCATCATTGTCTAGGTCTTTGGATTAAAAACCATATTTTAAGAGATGTGTATTTAAGATATAGAGGCACTGGAAGAAAGGGTATGGAGTGTGTGAATACTCAATACAATAACTATTTGAACGCCCAGATGCTTAAAGCAAGATGATAGTTACATCTGAGCCATCGAGCACATTGCTACAGTGATCACAAGAGAAACAGAGAGTCAGAGAGGGTAGAAGCTCCATTTAAGGTCAAAAGTGGCAAAGAGAGCATATTTTAGGATGAAAAACAAATATCCAGTCTTCTGTGCATCTTTGCACGACTTACTATTTCAGCAACAGTGGGAAACTTTTAAACCACTTATGTGGGGATCTTCAGTCAGTAATGAACTTTATGTTCACAAGGGAAATCTCTTTTCCCAACCTAATGTTTTATGGCCTAAGTCATGATAACTCATTTTTCCCCTAGCAATGTTAGTTTCAAAAGTGTATGGGATTCTGTGTTTCCCTAAAATGTGGGACCTCCACAAAATCCAGGCTTTTCCATTTCTCCTTAACAATCTGACGTGAAAACTAAATGCATAAGAAGTTTGACCTTGTACAAGGGCAATCTCTTTTGAGTTACAGATGAGGAAAAAAACAAATCTGAAACACAAGGAAGGATGCAAGGAAATGCAAGGAAAAAATTTTCCTCTGAACATTTTCATTTTTCAAAGTGCTGAAATCCCCAAACTGTTTAATGATTTATCAGCAAGCTTTCTCCCCAACAAAAATTTCTCTTCTAGCTTGAAACTAAATATGAAGAATTAAAGGAGATCACCCTCTCTCCGTTTCTTTCTTAGAGTGTGTGTGTGTGTGTCTGTGTGTGTGTGTGTGTGTGTGTGTGTGTGTGTGTGTACTTGAGATGATGCAAGAATTCTGCCATTAAAGACAGGTCAATGACACTCCTCTTAAGACTAAGTGCCATTACTTTGGAGACTAGTCTTGCCATTCTAGTAAGACATGCACCCGAGCTCAGCACTTCACCTGAACAAAGGATGATCCATCTGCCTTGGGCTCAGTCCAAACTCTCCAACAGTGACAAAGGCCCGCTTGAGTCCTTGCGTCTTCATGGTTGTATTGAATTTCTCCACACAAGAGACAGGTAGTACAAATCACAGAAGAAAGGATCCCTATGTGAGCTCAGAATTTTTCTTTATTTCACAGTTAATGGGAAGCCAAAGCCCCAGGACACATAGTTCAATGTAGCCAGAGAGAATTTTTTTTCCTGTTCCTGCAGGGAGCAAGACAATGCCTGTAATTTCAATAAATCACTCATTTTCTCTTTTCAAAGGGGAAACTGACTTTAATGTTTTATGTATTTCAGGTCTCCCAGCAAAAGCTGGACCTGGGAAAAAAGGAACCTATTTTGGGAGGCTCCCATGAACTCTATGGGGTCACAAACCCGCTTTAGGAAATGATTGTTCCCTGGATAGTAGCCAAAGGCATGGCTCCTAAAGTGTCCAACAGCTTTCAAGGGTGGGAACCCGAGAGAGGATGATCTGAGAGAACTGAATGACATGCATTTGGGGAAACTGAGTCACGTGGGGGTCAGAGCATGTGATGTAGCAGCCAGGGGAACAGAATGCATTTCTGGGACAGAATTTGAACGTTAGGTGCTTGATTTCTACAGGTAAGATCTCTACTCAGTTTCACATAATAAGAAAGGAGCAGTGTGTTAAGTACTTTGTTGGTATGTATTCTTTACTTACCTAAGGCACTGTAGTTTAGATTTCAATTCATAAAATTAAAAAGAAATGTTTATGCGATGTCAAAATCTTTCAGAGGATTTCTTCTATTATGGAAGCTGGTTTCCTAGGATGAAAAAATGCCAACTCTGAGGAGCTCTGGGAACTTTTGCAGTGTGTGCCTCAGGCCCTGACAGTGCAGAGTGGGGCATGACACAGAGAGAAAGGCGTGTGCATGTCCTTTATAAGGAGTAAAGGTGACCTTCGGGAGTTCTGACATCTTGTTTTAATCACTGCCTAACTGTCACTCTCTTTCTTCTTTCTTCCCTTGTGCTTGTACCCAATTTTCATTTCACTTAAAATAAAAATTAGAAATATGATGACCAGTATGATCAATAGTCCTAAGGAATTAAAGTTCCCTGGGAACAGCCATCAACTGTTGACTACCTGCAGTTGGTATATAAATACCCCAGCTCCCCTGTCCCTCAGGTGGTGGTTCTACATGGGCTCCTAGAGTTTCCTCAGCAGGATTAAGATCCAGAGACACCCAGCGGAAGCTGATTTAACAGCATACTCTCTGTGCTTCCCTTCCTTGTGTCAGTCCCCTGCTCCCTTCCTAGTGTATCTTGTTTTCACCTCCCAAACAAACTGCACTTGAATTTTTATCTCAGCATCATCTTCTGGAGGGACCCAGAGTAAAACACATATATTCTGGGCACTGAAATGTCAACACATACCATCAGGTAATGGCCGTTCCACCCAGGGTTCCCCTGTCCAACAATGCCTGATGCAGTTCTGCATCATCTTCACAAGGACCTGAGTTACGTGGATTGGCTGAGTACAAGCCGATGCAGAGTTTGCAATGATAGCTATCACCATTTTACTAGAGTTTATCTTCAGCATAAACATGTAAACAAGAAAATGATTCTGTGGGGCAAGGAGATCAAAATGAGAGCTTCTTTTCATGAGAGGGCCAGGGAGCTAAGAGAACCAGCTTTGCACCTGTCTGGCACATGTGTGGATTCTTCTTCCTCTCCCTTGTCCTGGTCAGCCCTGCTCTTCTGAGTATCTCTCATGTTCTCACCCTGCTCTGGGTTTTCATTGCCTGTTTCAGGATCTGCAACAGTCCTCATCACTCCCCATGGCCGTTCTTGGTGTTACCAGCTGCAGTGGCCCACAGCCCACTGGATGGGCAACACACTAATATATTTAATACTATTCATTGATGCTATTTATGAAGACCATGGAGCCGTGTTTTTCAAGGATTATTTTTAATCCTCACAGTACCTTGTGAGGTTGTGACTTGCATGCTCTCCCACTCCCCCCTCCTTCCAGGGCCATCTCTGGGAAGGTGGGTTTCTTGCAGAGGACAAAGGAGAGTCACTGAACCATTGCTCAAAAACATTTGAGGCACATGATGAAGGAGCCAGGAGGACATCTACCCCTTAGAGGCAGAGACTAACTTACCAATTGCCAATGTCATTCAGACCACCCTCACAGGAAGTGCAACAGAGAAGGTAACCAGGGGTATGACCAGAGACAAAAAGCAATTGTATCTTTTCAGAAAAGGTTGTGGTTATTTCAGGGATGACAATCAACCAGTGATCACTGATGATAACAATAATTACCAATTTCTAAATATCCACTTTGTGCCAAGAACTACACCAGATATTCTGATGTTGTCTCTAACCCATGCCTCCCCAACACCAACCCTAAAAGAAGGATATTTCCTCCCTCCCTCCCACCTCTATCTCTTCCAGTTTCTCTCTCTTTCTCCCTCTCCTTTCTTTCTTTCTTCTTTCCTCCTGTCCTCCTTCCTTTCTTTCTGTTCCTTTCTTCTTTCTTTGTTTCTTTCACAGCTGAGACTACCAAGACTCTAGGAGGCTGGGTTATTCGATCAAGGTCACAGCTTCACCATAACAGAGCTGTGACTTGAGCCCAGGTGTGTCTGATTCCAAAACCCATATCCTCCCATGTATTCCTTGGAAGATATAAAGCTTCTAAAAATATGCACAGATGTCTGGAAAATGCTTTTAAGAAGATGGACATCCAAGCATAGGCCTTTCTAAGATAGAAAGTTAGAGAAATTCTTAAATGGCTAAGTATAAAAACACAAATTACTGGCTTTTCTGCATTTGAAGTTTTAGGTAATGCATTACAATAGTTATTGAGAACTTATTGAAACAACTAAACTTAAAAAAATGGCATTTTCTCTTCTTTTATGGCCCACTTATAAATTCACCCCCTCACGAAATAGCTGTTGAACAGATGCTATGTGTGTGTTTTCTTATAATAACTGATTATTGTCTTGCATCTGGAATATTCTGAGTTGAACCACCAACAATGTATTCGAAAAAGAAGTAGTCATTTCTGAAAGAATTATAGCCACACGAGGATCATTTGGCTGGGAATTTCATCCCTTGCCTTCATGGGTTTGACTAGGAGGCCCAACCCAGGACTGTACAAATACGGATCTGTTTTAAAGTTTCCGGTTACTACTGGCCATTTTTCTTTGTTGGACCACCATCTACAGGGTAGTGGGAAGCTCGATAGCTCAGAGAGAGCTGGTCACTCTTTAGTCATATATATAGTAAAACTTAGTGAAATTTAAATCCTGAGACTCAGAGCTTCCTTCCAAATAGCACTGAGGAGACTTGAAAGCAGCTGCTAGGCCCTACGGGAAGCAGAGAAGGGTAAGGCCTCTCCCTCTCTCTCCTTCCCTCCCTCTGCACCTTCTTCCTTCTCTCTCAACTCAGCACTCCCTCCACACTGGCCCCACCCAGAGAGAAGAGCAGAGAGCACCTGCTTCTCTTCTTTATCTCCTGGGGACCTCTCCTTCCTCCCTACCCTTTACTTTGTTTGTCCCAAGCAGTACCTGTATCTCCTTCCTAAAACTGAATGGAGGAATATGTTGCAGGGGAGGAAAACACATAAACAAAACAAAGCAGAATACCCAGAAGGAAAACCCACTGGAAGGTATTTCAAAACCACAGTGCCCATTACACTTATTTTTTCCACAATCTTCCCTCTTCCTCTTGAATTTAAGGAGCACGTCTGTGTTTTTCACCACTCTCCCCGGCACAGTGCCTAGCTTCAAGCAGGCACTCAATGAACGTTTGTTGAAAGAATGAAAATCAGTGTGAAATACCAGTATGGTCTCGGGTCTTGAAGAAAGTGTACGATTAGGAGAAAAAGGTAAATGAACAGGGCAGAGTTTCCTGCCTTCAATGAGAAAGGACTGAGCACCAACGATGCACCAGACATTGCTGCTTGGGTTCAGTCAGACACAGTGAAGAATCAGGAATGTTTTCTGCCCTGAGTTGCTCAAACATTGGTGGGATAGGCAATGTAATGGATCACAGTTGTTTTGTTTTGTTTTTTTTTAACTTGCCCAAATCCTGACATAGAGATAAGATGTTATAATGTTGTAATAAAAATAATGAGATGGGTACTTTCAGGTACTGGATTTTGTGAGCGAGAGTAGAAATTCTATCAGTTACCTGGGAAATTCAGAGAGGACATCTCCTCCCTAGTCACACTGAAGGTGAGGAAAGCCATGGATGGTGTTGTCTTCAGCATCCACATGCCAGGAACTAACTTGGCATGTAGTTTTCTTCACCTGTAAAGTTCTACCTAATAGCTGGGCTTGCATCAATTTGCAAGGTAGCTATAAAATTATCGAAGTGCTGTGCACATTCAGAAACATTGCAAAAGACAATATACAATTTTTTCAGTATTGGGTAATGAGTGGTGATAATTCTCATTGGAAAATTTTGATTTTTTTCAGAGACTTAAAGTTGAAATTAGTGAAATCAAGTAGTTTTGCTTTGATGCTCTGCTCACTCTATACAAAAATGGACATTCTGTTGGGGAAGAAATAAATGGCATAACTAGAAATATCTTCTGCTTGACCAAATTTTATACCTCGTGGGAACCGCTACAACAGCTTCCAATCTGACAGAAAACTTGGATTCTAAATGCTTTCTCTGCTTGAAGATACAACGACAAATGGAAATCACACAAAACTTAGGCCTCAGAATATAAAAAAGAATCTGTAGACCAATGATGCTCCATATAGTAGCTACTACTCACCTGTGGTTACTGAGTACCTGAAGCACGTCCAGCCCAAACTGAGATGTACTGTAGGTGCAAAACACACCTTGCATTTCAAAGACGTAATTCTGCCAAAAAGGCAAAATATCTCATTACTAAATTTCAACATTTATTACATGTTAAAATAATAATATTTTGATTATATTGGGTTAAATAAATATATCACTAAATTAATTTTACCTGTTTTTCCTTTTTAAAATATGGCTACTAGAAAATTTAAAGTTACATATGTAGCTTTGCACCATTATCTATTTTTTTGCGCTACTTTAGACTGTAATGTTTGGAACACTCTTTTCTTTTTTTCTTTTTTTAACAGGAATTGGGAAAGTTGTCTGTTAAGAGCAACTGACCTGCTTTAAAAGAAAATCATAATCACGTGGGACTAGAAAAGACACAATTCCATTCTCTTCTGTTTTGTTTGGTAAGAGAAAGATATCTGAAACGTCATGCTCAACTGATTTCTTTGTTTTGTAGTACGTGGGCCTCTCACTGTTGTGGTCTCTCCCGTCGCGGAGCACAGGCTTCCGGACGCGCAGGCTCAGCGGCCATGGCTCACGGGCCCAGCCACTCTGCGGCATGTGGGATCCTCCCGGATGGGGGCACGAACCCGTGTCCCCTGCATCGGCAGGTGGACTCTCAACCACTGTGCCACCAGGGAAGCCCTCAACTGATTTTAAAATTAAAAACAGGGAGCATAAATATCTTTTCCAAAAAATTGAATAAAGACTCAAAATCTACTTCAATTCATGCAATGGCTGATTAAGGGAAGAGAGAGAAGGAGAGAGACAGGAAGGGCGATGAGGGGCCAGACTGTGGAGGAGGAAGAGCCTGGTCTTCCCTCTGAGTATTCTATACTCATATTTCCAAAAAAACTTGAAGGAGAAAAGATATGCATATGAGACAAACAAATATCTTCTCGGCCCATAAGTCAATTATCCATGCTAATTATGGTTATTCAGATGAATTACCCCAAATGACATACATTGAGAGGACCAAAGTCTACACAGGCTTTGCCCTGTGTTGTGCTTTTACTTCCAGGAATAACAGAAGCCTCTTCCTTTGATCACAGTGGATTCCTCCAGCCTGGACACAGAGTGGCTGGGGCCATTCACCTTTCCCGCAGCACAGCAGGTTTGATCTGAGAGTCTCTCCAGCTCCAGGGACTCCCCCAGAGGCAGGCACAATAGAAATGGACTGCCAGCCCACCCCTCCTCGCTGCCTCTGCCCAGGGAAGAGGGCTTAAGGACTTGCCAGGTTTCAGTTCCCTCTGCCAGGGAAGCCCCTGGCACCCAGCCTTGGGAAGAGGTCTCCTTAGACTCAAGGGCGCTCACACATGAGCTCAGAGCGAAAGAGGGAAGGCAGGGGTCTCCAGCTTCAGGCTTTCTTCTCCATCTGCAGGCCCAGCAGTGGGGTCAGGGGCAATGCCGAGAGCTGGGCAGTTGCTGCCCGCTCTCTCTTGGTGTCCCCTTTGCCGGAGATTGCCAGCCCATGACCCTATTGCTACAGTGTCCAAAAGCAATTGATAAAAGCTCTGGTCAGAGGTCCTGGGCAATGGTTTCCACTACAGAGTTGAGGAAGTGAATTATAAGACATCCGCTTAATTTCAACACTGTTATTGCTGCTGTATATAAACAATGCTTTAATTTTTCGTATCCTACAAGCAAACTAAAACAAACAACCACTCAAACAAATAAACAAGGAAATGGTTGACCTTTGAGAGGAAATTGATCCACGTGGTTTTACTTTGGTTCAAACTTCACTTTCCACAGATGAGAGAGCTGCTGCAGTAGCCAAGGTGTGAGTGACTCTCCCAAGCCACGTGGCCAGCTGGAATGTTCTTCCTGCTGCTCCTTTCAGCCCTCAGTGCTCCCCACTTGCTCACAGGCACTCCAAGGTAGTTTTGGCAGGGTGGGAAGGGAGGGAAATTCTGGAAACCCAGGTCCTATCTGTGAACACCCTTAGCTTTCTGATCTGCAGGTACCAGCAAGGTTCATTCTACCCTGGAGGTGAACTCATATCTGGCCCTTCCAGGCCAACCTAACTCACCGTGATCGATCTGTTTACAATTCCTTTTCTAAGTGTATTAACTGCTGCCCACAGCATGCTAAATATTTGCTGTGTTGGGTGCTACTGAAGTAACCTGTGAATGATTCCTGATTCCTTTACCATATGAGGTAGATGCATAAGCCACTTGAATTTGTTCCCAAACCTGTGTATGTCAGTTGTCCTTATTATTTTAACTGTCTAATTTAATTAGTTATTACCAAATAAGTGAAAGATGAATTTAGCAAGAGAATTTTCTTAATGAAAATTAAGTTACATTCTTTGAATAGTTATAGGAGAACTATAAAGTTTAAAGGAGAAAAATCTTAAAAATCTAGAGAGATTCTGTATGTTGATCATGTCATTGGTTTTAAGATTTTGCTCCCTTTAAAAAGAAATTAAAACTGGAAAGGATAAAATACATATTATTGCTATGGCTCATGTACAGAAGACAATGTAGAATTCCAATCAAATGTCCCCAGCTCAAAGAATAATCCTTGGTTCCTATATCAAATGTTGGCAAATAAATGTAAATGTATATGTTTTGAGTTAAATTATGCAAAGCATGTATCACTTTTTAGTGAGTCTCCATAATACCTGACTTTTCTGATTGATCTACCATGTATCTGTCATGTCACAAAGATGAGAAGTAGACTCCGCTGTAGAAATTAGGAAGCGAGAAGGACACATATGTATTTCAAAGGATGAAAAGTTAAGATTTTTGTGCCTTCTGTATGACTAAAGCAACCTTTTTCATTGCCAGAAACCTTAAGAAAGTACTTTCCCAGACTTACTTTACCTTAGGCTTTTTAAGAACTAATAATAGAGAGTAAGTTTTGTTCCACATATTAAGTGCTTGTTGTCTTGTTTCTTTTTCTCTAAGACTAACCTAAGTGCTTGTAACATATAAAATCTCTACTAACTGCCTGAACAACCCTTCTGCTATAGAAGCCAATAAAGTTTTCTTTCTTCTCATTTATTTCCTGGTGATCTTATTCTAGGTTGCTTGACAAAAAAGTAGTAAATAATAATAATAATTAGCTGATCAAATGATGCTTGAAGACAGTTTGGAGCCAGTGGCCAACATCTTGCTATCACTTTCGAAGTTTGAATCCTGGGCCAGAGTTGCCTCATCTCTCTTTACAGAGATACTCCAGTCGTAGCAAAGTAATACTCCTCACTCAGACAAAACTAGACACCTTCAGCCCGTTAGCAAGATGCTGTACTTAAAAAAAAAGTCCGACATCCCCCTAAATGTAATTTAGAGCTTTACTGTAGTCTCTCAAACTCAGTAGAATATGAAACCTCTCTCCTGTCTTCTCAAAGCCCTATTCATCACAACAGGGAAATTGCCCATGTGCCCCCTTCTCCCTTCTCACCACTCCCAATCAAGCATCAACACTCAACCCAGGTTTCTCAGGTTCTCTTCTCCACCCCTTTTACTAGCTCTGAGTAAGAATCCATCATTTTCTAGTCATCTAGTAACTTTCTACCCTTTCCATTGTAAATCAAGCAAGTACAGGTAGATGCCTTTCATCACCATCTCCCCAAACTAATACACCCAATTCAATGATCTGCAAAACAAGGTTCAGGAATAGACATTATTCTTCTTAAGTGCAGAAAAGTGGGAGAGGCTTTTAGTCCCTGTGGTATTTGGGCTTGAGTTCTGGATCATTTACATGAAGAGCACTGAATCTGACACGTGTTAAACTCCTGCCTCTTAACCCTTGACAACAGTCAAACTAAGCTTTTCTGCTTGTGTGATCTTGAGCATGTCTCAGAAGCACCCTGAATATGAAGTTCCTCAGCCTTAAATACAGAAAACGACAACTCCTAGCAGGCTGTAATGATTAAACAAGATACTCATCTGCAGAGGGCTTTACACTGTAAAATCACTTTCTTACATCATGAATCCATAGAATGGCAGATAGAAGACTCCCGAAGAGGAATTATGACTCATTGAAAGTGATGTTCTGAAGTGTTCTCTGAAAAGGTGGGCTCATAGAATTGCATAAAACTTCCCTAGTTGAAGATGATAATTCAGTCTGAACTATTTTTCAAATGTTAAAGAATAAAAAATTTTAAACATAAAATCCTGACTCATATAAAATTAAAAAGAATGCATGGCTAAAATTTTTATGTAACTATTAATTAAATAGGGAACAGGTAAGATGGTACAACCAGATTAAAGGAAAAGGTGACAATAGAATCCTACCTCAAGAAACAATAAACATCTCAAATAAACAACCTAAATTTACACCTAAAGCAATTAGAGAAAGAAGAACAAAAAAACCCCAAAGTTAGCAGAAGCAAAGAAATCATAAAGATCAGATCAGAAATAAGTAAAAAAGAAATGAAGGAAACAATAACAAAGATCAATAAAACTAAAAGCTTGTTCTTTGAGAAGATAAACAAAATTGATAAACCATTAGCCAGACTCATCAAGAAAAAAAGGGAGAAGACACAAATCAATAGAATTAGAAATGAAACAGAAGTAACAACTGACACTGCAGAAATACAAATGGTCATGAGAGATTACTATAAGCAACTATATGCCAATAAAATGGACAACCTGGAAGGAATGGACAAATTCTTAGAAAAGCACAACCTTCTGAGACTAAACCAGGAAGGAATAGAAAATATAAAGATACCAATCTCAAGCACTGAAATTCAAACTGTGATTAAAAATCTTCCAACAAACAAAAGCCTGGGACCAGATGGCTTCACAGGCGAATTCTATCACACATTTAGAGAAGAGATAACACCTATCCTTCTCAAGCTCTTCCAAAATATAGCAGAGGAAGAAACACTCCCAAACTCATTCTACGAGGCCACAATCACCCTGATACCAAAACCAGACAAGGATGTCACAAAGAAAGAAAACGACAGGCCAATATCCCTGATGAACATACATGCAAAAATCCTCAACAAAATACAAGCAAACAGAATCCAACAGTGCATTAAAAGGATAATACACCATGATCAAGTGGAGTTTATCCGAGGAATGCAAGGTTCTTCAATATATGCAAATCAATCAATGTGATAAACCATATTAACAAACTGAAGGAGAAAAAACATATGATCATCTCAATAGATGAAGAAAAAGCTTTTGACAAAATTCAACACCCATTTATGATAAAAAACTCTCCAGAAAGTGGGCATAGAGGGAACTTACCTCAACATAATAAAGGCCATATATAACAAACCCACAGCCAGCATCATTCTAAATGGTGAAAAACTGAAACCATTTCCTCTAAGCTCATGAACAATACAAAGTTGTCCTCTCTCACCACTATTATTCCATGTAGTTTTGGAAGTTTTAGCCGTAGCAATCAGAGAAGAAAAAGAAATAAAAGGAATCCAAATGGGAAAAGAAGAAGTAAAGCTGTCACTGTTTGCAGATGACATGATACTATACATAGAGAATCCTAAAGATGCTACCAGAAAACTACTAGAGCTAATCAATGAATTTGGTAAAGTAGCAGGATACAAAATTAATGCCCAGAAATCTCTTGCATTCCTATACACTAATGATGAAAATCTGAAAGAGAAATTAAGGAAACACTCCCATTTACCATGCAACAAAAAGAATAAAATACTTAGGAATAAACCTACCTAAGGAGAAAAAGACCTATATGCAGAAAACTATAAGACACTAATGAAAGAAATTAAAGATGATACAAACAGATGGAGAGATATACCATATTCTTGGATTGGAAGAATCAACATGGTGGAAATGACTATACTACCCAGAGCAATCTACAGATTCAATACAATCCCTATAAAACTACCAATGGCAATTTTCACAGAACTAAAACAAAACATTTCACAATTTGTATGGAAACAAAAAGACCCCCAAATAGCCAAAGCAATCTTGAGAAAGAAAAACGGAGCTGGAGGAATCAGGCTCCCTGACTTCAGACTATACTACAAAGCTACAGTAATCAAGACAGTATGGTACTGGCACAAAAACACAAATATATATCAATGGAACAGGATAGAAAGCCCATAGATAAACCCACACACATACGGTCACCTTATTTTTGATAAAGGAGGCAAGAATATACAATGGAGAAAAGACAGCCTCTTCAATAAGTGGTTCTGGGAAAACTGGACAGCTACATGTAAAAGAATGAAATTAGAACACTTCCTAACACCATATACAAAAATACACTCAAAATAGATTAAAGACCTAAATGTAAGGCCAGACAGTATAAAACTCTTAGAGGAAAACACAGGAAAAACACTCTATGACATAAATCACATAAAGATCTTTTTTGACCCACCTCCTGGAGAAATGGAGATAAAAACAAAAATAAACAAATGGGACCTAATGAAACTTAAAAGCTTTTGCACAACAAAGGAAAACATAAACAAGATGAAAAGACAACCCTCAGAATGGGAGAAAATATTTTCAAATGAAGCAACTGACAAAGGATTAATCTCCAAAATTTACAAGCAGCTCATGCAGCTCAACATCAAAAAACAAACAACCCAATCCAAAAATGGGCAGAAGACCTAAATAGACATTTCTCCAAAGAAGATGTACAGATGCCAAGAAACACATGAAAGGACGCTCAACGTCACTAATCATTAGAGAAATGCAAATCAAAACTACATTGAGGTATCACCTCACAGTGGTCAGAATGGTCATCATAAAAACCTATAAAAAATAAATGCTGGAGAGGGTGTGGAGAAAAGGGAACCCTCTTGCACTGTTAGTGGGAATGTAAATTGATACAGCCACTATGGAGAACAGTATGGAGGTTCCTTAAAAAACTAAAATTAGAACTACCATATGACCCAGCGATCCCACTACTGGGCATATACCCTGAGAAAACCATAGTTCTAAAAGAGACATGTACCACAATGTTCATTGCAGCTCTATTTACAATTGCCAGGACATGGAAGCAACCTAAGTGTCTATCGACAGATGAATGGATAAGAAGATGTGGCGCATATATACAGTGTAATATTACTTAGCCATAAAACAAAACGAAATTGAACTATTTGTAGTGAGGTGGATGGACCTAGAGTCTGTCATACAGAGTGAAGTAAGTCAGAAAGAGAAAAACAAATACTGTAAATTAACACATATATATGGAATTAAAAAAAATTGGTTCTGATGAACCTAGGGGCAGGACAGGAATAGAGACACAGATGTAGAGAATGGGCTTGAGGACATGGGAGTGGGAAGGTTAAGCTGGGACGAAGTGAGAGAGTGACATGGACATATATACACTACCAAATTTGAAATAGATAGCTAGTGGGAAAAAGCCGCATAGCACAGGGAGATCAGCTTGGTGCTTTGTGTCCAGATGGAGGGGTAGGATAGGGTGGGAGGGAGGGAGGGAGACGCAAAAGGGAGGAGATATTGGGGATATAGGTATATGTATAGCTGATTCATTTTGTTATAAAGCAGAAATTAACACACCATTATAAAGCAATTATACTCCAATAAAGATGTTAAAAAACAAAAATTCTAAAAGGTGGACAAGTGGCATTGTTAAAGTAATGAAACACAAGGCCATTAGACTAAGGTGTCTCTACTGCCTCAGCAACCTACGTAAACAAACTGGACCCTAAGCCAGAGTCAATTCCTAGAAATCCTCAAAGTTAAGAAATTGAAACTTAAGAAATCCAATCACAAATAGCCTTTATTTGGGCTTTCCCAAATAAGGCAACAACTTAAGCTATAGCCAATCCAATGATTTTCCTTGCTTTGCTTCCGAGTCTTCTCCATAAAAGTCTTTCCCGTAGCTCCTGCTGATAAGTGCCTCTAACAACTTTTGTTTGGAAGCACTGTTTGCTCATATAAACTCTTGTAAATTTTAACGTGCCCCAGTTCATCTTTTAATAATTCATCAGTGGTCAGGAATGGTCAAAATAAATCTGCATCATAGTTGCAAAAGTGGCTTCTTGGTGGAAAAATGGGGAGATAAATCAATTGTGCATCCACTAGACACCACACTAGTTCTCATTATTTGCTGATTTAGTATTTGCATAGTCACCTACTTAATAAAATGCATGAGTTAGAAAGCTTCATTCAGGCATGAGTTATAATGCTGTGGGCCATGAATTAAATGCTAACATAGCTCCAAAACAATAAAACACATAGATAACCCAGAAGGTTTACCTAGATAGAATACCCAGTGATTTATTTTTGCTCTTTCAAAATCTTTCACGATTTTTTCCTGACATAGGAAAACTCCGTTGCTTCGGTTGTTTCAATTAAGCAAGATTAACAGTGGTTGTCAGACTAAGAAATAAGTTCTTTTACCATTTCCACTTATCTACTAAGACCTAATTCTCTAACATTTAAAAATAATGTGACCCCATGCATTGTAATGTCATTTATATGTGTCATATGAGATGCATGGAGTCAATGCAGGTGAAGGTGAAGTAAGGTACGAGGTGGACATAGAAGTTATCTCTTTCAACCCTGGAACTTCTCGAGGAAGCAAATAAGATGACAGCTATTTTGCAGAAGAGGAAACATAAATGTTAATAAGTTAAATAATACTAAAGAGGACACAAAATGGATAAATGGCTTGGATCCAGTTCTTCTAGATCCAAAACCAGAGCTCTTTCTACCTCCAAACACCCTCTATGTTTTATCAAGTGTTTGGAAACCACTTGTTTCACCTTTTTCCCTGGGTTGCTGTTGAAGTCTGGAAAGTTGATTTATAATCTCAGTTTATTATCTCAATGTCTTTACAAAGCTGTATTTATTTGTTGATTTATTTTCCTACAGTCTTAACTTTGTTTTTTTCCCCCTCAAAAGCACAAGCAAAGGAAAGGAGCATTGCTGGGCTTGGCTCTGAGAAGGAAAACAAGCTACAAGGCTAAAGAATCTAAGAGGTACTTAGAGAAGCAGAAGCTGAGAGTCTCAGAGCATGAGAAATTCTCATAAATCATGTGTGGTTAGATTTTTTTAACTGTGTCTGCGTTTCCTATCTATAACTATCTCAGTCATCTCAAGAAGCCAAAGGAAGAAACAGCTTACATAACTGTCAATTCTTTTGACTTTTGGATTAGTGCCAGTGTTCAGTAGCTGAAACAATTACTCAGAAGTTACAACACCAATATTTCAGTCTCTCAGCTCTCAATTTTTAGAATATCTGTCTGTGTGCTCATCAAAACTGTTCTTAAGTCTCTATAGTACTACCTGGTTAGATAGATGGATAGATAGATAGATAGATAGGTAGGACAAATACAAACCTACCTACATAGATACATAAGCACATAGTTGCACAGATAATAATGCCAAATGGATCCTGAAGTTGGTCTGACCCTCATTTACATGATATACATCATATTAGAGGACTTGTTATTGCTGTGGGTATAATCAATAGATCCAAATTTTCATATATAAGTAATATACAAATAGGCCAGTTTTAATTCATCTCCATAAGCACATGGCAAGAAAATGAACCAAAGTGACTGAGTACTCAAGGCAGCAGAAAATCACTCATTCCATAAAGGAAACCATGGAAGGTTTCTATATGCATATTCTCTTGTATATTTGAATTATTCTGTATTTGGTGTCATAAAGAAAAATCAAAGGCAGCTGAGAATACACTGACAGGTTATAACGTTGTGTGGGGGCTTTTTACTTAGTTAAGCTGGTTCTGGGTTAGATAGAGTTGGCCACAATGTACATTTCTGCATGATTTGGAAGGTGGCAGTGAAGGGAGGACCATTACACCCACAAGGTCACTGCAGGGGGCCAAGGGCAGCTCCACATGTGTATGCGGATCTGCTTGCCCCCCACGGTGTCAAGAGGCCGCAGCTGGGCCTCAAATGCCTCAGCTCCTGCCCATCTCCTCCACCCCGACTCTGTGGCCTGGGCCAGGTGCACATGTGGTTTGGCGATGAAGGCTGCCAGCTTCTTCCTGCAAGTTACCCACATTGCTGATGTTGGAGGTGGGGAGAGGGCTGCAGGCTGGAGTTTGTCCTCATGGATTCCAGTTTGCCCTTGGTCTTCTGCACTTGACACCCAGCTTTACTTTTCCAACTTCAAGCCCTGCTGACCTGCAGCCCTTTGAGGACCAACTGAGACACAGAGCAATATCCTCTTAAAGACTCCTTGACCAGCTCCCACCTGGTGGGAGGGGCCTGACCCTTAATTCATATCACTCATGGTGGCTCTGCTTCCCCAACTGCACCCAGACGGATCCACCTGGTTTAATAGCAAGAACGACTTTAAGTCAGGAGATTGGATTCTCACGCTGGCTTAACAGCTGCCTAGCTGTGTGCTTGACACATCACCTGACTTCTCTGTAACTCTCGTTTGTTAGATCAGATGAATATTAGTGGCAGCTCCAGCTCAAGGTTTGAGGCAGTTAGTGAAACACTACCACAATATTTACAACTTACCGAGACATTATATTCAGAGTTTTACACTTCGTAAAAAGCCAGGAGATTGTTTTAGTCACATGAGGCCATCTAAGATTCCTTTTTAAAACTGACTTCGTTTGCTGGTATTGGAGTACTAGCCTTTTGTCATAATGTTTTAAAATATTCATCAAGATGAGACAAGTGCAAATGATAGCGTGTCATATGACTAATTACAAAAATTCCCAGTGCATAAGTGTCTGTAAAATGGCTAAGAATATTTGCTGTCATAAGAGTTGGGTTGTCCTGAATACCTGTAAATGTCTGACTTGCAGGAATCCTGAAACTGAGATGCAGAACACATATATGCTGAATTAATGAGTGTGAGGTGGGCAAGAGAATGACCATGAGTCATTGGATAGCCCTCCTTTCTTTGCCCTGCACCTTTTTGGTAGTTTCCCAGGATATCTGTCTTATCAGAGCCATTGGGAACAAGTATTTCCCAGGAGCTCTTTCATTTTTATGCATCAAATAGCAAAGATGAAACACAAAGTTGGAGTAAAAAGCAGATTGAAATGATTGCAGGATGGAATAGGGGCCTTCTGACAACTCCTTTCAATAGGATGACAATAGGGTGAATTCTAGCAAGAGTCCCCTCCATCTCTTAGTGAAAGGCGGCATAGTGAAAACATGGTGGTGAGAGACTGGATTCCTCACCACTATCTCTGTACCATGATACATCATCAAAGAAACAACAATGATGTTGATAAGAGCTACTGCAGTAATACCATCTTGCATTTCCAAGGGACCCATATCTGAGTTGCTTTTGTGCTCTTTCTCCCCCCACCCTCCCATTTAATGACACAGATGTCTACAATCCAAACGCACCTGTGTTTAGAAACATAAGGTTCATTATGAGAACAGAGCACTGATCTCCTCTAGACCGTTCCTCTGTCATGAACAATGGCCACATACATAACTGCAGAGCCAGCAGACCCAAAATTAACCTCCTCGATGGCAGATGCATTCTTGGACTTCAAAATTCTACACCAGTAGGAGCAAATTATAGGCTTAAGGGATTTATTTCTTATTACATGAGGAATGCATGCACACTGATTCTTTTCCACGAGTGATAGATCAACAATGGCTTTCATTTAAAACACAAGTATCTTATTTAACAGAGAGGATGAAGAAGGGGACAGGGAACAGGGTGTTTAGGTGACTCTCCAAAGGGTTGGAGGAGTCTAGGAAGCACCTCTTAGGGGTTTATTACAAAGCAAGAATGAAATATTTTTACTTCCTAAGTACTTAGTTCAAGAGTTAGGCAAATATGTTTCGGGGCATCTAATTTGTAGCAGGCACTGGGGCCATTCTTGAGGAACTTTTAGTCTGGGGAAGAAGAATAGTTTCCTCAACCACTTCTCTTGTCTCTCTCTGCCATCCTTAACATAGCTTGCAACATCAGTCATTAGGGTGGCCTTTTGTGTTACCAGAAAATGTGGCTAATTTTGGTGGAACAGTTTCCAACACAATCTCTTGGCAAGACACAGAGGGCTCGGAAACTAGTCGTGGGTCATGGTGAGTGAGTCGTAAGGTATATATTCCAGGTCACCTGGGTTCAGTGTGTTTCCTCATCAATTCAACGGTAGTTGAGTGCCTACTAGGTAGATGGGCTTGCTTATATTCCAGGAAGGCAGGCAGACAGCCCACAAATAAATAAAGTAGAAAATAGTAATAGTTATAAGTATTGGGAAGCAAATATAACAAGGAGATGTGACCAGATGAATGGCAGGACATTTTAGCTACAATGGTCTAGGAAGTCTTCTTTGGGGAAGTAACACGTAGACTAAAAACTGAATGGCAAAAAGAATCCAGTAGTATTAAGATCTCAGGGGAGTTCCTCCAGGTAGAGGGAATTGAGAGTTCAAAGGCCCTAAGAGGAGAAGCCATTAGGTCTGTTGATGACACAGAAGGAGAGGTAGTGTGGCTGGGATGGGAGCTGGTGTTGGAGAGATAAAATAGTTGTGTAGGGTCTAGTAAGCCTGATATGGAATTGTAATTTTAACTTATTTCTGTGTTTCTTGAACTTTTGTGCATAAAATTCACCTGGAGTGCTTGTTAAAACACAGATTGCTGGGATCCATAACAAGAGATTCTTTAGTGCATCTGAGGTGGGGACTGAGAGTCTGCATTTCTCCAAGCTCCCAGATGATTCAAATGTTGCCTGCCCACTTACCATACTTAAAAAAAAACTTTATTGATATATAATTCTCATACCATACAAGTTACCCAATTATAGTGCAGAATTCATTCTTAGTATATTGACAAATATGTGCAAACCACAGTCAATTTTAGAACATTTTCATGAACACAAAGGGAAACCTTGCATTCTTCAACTACTACTTCCCTCTTCTCCCCACATCATCCACCCCTCCCCAGCTCTATGTAATCACTAATGTACTTTCTGCACCTATAGATTTGCCTATTCTGGACATTTTATATAAATGGAATCATATAATATGTGGTCTTTTGTGACTGGCTTCTTTCACTTAACATAAAGTCTTCAAGATTTATCCATGTTGTAGCATATGTCAGAGCTTCTTTCCTTTTTATGGCCAAATAATATTCCACTGCATGGATATACTCTATTTTTCTTATCTTTTTGTCTGTTTATGGATATTTGGGTTGTTTCCACTTCCACTGACCATATATGGGTTGACACCAATCTAGAAGCAATTGGAAGCCACTCACACCAATTTACATATTTAAAAGACCACTCTGCTTGCTGTACGGAAAATAGGCTGCAAAAAGAAAGGAGTGGCAACAAGGATGACGGTTGGGAGGCTACTGCCTTGAAGGCAAGAGAAATTGGTGACCTAAATTAGGAGTGGTAATATTAAAGATGGAGAGAAGTGGATGGGTTAAGAATACATATAGGAGGCAGAATCAACAGGATTTATTGATGGTTGGAATATAATGGAGTGAGGGCAAGAGAAAAATCAATAGAGTGCCTGGATTTGGAACTTGAGCCACTGGGAAAATCATGATGCTGTTAATTGAAATGAGAGAACTGTTTTCAGAGATTTCTGGGATTCCACTGTTGCTGTGGGCATTAGGAAGGTGTTTGTCCAAAGAAATATCTCCCAGCAATAGAGAAAATTTTTGTTGAATGTCTACTAATTCTATTATTTCTTACTACACCACCAGACCAATTGTGAATGTTGCTGTAATTTGTGTTTGCTGTGTTATTTGAGAACATTTGTTTTTGCTACAGAAAATAAGCGGGATGGATGTATGAGCTAGCAACTTATGAGGAATATACGGAATTCATAAGATGTGTTAAATACAGATTAGGTGGTAACCTGGGAGACACGTTATATGTAGACAAAATGAGAAGAGCGTATGTATAGTAAATAAAGATAGAAAGGAAGAAAGGACTAACAGACACCAAATATTCATGAGATATATGAGGCTTTGAATATTTACAATGTACTAAATATCCATGAGGCACACAGGCACTCAATATTCATGAGGTCTTGCATCAGCCACCCATTAGTGACATTTGTCATGGTCCCACATTCCTGTCCCCAAGAAAGATAGATAAAATCCAAAGATGTTTATCAAGCTAACCGACAAGCTATAGCTTGCATCTCTCCAATAGGTCAACCGAATATTGTTGGCTCTAGGCCCCTTCCATTCATTGGGCCCCCTCACTGAACCCTTAACTCTGGTCTTCATAACTTGGCTGTCATGGGAAGGCTGATGCAGCAAAGAGGAAGAGAGAGACAGGATGTAAAAACATTGCATAACAGAAGATTCTGGGAATGTGGTCGTTCCACCCTTACCAAAAGTATGTTAAATTCTTACCCCATCTCTGGCTTCTGGCTATATATTTTAAATTGACTTTAAAAATTTTATGATTCAAGGATGTTAATTTGGTCTGTCAACCTTTTCCTTATGTGATCACCAGAACAGCTGCCTGGTAATCTATTTGAAGATTACCATTGCATCCAGGTAATTCCCCATGGGAAGTTACAAACTGTCAGGTATCAGAGCCCAAGAGAGGAAGAAGATACTGTCCCAGGGATCCAGGGATTAGCATGGCATGGATATTCTTTTCAGTGTATCAATCTTATTAGTTGGACACCAGTGCTAACTTTAAAACTAAAGACTTCCTATTATTTCTCCCATATTAACCCAGCAATGCCCTTTTGTGTGAGGCCAGCTAATCTGAAATCAGATGCATATGTAATATTCAACTGCATTAATTATCACATAAAACACATCCGTAAATCATCTACACCAGGGGTCTCCAACCCCCAGGCCGCCGACCAGTACCAGTCCACACAGCAGGAGGTGAGTGGCAGGCGAGTGAGCGAAGCTTCATCTGCCGCTCCCCATGGCTCCCCATCGTTTGCATTATCACCTGAACCATCACTCGCATTACCGTCTGAACCATACTCCCCCACCCTCCGCCCCCATCCGTGGAAAAATTGTGTTCCACGAAACTGGTCCCTGGTGCCAAGAAGGTTGGGGACTGCTGATCTACACAAAGTAGCTACAACTTCAACAGCTCCAATGTGAAGTGTTTAGCACAACTGTGACAACTTACAGTAAATGCTGAATGCAAGAAACAAAACCAAACCCAGTTGAAAAATTGAAAAAGAAATGTCCAAGGATGACATCTTCCTTACTAAAGCCTGAAACCCCAGAAGAGGAGAATGGCCTGAAGCATTAGGGCTGACCAGAACCAGAACCTGAACCATGGCCAGCCTTCCCTCTCCCTCCCACCACCCTTTAAATTCTTCTTGTGGAATGTATGGATAAAATTTTACAAAGTACAAGATTTAACCTTATTTTACATGCCCACAGAAAGCTGTAGAAACTCCAAACAAAAATGTGTTCATTACAATAGATAAATATTAGTGAGCTGGTTGGAAAATAGTTCAGCAAAGGAAAGGAAGAAGTCAGAGAATGCACGAAAGAAAAAAGAGAACGTTATCCTAGAGACAAGAAGCTCTTGGCATTTAAAATAAAATTTTCCATTTGAAATCCTTCTCTCCCACAGTGGAATTTCAGAGCTCTCTAACACTTCTGAGCAGAACCCAGGTTGGAAGGTGAGGAAAGGGAAAATTTTTCCATTCCAAGTTCCCACCTTTCAAATCTATTTCCATTTCTTCATTTGGCACAGTCAATATTGGATCTGCATCTTGGTTCCACGTCCATCTGGGAGAACCATTTGGCTGAAAGAGGAGGATTAGCAAATGCTTCCCAGATTAGTTGTGTCATATTACATTATATAGGCATTTTGTCCACGTTTTTCAGAAAAATAAAAAGAGACCAGTAAAATAAAGACAAGTACTTATAACAGTGGTCACACTGACTTTCACTGAAGAATAAGTTTCTATGTGCTTTTACACATCATCTTATTATTCCATCCTCACCACAGCTCTGTTTGAAAGATAAAGTGAGATTATATATCTTGTCAGGAGTCATTTCTGAGTGATGCTTGAACCATGCTTTTATCCTAGAGAAGAGTTCATCTTGCATGCTCATGTCTTTCTCCATGGTCTGCTGAACTTTGTGAGCTAGGTACACTGATGTCATCTGACACTGTGCAGAGACGGCCAACAGTACACCCACCTTACGCCATTCAGGGACCACAGTGCCACCACATATGAGTCTCAGCATTGAGAATGAATGATGCTACTGTGTGGAGACAACATAGCTGTCCTGGGCTTCAGTTGAGAAGGGAGGAAAACAGAATCTTCTTCTTGAGTGAGACATTAGGTTCCTGACCATAAACTAGGGTGAGTGGTAATGTTAAAGACAGAGAGAAGTGGCCATGCCACACGGCACAGAAAATCTCATTTGGATAAATGATTAATTTCACCCATGAGAGAGACGAGAGATTTGGGAGTTTGACGCCTGTGCATATTTGGGTGGAATGGGACTCTACAGTGATAAATGAACAATTACCAAACTAGTAATGAAAAATGCAGCCTTAAATAGATAACTAATGAGAACCTACTGTATAGCACAGGGAACTCTACTTGGTACTCTGTGGTGACCTAAATGGGAAGGAAATCCAAAAAAGAGGGGATATATGTATATGCATGGCTGATTCACTTTGTTGTACAGCAGAAACTGACACAGAAGGGTAAAGCAACTATACTCTAATGAAAGAAAGAAAGAAAGAAAGAAAGAAAGAAAGAAAGAAAGAAAGAAAGGAAGGAAGGGAGAGAGAGAGAGAGAGAAAGAGAGAGAGAGAGAAAGGAAGGAAGGAAGGAAGGAAAGAAGGAAGGAAGGGAGAGAGAGAAAGAAAGAAAGAAAGAAAGAAAGAAAGAAAGAAAGAAAGAAAGAAAGAAAGAAAGAAAGAAAGAAAGAAAGAAAGAAAGAAAGAAGAAGGAAGAAAAATGCAGGCTTCTTTAGCAGCTTCTTGTATTGCTGAATTGGGGTGGGGGAAACCCGGTGCTGATGGAAGTATGTTTCTCATTCAAATGCATATACCTTCCTCTCTCCTTTTGCAGTTTCTGCACAGTCCCCTGGGAACTGAACTTGGCACAGTGGCTCGGGCTGCCTGCTCATCCCACACCAAGGGTGCTGTCAGCACTCTGAAGATAGCCTGATAATCATATTTGTTTTGGCCTCTCAGCCGCAAGGGCAGATAGTCATCATGCTGATTGGAAGGGATGTGTTGTGACAGGGGAAGGGCATGAGCCAGAGCTAGCCAGAAAAGAACACTGGGTGTTTCCATACAAAATAACTATTTCTAGAAACGTTCAAGGAACCACTAGAAACTTTCTAGAGGTTTCTAGAAAGAAATGAGGTGGCACTATGAGGACCAGAAGTCATCTCAAATTCACGGTGCAGTATGACTCAAGTTTGGGTGGAGGCCAATGAGAATATGACCTGGTGGGCACAGCCCTGAGGCAGGGTGGCTTCAGATCCCATCACCTTGGAAACTTGATCCCATCTGTTTCTGTGGGTTCATCTGGCTAGTTTGGCTTTGGCATCCAACCAGAAACTCCTCTTGTAAGGAGCTACAGGGAAACATTTGCAGAGGGCTCACTGTGCTTCTCAGATGACCCTGGAGTTCCTGGATCTGGTTTAGGTCTTTCCTTAGAATTCAGTATCTTCCAAGAGAAAGGGTGGGCTGGGATCGCACAGGGTCACTTCTTCTGGTCTTGGTAGTTCAACTTTTCTGCATTCCCAAGGAGTTCCTCACTGGATGAATTACTTCCTCTTACGTGATACAAATCAGAGAATATTTGGTGGCCGCCTATTTGGCACCCCATTCTATGGGGGATGGGCACCAGGAGATAAGAATCCTCAAGGATCTCACCACCTAATCATGAATTTAAAATTAATTGGATTGGGGCTCCCATGCTGATAATCATTCTGTGAGATGGGAATGTCTCTGGACAACTTAATAGGACTCATAAATGTGTATGCTGTAATTTCTACCAATACTTTCGTTTTATAGCTTAGTCCATAAGCTTACATGTTTTGGCTTCTTAGAGGCATACCAAATTACCATAAACTGGGTGGCTTAAAACAATAGAAATGTATTCTCTTACAGTTCTGGAGGCCAGAAGACTGAAATTAAGATGTTAACAAGACTACACTTCCTCCAGAGCTCAGGGAGAGCTTTTATTCCTTGACTTCTAGCTTCTGGAGGTTGCTGGCATTCCTTGGCTTGTGGCTGCATCACTTCAGTCTCTGCCTCTGTGGTCACATAGCCTTCATCCCCTTCTTTGGATGTCTCATTCTCTGTGTGTTTGTCTTATGAGGACACGTGATTGCGTTTAGGGCCCACCTGGATAATCACAGACAACCTTCCCTTACCACGATCCTTAACTTCCTCACATCGGCCAAAAAACTTTTTACAAATAAGGTCCCATTCACAATTTCCAATAATTAGGATGTGGACCTAGCTTTTTGGGGGCTACCATCCAGCCTACTGCACCTTGTATTGTGTAGCTTTCAAAGAGATTTCACATACATCATCTTATTTGATCATCTTAATAAATTTATGATCCTGGAGCTTGCAAACAGTAATCCAACTTTGATTCCTCCTCCCAGCTTTGATTTCAAGATATAATGTTCACAACTATGGGCTCTCCAGACTTGAGTTTGTCCTAAGTGGTCAGAGACAGCTCCTCTCATGCTGACCTTCATCATCTTCTTCTGCTCCAAGTCAGTAACTAAATACTCAAGCTTGTTCCTTCCAATCTCTCTCCTCTTGTTGCATATTTGTATAACTGAACAGAATGAGACTAGAAGGCAGAAGCATAGAACACTCAATTTAATGTTTATTTCTCACTTTCCACTGTCAAGCAGACTATGAAGTCTTTTTTTGGCCTCTGACCACTATTTCTTTTCAAGATCTGTTAGTGGATACGTTAGTTTTCTATAGCTGCCGTAACAAATGACCACAAGTTTAGTGACAACACAGATCTACTATCTTACAGCTATGTGGGGCAGAATTCTGACATTATCTCAACAGGGTAACATCAAGGTTTTGGCAGGCTACTTTCTTTTCTGAGAGCTCTGGCCGGAGTGGGGGGCAGGGAGCAGAACTCACTGGCTTGCCTTTTCCAGCTTCTAGAGGCTGTCCACAGTCCTCGGCTTGTGGTCCCTCACTCCATCTTCAAAGTCAGCAATGTGGCATCTCTCTGATCCATCTTCTGTTGTCGCATCTCTCTCTCTGACCACAGCTAGGAAATATTTTCATATGATTAAATTGGGCTCATCTGGATAAGCCAGAATAAACTCCCATCTGAAAATGTGAACCCTTAAGCACACCTGCAGAGTCCCTTATGCCATACAAGGTAACATATTCACAGGTATCATGGTTAATTTTATGTGTCAACTTGATTGTGCTAAGGGAAACCCAGAAAGCTGATTAAAAAAAAATGATTTGTGGATGTGTCCGTGAGGTTGTTTCTAGAAGAGATTACATTGGAATCAGTACAATGAGTAAAGAAGATCACGCTCCCCAACGTGGGCGGGCAGCCTCCAATCCACTGTGAGCTCATACAGAACAGGAAGGCAGAGAAGGGGCAAATTCTCTCTTCTTGAGCTGGGGCAGCCGTCTTCTGCCCTTGGACATTGGGGTTCCAGGTTCTCAGGCCTTCAGATTCTGACTGACCTATACCACTGGATTTCCTGTTTCTTCAGCATGCAGATGGCAGATTGTAGGATTTCTCATCTTCCCTAATCAATTTTTAAAATACATCTCCTCTTACATAAACAAACAAATAAATAGATAAACAAATACATAAATAAAAACTCTGGAGAGCCTTGTAATACAACAAGTTCCAGGGATTAGGGTGGGGGCATTCACAGCAGATGAGCCTCAGGTCAAGCTGATAGAAAGTGGCAATCTTATTTTTCCAGGCCTGGATGCAGCTAACACACCTCAGCATAATACATCTACATAGGGTCCTTCACCTCTATACAATGGGAAAGTGGTCTCAGTTGTGGCTCAGGACAGTCAAGACTGGCATCGGAGAGCCCACGAGAGAGGGGGCAAAGCCACCCAGAGCACTGGCTGTGGCTCATGGCAGTGCTCATTCGTGACCCTTCCTTTTCCTTCTCTTCCCCCCTCCCCTGAGCTAAAAGATGCTGGAAAACATTTACTTGGAAGGTTTGTCTTTTTCTCATCATTAAGATAAAACTTGGCATCTCTTATCCTAGCCTGCTTTTATGGATTCCTGCTTATACCCCCAGTCCCCTGCCAGGACTGGGTTTAGCCGATGAGCCCTCAGGTTCTCTTTTTCCATTTTTCACTCTTTCATCATATTAGCCAACAGTGACTCGCTTAAGGGCCATGAAACATTCCTGTAAGAACAGGCCATTGTGTGTTATCAATGGAGACTTCAGAAACCTCCTGGTCAAGGCTGGTTTTTTTTTTTTTTTTAAATAGGGAGGAGGGGAGTTTCTGTCTCAATCAGACAATGAGGACATTATCTTTATTTAAGAGAGAAAGATCACAATAAAATCTGAGACATTGCTTACAGTTTCATCCTCATATCAGCCATATGTTGGATACTCGTCTTCTAAAGAGCCCCAAACAATGGGAAAAGGAAGGAAAAATAAAGCGAAGAATAAACCCTACTTCCACAAAGTAGTTTTCACTTAAAATTTGCTTTTTAGCCTGTTTTTCCCTTGACACACACATGCACACAAGAATAAGGCACGTAAGTTCTTGATACAACTAAGTTATCATAATACCTCTATTCTGAAATAAAGCATAAGTATCTTATATTCAAAAGTTATCCTTTGGATTCACGAACACAGTAAGATTTATAAAATAGATAAGTGGTTTCAGAAATATTCATGCTACTGATCATTTTTGATTGCTAAATTTCTTACTTAATGATATGAGTGAAAAAGTAGATTTCAACATCTCATGAATATCCTCTGGAAAAGTGAGTTTAGTCCACAATTGGATAAGTGGACTATATTCCTTTCTTCATTCATCTGAACATTTCCACCAGTTGGAAGAACTGTGCTCAGTGTTGGGGATGAAGTGATGATGAGGCCCATCCCTGCTTTGAGGATTCCATGGTTTATGATGACATAATTAATGACTCACCACTTTGGGCATTCTTACAGCATAACATTGCAAGGGGAAGCCTAAAGGTTTTGTGCAGGTCTGTAGTGGACTGCTGGTTTGTTTGTTTGTCTGTCCAACACCCCCCTCCCTATTCTGGTAATAGCATCTTGATTGTCCTCCAGGGAAATGCTCCTTCCTCGCTCTGCATCTGTGTGGTTTGGGGCAGGGCTCTACCTAACTCAGGGCCCCAAAGATGGATGCATGACCCAGGCTTAGCCAGTCAGAATACCCCATCCTTTCTGGCAACAGTAATGTGTTCAGGAACAAGCACATACCCGATGGATTTAACAGGACAAGAATCACTAACTTTTGTACCAAACATCCGCAAATCTCAGTGTTCGGTTTCTCTCTCACAAAAAACCCAATGCATATGTTCCTGATCAAGTGGCTCTTCAGGATGGCTTCCTCCAAATGGTGACTCAGGAATCCAGGCTCCTTTCAACAATGGCTGTGTCACAACCTGGGACCTCAGAATCCCCTGGGCCCCTGGAACTACGTGCTGAATCCTCTGTACCAGCCAGTCAATGAGTGGAGAGGGAGGTCATGTGGAGATCACTATGCATGACCCAACCGAGATGCAAAATATAGGTTAACTGTATGCCCAGGAGGAAAAGGAAATAATTGGGGGACCACATAGTATTAAATGATTCTGCCACACCCAAGTTAATCACAGCCAAATTCTGGAATTGTTCTTTCTTGACATTACAAGGAAAGGATTTTGAGGGAGGCATAGGTGGAAAGGGGAAAGTTTACTAAAATGATAGAATCATGTCTGGACCTCATGGCCACTGCAAGGGAAGAACTCACCTGAGAAAGAAGTTAAGGTGAAAACAAGAGCTGAGAGATGGAGATGGCCCAGGGCCTTGACAGGTAAGGTCAGCAACATGCCTAAGGCGCAAATATACGGAGACAAAGCCCTGCAAGCAGGCTCTGGCTCTCAGGGCCCTTTAAGAGTGGGGTCAGCACTTACACAGCTCAGTTGCCTCAAAACCTGCACCCTAGACACCCAGCATGCCTCCCTCCAGACCCCGCCCTGAAGTAGATAAATTCCTGACGGTATTATTTGAACCCCTGGATCCATCTAGAACCTGTCCCATACCTTGGAATTTTCAGCCACATAAGCCAGTAAACATACTTTTTACTTAAACCCTTTTAAGTTGTTTTTTGTGTCTTACTACCAAAAGGATTCTGATGAATATGCATTAATGTCAAAGAGAACCAGTGCAAGGTTTTAAACAGGAGAGTGGCACAGTCAGATTTGTTTCTTCAAAGAGGCCACTGTAGTTGCACAATCTGTCTGCAACACACGCCAGCCATTCTCTCTGAAAATAGGCAGAGTTATCTCACCTCTAAGTAGATCTTTCTCTATGTAATTAATGTTCATCTTGCCATCTGAATTCGCATCTGAATGCAAGTGCAAAAGATTTGTCTCAATCAAAATTGCCTTTATATTTGATGCTTTCGAGTTTCCTGCTTTTAGCTCAAAGTCTTTGAAGCTGGTACTGCAAGCAAGGGTTCTTCTGTACCTTTTCTAGTACCTCCAGGACCAATAAAAGTTTCAAATCTTATAGCAGAAAAACATACTGGAATTTTAACACCGAGTCTTAGGAAAGTGAGTGAAATTAGTGCTTGCCTTTGGGGATTAAATTTGACATTGGGAAAGAATAAAAAAGTTTACATACTCTTTGTGCAGCACTGCCAACGTCACTCCCATAGTTGGCCCCAGTGGGGCAGTGGTGAACATTACCCTAAAGTCCAGAAAGTGGAATAGAATCCACTGTCATTGTAAACTATATCCCTAGACACTGACAGTCACTACCGACATTTCTTTCCCTTGCTCTCCTTGGTGTTGGAGTGTGTGTCACGAAAGTTCCAGTGTTTACATAAAGGTAACAACGGTAACAATGGACACAAACAGGACAGTGGGCCTTTGACATAACAATACTGCTGCTCTGGGCAGACAGAGGAGCCAGGTTGGGGGCGGCTAAGGCAGGAGCGAGCAGGCAGTGGTGTTTGGATGAGTCAGTTTTTAATGCAGATCGATTTCTGTTTACTATATGTCCTAGAATATTGTGGTACATGCTGCCTTCTTATTATCAAATACCAAAATTTCTTCCTGTCAGTGGTTTCTTAATTTTCTAGAGATAGAAAGCAGACATTTCCCTTGAAGCTGTTTCTACTGATAAGTATCCCAGATCATCTCAGGAATTCCAATTTATCTTATCTCCCCAGCAATACTGCCAAGGGAAACATCAGACTTCTCATTTAGAGAAGCCAGAAGGTCATTTGAGTTCATATAGGAAATGAACAGTATGTATATACTTTTCCATTTCACCATTAATTTTGGTTGCAGACTGTCTTAGAATATTAACAGGTGATTTCTCCTTCGAACTTTTTCTTTGGTCATGGTGTCTCTCCGTAGATTTGAGGATGGTATTAGGAGGCTTGGGTCTGCTATCCTAGAGAAAATCCCTTATGTGTTCCCGGTCTGACTTGCCCCAGTAGTAAAACAGAAATAAAGCCATTTTCTTGTCAGGATCTCTGAAACACATTGCTACATTGCCTTATAGTTTTATTTTAAAATGAATCTTCTTGAATTCACACCCTTGTATTTTCTACCCTAAAAACTCTCTACAATAGACTTCTCCTTGTCTTAGACTATTTTATGAAAATTTTATGAAAATTCTAGAGTCAAGCCACCATCCCCTTCTAAGAAGAGTTCCAAGAGGTAGATGCAAAAGCTCTTTGCTTTGCATTACTTTTAATCATTATAATTCATCCGGGGATCCCTGGAAACTCTTTAATGAAGACATAATGAGCAGTTATATGTTTATGGACAATCAAAACATAATTCTATGCTAAACATATGGATCTGTTGTCATTAATCTAGGTATTTACCTCGGTTTATCTCATCTTTACCCAAAATACTATTTTGTGCTAATGGAGTCTACCTGTATTCTAGAATCAGAAAGAATTCCTTCTCTTTCACTTAAGGACTTGGAAGAGGAGACAAGCAAGGATAATGAGCCCATTTTGGAAATGCATCAAGTTGTGTTTGGTCATACAAATCCCTAGCCATTTACAAGGTGATTTGTCAAAGTGTTGTTTACCCCACTTGGAATGGCTTTCCTTTGGATTCTCGAAAGCCCTCTCATCATAAAAGGCAGGATTCCGGGTCCCTGTCATTCATTCATTCATTCATTCACTTGTCAAATATTGATTAAGTTCCTAATATGGGCCAGGTGCTGTTCTAGGCACTTGGAATGCACCGCTGAACAAAAGCAACCAAATTTTCAGCCCTCATGGTGCTGACATTCCTCTCTGCAGCCTTCACTGGTCTCTCTTTCCTCTGAAGTTGCAACACTTATAGCTGAAACACTGAATTTAATCCTTACCCATGTACTCTTATGTGCGGTGCCCTAATTATTTCATGAGCTAGACTTACAGCATTGAGTTAAATGCACAGACCTTTTGGTCAGCCAGACTTGGTCACATCTCACCTGACGGGGCCTTAGCTTGAGCTAAGTCACAAACTCAGCCTCATTTTCCTCATCTGTGCAACGGGGAAAACAAAACCATCAAACCCACAGAATTGCTATGAAGATTGTATGAGATACTCATGCAAAGTACTTAGCCCTGCGTGTAGCACACTGAAACACTTTTTTTTTCATTTTATTTATTTTTATTTATTTATTTTTGGCTGCGTTGGGTCTCCGTTGCTGCTCACCAGCTTTCTCTAGTTGCATCGAGCAGGGCCTACTCTTCGTTGCGTTGCACGGGCTTCTCACTGCAGTGGCTTCTCTTGTTGCGGAGCACAGGCTCTAGGCGCGCGGGCTTCAGTAGTTGTGGCACGCGAGCTTAGCTGCTCTGTGGCATGTGCGATCTTCCTGGACCAGGGATCGAACCCGTGGCCCCTACATTGGCAGGCGGATTCTTAACCACTGCACCACCAGGTAGGTCCCTGAAACACACATTAAGATGTTAGCTATTATTCAGTGTTGAGTATGAAACACTCTACAGATTCAAGTATTCAAGAAATATCTTTAAAACTGCCCTCATCTTCATCACACTGGGCAGAATAGAAAGTCATTTTTAGTCATTGCTGTGACTTCTCTCTCTCTAGATTTCTTAAGAATTTGAGAGACTTCTGTTTGGAATTTGGGGGGAGGGAAGGGTCTCTCATGTCCCATTGGTCACAATCACCATGATACTGTTGCCGTACAGTATGGTGGCTTTCAGCTTTGGGACCACGTATAAGGCTCAGAATCTTTGCTAAGGCTGAGATCCCAGTTCCTGGGACCCTTATAGGTCCCTGTTTCCCCAAACTCAACACTTCAACCTGCTTCTTGGTGCGGGGGAAATCTCTGCTTCTCTCTTTTTGCCCTTGAAGATACACCCCTTTCAGTCCTTTGTATCAAGGACACCCAGAAAAATGTCTTCATCAATCCAGCCTTTTACAAAAGCAAGAAGAGATAGACTACTTGCTTCCAGAAGCTTCAGTTTCCTGCTCTGCCACAAAACTCCCCTGAGGCAAAGGAACCCCTCTGGAAGCAGGGAGTTGTCTGGAAAGGGGTCTGTAGTGAGAGCAGACTCAAATGAATATCTCAATACATCTCCTGCAACATCGGGTTGTTCTTTGCAGTTGGGGCTGTGTCTTGTGCCTTTTTTGTCATGTCACCTGACAAAAAGCACTGAACATAGGGAACAGATGTGGAATGAGTGAGCTAGGCCCATTCTGTGCATGTCTGAGTCAGATTGAAATGGATGTGACTTAGTTCCAGGACTTTGATCTGTGAGTCACAGGCCCATGGAGTCTCCACCTCACATCACTCCAGATGGCATCCTGTAAAATGCATGTCAGCCTTGGATCTCGTTCCTGGAGTGGGACACACACTTCGTCTCCCAACAAGGGCCCATCGCCTGGACTCTGAGCCTTTCTCCCCTTTACTTTTATGCAAGTGTTGTAAGTAAATAGTACAACTCGTATTTGGTGAGATATCCAGTCTCATCTCCTGATCCTTGGGACACATAATTCCACCCCTGACTGTAACATCATTCCCATCTCTTTCAAACAGTTACTGTTCCTTGTTTCCTTTTAGGTAATTTGCATTTGATAGAAAAGTTGCAGACTTTATCCTAGAGAGTCATCCAAGAACCATCCAAGGAAAAGGAGAAACACATCCAGAAATATTTGCTTAGCGTCAACAGAAAAGGAAAGAATATATTATTACCAACAGATTTCTTCTACAGCGAATTAGAAGGTATGCATCGTTAAGACCTCTTTATGATTTGAAGTGGAAAATTTTGGGGAAAAAATACCCAGAGGGATAAAATTCCTTCTGATTCCCTTTGTAGTTATTAAGAGGACAGACTGTAACAAAACCACGGGGTAAGAACCCCAGCTCCTGCACTCGTTGTCTCTAGGACCTGGGGCAATGCACTTAACCTCCCTGGGCCTTCATTTCCTCGCCTGTCAAATGTGTGTGATGATGCTGTTGCTCTTAGTATGGCAGCAGATGCTGGTGGCCCCCTTAAGCCCCCTGGGCGCCCTCCTCTTGAACACCAATGTCTTCTTACTGCAGCTTACTGAGCCTCTCTGGAAGGGGCTCTTGGACCACTCAGCCACATGTGAGGCAGGCCAGAAGTGCCATGGAGCTAATGGCCCCTGGGAGCAGCTCCCCTAACCAATGAAGGAAGAGATGGGTAGGAAATACTCCAGCTTTCTTGTCCCTGTGGGGAGTCTCTGAGGCGTCTGTTCACCATCCTCTCTCAGAGGCCCCCAACAGAATCAAGCCCAGCTCCCCACAATGGTAACCGCTCATGAATGCACCCACAGTGGCTTCTTTTCCTTCCCAATCTCACTCTCCAACCTGACAAAAACACCTTGGAATCACCTCCCAAACAAACCACTTCCTCTAAATTCTAGTCACAGAGAAATGTAACCTAAGACAACTATGAAGTAATTCATATCATAAAACGCTTAGATCTCTTCCTTACTCAAAGTAAGCACTACGTAATTATTGGTTAAACCAAGAAAACAATAATAAAGTAACTATATGTAAGTTATTTTGCCAGCCTGAGATAATCCAACAATAGGATAACATGTTTTACTGGGTTGGAGTTGGCGGGGAACCCAAGACCGAGGGAAAAATAACGCCTGAGAAAGAGAGCTTCTGGTAACATAAGATTCAGTACGATTTTTTGTGTATCTATTATGTACAGAACAAATATTTTCAATAGCAAGGATAAAAGATGAGCCCTCGTATTTTCCCTCCAGGCCCAGAAATTTCCTGACATGTACATTTACACATATTCACAAATATATACATATGTATTTATAGATCTGTACATTCACACTCAACACACACAATCCTACACACTACAGGAACACAAGCATACACATATTTACATGCTTTCTTTGATGAGCAGTGATTGGGAAGGCCATGGCCAAGGGCAGAGCAAGTTTCTGTAATAGGCACGTATTGTGTTGTATTGTACTGTATTGAGCTGCTACGGCGCAGCCATCACCATGTGTTAAAATATTGGAATACCTCCATACCAATTGGTCAGTAGCCACTGTCTTTTCTAGTCAACTATTTACAACATTTCATTAGCAGAAAGTGTAGTAGTAAATGTGCAATAAAGTGTTATAATCCCTAGTCCAGAAATAATTGGAACAGATTTGCTAATGTTGTCATGCTAAATTTATCTTTAAATGAACAGTACAATTTTATAAGTGACCAAGCAACTCACCATCAAGAGTGGTGATTTTTGTTACGGGAGAGGCCACAACAGTGAGAGGCCCCCATACCGCAAAAAAAAATAAATAAAAAGAGCAGTGATTTTTGTTAAGCATAAGGTCTGATAACCCTCACCTGGAAATACAGTAATAATAATGAAATAAAATAAAACAAAATAATAAAAACACCTTCAAATTAAATAATAAAAATTTAATTTGAATTTAATTAACATTGAGCAAAACACCATCTATTACATTATTGTTTTTAATGTGAATTTAATTGATTTTGCAGTTTCCTTTGTATTTAACCTGAGAACTTATATCAAGCCTAAAGAGGTAATACCTAGGTTTATGTTCTTATATATTTAAGTGACATTATAATAAAGATGAATTGAGTTGGGGTCCATGGCATTTTTCTCCTTTTACAAAAATTTCGTATCCAGGTCTGGGAACACAGAGCCTGGGGGCTTTAGCACCCAGCAACCCAAGTTTGCATCCTGACCGTGCGTCAGTGTGTCTTGGGCAAGTCAGTTTACTTTCCTGAGCCTTTGTTCCCTCATCTTGAAAACAAAGCTAATCTCTCCCCCACCCCACCCCACCCGAACAGGGAGTTTTTAAAAGATGATGTCAGCAAAGCATCAGCCTCCTTCCAGCTGGGAAAGGGCATTAGTAAATGTAACTTTCCCCGTGTTTTCCCTTTCCTCTTCACTGAGGAGATGGGTCCTTTTCGTCAGCTGTTTGTTTTGTTTTTTGTTTTAACCTGTGAGCGTTAAAAAGCGAGTCAGGTCTTTACCCCGGGGAAACTTGAGCTTCCCAGCAGGGCCCCTGCATAATCTTAGGGGGCCCAGCGCAACATGAAAGTGCAGGGCTCTGTTCCAAAGCAGCAAACAGTGCTATGGAAGGTATTAAAATAGAAATCCATTTCCTTTTTTATTTTCTTGCTTCTATCTGCCATGGTGTTTATTTCCTAGTTAATGGCACGCCCCCTTGGGCACCAGATTGCCCCGAGGTGAGCGCAGATCCCCATGAACCCCCGGAGGCCCGCCGTCAGACCGTCGTGTGTGCGTGCGCATGCGCAGCGTACCGGCTGCTGCGTTCCCCCTGCCCATCCCCTGGGCCTTCTGCTGTGGCCACCGTGTGACACCGCAGCTGTCCCCATCCTTGTGCCCAGTTTCCCGCCGGGGACACTTGTTGGGTGGGAGCTGAAGGAGGCTGGGGAGGACCCAGAGCTCCGGAGAGTGGGGAGGGGAAGACCCAGAGCATGCCTGAAAGAGGCAGTGGGAAGCTCGACCTTGTATGAACAAGCTTTCAAGATCCAGTGCATACTCAGTTGTCACATCAGGCTTCGTTTACAAAACAAAGTGGAAGATTAGATTATTAGGAATTTCAAGATGGCAACGGCAGAGTACTGAACTCTAAGAGCGACACTTCTGAGAGCAGGACCCTGTTGCCAATGAAGGTGGCCAGTAGGCATGCTTACTGCCGTGGTTATTTCCCTAAGGACTTCACAGAAATCAGAAAATTCATTTCACACATGAAAAGACATGCATCCGAATGGGAGGAAATCGAAGGGTTCCAGAAGGGCCATGGGTGGCAGAAGCTAACTCCTTCCACAGCCCGCCTGCCGCTGCCCCTCCACCACCCCGAAAACATCAGGCACTACGACCAACTGGCTAAACTCAGATCTGAGTAGGTGTGTGTCGAGGGCAGAACTGGCTGGGCCATATCGGATATAGCTCAAGTGGGGTGTGTTTTCCTTCTGTCATGCACAGAGGAGCAGTGTTGCTGTCATGGGAACCGTCACCCTCTTGACAGCCAGGATTTCCCTTGATATGACCCATCCAGGCTGGGCTCCATTGATGCATTTTTGGTTGCTTTGTTTTCTGTTTTGGTTTCCATGCATTCTGTGGCCAAATATAGGATGAGAGATCCAGAACATTCCAAATTTTTCAATTCTGTTTATACATAATGAGTCCTAAAAAGAAATCCAACAAAGTTCATGCTATGAACCACCCAAAAAGCCAAACTGAATTTCAGTCCAGAATCTTCCTCCCCCAGAGTGAAGACTTTGTAGCCCCAACACCTAGTGTGGTGCCTGCACAGGGTACACGCCCTGTAAAAATGTTTGTTACGTGAATGGCTGAGGGAATGATACACTGATCTAAGCTTTGGTGTTCCCTGTTGCCGCAGTTTCCTTCCCTTCACAGTAACTAAGGCAAAGTAAGCAAAACAAGTATTATTCCCCAATGCACATATGAGGAAATGGAGGCTCAGGAGGGTTAAGTGCCCAAAGTTATCGGGCTGGAATTAGAATATAGGTTTCCTGAACCCCAATGCAGGGCTTTTGGCTTCTAAAGTAAACATAGCAAAATCCCACTGTCAACTTGAATGTATGTTGGCTGTGCCGACAGCCCTACTTTTCTTAGCAAGGCACATTTACTGTTATCTTTTAAGTTGTATCTTATAAGTTTTGTCTTATAAGTTACCCCTTTGGTGAGCCAGAGAGAGACAAAACACATTCTGGGGGGGAATCATGTTTCACTAGCTAGAGATGACGGTGAGCTGACAAAGGAAATACTTTAAGGGGATCACTGTCATTATCATCATCAAAAATGCATTTTTGAAGGACATAATTAGCTATGGAATTGTCTCTCCAGTGTCCTTTTGATACAGCTACTAGAGAAGCCCCCATTTCTGAGCAACACATGCTTACGGAGATGGGGGAGGGCAGAATCACGATGATAGACCCAAGTTCTGGAACTAAACATGCCAAATTCCTGCTCTGCTACTTATTAAGTGGGTGACCTTGGGGGAAATTAATCTCTCTTGGCCTTAGTTTCTCATATGTAAAATTGAGATCATAAAAATAGAAAACTTGGAGGGTGGTTGTGAGACATTACTGGTAAAGCGCTTAGCAGGTCCCTGGCATGTGGTTAAGAGTATCATGTGTGTTATCTACACTAATGAAGGCAGATGACTGCAGGAAGGAAGGGGAGCATTGCCTTCGGACATGGATTAATCGATGAAATATTCCCCTTGCATATAGGTCTTGGCACATCTGCGTGTGACAGCATGAAAATATTAAATTCCCTTGTCCAGATGGCTAAATAAATAAAGTACACCAACTCAACTGAAATAAAGGTGCAAAGTTCTGTATTTTCAGCTCACTGTTAGTGGCTTCTTTGTGTTTTATAGGACTCAGACATAGGCACTAAGCTCGCCCCTAGATCTCAAGACACAAATCCTTCTGTGTTTTTTTTTTTTTTTCTTTCTGCATGTGAAAAAAATCAAACTTGCTTTCTGGCCTTTTGAAAGACAGTTTCAAAAAGTAAAGCTGAGATAGAAAAAAAAACACCTTACTGTTGCTAAATTCATCCCCAACTGTGATTGGGAATTTCATTGAAAATAAAAGTTCTCAAGATCATTTCTAGCGGAAAATTAATTATTCCAGGTTTATGTTTCCTTAAATGTATGCATGAGGTAGAGTCTCTTTCTACAGCTTTGAAATGTACAGTTGCCTTGTGATCCTATTTCTCATATCCTACCACAGAAATCTGTTACTCCTTGCTTAGTTTTCCTCCTTCAAGATAAATCATCTGAAAGGCAGGATGAAAGGGGATGGCGGGGCCAGGCCAGCAATATTTAGACAAGTGGAATCCAACCAACACTTTCAGGTCCTCTCCTCCTACAAGCCCAGCTGTAGCTGTAAGTGTGAGCCTAGTATCCCCATAATAATTGCACTTCCATGTAAACAGATCTCACAGAGACTTTAGAATGTACACACCAATTTGCTCATTTCTGCTGTGTGGAGAGCAAACAAAGCTATCCAAACCTTTGTTCACATTGCTTTTCTTTAGAGATAAAACCTATTAATGGGTATCTAGGTATAAGGACCCATTTGATTAATGCTAAACCTCCAAATAATAGGAAAAACCGCAGTAGCTGGAGAGAGGACAAAGTAATTTAAAGTATATTTTGTGGTGTACTTATTCAACAGATACTGAGAAACTTCTGTTTTCTAGTGTCCTAGGCTTTGGGCATGGAGCTCTGAACAAGACAGACATAGTCCCTTCGTTTTAGGATACACAGATTAATGGGGAAGGCAGACAGTAAACAGATCTTTTAGGAAACACATTTTAGGGACATATATGCCAAGATAAGCAAACAAAACAGCAGCACCTTAATCTTCTTACGAAGGAGGAATGTGCATTGTCCTACCATGAGAACTGGGAATTAAATCTAAGACTCAGTTTCTTCATCAGTAAAATGGGAGTGATTCTACTTACACGTTTATGGTGAGGCTCAGATAGTGAGCATTAAGTTTGATTTTCAAATTTGGATAATATGAGTCTTTATTGAGTTACTATTTTGTATCAAGCAGTACACAGAGAACTTCAACAGAAAATTCCCCATCCAAACTTCACAGGACAGCCCCTGGGAATTGGAAGCAACACCAAATGGAAGAATTTCATACTAAGAACCGGTTCCACATGGACTTGTTGCCTTGGTTGGAATATGAGATGAAAATAAGCCAATTTGGAATTGTCCCAAATAAAATCATGCTGTTAACTTTTTATTCTCCCATTCACTAAAACTGATATTCCTTCTTTATTTCTAACTCTCTGTAATTTGCCAAATTACGTTGGAATTAAACCAGTTCTGATGTGCGGATTTCTTTTCTAAGGAAGATGGTGATTCTCTTCGCTTCATACTTGCATGTGTAGGAGTCAACCAAGATTTGAAAAATCAATTTGAAGCGGACACAGAGAAGCCTTAATTAATGGTTCAGCTTTTAAAGCTTGTGAGTCCCTTTGATGATTGGTGAGTCCCTGCTAATTTTAATTAACTCAGGGGAGAGATACATGGGATTTAGAATGTGGCTACGGTTAAGAATTGGCCCACGTAAAAAATGACATCGTCTTAACGTATTTTTTACCCTGTGCGTCTGATTCTTGGCCATTACAGTCATAGATATAAACAAGTTTCTGCTGTTCAGTATAAGATTACCAGTTTACTCACCCTTGAACAAATGGTCAGGTGATGCTCCGTCTCATGCAACATCAGCAAAATTTTGATTATGCTACTTGCCTTCCAGGAGAGAAGTGTCAGAGGAAGGAGGAAAAAAAGCTACAATCTTTGAATGGTAATTAAGTTCCTCCATGGTCTCCCCAAGCACTGCCTATCTTTCCACCACTTTTATGTTCTAAAAAAATTACATTATGAACACACACACACACACACACACACACACACGCACACAACGATGTATCAAAGTATTCCACATTTAACATCATAATTATGCATTCATATTTAGAGTATGCAGTTTCCGCCTCCTGAAGCACTTTTCTCCATATTCTCCCCATCTCAGAACTTTATTTTTCAAGTTTCAGCTCAAAAGTCACACCTTGCAAGACCTCCTTGGATCTCCCCAAGTCCGGGTGAAGTTGCTTCAGATTCTCTACTCCCCTGCTCAGAGGGTTTCTGCTTACCAGGGTACTGGGTGTGTGGGGTGGTGGCCACAGATACCCTGCATTCTGGTTCAGACAGAAAATACAGCCACTGCCCATGATCCAGAAGAAGATGGACTGCAGTTAAGGACATGCTGACAAGGCAGAACAGCTTTGATTAGAGGAACCTCACCGAATAATCCACATACTGATTAACTCAGCCTCAGGCAATCAAGATTCCACAGTGTTTCATCCTCTCTGATTGGGCTCATGGCAGCATCTGTCTGTTGCCAAGCCTTGCCATCCTTGTACCAACTCCAGGGCACGTGCCCCGTATTCATTCTTGTTCTCCAGGCCCTAGCATACCTACCGTTGATTTTTTAGGGTTCTGGTAGTGAGAATTTGTGCCAGTGATTCCAAAGTTTGCTTGATTTTGAGTCCCACGGCCATAGCCACATCATGTGATGGCTTCCAACCAATCGGGGCAATACCAGCACCCACCTTCTGTTGACCTTGGTAAACACTGACCTGTTCTCTGTCCTTATAGTTTTGCCTGGTCCAAGTGCTAGATGAGTGAGATCCTACAGTACACAGTCTTTGGCTTCAAAGGCTTTATGTTTGCCTAGCATAATGTATGTGAGCTTTATGCATGTTGTTGTATATATCGGAAGTTCATTCTTTTTTTTTTTTTGCAGTATGCGGGCCTCTCACTGTTGTGGCCTCTCCCATTGCAGAGCACAGGCTCCGGATGCGCAGGCTCAGCGGCCATGGCTCACGGGCCCAGCCGCTCCGCGGCATGTGGGATCTTCCCAGACCGGGGCACGAACCCGTGTCCCCTACATCGGCAGGCGGACTCCCAACCACTGCGCCACCAGGGAAGCCAGTTCATTCCTTTTCATAAGTATGTTTTCAAGTACAACTCTAGACCATCTCTTAACCTGAATTGTGCCTAGCTGATCTGTAAAAATTGTATTCTTTTTTCTGTCCCCCATGCCTCTCCAAAGTCACATGGCCTTGTACTTTTCACTGCAGTGACCACCGTTCATCTACCATGCTAAGCTCTACTTATATTTTAAAGTGACACCAGAGCAAGAAAATTGATACCTTTGAATACCTAAGAAGCAAAGGCTTTTAAGAAGATGTTTTCTGCCCTCTTCTAAAAATATTCATGATGTCATCTTGGGTCCAAGGTGTCCTCTGGGATGTGATTTAGAAGGACTTGAACAAGGCTACACATGAAAGTATTTTCTCCAATTATATTTCTTCTCTCTTTCCTTCCTCCTTTCTTCCCTCCCTCCCTCCTTCCCCGCTTCTTTCCTTCCTTCTTTCCTTCCCCCCTTCCTTCCTTTCTCTCCATCTCTCAATTTTTTTCTCTCTGTTTTTCTCTTTCTCCTGGTAAAAAGTATCTTCCCACCTGGAGCAAATCAAATAGGAAACTGGTTTTTAATTTGGATAGCCTCAGAATTTGTAAACATTTTTTTTCTGGATCATCTGCTGGCAGTCAACAAACACAATTTCCATAGAGTGTATAAAGTGGTGATAATGCTCTGAAGAATAATAAATCAAGAAAGAGGATAGGAAACACCTGGGGAAAGGCAGTCAGTGAGCGTCCCCGCAATAAGCCATGCAGATGTCTGTGCAAAGCAGATTCCCAGCAGATTTCCAGCGAGGACCAAATCCCTGAGGTAGAAACACACTGATGTATTTCTTTATAATCCACTTTGCTGATTCTTTAAAAGGTAATCTTTTGGAAGTTTCTGACAATAGTAACTGTAAACACTGTTGACCTTGAACAACATGGGTTTGAACTGTGTGGATCCACCACTTATATGCGGCTTTTTTTCAATAGTAAATAGTACGATATTACAAGGTTGATTGAATCCATGGATGTGGAACTGTGGATATGGAGGGCCGACTATAAGTTACACAAGGATTTTCAACTAAGTGGCGGGTTGGTGCCCTTACACCCTGCCAACACCACCCTCCCCCCATGCCCTGTGTTGTTCAAGGATCAACTGTATTAAATGTCTTTTGGATTAAAGAAGAAACTTAACACAGTAGTAATATCAAGGGCCACAGAAAGCCCTGCATTTTATCCTCACTGAGGCATCTGTAATCCCGAGGACAATGACCTGGTCGGTTTCCTTTGACAGCATCTCTGACCACTAATCACAAGCTCTGATCCCAGCCTCTCAGGCTGCCTGGTGAGATTGCTGACTCTGACCCCACTTTATTTTTAGTTGAACCAAGGTTATAACAGACACACACACACACACACACACACACACACACACACACACACGAGCGAATGACCCACAAACTCTCAAATCAAAAAGTCAACTGGAAAGAATGTCTGTGGGTGTGCTGTTGCAAAATAGAATAAATTGTTTTCAGGATTTATGACTACTTTTTAGAAAGACAGTCTATCATGTACTTTCCCTTTTTTCCCCATGTTTCATGCTGCTGTCTCTCTGAAATCTCTGTCCAGTGCTCCTGAATTCCCCCACCATCGCTGATATCAGCCAAATGATCTGGAGGGAAGATCTTCAACTGGAGTGTGTAGTTTCACTATCGAGTTACTTTGTATGAGAGTTTGGGAAGTAATTCCTCAATGGATTCCCTGCTAGTGCCTACCACACTTGAGGTGTTTTTTAAATAAAGCATTCCTGAAAAACTTTACATTCTGTAAAATCATGCGCTTAAAATAAGCGGGCTTATGAATAAGAGGAGGGTGGCAAAGCGCTCAGTGCTGAGGCCCTGCATATCTAGAGCCTTAACAAAAGCAATGACTTGAACCTGGGGAAGGCATCATGCATTTTCTTGGCAGCAGATATTAAAAATGAATAAAACCAGTAGACTGAACCTGGCAGCAATCCATTAGATTGGATCACAGCTGCAGGAACTGAGACCAGGCTGGTGGAAGGGGCAGCTGCTAAGGTGAGAGCAAGTGCAACCTGCCCAGAGCCAATAGCATCCTCACAGCAGGGAGCCCGTATCTTGGGGGAGAGTGGGGGAGAGTGGGGGAGGGGCAGGAAAGATGGAATGCAGGAATTTGTGTCAAATTTTGCTAAATCATAGATGAAAGGGCTTGTTCCACAAGTACAGCAGCCAGGTTGAGAGATCTTCCTTCCCTGTGGAAGGTTATAATTCTACTCTTCTTTGCCTCCCATTGTCCAGGAAAATTTGTGTGGGAGCTAACACGAATTTCCTGTTACACTGGTAGCACTTCCATGTTTACCATTTGTTTGGTAAACAATTCACATTACAGGAGCCACACCTTGCAGGAAAATACACTATATTTGACCTGTTAGAGATTGGATTCTCTTAAATTAGCAAAAAGGTAAAGGGTGTTGCAGTGGTTACAGAATAAGAATGGTGACTATGATAGGTCCTATTTATTTAGTGCTTTCCGCAGGCCAGGCGTTTTGCTAAATATTTTATAGATATTATCATATTTAATCATTGCAGCGATCCTATGTCAGAGGAATTTCTATCCCTATTTTACCCATGACAGAGCTGGGTCTAAGAGAAGTGTGGTAACTTGATCAATGTCACCTTGCCAGGCATAATGCAAAACTCACAACTCATTTCCAAACGTCATGCTCTTAATCATCTCTTGCTTGATTCTGTGAACTTAGAGCTAAGTCTTAAAATGATTATTAATTAAAAGATGGATTTGACACCAGGAGAAAATTATAAAGTAGACCCCAGGCTACAGAACTCTTCTCTGGATAATAAAACTGAAACATTTCTTATTTTTTTTAATTTAATTCAAAATTTTTTATTGAAGTATAGTTGATTTACAATGTTGTGTTAGTTTCAGGTTTACAGCATAGTGATTCACATTCTTTTCTCTTATAGGTTATTACAAAATATTGAGTATAGTTCCCTAAAAGCATAATTTCTGTGCCCCTTTTGCCTCAGGTTTCCATTCTCTGCACACCAAAGAGACAGCTATCCAATCTTAGTGGTATGTGAGCACCATCAAATAAGGTGGGCTTAACACATTGTTCTGTGCTGTATGTTAAATGCACTACAAACAGAATGCCGAGAAGGGCTGTAGGAGTCTTAGAGACCAGACGGGGAATGTAAGACTAAAATACCAGCTAGATAAGGACAAAGAATTGGAAGGTTTAAAACAGCAAATGATTAGTCTTTGCTTTTGCCCTTTGTTTATTTGGCTTAATATAACAGAAATTTATTGTCTCACAGATCTGGGAGCCAGAGCTCAGAAATCAAGGCATCAGCAGGGCCTTGCTCTCTCTAAAGACGTACGGAAATCCTTCCTGGCCTCACCTAGCTTCTGGTATTTTGCTGTCAATCTTTAGTGTTTCCTGGTTTGAAGCTGCATCAAGCCAATCGCTGCCTAGGTCATCACCTGGCATTCTCCCTGTGTCTCTGTCTTCTTATAAGGACACCAGTCATATTGTATTAGGGGCTACTTTTTATGACCTACTGCTTTTGTGACCTCATTTGAACTTAACTAATTGTATCTACAATAACTCTATTTCAAAATCTGGTCACAAGTTGATTTACTGGGGTTTAGGGCTTCAACTGATCTTTTTTAGGGACACAGTTCAACCCATGACATCATTTGATTCATTTTTTTCTAAGCACTGAACATATTGCTTACCTTTCATGGCATGGAATAATGCATCTGAGAAATAGCTCCTTTATTAAATCCTGCATTTATGCCTCCATTACTAGTCCCTGAGTACATTTGACAACTGCTTTTAGAAATGCTTAAAAACGTATATAAATTAACTACAGAAAGAGATATAATCTCAAATCTCAGTTACACGAAGAACCTGGAAATAAACACCAGAGAGGTCCAGAGCTCCAAAAATTAAGAAAAAAATTAGGAAAAAGTTGTCAGTAGCATATGGAATAATAAAAATGTTGCCAATGGAACACTAAGGGGTTAACCTTATTCTCTTCTTTGAACTTATCAGCTGATGCTTCAGAATCAGCTACCCTTACATAACATATTATTCTCGTAACTCTTGGCTTCCTTCTGGCATCAAAAATAACAGGAACATAAAAAAAGTGGAAAAAGGAGGGAGAGAGAATTTTGAAGTAGTGGCAGGAAATAACTGTACCATAACAATTAGCTTTATGTACTTAGTAATGTATAACCTGGATTAAAAATGAAAACAAATTTTATAATTTTCTATTATTCCAAATGCTAAATCAATAGGATTGGCTCTAAATCCATTTAAGTCTTTAGAATACCTTGAGAAACTTCTTCAATTATCTTATCAACCAATCATTCTACACTTACTGTATTTATTTATGTTTTCTCATAGTTTATGGTCTCAACAGTGACATGTATGAGGACCCTGGAAGCTGAAAATAGACACCGAGTGGTTTGTGTCAAGCCATATTATCTAATATGGGTAAAAATTTCAAGAGAGAAATAAAATTTTGAATGAAGAAATAAAATAAAAATAATGATTTTTAAAATCTCACATTAAAATATCCTCATTGTAGTAGCTCAGTGTGATGTTCTATAAAATTTGGGAAATTTATCAACAATCTAGAGGTCACAAAGTAAACCAAAGCAAAAGAAAAAAGAAAAAAAAATAGAGGTCACAAAGTAGATGAAGCCAAATCAACCCATAATCTCAATTCATCTGTATGTATCTCTATCCATTTCCCATCTCAATCTCTGTATCTATCTTCTTATAGGCAGAAAAATATGGATGTAAGCTGTATACATACTCCTATGGATTTCCTTTTTCTATTTGCTTTGTTTTTGCCTTCAATTTTTTACTGTGATTCCCTTTAAACACTTCAATATCTTGTCACCTTTAAAGGGGAAAAAGAATTATGAAAAAAAGAAAGAACCATAAGAATTTGGAGACATGAGGTGTTAGATCCTTAAGGCTGATTCCCTCTGACCCAAGGCTTTCTCTTGTACACTGCTAATTCTTATGTATACTTGTCTGATCTTTTTTATGTTTAATTAATGCACTAACTTTTCTCTTAAGACTAATAAACACAATAATTTACACTTTTTTTCCTGAGATAAGTGAGGGGGTCTGATTTAATGTGCTACTTCCCTCTCAATCAGGGTATAAGCAACAGAAGAAGTCTGATCTAACAATTTTTATAGAGCACATTATAAAATATTCTCCTATTTAATCATTATAGCAACTCCAGGAGCTAGATTTTTTTTTTAATCATCTTCATTCTGTAATTGAGGAAACCCTTATACTTTTATTCATTCCTATACAGACTCAACTGTGTAGGAAAAAATTATGTTACACATCATTGGTTGTCTCTTGCAATACTGTACTTCAAGACCAGCACAATGTGTAGGTAATATAATCAACAGTGAGCATGCGAGCTTCTTAAATTTTTTCTGTACATACTGTAACTCAGAGATGGGAAAGAAAGAGTTCATTACCACAACATCATTAGCTTTTTCTTAGTTTTGTAAATGTCAATATGCAAATTTAATCCAGGAAAATCTTCATTTTAATATTTGAATACAAACAGTTATTTTTCCTTATAAGTAATTACATAAAAGGTAAAAATCATAAATTTTAAAAAGGAAAGAGAAAATTTATAATGCCCACAATCTCACTACCTAGACAATAGGCAAATGTGTTTGAAAATCTTTAACATGAGTGTGTGTATGTGTTAACAATGATAGATTCATTATTATTATAGAGTATCTTTTTCTAAATAATATACATGTGACTTTTATGTCAATAAATACATATCTACATTATCACTCTCACTAAATGAATATTTTCCCACTGTATGTGTTATGTAATTTATTTATCAGTCGTCTACTTTTTAAAATAAAAGATATTTTACATCAGAGCTGGGCATGTGTAACAAATAATGTATGTGAAGGAGAGAAAGGATAGTTATAAGGATATTTCAAAGGAGAAGTTCAAGGAGAAACATCACAGAATTCCAAGTCTAAGATTAGTTTGCATGAAAGACCCAATGATGCAATATTCAAATATGGTTGAAGTTCAAGGTCATGGGGTCTCTGTGTTGTGGCTGGTGCCATGGGGAAGGTGTCGAGGCATAATTTGCCAAACATCTGTGTTTTCCTTCCATGTTCATCCATGTTTAAAACAATCCAATGTGTGGTTTTTAGCTCCAACCAGGAAAAAAAAACAGAATGTTTTAGAGGTGACAATATTTTGGTGTTTTTTCAAATACTTGACAAGTAACAAATTTGACTCAGGGCTCGAATATTTACCTTATGAGCAATGCTTGACACCACATTGCTGTAGTGTCACTGACGATAAATCACGGCAACCCCTTGCTCCTTCAACTCCTGCTCTCCAAATTTTACCCTCTGCACTCAAAAGCCGAAAAGATTAGAAGGCAATTTCAGATAAATTTCTTGCCAGTCAAAGACTTGCTGCTTGTTTTCCGAAATTTAGAAAACAAGTCAATTCAGATAATCCTTCCTCCCTTGCTGTCTACACTCAATAGTTGAATATTTGATATTGGAACCAGGAATTTGGTATATTGGTTTGAGGTGGATACATTAATCAACTCCCAAATGCATATTTCATGGGGAGGAAGAAGGTTGGAACAAAACAGTGGAGATGTGAGAAACCTCAGCAGATCTTTTTGTTTAACTGTGACTAGGCAATGAAATACAAATTAATGAAAAGACCTATCACTCTGTAAGAGAGTTGAGAAATGACTTGGGAAGTGGCAATGAGGAAGGAATTATATAGAGCGGAGAACCTCTGATATTATGGTCAATTCAAAAAATCTCTTCTCTTTAATGAAATGAGTTTAGAATTTCCTACTTTCCTTCCTCACCCCATCTTTTTTGCATCCTCTTTTTGTTTGTTGGCTTGTTTATTTATTTATTTTTTTCATAATCTAAGTGACTATTCTCATCATTGTCTCTGCGTAATGTATTGTATTATCTGAATTCTTGACTCAACCAGCAGCATAAATGAAATCAAGGCAGCTAATGAAACCAGAATTCGCTTCATAAACATGGAAACATCTGGAAGGCTTTGGATATTATTTTGCTTCTTCAGCTGGGGGTTTGTTTGCCCTTTGCTTCTGATCTGCTCCTAGATTTTCACTTATGAGACAAAAAATACTTTGACTAAAGCAATGTTTCTCAACCTTGCCGGATCATGAGCATTGCCTTGGGACTACTTGTTAAATGCACAGACCCAGGCATCATTGAATCAGAATTTCTAGGGAATTGGTTTGGAAATGTGTGTTTTTACCAAAGTCCCAGATGATCCTTGTGATCAGATGAGTTCAGGGCTCACTGGACTAAGACATGGACTTTTGTGACATGATCTGAAAGCAAGTCTATCCATGAGCCAATGGTATGGAGCCCCCAGTGTCTGTAAAGCATGAACAGCTCAAGTGATTCATGTGAGACTTTCCTCAACGTCATGAACCTTAGCACCATCATTCGCAAGCTTTAATGTCCACCATTGAAATAAACTGCCGATTTCCTGTCCTGCTCCAGAAGATTTTAAATCAGTAGTTCTGGGGGAAGGCAAAGAATAGTTTGAGAAGCACTGATAAATTTAATGTCATCCATCATCCCTGCTTGAAGACCAGCTTTAGGCAAAATGCTAAAGTTAGCATGATTGTTTGCAATTAACTCTCTCTCTCTCTCCATCTGTCTCTTTTTAAGATTTGAAGTAACCTTACATTACCTCACAAGGGTTTGGATGCTCATGTCCCATCAGGAATCTATCCTCTTTTCCCCCAGTGTTTCATCCCTTCTTCCCATTTCAGCATACAAACTCTCAGACAATCCTTTCCCCCACACATACCTAATGCTGAGGTCTCTCTAAATTTCTCTAGTCCATAAAGATATCTCCCTTGAGCTTCAGATCTTTTCATTGGAAAACCATCTAGAGACTTGCTACCTGGATATCTCAGGTGTGCTTGAAAATTTGGATGTGCTGTCCTACTATGTCCTACTCCAAACCATATGCTGTCCTACTATGACTATCCACTCACTTGCCTAAGCAGACACTGGACATTTTTCTTGATTCCCTCCATTTTTTTCTCAATATCACACTCATAGGCAAGTCTTGTCAATTCTTTATCAAACACACCCATTTGCCTGAGTCAACTATTACTGTCCAGATTCTTAGACCAGTTCCTTGATTTCTTCCTCCCACAAAACAAAACAACATACAAGCAACATACAAACCCTGTTCCCACCTCTCGCTTTCCCTTTCCAGTAAATGACACCACCACCCATTCTAGAATCTCAGCTTGGAGTCTTCTCCTCCTCTCTACCCCTCCCTACCTGCATCCAATCCATAAGCAAATTCTCTGGATCTTACCTTTAAAACATATCCCAAATCTGAGCATCTCTCCCTCTCTCCATTGCTACCACACTGGTCTTAGCCACATTGAATGTTGCCTCAAATACTGCAATGACTTCTCTTTTTAATTTTCACTCTTGCCACCACCTGGTGACCATTCGCCATAAAATAACTAGAATCATCATTCTGAAATGTAAACCATTGTATCACTTACTCCCTTTCCGGTGGCTTTCCACTTACTTAGAATAAAATCGAATCTCCTTTCAATGGTCTCCTAGACCCTGTATTATCTGGCCATGCCTGCCTCTCCTTCCTCATTTTCTACCCTTGCCCCCCTCCCATTCTCTCTGTGCAGCCACACTGGTCTTCTTACTGAGGTCATTTGCTCTTAATGTTCCCTCAACCTGCAACCCTTCTCCCTGAGGTCACTGGGGCACTGACACCTTCCCCTCAGGTCTCTGTTCACCAGTCTCCACCTCAGAAAGTCCTGCCGCCCCAGACTGGGCTACTCACAGTGCCACTCAGCCCTGGGACAGTCCCCATTTATGCTTCTTGCCCTGGCATCCTATTTGATTTGGCATTTGTTCCAGATTTTTTATTTTTTTGCAGTATGCGGGCCTCTCACTGTTGTGGCCTCTCCCGTTGCGGAGCACAAGCTCTGCACGCACAGGCTCAGCAGCCATGGCTCACGGGCCCAGCCGCTCCATGGCATGTGGGATCTTCCCGGACCGGGATACGGACCCGTGTCCCCTGCATTGGCAGGCGGACTCCCAACCACTGCGCCACCGGGGAAGCCCCTATTGTTTTTTTAGTTATAGAAAGGTGTAACTATTTTAGCCTGACTCCATAGTTGGCTCCCAAGATTCTGCCAGAACCAGAATCTTGGCTGCATGAAAGAGTGGCTCTCTCTTCATCACAAAGCAAATGTGTGGAACAAATGAATAAATCTCTCACTGATCTCTCTGCTTCTGATTTATCTCTCTTTAAATCCATTCCAATTGTAGAGTATGGAGGGTGCATTTTCAAAAGCATGTTGCTCTTTGCCAGGACAAAGGTGAGGAAGGCCAGCACTCAGGATATAATCTCTAAGGAGGCACAACCATTGCCTTATAAGTTGCGTCTCTAATTTTATTTTTTTGGTGACTGCTTTAAGGTTCACAACTTATATCTTTAATGTATTACTGTGTATCTTCCAAAATATTATAGCACTTCAAGCCTATAAGAACCCACAACTGGATGCTTCCAGTTCCAACTCAGAATAGGGGACTGCATGCTGTGCACGACCCAGAGAGTGGGTTTCACCTTAACTGTTGTTAAGCCGCGCATCCTGGCCCTGATTGTTGCATTATTGCTCTGCTTAAAACTGTTCTGTGAAATATAAAAACAGAGCTACCATGTGATCCTGCAATCCCACTCCTGGGCGTATATCCAGAGAAAACCATAATTCGAAAAGATACATGCACCCCAATGTTCATTGCAGCACTATCTACAATAGCCAAGACATGGAAACAACCTAAATGTCCATTGTCAGATGAATGGATAAAGAAGATGTGGTACATATACACAATGGAATATTACTCAGCCATAAAAAAAGAATGAAATAATGCCATTTGCAGCAACATGGATGGACCTAGAGATTACCATACTAAGTGAAGTAAGCCAGACAGAGAAAGACAAATATCATATGATAGCACTTATATGTGGAATCTAAAATAAAATGATACAAATGAACTTATATACAAAACAGAAATAGACCCACAGACATAAAAAACAAACTTATGGTTACCAAAGGGGAAGGAGGTGGGGAGGGATAAAGGAGTTTGGTACTAATAGATACACACTACTATATATAAAATAGATAACTAACAAGGACCTACTGTATAGCACAGGGAATTATACTCCATACTTTGTAATAACCTATAAGGGAAAAGACTCTAAAACAGAATTTATAAATATATATGTATGTATATATATATATATATATATATACACAAATATATACAATCACTTTTGCTGTACACATGAAACTAACTCTACATTGTAAATCAACTACACTTCAATTAAAAAAAAAAAACACCTTTCTGTGAAATCTCTATGTCCCTCAGTGTAAAGCTCAAGCTCTCAGTGCCGTGTATAGGCTGTGCATCATCTTGTCCTTGCTTACCCCTGCAGCCTCATTGCTCCCCACTTGACTTTCTTATATTTTAAATGCTTTCTTATATTTTAAAAGCATGGAGTTGGTTCTTGCTTTTTTAACCAATCTGACAATCTGTCTTTTTTTGTTTTAAGAAACTGACTTACTGAGATATAATTCACACACCATATAATTTATCCATTTAAAGTACACAAGTCAGTGAGTTTTATTATATTTATGGAGTTTTGCAACCGTCACCACAGTCCAATTTTAGAGAATTTTCATCCCCACCCCCCAAAATCCTATACTTAGTAGCAGTCACTCCCCGTTCTGCCTCCTAAAGCAGCTCTATGAAGTCACTAATCACTTTCTGTCTTTATATTCGCTTATTCTGGAGGTTTTATATAAATGGGGTCATACAATATGTAGTCTTTTGTGACTGGCTTCTTTCACTTAGCAACATGTTTTCAAGATTTATCTATGTCATTGCATGTATCAGTACCTCATTCATTTTCATTGCTGAATAATATTTCACTGTATGAATATATCATACTTTTTATCCATTCATCAGTTGTTGGACATTTGGATTGTTTTCATTTGGAGGATATCATGAATCATGTTGCTATGAACATTTGTGTACAACGTTTATGTGGGCCTATGTTTTCATTTTCTTGTGTATACACTTAGGAGTAGTATTTGTGGGTCGTGTTCACTCAAATATTTTGAGGAACTTCCAAAATGTTTTGCAAAATGACTATGTAATTTTACATTCCCACCAGCAATGTATAAGGGTTTCAATTTTTACATATACTTGTCAACACTTGTTATTGTCTATTGTTTTGATTATAGCCATCCTATTGACTATAATATACCATTTCCATATTAGTTTTTTTTTTAAAACAACTTTACTGGAGTTTCATATTACTTTTATCTGCCCCATGTGTTCCTTTTTTTCCCTCAAAGCTCTTTTCCTGTCTTCTTCTGGACTCATTGAATATTATTTTTATGCCTCTATTTTAACCACCATTGCACTGTAAGTTGTACCTCTTATTTTACTTTTTTAATGATTGCTTTAAGGTTTACAATTTACGTCTCTAATGTAGTACTGTCTATCTTCAAAAAATATTATAATACTTCAAGTGCAGTATAGGAAACCCATAACTGCATACTTTCAGTTCTAACTTCCTATCCTCTATGCAATTCTTGTCATACTTTTTATTCCTACGGATGTTCTAAATACTAAAATGCATTGGTACTGTTTTTGCTTCAGACAATCAAGTATACAGAAGTTAAAAACGAAAAAGTATCTTTTATATTTCAAATCATTTTCAGCACCCTAATTTTCAAATCATTTTCAGCACCCTTCTTTTTTTGTTGTTTGGATCCACATTTCTATGTGGTACTATATAGACTCCACCCTTCACCCCCTGGAAGCCACTGCCCTTAGACACTGATTATATGAGCTTTAGTAATGGGAGGCAGAGTATACAGCAGCCACTGCTGGTAACCTGCCATCATCCCCTCACCTCATTTCACTGCAAACCTGCACAGCTTCTTAATGCCAGTACCTGTACCTCTTTACCTGAAGGAGTCCTCAACCAAATACCAATACTGAAGAGTATTTGTATTAGACAGGGTTCTCCAGAGAAACGGAACAAATAAGATGTATACGTGTATGTGTGTGTGTGTGTGTGTGTGTGTGTGTGTGTGTAAAGCAAAGAGAGAGATTTTAAGAAATTGGCTCACATGATTGTGGTGTTGCCAAGTCTGAAATCTGCAGGGCAGGTCAGCAGGTTGGAGATCTAGGGAAGATATGTTGCAGTTTGAGTCCAAAGGCAGTCTGCTAGCAGTCTGTTTCTCTTAAGGTCTTCAACTGATTGAATGAGGCCCACCCACATTTTAAGGGGTAATGTGAAAGTCTACTGATTTAAATGTTAATCAGATCTAAAAACAAAAAATACATTCATAGAGACATTTAGACTGGCTTATGACCCAACATCTCAGCACTCTAGCCCAGCCACGTTGACACAGGAACTGAACCATCACAGCATTCATGTTTAAGTTCCCCACTCCCTCCTGCTGGTGTGAAAACTCTGAGTTGTGTTGTACCATTTCCCAGAGTTCCATGTAGGGAGTAAGCTCCCATTGCCTACAGGGATGACTCGCTTGATAAGGCAGCATTTGTTGATTTCATTCCCTTTGCTGTCCCACCTACCCACCCTTTTGCCAGTGTCTCTTGGAGTCCTTTTCAAAATAAGCTCCTTGCAATTGAACTTGTCCCTCAGTTTGCCTCTAAGAAAATGCAGACTAAGTTATGGAGCATGGAATCACCACAATACTACATACAATAAGGGATTTTCCCTTAAAAGAAAAAGAAGGTTTTGACTGCTGGACAATAAAAAATTATTTTTCTACTAAGGCACAGGTATAATAGACATTATATCTCTATTGAACACTCCTTTCTGAACCAATCAAAGTATTTTTTAGTCATGTCACTAATGGAAATTAAGCATTTTGAAAGTTAGAGAAGTATTTTTTTTAATCTGAATTATAATAATAGATCTCAGAGACAAAATTATTATTAAAGGAATAATAATGCCTTATCTATTAATATTAAGGGAATTTATAAATTGTGAAAAGAATGTAGACGATTTTATGGAAAGCTTAAAAGTATGATAAAGGAGAAGCCCAAATTTTGTGCCAAGGAACTAAACTCAAAACAGTGTAGAATAAAGATCTCAAGGCTGGAGGTTTTGTCTATATATGTGTACTTCTATTTTCATTTATTAGGCAAAATATATCATATCATCATGTCAGGTGAATGTTTTGGTGTTTTGCCGATGCAGGGGACACGGATTCGTGCCCCGGTCTGGGAGGATCCCACATGCCGCAGAGCAGCTGGGCCCGTGAGCCATGGCCGCTGAGCCTGTGCGTCCGGAGCCTGTGCTCCGCAACGGGAGAGGCCACAACGGTGAGAGGCCCGCATACCGCAAAAAAAAAAAAAAAAACAGAAAAACAAAATCTCCTCCTTACATATCAGTCAAAATAGTCATGAGCATTCAGCTAATCTGGTCATCTCTGATTGAGTTTTGGTAAATGGGCTTTCAGCACATGACTGTTGAGATGAGGGAGACTTCTCGGTACATTTGATAGCCAGTAAGCAATCTCTTTAAAGAAACCAACAATTGAGTTGAAATTAGCTGGCCCTCTCTCTCAGCACAGAGGCCTGCTATCACCACCTCCTCCAGATGCAACTTCTGGCAGAATGAAGGGATTTGTGGGTAGGGCCTGCTAAACCCATTCACTATAACCCACGGGATTTTCCATCAGTGTGATGTCATCACACCATAAATAAATAGTAACATAATAGTATTCCCTTGTACTAGCCTCTCTGAGTCTCAGTTTTCTCTTCTGTAAAATGGAAAGAATAGTCGCCCCTACCTCAGAGGGCGATGTGAGCATTAAATGAGATAGTATGTACAGAGTGCTTAGTTCAGCACCTGGCTCGTAGGACTTCTCAAATCAGCCCCAAAGAGGGCAGAGTGACTATGTCACTTTATTGATTTGCATAAATAATTCTTTTCAGTTCTTTCCTTCACTTTGCTTACTGTAAAGATCTCGATATATTATGGCTGTTCCATGTCCTAGAACTCCAAAGACCATCAATATCCCAAATACTTCTGTTATCAATGTGATCATTTTTGCAGAGAAAAAACATTTTAAAGTTCTCCATGTCACTGGTTTCTAAGGTGAGTTTGGGTATGCAGGGGATAGCAAAGATACTCCATTGGGATGAACAAAGAAAAATTAGAGTTTCTGTATCAGTTTTCTTTCTTTTGCACTTCATTTTTGCATTACTGCAGTAGGATGTGTATAGGATTTATAAATAAATGTACTAGTATCGCAGAGGCTTACTGTTCTGGGTGTACAGTCACAAAGTTTTGGAAGTCATTGGTATAGAACAGGAGTTGGCAAACTACAGCCCATGGACCAAACCTGGCCCTTGACTTATTTTTATAAATAAAGTTTTATTGGGACATAGCTATATCAATTTCTTTACATATTTTCAATGGCCACCTTTGTGCTATAACGGTAGAGTAAAGTAGTTGCAACAGTGACTAGATGGCTTACAAAGCCTAAAATGGTTGCTAACTGTTACTTTATAAAGTTTGCCAACCCTACTCTGCAGGATGGTTTTATAGGAGGAGGAATACAACACACACTGCTACCTGGTTTTGAATACCTTTTCACTCCAGTATTATCAGATCCACCAGGCAACTCCAGAAGGTGGCTGATGTTTCCCAGCCTGTTACTACTCAGAGATTGGTCCACGGACCAACAACATCAGCATCATCTGGGAACTTGTTTGAAATACAGATTCTTAGGACCCACCTCAGACTTTTCAGAATCTGCCTTTGAATAAGTCCCATAGGAGATATGTGTGAACATTGAAGTTTGAGAAGCAGCAGTCTCACCTCTATAACTCTCAGGTCAAACATTAGTGGACTACTTGGAACATCCAAAGTACCTTAAGTGGATATTAGTTTTAGATTTCTTATTGTACGTATATTTGCTTCTGCAGTGCACTGATGAACTAACTGACTTGCCATATATGTATAGAGAATCTGGGGAGCTGGCATGGTCTGGCTCTCCTCCAGTTCACATTTATATATGGAAAGGCTAAGTCAACCATGTATAAGCTTTGGGGCCTCTCTCCTTTATTAAAAGAAAAAAAAAAGGCATCATGGGCTTAAACCACGGTGATGTGTTCATTGATGGGGAAACTTGTGCTGAGGAAGGACTACTGACCTCTACATTTTGTTGTCCATAGTGTTTTAGTTTTTTTTTTTTTTTAACTAAAGTACAGTTGATTTACAACTTTGTGTTAGTTTCAGGTGTACAGCAAAGTGATTAAGTTATACACTTATATACTTATTCTTTTTCAGATTATTTTCCCTCTTATAGGTTATTACAAACTATTGAGTATAGTTACCTGCAATATACAGTAGGTTCTTCTTGGTTATCTATTTTATATACAGTATAGGAGTGTGTATATGTTAATCCCAAACTCCTAATTTATCCCTCCCCCTCCCTTTCCCCTTTGGTAACCATAAGTTTGTTCTCTATGTCTGTGGGTCTATTTTTTAAATTATGACAATTCGTAAGAAGATTAAAGACAGGTTTCCCTATCCTCCACCTCACAAAGAAGAAATGAGTGAAGGATTCACCCAAGGAAAGCAGTAAAGGACAGAATGAACTTCCTAAACACACAAGCTGACCCACTGGGTCAGCCACCTGGCCCGGGAGCCCGAAGGCCCTTCTGATCAGGTCCGCTGTGCCTTCTGGGTCAGAACCAGTCAACCCCTTCCTTCCTTGAGGTTCTGTCATGGGGTTTTCAATTTTCCTAATGAAGTATTAATGAGGTGGGTGTAATATATTGAATAGAGTAAGGCAAACTTGCTGGGCCTGGAGTTGAGTTATGTTTCCTAAAGGGAAAAGAAAGTTATGAAATAAATTATCCCCTCTTTAATTAGCAGCTTTGGCTAGTCGACTTGAAATGACTGAGCAAAGAGGGAAAATAAGCCAGGAGTTTAGCCAGAAACAAAAACACGGGTCTCATTTGCTGCTCATTGAGAGGTTTATGCAGTTTGGGGTGAATGTGTCGGGGAATCTGAGTCAGTTACTTGAAGCACCACAATGAAATGCTCTCCCTCTGTTCCGGATCAACCCTAAAGCAGGTTTCTTTCCCTTTTTATTCCAGTGTTATGTTCAAAATGAAAAAAAATCTCAAGAACACTAGGGAGAAGAGGAAGCTAATTAGTACACATTCCAATGTTTCCTATTTACCTGTTTACCCTCCTGCTTATCTGTACCAGTGGGTTTTCCTTCTGTGTATCACTTTTACTTTCTCAGCACAGAATGCATATTCTCTGATTTTAACAGCACAGGCTGCTGGCCATCATTTCATCTAAGCCAGAGGTATAATGCTCTGTGTATGATCAGTACCTTGAAAACACATGTCATTGCAGCTCAGGTCAGCTTTGTCAGGGCCTAGTAGAACGTGCCAGGTACTGGGCCAAAGGGACATGAAAACGAGTGTGTGAGGGAGGGGGGCACAGGTGATGTTAGAAGAAAAGAAGAATTTTTGAGGGTTCATGGGAAAAAAACAATCCATTACGGAGAAATCTTGACTTTTTTACCATACTAGTGAGAGTACATTTGCATTATTTTCTTCATTTCACAATATAGATCATGCTCAAAAGAACATTGGCTCACTGCCTTCCCCCTGCAAAACTACCCACACCTAAAAACTGCACAAGTAAAGTGTGTGTGTTCTTCGTCCTGCTATTTCTCAGCAGAGCCCACGCACACCTTGAGACTCTAGTTTGAACCCCACCTTCCAGGGGTTAGGATCCACGTTCTGTGGCCAAAAATGGTTTCCTGCCTTGAAGAAAAATGACTGAACAAGCTTTGTGTACGTGGCTGCCCAAAACATTTTGGTAAGCTAAATGTGAACGAGTCAAAAACACGTGGATTACATTCTCTTGAATATACCTGAAATTTTATGAGAAATGACTCTGTCCCCAAGCATTCTGTTCTCCTGAACTTTCTGTCTGGACTCCACATCTTACCGTGATTCCTGGAAGGGGCGAGTTTGGCCTGGCATTTTCCCACTGATGACGTGAATTTCTTAGAAACCGTAACGTCTTTCCTGCCTCCTGTTGGCAGATTTTGGGGAGGGGTCAGCCCACAGGAGACCACTCTTAGCTTCTCAGTCATCCTTTCCCTGAATGGTGGTTCCCCACCACCTCCTCCCTGAAAACAGAGGAAGCAAGGATTTCCCATACTTTCTTGAGAAAGTCTCATCCCCCTAGCCCGGGCCTTGAAGAAAAAGAATTACCCTCACAGCTTCCCATTTTAGAGAGGAGGAAAGAGAAAGGATCTGAGACATTTTCTTCTACTACAGAGCTGTCATGAACAAGTCTGTAGCTCACGTTTTCTCCTTACTTTCATCCTGTCCACTTTGTCAGCTAGTACTTCATCTTCATGAAATTCAAACCGTGATATTCCAGGCCCTTCCATGCCTTGCTGTGGAAGAAAAAAACCGCTTTCCTAGAGGCCAATGTCTCTCCCACCCCCTTGATTAAGGCTGCTTGGCCCACCTGCTGCCGAGAAAGCAGAGGTGATTCAAACATGGGCACGGCCTCTCGGAGCTGGGGGCGGAGGGCTCATTTGAGGAAGAACAGACCACTAATAAATTGCACGGTCATTACTCTTTATGCATACTTGTTCTAATAGGTGTTGCAGATTCCTGCCTCCTAATAAGGAAAGGAAGTAGAAAAACACATAAATTCTCTCAAGGGAGTCAGACAGCCCAAAGCCACGTTCAACAGCTGCAAATGTTACCATGAGCACAAAAGCAAAACAGGGCTTAAAGAAGTGATACATTGCCAGGGATTCTGGCAAGATTTCCTTGGATCCAGACTATGTTTTGTGCTGTTTCAGTTGAAAAGAAGAACAGCAGGCCTGCCTGCCGCATGTGATGGAATTCAGAGATTAAATAAACAATGGCATTAATTGATCTAAAAGGGATTCATTGAATGCATCCCAATGTTTGCCTTTATACCATAGATTTGTTTGTTTGCTTAGTTGCTTATTTTAACTTTTTCTTTTACCTCTCTCTCTCTCTTTTTTTTTAAGTCTCAGCAGTTCACGTTTTGGCACAAGATGGAGGGTTCTTTTTGTTTGTTTGTGTGTTTGTTTGTTTTTTGCTTTTTTTTTGGTCCCATGCCACAGTGTCCTTAGGTCTAAATTTTGAATGTTTGAAGGTTTGCTTGGGTAATGTTTTGTTCCCCTCCCTCCCTTCTTCCTTTCCTTCCTCTCTTCTTTTCTAAGATTTACTTTCTCTGGGTTGATCCGTAGATTTGTTAGAGATGTGCTATGCTTATTTATGGTGACAGCAAAGTGGAAATTCAGGTGCCTTTAAGAGGTCATTAGTCTACCCCCCTGAGAGTTTAAGGGCTTAAGAAGAAAATCCATGAGAATATATAGGACAGGAGTTCAAAGTAGACCCCAACATCCAGGGCAGCAGATATGAATTTTTTGTGTATTTTGATTTGGTCCAAATTTGCTTTTGAGTTTTGTTAATTAAGACCCAGTCTTTCCTATGAGCTACAACTAGTTTTTCACAAAGGATGTGTTCTAAACTTTATTTCACATTAACTGTTCTGTTTCATCTAGTCTTTCTCACACTGATTTTGGGAAGCTACTTTTGAGAAGAATGTTTGATTCTGATTTTTTTTTTTAAGTAATTTGTTTCATCTAGTTTTGTACAAAGTGATGCTGGAATATTGAGTTCCTGGAGGGTCCCTTTTTTGAATAAGATGCAGAACCCCACAGAACTGAATGCTTCATTAAACAACGAGGAGATTTCCTCAATTACTTCCCAATATTTTTTTATGCTTCTTCTGAAATGCAGTATAAGTGAAAGTCTCCTTTACCCCCTTCTGGGGACCTTTGTCCCTTTTCCAAACCATAAAGTTAGTCCAGGAAAACAGGAAGTCAGGCCTACACTCAGTTCTTTAGTATCCAGCCAGGCATTTTTCTTTATTTCTCCATTTTGTGTCATAGACAAGGAAACCAAGATACTTTACAGAGTTTCACATTTAGCTGAGGACACATAGGCAACCATGGCAGAAACATAATGACTTAAACCCCAAGGCCAGTGATCCTCCAAATGTTCCAGGAAATTCAAGATTCCAAAACAGTGTTTCAGATGTAGAAACCTTCAATTCCAAACAAATAGCTTTCGGGAAACTATCTGGCAATATCTATTAAAATGAATAATACATGTAGTCTTTGACCTAGCACCTCAACTTTGTGGTAACTTCCTTTAAAAATAAATGCCATAGTATATTTTATATATATATATGTTTATATCTATCTACACACAGACACAGACACACAGACACACACACACACACGATCCTCACTGTTCAATGAAAACATTCTAGTCTGTAGGGTTCTGCATAAATGAGTTATGCATAAGGTTTAATTAGAGAAGAAAGAAAAGTCATGCCAGGTGGAGACCCCCTCAGAGAGGGAGAGATGCCGCAGAGGAGGGGCTGTGAGCATCTCACCTGTATTTGTAATGTTTTATTTCTTCAGGTGGATGGTGTTAGTACAAGAGGATCATTATGTTATTCTTTACACTCTTGTACGTCTGAAACATTTCAAAATGAGTGTTGAGTTTTACAATGTTTTGAAGCCTAGAAGTTGGAAGGTTATTACTGAGTATTACAATCCCAGTGGGAACCACTGGGTGAGGGAGATGGAGGACAATATCCCTAAAGATGTCACACTTACCTCCCCCAAGTTGGGCCTCCCCACTGCTCGCTGTAGAAACGTATCATGACATCCCAGAGAAGCAAAACATTTTAACTTTTGAACACACGATGGTTCATGAATCATTATAGTTTGTGAATTAACAATGGCATAAATTGATTGAAAAAAGATTTGGTTATGATTATTGTAAAACATAGGTCACACTTCTATTTTCTCATGTAAACATCACAACTGCTTGTCGCAATAGAAAATGCAATGAGCATCATGTCATAGAAAGCCTGTTCTCACTACCAATAAACAGGTCGATTAGATGTGCTCTCCCCCTGGCTCTACCACAGTGACACAGTAAGCACTTAACCATGGACTTCAGGGGTAAACAAGACGCCAGAGTCATCTGGTATAACCCTGTCCTTCTGCAGGGATTTTAAGGAAGCAGATTCAGAGAGTTTGAATGACTCCTTCCCGTCCCTACCTTCTGAATTTTGCACTGTATCACACCTGTCACCATAAATCAAAGGGCCTCTCCCAGCCTACTTGAATTAAACCATCATCCTAAAACATCAGCTTACTTAATTATACTTAATTCCCTAAACTTTCTCCTGTGGTAGGACAGGAAGTGCAACTAGATACTGCTTTCTCTTGTAAATATTTGGAAGAGCTATACTAGAGTGTTAGAATGAGTGTCTATTCCCAGTCAGAGGAAGTTGCCTTTCAGTGGCAGTGAACTACGGCCACTTGCCCCCAGAACGAGTCATCTATCACTTTACTGCAGAACGAGCTGTAACATCTAGAATGTGTTGCTCCTCTTAAAGGCTCAGAATACTACTCGGAAAGTTACTTCAAATACGGTTTATTGTCATGGTCAAATCAACTCAATGTGGCTGAATATAACTGCTATGTTATTTGAATCTTTGTTTATATATGATGACTGACTTTTCATTAGCATGGATGTGTTGTACTGTAAAATGTTGTGACTTCTGTCAGCAGCAAGGAAGGGAGTGATATTGCGAAGTGCACTAAAGCCATCCCCAGGAGGCAGGTTGAATAGGAAGCGCTCAGGCAGATATGCTGGTCTCCTGCGTGTCCACTCTCAAAGGGAGAGGAAAGCAGGAAGAGGAAGCTGCCCCCAAAGAAAGAAAGAGAAAACAAGGCAAAGCTGGACAGAAGCAGGCTCGCGGAGAAAGGACATTTGATCAGACAACTTACAAAGCATGATCCAGATGCCCTGACAGCTGATGAGATGTAAAACTGTGTTTTGTTTGTTTTCTTTTATCTCACAAGGACTCATTCTTATCAGCTGAGGTAGAGCACAAATCCTAAGCAGAAGTAAGCCAAGAATAATTCTAGGATACGTATGCAATGACAGGAAAGTATTTGCCTTACCTTTTTCTCCTACCTGTGTGTGATGCATTCATTTATTTATATTTGGAATGGAATGCAGTAATTTATCATATCTTTATTCCACAACTGAAGTCATCCTTTTCCTCCCTGAACCAGCATCTCCTCCTGAATTTTCTCTCCCAGTTGGGGCACCCAGTGCAGCGAGGCCCTCCAACCCGTGACCCTTGAAACTCTAGGAGAACTATAATTTTGCTCGCTCCCCAGCAACGCACCCTAAACATTTCTTCCTGAAAAAACGAGGCATAAGATCGCCTCTGGAAGCAATTATTGGTTTCTTTAATGTCAGCTTTATTAAGATATATTTACATATCATATAAATACCTTATATATAGATATATAAAATTCTTACCATTTTTAAGTGTACAATTCAGGGGAGTTTAAAATATTCACAGAATTGTGCAACCGTCAGCAATATCTCATTGTACATCTTTATCACCCAGAAAAGAAAGCCTGTGCCCTTTAGTGGTCACTCACAACCCACCCTCAGCAACCACTAATCTACATTCTGTCTATGGATTTGCATATTCTGGATATTTCATATAAATGTTAACACACAACATGTGGCCTTTGGTGTTTTGTTTCTTTCACTGAGCATAATGCTGTGAAGGTTCAATCATGTCATAGCATGTAAGAGTACATTTCTTTTTCTGGCTGAATAATATTCTATTTTATAGCTATACCACATTTTGCTTATCCACACAGCAACTGATGGATGTCTAGATTGTTTCCGCTTTTTGGCTACTGTGAGCAGTGCTGCTGTGAACACTTATTTACAAGTTTTTGTGTGGACATATGTTTCAGTTCTCTTGGGAATACACCAAGGAGTAGAATTGCTGGGTTATAAGGTAACTCTATATTTAACATCTTGAGACATTTTCAAACTGTTTTCCAAAGTGGCCACACCATTTTACAACCCCACTAGCAAAGTAGGGAGGTTCCAATTTCTCCGCATCATTGTCAATGTTTGTTATTACCAGTCTCTTTTATTTTAGCCATCCTCATAAATTGTGAAGTTATATCTTGTTATGTTTTGATTTGCACTTCCCTAATGACTAAAAATATTGAACATCTTTTCATGTGCTTGTCATCCATCTCTGCATATACTCTTTCAAGAAATATCTATTCAAAATGTTTAGTTATTTTTAAATTGGGTTATTTGTCTTTTTACTGTTGGATTGTATACGTTTATATATTTTGCATTCACCTGCTTTATCAGATATATGATTGGCATATAAGGTGTAGGTATTTTCTATCATCTTGTGGGTTGTCTTTTCACTTTCTTGATGCTACTATGTGCAGCATAAAAGTTTTGAATTTTGATTATGTACATTTTATCAGTCTTTTCTTTCATCACTTGCGCTAAGAAACCACTGTCTAATGTAAAGTCATGAAGATTTATCCCTATTTTTTTCTAAGAGTTTTATAATTTTAGCTCCTACATTTAGGTTTTTCAATCCATTTGAATTCATCTTTTACATGGTGTGAAGTAGGAGTTCAACTTCCTCTTTGTGCATGTGGATATCCAATTTTCCCAGCACCATTTTTCGAAAAGACTATTCTTTCCCTGTTGAATTATCTTGATACCTTGTAGATGATCAGTTGACCCTAAAAAGGAGGATTTATTTCTGGATCTCAATTTTATTCCATTGAACTATATTTCTATTCCCATACCAGGACAACACCATCTTAATTACTATAGCTTTGAAGTAAGTTTTGAGGTCAAGAATTTTAAGTCCTCTAACTTTGTTCTTTTTCAACACTGTTTGAGCTATTCTGGGTCCTTTCCATTTCTGTGTAATAAAGAACTTGGCTTGCCTTTGTCCCCAGTTCCTGGGAGGTAACCTCTAAATCCTTGGAATTTCCTGAGTCAAAGAAGTATCTTTTATTCATGTTGGGTCCCTGGGACCACACCTGATAGTTTATGCTAATGAGGTGACTCATGGTGGTCCCTTAGATAGTTTATGCTAAGGAGATGACCCAAGATGGGTGTTGGTCATTCCAGAGAGACCAACCATGTGATTACAGTGTTGAGGCTTTGAGCCACATGATATCAGCCCAACCCCTGGGAAGGGGAGGGGAGCTGGAGGCTGAGTTTAACCACATAGCCAATGATTCAATCAATCATGCGTTTGTAATGAAGCCTCAGTAAAAACTCTGAATACTGAAGCTTGGTAAGCTATCCCAGTTGACAATACTCTGAGTATGGTTACACTTGGATGCTAAGAGGATGGTACCTCCCTGAGGAAAATGGAAGCTTTCCATTTGGAATCCTCCTAGATTTCACATGATGTGTCTCTCCTTTTAGCTGGTTCTAGTTTGTAACTGTGATCCTAAGTATAGCACTTCCTGAGTCCTGTGAATTGTTTTAATGAATTATCAAAACTGAGGATGATCATGGGGACCCCTGAATTTGTAGCCAGCTGGCCAGAAGTGAGGATAGTCTTGGGGATCCCCGGAATTGTGGCTGGTCTCTGAAATGAGAACAGTCTTTTGGAGAACTGTGTCTTTAACCTTGAGTTTGGCTAACTCAAGTTAATATCCATATAAATTTTAGGATCAGGTTGTCAATTTCTGCAAAAAAAAAAAAAAGGCAGCTGGAGTTTTGATAAGGATTGCAATGAATCTATGGATCAATTTAGGAAATGTTGCCATCTTAACAATGATAAGTCTTCTGATCAATGAACAGAGAATGTCTGTACATTTATTTAGGGTTCATTCTTTCAATAATATTTTATAATTTTCATTGTACAAACCTTTTGCCTCCTTGGTTAAATTTATTCCTAGATATTTTATTCTTGTTTTTTTTTGCGGTATGTGGGCCTCTCACTGTTGTGGCCTCTCCCGTTGCGGAGCACAGGTTCTGGACGCGCAGGCTCAGCGGCCATGGCTCACGGGCCCAGCTGCTCTGCGGCATGTGGGATCTTCCCGGACCCGGGCACGAACCCACGTCCCCTGCATCGGCAGGCGGACTCTCAACCACTGTGCCACCAAGGAAACCCTATCTTATTCTTTTTGATGCTCTTGTAAATAAAATTGTTTTCTTAATTTTATTTTTGGTTGTTCATTGTTAGTGTATAGACTACAATTGATTTTTGTATACTGATCTTATACCCTGCAACCTTGCTCAACTCATTTTTTTAGTTCTAATAATTTTTTAATAAATTTTCTATACACAAGATAATGTAATCTCAGAATAGAGATAGTTTTTACTTCCTCCATTCCATTCTGGATGTCTTTTAATTTCCATTTCTTTTTATCACCTAACAACTCTGGATAGAACTTCCAGTAAAATATTGAAGTCCCAAGAGTAGACATTTTTGTCTTGTTTCCGATCTTAGGGAGAGAGCATTCGCTGTGGGTTTTCCACAAATGGCCTTTATCAGCCTGAGAAAGTTTACGTCTATTCCTAGTTTGTTGACTCTTTTTATTAAGCATACCTATTGTTTTCTGAAGAGCCAAAAAGAGGAGATGAATGAAACACCCTGTAAAACAACAAATATGAGATGCTCTTTCATTTAGCTAGTTCCTTCTTCTCCATTCAAGTTGTGGCTCTTGAGGAGGGAACCCCTGAATCATAGACAGGAGTCAACCGGGCTGCCCTTAATTGTGTACAAAGAATATGAGGAGATAACCCCCTCACACCCACATTGACCGGCATCCAAATCATCTAATCAAGAAAACATTCAGTTAAAGTGCTCCTGACTTCCGACCTGATGAGCAGCAAAGGGGTCTTGAATCAAGAATAACTATTTCAGGGAAGTATTTTTTAGTTCAGAGAAAGCTCCTGCTTCTTAATGGTCAGCAAATTGTCTCTTACTAGGACATTTTTCAACTTTTCTTCCCCGAAATGGTAGATACTTAAGCAAAGGAAAGAGAGAGGGCTGAGAATTGGGGGTTCATTTATTCTCAGTGGTGGCTTAGTCCATCCTTCACGGCATGCACTAATTCTCATAAGCATGGCCTTTTGTAGTCCCCTGGTCCCAACTACACAAGAAGGGAATTTAAAAAGGAGGTTCAGAGTGAGGAACTTTACCAGAGACAGCACTGACTAGAATATTTTCTTTAAAAAGACAACTCTCTATCATGCTATTATTGTTTGCATCATCCCAAGTGTGCAATGAAATATTTCTTTTCATCCTCTGCACAGGCTGACCAAATTTAGAGACCGCCATGTGAAGCTGTGTCAGGGCTCAGTGACTCAGAGTGCTCTGACCAACTAAGGTTGCCTGGCAAGGCCAGAGACACAGGAGGAGATGTGGTGTCCTATCTCAATTGTTCCCTCAAGGTAATTAGTAGTAAACCTCTCTTCAAAAGGTTGATGTAATTGTTGCAAAGGAAGCAAGATAGGGAAGCTGAGGAGAAATGTTTCCTGGTCTAGGGAGGAGAAGGGAGGGAGAGAGGAATTACATTTTTAAATTGCTGTAGACTAAGAAAAGAAGCAAGAAGAAGAAATGAATGTAACAAAGAGGGATTGAGAATTGACTTTGAAGTTTAGCTGGAGTTCCATAGTTGCAAACAATTTTGGATAAAATGCAGAAAAAAAATATTTGCTTTTCATGATCCGGGAGACTTATAAAAATGACTGCCTCAATTCTGATACCTTTCACATTGTGACTCCCGCTGCTGTGTTTTTCCGAGCAGATCGTGACATGGTTTTGAGACTTCAAAACACTCAGGTGCTGAGTCTCTTTTAAAAAGGTCTAGAACTGGTACAGGTGTAGAAGGAAAGCCAGGGTCTTATTTTCCTCCCTGACCACTCCAATTTTCCCTGACTGTAAGAGAGACCATTGGAAAGTTCAGGTTGGGACAGAAACCAAGCAACACCTCCCAGATGATGCCAAGACAGGCCAGAGCTCCTGGAGTCACACCATTCATTGCACGAGCAGGTGAGTTGTGAACTCTAAAGCAGTGCTTCCCACTCTGCGCCAAGGAAGGAGGTCAGAATGAGTGATGGGAAAAATAAAAATACCAGTTTGCTGTTGTGGGATCTACACATGGAAGTTTGAGTGAATCACGTGCTCTCTAAAGACCGCTAGACAGGATTCTAAATCCTGACTGTGCACATGTAATTTAGAAAGCCCTGGACAATGTTTTTTGTTTTTAATTTTTATACAAATTTTAAAGGTTACTTTCCATTTACAGTTATTACAAAATATTGGCTGTATTCGCCATGTTGTACAATAAATCCTTGAGCCTATCGTACACCCAATAGTTTGTCCCTCTCACTACCCACCCCTATACTGCCCCTCCCAGCCCCTCCCTAATGGTAATAACTAGTTTGTTCTATATATCTGTGAGTCTTCTTCTTTTTTGTTATATTCACTAGTTTGTTGTGTTTTTTATATTCCACATATAAGTGATATCATACAGTATTTGTCTTTCTCTGTCTGACTTATTTCAGTTAGCATAATGCCCTCCAAGTACATCCATGCTGTTGCAAATGGTAAATTTTCATTCTTTTTTACAGCTGAGTAATATTCTACTGTATATCTATACTACATCTTCTTTATCCATTCATCTGTTGATGGACACAGGTTGTATGGACAATGTTTTATTTAACTTTAATATTTCCTCATCTGTGGAAAAGGGATAGTAATAGTACCTGACTCATGAAATGATGTGTATAATGAACACACAATAAGGTGTGTGTGTGTGTGTGTGTGTGTGTGTGTGTGTGTGTGAATAAAATTTTTGTATATGTTTTACCAGATTTCATGAGTAACATTTTGGGCAGTAAGGACAGAAACACTCTAGTGTAGATTAGAGTTAATTTCTTCAATGTCAGGTTTTTTAATCTAAATAGGAATTGAATATGAATCAAAGAAAAGATTAATTTCAGGATGGAGAAAAACGACACTGTCTTAAGAGGGGCTGTGAGAGGTGGGAGAGAAAAGCTGGGAGAAACAGGAAAAGGTGCTTTTTCTTCTCTAGCAACAAGAGCACTTGGCCGACTCACTCGGCACCCCAGTGGGGCCTGCCTGAGGACTCCCAGTGTGGTGTCAACTCTGGGGATGAAAACCCTTGGCTAGTGGAGGGCCCACTGCAGGGCTGAGTCTCACTGAGACCTCAGAAATGTTGATGTGTTCCTGATGACACAAATGATGATATATTCATGTGCTCACTAGACATGTAACTTCTTGAGCTTTCTTCAACATTTGTGAAAGAGTCACTGAATCATCTTCAGTTGCAAAACTGGAAAGATAGAGGTTAGGGGCTCTGTGTTAACTGTTCGGAGTCTGAGCCTGAGCTAAAAACTCCCAACTTTCAGCTAGAAGGAGCTCTTGATTTACAATCACACCAGGATGGATTACCTGAAAACTCAACCTTCAGGCAAACTGTGATTAACTTGACCAAAGACATCTGGGAGAGCCATCGATGGCCTGAAATTATGACCTTAGTATTCTGGCCTGAAACTAGACACCACTGGAATTGCCTTCCTGAAAGACTCCAGCACAGGGGCCTTTGTTTGGTATTCCAACAGCTTTTTTTTCTTGGAGCAGTTCAGTAAAAAACACCTCCACAGGGACAGTCCATGAAGAAACAACCACGACTTCCCAGCTTAGCAGAAATTGCTTTTTATAAAACAAACTCCATCTTGCTCAAATCATGAGACAAAAAAAAAAATGAATGCCTCGATAATTAGCAACCGCTGAATAAGTAGGTTTATCAGAGCAGTGAACTAAATATAAAATTTGGTGCTTGAAAAAATCATATGCTCACAATTAGCTGGGCTTTCCTGCTGATACTGTAAAATCGCAACAGGCTGTCAGGATTCATTTTCGGTTGCTGTTATCAGCAGTGAATAGCGGTTGGAGTGAAATGCGAAACAGACTTACAGGTGCTAACGTAAGTAATTTATCAGTGTGAGGCAGGCTCCCTTTTGTTCTCTGAAAAGCCTTGGGAACTTCAGTGCCTTCTTTTGTGCCAGGGAGTTGACAATCCAGCAGCAGACACAGAAGTAGGACTTGAAAAGAAACTAAAGAAATAAAAAATCAATGAGCCCTCTCACCCAAAGGTGACTTTCAAAAAATTATTTGGGCATAAAACTAAAGTTTTAGACCTGTCAAATATTGATATTTCCTCTGTCTTTCCTTCTCTCTCTCAGCTTTGCCCTCTAATCTGGGTCTTTTGGTCCTCAGGGAACTTGAATGATTTTTTTGTCTCTGCAGGGTGCAAACCCCCATGCCTGTAAGGGCAAGAGGCCTGCAGAGCTTGTGCCCTCGGGCTGAGAGGATTGTGCTCACCTTCACAGAAGAAAAATCAGGTTCACCTATTCCCTTCCCACTTGGACCACCTTGAGGACACAGAAAATGGGTGAAATGAGAATATCTAGATTTATAAAATTAAGTCAATGTTCAAAAAAAGACAGAGCCAATAAAACAGGTGAAAAGGTAAAACTATTTGTGTCCATGAACTTTCCAAGAAAATTGCTGTGGTGGCTTTTCACAGTTTAAAAACCAAACTCGTACCTTCAGAGGAAAATAAACATAAATTAGGGGATTATACTGATCTCCGAAGAATAACGGAGAGTATTAAGTAGCTTTGGAAGCGCTGAAAATTTTACTAGAGTTTAAATCCCTCAAATGAATTGAAAATCTTTTGTTTTAATGAGAAAGAACAAATGGACGTGGCTGGTAACAAATAGTCCCACTTCTTGGATGAAGTTCTCACATAGGAAGGGACAAGGGAACAGGTGTGGAGAGATGAGCTATCGGCAGCTCAAAGCTGTTTTGAAATATGCTCATCAATTTAGTTTTTACCCTCAACTTCCCTTAATTTTCCCACAATTTATTTCTTAGTATACCTTTCCTAGTCCTTAAACTCCCTTCCCCAAAGATTTTTAAACATGAAAATCAATTTTGAAATAAAGATTTGTTTTTCTATGGGATTATGAAGATTTTTGTGTAAATAATCTAAGTGAGAACATTTAGTTTGAACCCTTAGAGGTTTTAGTAATTTACAAGGAATGGAGAGTATTTTCCTAAAGAAAGCACTGTTGAAATGCAGGCATACCTCATTTTATTATGCTTTGCAGATATTGAAATTTATAATTTGAAGGTTTATGGCAAGCCTGTGGCATTGAGCAAGATTATTGGCGCCCTTTTCCAAGAGTATTTGCTCACTTGGTGTCTCTGTGTCACATTTCGGTAATTCTCATAATATTTCAGACATTTTCATCATTATTATATCTGTTAGGGTGATCTGTGATCAGTGATCTTTGATGTTACTATTGCAACCCGGGGAAGGCTCACATGATGGTTAGCATTTTTTAGCAATGAAGTATTTTTTCATTAAAGTATAGACATTGTTTTTTAAGACATAACTTAGTTGTACACTTAACAGACTACAGTTGAGTGTAAACATTACTTTTATATGTACTGGGAAACAAAAACTTCACGTGATGTGCTTCATCATGATATTTGCTTTACTGCTGTGATATAGAACAGAACCCACAATCTCCGAGGTATGCTTGTACAACAACTGACAAGGGCAAACGTGTTCCCGAAGGGTATTAATTTGTTGAGTACACTTTAAAAGGGCTAAATTCAAATTACAGATATCAGTAAATTTTGGTGATTTTTAAAAAACATATTCAGGCTTCATTTTCTGAGGTTTCTTTTTGGGACCACTTGTTAAGATTTTTCTAATCTTAGAGCTTCTTAAGAGACTCCAGGATTTCAACTGACTTCCTCATTAGCCCCTTTCCTTTTCCAGTCATATGGGCTTCCTGTGCTGGCAGGAGTAGGGAATAGGAAAGGATATTTGGTCTAAAGGAAGAAAGTTCTTTCTGTAATTGATTAGAGCTGCCCCTCACTCTTTAAATAACTTTGAAAAAATGTTTTTTAATTTTTAAATCCTAGATGATTTCTGACTAAAAACGTGTGATTCATTTGACATCATGTTAAAAGAGCACAGGATGGTGGGAGTGGGGGTGGATTTAGTCTTAAATCACAGTTTCATTGGGCAAGTCACCATGGTAGCAGCACCTTGCTTATCTACAACCTGGGGATAATATGCATTACATCACCTTATTGACGTTAGAACCCAAATAAAAAATGTCCATTGAAGGCACCTCACAGATGTGAAAGTGCCTTCTAAACAGGAGTTGTTATCAGAGCTATTTGTGGGAGGCAATTGAGGGGGGTATGTCAGAGCTCAATTGTAGAAATGAGCAAAATTTGCAAGTTAGATCAGGGCTCCAGACTCTTCTTTTTGACAGTCACTGAGTAACGCCAGCTCTTACCATGGATGCAAAGTGTGGTTCCTACAGATATAATCTCCCTCTTCCGTGATGAAACCGACACACAGATTTCCAGAGAACGTGCAGTTGGGCCTTTATTTCAGGTTCATGTGATCTTTTCTCACCATGCAAAGTCCACAAGGGAGAAAGTCTGGGCATCTTTCTCTAATCCATTCAGCTCCTTCCCCTGATTCTTGCCATGAATGTGGCAGGACTGGCAGTCAATTGGCACACACTAGGAAGGCCATGCTGTTTGTTAAATATTGAAATACTGACATAATGGTTGATAAATAATGGTCATTTCCCTGAACCCCACTGAGTGCTTCCCCTGACACACAAAGCTGGTGGCCCCAGATCCTCCCTAAGCTTTGACAAGTAGGGTGACACTGTTATGGTTGGCATACTTTCTGATAATCAAGACCAGCTGGTTAAAATTTTTTCATATGAACTGTGGGGTGAAGGGCCTTAGTCTTGGCTGTCACTATCTTCAGTTCTGCAGTTGGCAGTGTCTGTCCTAATCCTTGGACCTTATTCCTTATTCCCCTAGGCTTCATCCCCTCAAAGGTCCAGCCTCTTTGTGTCTGGCCTCCACTGTAGATTTTTTCAGTCGATCTCTGTTTAGTTGGATTCCACTGATGAATGTAGGAGTATGGAAGGTGAAGGAGGTGAGAAGCAGAGGTATTCTGCAGTGTAGTCACCAGATGGAGTGTCCAAAGTCAACAAGATCCTGCAGAAATCAAAGACTGAGCCTCTCGAGGTTACAAACATTGTAAGATGTCACTCCAAGTAGTGTTGAAAGCAGCTCTTTTGCTCCTTTCCTGTTTACCCACTTCTGTTCCCCTCTAACCTTAAAAGAACCTAATTATAGGAATGAGATCACTAGGTAATTTAACCTAACTCCTGACTTATGCTCTCCTGAACGCACAGCATGCCTTGCCTAACCTGTTGATTCTTTTCCTAGATAAAAAGAAGAATCAAGAATCAAGTAGTTAAAGAATGACTAGCTTTCTACCCCCAACAGCCCCTTTTGCAATCCTGAAGGCAGATCATGCAGGCAAGATAACATCTGAAGGAAGAGTCAGCCAGTCTGCACTCAATGGAGAATGACACAGAACCTCCTGCCTCCATGATTCACTGAGATCCTTCCCTCTTTTTCCCCTTTAAAACTGTCATGGTTGAGCAGAATCTTCGCAGTTGGTCTCAGGACGAGTCCAATTCCTCCCCAGATTCCAGGCTTTTCTGATTAAAGCGCCTTTCCTTTCTTTCTTTCTTTCTTTCTTCTTTTTTTAAAACAACAGTATCTTTATTAAATAAACACCAATTTCCAAACTTGACAACAAATGACAAGTATTACCTACAGTGGTGGAAGCAATACAGAGATCCCACCACAGGTGAGTAGTTTGTAGGCAGCCACTGGAATTGATCTTTTTTTTTTTAACTTGTACAGCGTTTTTATTTATTTATTTATTTATTTATTTAATTTATTTATTTATTAACACCTTTATTGGAGTATAATTGCTTTACAATGTTGTGTTAGTTTCTGCTTTATAACAAAGTGAATCAGCTATACATATACATATATCCCCATATCTCTTCCCTCTTGCATCTCCCTCCCTCTCACCCTCCCTATTCCACCCCTCTAGGTGGTCACAAAGCACTGAGCTGATCTCCCTGTGCTATACTGGCTGCTTCCCACTAGCTATCAGTTTTACATTTGGTAGTGTATATATGTCCATGCCACTCTCTCACTTTGTCCCAGCTTACCCTTCCCCCTCCCCGTGTCCTCAAGTCTATTCTCTAGTAGGTCTGCATCTTTACTCCCGTCCTGTCCCTAGGTTCTTCATGACCATTTCTTTTCTTTTTTTTTTTTTTAGATTCTATATATATGTGTTAGCATACGGTATTTGTTTTTCTCTTTCTGACTTACTTCACTCTGTATGACAGACTCTAGGTCCATCCACCTCAGTACAAATAACTCAGTTTCATTTCTTTTTATGGCTGAGTAATATTCCATTGTACATATGTGCCACATCTTCTTTATCCATTCATCTGTCGATGGACACTTAGGTTGCTTCCATGTTCTGGCTATTGTAAATAGAGCTGCAATGAACGTTGTGGTACATGACTCTTTTTGAATTATGGTTTTCTCAGGGTATATGCCCAGTAGTGGGATTGCTGGGTCGTATGATAGTTCTATTTTTAGTTTTTTAAGGAACCTCCATACTGTTCTCCATAGTGGCTGTATCAATTTACATTCCCACCAACAGTGCAAGAGGGTTCCCTTTTCTTCACACCCTCTCCAGCATTTGTTGTTTGTAGATTTTTTGATGATGGCCATTCTGACCAGTGTGAGATGATATCTCATTGTAGTTTTGATTTGCATTTCTCTAATGATTAGTGATCTTGAGCATTCTTTCGTGTGTTTGTTGGCAATCTGTATATCTTCTTTGGAGAAATGTCTATTTAGGGCTTCTGCCCATTTTTGGATTGGGTTGTTTGTTTGTTTTTATACTGAGCTGCATGAACTGCTTGTAAATTTTGGAGATTAATACTTTGTCAGTTGTTTCATTTGCAAATATTTTCTCCCATTCTGAGGGTTGTCTTTTCATCTTGTTTACGGTTTCCTTTGTTGTCCAAAAGCTTTTAAGCTTCATTAGGTCCCATTTGTTTATTTTTGTTTTTATTTACATTTCTCTAGGAGGTGGGTCAAAAAGGATCTCGCTGTGATTTATGTCATAGAGTGTTCTGCCTATGTTTTCCTGTAAGAGTTTTATAGTGTCTGGCCTTACATTTAGGTCTTTAATCCATTTTGAGTTTATTTTTGTGTACGGTGTTAGGGAGTGTTTTAATTTCATTCTTTTGCTTGTAGCTGTCCAGTTTTCCCAACACCACTTATTGAAGAGGCTGCCTTTTCTCCATTGTATATTCTTGCCTCCTTTATCAGAAATAAGGTGACCAGGGCTTCCCTGGTGGCGCAGTGGTTGAGAGTCCGCCTGCCGATGCAGGGGACACGGGTTCGTGCCCTGGTCTGGGAAGATCCCACATGCCGCGGAGCGGCTGGGCCTGTGAGCCATGGCCGCTGAGCCTGCGCGTCTGGAGCCTGTGCTCCGCAACGGGAGAGACCACAACAGTGAGAGGCCTGCGTACTGCAAAAAAAAATTTTTTTTAATTCAAAAAAATAATTTTCAAAAAAATATTGCAAAGGGCCATATGTAAAAACCAAAATTATAAATTTATTAGAAGAAAGTAAAGAAGAATCTCTTTACAGTCTTGATATGGAGAAGTTTTGCTAAGGAAGATTAAAAAAACCCAGAACCCAGTAGGGAAAATAAAATTGAATTTGATGAATTTAAGAGGAAAATTTCCTGCACTATGAAAGATACCATTAACAACATAAAATACAAACAACTAAATTTTAAAAACCAACTTGGGAGAAAATATTTGCAAAACATACAACTGTTAAAGGAAAGGCAGACAAATCATCCAGTAGAAAAAGGGTCAAAGGGTACAAGTAGTTAATCCACAGAAGGAAATACAAATGGCCAATGAACCCTTGAAAAGGTATTCAGTCTCACTAGTAGTCAGGAAAGTGCAGATGAAAAGAAAATGTGATACTGTTTCTGCCAACCTGGCAAAAATGGAAAAGATTGCTAGCCTCTAGTATTGGCATGCTACAGATTCCCTTGCAGCCTGCTTCAGGGCGAGTACATTGGTAAATTTTTATAAGCAAATACTGAAATGTAAAACATGTGAATTACTTTATATCTATAGACAAACCCCTGCAGCATTTACAGTGACAGCTGGCAAGACACAGAGGGTTGAAAGCATCTAGGACCTGGTTACTTTTCCTGAGTCTGGAAATTACGAAGGATAGTGAGTAAGGAGCACCAGCAATGAATGGGTCCAAGAGAGGACTGTGGGAAGAACAGGAAAGTTAGCAGAAGGAGGAGCCTTCAAATGACCAAGGGAAGGTCCTAATGGGACTTCTCTGATGCCCGGGGCCAGGGGCTGGGGCGGGGTCCTGGGCTGCAATCAGCTCACACACATACCTAGTTTATTGCACCTATATTTCCATGCAGCAGCAATTGCCTGAGACTCTGGTTTGCTGCATCGGCACAAATTACTCCCTATTGTTTATACCTGGCCAGTGTCAGGCATTCCTATTCCTGTAATGGTCCTGTAAAAAGCTTCAAAAATGCTTGTCCCATGTCCTCTGGATTAAGTCCACATTGTTGTAAGCTTGCAGCAAGAGAACTTGATAGAGCAGGGGTGTGAGCTGATTTCCCTCTTCCCCCATCCCTCTCTGTGGACTTGCACCTGTTTGGAAAAGTACCTGGACCCATGTGGAGCCCAGAGGGTAAAATAATACCCGAGTAGAGAGGAAGAAACCCACCCCCCATAACGTCCAAAAGTCACCACTAGGACTGTCCTGGGGAGCAAGTAGGTGACTAACAGCATGGGGAGGGGAGCTATCCGTGGCTGGCTGGCCCCAAGGTAAAAGATGAGACCTCCCTGTGGGCCAGAAAAGGCCAAATGAGGGAAACTTTCAACTTTATTTTGTGTTTAGCGTAATTTTTATCATGTTTCAATGAGGTTTACAGAACACACAGGACACTGACCCCTGTCTTCTGGAAGTTTACCACTGGGTGCCTGAAGTAGAGAAGCACAAACTCAGTGGATGGCTGCTCCACCCTTTCCATTGCTCAGCCCATAAGTACTTGGATGACCTCATCTTTTTCTTCTCTCTTCCCCTCACACCCAACTCCCATCCAACAGCAAGCCCTGTTAGCTCCACCTCAACAACAGGCTCAGTGTGACCATTTCCCATTCCCTTGCTCTGCTGCCAACCTGGTCTAAGCACCTGCATCAGAAGCACTGCGATTACTTCTTCCCTGGTCTCCCTGCTCCTACCCTTGCCTGCTTCCATCTAGTCTCCACATTGCAGCCAGGATGATCCCTGGAAGTCAGGTCAAGCCAGTCCTCCTTTATAAATCCTGCTATGGCTCTCATTTCAAAGGGAAAGTCAAGATCTCCACCTTGGCCTAGGAGCCCTACATAATCTGTACCCACCCCCTACCCTTGCTCTCTCTGACATCATCTTCCACAGCAGCACCCCTCCCCCACTCTCTCCAGCTGCAAGGCTGTCCCTTGAGCAGCCCCCTCTCCCTTTCTCCCTCCCTCCTCAGGACTCTGGCACCATTTATTCTGCCTGCCTGCGTCACTCCCTTCTCTTGACTAACCCACTCCCCTTTTGCAAGTCTTTACCTAAAAGTCACCTTCTCAATGAAACTGACCCAGATTCCCACCCTCTCTCCCCTATCTAAAGCTGCAGTCTGCATTCTCCTGATCTCCCCTGTCCCACTCTGTTTTTCCCATAGCACCTAACATACTACATATTTTACTTATTTATTATGTTTATTCTTCACCGACTAGAATTTAAGCTCCACATGGACATTTTTGTTTGTTTTATTCCTTGATGTAATCCAGAGAGGTTAGAATGAACGAATGAATTAATTAAAACGGTCATTAACAGAGACTGTGTTTGTTAAAGCATAAATTAGTGTTAAAAAAATTAACAAAAGGGCGATCTCATGTTTTCTTAAATAAATGTATATCACCAAGGTGCAAGAAGACTTAATTTGGGGATCATTTTGCCCTTTCAGGCTGAATGCAGACAGTTCAAGGACACATGTGTGCAATTTAAAGATGGAGCTCTTCAAAATAAAAGACAACACCCAACTTTCTGACCTTCTCCTGAACTTTGGCATTTGTTTATCCAAGAAGTCAATTGGCTAAAGTATTTTGAATTCCACTTCAGTAATTCATAAATGCTTTTGATTACTGTGGTGATTATTTAAGGACAAGAAAATAAAATGCAAGAAAAGAAAATTAAATAGGTATTAAGTACTTTTGAACAGTGGATTCACATGCTGTCAGATCTAATGCATGTCAAGTCATGCATTTTCCAGCTGTTTTAAGTCTCAGAGCAGAGTTGACTCTGTCTTGAAAACTGTGTTCCTACAAAGAAGATTATTAGCACCAATTGGGAATACTCAGGTTGGCTCCAAACTGGCTAATCTCAGAGCTGTTGCTCCAGGAAAGACTTTTTCCCATAATTACAGGAGATTGCAACCATGGAAAAGTAAAAGGCAGGAGAAAGGGAGAAGCAGATATTCTGTAAATGTAATCTTGGTTAGAGAGAGAGAAACAATTGACACAGAGAAAACAAAGCTATCGTCTCTCATCCACAAACACAATTCAGTCCTGCTATTTTATTCTGTGAATATCTGAAAATGAGATAGTAATTGTTCACATCTTTAAGTTGAATAAAATTATCTTTTGTGATTTCTGACAACCTTGATTTGTTTAGGGTTTTTGTACATGAGTGCATAATTATTTTAAAATATTTTACTGTGTTCAGGTTTGGGGTGCATATTTCAACACTGTATTTTTTTTTCTGGTTTAAAAAAATACATGCTTATGTAGAGAATTTTTATCTACAAAGAGAAAAATGAAATCACCTAATATCTCACCATGCAGTTAACTTTTCGGCCTTCTTTCTTTTTTTTTAATAATCAAATGAATACATTTATTTATTTATTAACATCTTTATTGGAGTATAATTGCTTTACAATGGTGTGTTAGTTTCTGCTTTATAACAAAGTGAATCAGCTATACATATACATACGTTCCCATATCTCATCCCTCTTGTGTCTCCCTCCCTCCCACCCTCCCTATCCCACCCCTCTAGGTGGTCACAAAGCATGGAGCTGATCTCCCTGTGCTATGCGGCTGCTTCCCACTAGCTATCTATTTTACATTTGTCGACCTTATTTCTTTTCAGTGTTTTTTCAGTGCTTGTATAGTGACTCCAGCTCTCCAATCAAATTATTAAGAGGTTGTCTCTCTTCTCTTCTCAGGAACCTCTGAACCTTCTTGACATTACCAAGAGATCAGGCCCCTTTTATCAGCCCTTTATTGAGAGAAAACCAGGACTTTTTACCATTGACTAAAGGGCTACTTCTTGGGGACTGTTGCCTTTGTTGCAGCCAAATTTAGGTAGTACAATGCAGGAGACATTGCAGGGAGGGAGGTGGGGACCTCAATCAGGTTAAGAGGGCCTGCCAGTCTAGAACATCTACCGCCACAGAAAACTTGAGTCTCGCTATCACGGTCACTGCCATTCTGGTAGAAGCTTCTCTGGAGGAAACATCAGAAGCAAAGGAAGCTTCCTTTGGTGGTGTTGCTCAGGCCTTGCAACTGTAGACTGGCCTCCCTAAAGTCATGTCACACTTTCCATTGACCCTCCCCCCACACCATGAGATACACTGGGTTTCTGTAGAGGCACATCCATGTGCAGAGGTATCTGGGTCAGGAAGGGGCTAATATCAGCCACACACTGTGCCTCAACCCAGCCTTTCCCTTCCACAATCAAAGCTGTGCTACTGGGTTCAATCCCAACCATCCAATACAAACACAAGCAGCGTATCAGTGGAGCTCTGCAGTGGGAATATCGGAGAGGTTGCCCCACCGTGTCCCTAAAAATCTGACCACACAGTGAGATGTTATAACACTGGAAATAAAGAAGGATGCCTTCCCCATTTGCCTTGTAAACATCACTGACTCCTAGTTTTCAGTAAACTGTAAAGTCAACCCATCTCTTCTGTTCTCCATCTTTACTTTTATCTGAAATGATTCACCCCAGATTGCTGAAAGCCAGTTACTATAAATTGTTTTTCACTTATTAAAAAACAGTATCAAAGATCACATTATAATTGAAGGCAGTTTTAAAAAGTAACAAAATGCAGGCAATGAGTGAACATCCTTGTCAGTACAATTGGTTCATTATCAAATGGCAGTTAGCTATGGCTTATTCATGATGGTGTAAATAGCATCTCCGCTGTGAGATCATGCACTCCAAGCAGAAAAATATTTTAATCATCAGGAAATTATGCTTACAAAAACCACCAAACAAAAAACTTGAACGTTTGGAAATATATACAAAATTTTTTAAAAGGATGCATTAAAATAAACATATATATGTGTATATACACATATATTCATATACATTTAATGTACATGTGTATGAATATACAAGCTCCAATATTTTCTTTCTGCCTATATATATATTTTGATTTTGAAAATTACTTGCTAAAGAATATACTTTCTACCATTAAACAGGTTACAACTTAACATGGGTATTATTGACACAAATAGAAGAGACTAATTCTACAGAGAACATCTAAACCATGCATGCAAACAAGCAACCAATACTCATGAATAAATAAACAAATAAAATATGTACACAGTTTATGTACAACCTTTGATTTCATACCTGGAGGTTCTATAGAAGAAAAAAGATAGGGAGAAAGAACTTTTATTATTCAGGGAAATCACGGTGCTTCAAGAAACATGTGAAGGAAGGAGTGGAAGTGCTGGACAAAGCATTGCTGGGATAAAATTCCTGGCATGAGAGAGTGTGGGTGATGACCTGGTCTTGTGAGTGAAAAACCACATGAAATTGTAATGCAAACACCAGATGGCCTACGACCGGGAGAGTGGTTTCATAGGTCCTAGGAAGAAAAAAGACATTTGCAGGACATTTACAGCCCATCTTCTTTCTAGATTATAGAGAAAAAAGGTCAAGTTTCAATCTATATTTACTCTTTATAGAGTTCCTTCAAGTAATAGTGCTTCAGACCAATTCTCCCAGAAGGGATAAATGCAAATTTGCTGTCCAATAAACTTAAGAGTCTTTCCATCAGTGACTTCCTCCCTTTGAGGGGAATAATTACCTTGGGAGTTAAACAGCACATAACTTTGCAGAAAACTTAAATTTTCATAATACTGACAGACAACGTCAAGAGGGGCCTTTTGAAATAGTTGGGAGCAATGCTGGGAATTCCAAGTCAAATTTTTCTACTCTAAATTTATGAATCCTTCTTCTCAGTGTTACTTGCTCCCCATCTTTCGTCCCCACTGAAGATGTCCATCCTATTATCATAAAATGTTCATGAAAATTTCTCCTGGAGGTATCACTCCTTCTCTCTGTTTCTATCTTTTCCCTTTTCCTCCCCATCGAAGTCCAACCAACATGGTGACCTGCACTGGGTTTTACTGGCCCTTTAGAGGAAGATGGAGGAAGGGCACAGTTCCACTGATACACATGAGCTCCATCAAATTTCTGGAACTTTTCCTGAAATGTTTACACTATAGGCACCTGGAGCACATTGACTTTCTCTCTTCAAATGTTTAGGTTTTCTTCTGCTTGGTAGCTGCTCTCTGCTCCTCACTTCCTGTCTTAGGTCAAGATATATGAATTTTCCACCAGGAAAACCATTTGAATCTCTGAGGGTTTAACCCCTAATTCACGCTATCTAGTCCATTGCCTTTAGTTTTTCGTCAGCTCATTTTACAACACCTTGACTGTTGCCTTCTGCAGTTCTGTATCCACATGAGCTACAAGTCTTCTGAAAGCCCCTTCCTATACTACTAGCTGCCTCATTGTACCTCTTCTGTATTCACTTCGCAGATAGAGGATCAAATGGTAGAAAGTTTTGACCAAACAGAGAGGAGAATGGATTATATGGGAATTAATTATGCAGTCATTTATTTTACTCTATAGAACATGCCTTCTGATATTTAACCACTCTGCTCCATCACCCATGCAAAGGAAGCATCTTTCAAAGACACCTCAGGAGGGCTTTCAGCCCTTGGACCTGGTTTAGATATAGAAATATTACAGAGTGATCTGGGTAATCAGTTTCCAGTATGGTATAATCTGGGGGTTTGGAGATGTCTTCTTTATCTATCACAGTCCTTAGAATGTTATCAATAAAGATTTATCCTTTTGGGTTAACATTATCATGATAATATATTCCAAATCTAAAACTGGGACCTACCGAGTGTATGACACACAGGGACAGAACAGATTATGTTCAAACAGATGAAATGCTCAAAGAAATGTATGTCCCTATTCTGTAAGTATGAACAAATTACTTGAAGTGGTATTCCTCAAAATGGCATCATTCTTACCTTGATGTGAATTAGTCTTATTATAAAATTACTCTCCTGCTTTCAACTACTTGCAATAAAGGGAAGAACATTTTTCAAAATGAAGAAAAGATTATCATGAAGTACAGAGCTTTGTCCCCAGCAGGCTTGGCCTGGCAGGGAATACGGACATCTGGGTAAATGATGGTCAGGAGGTCGGAAGGAAGGATTTGCCAAAATGGGTAAACTGTGCCTTCGCTCCTGTAGACCGTATTCTCCAGAAAGCAGGAAAGCCAGTCACCATGTTGCTTCTGAGGTCCCAGAGGAAGTGCTCAGGGTACAGCCTTGTATCTTCTCCATCCATAGTCTTGGCCAAAAGCATAAACCTCTGAATAGTGCTTCCTGGTTTGAAGGGACTTTTGTTAATAAAAAGCTGAAAACAAAAAAAAAAATAAAAGGGGCCATTGACTAGGGGAGCTAGATACTAGCCAGTCCCCCCACCAAACCAATGGTAGGTTAATAGACTTCTTAAAATCACTTTTATGGGGAGGTGTATTTAATAAAGTTGAAAGTACAATGAAGTTTTACAAGACATTTTCTTTTCTTCAATTGTGTCATTTATTGTGTTGCTTAAGGGGAAAACTCTTTTATACTCTTGCCAAAAAGAAATGTAGCGAGAGGACTAAAAAGGAATGCTGTCCTTTGGATTCTTCTCCGGATAATCCAAAAGGAAAGAATTGGCAAAATGATATTGAAATAATGGTGGATAGTCCTGCTGGCCCCATATTGGACTTTATCTTGAAAAGACTGTTTATTAGATTATACAGGGCTCTTAAAAATTCAAAGAACTCTTACTTTGACAAAACATTTTTCCATCATCTGGTTAGAATTCTTGAGCCAGTTAGCTCAGATCTGCTATTTCCTTTCCATGTGTTTTGCAAACCATGGGAAGAGGGAGTCATTATTTTGCAGGAGTCAGGAATGAGATGCAATTATGGGGGCCTGTGCACAGGATGGATGATATCGTCCCCCAAGCCAGCCAGCATAGAAGACCACTTGTCTGCATTCGGGGGCCGCTGATTGAATTTGGCCTGGTGTATCCTAAAAGGACCTTATCGGCCAGCTCTCCTTGTCTGTTTATTTAGAAAGAAACCATTGTGTGATGTGGTTATTCTAATGAGGACTGCAGAGCAAGTACTGCTTTTGACATGATGAATCTGCAGTGTGCATGTGTGTGTGTGTACACACACACACACACACACACACACACACACACACAGAGTCCCAGAGGCCCTCTGCCTGGTATGTAGTCTCAGATGGAGGCTTGTGTATCTGAAATTCAAGCAGATAGATTTGGAGTCAGCCAGAGGATTTGCCATCCTCAGTCTTAACCCACAATATTTTGGGGGGACAGTTTAGATTCAGAAATCCAATGTGTTGGAATGTTGGAATAACAGCAATTTTTGGTAATTTGCCTGAGTGTGCATTTGTGCTTTCTTTGGCCTAATCTGCTTAATTGAGACCTGAACTCTGGCTGGCCGCCAGCATTCACAGAGCATGTGGGCACCAGATTGATTTACCTCTATTTCTGTCGACTGAAAAATGACATTCTTCCCACTCCGTTAGCCTCTCACCCTGGGGAAAGTCATATATTGAATCCACTTGCCTGAAAATAAATTAAAACTTTAAGTAAATAAAGATAGAAAGTGAATGTACCCATTTTCACACTTACCCCTCATTCTCTAAAAATCAAGATATGTTAACAAGGACTCCATCTCAAAGGAAAATCAGTAGTGAGCAAAAATTTGTCCTTATTGAACAGAAGAGGGTTCATTTGGAAAGAAAGAAGTATTCAAGCACATGTTGACATGACTGTTGAGCAGCCCCCATGTTCAAGCAGCAACAGGAACTCCAGACAAAGGTCTCCCAACTTTACTTAAGTCCAGAAAGGGAGAGAAACGTGTGCACAGTGAGCTTTCATGTGCGCCAGCATGAAAGAAGGTCTGTTTTAGCGATGCAAGCAATGTGCCCAGAAAGGGAATTTGTTTTGTTCTGGGAGGTGAGAAAGAAAGGTTTGTGGAGGGGCCTCATCTGAACTGAAACTCTTCCCATCAATAGCAGCTGCGTACAGGTCATGACATGGAAGAGCACGAAATTGAATACACTTTCCTTCCCAGTAAATTGGAACATATATATGTATATGTACATATGTGTTTATATGTGTGCATGTGTATATATATACACAAACACAGAGTAACTGTTGGGTGTTTTCAACACTAACTTTAAAATTGTATCTCATAAATTGTGGAGGCATTGTGATAAATTTAGGAGAAGAAAATAGTTGATAATTTATGATGATGTATGTATTGTCTTAACTATTTTTCTATACTCTAAATTAGCTGTACATATATACACTATAAGTTTACACAAATACATATATATATATATAAGCATATATATGCCGTTATTGGTTAGGTTTCTATCTTCTTAGATATCTAAATTAAACGTCTTATTCAAGAATAATTGACCTACAATACTATGTTAGTTCCAGGTGCACAATATAGTGATTCAATATTTCTTTACATCACAAAACAATCACCATGGTAAGTCTAGTTACCAGCTGTCACCATACAAAGTTATTAAAATATTATTGACTATATTCCCTATATGGTACATTTCCACTCTGTGACCCATTTATTTTTTAACTTGAAGTTTGTACCTCTTAATTTCCCTCACCTGTTTCACTCAACCCCCGCCCCGCCCCACCCTGCCACCTCCACTCTGGCAGACTGTTCTCTGTATCTATTAGGTTTTTTTGTTTTGTTTTGTTTGTTCATTTGTTTTGTTTTTTAGATTCCACATATAAGGGAAATCATATGGTGTTTGTCTTTCTCTGTCTGACCTATTTTACTTATCATTGACCCTCTAGGTCAATCCATGTTGTTGCAAATAACAAGATTTCATTCTTTTTTATGACTGAGTAGTATTCCATTGTATACATATACCATAATTTCTCTATCCATTCATTTATTAATGGACACTTTGGTCACTGCCGTAACTTGACTACTGTAAATAATGCTGCAATGAACATAGGGATGCATATCTTTTTGAATTGATGTTTTCGTTTTCTTTGAAAAAAATACCCAGAAGTGGAATCGCTGGATCATATGGTGGTTCAATTTTTAATTTTTTGAGGAACATCCATACTGTTTTCCATAGTGGCTGCACCAATTAATATTCCCACCAAAAGTGCACATCCTTTCTCCACATCCTTGCCATCACTTGTTATTTGTTTTCTTTTTGATGGTAGCCATTCTGACAGGTGTGAGGTAATATCTCATTGTGGTTTTGCTTTGTATTTCCCTGATGATTAGTGGTGCTGAGCGTCTTTTCATGTGCCTGTTGGCCATTTGTATGTCTTCTTTGGAAGAATGTCTATCCAGGTCCTGTGCCCATTTTTTAATCAGGTTGTTTGTTTTTTTGATGTTGAATTACATGAGTTCTTTGTATGTTTTGGATATTAATCTCATCAGATATGTGATTCGTAAATATCTTCTCCCATTCAGTAGGCGGTCTTTTTATTTTGTTGATAGCTTCCTTCACTGTGCAAAAGCTTTTTAGTTTGATGTAGTCCTATTTGTTTATTTTTGCTTTTTCCCCCTTGCCTGAGGAGACATACGCAAAGAAAAATATGCTAAGCCCAATGTCAAAGAGTGTACTGCCTATGTTTTCTTCTGAGAATTTTATGGTTCCAGGTTTTACATTTAAGTCTTTAATCCATTTTTTATTTCTGTATGTGCTGTGAGAAAGTAGTCCAGTTTGATTATTTTGCATGTAGCTCCCTAGTTTTTCCAACACTGTTTATTGAAGATGCTGTCTTTTTCCCATTGTATATTCTTGCCTTCTTTGTCAAAGATTAATTGACCATAAGTGCGTGGGTTTATTTCTGGGCTGTCTATTCTGTTCCATTGATCTATGTGTGTGTGTTTGTGCCAGTATCATACTATTTTGATTACTGTAGTTTTTCTTTACAGTATAATTTGAAATCAGGGAGCATGATAGCTTCAGCTTTATTTTTCTTTCTCAAGATTGTTGCAGCCATTTGGGATCTTTTGTGTTTCCATACAAATTTTAGAATTATTCTAGTTTTGTGGAAAATGCCATTGTTATTTTAATAGGGCTTGCACTGAATCTGTAGACTGCATTGGGGAATATGGTCATTTTAACAATGTTAATTCTTCCAATACATGAGCACAGTATATCTTTCCATTTATTTCTTCATTCTTCACTTTCTTTCTTTAATGTCTTATAGGTTTCAGTATACAAGTATTTTACCTCCTTGGTTAAGTTTATTCCAGGTATTTTATTCTTTGTGATACAATTGTAAATAGGACTGTTTTATTAATTTCTCCTTCTGATAGTTCGTCATTAGTGTATAGAAGTGCAATAGATTTTTGCAATGTTACTGAATTTGTTTATTCTAACAGTTATTTTGTGGAGTCTTTAGGATTTTCTATATCTAATCTCATGTCAACTGCAAATAGTGACAGTTTCACTTCTTCCTATCCAATTGGGATTCCTTTCATTACTTTATCTTGCCTAGTTCCTCTGGCTAGGACTTCCAAAATTGTGTTGAATAAAAGTGGTGAGAGTGGGCATTCTTGTCTTGTTCCTGATATTAGAGGAAAAGATTTCAGCTTTTCGCCATTAAGTATGATGTTGGCTGTAGGCTTGTCATATATGGCCTTTATTACGCTGTGGTGCATTCCGTCTGTACCCACACTGTTACAGATTTTGAACCAGCTTGCGTCCCTGGAATAAATTCCACCCAATCATGATATATGATTCTTTTGATTATTTTGTTGAATTTAGTTTACTAATATTTTGTTGAGAATTTATACATCTATGTTCATCTGTAATATTCCTGTAGTTTTCTTTTTCTGTGGTGTCTTTGTCTGGTTTTGATAGCAGGGTGACACTGGCCTCACAGAATGAGTTCAGAATTATTCCTTCCTTTATGATATTTTGGAACAGTTTGAGAAGGAAAGGTCTTAACACTTCTCTATATGTTGAATTCACCTGTGAACCTGTCTTGTCCTGGACTTTTGTTTGCTGATAAACTTTTTACTACAGATTCAATTTTATTATTGATAATTAGTCTGTTCAAAATTTCTGTTTCTTCCTGATTCAGTTGAGAAATTTTATGTTTCTATGAATTTATCCATTTCTTCCACATTGTCTGTTTTATTGGTGTATAGTTGTAGTAATCTTTTTGTATTTCTGTGATGCTGGTTGTAACTTCTCCTTTTGATTTCTGATTTTATTTATTTGGGCCCTTCTTTATTTTTCTTGATGAGCCTGGCTAAAGGTTTATCAATTTTGTTTATCTTTTCAAAGAACAAGCTCTTAGTTTCACTGATCTTTTCTATTGCTACTTTAGACTCTATTTCATTAATTTCTGCTCTGATCTTTATTATTTCTTTCCTTCTACTAATTTTGGGTTTTGTTTTTTCTTCTTTCTAGTTCCTTTAGGTGTAAGGTTAGGTTATTTGATATTTTTCTTGTTTCCTGAGGTAGGCTTGTATTGCTATAAACTTCTCTTTTAGAAATGCTTTTGTTGCATTGCATGGGTTTTTGATCATTGTGTTTCCATTTTCTTTGTCTCCAGATATTTTTTTTATTTTCTCTTTGATTTTTTTCAATGACCCATCTGTTGTCTAGTAGCATATTATTTAGATTCCATGTGTTTGTGCTTTTTACAGTTTTTTCTTGGTGTTGATTTCTAACCTTATATTGTTGTGGTTGGAAAAGATACTTGTTATGTTTCCATCTTCTTATATTTATTGAGTTTGTTTTGTGGCCTAGCATGTGATCTATTCTGGAGAATGCTTCATGTGTAATTGAAAAGAATGTGTATTTTGCTGCTTTGGGATGAATGTTATATATATATATATATATATATATATATATATATATATATATATATATATATATATATATATATATATATATATATCTCCCTCTGGTCTGTGTCATTTAAGGCTAGTGTTTCCTTGTTGATTTTCTCTCTGGATGATCTATCCATTGATGTAAGTGGAGTCTCATACTATTATTATATTACTGCCTTTAAATTTGTTAATAGTTGATTTATGTATTTAGGTTCTACTATGTTGGGTGTGTATCTATTTAGAATTATTATAACTTCTTATTGGATTGATCCTTTGATCACTGTGTAAGGTTCTTCTTTGTCTCTTGTTACAGTCTTTGTTTTAAAGTTTGTTTTGTCTGATACAAGTATTGCTTCACCAGCTTTCTTTTCATTTCCATTTGCATGGAATGCCTTTTTCCATCCCCTCACTCTCAGTCTGTGTGTGTCTTTAGCTCTAAAGTTAGTCTTGTAGACAGCATACACATAAATCATGTTTTTGTATCAGCCACTCTAGGAGGGTCTAGTCCATTTACGTTTTTATTACATAATTATTGATAGTTATGTGCTTATTGCCATTTTGCTAATTGTTTTGGGGTTATTTTTGTAGTTCATTTTTGTTCCTTTCTTTTGTTCTTTGCTCTCTTCCCTTGTGATTTGATGACTACATTTAGTGTTATGTTTGAATTTCTTTCTCTTTTTTTTGTGTTTCTATTATAGATTTTTTGTTTGTGGTTACCATGAGACTTATGTATATATGATTATTTTAAGTTGCCAATCTCTTAAGTTCAAACAAATTCTAACAACCTGCATTTTAACTATCTCCCACTCCACGTTTACTGTTTTTAACATTATATTTTTCATCTTTTTGTTTTGTGTATCCCTTAACTACTTATCGTGGTTGATTTTACTTACAGAAGTCACTTTAACATTTCTTGTAAAGCTGGTTTAGTGGTGCTGAACTCTTAGCTTTTGCTTGTCTGTGAAATTCTTTATCTCTCCTTCAAATCTGAATGATAGCCTTGAAGAATATTCTTGGTTGTAGGTTTTTTTCTTTTCATCACTTTAAATATATCATGCCACTCCCTTCTGGTCTGCAAAGTTTCTGCTGAAAAGTCATCTGACAGTCTTATGGGAGTTTCCTTGTATGTAACTAGTTGCTTTTCTTTTGTTGCTTTTAAGATTCTCTCTTTATCTTTAATTTTTGCCATTTTAATTACAATATGTCTTGGTATGGACCTCTTTGGATTCATCTTGTTTGGGACTATCTGTGCTTCCTGGACCTGGATGTCTCTTTTCTTTCCCAGGTTAGGGACATTTTTAGCTATTATTTCTTCAGATAAACTCTCTGCCCCTTTCTCTCTCTCTTCTCCTTCAGTGACCCTTATAATGTGAACGTTAGTAATACTTGATGTTATTCCAAAGGTCTTTTAAACTATCTTCATTTTTTAAATTTCTTTTTTTCTTTTTTCTGTTCAGTTTGGGTGATTTGCACTACTCCATCTTCCAGTTCACTGATCTGTCCCTCTGCACCATCTAATATACTATTGTTTCCTTCTAGTGTATTTTTTTATTTCAGTTATTGTACTCTTCAGCTCTGTTTGGTTCTTCTTTATACTTTCTAACTCTTTGTTAAAATTCTTACTGTATTCATCCATTCTTATCCTGAGTTCACTGAGCATCTTTATGATCTTTGCTTGAACTCTTTATTCGGTAGATTGTTTATGTCCACTTTGCCTAGTTCTTCCTTGGGGTTTTATCTTGTTTCCTCTGTCACCTCATTTTGCTTAATTCTCTGTTGTATTTCTAATAAGTCAGCGCAGTTATGTTTCTTGATCTTGGAGAAGTGGTCTTACGAAGATATCCTATCTGGCCCAGCAACACACTCCCCTTTGGTTGCTAGGGCTACATGTTCTAGAGGTACTCTCTATGTGGGCTGTGTGGAAACTTCTATTGTGGTGGGACTACTGTGGCTGCTCTTGTATATGGGGCTGCCCCCTGGCCAAGTTGGCTGTCAGTCCCTGCCTCATGCAGAGGTTGCTGGCCCACTGGTGGGCATGGCCAAGTCCCAGGGTGGCTGGCTGCTTGGCCTGTGTGGTCCTAGGTCTGATGCCCACTGACTGGTGGGTGGGTAAGCCCACAGTGCTAATAGGGTAGAGGGATGACTCCAAAATGGTGCTTACCTGCACCAGTGTTCTCATGGTAGAATGAGCTCCTCCAAATAGTTGCCACCAGTGTTTATGTCTTCAGGGGAGTTCCAGTTGCCTCTTGCCTTTCCAGGAGGCTCTCCAAAATCTTTAAGTGGGTCTGATTCAGTTTCCTTTCAAATTACTGCTTCTGTGCTGGGTCTTTGAGCATGTGAGATTTTGTGTGATCCCTTTAAAAGTGGAGGCTCTGTTTGCTACAGACCTCTGGCTCTCCTATACACAATCCCTACTGCCTCCAAAGCCAACCATTCTGGAGAATCATGTTTCTGGTGCAGGACCCCCAGACTGGGTAGCCTGATGTGGGGCTAGGACCCCTCACTCTTTGGAGAGAACTTCTGTAATTGTGATTTTCCTTCCATTTGTGTGTCACCTTCCTGTGTGTATGGCTCTTGGCTATATGCATTTCCACCCCTTCTACCCATCCAGTTGTGACTCTTTCTTAATATTTTTAATTGCGGAAAATCTTTTCTGCTAGTTTTCAGATCATTCTACAATAGTTACTCTGTAAATAGTTGTAATTTTATTGCGCCCATAGGAAGAGGTGAGCTCAGGGTCTTTCTACTCCACCCCCTTGCAGGTTTCTATCTTTTTTATTGAGAGAATAGACATAATTTTTCTATGTCTATGGCTATATGCTGTAAAGGAAACTATTAGCTTTCTGTTCATTTATGTATTTTTTCTTTCAGCAACATTACTACAAAGTGATCTGCTTTACTTTCAGATAATATGGCTGGAAACACTGGCACTTTCTCCAGCTGACAACCTCTATGTCTGTGGTTCATACATGGCAGCTTCATGGTGAGCTCAGTGCAACCAGCCATAATGGAGTCTAACTTTCCTTGTTCAAATCCTGGCTCTACCCCATTCACCATGCCTGATCCTGAAGTTAGTTAAAGCATTAATTTTTTCATCTAAAAAATAAGGATGGTGACTATACCTGTGTCATAGGGTTGTTACAAGTCTTCAGTGAGACAGTATATGCAAAACATTCTTTGGTCCATTCTTTGGTACAAAGTGAGCATTCAATAAATGTCACAGATTATTATATACACAGGGAAATAAGTAGACATAACATATAACTTAGACAATAGGATTGGTTTCCTTAGAAATATTTTACTGTATTTCACTAATCTGTATAATAATTAAATTATTAGAATATCATAGAGAAAAGAGCAGGCCAACACTTCCTGTTCTACTTGTAGTATTGATTTTCCTTCCAGATCTGCCATAATTCAAGTCCTGTTCATTTAAGTGCAGGGGGATTTGTAAAGGCCAATGAGGGTGGCCATTCTTAGTTGTTATAGCTCATCAAAACAGATTTAACATCAGTGGAAATAGTATTTTGAGGATCTTATTATCCATAGTGCCTCTGATGAATCACCACAGATAGGTCCCCGTAACTATACAAGGCATTCATGTAAATGCAATAAAAACCAGTCATTGCTAGATATTTTGGTTTTTAAGTCTTTTCCACAGGACCGTGATCTTTTTGAAGATGGCCATACTTATCACAGCACCTCCCACAGCACATGACAGCACATTTGGCTTATCTAGGACTGTTGCCATGAATAGGGAAGAAACAAACACTGCTTCCTATTGTAGAGTGCAGGTTATATGATATGTGACTCAATCAGTTTGACTTAAAGGCACAGAATTATGTGCTCTTCGCTTGATTACAAATATTCAATGACTCTCAGAAAAATCAAGCCCAAATTCTTTAATCTGTGTAAGAAAGGGAAGATATATACAGTCTTTCTGTAATAAAGTATGTTAGGTTCTGAGAACACAAATAGTAGCTACTCAATATTTGTGTTAGGGAACAGTGTTAGTACCACAGGGTCTGGCGTGTTATCTTATAGAAATCTGTGAGAAAGAATCCAAACCTTTTGAGAAAATAAAGCATAGACACTCATGTCAGTGATAATAGGTGCTGTTTTCTTGAGAAGAATTCCAAAATAAATTAAAATATTCAGTTAATAAATGTTCCATTCAGTACATGGGGATAGTTTCAAGCTATTCCCATTCACATGATGAAGACCTTCTTGATCACCCTGGCCTCTGATGACCCAATTCTCTACCTTCTAGATTCCTGGAGCCATGGTTGTTTGTGTGCATCCCCTGGCTCAGGACACCATATAGAGTTCACTGTTTTCTGTGAAAATTCACCAGCTCCCAATCTCGATTCTAAGCTGGGTCCAACCCTGAACTCTATTTCCTTGTGATTGACTATGGCCCAATAGACATGAGCACCCTGCCATCACACAATTCCTTGTCAAGTGAGCACTTCATTTACGGTAGGTTCTTTGCAGCTCAGAGCACTTGGTATGTGGGGTTTTCATGTTTCTTCAGGAGTGACAATGTTTGATTAGCATTATCAAATTGTACTTTATTGCACTGTAAGAAATTCCCTCAGGAATGTAGATGAGCTTACTTATGTTGTATGCCAAACAAGAGCCATCTGAGTTACTTGAGCTGAGTTACTATCTGGCAAGTGAATATTCTGCCCAGGGGTTAATCTGGGTGGGAGTCTCTCCAGTTTATGTTTTATATCTGTGTAAATCTACCGGCCAATCAGAAAGGAGATAACTAAATTCAGTGGAAATTAGTAACATAGAAAACAAATATAAAAATAACATATTTATGAATAAACAAATATACCATAAGGAGACTTGAGAAAGATAAATGTGGGTTATTTGAAAATACTAATAAAATAGATGAACCTCTGGTAAGATTAAACAAAAGTGTTATTTAAAAAAAAATAGAAGATTGAATTTCCACTCTCAGTCAAGATGGAGTATGAGGAACAGGATCTACAAAACCACCTGAAACAACAAACAAACACAACAGAAAAAATATATGAAACAATGGTTTTCAACACTTTGGACATCAGCAACAAAGGACAGTGATCCCTGAGAGACACAGGAAAAATAAGATAAGGCCTAGGATTTTTCCATATTTGTGCACTGCAAGAGATTCCAGGCCACAGCATGAGGATGAAGAGCACAGGAGGGCGCCCAAGTTGAACGGCTGAAGCTAAACATCTGGATAGGCTAAGGTGGCTGGAGTTTACTGGGCAGCATACAAAGAGGGTAGCTGCATAGACAGAGAACTCCAGAGATCTGTAGAGGTTTTCCTTTATACAGTCAATGGAGTAGTGAGCAGTGCATGTCTGTGAGGAGACTACTCAAGCTTAGGGAAAGATCTTCCCAAAAGACTCAGATACAACAGTGCCTGGCATGCACACAAGATTGGCAGCAGTGTCTATTCCTACCACAAGACAGGAAAACAACATAATTCATCTAGCATTTAGTAGAACATTTAGAAGTTGGGATAATTAGCACTAGACTAAACACTGCTCTGGTCCCAATGAACAAATATTAAAATCAAATGTCTCCAAGTAACTCAACAACATCCCAGAGAAAAGATAAAGGATATTTAAAAGAATGCAAAAATATCCATCATGTCTGGCACCCAATCAAAAATTACCAGGCATGCAAAGAAGCAGGAAAGTTCAAACCATAATGAGGAGAAAAATCTATCAAAAGTTTATACATTGCAAAAGAAAAGATCAGTTAACTTGAGAACATAGCAAGAGTCACTATCTAAAGTAAAACAGAGGAAAAAATTTCTCAAAACAAAAACAAGAAGCAGAGCTTCACTGAGGTCTGAGACCACATCAAGTGGCCTAATATGCACAAAATTGAAGTCTCCAAAGGGAGGGGTAAACAACTTTTTATAAAATCATGGCTAAAAATTTTCTAAATGGATGAAAAACTATAAACGCACAGATCCAAGAATCTCAGTGAACCCCAAGCAGAAGAAACAATAAAAACCACAACAGGTGTAGCATAATAAAACCACTCAAAATCTGTGAAAACAAAAAGTCTTAAAAGATCTTTTGTTGGAAATAATGCAAACAAGAAGGCAGTGAAGAAACATCTTTAAAACACTGAAAGAAAAAAACCTGTCAACCTAGAATTTTATATGTAACAAAAGCATTTTTAAATGAAGAAAATAAAGAATTTTTCAAATACACGAAAGCTGAAAAACTTATCACCAGCACCTTCACTCAGAAGGAAAATGATAACAGATGGAAATATAGGTCTACACAAGGGAATGAAGAATTATATAGTGGACACTTCCCAAGCGACTTTCAGAGCAGTTGTTTCTTAAACATCATTGTCCACTTGGGGGGACTCAGTTCTTAGCGGGTTTTGAATTGGCTTCTTCCTAAAGCATTGTTATCTTCCTGACTGATCGAGAAGAAAATTAGAATAAAAAGATGGATGGTTGTAAATTTGGGGGGAAAAAACAAAAGCATGGTACAGCCTTTTTATCACCTTGCATTGGTTAAACTACCTCTTCTGAATTTTTGTTTAACTTTTGAGTCAAAAGCATCTTACCAGTAAGTATCAATATCATATACCTCATTGTGAAAATAATATTGCTATGAGACTGTAAGCCATATATGAATGTTTTATACAACTTTCGGGTTTACATTTAATCCTAATGTGTTCTCCTCCTTTCACATCTATTTATACTATATTCCTATTTACTAAAAGAGGAGTGGGCTTCTTTATAGAGCGCTTTACTGTTAATAAGTCAACACCTGTTCTAAGTCTGGGCTGTTCTTATTGTGAAAAAAATTCAAAATTAAAAAATTACACCTATGTAGATAAGTATATAATTTCTCTTATTTAAATCTCATTAGAATACATTGAATTCTAAAAGTTCTCATAACAAGGAAAAAACATTTTTTTCTTTTTGTATCTATGTGAGATGATGGATGTTACCTAAACTCACTGTGGTAATTGTTTGAAAATATATGTAAATCAAGTCATTATGCTGTACACTTTAAACTTAAACAGTGCTGTATGTCAATTATACCTCGATAAAATGAGAAAAAAATGTAAAACACAAAATAGAAGTAAACCGGACTTCATTGTTTAAACAAAAATAATTCCAAAGTCATGTAAGGTTTACAACATATGTAGAAGTAAAATGTATAGCAACAATAGCACAATTATTGGGAGGGGAAAAGTGGACATATACTATGACAGAGTTCTTATATTATATAAAGTAAATATAACATCACTAGAAGGTGGACTGTGATGAGTTAAAAATGTATACTATAATCCCTAAAGCAAGCACTAAAATATCAAAACAAAGAGTTATGAGTAAGTCAACAAAGAAGATAAAATTGAATAAAAGATACAAACGAAAGCAAAATGTGAGGAAATATGTATACCTTATATATGTAAATATAAAGATACATCAGGAAAATAGATGGAAAAAGACGTATTATGCTAACACTAACCAAAACTACAAGTAGAAACAGACAAATTCACAGTTATAATTGGAGATATCTGTATCTCTCTTTCACTAACAGATTATAGCTAATAGACAGAAAACCAGTAATGATATAAGAGAGTTGAAAAACACTATTAACCAACTGGCCCTAATTGACATTTACAGAACACTGCACTCAAGGATAGCAGAAAACACATTCTTTTTAAGTGTTCAGGGAACAATTGCCAAATAGAACATATTGTGAGCCGTAAAACAAGTCTTAACATGCATAAAAGGATGCAAGTCACACAAAATATTATCTCTGACCACAATGGAATTATATTAAAAGTAAAGAACAGAAAAATATCTTGGTGGGGAGGGGAAGAATAAAAAGAAGAACGTAACTTCATTCTGATTGAATTTAAAAGGTAATAAAGCATGATCAATGAAAGAAAGGATTAATATATTTAAAAATTTCTGCTCTGTGAGAAAAAAACACTGTCAAGAGAATAAAAAGACAAACCACAAACGGGAAAATATATTTGCAAAAGATATATCTAACAAAGGACTATCCAAAACATACAAAGAACTTTAAAAACACAACAAACAAGAAAACAAACAACCCAATTAAAAAATGAAAGAAACAACCCAATTAAAGAAAACAAACAACCCAATTAAAAAATGAGCCAAAGACCTTAAGTGACACGTTACCAAAGAAGATATACAGATGGCAAATAAGTATATGAAAAGATGTTCCACATCATATGTCAAAAAAGAAATGCAAATTAAAACAACCATGAGGTACCACTGCACACTTATTAGAACAACAAAAACCCAGAACACTGACAACACCAAATGTGGACAAGCGTGTAGAACATAGTAATTCATTCATTGCTGGTGGGACTGCAAAATAATGCAGCCACTTTGGAAGACAGCTGGCTTCTTACAAAATGAAACTTTCTATAGATCCAACAATCATCTCCTTGGTACTTACCCTAAAGAGCTGAAAATTTATGTCCGTACAAAAACCTACAAACGTATGTTTATAGTAGCTTTATTCATGATTGCCAAAACTTGGAAGCAACCAAGATGTTCTTCTGTAGATGAATGAATAAATAAGCTGATGTATCTAGACAATGGAATATTACTCAGAGCTAAAAAGAAATGAGCTATCAACCCACGATAAGACACAGAGGATTATTAAATGCATATTATTCAGTGAAAGAAACCAATCTGAAAGGCAACATACTTTATAATCCCATCTATATGGCATTCTGGAAGAAGTAAAACTATGGAGACAGTAAAATGATCAGTGGTTAGCAGGGGCAAGGGGAAAGATGAATGAATAGGTGGAGCACAGAAGATTTTTAGGGCAGTATAAATACTCTGTATGATACTATAATAGTGGATATATGTAATTATACATTTGTCCCACCCACAGAATATACAGCACGTAGAGTGAACCCTAATGTAAATGATGGACTTTGGGTAATGGTGATGTGTCAATGTAGGTTCATCATTTACAGCAAATATACCACTCTGGTGCAGGATGGTGATAATGGAGGAGGCTGTGCATGTGTGGAGGTCAGGGGTATATGGGAAACTTCCTCTCAATTTTTCTGTGCACTGCTCTAAAAGAAAAACAAGTCTTTAAACAAGTAATAAGGAGTTATTAGATCAACTTTAAACCAGTAGATTTGAAAATTTAAATGAAAAGAATTTCTGGAAAAATAAACTAGACTTAACATAAACAGAATAACTGGTTAAAGAATGGAATCAATATTTTTAAATCTTCCTTCAAAAATCTCTAGGATTAAATAGTTTCATGGTAAAATTGGCTAAGTATTCAAGGAACAGATATTCTAATAATATATAAATTATTCCAGCCTGTAGGAAGAAGATACTTTCCCCAACTCATTTGTGAACATTGTAAGATCTTGACACCAAGTAGGCAAAGAGTAGTACAAGACAGTAAAGTTATGTACCAATCATATTAAACCATTAACATTTTATAAAAGATATGACCAAATGAATCCAGAAAACAAGACTGGCTTAACACTCAAGCACTAGTCAAATTAAAGGAAAAACTATAGTAACAGAAAGCAGATCAGTGGTATACTAAAGCTGGGTAAGGATGGTTACTGACTACAAAGGGCCATGAGGGAGCTGTTGGTAGTGATGCAGAAGTTATAAACCTTTTTGTTGCATTGTTTGCATACATTTACCAAAGTCCATTGAATGGTATACTTTAAAATAGTGAGTTTTATTGTATATAAATTGTACCTCAATAAACCTGATTTCAAAATACCAATCAAAATGATAAATCTTTTTAACAAATTGAAAGAAAAAAAAACATGATTATCTTAAAAAAGATGTAACGGAGTCAAACTGACAAAGTTTAGCATTCATTTATTTTTAAAAATTTCTTAATAAACTAGAAATAAAAGAAGATTTCTTAACCTCATAAAAGATATCTACAAAACAATTAGGAAGAACATACACAATTATGAAAGGCTGAAAAAAAGATTAAAAAATCAAAGGCCAGATTATTCCAAATATTGAAGATCTTAAAGGAGTACATCAAGACATAAAAGAAATAAAACCTGTAAAGATTGTGAAGGAAGAAATAAAACTCTCACTATTTGCTTACAATAATATTGTATAGAAAATCCAAAAGTGTCTATAAACATAGCTCTTAGAAACAGTAAGACCTCTATGGAGACAATCATGAAATTTTATTGAAAGAAGCCACAAATTAATGAAAAAATATATCATATTCATGGATTGGAAACTGATCTATAGATCAATAAAATTTTAGTCTTCCTTTTTGACACATAACAAATTAATTTCAAAATACATGAAAAACACAAGTGTGCAAGAATCTCCAAAACACTCCTGAATGAAAAGGAAAACTGTGAGGTATTTGCATAGTTTGATACCAAGAATTACTATGAAATTATCGAATAAGACAGTGGGTATCACTGGAGAAAAAAACATGCATATATAAAATTTTGATTTATGACAGAATAAACATTACTATTCAGTGAGGGAAATGATGGGTTTTAAATAAATAACATTAATACAATTGGAAAAAATTAAATTGGACTCTACCTCAAAACACACACAAAACTCAATTCCAGGTGTTTTACAGCCTAATTTTGAAAGGGAAAACTATGATAATGTTAGAAGATAAGAATAACTTATTTCTCAAACAAGATGCAAATTTCGCAAGCCATACAGAAAAATATTGATATATTAAAATATATTTTAAAATATCTGTTAATGAAAAAGTAGCCATAAGAAAATGATAAGAGAAGTAAAAAGCTGGGAGAAGACATACATTACACATACTCTTGACAAAGATCTAATATCCAGAATATATAATGAATTTATATGAATCAATAACAGGCAGAAATAGAAAAATGAGAAAAGACATAAATAGGCATTTCACAAAAGCAGAAACATAAATGGTCCATAAATAAAAGTGTCTGAACTCATTACTAAGGGAAATAAACATTAAAATCTAATGAGATATCATTTCTCACACCCCATATTAGCAAACATTTAAAAAGTCAGGCAATAATAATAGTTTACAAGGACATGGAACAACAGGAACTCTCGTAGAGTGTGGGTGAGAATATAATTTGGTTCAACCACTTTCAAAATTGTTCAAATAGGATTTTCACATAGGGTATGTGTATGTGATTATTTCACATATATATCTGTATATGAGGAGTACACATGTACCTATGTAACTTAGCAATTCCAGCAAATATATATACCAGAGAATGTCTTGTACATGTGTATCAGGAGTCATACTAAGAAAGTTCATGGTAGCTTTATTCAAAAGAGCAAAAATTAGAAACAACGCAAATGCCCAGCAGCAATAGATTGGATAGCTATATTGAGATATGCTCATACAATAGACTATCATAAGTCAATGAAAGTTAGGGAACCTCAGCCATACACATCAATATGGATGAATCTCACAATCATATGATTAAGAGAAGGGAACACATTGCCAAAGACTTCATGCCCATTATTTTCTTTATGCTAGATTCAAAAATGGCAAAACCGACCAATTAATTTTCTTAATTAAAAAATTCATACAGAATTTAGGAGTGGTTGCTTTCTGGAGGTGGAAGAGGGAAATTTATTAGGAAGAGGTATCTAAGGCAGGGGTCAGCAAATGTTTTCTATAAAAAGCCAGAAAGTAATTTTTTTGGCTTTGTGAGCCATATGGTCTCTGATGCTACTACTCAAATCTGCAGTTGTAAAAAGAAATCAGCATAGACAATATGTAAACAAATGGCCATGGATGCGTTCCAATAAAACTTTATTTACAGAAACAGACAGCAGGCTGGATTTAACCTGTGCTCCTGATCCAATGTATTAACAATGGATTTATGGTTGTTCAATGATTTTTTTAGAGTATATGCACACATGCACATTTATACATTTATATATATTCACTATTTATGCATGCTGTATTTCATAGTAAAATTTTTTTTTAATAATCTAGATATATTTTTTTTAAAAACTTCCCTAAGAGACCCTAGCCAACCACATATTGACTTCTTAATCAGACCATCAGGAGTGAAAGATCCCACTGCTAAAAGGTAGAGAAGATGTGAATCACACCCAAACTTCACCTAGTGCCTGGCACATAGTATATATCAGTGTCTGGTATTATTATTATTCTATTATTATTATTCCCAGCCATCCTAAATCTTGGTAGCCATTCTCCAATAAAATTCTTCCAGCTTTACACTCTGCTTCACCTCTATAGATGGGACTAGTCTTCCCTCTGTGAAAGGGCTGTCACCAGGTTGTCACTAGCACCTTTAGAATACCTTTGAATGGTATCTGGACTGTTTAGGCTCAGTTCGTCCTTCATCACATAGTAGCTGTGTCACCTTGGACAAATTACTTAAATTCTCTGGTTTTAGTTTCTTCATCTGTAAAATCGGAACAAAAAAGTATTTATCTCAGGGTTGTAGTGAGGATTAAATTACTTAATATGTGTAAAATGCTTAGAATAGTGCTTAGCACATGGTAAACAATTTATACATTTTAGTTATCATTATCATAAACAACTTGAGATTATTCCATTACACCCAAAATTTTATTATTGTTTCTTGTCATTGTAGAGACTGCCTCCCTTAGAAATAGGGAATTGTATGACACAGTTATTTCTTATCTATTAAATAGTTGGATTTTTAAAATACAAACATATACCCTAGCATAATTGATTTGAGTTTTATTTTCATGTGTTTTACTTCTCTCACTGCCCCCTTCATTTCTTATTTTTCTATTATTGTTCACTACAAGTATGATAAAAATTATCCACATCTGTTATTTATCTTTTCATCCTGGGGCAAGGCAAATGTGTATAGTTCCCTCAACATAACAGGAACCATATGGGGCCCATGGAATTATATGTATTATCAGTTTACAAATTCAAACTTTTCCAAAGGTTGTCCACAAGCAGCCCAGGGTTCTTGGGTGCAAGAGTTTGCACTGCGATGTTTATACTCCGCAAACATGTTGGTATAAAATGTGCTTGCAGCTGGTGCCTCATCAGAGTGATTGAGATTAAAAGTGGTTCCTAGTGGTTCTCAAGCTTTGCTGTACATTAGAATTGCTTCAGGGGTTTAAAAAATCCCTGTTCTCAGGCCACACTTCATACCAATTAAATTCAAATCTGTTGGGTAGAATCAGTGGCATCAGTATTTTTTTCTTTTTAATTTTCAAGGCGATTCCAATGTGCAAGCAATTTTGAGAAACAGCAAGAGCTTAAAAAAACAAAACAAAAAACTTTGCATTATTTGGTCACTATAGGGAAATGCCAAAAGGCCAAAACATGCTTTCACTTGGTGCTATTTCTTGCCATCCTGGTTAGGCGACGCACAAGTCTGGGTAAAAATTTCGTCCTACTCAAATCCCAATTAGTATCCCTGAAGGACTACACCTCACGAATGTCCTTCTCAGAAACAGCAAGCACTGATTTGACTAAGCTCAGAGGACTTAATCTTGCTGTATTCGAAAGAAGAGAGACTGAGAGGAGAAACTCAATCCGTTTGTCCAATTTTCAAGTCAATTGCTATTCACTCAACAAGTTACATCCTGGGCTTAACACAAGCTCTGTGTCTGTTACGCTTAATCACATACAGTTGGCCTTCAAACAGAGATCAGAAGGTGACACACAAGGTACGTTCCAGGCACCAGCTGGCTCCAATTCAGTGTCCTGGAAAGAGCTGTGCTGAACAGTGGGTCACTTTTCAGAGGATGGCCCACTGGACGCCTCTCAGAAGACAATCTGCTTTGATCTCGAAGGGCATGCTCACTCTCATGAAAATCTCTGGGTCCCACAGCTCCCTACAATGGGCTCAGTGTCTATAGAATCCTTTCCCAAGTTTTCTTGTTGCAGAGAAACAATGAGGTATTTGAATTTTCTATGAAGAGATGTGTTGCCATCAAGAATTGGATCCCTCATCATAATTTCTTTAAAATAGAAATAATATTTAAAGCATTAACTCTCCTTTGATATATAAAGTTGTCTTGCTGCATAGAACTGACGTATGATTGGTTCAGGTGAGAGATTTTAGTGATTACAGATTATCTGTAAAATGAGGGACTATGCTTTGAAATGGTATAATCTCTGAGACTGTTTCTGGTTCTTAAGTTTAAGGTTGTCTGATTCTGAGCATCTAGAGGTAGCTTCATGTAGTATAGTTGAAGTCAGACAAAGGTTAAAGTACCAATTTTACTATTTATCTTAGGCAAATTACTTATTCTTTCTGGGACTCAATTCTTACACTTCTAAAAAGGTGCTTATCATTGTAGCCTTTCTAGAATCAGGTCTGAACCCCAGCCCCAGCAAACTCAGCTATGTCATTTTGAACAAGTTACTAAACATCCCCATGCTTCATTTCCTTTCCTTATACAATTGCAATGTTTACAGTGAATATTTCATAAGGTGATCATGGGGATTAAGTTAATGTGTGTTAAACTTGGCACAGAATCTGACAAATAATAAACATTTAAATATAAAAACCATTGCTATCACCATCATCATTAGTGTAAAATGAGATTGCATAAATAAAGTAATTATAGATACTTGAGACATGTACACTCCCATCCTCCTTGTCTTCCCTTATTTCCAGGAATCCTTAATCCCCAAATTCGTCTTAATACCTGAGACCAAGCCTGTGGGAGCCTCAGTCTGAGCTGAGGAACCAGGGACAAACAGGGAAAAGGAGCTCTTTATATCTCTTGTTCCAACTCCTTTCTTATATCTCTTGTTCCAACTCCTTTCTTATTTCTTCCTATTTTCTGAAACTCTGTATTAGCAAAATAAACTTAGAGAAAATGTAATCTTTTCCTTTCTTTACCTAAGCCACTCAATGCCTAAGAAAATCTTCCTTAGTTTTCCAAAAAGGTAAATTATAAATTTCCTCTGCAGGGATGAGCAAATAGAAACAAATTACCAAATTTTTAAATTGAAGTATAGTTGATTTACAACATTATATTAGTTTCAGGTGTACAACATAGTGATTCAATATTTTTAGAAATTATACTCCATTTAAATAAAGCTGTTACAAAATAATGATTATATTTCCCTGTGCTGTACAATATATCCTTGTTGCTTATTTACTCTATACATAGTAGTTTGTGTCTCTTAATTCTATACCCTTATTTTCTCCTTCCCCCCTTCCCTCATCCTACTAGCAACCACTAGTTTGCTCTCTATATCTGTAAGTTTGTTTCTGTTTTGTTACATACATTCATTTGTTTTATTTTTTAGATTCCACATGTAAGTGAAACATAAAGTATTTATCTTTACCAGTCTGACTTATTTCACTAAGCATAATACCCTCTAGGTCCATCCACCTTGTTGCAAATGACAGAAGTTCATTCTTTTTTATGGTCAAGTAATATTCTATTGTGGAAGATCTTCCACATCTTCTTTATCCACCTATCTGTTGATGTACTCAGATTGCTTCATATCTTGGCTATTGTAAATAATGCTGCTATGAACACTGGGGTGCATGTATCTTTTCGAATTAGTGTTTTCATTTTCTTCAGCTATATACCCAGCAGTGGAATTGCTGGGTCATTATGGTAGTTCTCTTTTTAGTTTTTGAGGAACCTCCATACTGTTTTCTATAGTGGCTACACCAATTTACAGTCCCACAAACAATGTACTAGGGTTTCCTTTTCTCCACATCTTCGCCAACATTTGTTACTTGCAGACTTTTTGATGACAGCCATTTTGAGAGGTGTGAGGTGCTATCTCATTGTGGTTTTGATTTGCATTTCTCTGATGATTAACAATGTTGATCATCTTTTCATGTACCTGTTGGCCATCTGTATATCTTCTTTAGAAAAATGTCTGTTTAGATCTGCCCATATTTAAATTAGGTTCTTTGAGGGGTTTTTTTATATTGAGGTGTATGAGCAGTTTATATATTTTAAATACTAACCCTTTATCAGTCATATTATTTGCAACATTTCTCCCATTCAGTAGGTTGTCTTTTTGTCTTGTAGATGTTTTCCTTTGCTGTGCAGAAGTTTTTAAGTTTAATTTAGGTTCCATATTTTTTTATTTTTGCTTCTATTTCTTTTGCTTTAGGAGACAGTTCCAAATAAATATTGCTACAATTTATGTCAAAGAGTGTTCTACCTATGTTCTCTTCTAGGGCCAGATTTATTAAATGCCCAGAACTTAAAAATGTTATTTAGCAGTTCTAAGGAATCAAAAACAATATCCTCTCAAGAAACAGAATTACTATGCGTAATATGTCAGGAAATGAGCTTAAGAAAGTCAGAAATTCATATTTTTGATAGGATTTAGGAAATTATTAAATACAGAATAGGCAGTTAGAAGAGGGAAAAATGCAACTTGAGTTAAGAAAAGACTGCAGGAAGGTAAAAAAAATATTTATGTAATTTAAAACCCCAAGGATGGCAGTGAGAAGCTGAGAGTATATTACAGCAAAGAGAATCAGTGATCACAAACCCACTTCAAGAAAATCATCTAAAAAAATACATTATCTTTGTTCGTATTTGCATGAAAATAACTTTGAAAAGTTACATAAAACACAATAAAAGTAATTAAATATTGTGCGTGGTGGTAGCGGCTAAGGGTAGATGAGAGTGGAAAGGGAGAGAAACTTCTGCCTAAGAATCTATAAGAGAAATCTATATGTATTTAACTTTTGAACAAAGTGAATATGTTACATATTCAAAAATAAATAAAAACAGTGAAAATTCTATAAACATGTTATTAAGAAATATTAGGGTAATATCAGACGAAAAGATGAGACTTTAACATGGCTCTGGAGAGAATAAGTACTGGTAGTGTATGGGATACTGTCATATTTTTTTCAAAGCTTGTAACTTTTGACTCGTAAAACTATGTATATGCATTTTATATTAAAAAGAAAATATAAATTAAATCATTCTCCCAGAAATTAGAAGGAAAAAAGAGCTATAGATATTACCAGAAAGAAAAAACAAATCAGAGGGAGAAGAAAGAATCAAAGGTATGATAGAAGAAAAGTGTACTTAACTGAAGAAGTATTTGTATTATTAGAGCAAATGGGCTCACTAAATATAAGGCAAAATAAACAAAAAAGGGACAGGCACCAAGAAAAATCCTAGAGAATTATTTACATTTCAGAGAGGATATTAAGCTGGCAACATTCTCCACAACAATAATAAATTACGGCCATGCTTTTTCCTTTTCCCATCTTCAGTACCTGCAATATCTTAATGGCCAACATTTAAGGTTTGCTAAGATCTAGGCACTGTGCTTAGGGTTTGCATGTGCCTTTTCACTGAATCTTGAGGACAACACCATGAGATAGGAATCTGAGTATCAGAAATGATAAATAACTTGCCGAAGGATTCAAAACCAATAGCTGAAGTCATACATTCCGATGAGATGGTCAATACTCCTAATCTCTGCATCTATAGGCATTAGAAAATAAGGTAGTAGGTCTCAGCTTCAGTGGCACATTGGAATCTCTTAGATAGCTTTTTAAAATCCTGATGTTGAAGCTTCACTCATAAAGGTTTAACTTAATTGGTCTGGGATTAGGGCCTGGTTATTAGATTTTATCTAATAACATTAGATTCTAATCTGAAGCCAGATTTGAGAACTGTTATATCAGAACAAAACTTAGGGAATTTTGAGGATAAAAATGTGTTCAAGGAGACCTAGGAACAGATGAGACAAATGAGACTCTTAAGAGCAAAATTTAAGGGAACACCAAAAAAATCAGCAACCAAGAGAAACAATGTTTTAGTGTGAAATAATAAAAGATAAAGAATTATAATCCATGATGCACAAAATATCAAAATTTCAAATTGGAGGGATCCAATGCTGTACTTGTATGACTCACCTTCCTAAACTTGCCCCTGATAGATCCTGTCTTTATTTAAAATTTTGATATTTTATGAATCATGAATTTTTGTATTAATTTTGAGTTTTTAAAATATTGAGTGGTTTTGTATTGTTTTTTTTTCTGTCTTACATGAGTAATAGGAAAAAACATATCTACTCCATCTTCCTGGATGTCCTAAAAAATGTTTTATACCTAACCAAACAATCATTCATTAATTGAAAGCAACTGAAAGTCATCCTCAGGAGTAAAAGGCTTCATAAAAAGTTTCATACATATACCTTTCCTTTAAAAATTGCTCAAAGAAATAGTGCAATATATTCAAGATGGGGAAGAGCTAGTATTATCTTCAAATACTAACGAAGAGTAAAATCAGAAAATTCACAATTTAGTCTAGATAATTATAGTTAATGTAGATATGAAGCATAATGCAAATGTCAGCAATAAGTCTTGAAATAGAAGACAATGTAACATAAAAGATCAATGAGCTTTATCCAAAATCCTAAATAATATCAGTAAAAATTAGGAAGAAGTTTAGGGAGGAAAGAAAGCATATCAAATGTATTAGCTTTCAAAGAGCTCTTATTTTTTATTATTTTTTTCTTTATACTTTTTTAAGATGAAATTTACATAACATGAAATTATTCTTTTTAAAGCAAACAATTCAGTGGTGTTTAGTACATTCACAATGTTGTGCAGTGACGACTTCTACCTAGTTCAAAAACATCTTCATCACCTTAAAAGGAAACCTCACAGCCATTAATCATTTGCTCCCATTCTCCTTTATCCAAGGCCCTGAACCATTAACTGTATCCTCTCTCTATGGAGTTACCTATTCTGGATATTTCAAATAAATGGAACAATACCATACCTTTTGTATCTGGCTTCTTTCACTTAGCATAATGTTTTTAAGGTTTACCCTTGTTTTAGCATGTATCAGGATGTCATTCTTTTTTATGACTGAATAATATTTCATTGCATGTGTATACCACATTTTGTTTACCCATCCATTCATTCATTGATGAACATTTGAGCTGTTTCTACCCTTTGGCTATTGTGAATAGTGCTGCTATGAACATTCATGTATATATATATATATATATATATATATATATACCAATTTTCAAACTCTTAGAAGAAAACATAGTGGTATATCTTCATGATTTCAGATTTAGCAATGGATTCTAAGATATGGCACCAAAAGCACAAGCAACAAAAGAAAAAATAGATAAATTGGATTTAATGACAATGAAAACTTTTTATGCTGCAAATGATAACATCAAGTAACTGAAAAGGTAATTCACAGAATGGGAGAAAATATTTACAAATCTGGATACAAGGGACTTGTGTACAAAGTGTATAAAGAACTCTTAGAACTCAACAACAAAATAACAAACAACCCCATTTTTTAAATGGGCAAAGGACTTGAACACACATTTCTCCAAAAAAAGATAAACAAAGGGTCAAAAAGTACATGAAAAATGTTCAACTTTTTTCGTCATCAAGGAAATGCAAATCAAAGCCATAATGAAGTACAACTTCACATCCACTGCAATGGCCAGAAATTTTAAAAATGGAAATAAGCATTGTCAAGTTGTGGAGAAACTGAAAACTTCATACATTGTGGGTGGAAATGTAAAATGATTCAACTACTGTGGAAAAATTTGGTGGCTCCTCAAAAAGTTAAACATAAAATTACCATATGTTTCAGCAATTCCACTCTTCAGTATATACCCCTCAAAAATTGAAAACAAATGTTCTTCACAGATTTAAACATGAAAATATTATAGTATATTTTTAGGTAAAAGTTAATTGTTAATAGAATAAACACATGGGGTTAAAAAAAGGAAATTTAGCAAACACATAAAACAGAAAACAAGAACAAAAAGATTGATGTAACACAACCGATATTTCTTAAGAAAATAAATGTAAATGGCTTAAATACTCCCATAAAAAAAGAACAAACAAAAACATTATCAGAGTAGTTCAGCTTTTGAAGTCTGTTTGTTTGTTTTTATAAAAGATGCACCTAAAACAAAATGATTTATAAATTAACATTTATAAATGAAGAAATGGACCAAAATGTTTTAGACAGAGATATTTTGTTTTTGTTCTCTTAAGCTACCAAATTGCCTACAGAAGTGGACTACCAGGGAACCATCAGCTAATGAGTAATTTAATGAGTTGTCAATTTGGGGAAACTTTAAAATTACAGGAAGAATTAAAAATAGCCTCTCAATTCTATGTCTACCGGATGCCCCAAAGCCTGGGCCAACTAAAAAACTTCTGATAATTCCTTCATAGAAAATTATGAGCACCATCCAAGTCAGCGTTTATGCAAATAAAACAGAATCAGATATGACTAAAAGAATTTCACGGTCTTGGATATTTGGTTAGGAAAACTTCCTTACAAGTGTTAGCAAAAGGATCTGAATTCTTTGGCCTCAAAGTTTGGCCTCATTCATTCATTCAACTAAGGAATGCCATCTTTATGCAGGTCACAATACTAAATTCTGGGAATTCAGCAGTGAACATACATACCTTGAATTCAGACAAAGTCTAGTCTTCACAGGGCTTATATTCTAGTCAAAAGAAACATGAAATAAACAAGAAAAGCAAAGAATAAATAAAATAATTTCAGATAACACTAAGTGCTACTAAGAAAACAAAACAGTAATGGGTTGGAAATGCCTGATGTGAGAGTCACTTAACTCTGGTGGTGATGAAAGTCGTCACTGAAGAGACAACATTTACATGGAAATGTTGAAAATGCAAGAAAAGTGCAAGAAAATGTTGATAATACAAGAAACGGGCAGCCATGCCGAGATCTCAGAAAGATCATCCAGGTCAGCCCTGGGACTGGAAGAGCTTGCTAAATTAGAGGAACAGCTAGTGATCTCTGCCAGTCAGCCGCTCTGATCAACAAAAATCCATATGATTCCTGCTTCCCAGACAAAGAACAAACTCACCTACACTTCAATGGAAATATCCAAATGCTGTATCCATTCAATGCATGCAACTTAACGTCCGTGATCTCTAGGTGATGTGCAATTCTTTTTTTTTTTTTTCACAGAAAAGTCAGAATTAAATTTTATTTCACGTTGATAGAAACGGTGAAAAAGATTTACATTTTCCCACGTTACAGCACAACATTTCAATGGAATATTTCTTGCCATAAATTAGATTTTACTGATTTGTGTAAGTGAAACAACAGTTGATGTGCAATTCTTTCAGTCAGATCCAGTTTTTGTTCCCTAGTCCATAAATTAAATGGCAAAGAATTTGCTCCCCCCACTCATCACACTCACATGAAATGCAGTGGTGGGGCAGAGATAGGATAACCACAATACAAACTCAGCAAAGAAAAAGCATGGGAAAAATGCAGCTGTCCCTGGTCCGTAACAATGATGGTCTTCTGGGCAGGCATTAGAAAGGCAGATCCCCTGTCCTCATAGTGATTTTGTAATTTTTATTTTTATTTTATTTATTGAAGTATAATTTATTTACAATGTTATGTTAGTTCCTGGTGTACAGCAAAGTGATTGAGCCATTCTTTTTTCAGATTCTTTTCCATTATAAGTTATTACAAGGTATTGAATATGGTTCCCTGTGCTATACAGTAGGTCCTTGTTATTTATCTATTTTACATGTAGTAATGTGTATCTGTTAATCCAAAACTCCTAATTTGTTCCTCCCCCACTTTCCCTTTTGGTAACCATAAGTTTGTTTTCTGTCTGTGAGTCTATTTCTGCTTTGTAAAAAAGTTCATTTGTTTCATTTTTTCACATTCCACATATAAGTGATATCTCTCTCTGTCTGACTTCACTTAATATGATAATCTCTAGGTCCATTCATGTAGCTGCAAATGGCATTATTTAATTCTTTTTTATGGCTGAGTAGTATTCCAGTGTGTGAGTGTGTGTGAGTGTGTGTGTGTGTGTGTGTGACATCTTCTTATCCATTCATCTGTTGATGGACACAGGTTGCTTCCATGTCTTGACTATTGTAAATAGTGCTGCTATGAACTTTGGGGTGTATGTATCTTTTCGAATTAGAGTTTTCATTTTCTTCTGGATATATGCCCAGGAATGGGATTCTTGCTAATAAACTCTATTTTTAGTTTTTTAAAGGACTTCCATATGGTTCTTCATAGTAACTGCACAAATTTACATTCTTACCAACAGTGTATAAGGGTTCCCTTTTCTTCACACCCTCTCCAGCATTTCTTATTTCTAGGTTTTTGATGATGGCCATGGTGTGAGGTGATACTTCGTTGTTGTTTTGATTTGCATTTCTCTAATAATTAGCAATGTTAGCATCTTTTCATGTGCCTGTTGGTCATCTGGATGTCTTCTTTGGAGAAATGTCTATTTAGGTCTTCTGCCCATTTTTTGATTGGGTTACTTATTTCCTTTTTGGTTTTTGATATTGAGCTGTGTGAGCCCTTTGTGTATTTTGGGAATTTAGCCCTTCTTGGTTGCATTGTTTACAAATATTGCCTCCCATTCCGTGGGTTGTCTTTTCATTTTGTTTGTGTTTTCCTTTGTTGTGCAAAAGCTTGTAAGTTTGATTAGGTCTTAATGTTTATTTTTGCTTCTATTTCTTTTGTCTTGGGAGACTGACCTAAGAAAACATCGCTATGATTTATGTCAGAGAATGTTTTGCCTATGTTCTCTTCTAGGAGTTTTATGGTGTCATTTAAGTCTTTAAGCCATTTTGAATTTGTTTTTGTGTACAGTGTGAGGGTGTGTTCTACCTTCACTGATTTACATGCAGCTGTCCTGCTTTCCCAACACCACTTGCTGAAGAGACTGTCTTTTCTCCATTGTATATTCTTGCCTCCTTTGTTGAAGATTAATTGACCATAGGTGTGTGGGTTTATTTCTGGGCTCTCTATTCTGTTCCATTGATCCATATATCTGTTTTTGTGCTAATACCACACTGTTTTGATTACTGTAGCTTTGTAGTATTATCTGAAGTCTGGGAGGTTATGCTTCCAGCTTTGTTCTTTTTCCTCAGGATTGCTTTGGCAATTCTGGGTCATTTGTGCTTCCATATAAATTTTAGGATGATTTATTCTAGTTCTGTGAAAATTGTCATGGGTAATTTGATAGGGATTTCATTAAATCTGTAGACTGCCATTTTTAACAATATTAATTCTTCCAATCCAAGAGCATGAGATATCTTTCCATTTCTTTAATCATCTTCAATTTCCTTTATCAATGTTTTATAGTTCTCAGCTGATAGTAATTTGACAGTAATTCTACCCTCTGATAGGAACTTCCCTGTCAGTTTCACTCCATGACTCCTAGAGAAGTTCTTCCTGGTTATTTCCCTTCCATGGATACATCTGAATTATAGAAAGTTCTGAGTATACTCTCCTTGAAAAACATACATTTTCAATTTCTTCCTACAAGTATAAGTTTAAGGGTGCAAAGATTGTTTTATGACTTAAACAGGACTCATGGTTTCTTTGGCCATATACTCTCCTCAAACATTTAGAAAGCTTCTAATTTATCTGCTTCCATACGAAGTTTTTTCATGAACATTATTCTATAGTTGCTTTATCTCTATGCTTCTTCTCCCCCATACTTCCTTTCTCAATTTACTTTAAGACCTTCTGAAACATGACTTAGCTTAGATGGGCAGTAACATGCTTATAGCTGAGCATTCTTACTGAGCCTCTGTCACATGAAGGCATTTTAGCCTTACTTATTTCCTACTCTTGGGTCCAGAAGCAAGTGGCTTCTCCAACCTTGCAAAGCCTTTAATTGATAATTGGAAATCAGCCAATTCTTTAATCAGCTCATCTCTTCTTGTAATCTCTTTATATAAACCAAATGTAACAGCAAGTAACACACCATAACATTCTAACTTCATTTTCAACAGACTCAGTAGACCTGTGGTCTGCCTTATAAGTTTTTCTAGGCAGCAATTTTACTAATTTTTAATGTTCTGTTACTGCATAAGCTGAGTGTCTATCTTTCCACCCTGTTTTATTTATATATCTCCTCCATCTAACTTTTTGACCAAGTCAATATCATCTATATTAAGTTCATATCATAGCAACATCTTCTTTCAAGGTATCAGTTTCTATATTAGTTACGGCAGGCTAAGTTGTGATAAAAAGAAGCAGTCTATTAACCCAGATGAAAGAGGATGGTGGCTTAGACTAGAATTAGCAGTGGACGTGATAGGACATGGTCAAATTCCATATAAAATTTAGAGGCAGAATCACCAGGACAGGCTGATGCATTGCATATGGAGGTACTGGAAAAATAGATACATAACCTCCCAGGTTTTTGGTCTGCATAAATGGGTGAATGGTAGTCCCATTTTCTGAAATGGAAACATATGACATTTGATCTAAGATCTGAAAAATAAGAAGGATCGAAACAAACAAACACTTATGGGAAGAATATAGAGAAAAAAAAAAAAACAATTAGTGTAGAGACCTCAAGAATGAAAAGAGCTTGGCTTATTTGTGGAACAGAAAGAAGGTCATTGTGGCTAGGTTGAGAATATATTTTTTCTTGTCACTGAAAAAAGATCATTTTAATTTGCCATTATTAAAACTATAAGACAATTAATATACTTATATGATAAAAACAGCACGAGAGATTATCAGTTTTAAAACTTGCTGAAATTGTTTTATAATATAAAAATATTTATCTATGAGATAGATGATATCAAATTATTTTCTGAGGAGTTAGTTTTATATCATTTGGGGTACATTTTATCATATCCTTAAATAAGGCAGGTGTATTAACCCCTGTACGTGCATTTAAAAAGGATGACAAGTATTAAGTTCAAGTCCTCATCTACTAGAAATAGAACTTAACTACATAATTAAATTCTTCAAGTAATTAAAAATTGATAATGTTAAAATTTGATATTTGATTCCAAAAGTCAACAAAATCTTAACTTAGTTTACCTATTGTATTTCACACTGTTGGCCAGAATTTAACTGTGTTGAAATACTTAATTGTTGAAATTGTATGGAAAAACCCTACAGAACAAGTGGAATGCTGAAAATTATACCACTGGGCCTGAAGCCATAGAACAAGGTAGGGGCTTATAGGAGTGGCTTTAGCAGGAAAGTCTTATGAACCAAATTTGGATGTTGGGGGCTTTGGTTAGCATGAATTACCGACACCAAATCTTTGTGTCACATCTTCTGCTGTGTCAGTGTAGACACTGCCTAAGTAGGTTGCTATGATATTGAATTATTTTTGGCATGAAGACCACTTTCATATGCTAAATAAATATGTTCGTACATCTCCCCTTCTCTTTGAATGTAATGTTTCTGTGGTCTAATGGAGATAATTACAGTAATTTGTATTCATAGAAAACATTTTATTCATGAGATTTCAAGTACTTGAGCAGAACAAACAACTATAATAGTTTTCCCAGGTCCCTGAAGTCCCAATTGCATTGGAGCTTGCAGTTTTCCAGGGGCGCTGGGCCAATTCAGATACCATTCTGCCTCCATCCTTTTTCATTTTCTCTCACATTAGAAAATATGCTAAAGAACCATGCACCACACATTTTCTTCTGAGAAGTCTTTTTCCACAAAGGAAGTGTCCACAGAGGTTCATGTCCTGTTTGAAGCCTCTTCTGATCTTTCCTTCCTCCCCCACCCGCACACGACCCAGCACACTGACAGCAGAACTAACTTCTTCCTTCATTTCAACCTCCATTTCACCCTGTTCAGACCTTGGCATAGTGAGGTCTATGAGCTTTGTGCTTAGGAAGTCCTGGATGTGAATTCTAGCTCCTCCACTAACTAGTTGTATGCATTTGGGTCTCAGTGTGCTCCTCTCTAAAATGGACACAACAACCAGAATGATCAGAAAGAACCGTATTGAAGATCATGAGAAACAGTGCAAGATAAAGAACTTAAGACAAGCCTAGTGCATGGGAAGTGCTCACTCACTGGTAGCCATGCATAGCGGCGATCCCAGTAGTTGTCCTGGTTTCATCATCATTGTATCACTACTATTTTGGTCATTTCAATAGAATTTTTTCATACACTTGTTCACATGTCTTTCTCTACTAGATTGTCTCTAAGGCCCATAATGACAGGCCCCTGACCTATTTGGCCTTATTTTCCCAACACCAAGCACAGGACCTCCATAAATGTTGATTGAATCTGTGAATGAACTACTTTTGCCCACAGTTATTATTTTCAGTCTTTTTTTTTTTAACTTTCTAGACAACTTATAATCCTCAAACCATCAACAAATGGCAGTTTAGACTCAGTTCCAACCGGCTTTCCCTAGCAAGCTATTTATCCAAACAGTCAAGGACACTGACAGATTTGAAATTCCACTCATGCCAAAAAAGATAAGTCAAAAGAGCTCACAGCCAAGGGAGGAGAAAGGAAGAGCTCGCAAGAAGAGTTCTACTTATGGCTAAGTAAGATCACCAAATCCTTAGTAATGAGAACAGTTTAATACTGTTTCTTATATGAGTTGCAACATCTTCACGATCAATTAATTTTTAAATTTTATTTGTGCCCATTGATAAAATCTCATGGAATCTCAATGTGATGGGATCTGAAGGCCCCAAGTAGGTTTGATGGAATGTGTGAATTTTCTCTGTAACAACATCAACACATGCTTAAAGGAAGCTTCCATTTGATGAAGACTCCACTGCTCCCCTAGAGAGCATGTATATTAACAACTATAACAAATGTAAACTGTATGATTGCCAGGTGTTTACTAAATGACAGGCACTTTCTAGATGCTTTACATATGTTGTTCATCATCCTCAGAGCAGTTCTGAGAAGCAGACATCAGAGAATCGGTAACACTTTTAGTTGCAGGTAAGAAAATCTTGGACTTAAATAGCTTAAACATTAATTATCTCATATGACAACAAGATGGAGATGGACAGCCAAGGACTCATTCAGCAACTCCACAATGTTACCAAGGGCCCTTCAAGCTCATTCCTCCCACCATCTTTAGCACATTGGTTTCATCCTTGTGACTGACACCTCATGAATTCAAGTTGGCTGCCAGTTCTCGAGGTGTCACGTCCACCAAGCAGCCCAAGTGAGAAACAAGAGACAAATGCCTCTTTCCTCTTGAGACCCTAACTTAAGAATTCCCTTTCCACTTCTTTGGGCAGAAGTGTAGATTATATATGCTCATCCTAGAAGCACTCACTGGTGAAGGAGAATGGGATTTTTATTGCTGTCTTCAGTCAGAATTTGTCCACTGGGCCTGGATCTTCCCTGAGTTTGAGAGATCTCTGCCAGTTATCTGAACCCCAAATCTAGGTCCTGTTTATACTGATCCCAAGTGGAATAGAAGATTTCAGTCTTCAACAGCACCATCAAATTAAGAATATCTGAGGCTTGCAGAAAAAGAGGGAAGATCCTTAGGATCAGGGCATTCCTGAAAAAGCAAATAAAGAGAAGAGAGAGGAGAAAAAGTATTTTTTTAGATACTTACTATAAGCCAGGCACTGTGTTATTCACTTTATCTCAATAAGATTCAGAGCAATTGGTTTTTCAGAGAAGGGCCCAGAGAGGTTAGGTAATTAGCCCAAGATCACACAGTATTTCAGTGTGGTACAGTAATTTGAAAACAAGTATTCTAATTCCACAGCCCATGACCTTTGCATGTTACTGCCCTGTCCTTTTGTATAAACGCACACAATGAGACGTCTGGAATAAAAATGTGCACCAGGAGCTGGAAAGTCTGAAATCAAGCAAAGGTTTGCTGGGGGAATGGAGATAGAGAGTAGGTGGGTCGCCCAAGAAACCCTTCATTCCACTAATTGCCTGGTCTTATGTTTTCAGATTGAATTGATTGTCTTGCTGCCCATTTATTGGTCCCTCAGACTCAGCTCTGCTTCTGACAATTTCCCATAAACTGTCAGGATCCAAATTCTTACTTATTTAAAAGGAGCATACATTTATAGCCACGTGAACAACTTGGTCGCTGTGGGATGTGTGGGAACTGGTAGAATAACTCAGACCACTTGCGTTATATGGCAACCCTCATCTTCTCACCTGACAGTCTCCCTCTGAGATATCATCTGGGTTTGAAAGTGGAAATTAATTTTGAGCTGCGGCATATGAAAAATGACCTCTGCAAAGTTCTTACTGCCATATGCAATTCTCTGTGTGGGAATTCTCTGTTACTAGGGCTAATATAAGCGATAAAAAGTTCTGAAGAGCAAGCATCAAAGTATCTTTTGAGAAGTTTCTATGGGGAGTAAGAATGAGGAGAGATCTTGCACTTATGAAGGCTGTGTAGGTAAGTAAAGCTTCAGAGGCAGGCAGATTTGGTTTGGTTTGCCAGCTTTGCCACTTACTGGCTTAAGATTATCAACCTATTTAATTTCTCTGACTTCCTTATTTGTCTAAACAAGACTGACAAAATTGACCTCGCAAGTGTTTGTGAGGCAAAACTAAGCACACTGCCTGGTACACAGCAGGTGCACACTCTTGTCATCTCCCCAGGTTCCCTTCTGAATTGGCAGGTTTCTGCATACTAGGACCAGGACTAAAATGCCAACCAGCTCCAAGGCTGGGAGTTAGATGAAGAAAAGTTAGTAAAACCAAAGCCCCCTTTAGCATTTGGTAGCCAACAAATAGGAGCCCCTGATGTCATAGGTGAGAGCCTGACATTATGGCTAAGGGAAGCCAGTTGCCCAGAAGTGGAAAAATTGTCTGGCAATTAGGAAAATTTATAGATATTTCTCAAAACTCCTTGGGTCCTGGGTTGGGGAAAGGGTAGTGGTATGTGTTTTATCAAAAGCTCAAATAAATCCAGGTCCCATCAGAATCACTGTTCAGAGATGTGAGAAGACAGGGAGACAACAAAAAGGCAATGAGAAGATGATGAAAAATAGTATTTCGCAAGGTTTTATCAGTTGGGATGGCAGGCAGGCACGCACTCTATTTCTCTGTCTGCTCAGGCGAGCCTCTGGGGCTAGAGGGAGATTCATCCTCCCCTCACTTGTTTTTATACACAGCCTCCAAAGGAAAGATTTGCAAGATCTTGTTTTTTCACAAACTTGGATACCGTCTCACTCGGTAATCCAGAAAGCAGATGTTTTTAACTCAACCTTGGAAATGCGAAGTGAACGCCGTTTCTTTCTTTCTTTCTCTTTCTTTCTTTCCTTCTTTCTTTCTTTCTTTCTTTCTTTCTTTCTTTCTTTCTTTCTTTCTTTCTTTCTCTTTCTTTCTTTCCTTCCTTCTTTCTTTCTTTCTTTCCTTCTTTCCTTCCTTCTTTCTTTCTTTCTTTCTTTCTTTTTTCCTTCCTTCTTTCTTTTTCTTTCATTCTTTTTTCTTTCCTTTCCTTTATTTCCTTTCCTTCCTTTTCTTGTCTTTTTCCTTCCTTCCTTCCTTCCTTCCTTCCTTCCTTCCTTCTTTCTTTCTTGATACAGAAAGTTTTGCACAATTTAAATATATTCTACCCAAGGAATATTTCAATTCAGGGTTGCACTTTGGCTTTATTTTTCCTTCTTTGCATAGATTTACAATTTAATAGGGATACTGTAATGCTTTGGCACAAATAGCAAAAAAAAAAAAAAAAAAAAAAAAAACAAGTACTTTTCCAGTACCAAATTATTTGCCCTCTTTGTCTTGACGGTGTCACCTGACCCCCCTGGGAAGGGTTGGATTTCTGCACATCCATCACACCCACTGAGGCCACGTCAAAGCCCTGCCTAGCTTCTCCCTTGTGCATCTATGGCTGATTATTCACTACACTGTAGGCTGAAGACCAGAGCCTGAGATGGAAAAGGTGCATTCCTACCCAGCCGCTCAGGACACTGACCCTTTTGTGAGCCAACTCTACTCTCTTTTTCCCATAACTATGACCTTCCATCACTGTTCAGAGCCATTTCAAGTGTGAGCTTGTAAGGTATCACTTTTCCAGAAATTTTGTCCCATAACCATCGGCTTTCAGATATGAGGAAAAAGATATGTGTGTAATAAAGCCAAACATAACAATGCATCAGGATTCCTAAGTGCATTTTGCAATAGCAGATTGTGTTGCATGTCAGAGCTGACACATTGTTAATCTAATAAAAGCGCACAGGGATTTCTCTAAACCTTGGCCGTGCACACATGAAAATGCTATCGGACCATTTGACATTTTGTTTGAGCTCATCGTCTACCATCTTGAAAGTGCTCCAGCTTTCCTTTTGAAAATTCTTTCCTTATATGTTGAAGTCAGATTTCTATAAATTCTGTTTTTATATAAATTTATTTGTTTTTGGCTGCATTGGGTCTTTGTTGCTGTGCAGGCTTTCTCTCGTTGTGGTGAGTGGGGGCTACTCTCCATTGCGGCGTGCAGGCTTCTCATTGAGGTGGCTTCTCTTGTTGCGGAGCACTGGCTCTAGGTGCGTGGGCTTCAGTAGTTGTGGCACATGGGCTCAGTAGTTGTGGCTCTCAGGCTCTAGAGCACAGGCTCAGTAGTTGTGGCTTACAGATTTAGTTGCTCCGCAGCATGTGGTATCTTCCCGGAACCAGGGCTTGAACCTGTGTCCCCTGCATTGGCAGGCGGATTCTTAACCACTACATCACCAGGGAAGTCCCAGTTTTCTATAAATTCTTAAAGGAGCAAAGGTTTAGCTGACCAGAATCAGAATCATAAGTAGGCCTGGAAATTCCCTATCACTGCTTAGGCTAAGAATTTGGAAGGAATGGAGGAATGAACCAAACTATTTCATGTTTGAGATTTTTTTTTTTCTGAAATCAGTGAAGCCATTCTTTGCTACCATACATGATAAAAGCATTGAAACTGGCTAGATTTCCTTTAGTACCTTTCCCTAATTAAACCAGTTCTGAAATGTGTATTGTGCACAAGCAGAGTACCAGGGATTGCACACTGGTGCCCTCAGGACCACGTCATAGGGTAGCACAGAGAGGGTGTGAGACAGTGGAGCTGAGGGAATGCTGCCTGCAACATGAGCGTGCTCTAAAGGGCAGCCACGACTCCACTCCCATGAGAATGAAGTGTGGCAACATTTTCCGATTTTTTTTTTCCAAGAAAAGTCAGAAATCCTGATGCTTAGGTGGAATCTTTAAATGTTGGCAACTAATTCTGATTTTTTTAAAAAATCTCTTTACAAGAGAAATAGTCTGACTGCTGAAATCGGCCTATATGATATCAATTTTTAACCTTCACAACAGATTAGGACTTGGGCCTTCGTCCCATAGGGCCCCACAGTCTGGGGCTCCCTGGGTGGGGAGTCCCAGTGACCTCTTCCCCATGACATCCTGGAGAGTCTGTCACTCATCCTTCTGCATGGAGCATGATCTAACCAGAAGGCTGCTTACCCACAATGCATCCTACAGGCCACCCACCACGGTCAACACTCATTGGGAGTTGACTAATTATACAGTTATTCGTTTTCTATGGGTTTGTAGCAAATTACCACAAATTTAGTGGCTTGAGACAACATAAATTTGTTACCTCACAGTTCTATAGGTTAGAAGTCTGATGCGGTTCTCACTGGGCTAAAACCAAGACAGGGCTGTATTCCTTTCTGGAGACTCTTGAGGAGAATGTGTTTCCCTCTTTTTTCCAGCTGTATGAAGCTGCCCTCTTCCATTGACTCATGGCCCCTTCGTTCATCTTCAAAGCCAGCAATGGCAGGTGGAGTCCTCAGGTCACATCACTCTGACCTTGCTTCCATATCGCATCTTCTCTGACTCTAGCTCTCTGCCTCCCCTTCCTTTTTTGAGGATCATTCTGATTACATTGGGCTCATCTCAACAATCTCCCTATTTTAAGGTTCTCTGATTGGCAACTTTAATGCCCCTTTGCCATGTAACCTAACATACTCACGGATTCCAGAGATTAGGACTTGGACGTCTCTGGGGGCCATGATTCCGCCAACCACACAGAGGAAGATCTGTTGAGATTCACATGGAAGAAACTGAGGTTGAAGCTCCAGAACAGAAGCCACAGGCTTTTACCCTTAAGGAAATCACTTTCCATTGACTCTCTGGGAACCCGTATGATTGACAGCAAATCCTGTGAACTTATGATATGGTTGCTTAGCTAATTTGAGAGCTTTCCGGGCTTTTGCTTCTCATCAGCATTCCTTCTCTTGTTGAGTTGGGGAACCATGGGCTGCCACCAGTGTGCCCAAACGAGAGTGCAAACAGCCATGAATGGGTCAAAGAGACTACCAAAGGATGAATATGGGTGGAACCAAATGTTCTCCATGTCTGTTTTAAATGTTTGTTTTTCCAGAATGTGTACAATGGCTTTACTCACCTTTCACAATTCCTGTATCTCACAGGGCGTGTCAGCATGACATTCATTCAGTCATTTTTGCATTTGAACCACAGGAAGTTTTCTCCAACTGATTTCTCTTCCTTAATCTTTTGAGGCTCACCATTTAACCACTTGCTTTGCTCCTTTGCATGAAAAAAGACAAAAAGTTTCAGGTAGCAAATGCCATTTTCTGTCTACCCGCTTAAAATCCTAAAACCAAGGACTTAGTTTTATTTTTGTTTGTCTTTTTTTTTAATAATTTACTAAACTTTATTGAAAGGCTTCATTATGTATAACATTGTTAGGTCCCGATGGGGAGGCTAAGAGAATATTCGAAACTGAATAACATACCCCCTCGTCCTCATTCCCTTATCAAATGTACAACTGAGTAATAGAGGTAACAGAGGAAGAAGGAGGACTGACTGCTGGAAAACAGAGAATGCTCCAGGGGGCTGCAAACGGGACATGAATTTCAAAGTGCCAAATGGAACATTGCTCTTATTATCTGGTTTTCTGCCATTCCAGTACTGTGATGAAAAGGAGAGAATATTCCAAGTTGGGTGGCAAGTTGAATGCAGGATGGGAGGTCAGAGTCAGCGCTGTGGGTGAGGACAAGAGGGTAATCAAGGATGGGGCTTCCTTAGATTTCGTCTTATTTTGCACATTTGTTGGCCAATGCCTTACTCAAAACTTTTATCATGGTCCTAAACATATGCCAACTTGTGAAGTTCAAGAGACAAACATATCCTCTCGAAATAAAATCATAAAATTATTAATGTTGGTTATCACTTTTGCAAATAGATTATTGTATCATAATTATTTGAAAAGAAGCCTGTCTTCCCCTCTAGTAGAAATTTTGAGGAAGAAATGGATTCTGATTTACCTTGTATTTCCAAACTTGAGTCATACTTAGCACCTTGTAGGTGCTTAATATGGACATGATTTGAATTCTACTCTGTACCCCATCACTTAACATCACAAAAACACAGGGCTAGGCAAGATTTTGGCTCCCTGACCTCCACTCCCTTGTGTTCTGCCTGTGGTTATGTTATGCAATCAAAGTTGATAATCAGCTGACCTTAATATAAGGGAAAGTGTCCTGGATTTCCCAGGAAAGCCCAATGTAATCACATGGGCTGCTAAGGGCAGAGGGGAAGACAGAAAGATGAAGCAGAAGAATCAGAGAAAGAAGAGATGGACCACATGAGAAGATTTATACCATTTCTTGTTCTGAGGTTTAGAGACCATGTGTAAGGAATGGAGAGAAGACTTTAGGAACTAAAGGTAGCCCCAACCAACAGTCGGGAAGGAAACGGGGACTTCAGTCCTACAACCACATGGTACTGAATTTTGTCAATGACCTAAATGAGCTTGAAAGTGGATTCTCCTCCAAAGCCTCCAGAAGGAATGTAGCCCTGCTAACATCTTGATTTTAGTCCAGTGAGACCAGTGTCAGACTTCTGACCAACAGAACTAGAAGTTAATACATTTGTATTATTTTAAGCCACTAAGTTTATGGTAATTTGTTATGGCCACAATAAATAACTAATGCAAACACCAATTGTAGCTTCCTCAAAATCCTTTCATAACCATTACATACTTGGTCTTTCCAAAGAGAAGTGCTCCCTCCCTCAACTTAGCCAAGAGCAGCTATTACCCATTCCCTTCATCCTGTACTCCTAGAGTAAGAGGACACTCATAATAATGTTAGCCCTGTCTCTTTGTCAGCATCTTACCTGAAGCAGTTAATTGTAAGTTCCTTGAAAGTAGAGAACAGGTACCTATTAGTCATCTTTATCTCTTGCTGTACAAGGCTTAAGAGAAGCCATTTATTTCTACCAAAGAGATATTCAAAACCCATCTGAGGGAGAGGTTTAAGTAGTCCTGATCAGAGGAGATGTTTTTTCAGACTGGATCTACAGTGGGAAATCTGACAGTTGGACAGGAGTACTGAGCTCCAATCTACCAAACCCAAGGGAGAACCAAGTCAGACAGAGCAACTACTGTAGGAACCCAGATATCTGGATCCAGGGATTGAAGGCAAGAGCACGTATGTTGGGAACAGTGGGGAAGGACCTGGGGGATTGCCTAAAATGTCTGCTGGGTGGGAGATTCACCTATTGGGCCCACTGGGATGTGATTGACCTGACTTAAAATGTCCAGGGCAGTGTGGGTGATGTGTGTTCAGAGAATGCCATTTCCCTAGCTGGCAAGTGACATCCATCTCCCTATCGCTGGACCACTATCGAGATACAGCTTCCAGCCAATGTATTATCTCTGGTATTCTAGAGATTAACTCCACCTACAAAGAATTCTAGAGTCAAATTTACAGTGGACCTCGCATTACCTCACTTGGTTCCATAATCAAAGTCTAAACCTTCAAAAATAATGTGTCCCGTCCCTTCCAATCTCGCCTCTCCATGCCCACCCTCACCACACACAAGCAGTTGGCTTTAACTTGGAAAGTTCTATTGAAGAGCCCACCTTCCTTTGAGATATCAGCTAACCCCAAGATCCCTTTTGGTTCTGTCTCATAAATGCAGATTATCCCCAAATCACACTTCTCAGCTCACCAATCCCAAGTAGTAGCCTCTCCAGCCAACTTACCCCATGGAAATATATTTTAAACTCTTTCAGCAGAGAGAAATATTTGGGTCTTTGCCTGTTTTGCAAAGGCTGAGAATCAAATTACACACTCAGAGCTTCTGTTTTTTTAATATTATATGTCTGTATTATTTAAACATACATGGAAAGTAGCATTTTTTCCCTAACAAACTAAAGCTTGCTGGCGCCAGCATTGCATTGGTGACTGTGACCATTGTGTGGGTCGTGTCACCAAGATGCAGTCAGAGGTCTCAGTGAAATAGTCTGAATGCACAGGATGGAGCCAAATTGGGACATGGAATGTGGGCCTTCCCTTTGCTTTTCTGGAAAGGGATAATTACTGAACCCCCAAAGACTTCCCATTAATTACTCAAATGTCACATCCTCTGTCTCACGGTAGGCCATGGTAGTCCCTCAGATACTGATTTGTTATTCTCCTTATATTGGTGGAGATTCTTTTTAATTAAAGGATTTTTCCATTCCCTAATCTTTTTTTAATTTTAAAAAACTTTCTTAGCCCATGTATCTAAGCCATGTAAGCACATGTGTTTTGTGATGTGCCATTTTTCAAAAGGAAAAGAACAAGATCCTTTGAACATATTTTCCTAGCGTCTCAACTGATTAACAATCTATTTTATCTTCCATGTCTGTGAATAGTTTGCAAATGATGTGCCCCAAGTCTTTTACCCCTAAATTTCTCATAGTGTCATTAGTGTAGACTTCATTTGGGAATTGGTGAACATTTGAGCAGCAGCTGCACTGGTTAATAGTTCCACAGTCCAGGGAGAAAAAGTTAGCTGAATAAATTAATAATGTAAAAAAATCTTTCAGAGGCTTTTTTTAAATAATGATTAATTTAGGCTGATTATTTTTAAAATTATTAATTAATTAATTTATTTATTTTTGGCTGCACTGGGTCTTTGTTGCAGTGCATGGGCTTCTCATTGTGGTGGCTTCTCCTGCTGCGGAGCACAGGCTCCAGGTGCACAGGCCTCAGTAGTTGCAGCATGCGGGCCTAGCCGCTCCGCGGTATGTGGGATCCTCCCAGACCAGGGCTCGAACCCACGTCCCCCGCATTGGCAGGGGGACTCCCAACCATTACGCCACCAGGGACGTCCTCAGAGGCTTTTTAAGACCAGTTAAGAAAACACGCTATTCACAACCACTTTAGATGAATTAACATTCTAAATTCTAATAACACATTTATTAATTTGTTTTATTAAGCAAGTCATTTCAATTTTCCCTGCTAGGAAGCCCCTTATTAATATAGTTTAAGTTATTATGTTTACCTGAGATAAGTAAAATTATATATCTTAAATATTTCACCTCACTTGATGATGCTTGACTCCACCTTTTGTCTCTTTTAATTTGAGGTATAATTGACATATAACATTATATTAGTTTCAGGTATACAATATAATGATTCAGTATTTGTGTAAACTGACATGATCACCACTAGATAAGTCTAGTTACCATCTGTCATCATACAAAGTTACGATTTTGTGTGCATGTGAATAAAGAAAACTTTTAAGATGTAATCTTTTAGTTACTTTCAAATATGCACTACAATATTATTGTAATGTATATCATGCTGTACATTATGTCCCCGTGACTTATGTAGTTTATAATTAGAAGTTTATACCTCTTTACCTCCTTTACTCATTTTGCTCCCCACCCCCAACACCATTCTAACAGGTATGAGGTGTTGTCTTATTGTGGTTTTGATTTACATTTCCCTGGTGACTAGTGATGCTGAGCATTTTTTCATGTACCTATTGACCATCTGTATGTCATCTTTGAAGAAATGCCTATTCAGATCCTCTGCCCATTTTTTAATCAAATTGTTTTGTTTTGTTTTCACTTTGAATTTTATGAGTTCTTTATACTTTCTGGATAATAACCCATTATCAGATATATGATTTGTAAATATTTTCTCCCATTTAGTAATTTGTCTTTTCATTTTGTTAATAGTTTCCTTTGCTGTGCAGAAGCTTTTTAGTTTGATGTAGTCCCACTTAATTCTTTTTGTTTTTGTAGCCTTTGCTTTTGGAGTCAAATCTGAAAAATCTTTGCCAAGACCGATGTCAAGGAGCTTACTGCCAATATTTTCTTCCAGGAGTTTCATGGTTTCTGGTCTTATATTTAAGTCTTTAATCCATTTTGAATTAATTTTGCATATAATATAGGATAGTAGTCTAGTTTCATTCTTTTGTTTTTTCTGTCACCAGTTTGCAAAACATCATTTATTGAAGGGACTGTCCTTTCCCAGTTTGATATTCTTGGCTCATTTGACTATATATTTGGGCATATATGTGAGGGTTAATTTGTGGGATCTCTATTCTTCTCCATTGATCTATGTCTCTGTTTTTATGCCAATACCATACTGTTTCAATTACTATAGCTTTGTAATATAGTTCAAAATCAGGAAGTATGATGCCTCCCACTCTGTTCCTCTTTCTCAATATTGTTTTCACTATTCGGTGTCTTCTGTGGTTCTATTAAAAATTTAGGATCTATTTCTCTGAGAAATGGCATTGGAATTTTGATTGGCATTGCATTAAAATCTGCAGATTGCTTTGGGTAATATGGACATTTTAACAATATTGGTTCTTCCAATCCATGAGCATGAATATCATTCCCTTTATTTGTGTGTTCTTCAATATTTTCCATCAACATTTTATAATTTTCAGTGTAGAGTCCTTAACCTCTTTGGCTAAATTTATTCCTATGTATTTAATTATTTTTGATAAAATTGTAAATGTGATTGTTTTCTTTTTTTTTTAATGGGAGTATAGTTGCTTTACAATGTGTGTTAGTTTCTGCCATACAGCAAAATGAATCAGCTATATGTTTACATATATCCCCTCTTTTTTGGATTTCCTTCCCATTTAGGTCACCACAGAGCATTAAGTAGAGTTCCCTGTGTTATACAGCAGGTTCTCATTAGTTATCTATTTTATACATATTAGTGTATATATGTCAATCTGCAGAGTTTTGTTGAAAAATCAGCTGATAACCTTATGGAGACTCCCTTATATTTTATTTGTTGCTTTTCCCTTGCAGCTTTTAATATTTTTTTTCTGTATTTACTTTTTGTTAGGGTGACTAATATGTGTCTCAGCATGTTTCTCCTTGCTTTATCCTGTATGGGACTCTCTGTGCTTCCTGGACTTGATTGACTATTTCCTTTCCCACATTAGGGAAGCTTTCAACTATAATCTCTTAAAATATTTTCTCAGACACTTTCTCTTTCTCTTCTTTTTCTGGGAGCACTATAACTTGAATGTTGGTGCATTTAATGTTGTTCCAGAGGTCTCTGAGACTGTCCTTAATTCTTTTCATTCTTTTTTCTTTATTCTGCTCTGCAGCAGTTATTTCCAACATTCTATCTTCCTGCTCACTTATCCACTCTTCTACCTCAGTTATTCTGCTATTGATTCCTTCTAAAGTATTTTCAATTTCAGTTATTGTGTTGTTCATCACTGTTTGTTCTTTAGTTCTTCTAGGTCCTTGTTAAACATTTCTTATATTTTCTCCATTCTATATGTGAGATGTTGTATCATCTTTACTAACATAACTCTGAATTCTTTTTCAGGTAGATTGCCTATTTCCTCTTCATTTATTTGGTCTTGTGTGTTTTTAACTTGCTCCTTCATCTGCAACATATTTCTCTGTCTTCTCACTTTCCTTAAATTATTGTGTTTAGGGTTTCTTTTCTGCAAGCCACAGGGTTGTAGTTCCTCTTGCTTCTGGTGTCTGTCCCAGTGTTTGAGATTGGTCCAGTGGTTTATGTAGGCCTCTTGCTGTAGGGGACTGGTGCCTGAGTTCTGGTGGGTGTAGCTGGATCTTGTCCCTCTGATGGGCAGGGCCACATTAGATGGTGTGTTTTGGGGTGTCTGTGGGCTTAGTGTGACTTAGGCAGCCTGTCTGCTAATGGTGGGGTTGTGTTCCTGTCTTGCTAGTTGTTTGGTGTGAGACGTCCAATACTAGAACTTGCCAGCCGGTGGGTGTAGCTGGGTCTTTGTGTTGAGATGGAGACTTCTGGGAGAGCTCTCTCTCATTAATATTCTCTGGGGCTGGAGTTCTCTGGTGGTCCAGTGTCCTGGACTCAGCTCTCCCACCTCACAGGCTCAGGCCTGACCCCTGGCAGGAGAACAAAGACCCTGCAAGGAGCATGTCATGGAAGAAAAAAAAAAAAGAACATGAACAGACAAACAAAACCCCTAAGAAAAATGGTAAAAGAAAAACCAAACAGGAAGAAACACACATACACACAAACAGGATAAAAAGAAAGAAAGGAAACAAAAAAGAAGAGAGCAACCAAAAAAATAAATGAACCCCAAAACAAAAACAAACAATACAAATTAAACTAACAAAAAAAAAAAATCAAAAGCAGAAAGCAAACTAAAAAAAAAGGCAAAGAAAGCATAAAACAAACACACAAAAACAATTTAAAAAAGATAAAACCAAAGAAAGAGGAAAACAAAAGGATAAAACACAAAGCAACAAGAAGTAAAGTAAAACTAGAAAAATATAAAATATAGTTAAAAAAAGAGATAAAACAAAGCAAGACAGAAGAAAAAATAATAATAATAAGGAAAAAACACAATATAATAAAGTAAAGTAAAATAGTAAAATCTAAAATATTTTAAAAATAAAAGCATAAAAAGAAAGAAAAAAATTAAAAGAATAATAGAAAAAAGAACAACAGAACAAAACAAATCAAAAGAAATAATAGTGATAATATTATCACTCAGCTGTCTCAGCTGACCTCAGCTGTCAGTGTCCTTGCTCCCACAGTGAGTCACAGCCAATCCCTGCCTCCCCAGGAAGTCCTCCAATACCTCTAGGTAGGTTTCTGGACCTGCTGTGGGCACTGTGGGGCCAGCTGAGGTTCTGACCTGGCCCAATTCCCGTGTGTATTTGCCCCCAAATTCCACAGTTGTTAAAGCTAGACCAGCCTCAATTGTGGGAGCACTCATCTATTCTGATATTCCACAGATGCATTGTTTACCAAGCCAATTGCAGGGATTTAATCCATTGCTCCTGCAGCTGCATGGAGAGATTTCTGTTCCTCTTCTTTGGTCGCACCACTCCTGTGGCTCAGCTTTGGTTTGGGGCCCACTTCTGCATGTGGGTCACCCTCAGGCCTCTGTTTCCTGCCCAGGCAAGAAGGGGCAAAAGTAACGGCTGATTAGGGCACACTTACTCTGGCCAGGAAGAGGGATGGATATGGCAGCCACAATTGGGATGTTCAGGGAGTGCCTGCAGCGGCAGAGGTTGGCAAGAAGTTGCAATAGCCTGGCATGCATCATGCACTCTCCTAGGAAAGTTGGTCCCAGATCGCAGGACCCTCAGTAGTGGTGGGCTGTGCAGGCTCCCAGGAAGATGTGTCAGTGCCCTGCACTTGCTCTCAGGACCCTTGCTGGCAGCAGCAGCAGTGGTAGCAGTCTGAGCCAGCCTGGAGTCCGAGATAGCAGCTGCAGCTCGCACCCACCCCTTGAGCTCATATAGGTGGTGCCCTGTGAGTTCACTGAGGAAGAAGTTCCCATGGCAGGCCCACCCCTCTCTTCATGCACCCCCCCTAACAATGGTCCCTTGCTTCTCTGGAAGTCCCAGGCTTCTTCCTGGACTCCCTCAGCTGTAACACACTACCCCTAAAGCTGTCTTCATGCAGCCGACCCCAGTCCTCTCCCTGGGGTCTGACCTCTGAATCCCTAGCCTCAACACCCAGCCCCCACCTGCCAGGTGGGCCAGCAGACAAGCATCTCAGGCTGGGGAGTGCCAGTCAGCACTGACCCTCTGTGCGGGACTCTCTCTGCTTTGCCCTCCACACACCTGTTGCTGCACTCTCCTCTGAGGCTCTGAAGCACCCCACTGTCCCTGCCAGTGAGGGGGCTTCCTAGTGTGTGGTAACTTTCCCTCTTTCACAGCTCCCTCCCAGAGGTGTAGGTCCCATCCCGATTCCTTTGTCTCTTTTTTTTCTCTTTTCTTTTGCCCTACCCAGGTATGTGGGGATTTTCTTGCCTTTTTGGAAGTCTGAGGTCTTCTGCCAGTGTTCAGTAGATGATCTGTGTGAGTCGTTCCACATATAGATGTATTTTTGATGTATATGTGGGGAGAAGGTGAGCTCCATGTCTTAATCCTCCACCATCCTGAAGGCTCTCCAGGATAGTTTTCTTAATTTCTCTCTCTGATAATTTGTTGGAAGTGAATACAGGTATGAGAGATTCTTGTACCCTGCAACTTTACTTAATTTGCTTATTAGTTCTAACAATGTTTTGGTGTAGTCTTTAGGGTTTTCTATGTATAAAATCACATCGTTCACAGAAAGTGACAGTTTTACTTCCTTCTTTCCAATTTTGATGGTTTTATTTCTTTTTCTTGCTTAATTGCTATGGTTAGGACTTGCAATACTATGTTGAAAAAAGTGGTGAGAGTAGGCATCCTGGTCTTTTTGCTGATCTTAGAGAAAAACTTTCAGTTTTTCCACTGTTGTGTATGATGTTAACTGTGGGCTTATCATATATGGCCTTTAATATGCTGAGATACATTTTCTCTATATGTACTTTGTTGAGAGTTTTTATCATAAACGGATGTAGAATTTTCTCAAATGATTTACATACCTGGAATAAATCCCACTTGATCATGGGAGATTAAAAGGATCATTATAATCCTTTTAATATATTGATGAATTTGGTTTGCTAATAATTTGTTGAGAAATTTTGCATCTAAGTTCATCAGAGATATTAGCCTGTAATTTTCTTTTTTTGTGGTGTTCTCGTCCAGTTTTGGTATAAGGTAGTGCTGACCTAATAAAATAAGTCTGGAAACATTCCCTCTTCTTCAGTTTTTTGGAAAAGTTAGGTTTTAAAGAGAAGGATAGGTTTTTAAACCTTTTGAATGTTTGGTAGAATTTACTAGTGAAGACATCTAGTCCTGGATTTGTGTTTGTGGAGACTTTTGATTACTTATTCAATCTCCTCACTAGTAATCAATCTATTCAGATTTTCTATTTTTTTATGATTCAGTCGTGGAAGATATTATGCTTCTTAAAAATTATCCATTTCTTCTAGGTTGTCCAATTTGTTGGTGTATAATTGTTCATAGTAGTCTTTTATGATCCTTTGTATGTCTGTGGTATCATTCATAATTTCTCCTCTTTCATTTCTCATTTTATTTATTTGAGCCCTCTCTCTTTTTTTCTTGGTGAGTCTAGCTAATGGTTTGTCAATTTTGTTTATCTTTTCAATGAACCATCTCTTACTTTCATTGATCTTTTCTATTGTCTTTTTATTCTCTATTTTAATAATTTTCACTCTGATCTTTTTATTTCCTTCCTTCTACTAATTTGGGCTCTGTTTTTTTCTTCTTTTTCTAGTTTCCTGAGGTGTAAAGTTAAATTGTTTATTTGAGATTTTTCTTGTTTCTTGAGGAAGGTCACTATTGCTATGAACTCTTTTTGCTGCACTCCATAGATTTTTGGTATGTTGTATTTACATATTCATTTGTCTCAAGGTACTTTTTACATTTCTCCTTTGATTTATTGTTGACCCATGAGTTGCTCAGTAGCATGTTGTATTATTTCCATATATCTGTGATTTTTCCAGTTTTCTTCTTGTAATTGATTTCTGTTCATATCATTGTGGTCATAAAATACGCTTAATATAATTTCAATCTTCTTAAGTTAATTGAGACTTGTTTTGTGGTTTCATATATGATCTATCCTGTAGGATTTTCCAAGTGCATTCAAGAAGAGTGGGTCTTTTTTTTTTTTTTTTTTTTTTTTTTTTTTTTTGCTGCTTTTGGGTTGAATATTATATATCTATCTATCTATATCTATCTATCTATCTATCTATCTATCTATCTATCCTCCTATTAAGTCCATCTGATCTAATGTGTTATATAAGGCCAATATTTTCTTATTGATTTTTCTGTCTGGATGATCCATTCATTGATGTAAGTCCACTACTATGATTGTATTGCTGTCAATTTCTCCCTCTAGGTCTGTTAAATTTGCTTTATATATTTAGGTGCTCCTAGCTTGGGCACATAAATATTTACAAATGTTATAACTTCTTTTTGCATTGACTCTCTCCCTTTTTATCATTATGTAATACCCTCCTTTGTCTTTTATTACAGTCTTTGTTTTAAAGTCTATTTTGTTTGATATGAGTATAGCTATCCCAGGTTTACTTTGGTTTCCCTTTGCATGGAAAATCTTTTTGCATCACTCGACTTTCAGTCTGTGTGTATACTTACAACTAAAGTGAGTCACTTGTAGGCAGCATATATAGGGGTCTTGTTTTTATCCATTCAGCCACTCTGTGTCTTTTGTTTGGAGCATTTAGTCTAATTACATTTAAAGTAATTATTGGTAGGTATGTACTTATTGCCATTTTGTTAATTGTTTTCTGGATGTTTTATAGTTCCTCTCTCTTCCTTTCTTCTTCTCTTGCTCTCTTTCATTGTGGTTCGATGACTTTAGTTTTATGCTTAGATTCTTTTTCAATTAACTTTTGTGAATCTACTATAGGTTTTTGCTTTGTGGTTACCATGAAGCTCACATTCACCAGCATATGTACATATATATATATAAAGTTGATAGTAACTTTAGATTGAACGTATTCTAAAACTCTCCATTTTACTTCTCTCCCCATTTTGTTTTTTTTTTTTTTTTGGCGGTACGCGGGCCTCTCACTGTTGTGGCCTCTTCCGTTGCGGAGCACAGCCTCCAAACGCACAGGCTCAGCAGCCATGGCTCACGGGCCCAGCCGCTCCGCGGCATGTGGGATCTTCCCGGACCAGGGCACGAACCCGCGTTCCCTGCATCGGCAGGCGGACTCTCAACCAATGCGCCACCAAGGAAGCCCCCATTTTATGTTTTTAATGTCACATTTTATATTTTTTAATTTTGTGTTTGTGTATTCCTTAACTAATTATTGTACTTTTATTTTTACTACTTTTGTCTTTTAACCTTTAAACTAGCTTTAGAAGTGATGAATTCACTACCTTTACTATATATTTACCTTTACAAGTGAGATTTATACTTTCATATGTTTTCTTGTTACTAACTACTTTCCTTTCTTTTCAGCTTAAAGAAGTCGCTTTAACATTTCTTATAAGGCCCATTTAACTTTTACTATTCTCTAAAGCTCAATCTCCCCTTCAATTCTGAATGATAACCTGCATAGGAATTCTTGCCTGGAATTATTTTCCTTTCAGCACTTTGAATATATCATGCCACTTTATTCTGGCCTGCAAAGTTTCTGCTGAAAAGTATGATTATACTCATTTGGGTATTCCCTTTTCTCTTGCTGCTTTTAAGATGCTCTCTTTAACTTTTGACAATTTTAGTTGTGTGTTGATGTGGATATCTTTGGGTTCATCTTATTTGGGACTGTCTGGGCTATCTGGATCTGGATGTCTCTTTCTTACCCCAGGTAAGGGAATTTTCAGTTACTATTTTTCAAATAAGTTCTTTTTGCCTCTTTTTCTCTCTCTTCTCCTTCTGGGACCCCTATAATATGAATATAATTCTGCTTAATATTGTCCTATAGGCCCCATAAGCTATCTTCACTTTTGAATTTCTTTTTTTTCTGCTCTGTTTGGGTGAGATTCACTGCCTTGTCTTCTAGATCAGTTATCCATTTTTTGCTTCATCTAGTCTGCTGTTGAAACCTTCTAGTGTATTTTTCAGTTCATTTATTATATTCTTTATCTCTGTGATTTCTGTTTCGCACTTTCTTATATTTTCTATCTCTTCGCTGAATTTTCACTGTGCTCATCCATTTTTCTCCCAAGGTTAGTGAGCATCTTTATGTATTACTTTAAACACTTTATCAGGTAAATTACTTATCTCTGTTTCATTAAAGTTTTCCTCTGAGCTTTTATCTTGTCCTTTCATTTGGAATGTTTTCCTCATGTTTCTTTATTCTCTGTGTTTGTTTCTCTGTTTTAGGTGAAACAAATACCTCTCCCAGTCGTGAAGGGTTGGCCATGTGTAGGAGATGAATCTGATTTTTCAACATTGCCTTAGCTCTTGATTGGTCCCAGTTGTTAAAGGTGTGACAAGACTTGTTAGTGTTCCAAAGGGATGGCCCTCAGTCAGCACCTAGTTTCAAGCTGATTGGAAGTCAGACCCTTAGGCAGCAATTTTTAAGGTATGCAAATATATACAGTCCCGTGGGACTGAAATTGTAAGCCTTGCTGGCCTCCAGACCAGGTAATATGGAGGTGTCCCTGCCTGACAGTTGCAAAAATCAGGGCTCCAGGCTAGTGTAAAAGCTCCTTTCTAGGAGGTACCAGTGATCGGTAGTTAGGCTGACAGAGAATGCTGAGATTTTGTCCCCCAGCTATGTTACCTGAGAGCATTCCTGTAGCTTCCAGATGTGTGGGAAACCTGAAGCCTGTCCCTCAGGATAAAGCTCCAGTACAAGTCAATAGGCCTTTATACAAAAAGACAGGGGTGTGTGTTTCAGTCTGCAGTCTGTGCAGTACCCTGGAGGGTGGTAGCCTGCCAAGAACTATCTCTCTGATTGTTAAAGTCCAATGGGACCCAGGAATGCAAGCCCCTCTGGCCACCAGAGGCAGGCAATCAAGGACTGTTCCCCAGTGTATATTGCACATGCCCACTGGCTTTAGTAAGGCAGCTGGAGAGACAAAAAACCATGAGTGCTGCTGGTACTAATAAAATAGAGGGAGAGTACAAAAAGGGTGCCCGCCAGCCCCTCTTTTCCCAGAGAGCCCCAATAGGCCCCTGCCCCTTCGGCAAGCACTTTAAGCTTAGCATACAAATCTCCTTCACATAAGTTTTAGAAGCTTTTCAAACTGTTGCTTTTGCACTGGGCCACTGGACAAGTGAGTCTTCACACAAGTCCTTTAAGAGCAGTATCTCAGTTCCCTACAGCCCTTTGGGCCTCCTGGATGAAAGCCTCTCTGGTTTTCAAAGCCAGGCACTTTGTGGGCTTTTCTCTTTGGTCAGGTCCCAAGGGTTGGGGTGCCAGGTGTGGTGCACAAAATCCTTGCTCCTCAGGGAGAGTCTTCTGATTTGTGAGATCCCTCCAGATGGTAGGTTGCTGTGTTAGAGGTGGGGGTTTTGGTGAGATTGTGTCTCTGCCTTTCCTTCCCATCTCAATGTGGTCCTTTTATCGCTTGTTGTCAGGAGCCGTTCAGCTAGTTTTCAGTTCTATTTTAGAGGGAATTGTTCCATATGTAACTGTAGATTTGGTGTGTTTATGGGAGGAGGTGAGTTCAGGATCTCCCTATGTCACCGTCTTGCCCTGCCCCTGCCCTGCAACTCCATCTTCAATTATAGTCAAAATCTGTTCAGCGCCTCTCCCTCTCTTTCCACTAAGAACCCCATTTGACTTCTAACAGCCTTTGTTTTGCTTGACGAGAGTTGCAAAGTCTGAGTCCTTGCTTAATTCATCTATACCGCAAGTCCTGGCTTGTTTCATAGGATGGCTGTAGAGAAGGACAGTGGTAAAATGGACAAGCAAAATCTTTCTAAGCATGCTGTTCAGCTAATGCTCTTACAAAGTAGGCCTTACGCGCTTCTTCACTAGTGGAGGAAGGCACTCCCATTTTTGGTCCATCTGCTCCTTGCCACAGTGTGGTAAGGAGCACCTTAAATGTATTACCTTATTTCATCCACCCAGGACTCCTGTGATGAAAGTACCACTGTCCTGATAATTTTCTCTTCTACTTAGAAGACTAGGGATTTAGGCTGAGGACCATCTGATCCCAAAGATCATATGAATATATGTAAAGAAATTGGTTCCTTCAATCTAATAAAACATCCAATGAAATATAAAATTTTTAAAAGAAAAGTGGAAACAATTTCACAAGCCTAGCACTTTAGTGGAACTGAATTTATTGTTGAATTTAGGGAAGGAATTGTCTTACCACTAGTACTATAAACAATAGTTGTAGTAAATAGTTTTGAGAAAAATGATGATGGAGTTTTAAAAATCTTTGTAAGCTAAATATTTCGGAGATAGCTCAGGTGGAGATTAAGACGGAGTTGTTTCTCCTTTCTCTTTTGAGAGCTCCCCAGGGAGAGTTATTTTCTGATTAGCCCTTGTACTGGGTGGGATGGTGAGTCATTGTTGTACAGTAAGACCAGCTGGGTTTGTAGCAGCAATGGGAGAACAGCATTGCTAGAATCTTCTTAGAATGAAGAAAGTCAGTCACATCCAGCCTCTCCCCCCACCACTCCACTCTTCTATGCTGAGTAACAAAGATATTGCTCCAGCACATTCCAGATGTCATTCCCTCTGCCTGGGGAAGTCACCTCAACTTTTAACTCAAGCATCACAAAGCACTGTCCTCCAGAAGGTTTTCCCTGCCTCCTTGATATGACTTCTCTTGTTTCTGTTCTACTCCTCAGCTCCACGTCTGCCTCACCAGGGCAGCTGCCTCCATGTATTGGAATCCCTGGTCTGCATGTTTACTTCTCACTAGATATCAAACCTTTGGAGTGTACACACTGCCTTTTCAGCTTGGCATACCCATGGCTTTTTTGAGTCATTTTGCATGTTTTGGGAATGAATGACCTCATCTGAACCCATTCTGAGGTCTATAAACCTATGTTTAAGCAATAAAAGTAAAAGACAAAAGGGCAAAACTGTTACCCTTAGTGATTTGATTTTTAATTGGACTATGGAATTCTAGAGTACTGATAGAACTTTGTGTTTCGGGGTCTCACGTTCCTTATCTATAAAATGTGAGAGTTGAAATAATGAACTCTCGGTGATGTTATTCCTCCCATCTCAATCCAGTCCAGTTTTCCTTGTATCACAGGTCCTACCAATGGAGTGTTTCTAGTCTAGCCTTGACTTTGTAGCCAAAATCTTAGCAATTTGAATTTCAGGAAGGTCATTGAGCCCTAAATCTCAATTTTAACATTTTTTATTGATTTTGTTTAAAAGAAATGGTCACCAGGAACATTACAATTCAGATACGAAATACCGTCAGATAATGAAGACATAGATTATGTGATATAGGAAATAATAAAAGGAAAACCTTCCTTCCTTCCTTCCTTCCTTCCTTTTTTCTTTCTTTCTTTCTTTCTTTCTTTCTTTCTTTCTTTCTTTCTTTCTTTCTTTCTTTCTTTCTTTCTTTCTCAAACTGTGGCTGTCTGTGCTGCAAAATACTCTTGTGATGTAAAATGATATCAGTGAATAAATATCCACAATATCCTGAATTATAACCTTCAAACTTTAAGTTTTGTTTTAGCAAAGGAAATATATGTGATCTTAAGATGAGTAAATAGTTATTGCTGATTAGATTCAATATGTTATGGGACAGGTAAAAGAATGAATGAATTCCACTTTATGAATCTAATCTAATCATAAAGAACAAAAAATGCATTGCAAAAGAAAAATCACTGTATACAGATAGAATTTCTTTAGGCCCAATTTTGTCTTGCAAATAGCAGGAAGAAGAATGTAACTTCAGAGCATATCATAACCAATTCAAAGGAAAGACTTCCTTAGATGTAAAATCAAAGTATCTTACAAATTAGAAGATATTGTAACTATCTCAATTTCAGGCATATGGAGAGAATTTGTATAGTACACAGCTGTCTTTACATTGTCCTTTTTGTTACTATGAAGTACAGTAAAAGACCCTGATCCCTGCAGGAATGAGATATGTTCTTTTTTTGTCAAAGAGAGTTGCACTTTCATGATTTCCCACAAAACAGCTGCAAAAATACCTACAGTAGGGCATCTGGAATTCTTACAAGTGACTTGAGGATTTGTGGCTAATGAAACATTGTGAAATAACACTCACCATGTTGTAAAAAATTACCCTTAACCATTTATTAGCATTCTTTAAGACAAAAATAAAAGGTGCCCTAAGCACATTAGCCCAGCTTGATTGGAAGAAAATGCTAAAGTGACAGACATCGTATAAATAGATGCCTTGCCAGAAACAGATCTTGACATTATAAGACATATCAATATCTTTTAACAGTTATGAAGAACAGTGTGGTAAAATCCCACTGTGATGACTGTAGCTTAAAGTGTTTGATCAGACTTTGGAGCATCATCAGTAGTAACTTACATGTTCTTTAAAAATGTGGTTTCCTGTTGAGACCAAGCACGGTTCCCAGAAAAAAAAAAAAAAGGAATTCTCTTAAAGATGTTTTTCATTTTTACCTCTCACAAAACAAGACTATCAAAATGAAAGCAATGGCTTTTCCATGAGAACTTGGGTCAACTAAACCATGTATTGTTCCATTTTAAAATGAAACATCTGGCTGACTTAAGAAGAAAACAAGCTTAATTATTTCTGAGTATCTAACAGAGAGAGGTTAACTTTAAAATCTATATGTCTTTCCAAGGTGGACATGGAAGGAAAAAGAAAAACTGTGAAGTTATTTTTGACTCAGGAAAGTAGATCTGGAGGTAATTTAGTGAACACAAATTACCACTGACAAGGGAAGAAATAATTTATTCTCCTGGTGAGTCTTTGAGTGGGCAGCATGGAGCTGTCAGCAGGGAAAAGGCATTTGGATGGATTAAAAACAATTTAAACCCAAGTCCAAAATCCTATAAGAGATCCAGGACATCATATGAAGTTGTGAGACTCCTTAGAGAAGTTTCATTTCTAAACTGAAGCATGAGGGTGAAACTACGAGATATAAATTCAGGTGGAGAAGAGTTTATAGCTGGGAGATAAACAGATTGAGGGATAGCAAATCCTAATGTGTTTCTTAATAAATTCTTCTCTTTTAGCCTCATTTCCGTTTTTTTCCTGGGTCCTCAATCTAACAGTCTCTACTCACCAGAGTATTTATGGATGTCTACTTGAAAGTCCTTCCTCAGCTCTGTGTGCTCCTCCTGATGGATCCCTCCTGTGAACCTTGGCTTCCTTCACTGATGGCCACTACCAGTAATGCACTTGGAAGGGTGTTGTCCTTTCCCTGCTGGAACCATGGGACATGGATGGGATAGGACATTGATTTGATACCTGCCTACACTTCCCTTCAGTTTCCTGTTTCCTCTTCTCCACTTGGGCATCACTTAAGACTGCAGGGGTAATCAGATTTTCCTGAAGGTATAGAGGAAGGAGCTGCAAGGCAATTACAACCTAGAAGAAAAAAACGTATAACTGTATTCTCAATCCATTTTCTCCCATAGCTCTAGGAAGAACTACTCAAAACGGGAAGGAAAAGCATCTCACAAAGGGTCTCCTTGGGGATACACTCAAGTTATTAACCGCTGTCCCCTGGCTTGCACCTCTCTCAACCATTTCTTCTTCCAATCTCCATGGTGTGAAACTCCACACACTTTCTGGGAAAACCCAGTCCTCCTCAAAGGCTCCTCTTAGGGTCTGTCCTCTTCTCCACCCAGCACTATATTTCCTCCAGTTTAGAATACTCTCTGGGAAGAAGGGGGCATGAGAAGGGAACCATGATTGCTGGTCTTTGGAATTTTAAGTCTTGTAGAGTGTAGCCCTCTAGCCATTAGCCCTCTTCACATGATGGAGCCACCGTTGAGTGGAACACACATACTGACACATATCACAAGGACATATTTTAAATCTCAGAGAGCGCATCGCCTAAACTTATAAGGAAGAAGAGGAATAATTATCAGACTGCCTCATAATTTGCAAAACTGCCTCTCTCACAATGGAGCTACACTTCCCTGTGTCACGCAGAGCACTATTACTGCCACCCCTGAATCCCTAACAACTTCCTCCTCTACTCTTCTCTCTACCATCTACCCAGAATGACCATATAGCTTTGGTCAAATCACTTCTTTAATCCCACACATTTTTATCACCCACTTTGAATTTGCCAAATAACTCAAACTCTTATCCAATGATCATCAAAGTTGATCCCTTTCTGGGATAAGAAAGTTACAGTAACACTAGAAATTATTTTGTTGATGAAGATTCCATATCCAGTTATCATTCATCTAATTAGAGAAGTTAAAAATTTGAAAATCGACGGTAACTCAAAGGAAGCACTGGAGCTCTGTTCTAAAGACCAAATGCAAGAGGCGCTGAAAAGAACAGCACGTTTTCAACAACCCTTCATGCAATGCCCATGTTTCTGCAGATTGAAGTGATCGCCTCATTGTTCAGCATATTCTGCGACTCAGACATGCCCTGTCTTTAGCTCTGTGACTCTTTCCCTCTTTCTTGGGAGGAGGTATGTGTGTGTAAGTAGTAGCAGTAATAGAAGGAGTAGTAATAATAACAGTAGATGGGTGGACTGGAGCGGGGAGGGGGTGGGTGTGCACAGGAAAGAGCCACCAAGTGCTTTTCATGGCAAAATGGCTTAGAAAAGGCAAATATTGTGTGGAACCAAGAATGACCACAGATCTATACATTCAGGACCTACGTTAAGCAAACTTGTCAGTGTTGTTTTCTCTTTGTGTCTTCCCAGGGAACAGATTATACAACAAATTATTTGCTCAGTGATCCCACAAAATTAGGGAATCAGAAAGTCACTCACACTATCTACAGTTTCTCACTGTAACTTCTTGGATTCATGCTTCTGCATCTATTTTTTAAACTGGTGTTGACAGGCAAAAGGGGGTTGGGGAAGGGTATCTGAGAACTTTGGCCCAGGTGGAGGGAGAGGAGGCTGGAATGAGCTGCCTGAGGTCTCATTTCAATCACAATGTGCAGGCAATTACCTGTGCAAATGTGATCCACTGAGTTTACACCAGGTCGCTAAGAACTGAGTATGCATTGGTAGGGCATTTGTTTTCAAGGCTATGTAAATGTACTGTGTAAGAAAAATGGAGAATTAATCTCTACTTTAAGAATAAATCAGTAATAAATTCATAACTTAGAGTTAGTTTTCAATTGTATTGTGAAAGATAAGTCAATTACATAACTAAAACAAAGACATTTGGCTATTTCAAAAACTGATGTAATTTAGTGTCTCAAATATTGACTAAGATGAATGCAAAATGATCAGGTGACTTTAATATTCCACTGGCTCTTAATAGAGCTCTTTAAAATGAGCTCCATTAATGGGTGCTTTTTTCTTTCAAGGATAAGAACATCACTTCCCAGGCAAGATTTTGAGTTGTTTTGATAGTTCTTTGATCATTCCCAGAACTGTTAGGGAATTCTCAGTTTTAAATCCCCTGAAAAAAAAAAAAAACAGGTACTCATAATCCAATATTTGATTATTTTAATGGGGCATTGGAGGTTTAGGTAGAGTTTAGGAGGTGTAGGTAGAGCCATGAAATCCAAACAAACAATTTAATTCTGCAACTCACTTAATAAAATTAGTTCCAGGACACACAAATCACTAAGTTGGGAGAGAACCTTCTAGAAGAGGTTATAATTAAAGTAAGAGGGCTTCTCATCAAGACAGGGCCTTAGGACTTTGGCTCTGAGGTATCGTCTTGTTTCCAGGAGAAGGATATAAGCTTTACACATTCTTTGAACCTATCTTCCCTGTTTAAAAGAAAAAAGGAGAGTAAGAGGGAGCTAGAGCCGGAGAAAGAAACAAAGAGAGGGAGAGAATTTTAAGGAAACTATGATGCATAAGGGATAAAAAGAAAAAATATCTGCTGGATAATTAGCAAATTCCTTCACAAAGAGAACATTTAAAAGTTTAAAGCTTTCAACACCAACTAGATCACATTGTTTCCAAAATACTGTTTACTATTATTTTCTATTTTAAATTCACTCAATTCAGGACCTTCTTTAAAGAGGGAAGTAAAGGAAGAAGTGGAAAGAAGTGCCCTCTTCTGTAACTACCATTTGAAATCTCAATCTGTTGTGAAGTTTTTGTATATTGTGTCACCCAAGAGGGGAAAAGAGCTTTAAATATGATTTCCAAGCTTGCTCAATATTCAAGTTTGCTCTTGACGTAAGCCAAATTAATTTGATATGCAAATGAACTACTTTTTAACAAAGCAAGTAAACTATATGTTTCCTCTTCTTCAGTTGCTAAAGTTAAGGGGTGAATTGTATTTTTAACTGAGCAAACATGAGAGCATGGTTGGGTTCCATATCCAGTGGGGAAAATGGAGAACTGGTGGCCAATTAGCCTACAAAATTGGCTGAATTTCAAGAAGAAAAATGGAGGTGAGGTAGACTTTCATATTTAATATTTTGAAAATAAAATATACTTTAAGTATAAAAGGATAAAGATAGGTAAGATAAGGAAAAGAAGCTTACTTCCTATCTGAGCAAAGAGATGAAAACAAATTCAAAACCCTGCAACCCCTCCTCACAGGGCCAAAGCAATAAGAAGGGATGTGGTTCCCACCCCTAAGGCAACAGGAGAAGCAGGAAGTGGAGAGAAGCAGGAAGTAGTTCAGGCAACAGCCTCTGGAATGACCATGGCCTTACCCATTACTGTTCCTTGACTGTTACTCTGCCCTTCCTCTTCTCTTTCTTTCTCTTCCACTCCTTCCTTTTTTTCATGCTCTCCTCTGATACTGCATTAGGTCTGCTACATCCTCCACTAAACCTGTAACTGAAATTCAACAACCTCTTCCACTCTAAGGCTAACAAAAGGAGGAGGTTTGAATAGAAAGCAAGATTCTGGCAGTATCAGGGAAGAGTAGTGAAAGATACTCATTACTCCAAGCTCTAACTTTCACCTCCATGAGAAATCAGATGATTTTAGTCATTAAAAATGTGCATCGTTCAAAATATCATGACTTATAAGAAGTTGCATATGTGTCCCTTGGTAAATAAAATATGTACAACTCTTCAGTCAACACAGTTTATTTGGGATTATCCTAATCGATGGCTTATTTCCTCATTTAAACGTCATGAAAAATTGTAAAAGCCTCCTCTCACTCCTCCCGTCTTCTGTCTCTTCCTCATCCTTACTAGTAAATTTATCTGGTGGGTGGACCTCACAGACCTCATAGGTCAATGACTGAAGTTCTTAATGACCCCTTGGGTTCAATCCCCGTGTACTTATAGTGAGGGTGGGAGGAAACATGTGGATCACCCACCTTTCTGGATATGATCCTGACTTTTCCTGCTAAGATAATCAGTAGAAATAACAGTTTATTTGAGTAAACTTGTTCATACTCTCTGAGAATATATGCCAGTAGGCAATCTGATGATACCACCACAGGAAAAGCCCTGACACTGACACTGTTCAAACAGGGGCATTTATAAATGTTTCCAAGTATCTCCTTATTATATGCAGGCAGAAAATTGATTGAGACAATTATATTCCACTGACCTGAAAAAATTTTTTTTGCAGATCTCAACTTTTTTAGACCCTGGCTGTGTAACAACCAGTAAATTTTTACCTATGTACCTGCTTTGTGCATAGTAGATACCCACTGAACACTTGTAGAAGTGAAGGACCCTCACTCCAGATCTTACTAAAATCTTATATCAAAGGCAATTCATACATATATGAAACAATTCCTGAGTGACATAAAAAAATGCCATAATTATACCTGTCAGGGTCCAACCAGGAAAACAAACCACTCTGGGTATGTAAGGCAGAGGAAATTTAATTCCTTCCGTAGATGATAGAAGTTGAGAAGTAGAACCCAGCATGGTGGTGCAACCCAGAGATTGGCAAGAGCCAATTTGAGAGCCTCTCTGAGGCTGGAGGAATAGAGAGAAAGATCACTGTTAGCTTAGTACAAAGTCAAGGTCACGGGAGGCAGTGAGACTCATGGCAGCCTGGTGGTTCTGCAGACATGGGAGAGACACAGTTCTGGCAGTGGATATTGCCCAAGGCAAAGAGGGAAGGGAAAAATATTTTGGTTTCCCCCTTCTTTCCTTCCCCAGTATCTCACCCCAGTGCCTCCCTTGAGCCACATCCTGCTGGAAGACAATTGATGGAGAAGCCTGGGAAACACAGGCCACAGGGGTAAACCTCCCAGTGATATAGAGCAGGGCAGAGAAGAAGAAAGGCAAGGAATGAATCAGAGCAGATGGCCTAGATCTGGCACCATGATGGGGTGTTAGCTTAGTTAATATTAACCCTGAGTGCAAAATAAATTCAGGAAAAAGTATTGTTCCTGACACATTATACCAGGAGTGCTCAATACATATTTACACGTCACACACATACGTCAGGATGACTCAAAGAAGTCACCAAGAAGGTTGTATGCAAAACTGGGAATAGGGACATTTGGGATAGCATCCAATAATTTTAGAGTTATTTCTCTGCAGTGTCATCTAAACAATCAGAAAGGGTCACTCTGCACACCTGTGAGGTTATTGGGATCATTACCCTGAATCCAAGACAGCTAACTACTTAGTCTTCATTCTCTTTAAGAAAGCAAAACTTGGCAGGCCTGGGAAACCTGCAGTCTGCAGGTCACCCATCTCTCTCCAAGCCATTTGCACAGCTTTCTGTGAGCCTATGGTGTTGGCTTGTGGCTAAACCACAATTCTGAGGCAGTTGGCAAGCGGGGGCTGTGCCAGGCTGACTTCACCATGATGATATCAAAGTTGGGGTTGGAATGCCAGTCTCAACAAGCTGGTATCAAAGCCAGCCCCCCTCCTCCAACCTGCTGCGTCTGTTGGCTGGAATAATTGGCCAACTTAATCTAGAAACTAAAGACCAAAGGATTATTTAAGGCCCCAGTGAACTAGTTTCCCAGTACCAGCTGCTCCAAGTAAGCACTTTGTATCATCTCACATACAACGAGGCAAGATTTTACAGTCAGCTAGATCTAGCTCCAAATCCCAGTTCTTTTGCTTACTAGCTATATGGCACTGAGCAGCTCAAACTTTCACCTGTAAAATAGGCAGGATGAGTTAGGATTAAGGGCACAGTGCACATGTAAGCCCAGTACTCCATGTAACACACACTTTGTGTTCAACCAATGACACCTACTGTTAAGTGTGAATGTTTAGTAAAAGTTTTTCATTGGTAATAATGGCAATCCATGAAGGAGATGGTTTTGCGAGGTGGAATATTGGGCAAGCCACTAAAATAAAATGACAGGACAAGTAGCCAAATCGGTTGCACATGGATGTTTAATCGATGTGTACGTTCCTTGCTTGAGACAAAAATGTCCCCGAGTCTGCTTACCTGAAACTCGAGGCCATACTTTCCACACTCATGATGGCAATCCTGATCCATAAAGTCAACAGCCCCTGCAAAGGAACATTCCAAAGTGGATCAATAAACAGTAACTCCTAAGTAATACCATTACCTCAACTTCATTGTGGCTGAGAAAAACCAGCCTTAAATATTTTTCACTTCCTATATGTAGATTGTACTGTACAGACTGTGAATGATATGGAAGCACTAATATTTGCTGTAGTAAAACTGTGGAGACTAGGAGTTTCAAAGATTACTATTTGCTCATGCTGCCTGCACTCTCTTATTTGTTAAGTCTAGATATTTCTCGCCCCCCTCTTCTCTTTCCTTTGCTCCTCTGCTTCTCCTACTGGTATTTCTTCCTTCCCCTGTCTGCTCTCTCACACACATGGATTGCTCACCATGAGATGAGAAATATTTAATTGTTCATAGCAAAGCATTCAACAGGCCATCTAAAAATGTGATACCTATCCAAGTAATTATATTAACGATCTTGTTATTTCAAAATTCAAGAAATCTGCACATAAGAACAGACCAAAAACTAAGCAACTGCTTTTCTTTCACAGGGTATGTTGACATATTCAGCAAATAATTTCCAAAACACTATGTGATGTTTGAAGTTGTTTTTCTATCTAAGACAATGTGTGTGGCTTTGAAAATCACATTTGTGCAGTATGTTTTTGAAGATTGGCTTGCCAGGTGACCAGAAATAAAAAGCATGTCCTTAAAATTCCCTCCTCCAAGGCCTATCTCCCCCAGTCGAGGGGGTTTAGTGCATTCCATCTTTACATTTTTTGCTCTAACGCCCTGTGTGGCCTTGCTCAGTTTAGATTTGAACCCAGTTCAAAAAAGCACAAGTCCAGGAAAAGACTGTGCAAGAGTTTTGTGCTTATGCCGCACTGTACATTCTTAACAATACTGGCCATTTAATCCATAAACGTCAATCTAAATTTTATGAGATTACCAATCAGCTTCTAAGCAAATATTACAAATTTAGAGGCAAAAATAGAGATAATACTAAATAAAGCAATGTTTTCCCAGAAGGTTATGTAAGACAATGAACACAAGTGCATTGATGAAATCAGCAAGGCAAACATTGGTGGGGTGTCTACTTTGGGCCTTGCACTGTTGCAGAGGAACACAAAAGTAAGCAGGATTCTAGACCTTCACTCAGAAAAATTCTGTTGTAGTACCAAGGGCTTTGTTTTTCTGGGGCTTTATCATAACCGACTGCAAATTATCGGTTCATAAGAAGATCACTGTGTAATCTCTCTTTACCCAAGGATGTAAAGACACGGATCTTGGGGAGTACAATACAACTCACGAACCACTTAATTCTGTTCCAGATTTTATTATTAAGTTTTAAATATGGGTGAGAGAAGAGTATTTTTATTAACTAATTCTTTAAAAGTACTATATTTATCAGTAGAAATTTTATCACAGTAATGATAAAAGCTAACAATTACTGAGTGAGGTCAACTTACTATGTGGCTGGCACTGGCCTAGTTCTAAGCATTTCACATACAATCACTTCTTTACTTCCCAGAATAGCCTTTGAGCTGGGGTTCAAGGTATCTATTGCTATGTAACTAACTAGCTTAAATTCAGTGGCATAAAAGAATAACCATTTTTACATGTTTGTGGATTCTGCGGATGAAGAAATCAGAGCGGATAGAGGAAATCAGACAAGGAGGAGTAGTTTCTACAGCACATTTGTTTTTTTAAACATCTTTATCACTCCTTCCATGGGATGGAAGGAGTGTCAAAGAATTTGTGACCACATTTGTTTTTTTAAACATCTTTATTGGAGTGTAATTGCTTTATATTGTTATAAATTTCTGCTGTATAACAAAGTGAATCAGCTGTACGTATACATATATATACCCATATCCCCTCCCTCTTGCATCTCCCTCCCACCCTCCCTATCTCACTCCTCTAGGTGGTCACAAAGCACCGAGCTAATCTCCCTGTGCTATGCGGCTGCTTCCCACTAGCTATCTATTTTACATTTGGTAGTGTATATATGTCAATGTGACTCTCTCACTTCATCCCAGCTTACCCTTCCCCCTCCCCGTGCCCCAAAGTCCATTCTCTACGTCTGTGTCTTTATTACTGTCCTGCCCCTAGGTTCTTAAGAACCTTTTTTTTTTTTTTAGATTCCATATATATGTGTTAGCATACAGTATTTGTATTTCTCTTTCTGACATACTTCACTCTGTATGACAGACTCTAGGTCCATTCATCTCACTACAAATAACTCTATTTCATTTCTTTTTATGGCTGAGTAATATTCCATTGTACGTATGTGCCACATCTTCTTTATCCATTCATCTGTCAATGGACACCTAGGTTGCTTCCATGTCCTAGCTATTGTAAATAGAGCTGCAATGAACATTTTGGTACATGACTCTTTTTGAATTATGGTTTTCTCAGGATATATGCCCAGTAGTGGGATTGCTGTGTCATATGGTAGTTATATTTTTAATTTTTAATGAGCCTCCATACTGTTCTCCACAATGGCTGTATCAATTTACATTCCCGCCAAGAGTGCAAGAGGGTTCCCTTTTCTTCACACCCTCTCCAGCATATATTGTTTGTAGATTTTTTGATGATGGCCATTCTGACCACTGTGAGGTGATACATCATTGTAGTTTTGATCTGTATTTCTCTAATGATTAGTTATGTTGAGCATCCTTTCATGCGTTTCTTGGCAACCTGTATATCTTCTTTCGAGAAATGTCTATTTAGTTCTTCTGCCCATTTTTGGATTGGGTTGTTTGTTTTTTTGATATTGAGCTGCATGAGCTGCTTGTACATTTTGGAGTTTAATCCTTGTCAGTTGCTTCATTTTCAAATATTTTCTCCCATTCTGAGGGTTGTCTTTTCATCTTGTTTATGTTGTCCTTTGTTGTGCAAAAGATTTTAAGGTTCATTAGGTCCCATTTGTTTAGTTTTGTTTTTATTTCCATTTCTCTAGGAGGTAGGTCAGAAAGGATCTTGCTGTGATTTATGTCATAGAGTGTTCTGCCTATGTTTTCCTCTTAGAGTTTTATAGTGTCTGGCCTTACATCTAGGTCTTTAATCCATTTTGAGTTATTTTTGTATATGGTGTTAGGGAGTGTTCTAATTTCATTCTTTTACATGTAGCTGGCCAGTTTTCCCAGCACCACTTATTGAAGAGGCTGTCTATTCTCCATCGTATATGCTTGCCTCCTTTATCAAAGTTAAGGTGACCATAGGTGAGTGGGTTGATCTCTGGGCTTTCTATCCTGTTCCATTGATCTATATTTCTGTTTTTGTGCCAGTACCATACTGTCTTGATTACTGTAGCTTTGTAGTATAGTCTGAAGTCTGGAAACCTCATTTCTCCAGCTCCGTTTTTCTTTCTCAAGATTGCTTTGGCTATTTGGGGTCTTTTGTGTTTCTATACAAATTGTGAAATTTTTTGTTCTAGTTCTGTGAAAAATGCCAGTGGTAGTTTCATAGGGATTGCATTGAATCTGTAGATTGCTTTGGGTAGTAGAGTCATTTTCACAATGTTGATTCTTCCAATCGAAGAACATGGTATATCTCTCCATCTGTTTGTATCATGTTTAATTTCTTTCATCAGTGTCTTATAGTTTTCTGCATACAGGTCTTTTGTCTCCTTAGGTAGGTTTATTCTTAGGTATTTTATTCTTTTTGTTGCAGTGGTAAATGGGAGTGTTTCCTTAATTTCTCTTTCAGATTTTTCATCATAAGTATAAAGGAATGCAAGAGATTTCTGTGCATTAATTTTGTATCCTGCTACTTTACCAAATTCATTGATTAGCTCTAGTAGTTTTCTGGTAGCATCTTTAGGTTTCTCTATGTATAATATCATGTCATCTGCAAAAAGTGACAGTTTTACTTCTTCTTTTACAATTTGGATTCCTTTTCTTTCTTTTTCATTTCTGATTGCTGTGGCTAAAACTTCCAGAACTATGTTGAATAACAGTGGTGAGAGTGGGCAACCTTGTCTTGTTCCTGATCTTAGAGGAAGTAGTTTCAGTTTTTCACCATTGAGAATGATGTTGTCTGTGGGTTTGTTACATATGGCCTTTATTAAGTTGAGGTAAGTTCTCTTTATGCCTACTTTCTGGAGAGTTTTTATCATGAATTGGTGTTGAATTTTGTCAAAAGGTTTTTCTGCATCTATTGAGATGGTCACATGGTTTTTATCTTTCAGTTTGTTAATATGGTGTACCACATTGATTGATTTGCATATACTGAAGAATCCTTCCATTCCTGGATAAAACCCACTTGATCATGGTGTACGATCCTTTTAATGTGGTGATGGATTCTGTTTGCTAATATTTTGTTGAGGATTTTTGCATCTATATTCATCAGTGATATTGACCTGTAGTTTTCTTTTTTTGTGATATCTTGTCTAGTTTTGGTATCAGGGTGATGGTGGCCTTGTAGAATGAGTTTGGGAGTGTTCCTCCCTCTGCTATATTTTGGAAGAGTTTGAGAAGGATAGGTGTTAGCTCTTCTGTAAATGTTTGATAGAATTCACCTGTGAATCCATCTGGTCCTGGGCTTTTGTTTGTTGGAAAAATTTTAATCACATTTTCAATTTCAGTGTTGTGATAGCTCTGTTTATATTTTCTAATGCTTCCTGGTTCAGTCTTGGAAGGTTGTGCTTTTCTAAGAATTTGTCCATTTCTTCCAGGTTGTCCATTTATTGGCATATGTTGCCTGTAGTAAGTTCTCATGATCCTTTGTATTTCTGCAGTATCAGTTGTTACTTCTCCTTTTTCATTTCTAATTCTGTTGATTTTAGTCTTCTTTTTTTCTTGATGGGTCTGGCTATCAATTTTGTGTATCTTCTCAAATTACCAGCTTTTAGATTTACTGATCTTTACTATTGTTTCCTTCATTTCTTTTTCATTTATTTCTGATCTGATTTTTATGATTTCTTTCCTTCTGCTAATTTTGGGTTTGTTTTGTTCTTCTTTCTCTAATTGCTTTAAGTGTAAGGTTAGGTTGTTTATTTGAGATTTTTCTTCTGTCTAGAGTTAGGATTGTATTGCTATAAACTTCCCTCTTAGAACTGCTTTTGCTGTATCCCATAAGTTTAGGGCCATCGTGTTTTCATTGTCATTTTTCTAGGTATTTTTTTGATTTCCTCTTTGATTTCTTCAGTGATTTCTTGGTTATTTAGTAACATATTGTTTATCCTCCATGTGTTTTTATTTTTTACAGTTTTTCTTGTCTGTAACTGATATCTAGTCTCATAGTGTTGTGGTTGGAAAAGGTACTTGATAGTATTTCAATTTTCTTAAATTTACCAAGGCTTGATTTGTGACCCAAGATATGAACTATCTTGGTGAATGTTCCATGAGTACTTGAGAAGAAAGTGTATTCTGTTGTTTTTGGATAGAATGTCCTATAAATGTCAATTAAGTCCATCTTGTTTAATGTGTCATTTAAAGCTTGTGTTTCCTTATTTATATTCATTTTGGACGATCTGTCCATTGGTGAAAGTGGGGTGTTAAAGTCCCCTAATATTATTGTATTGCTGTCGATTTCCCCTTTCATGGTTATTAGCATTTGCCTTATGTATTGAGGTGCTCCTATGTTGGGTGCATAAATATTTACAATTGTTATATCTTGTTCTTGGATTGATCCCTTGATCATTATGTAGCCTCCTTCTTTGTCTCTTGTAATAGACTTTATTTTGAAGTCTATTTTGTTTGATGTGAGACTTGCTACTCCAGCTTTCTTTAGATTTCCATTTGCAAGGAATATCTTTTTCCATCCCCTCACTTTCAGTCTGTATGTGTCCCTAGGTCTGAAGTTGGTCTCTTGAAGACAGCATGTATACAGGTCTTGCTTTTGTACCCATTCAGCCAGTCTGTGTCTTTTGGTTGGAACATTTAACCCATTTACATTTAAGGCAATTATTGATATGCATGTTCCTATTACCATTTTCTTGATTGTTTTGGAATTGTTATTGTAAGTCTTTCCTTCTCTTGTGTTTCCTGCTTAGAGAAGTTCCTTTAGCATTTGTTGTGAAGCTAGTTTGCTGATGTTGAATTCTCTTAGCTTTTGCTTGTCTGTGAAGTTTTTAATTTCTCTGTTGAATCTGAACGAGATCCTTGCTGGGTAGAGTATTCTTGGTTGTAGATATTTCCCTTTCATCACCTTAAAAATGTCCTGCCAGTCCTTTCTGGCTTGCAGAGTTTCTGCTGAAGGATCAGCTGTTAACCTGATGGGGATTCCCTTGTGTGTTATTTGTTAAATGTTTCTTGTATTTTCTTCATTCTCTTTCCAAGATTTTGGGTCATCTTTACTATCATTATTCTGAATTCTTTTTCAGGTAGACTGCCTACTTCCTCTTCATTTGTTTGGTTTGGTGGGTTTTCACCTTGCTCTTTCATCTGCTGTGTATTTCTCTGTCTCCTCATTTTGTTTAACTCACTGAGTTTGGAGTCTCCTTTTCGCAGGCTGCAGGTTCGTAGTTCCCATTGTTTTTGGTGTCTGCCCCCAGTGAGTAAGGTTGGTTCAATGGGTTGTGTAGGCTTCCTGGTGGAGGAGACTGGAGTCTGTGTTCTGTTGGATGAGGCTGGATCTTGTCTTTCTGGTGTACAGGACCATGTCCAATGGTGTGTTTTGGGGTGTCTGTGAACTTATTTTGATTTTAGGCAGCCCCTCTGTTGATGGGTGGGGCTGTGTTCCTGTCTTGCTAGTTATTTGGCATTGGGTGTCTAGCAGTGGAGTTTTCTGGTCGTTGAACGAAGCTGAGTCTTAGAGTTGAGTTGGAGATCTCTGGGAGACCTCTCCCCAGTTGATATTACATGGGTCCGGGAGGTCTCTGGTGGTCCAATGTCCTGAACTTGGCTCTACCACATCAGAGGCTCAGGCCTGATACCCAGCTGGAGCACCGTGACCCTTTTGGGAAGTCCGAGGTCTTCTGCCAGCATTTAGTAGGGGTTCTATAGGAGTTGTTCCACATGTAGGTGTATTTTTGATGTATTTGTTGGGGGGAAGGAGATCTCCATGTCTTACTCCTCCACCATCCTGAAGGTCCTTCGTGGCTGCATTTTTTAAATGCTACATATTGTTCTTATTAATACCTGCATTGTACAGTAGGAAAACTGAGGCATGGAGATGCCAGGAAACTTGTCCAGGATTACATATGGAGTAAAAGACAGAGGCAAAATATAAATCCAACCCACCCAGTTCAAGAGACCATGTTCTTTACCAGGACTGTGCTGCCTCTAAATTCAGTCTTGCAATTCATTCAACAAATGTTTTATGAGAGATTGCTATGTGCAGTCTCTCTTCAAGGCTCTGGGAATACAGCTCTAAATAAAGTAGACAAATGCCCTTCTCTTGGCATTTTACACTCTGCTGACAGATAGTTGCAGACAGATAGTAGATAAATAAACATATAATATGCCAAGTGAGAGAGGCTAATTTAAAAATAAAGCAAGGTGGATAAAGAGTCACAACTAGTTACTTGATCATGTCATTTCATGCAGGGTGGTCATGAAAGATCTCTGTGAAGAAGTGACATTGACCTGATTGGAATAATAATAATAATCTCATGTAGATTTCTGGAGGAATAGCATTGAATTCAAGGAATAACACTGCAGAGGCCAAAGGCTCAACAGAGGAGGAGAGGGAGTGGGAAGAAGTTTAGGTCAAACAACTTTAGAGGGAACAAACAACAAGAACAAAGAGTCAAAGTTGAGAGTTTCCTTGCCCAATACAAGCACCGATTTGCCAGCTTGAATACCTAGTGCAGACTGTTCCTGGGTCAGTGAGAGGAGATGAGTTTGGAGAAATACTAGAGACCTAGACTTTGTAGGACCTTGTGGGCCACTATAAGGAGTTTGGCTTTTACTTTGAATGAGCTGGGGAACAACTGAAGCTTCCGAGTAGAGACATTTCATGATCTGAATAGACTTTAAGAAGCAAGTGTGGAGGCAGGGACCAGTTAGGCGACTACTATAATAGCTTAGGCTAAAGATGATTTTAGGTTGGATCTGGATGACAGTGGTGAAGATGGAGGAAAATGAAAAGGTTGTTGGTCAATTTTGAAAGTAAAACTGAAAGGTTTACTCATGGGACTGTGGGAGAAATGGAGAAGTCAAGAATTGCTTCAAAGTCTTGTCTTGAGCAGTGGAGAGAATGGAGCTGTCACTGGCTGAGATGGAAGGAGCTAGGCAATAAGAAAGTTTAGGGGAGAGTGAAATGAGGGCTTCTGTGTTTGACACGCTATGTTGACAATGACTCTTGGACCTCCACGGGGAAATGTTGAGGAAGCAAACACACGAGTCTGGAGCTAAGGGGAGCAGCCTGTCTCAAAACACTGGAGTCATCTTTTCCTTTTTTCTTTTATTCATCATTTCCAACCAGTCACTAAATATGGTCAATTTTGCCTCAAAAAATCTGTCTCACCTGACCTTCTTTCACATTCACTGCCACCTTGATACAGCACAAGCACTCCCCACCCGGGGTTCATTGCAACTTCATCTTACTCAGTACCTCTGTCCTTCCTCCCTTCCATCATTCCTAACAATTGCCACCAGGTTAGTCTTAAAACTCTGATACCTTTTCATTCATCTGCCCCCAAAGCTCCCTAAGTTTCCTTAGCAGTAGTGCTCAGACTCCAAGGTATAGATGAAATCACTGGAGACAGTCATAAGTACAGATTCACAGGCCCCACTACCAGGGAATCTCCTGCAGCTCCAGGAGCAGCCCAGGGAACTTTATTTATGAAATAACCCAGGAAATTTTGTTCAAGTTTAAGATACATTGTTGTATTAGACAGTGTCTGTCCATGTGGAGTTCTCACCTCAGCTTAGCTGGCAAGTCCATGAAGGACAGGAGTGATCTCACACTTGGTCTGAGTTTCCTCACCTAGAGTGGCACAGTGCCAGACACACTGCGGAGAGACAATGACTAAAAGAGTTAGTTGCACAAAACTTCATGAGTTTCTTTTCAAGAGCAGGCTTTGAAATCCTGTGGTACCTTACCTGTGCTCACAGATATTAGATCAATGAATTCTCTCTTCTGTGTTTTGATTTAATTTAGTCAATATGCTTAGAACTCCAGGAGTCTAACTCTTCAGCTACTAATTTCCTAACCCAAATCCCAAGTCCAAATGTGTGCTTCCCAGTGGGATGACCACATTCCCCTCAGCAACCAGACCTGTAAGACCCAAGCATTGAATCGGAGCCATTTCTAAGGCAGGTGTGGAAGAAATCACTCTGTTAGTGCCCAATTCTTGTTCTACTGATATTTTTCCCAAATTACTAACTAACAATTTTCTACTAGTTAATGAACACTTACTAGTTACAAGTCACCGTGTTAGGTATCTAATGTCCCCTAAATTCTACATGTAGGTAATATTTGTTACCCAGATTTTATGGATTAAAAAGCTTGAGTGTCAGAATTGTTAACTAACTTGCGTAAAATGTCTGATTAGCCCATGGAAAAGCTGGGATTCAAACCCTGTCTCTCCCCAGTGCTGGTGGCCATAGCCTTCTCTGGAGAAATCCCCATTCAGTTACTATCAGATTTCTAGGAAAACTCTTTGAAAAAGTTGCTTTTACTTGTTTTTTTTCCACTATTCCCTCGTGTTCTCCTTCATTCCCTAAAATCAAGTTTCATCCACCATTTTTTTAACAAGGTCACTCAGCCCTCATTTTATCTGACCTTTCGGCACCACAGGACATGACTGATCACCGCTTCTTCTCAAAGTGCTTTTACGTTTGGCTTCACACTCTCCTGTTCCCCATTGTACTCCCTGGGGCTCCTTCTCTCTCTAAACTCACTCCTTAGGTGATCTCATCTAGTGCCTTGATGCTAAATTACATCTCCTGATTTGATATTTTCAATCCCAGTCTTTCTGTGATTTCCACGTGTATGTATTCACTCGGTTGTTCAATGAGCATCACAAATTTAGCTTGCTCCAGGAGCGCTTCTGATTTCCCACCCCCAAAACCTGGTCAGATTTGATCAGAAAAGTCAGATTAGAGCCTGGAGCACTCCAAAGGCAATAGGAGAGGGAAGAAGTTTCAGTTCCCCAACATTGTGCTTGGCCATTGGTGGGGTACGGTTCAAAAAATTAGGCATAAATGGAATCATGAGCATCATTTATGTAGAGTAATTCCATGACTCACTTCCACAAAACATGAGCTCTCATTGAGCCTGTTACATCATGTCCGGCAGACTTCTCTACACATAACATAAGATGGATATTTTATTTAGAAGCATCTTTTTGAAACTGATTTCACGTGGAGAGAAAAGGTGGGCATTGAGAAGAGGAAGGGATAAAAGCTAAGTGACTCCAGAGCCTGATTTTATACTATAATCCATGCACACAGATGTAATATAAGGGTACAATGTCAATCTCATGGTCTTAACAACTGAAATAGAGACTGGCCTCACGGGAACTAGAACTGGACCAATCAATGTAAAATGAGGTGCCTCTATCCCTCCTTCAAGGAAGCATATGGTTACCTGTTGCTTCACTTTTTATCCTCTGTGGACCATAGGGTCTTCCTTAGCTCTGCTTCCCTCTCTTCCTCTCTCCAGCTAAATTTGTTCTATTTGCACATGGCCCATCCTGTCATCCAGCCCTGACTCAGCCCCCCACGTTTCAGTCCATCTCTGTGTCTCCTGGTTCAAATCTCAAAGAGAGAAATCTGATTGGTTAATAGACAACAATGGGTTGGCTGACCTTGAGTCAGATGCTTATATCTGTGGCCAGTGAGAGTGGGACAGTGTTTTTCAAACATGGATATCTGGACTCACAAGATCCACGAGCTTGGGCATTTCCCAGTGAAAGGGACTATTTTATAGTAGGTTTCAACCTAGTGCAAATTCTGTAGTTACAAGTTGCAAAGGAGAAAGTTTATGTTTTCCTGATATGCACTTCCTGAGAATAAACTTTACATATGATGATTAGTAAAAATTAAATAAATAGGAATCAAATACTTTGGAATCAAAGCATCAAGGTTAAAAAAAAAAAGGAGAAAGGATTGAAATGAAAAATAAAGGAAAGAGAAGGTGGAAATCAAGAGGAAGAGAACAGAATGCATCAAATGAAATGTTTCCCTGAGTGTGTGTTCATTTGAGACTAGTGGATCAGTAAGGAAAGAATGAATTGGGGTTTTGGAGAAACAAAAATGCAAAAAGGAGGGAAAAAAGGGAAAATATTAGTTGGATTATAGCCAGTTTTCCAGCTCCAGACATCTGGAGCCAAAACAAGGAAAGGTGAGGCACTGTCCTTTGCTGCAGCTCTTGCCTCCACGGGGGCTGGTTACTCAGGATATTTACATTAAATTAACGTGGCTGGCTATGGCTGTGTTCAGCACTTGGATACGCGGTTAAATAATCAGTGTGGTTTGACTGCTGGTTTCTTTACTGTGGTTGAATAATTGGCGTTGTCTTGGTTGCAGCTACTTTAAAAATGTGTATGTGCACTTGTTTCTCTTTTTTCTCTCTCTTGAGCAATTTTGACAAGCCCTTGGCAGAAAAGTGGCTGACTGGCTTTTAAAGGGATGCTTTTTCTCCTTGTCATTTATGCTTCCCCAGATGCTTTTCAAGGATTTGAGAATCTTAGAGACTTTTCTTCCTGGGATCTAGATGAAGCTCTCTATGTCAGGAAAGAATTCAATTCATTTCTTTTGTTTGTAGCAGAGATAAGACTGAGCCTAAGGGCATCTGTGGTTTTCCAGAAATGGACTCCCCTTTTCGAGTGATGATTCAGGAGGTCCTCAGATCCACCATGAGAATGGGGAAAGACAATTACAATGACCCTTGGATAAAACAACCCTATGGGCGGGCATTTTCCCCCTGTGCTAGTCATCGCTAGATGTCTAAAACCTAGAAGAGTCCTCAATATGTAGTAGGTGCTCAATATTTGGTAAATAGAGGATAGTAACGGTAAAAATTTATAATTCAGGATTGACGTAACTTCTATTCCAGAAATTTGCTTCATTTAGTCATTTTGTTGATTTGTTTAACAATTGTCAAATTACCACAAGCTGTCCTGCCCTGGGAAAGCCACTCCTCTCCAGATGGCTCTGTCTCTTCTCATAACCCCAAACCCAACCATGACTTCAGGCAAATGATGATCAGGGCAATTAATCCTCTCTCAGCAGCAAACTGACTGGGAAAGGAGCATCAGGAGACAACACAAGTCAGGCACAAGCCTCAACCTGACAACAAATTCCAATGATGTATGTATATAAGTCATGGATGAAGCCAGAGTCTTTAACGGCTACTCAGAAACCACAGGTTCTCAGGGTTCCACAGGATAAGGAACCCAATGCTCCAAGTTTGAAGTCACATACAGAGAGGAAACTAGTGCTTCAGAGTGGGAAGTGGGAAGGAAAGAGCAAAGCGTTGTTTTTCAAATATGTCTCATCAATAATAGGGTATGTTCACCTCTACTAGAAGTCTAGAACATACATTTTATGTATGGGAGGATTCTTTAGAATTCATTGATCTTGCTATTTTAATAAGAAGTCATTTCCCTTTATAAAAGGCATTCTTCAACATCTTTTTTAAGAATTACTGACCGAGTGTAGGGAAATTCCCAGGAAAGGCAAACCTCTAAGCCATCACCCCTACACTGTGCTGGGTGCTGTGGAAGCAAGGTGGGGCAATGGCCAGGGAGACAAGCTTAGCAGGTCACTTTCTGGGTGTTCTCACTTATTAGTTTTGGCTGATGTCGGATCACTTAACCTTCTTCAACTTAAATGTCATCAATCTTTACCTTATTAATTTTCTGAAGACTTAAATAATAATGTTTGTCTTATACATAACAAGAGAAAGTAAAATTAAAGTTACAATGAGGCATAATTTTCATCTATCAGATTGGCAAAGATCCAAAACTTAATAACATGTTGCTTTGGCAATGATGCAAGCAGACAACACTCCCGTACACTGGCACAACTTCTATGGAGAACAGTTGACCTATTGAAACAGCATGTAAACCAGATGAAACTCGTTTTGCCGCCTTAAATAGGTTGATTGATTAATTAAACCTTGAGTTATTTTAAAGAACAGCACTATGCATGTGCAAGTTGGAAGCCCACGTCTCCAGGATGGCCTGGGAACTAAGAATCCTCAGTCCACTTAACTCAAATAGAAATGCTGCCACCAGAGTCCTTTATGAAGCAAGAAATACTTCAGTAAGGAAAATCTGACTTCCAACAGCACAAGTAGCTTATATGGACCTATTCAAGACTAGCCAATCATCTTCCAACTTTGAAATTCCCCCAACCCTTTAAATTTCACCCTGAACCCTGGATCAAGGAAATTTAAGTTCTGCCTCCTGTCACCTCGCCGGTCAACCTCACAATAAAGCTCTTTCTCTTCTCAAAAGCTGGTGTCTTGGTACTGGCTTCTGTGCACATGGGGCAGTGAGTCCTTGCTCTGTAACACTACCATAAATAGATGGAACAAGCTTCTATCACAATCTATCTATCACAATTGATCTGTCATAATTTAAAATGTACCTCCTCTTTGATGCAGTAATTTCACTCCCTAAACTGTATCCTCTAGCTGTATTAAAGTACTTATGAAAAGATAAATATGCAAGGTTATTCACTGCTGCATTGAAATAACAAAAGATCAAACTTTAACTGCTAGTCAGTAAGGGACTGGTTAAATAATGTATGAAACATCAAAAAATGGAATACTATGCACCCATCAAAAGGATAAGCAAGATATGTCAGTGCTTTATGAAGTGATATGGAAGTGTCCAAAATATATTAAGTGCAAAAAAAAAGGCAAAGATCATTGTTTAAAAAGATTTATTTTATATACATATATAATATCTCTGGGAATGCATACAAGAAATTGATAACAGTGGCCGAGGGAGGTGAGTCCTTGGGTACAAAGGTGAGTGGAGGCTTTCTGGATACAGTGAACTTTTTTATACCTTGTATGTTTTGCACTATATACATATATTTCCTATTCAAAAATACGTTTAATAATCTAAAAAAAAACTGGGAAAAAAAAACACTGTGAAAGGAGCTTCGGTAATTAAATGTATCAATATATCCATGCATGAAACAAAGGTCTATAGCATAAAGCCACCCATCACAAACTTCCCTCATTAGAAGACTATCGGAACAGAGTGCTGACCCAGGTAAGAACTTAATAAATATTTCTGTGATGGATAACTGAATTATATGAATGATTCTATTAATATAAATGGTTAATCGTTGAGGGAAATGTGTACAACTTTTGAATTCAAATAGCATGTATGGCCTCAATTTATTTTTTTAATGAACAAAAAAGGAATACTAAATATGGAAGCTTTAAATGAAAAGATTCAACTTAACATCCCTTCTAGGTTAAAACAGAATGCTTCCAGAAGATTTTCAGGGCAGTTAAACTATTCTGTATAATAATAGTATGATATAGACTGGTCAATACATGACATTATACATTTGTCAAAACCCATAGAATGCTCAACACAAAGAGTGAACCCTAATGTAAACTATGGGCTTTAGTTAATAATAATGTATTGATATTGGTTCATTGATTGTAACAAACATACAGTACTAATAAAATATGTAAATAAAAAGGGGAACTGGGCAGGGGGAAGGGGCGGGGGATATGTGGGAACTTGGTACCTTCCAATCAATTTTTCTGTAAACCTAGCAGTACTTATAAAAAATAGTTTATTAATAATAACAACGATAAAAGAACAAAGTTGGAAGATTTTTTAAAAAAATACTTCAGGACTTAGGGGCAGGGCAGGAATAAAGACGCAGACATAGAGAATGGACTTGAGGACACGGGGAGGGGGAAGTATAAGCTAGGACGAAGTGAGAGAGTGGCATGGACTTACATATACTACCAGATGTAAAATAACTAGCTAGTGGGAAGCAGCCGCATAGCACAGGGAGATCAGCTCGGTGCTTTGTGACCACCTAGAGGAGTGGGATAGGGATGGTGGGAGGGAGACCCAAGAGGGAGAAGATATGGGGATATATGTAAATGTATATCTGATTCACTTTGTTATAAAGCAGAAACTAACACACATTGTAAAGCAAATATACTCCAATAAAGATGTTAAAAAAAAAATACTTCAGCTTCCCGGCACATATAGTTAGGCGCTCAGTAGATATCTTTTGGCTTCAACTGAATCAAAACCAGTGAAAAATGAGCAGGTAAGTGTGAAAGCAGCTTTAAAATGTAGGATAAGTGTGAACTCATCTGTGATATACTTGATACAATCCTGGGATACACATTTCATTAAAAAGCATTAAATAGTTTGTAATCTTTATTAGTCAATAAGATCATAGATTTTTTTCCCCAAAATACTCTATGCAATACATACTTTTAGCAATAAAGACGTAAGCAATTCTAATGTTAACAATTCAAACCAAATTGTTTGAGAAGCGTTAACCACACACTGTGGAATTTTACATTAGCTTGCTGATAGATAATTTTGCAGTTGAAAGTTTTTTTGTTGGGGGCGTGGGGTGGAGAGGGGAAGCCTATTCCTTTTATATAGATTTTTACAAAATAAAAAGCAAATTCTTAAGACAATTGATAAGTTCTCTAACAAATTATGTTATTAATATTTAGATAACAGTTGATCCAGGTTTATGACATAGTTACAAAAAAGTTTCTTCTTGATATCAACAGTGAAAAACCAGATTTTAAAACAAGGCCCGGCATAGCTTTGAAACATTCTATAATGCCCACTAACGAATTGGCCCCAATTATGGGAGAACTTAAGATGTTATGTCCAAATGTGTATAAGGCGCTACCTTGGAAAAATTACTTTTTGAGGAAAACTGTACTGACTGCCAACTGCAAGCCACAGAGAGTAAAGCGTATTGTGCCTCAAATGATCTATTTGGATTTTAAATCTCTGTTTCATTAATATCTCTCTTTCAGAAAGTATGAAAGTCAAGTTTCCTGAGAATTGGAGCACCTGCTGATTCTGTGAGATTTCCTCTTGTTGAAACCCAGCCAGCATCTTTATCTCCCAAAGCAATGGTGTGGAGCTTGCTTCCCACCCCCTGGAGAACAGCTGCTCTGTCTGCTCTGAGCACAAGCTGGGTCGTGCTGTCACTTGGCATCCTGGGGTTATTAACGACGTTCTTTGAAGAATCAGAAGTTTGTTTCTTACATTTTTATTAATCTTCACACAGTGGTGAGCCCTTAAGCTCCTGCACCTCACACTAATTTGCCTCTAAAACCAAATAAAATAACTAGTATCAACTTCTCCAATGACCTGTGGTGAAAGACCAGGTTATTTTTTCAATCCATCACATAAAAATAAACAAAATAAAAATAAATGAATAAAAATAAAAACATGTGTATGCTCTACCATGATCTTAAGGTCCCAGTGTCTTTGTGGGTATAAGGCTGCCATCACCTTCCTGAAGGGGTGGCGCAAAGCGATCTCTATCACCTCTTTATCAAGGGGGCTTTGTAAAGATGATGTGAAATGATAGAAGTTCATTCAAACTTTAATGCAACAAATTAACTGATTTTTTCTATTCAGGATCGAAAGAGTCACTTAATAAGTACAAACACCGCCCCGTCAAGTTCCCCAGCCTATTGCACTGCTGGCAGACATTTATCTGCTCAACATTAATGCTGTTGGTCTCCATATTCTCTAGCTTGGAAAAGTTCCCATCTGCAGAGAAGACACCATATCACCCAACTTAAATGATACCTACAAAATAGAAGCCCCCAATTTTTATTATTGGATTCAACAGCCATAAAATTATTCTTCCAAATTGTTATAAAAGTATCAAGTATGTCACTCTCACATTCTCAGGGGCCACTGAGGAACAGTGCATGGACCAGGACCAACTCATGGAACGCGTTGGTAGAGCCCTGGCACAAAGGACACTTTTCTTCCGATGACACTCTTGGTTTTCCTTCAGGGGCTTCCTCTCTCTCACTCCTAAGGTACAGGGGTGCACGACCTAGACCAAGTGAGGTTCCAGCACTTTGCCTAGAACTTTTTGGGAAAAAAATACTTTTGGCAAAAAAAGTATTTCTATTGAGATTGCTAGAATATACACAGCATCTTTCTTATGTGTTTTTTTTTTTTTTGTATTATTATTGGAAAGATTCTCAGTAGTGGGCTGGGCCAAATGGTTGTATTTTACATTTATTTTACATTTTAAAGGTGTAGCTACATCAACTTCCAAAAAGGATTTGCATTTCCACCAGTAGTGTTTGGAGATATCCTTAGGAGAACTACTGTCACAGTTCTTCCACATTTTAGCCAGTCTAGTGGGTGTTAAAGTGATATCTCATTGTTTTCTCATTTCCTTTGATCTGACTACTAATTAATTTAAATATTTTTTCACTTGTTTGTTGACATATGGATTTGCACTTCTGTGAACTTTCTGTTTACATGTTTCCCCATTTTCTCTTAGACTATCTTTTTCTTATAAGTTTATAAGAGCTCTTTGCTTATTCAAAACTTGGTCTTTTGTCATCTACTTTATAAATGTTCTTTCCAGATCTTGGTGTGTCTATTGACTTTGTCTCTGGTTATCTTTTCCATACACAACTTCTTAATTTTTTATATAGTCAAATATGTATGTTTTTGTTCCATTATCTTCTGATTTTCCAGTCTTGGTTATAAGAGTCTTTCTAAATTCTAAGATACATGGCATAGCCTAGATTTTCTTATTTGATTTTTATTTTACTTTTTATATTTAAGTTTCTATCTGGAATTTGTATTTTTATAGTTCCTCTTAAATGGATGGCCAGTTTTTCCAGCGTCATTTATTTAAGAGACCACACTTTTCCCACTGATTAAACCATAACCTTTGTGAAGTAAATATACGACAAAGGTTATGGTCTAATCAGCACCATACTGATTTAATTATTAAGGCTATATCATATGTTCTGATACCTCTCATTTCAGTTTTGTAATTTTCTTAGGTATTTTTAGTCATTAATTTTTCTATATGAATTTTAACATAATTTCATCCAATTCCAAGAAGAACCCTGTTGAGATTTCAACTGGAATTGCATTAAATTTATGTATTATTTGGGAGAATTAGCATTTTATTTTGTGGATACTTTTCTATATATTCAGATCTTATTTTCATTCTCATAATAGTATTTTATAACTATTCATATGGGTCTAAAGTCTTCCTTATAAAATTTATTCCTAAATATTTTATATCTTTTGTCACAAATATACAGAAAGTATTTTTCCAGTTTTCTTTTCTAAGTGTTCATGACTAGAGTACAGAAAAGTTCTTTTTATATTCATCTAGAGGTAGGGACTTTACCAAATTTTCTCATTGCATCTAGTGATTTTTTAAAAAAGCATCTCTTGGGTTTTCTGAGCATGCAATTATTCCATTAACTATGTCAGTTAGGGATGGGCAAGTTATGCTGTAGTAACAAATAATATCAACATTTCAGGGGTTTATCACAACATAAGTTTTTATTTTTTCACTCATGCAAAAACTGCTGTGGGTCCAGGACAGCTGTGCTCTAGAGTATTGAAGTTGCACCATAGGCTGTTTTGATCTTCTAGTCCCACCCCCATCCCTACCCCCAAAACAACTGGAGGCTTCTAGGTTCAGCAGGGCAGGGAAAGAGAGGGCAGGAGGATATAAATGCCTCATCTTAAAAGTGCTGGATGTCACTTCCAGTCACAGCCCACTGGCTAGAACTGGTTACATCATCCTGCCCAACTGCAAAGGGAGTCTGCATGGCCAAGAAAAGGTGAGGACAACCTAAGTATTGACCAACACTAGTAATGTTGGCCATGTTTGCTGAAAGAGATTTTATATCTTCTTTCCCAATTTTTGTGTCTATCATTACATTTTTTGTTCTTATTATATTTGTTAAAACTTCTAAGGAAATACTAAGTAATAATGGCATTGACTATCCCTGCCATTTCCAATTTTAATTCAAACGGCTCTAGCGTTTTGTAACTTTGGTTTCTGGTTTCTGTATGTTTTACATCGTGTAATTAGTTTCAACCTATTGCTCCCTTGCCTGGGGTTTTTATTAGCAATGGCTGCTAATGTCTTTTCAGCATTGTCTGATATGATCATATCTTTTTCTCTTTTAATTTATTGGTACAGATTATGTGGCTACATTTCCTGCATTTGGATCTCTAGGATAAATCCCTCCTGGTCTTAGACTGCTATTATTTTGAAACTTTGATGTGTCTCAATATTATAGTGTCTGCATCTGGGTGGGTGGCACCCCAAACAGCTCATCCACTCAACCACTGACTCATCTGACCGTGAGAGCCAAGTGCACATGATGAGAAATCTGGGAAGTCAGCTGCCAGCTGATATTACAAAGAGTATGTGCACACAGAGAGGATGGTGTTGACGTTACATGTACTATCCAAGGAATAAGGGTTCTGTAGGGGCCAGAACCACTTCTCTGACAAAGAGACAAACATACTAAAGGCCCAGATTAAAAGCAGGATGGCAATGCCATGACTGATGCTCAGAGAGAAATGCCAATTTGTGTTTACTCGCGTGCACGTGTGAGTGTATGTATGTGTGCCTGCATGTGTGTATGTGAGTGCATGCATATATATGTGTACCTGCATGTGTGTGTCTGTGGGTGAGAGTGCATGCACATGTGTTTGAAGGTACAGGCAGGAATAGATGGGGGTAAGTATTTGGAACTGGTTTTTCAAACTATTACATCCTGTAGTTATGGTCATGACCTTGGGCATTCTCCTGAAGAGTAACTGGAAGTTTTTAACTGGAGTAGTGATTTGGTCAGACTTAGCAGCAGCATGGAGGATTACTTTAGAGGAGCGATTCCAAAATGCTGTCCAAAGTTGCAAAAGCTTCCGAAGTTTCCCTTGTGTAGTAACTTTCTGTTGAAATGAGAAGAAAAATAGGACAATGTATTAAATTCTTTAAAAGTCTAAATGCATTCAATTTAAAGGCCTCTATTCTCCAGTTATTTCCACCCTGCCTTTGTGGTTTCAAAGTTCCCTTTATTTAATAAAACACTAATGTTAATAGTTGGTAGTAAGAATTTTTTTATTTGTTTGTTAATATTTGACAAAATTAAAAAGTTAGTAACTTTTTTCAAAGATAATCCAAATTTTTTAAAAAAATGAACTGATCTATGAAATCCCCAAGTCTGGGAACCACCGGCAGGATTATTTAACCAGAAATATACCTTTGTAATTTTTTCCCAAAATACACACTCCTGGGCCTTGGGGAAGAATTCAAGTGTAACAGAACTTGTACAGGTATACGTATTTTTCAAAAGCCTCCCAAGTGATTCTGAGACACTTCCCAGGCTAAGAACCTATGATTTAGAGAAAGAGTTGGGAAACACCTAGTGGTCAGCAATGGTGAGAAACTCTAAGAAGCCAGGGCAGTGGGAATACAGGAAGGTTGGATGTGAGAGACTTTTTCTTAGATGGAATTAATAAGACTTGGAATGGTCCTTGAGGGGGTTATAAGGAAAGATGGAGTTCAGGAGAAGGCCTCAGATCTTCAGCTATGGGCATGACCCAACTTGTTGTGCATGAATGGGGTTCCCATCCATATGAGATTCCCATCCTACTTTGTTCCCAAGAATTCATTCCTCTTAAGAAAGCAATGGAGAGATAAAGAGAAGACTTGTAGAGAGAATGGGGTAGACCTGCAGGATATGAAGTAGGATTAGAATTCTAGAGTAGATGTTGTTTGGTTTCCACTGGTTGTCTGCCACCATGTATTCATATTCTCTAGTCATAAAAATAAATAAAACAGGTGAGAGGACACCTATGACTTAAGCCTTCAGCTAAGTGGTAAGCATCCTAGCCACCCCCCAATGGCCAGCTGACATATTGCAAAGTCCCCAAAAGGGCACAGATCTGCTTCTTATGGTTTTCTATCTGCCATATTGCTAAGCACCAAGAGGTAAGCGGTGCTTATCATGTACCTTTTGTTCTTTCACTGAACCACTCAACACTCTGGGAATATCATGTTCTATTTTAAGGCTTCAGAACTTTTCCATATTCTTTAACCTCTCAGGGTCTCTGTTCCCTTTTCTATAGTATAAGTGTTTTTGACTAGTTCTGAGTTGGCTAATACAGAAGATAAGAAATAAGTTCTGGTCTTTCATGCATTCAGCCTATAAAATCTTTTATTGACTGCCTGTGATGGGCCATCAGTTGGATATGGGATGTGAAGAAAAAGGAAGAGTCCAGGTAGATCTTTGACCCAAGTAATTTGGTATGATGGAAAGTGTATATGTGATTATCTATTGGTGAATAACAAAACCACCTCAAAACTTAGTGCCTTAACACTACATTCTTTGTTATTTCTCATGATCCTTTGGGTTGACAGGGCTAAGCTGTGCTGTTCTTTCATGGGGCAAGACCAGAACTAGGGTGAGGTGAATGAAGTGTCTAGGGTACAAGATGTAAAGGGCACTCACTCTCAAGGTCCCTGCAGCATCACGATGAGAGTGAGTATCCCATTAAATTTTGTACCTGGTGCCTCACTCCCCTCACCCTAGTCCCAACCCTGGGTTGGGGTTTCTCTCATGTGCTTTTCTTCAGATGGCAGCTGTGGAGTCATCTGAAGGTTCCACTGGGCTGGACATCCAAGATGTCTTTTTCGCTCACCTATCTTATGCCTTGCTCACTCACATGGCTGAAAAAGCTGGGAGCTGCCCAGGCATCTCTTTCTATCTCCATGTACCCTCTCCACATGGCAAGCCTGGCCTTCTTTGCAGCATGGGAGTCTCAAAGTAGTCGGATTTCCTACATGGTAACTGGCTTCTCCAGAGCAAGTATTCCAAGAGGCCCAGGTAGAAGCTGCAGGGCTTCTTGTACCCTCTCCAAGAAGCCCCAGAGTGACAGTCCCTATCACTGCATTCCATTGGTCAAAGTCACTAATGTCTGCCCAAGATTTAAGGGAAAAGATGTTAGACTGCCTGATCTGAATAGTATGGATATAAAGGGATGAAGGAAATTGATGGAGACGAATTTTGGAGAATATATACCACTGAAAGACCAGGCAACAGGGCTTCCCTGGTGGCGCAGTGGTTGGGAGTCTGCCTGCCAATGCAGTGGATGAGGGTTCGTGCCCTGGTCTGGGAAGATCCCACATGCCGCAGAGCAACTGGGCCCGTGAGCCACAATTACTGAGCCTGCGCGTCTGGAGCCTGTGCTCTGCAACAAGAGAGGCCGCGATAGTGAGAGGCCCGTGCACCACGATGAAGAGTGGCCCCCGCTTGCTGCAACTAGAGAAAGCCCTCGCACAGAAACGAAGACCCAGCACAGCCATAAATTAATTAATTAATTAATTTTTAAAAAAAGACCAGGCAACAAACACATTTTGGGGGTGGGAAATCAGAAGTCCTCTTGGGGTAAGCTAAGTTTGTGATGCTCATTGACCAATCAAGTGAATATATATACACAGAGAAATCAGTGAAAGACTGGGATTGAAAATATCAGTGTAATTTAGATGTAATTTAGAATCTAGGCACTGGATGAGATCACCTAAGGAGTGAGTTTAGAGAGAAAATGAACCCTCAGTGAGTACAATGGGGAACAGGAGAGTATAGAGTCCCAGAATCCAAATGAAAAAGCACTTTGAGGAGAAGGGTTATCAGTCATGTCCTGTGGTGCCGAAAGGTCAGATAAGATGAGGGCTGAGAGGTGACCATGGATCGGGTAGAGCAAAATTTCAGTCATCCTTGATGAGAAAAATGGTGAGATGAATCTCAATTATAGTGAACTGAGGGGAGAGCAGACAAAGTGAGTAAAAGCAACTTTTTCAAGGAGTTTTCATAGAAATGGGATAGTTACTGAGTGGGGACTTGAGGTCTAGGAAACATTTGTTTTGTTTTAAGATACAACAAAGTATAGCTTATTGTAGGTGGATGGGCATGATACAGTAGAAAGGGAGCTAAGAAAACAGCAGAAGTAATTGCAAAGAACGTCTTGAGCAGGTGGGAGGCGACAGCACCAAGACAGACTGGAAACACAGGAGGTGGCGGTCGATGAAATGACATTCCAGTTAGAGATTCTGAATTGGAGACTTTCGAGGTAACACAGTTATGGTAATACCTAGATCTAGGGTACGGTTAAGAGTTGGTGCATGAATGTGAGAAGTCAAGGAACTCAGAGGTTGAGGTTGTCATAAAGAGCAGTGTGGAGAGAAAACCAGTGAGCCAGATGCGGAAACCATGAGGAAACATGCACCCCTGAGGGAATTAAGCCCGAATGCCCAAATGCACCAGGGATGGCGCTGTGCTATGTCCACTGGACTGAGATGGAGCTGTGTGCCCTGAATGCCCTCCCCACGCTGTTGCCTGTTAGTGTTGACCACGAGGGGCACTCTGCACCAGATCTGGAAGTGGCAGCAGCATCACATTCTTTGTAAGCTCTGAAGGTGGGGGAGGCCCTAGCGCTGTGGCAGCTGGCTCCCTTCCTTGCTGATTTAAAGCTCCCCTTGGTTGGGATAGGTCAGCACCTGACCTGAGCTTCCCAAACTCCTGCCACTTTCCTACTTCAGCTTCTCTGAGTCCTGGACAAAGTGCGTATCAGCTCCAGGTTTGAAGGTGCCAGCTTCCCCTACGAGTCACCCCCTGTGGCACTGAGGTTGGAAGTGATGAGGGAGATGCAAGTTCCAGTTCACTCCAACTGGTTCCAGTTTTCCTCACAGGTTCAAGGTCCAGCGCTCCATTCCAACCACCTGTCTGGCCAACCCCAGTGAATTCAGGCTCAAAAACAGACACAGAAGCAACAGACTGCACCGCCTACTGCCCAGCTACCACCTTGTGGGAGGTCCCCTCTCCATAATAAATCCTTCACCTGTCTTGCTCATGGACTCTCCTTTGTGGTCAAGCCCTGGCTGATACAGCATCCGCTGTGATGGACCAACTTCTCCTCTGCGCCCAGAGTGGTACTGTTACTGAACCAGGTTCATTTGCCCGACATGCAGCAAGGCAAACACTGAGATGCCAAGGTTTGCAGCAAAGGGCTTATTCACAAGGCAGCCAAATGAGGAGATGGGAGAACAAGTCTCAAATCTGTCTTTCCGAAGGAGAAGGGCTCAGGGTATCTATGGGATATAGCTGAGCTGTGCGGAGAGTGAGGAAAGCTGATTGGAAATAAGAAAAAGGGGAGGTAATCATCGTTTTGCACAGGCGCAACTAAGCTGCAGGCGTCTTCGTGAGACAAGTGTTCAGAAAATGGCAAATTAGCATGTTCTTAGGGTGGAGTTTTCGGCTCTCCAGTATCAAGAGGTCATGCAGCAGACACTTGAGCATGCTCAATTGGTGGATGGGTGGTCTTAACCAGTCTTTACCGGCTAGAGCTCAAACTGGACACAGTTGACTCCAAGTTCCTGAAAAACAGCTTGAGCAAACATCTTATTGTTTAGGCTACATGACGCTTGAAGGACATGCAAATTTTTTGTAGCAAAAATTAAAGCAAGCTTGGTTAGTGAAGGCAGATTATCAGTTTAATGGATCTAACTGATGTTGACAATAGGTTTCAGTACTGGTTACGTACCATCCTTGAGAGAATGGAGGAAACAGCCACTCAACTCATTTTATGTCTTCTGCGGTTCCCAGGAGCAATCCTAGTTGAGAAGGTTTCCTGGAGGAAAGGTCAGTAGGTGACTGTTGGAGTAGCTGACAGCCATTTACAGAAGCTAGAAGTTTCCAAGGAGGAGAGAAGAGAATAGTTTGGAAGTGGGAACAAGGGAGGAACAACAGCCTGTGTACCCCGCTTCGAGGGCTGGTGGGAGGTGGGTTATGGAAGAAAAATCAGCCAGGACTGAAGAGGGCTAAAATGGAGGCTGTGCCTCAAAAGACCAGCTGGGATTTGTTTTCCCAGGTTTACTGAGATATGATTAACATATAACATTGTATAAATTTAAAGCGTATGATGTGACAATTTAATAAACATACATACTGTGAAATGTGTACCACAGTAAGGTTAGTTAACACATCCTTCACCTCACATAATTACCATTTTTTGTTGCCGTTGTTATGGTGAGAGCATTAAAGCTCTACTCTCTTAGCAACTTTCAAGTGTACAATACAGTAGAGTTAACTATAGTCACCATGCTGTACATTACATCTCTGGAACTTAGTCATCTCATAAGTGAAAGTTTGTACCCCTTCACCAATATCTTCTCATCTCCCCCAACTTTCAGTCCCTGTCAACCACCATTCTACTCTCTGTTTCTATGAATTTGGTTAAGACTCCACGTGTAGGGCGCGGTCAGCTAACTGCCACGCAGCAGGAAGCTGAAATAAGCTGAATCATCCTTCCTGTGGCCACTGCGCTTGCGCTAAGTATACTAATGAGGTTTTAAAGTAGCGACCTATCCGATGCTGGCTCACAAGTCGCACCATCGGCAAAAGCCAATCACAGAGCGACACATGTTCTTAATCCCTATATAAGCAGACTGCTATAGGATTGCGGTGTCTTCCTTCCATCTTTCTTCAACCAAGCTGTGCTCCAATAAAGTGTGATACGAGAAGAATCTTGCGTGTGGCGGCTCGTTATTCTGCTGGTCGGAAACGGCCCGCCGCATCCACGTATAGGTGAGATCAGATCGTATTTGTCTTTCTCTGTCTGATTTATCTCACTTAGCATAATGCCCTCAAGGGAATCCGTGTTGATGCAAGTAGCAAGATTTTCCTTCTTCTTTTTTCCCCCCTATGGCTGAATCATGCTCCATTAGATACACCAACCACATTTTATTTACCCATTCTTTGTCTATTGATGGACACTTAGGTCATTTTTCTATCTTGGCTACTGTGAATAATGCTGCAATGACCATGGGATTGTAGATATCTCTTTGAGATAGTGATTTCATCGCCTCTGGATAAATACTCAGAAGTGGAATTGCTGGGTTACATGGTAGTTCTATTTTTAATGTTTTGAGGAAACTCCATGCTGTTTTCCATCGTGGTTGCACAAATTTACATTTCCACTAACAGTGTACGAGTGTTCCCTTTTCTCCACACCCTCACCAGCATTTGTTATCTCTTGTCTTTTTGATGACAGCCATTCTAACAGGTGTCAGGTGATATCTCACTGTGGTTTTGATTTGCATTTCCCCAATGATTAGTGATGTTGAGCATCTTCTCATGTATTTCTTGGCCATTTTTATGTCTTCTTTGGAAAAATGTCTATTGAGTTCTCTTTCCATTATTTAATCAGATTGTTTATGTTTTTGTTATTGAGTGGTATGAGTTCCTGTTATATTTTGCATATGAATCCCTTATCAGATACGTGGTTCGCAAATATTTTCTCCCATTCTGTAGGTCCCAGCCAGTTTTACTTAGAGCAAGAATGTGGAGATCCAGCTCAGAAAGCAGGCCGGGAACATGGGAGATTTTGCTGAGAACAAACTGAGAGCTCCAGGGGAAGTGGGGTTTTGGGGGGTGGGGGTGGGGGGAAAGCTCACGATGGGAATCATGACTTAAGCTTAAGTCAGCTTAAGGGATGTACAGAGTGATATGGGGATTAGTGTCTGGGTGATGAGAGATGGCTTGGAGGTCTGGTGGCTATCAATGAAAACCTGGATGTGAGGCAAGGTGGTACTCAGTCTCTGGGGCTGAGGGGGGAGGGAGCTCATTCCTCCTCCTATCTCATCATCATAGCCTCCTTTTCAGCCTTGGTCTTTCTGGCAGCTGACAGCCATGCAGGCCTGAAATGCCATGAGACTGGGGTCCTGAGGTGACCCCAGAGCTCTCAAAGCTCTCAGGCCTTGCTGAAATCTTACTGAGAGCTCTATCAAGGCCAGGATGAGGCAAGTTTTTCAAACAACAACTACAAAACATGTGGACCTCTAGAATAGGTGTTCTCAAAAGTTGGTTCCCAACAGGCAGCAGCAGCATTCCCTGAGAACTTGTTAGAAATGCAGATCCTTGCCCCTCACCCTCACCCCAGTCCTCCTGCATAAGGAACTCCAGGAGAGGGCCCAGCAATCTGGGTTTGAACAAGGCCACCAGGCGAGTCTCACACTCACTAAGGTTTGAGACTCACTATTTTAAAGGAATTCAACAAAACATTGGCTTAAAATGCAGCTGACTGTTGATGTTGTTCTTATGAGCCTAAAAATCACAGAGTATTAAAAATGAAAGGACTTTTTCAAGTGTCCAATCTGGCCTTGAACCTTACAGGTGAAGGGTCCATGCCCCAGAAAAGTATTGTGGCTGGTTTGAGCCCTCCTGGCAGGACGGAGATTACAATTCCAAATAACCAAACCAAAGACAAAAACAAACAAAAACAAAACAAAACAAACAAACAAAACAAAAACAAACCCAGAACCTGGGAAATGGTTGTTCTAATGAGCCATACAGTTGCAGCCTTTCTCTCTCTCTCTCTCTCTCTCTCTCTCTCTCTCTCTCTCTCTCTCTCTCTCTATATATATATTAATATAGACTGCGATTGTTGTTTGTGTGTTTTCCATTATTCAAGTCAGAGCAACAGGGTCTGTCTCACTTCAACCTGGCTCTTTTGAGGTTTGTTTGGTTTAGTGTTGTTTTGGGGATTGCAGAGGTGCAGCTTCCTAAGGCAGACCCTGAGCCTCTGAGGAATGCAACAGGCTCCGCAGGAACAGGAGGCTTTTCTGCCGCCGAAGTCTGCAGACGCTGTGTCTCTATTCTAACTTTTGCCATTCCCATCTCACCGGGCCCCCGGGGACAGGCAGACAGCCGAACTCCGTGCGCACTGGAGCCCCGGCTCCCTCGGCTTCTGGAGAGGAGATTTAGCCTTAATTTTTGTGACAGATGGAGTTGATAGTCTCTCCACGGAAAGGGGAGGAAAAAAGCGCCAGTTTTTGACAGGCCGCAGACGCCGGGTGCCTCTGGTGGTCGAAGGCTGCGTTGCGCCGCAGTTAAGGTAGTTCGCAAACTCCCACGCCTGGATCGCAGAGGCTGCTGTACCTGGGCGGTTTCCCTTAAGCCGAGAGAGATTGAAACATGCGCTTTAATAGAAACCTTGGAGGGTACCAATTTATCCCCTTCCTCTATGTTGTGACTGCGGCCAGATGGTACTGCTCAATATCCCTAAAGATTTTTAATACTATTACTGTTTTTTCATCGCCGTCCGTGTTAGAAACTTATATTCTTTAAAAAAAAATTAATTTGGCTTATTGGATTTCTGGCTTGCAATTGGCAATGATGTCTGACCCCAGGGCCATACTTGTCATTGGCGACAGGGTGCTGGGGGGTGAAGGGGTGGTAGAGAAAGGATTTGCAAATATCTCATCAGTATCTCCCTAACTAAAGCGTGTGCCTCTTTCTTGTGTGCATTTGGATTTTTTAAGTTTAAACATCCCGCATCAAATTCTCTGATTTCTCTCCTCCCCCTGTGATGATCAGGCAAGATGCCGATCTCGAAAAACAAACAAGTCTGAATCCAGTAGAAAGCACACATGGGGGCCAGGGACAATTAATAAAAGTACCTAAAAAAAAGAAGAAGAAGCACCAAACAAAAAGGACCGTGGACGAGCCGGTTGCAAACAGCTGCCCCTGAGCTCTGCCCTCTGGTTCTGTGCTCCAGCAAGGGCTCCATATCCGAGCCTCCTTAAGAGTAGGAGGAGCTCCCGGGCCTCTGTCAGGCTCCTTAAGCCGCTCCTTTCAAGCCCTGAATGCCTGAATGTGAGCTGCCCACCACCCTCCCCGCCCTCCCCCACTCCGCAACCCCACTCCAGCGGCTCGTAAAAAAAAAAAAAAGTTTCAACAACAACAGGCGGGACCAATAGCATCTCGAAAAGCCGGGAAAGGGGGCCGAGCAAAGGGCGAAAGAGAGTGGAGAAAGGAGAAAGCGGGCAGGCTCGGAGCGCGCGGGGCCAGGGCTCGGCGAGCCGGAGGAGCGTTGCTAATGTTTTTGTTTGTTTGCTTTTCCATGCATGCATAATGAGGGGGCACCGCGGCACCACGCGGGGGCTCCCGGCCCACTTTTGTATTTAAAGCCTCGCTGCGAGCGAGTCCGCAGCCGGGCTCAGCGGATCCGCTCCCCGGGCTCCTTGTCACCCGAGAAGCCGCCGCCGAGGGAAGCCCGGGAGCCGCTCTCCGGCCGCGCTGAGTTTCCCGTTCTCCCCGCGCCGCCCGAAAAGAGCTCCCCGGAGCTCGGCCGAGGCCGGGGTCGCCGCGGGCGGAGGGGGAGGGGACGCGGGCGGCCGGGCCGCGGGAAGGCGGGCAGCGCCGGGACGCGAGCCAGGAAGCGGCGCGATGCGAGAGCCCGCGGCGGCGGCGGCGGCGCGCCGCTGAGCCTGGGAGGAAGGAGCCGCCGCGGCCGCACAACGGACCTGCAGGCGCGGAGCAAAATGCACCCACGGCGCCGCGCGGTCCCGCAGCCCCGCCGCGACCCCGCGGCCCGCAGCCCCCCGGGGCGGCAGTGAGCGCCTCCCGCCACTGCCGGGGGCCGACCGGAGGGGTTCTCCGCGGCCTTGCACTTCTAGGAAGCCCCTGCAGTCCCAGCGAGAGCCGACCTTCTGCAAGCAGCGGGGCACCAGGCAGCGGCGCGCATGGATTTATGAAAACACTCATGCAAGAAGTTGGCAGGACTGGGGCAAACTTTTCCGCCGGCTTCGCGTCCGCCGCTGCCCGCGCCTCGTGTCCTTTCCGCTCCTCGCCCGGCGGCCGCCGCTGCCCGCGATGGTGGCAGGGCTGCTGGGCGGCGGCGGCGGGGCCCGCGGGGGGACCGTGCCGGGCGCCTGGCTGTGCCTGATGGCGCTGCTGCAGCTGCTGGGCTCGGCGCCGCGGGGCTCCGGGCTGGCGCACGGCCGCCGCCTCATCTGCTGGCAGGCGCTGCTGCAGTGCCAGGGGGAGCCGGAGTGCAGCTACGCCTACAACCAGTACGCCGAGGCGTGCGCGCCGGTGTTGGCGCAGCGCAGCGGGGGCGACGCGCCGGGGGCCGCCGCCGCCGCCGCCGCCGCCGCCGGCTTCCCGGCCTCGGCCGCGTCCTTCTCGTCGCGCTGGCGCTGCCCGAGCCACTGCATCTCGGCCCTTATTCAGCTCAACCACACGCGCCGCGGGCCCGCCTTGGAGGACTGTGACTGCGCGCAAGACGAGAACTGCAAGTCCACCAAGCGCGCCATTGAGCCGTGCCTGCCCCGGACGAGCGGCGGCGGCGCGGGCGGCCCGGGCGCGGGCGGGGTTATGGGCTGCACCGAGGCCCGGCGGCGCTGCGACCGCGACAGCCGCTGCAACCTGGCGCTCAGCCGCTACCTGACCTACTGCGGGAAGCTCTTCAACGGGCTTCGCTGCACCGACGAGTGCCGCACGGTCATCGAGGACATGCTGGCCGTGCCCAAGGCGGCGCTGCTCAACGACTGTGTGTGCGACGGCCTGGAGCGGCCCATCTGCGAGTCGGTCAAAGAGAACATGGCCCGCCTGTGCTTCGGCGCCGAGCTGGGCAACGGCCCGGGCAGCAGCGGCTCGGACGGGGGCCTGGACGACTACTACGACGAGGAGTACGACGATGAGCAGCGCGCCGGGGGCGCGGGCGGCGAGCAGCCGCTGGACGACGACGACGGCGTCCCGCACCCTCCGCGCCCGGGCGGCGGCGCTGCTGCGGCGGGCGGCCGCGGGGACCTGCCCTATGGGTCCGGGCGCAGGAGCAGCAGCAGCGGCTGCCGCTCGGCGACCCGAGGCGCCTGGACCCCGCTCGCCTCCATCTTGCTGCTGCTGCTGCTACCGCTGCTCTTTTAACACTCGCGGCCCCCCGCCGTCGGCCACGGGAGGGTCGGCGCCGGGGCACCTGTGGCTCGGGAACAGAGGGGTGGTCGGGGGTATTTTCCAAAACGTTTTCTAGGTGGTTTCTGCCTAGCCGGTCTCCCCGCCTTGGCTCTTGGCACGACCTTCGCCTCCTCTCCCGAGCAGGACTTTTTGGACATCCTCCCCTGCCCCCATTCCGGGTTCCAGACACTCCCCGCAGAAACCAGCCTAACTCCGGACCCCCGACATGAAACGGGCCTGGGAGGACGGAACCGTAGTCCTGGACTCCGAAGAGAGGATGCTGACCAGTGGGGTCTTAAGAGTTTCAAGGGACTGGGTTCGGAACAGGGGTTTTGAAGGAGGATTTATATTTGCAGAGGGGCTGTTTATTAGCGTTTCTCCTGCAAGGGGGGGAAAATGCCGGTAATCGACTTTTATTGTGGCCAGTGAAGACATTGCAATCGTAACCAATTCATTCGTTTAGTCTTGGTATCCGCGCCCAGAATCCTCAGTTTTTTTGGGGGGGTGGGGTGGGGGGCGGGCGGGCAAGCATGAGAGGGGTTAATTTTCCTTAATTAGTTTTGGGTAAATTTTAGCCCTTAATTTCATTGCCACCACTCTGATCTCTTAGCACATTTCTTAGGATTAAGGATCCAAAAATTCTGATCTAAACAGTTGCTAGTGGTGTTGAACAATGCAACTTTATATTTAAAAGAGCTCTGCACTGCCATCTATGAAAGCCTCTTTATGATGTTTGTTTTGTTGTCATTATCTTTACATCAAGAAATTGTACGTACAAATATGCGGAGAATATATATTGCCTCTGCTTTTATCAGGGCGCTCACCCCTGGTACTTCCTATATAAAATGTATTAAAACTGGGGTTTGTTACCAGTTGTTGTATTTTGTATATAGAATTTTTATAAATTGTATGCTTCAGAAATAATTTATTTTTTAAAAGAAATTAAAAAACTTAAATCCGCATCCATGGTACACCTTTCCTCCCTGAAATGTAAAGAATCCGTTTGTCACCAGGGATCCAAAACCACAGTCCGTTGTGAAGTGTGCTCTATCTAGAACAATTTTGAAATGTACAGTGTATTTTATAGATTTGAAGTTAACATTCTTATTTTCAAGAGAATTTATGGACGTTGTAGAAATGTATAAACGCATTTCCAAACTGCCTTAAACATTGTATTTTTATAGACATTGTTTTTTAAAAAAAGAAGTCCTATGTTTTAAGTAACGGTGGCTTTGTGTATTTTTTTGTTGTTATTTGATTTTATTAAAATGTGTACATCAGTAAAGAGTTTTAAATAATGAATATGGTGTAGTTACTTTCCAGAGTTACATTGTGGTTAACCCAATAATGGGTGAGGAGGGGGGTGGAGGAGCCACTGGGAATCTATCAACCATCAACTGAAATTAAAATACAGTACAAGACAAGAAATGAGGGCTATTATTTCTGCCTTCAATATAATGAACAATTAGACATCTGTAAATGAGGCAGCTACAAGATATAATTTGACTGGTCTCCATTGATATTTACGTTTGTGGAGAGGCTTCACATCATTTGGGACTAACCCAGACATTTCTTTCCCCTCCCCCTTTCCACTGGGACCCTCCCCTTGCCCCCCACCCTCCGGAGCGTCCTCTCTGACTATTAGACATTCTCATACAATCAAACATGCCAATAACATCTGTTATCAATAGGTCTCAGGAAACCTGGGAGACTCAACTTCAAAGTCATTTTCGCACTTTGAGTAAAAAAGTACAAAATTTTGTTACAAAACATTCGGGCGGGCAAAAGTAAACATACTGGGGAGAGGAACAATTACCAGAACTTGTAATATTGTTGTGAGGAGTTGTTTAGCAGTGGGCTGAGGGCTGGGCTCCTGCCAGAGCTACTGATCTACACTCAAACGCCCTTAGATAAATAATTACACTCTTAAGCTGTGTCGAGTGCTGATACACTTGACCTTGTAAATAGAAATGTTTGCAGTAGGAATAAACTCCAGCATTGGAAAATCTTTTAAACATTAACACAAAAGAGAGCGCTCTGTCCTCTGGGGATTTGAGTCTGAACCTCGCCAAGCTAGGCACTTGCAAGGGGGAAAAAAAGTTTATTTATCTTCTATTCCTGGTGTTTATTTAAAGCTTTTCATTTTAAACTCGGTGATTGGAAGGCAAGTCAGGAGTTTAAAAGTCACCACAAATAAACTTTGTCTGAGGGGTCGACAGATTAGCAAGATCTCGTGTCTCTTTATATGATATTAACATGTGCTGAGAAAACACAACCAGATTTCTCTGCTGCCTGAAGTAATTAACAAAGCTATGCCCCCTTCCAACTTCCTCCCACCCACTCCCACCCCCTACTTTCGAGGTTCTTTTGCCTCTAATTCACTCTCTTCCCAGCTTTTATGGAGGGCTTCGAGGCAATTCTTATTGCGTCTAAAACCAAGATTCATATATGCATAGCATCAGAAAGTCTGAGATAGTTGTGGTGTCAGACCAGCCCAGGAGAGTGGTGTGTGGCTTCAGAACCCCGTCACCTGAATGGTTGAGTAAACATATTGTTAAAATAAAGCTGAAAGCGTTGTTTCTTTGGGAAGTGAACAAAGAGTATTCCAAGAGACTTGTGAATGAAATCAGCTTTCTTTACAAAACGACGAGTTAGCAAATGCTTCTGCGTTTGTCCTTAAATATATTTAAATCATCTCCTCCTCATGTTATTTTAACACATTCTTGACTAAAAGTTAAGTCTTTGTCCCAGTAAAAGGCCCAGTTTTCCCCAGTAAGAAGTAAAAGGCATTAGCACTAGAAAAGGCTTGATAATTAACTGCTACAATAAACTCACGACTTGATTTTACAGGGTCCTGTCAAAAGCATCTGCCCGGAGTAAATCAACACAGCTCGCTCTTGGGGAGTGAGGACGTGAAGCTTTATGCTTTCTTCCTTGGAGAAAGTGAACACTGATCGGTGGTCCATTTTAATTTAAACAGTTCTATGCTGGAGCCCTGGGGCCCCTCATCCCTCTGCAGACCTAGTAGATTCCAGAACAGGTTGCTGAGATGTTAGGTTACGGGATTGGAGGTTGCCATCTGTTCCTAGACCGAAAGGATTTTTACAGTTGTTGACATCTGTAATATCTCACGGTGTCTGGGGAGCCTTTGGAATTTTGGACATTTGAGACGGCCAAATGTCTCATGGACAATGCCTGGAAGTACCATTACGGAAGGCAAAGTTATCCCTGACTTTTCCCGGAGATCTTAAAGAGCGCCAGACTTCTAACAGAAGTCTTCCAGAGCGAGAGCAACTCCTTTTGGATTTCATAGAAAATCTGTGTCCTCCCGGCTGCCCCCATTTCCCCGTTAGCAGGTTTGCATCCTCAGTGACAGTTTATTTGTCTTTGGAGGCACCTCAGTGACAAATGTTTAAGGGAGTGTGGGACAATGGTGGAGAACAAGGGGGCAGTTCATTGAGCTGACAGTGACCATACAGTAAATGGAAGGAGGTTCAGGCTTCACTGCTCACCCAAGGACACGGCAACGCTTTTGTGTATGACCACAATGGACATAACATAAGGTCTCTGTTTATTTTCAACAATATCTAGCCATGTACGCGGGCAATATACGTATGTCAAGTGAAAAAATGGCTGGAGGGAACTAAATTCTTGCACTAAGTGATAGGACATCCCTTAGCGTGGGCAGGGCCCTGACCAATGTCCATAAGTAAGGAATAGCTCCTGGTGCCAACTGCCACAAACTTAAGGGGACGCCACGCTCTGACACATCTGGGGTGCACTGCAACTCTCCCACTGGGGTCCACATGGGTGAAGACGACTTAGAACCAGCAGTCTCTCTTGGTTGAAGAGTCAAGAGAAACCGCATGGACTGGAGGGGGTCTCTTACTCACCACTCCCAACATATGCACCCCGACTCCATCCCAGCAATGCTGTGTTGTATAGAATAAAAAGAGGGGGAAAGTGACAAGAGAACTTTCAGAGACCTCAAACTCTGCATTGAAAACCTTTCTACTTTCAACTTTACCTTGCATGATTAGTTCACTGGTTTCAACCGTGGAAGTTCTCAAACATAACCTCGTGTGCCCCTTTTCGAGCCCGTAAAAAGAAAAGCACACATTATTTGGTTTTTGACCTCTTATACCTAGGACCTTCTGAAACACTGTCAGCTGACCCGGTTTCTCCCAGCTCCCCAAGAACAAGGTTGTTGGGAAGCATCGTGTTACAATGGGAAGCATCGTGTTACAATGCCTACGGCCCAACAGCAGTTCCCGTTCCCGGAGGCTTGGGTTTCCAGTGGGTCTTGCAGCCTGTGGGTTAAGTAAAGTTGGAGGTTACTGTATTCTATTGGAGGGGTTGCTTCTGCTGGACAGTTGAACAGCTTCACCCCTGACTATTTGAATGACATAAGTAATGTGCTATTAGCATAAATACCTTCTAAGGCATCCATTTAATCAATTTCTTAAATAACAGAATGATCTACTGCAAAATAGTGGACTGTATACACTATATTTTGGCACAAAGATGGTCATTCTCCCACTAGTAACCAGGGGCTCTAAATAAATGATTTCAACAATGTTTTATTAAAGGACGACAAGAGCCCTCGAGCTGCATTAATCGGGGAGAAGTCGAGTGGCACTTTTGTTATGGAAATGTTAAGCACATAATAGCACTGCCAAACAATGTAGACCCACTTCATTCTTTCAGCCATGCTGACACCTCTTAAAGAGGAACGGCAGGGAAGGATGTGGGAAAGATCTGCTTTGCGAGGAAGCTTTCAGCTAATATTTTGGAGGGCTACCTTCAAACCCTGTGTAATATGCATGCAATGGAAGCAAGAAAGGCTGCTGAGAGACTGGAAGGGTTTCCTTACCTTATTTCAGGAGCTTGGGCTCCATAAGAAAATCAAATGTCTACGTTTTTTGACATGGCATTTGTCAAAATTATATTTTGGTGATTTTGTAGTGCTGCGAGTCCAATTTTATAATGTGGATCAAAGACAGTTTCTCTCAATGGTGCTGATATATACTGTATGTAGCTTTACCGAGTTCCCCTTAAGCAAACAGGGTGAGTCTGCAAACAGGTGAAAACACACGTCACCAAGGACATCTTCAATCTGTAACAAAAAATAAAGGCATATTATCTATTTCCAGACTTTATGGACACCATTATATTCTCTGGTTATTAATATGAATTTTTCTAAGTTTATTTCTATATTTAAATATAATATATTTGTGGGTTCTTGGATGGCAGAATGGAGTCATATCTCACAACCAAATCCTATTGTATATTTTGATCCCTGATCAGATGTTACTAAGTACCAAAATAAGGAACAATTCAGTGAGATTTGAGGACTTTCTCATAGACACCTCTGTTATGAAAACGCCAGTCAATTAACCTTAATTTTAACCCCTGTCTGCTGTTACCTATCAGGTAGTTACACCTGTTTGGAGCATCCTTCTGTAGTGAACATTGAAGTAAGCTCTTAGGGTGACTAAGACCTATGTCTGTAACCCTGAACAAGTGAGGGGAGGGGAGGGGAAACAAAAAGAGTTTGCTTGGTTCCATAGGCATCTGTTGAGGGGCTACCAGTGTGTACATGATGCGGTCTCATCCCTGCACAAGCTGGCCATCAGGATGTGTCCTTTCAACCTCAAATAGAGAGCACAGAGGAGGATGATTGGATGACTTAGCCCGACTCTGGGTGTAAGGAAACTTGGAGAAGGCGACACTGAAGCTAAGTATGAGGACAGGAATGGACATTAGCAAGAACAGTGGGGAAGACATTTCCATCAGAGGGAACCACATGTCCTAAGACATGGAGGGATTGAAAAGCATAGTGTGTGTGTGTGGGGGGGGGGGGTATGATCGTGTCACCACCAAAATATAAAGTGGGAAGTAACAAGGTTGGGGCTTGAAAGAAGGGCTAATACCAGGTCACAGAAGCCTTGAATGTCATTCTAGGCATTGACATTACCCTGCTCAGTGCCCATGACAGGAAACCTCTGAGAATTCCCAGCTGAAGACTCCAGAGGTTTACCTTCTTGAACAGAGTACGTGATGGTTTTAAGGCATGAAGACCAGAGACTGGGACAACAGTTACTGCCAGGTCCCATAAAAAAAGAAAGTCAGGCAACTGAGCTAGAATAGTGGCAGCAGGAGGAGGGAGAAGGCAGATTCAAGACACTATGACTGGTCAAACATGGAGCGTTCAGGGAGGGCGGAGGCTAATACGACCGCTGGACTGCTGGGTTTCTGGCTCAGAAAACTGGTGGATGATGTCATGTTCCGTCCTCAAGGAAGAAAGATTGAGGGGCTAGTTGTGTTTGAGGATATAAGGAATATCCAGTTGGCGGTGCACTGCAGAAAACCAACTATAGGGCTGAAGCTCGAGACAGGAGTCGGACTTGGAGAGTGGTCATGGTGAAGACTTCTAGGAGTGAGGTACCCAAAGAGTGCAGAGAGAAGAGGGCAGTGGGCAGAGGAAGGAGTGCCCAGGAAAGCAATCCCAGAAGGGAAAAGAGAAGGTCAGAGACATCTTAGGAGGAGCAGGAATATGAAATCATGAAGCTTCTGGACATGGACAACTAAATTTGCAAATGCTTAAGAAACCAATACTATTGCTTAGAAAGAAAAATGAATTCACTGGAGTTCTAAGAAAATATGTGACCAAAATATTCTTCATTATAACAGTAGTAGTAATCACAATGATAATCACAACTAACTGTAGGGAAATAAAAAGTACCAAAATATGCCACGGCAGTAATATAATAGTAATAATAAAAAATAGTGATAGTTAATATTATTGAGTGATTATTATTATGTGCCGCACAGTGCTGAGCATATAACATTTCATCGTTACAGAAACTTCATGTTGTTTCTATTATTATTTCCGTTTGACAGATGAAGAAGCTGATGTTTAAGTAAATTGACCAGTGTTATTCAGTGCGTAAGTTGGTGAATATACAATCTAGGTCTGTTTGGGTCCAGAGATTGAGGTCATAGCTTTTGTAACATATTGATTCTCAAAAGGTATATGGTGGCATTGCAGGTAACTATTATTTTCTTCCTTATATATTTATATGTTTCCCAAATTTTATCAATGAGTATATATTACCTTACTCTCAAATTTAAATGTGGTTTAACTAGTAGTATTCAGAACCACAAGGAAGAAATAAGAAAGCGTAGTTTCACACCTGTGATAACTGCTACCTTTACTTACACTTCAGAGGGCTGTGCCCACCCTTCCCTTCTGCTCAGTCTACCTCAAATTCTCATGAAGAAGTGATCTTTTATGAAGCCTAAAATAATTCAAACTGTAAAATTACTCTATTTGAAAAAGCACATGACAAATAAAAGTAAATCGTAAAAACATTGCTTCTTGTTAGAGCAAGAAAAGTCTCAAGAGATCTTTTATTCATCAACTCATTCATTTCTTCATTCATCCATTCATTCAATCAATGTTTTCTGAGCACTTACAATGGTCCGAGTGACACTCTAGGCACGAGGCATACAGCAGCGAACCAAAACGTGAAACTTCCTGTCCACAAGAAGTGCAGGCCATGCTAGAAACCTGTTTTCTGAACTTTTACCCTTGCGCTTTGTGGTCTTGTAAGAAGACCATTCGTTCTTCCTCGGTTAAAGAAGGACCACACCATCTTCTGTCTCTATATCTGTTCACTAAGCGTTTTGTTTATCTTTCCTTTCTCAAAATGTGTTTGTGCCTCACAGACACGTGTGGGGAAATATAAACTTTCATATTTATGGCTAATCATTCTGGGTTTTTTAAATATATTTTACAAGTGGAAGAATTAAATCCCATAATTTCCAGTTCATTGTACAGTTGTCTTCTTCTAGGAAAGTTCTGATAGAAGAGTTAAGCCCAAAATTATTATAGCACTTTTAGGAGCTGAAGTATGCCCTAATTCTTGACATGTGCCTAAATGAAAATGTATGATTATATTCCAGCAGAACAAATTATCTGTGAGTAAGTTAATCACAAACTTGCGTATTATTTTTTAAAATAACCATTAGTAAGCTCTAGAAATAGACAACAGGCTCATATGTCATTTAAATTGTCAAATGGAGTCCTTGTTCACTGTCACCCTACTGTTTTTTCTTTTCGCAAAATTCAGTCTTTGGAAACAAATAGTATTTTTTTTAAAAAAGAACTGCTGATATTTAGGATGCTGACAGAAAATTGGTTATTTTATTACTTGGTTTCTGTTCATCACAGACCACCCCAAAACTTAGTGACTTAAAGCTGTTATCATTTATTTGTTCACGATTTTGTTGGTAGGCAATTTGGACTGGACTCAACTGGGAAATTCTCTGCTGACCTTTTCTGGGCTCACTTGGCTATGGTTAGCTGGGGGTCAGGTAGGGAGAGGGTGTGTTCTTGATGGCCTCATTCACATGACTGGCAGTTGGCTGGTGTGACAAGGGCAGCTGAGACATGTGTTCCTTACATCTAGCAGGCTAGCCCAGGTTTCTTATTATGACAGCTGGACTCCGAAAGCACCAAGAGAAGGAAAGCACCAATGTGCAAGCACTTTTCAAGCTGCCACTTGCATCACATTTGCCAATGTCCCCTTGTACAAAGCAAGTCACATGACCAGGCCCAACTTCAAGGGTAGCGAGATAGACTCCACATCTTGATGAGAAGAAAGGCAAAGTCCAGTTGCAAAGGAGCATGCACTCAGAGATGGGAAGAATTATAGAAGCCAATTTGTAAACACTTCCTCAATAAAGAATATGTTCCTAGAATTCTGCTGGCATGATAGGAAGAAAAAAATGGAAGAGAGCAATTTATAGCTTTAATTTTCAGAATTTATAGAATGGTAGATCCAAAAAGCTAAACAAGGCCTGAAATAGTATTCTATTTTTTTATTCACAAAAACTTGCAATGTGATATGATACCTAGTAGGACCATTTCTTCACTTTCTTCTACTTTAAGACGTTTTACTTTACGTAACACTGTACTTTTTGTTTCCAGAAGAATTTTAGAATTAACTTCTGAAATTTCTTTAAAAAGCCTTTGTTGAAACTTTGATTGGGATTGGATATAATTCATAGATCAATAGGGAGACAAGTGGTAGCTTTATAATAGTGAGTCTTTCCATCTTTCCAATTAGATAAATATTATATTGATCCATAAATAGGTCTTACTGTAAATTTTATATCTTCTTTTTTATTCAGGTTTTGTTTATTTCTTTTTAGATTTATTTCTAGGTACTTCATAGTTTCTGTTGGATGATGATGGTATTGATCATGATGATGATGATAATGATGATTACATTGCCTAATTCGTCATTACTGATTATAGGAAACTTGGGTTTTGTACGTTGTTCTTGTATCTAAACACCTTGTTGAACTCTTATGGGCTCTAGTTATTGGCAGGAGACTCTTTGATTTTCTAGACATATAAAAAACATATTAATGATTCTCAAACTTTTTGGTCTAAGGAAGATTTGTACTCTTAAAAATTACTGAAGATTTTGTCTATGTGGGTGTGAAGAGTTAGGGGGCACAGTTTCTAAGACTGCTCTGATTTCTGACACCAGTGCAAGTTTGAGGTTCAATAATTCACTAGGAGGACTCACAGAACTCAGTGAAAGCTGTTATACTCACAGTTATAGTTTATCACAGGGAAAAATTTCATAGAGCAGAATCAGGGGAAGTATTATCTGCAGAGCTCCCATGCTCTCTCCTCATGGAGTCAGGATATATGTGAAAATACACGTAGATTATTGCCAACCAGGGAAGCTTGCCTGAACCCAGGGTTCAGAGATTTTTTTGGCTCCGTTATGCACGCATGATTGGTTGATTGATCGATCAACCAATCATGAGTACATAATGGTTGATTGACTGTGGTTGATCTCAGTCTCCAGGTCGACTGATACCATGTGACCCATAAATCACATTATTGGCCTTTCTGGTATAGCCAGCTCCTACTATAAGGTGTGGCCAGCCCCTATCTTAAATGACTTCCTTACTACCTGTTTAACTCACCACCTCCAAGCAAACAAAAATTACCTCCTAGAAGCTGAAGGCAAAGATCAGACCTCTTTTGGGGCAAGGTTATCCCAGTGGGTTATGTATATCAATATTTACCATAGTATAAGTCAGAGCAGATATATTTTAAATGTAGAATAAATAATTAAAAATAATAAACCTATTACATGTTAACATAAATAATACATTTTAATGGAAAGTAAATCTATTTTCCAAAAAACAAATTAGTAAGAAGGCAGCTAGATTTTTATATCTGCTTCTGCATTCAATCTATTCCAATATGATACATGAGATACCCTATATACATATGTATATGTGGATATATATAAGGCAGGAATAACTTAATTGTCTTTTCAGATAATTGTGGATATTCTTCTTTGATACACAACACTTAATAAATGGTAGATTTTTAAAGGTTAATTATAAGGTAGATCTGAAACCATATCAATAGACATTTCATAATCTGTGATGTTAATTCTTCTATCTTGACATTTATATGGAACTTTCATCCATGCATGATTTTGTAACACCATCCATTGGTCTTTTGAAAAATATTTTTTATTGAATTATGAAGATAATTCAAATATCAACACATATTAATTTATAATATTAAATAAACAATGTTTGTTAGTATCACCACCAGTCTCATCATAAAATTCTCTAATTATTGGAATTATATTAGGCTCATAGTGCAGGATACAAGTTTTCCAAAATTCTCATTTTTGCATGCAAGATCAAATGTTATTGTTGGCAACAAATCCTGTTATTTTCCTTTAATTGTGTTTATTTCTAATAAAATGTTTGCCAAATATCCAAGTCTGAATAAAAACTAGTTTATCTTTCATTCTTTCCTGTAAAAACAGTGTTCAATGGAAAATGGCTAGTTCAGTTCACAACTCAAGCAACCACACAGGTGTTTTTCTTTGAGAAAAACATTTAATGCAGAAGAAATATATTATGTGTTCTTCCTATTTTTCATACAGAATATTAAAAAGATGTGTACTCAAGGGTAGAATTTAAATAAAATTTCTATTGTTTCATTAAGGACGTTCTTATGTGACACCATCAAATATTTTTAGTATAAGTGCATGGCAGTGAAAAATATGACTACTGGTATAATTTTGTGCAAGTGCCCTGATTTGTGCTAAATCACTATCAGTTTTAATCACCACTGCTTTTGCTCCACCATCAAATGTCAACACAGTGAAAAAGGAAAATAGTGTCTTGGGATTATTATGAAAACAGTTTTGACCTCGTGATATGCCTGAAAGTTATTGGGGGATGCTCCAGGAATCCATACACCACTTTTTGAAAACTGCTGCTACACTTTTTCCTTTCTAATGTTTATAATGTTTATACCTCATAATTAATTTTCATGTCATATTGCCCTGGCTAGGATTGCCAGTACAATGTTAAATAGAAAGGCATGATAATAGGTGGCCATTCTTCTTGTATGCTGAAACTAGGCGTATTAGTTCTGTTTCTATTATGATGCTTGATATAGGTTTCTAGTACATGCTTAATGAAATTAAGGAAACTTTTTTTCGGTTTATTTATTTTCAGTTTATTTTTTGTTTATTGGTCTATGAGAAATTCTACTTCATGAACTATTGTTGGTGATTTATACTTTTACAAAATAAAATCAATTTCATCTAGATTTCTAAAACATTTCTATACATTGTATAAACTATTCTCTTTCAGATTTTTAATATCTAAATTTTGTGTTTATGTTTTCCTTCTTTCTTAACCTTTTATGTGCCTTCTCTCTTTTGATGTTTTGTTCATGTTATTGTTATTTTTTCAGACAATAAGTTTTGAGTTTCATCTATGAAATTCATGCTGGGATTGTTTCTTCTGTTGTTAATTTTTGCTGTATCATTACTGATTTCATACTTCTTACTTTGCTGGGTTCTTGAGCTAAATGGTTAGCTCATTTATTTTTATTTTTTAACCATTCTAATTAGTTGATTTCTTGATACAACTTTTCCTTTGTGCAACTTTTAGGTCACATCCTACAGGCTTTGATGAGCTATTATTTTATTGTGATTCATTTCCAAAGAACACATACTTCCCATTTTGATGGGTTTTTAACCTTATATTATCTATGTTACTTTCTAAAGTTTTTTAAAGATTTTGGGTGTTATTTTCTCATTTTATAATTTTAATTAAAATGAGTAATGTACATAAGCTTAATAATTTCTATTGACACTTTTTGCAACTTAATGTGATTTTATTTATGGCTGTGAATATGATCAAATTTTATATATATTTTACGTACATAGAAAAGGAAAGAGTAATCTCTGATTTTGTTAGTGTTCTTCTTTGTAACAGTGTGTTAATTTAATTATCTTAATTCTATATATTTCTTTTTCTGTTGTTTTCTTAAAGAGATAGGTTAAAGTCTCTCACCATGTCGTGGATTCATCTATTTCTCCTTCTATTTCCATCAAGTTTTGCATGTATATTTGAAGGCATGGTGTTAAATGAATTTAGGTGCACGACTATTTTATGTTTATGGCAGAAAATAACTTTTAACAATATCAAACGTAACTCTTTGCCCTTTTACTGATTTTGGCCTTTAATTCTATTTTGTCTCAAAATAATTGTTGCTATACGTGCTTTTATTTTGTTAATTTATACTATTTACTTAAAAAAATAAACTTCAGGGCTTCCCTGGTGGTGCAGTGGTTGAGAGTCCACCTGCCGATGCAGGGGACACGGGTTCGTGCCCTGGTTCGGGAAGATCCCACATGCCGTGGAGCGGCTGAGCCCGTGAGCCATGGCCGCTGAGCCTGCGCATCCGGAGCCTGTGCTCCGCAATGGGAGAGGCCACAACAGTGAGAGGCCCGTGTACCGCAAAAAATAAAAATAAAAATAAAAATAAAATAAACTTCACTTTGCTTTTTCATGTTGCAAAGTAATACATATACATTGAAATTTAGAAGATACAGTTAATCAGGAAGAGCAGAATAAACACCCATAATAATAACACCTGGAGATAATCTATGCATATTTACATATAATCTTTCAATATCTATATATTTAACAAAATCAAAATGTACATTTTATTTTATAATTTGTTTAATATACTTACATTCTCCTTAACACTATTTTGGGAGGTGATATAACTCCTTAAATCTCCTCCTTTTCAATATTTTGTGTTATTTTATTTTAGTTCTTATAAAGAGCACATAATTGGTTAGGCTAGATTTTATTTGATTGGTTAGTTGATTGGTACTACTTTTTAATCTAATGGAGATTTTATCTTTTCATAAGGGATTTATGTTTATTTACATTTACTGGTTATTGGTTTGTTTCAATTTATTCTTACCTTCTTAGTTTGTGTTTTAAATTTACCATGCTTTCCAGTTTTGTTTTGCTTTTTAATCCCACTACATTGCCTTTGTTGGATTGATCACGTCTTTTTATACTGTTGTTTTGCTGTGTGCCCCCCACACCCACCCCAACTCTCCCAATTGTTTGAAAGTTATACATTTCACTTCTATTTTTTCTAGTGTTTATCTTAATATTTAATCCATATATTCATTATTTTCTCTCAATGTTTAAGGTTAGTCCATATTGTCCTCCTAAAGAAAAAAATCACTTTTCCTAAGACTTTCTTCCCTCCACCCAATTCCATGTTGTGTCATAAATTGTTTGCTCTGTTTTGCTATTCACATTTTTTCTTTGCAATCCATCTTTTCTTACAATTAACAATACATATTAATGGCTTTTTTTTGGTGGAGAATAGCAAAATTGAGGTAATCAATTATATCTACCCTTAGAGAATTGTTATGAGATAAAAGCGAAGTAAGAAAACTTATTTGTCCAGGTAGAACCAAATTTCCTTTTAGGGAAGAAATGGTCTATTTAGGAAGAATCTTGATAAGTTATTGGGTAGGGAAATGCAGGGGAGGCTCCAGAATGGAAAGCTTGACTAGAGAACACAAAAAGATATTTCAAGTGCTTTTTATGAGAAATAACCATGATGTTTGGTGAGGAAATCAGAAGTGAGAGGAGAAGAGAATAAGAAAGTGGAGACTGAGATAAGACAGAGAAACACGGCAAGAGACGGAAGCAGGGTGTGACAGAAATAGTGGATGGACTTACAGAGAACAAGGACTATCTAATATTCACTTTAAATTATCGGCTGTATGGAACTTACATACATACACTTCACTGTTATTTATAAAACTCCTGTAAAAATATACCCTCCTTGATGCTCTTGACTTTTGTTAAGTAATAGAACTGTGGTTCAAGAAGACAAACTGTGGTTGTCTCACTATAGGTTAGTGTTGGAGTAGATAAACAGATCCAAGATGCAGAGAGAGCAGTGAGAGTACAGGAAAAAGAGGAAATTAGACTTAGAGGGGACTAGAAAAAAGTGATGCCCTGGGAATTGAGCAGGTTCTTATAGAAAACCCGGGACTCCCTACAGAACTAGGAATGGAGGATTCATATCTTAATGTGAAAGGACATGGGCAAATGGTCAAAGAATGGCAGCTGTTACTGTCACTGGGAAATGGGGACAATTTCGACCCTACCTTCCTCAGAGAGAAAAATGCATACCAAATGAGTTCATCCTATGAAATTAATGCTGTACTATAGATGCCCATTCAAATCTGAAGTGCCATTATGATTATTGGACCTACAAATTATGCTACCCTAGTGGCAGGAATAGAGTCAACTTAAATGTATCAGGCCCCCAGGACTTCTCTTCTTCACCTTCAGATATAAACATTTCCCTCTAGGAAGGAGGTAGATGTAGCTTTCATTACAGATAACGTTTAAGGATTCTTTACATATGATGCTGACATTTAGTCTCCCTTGGTGAGTTTCATTTTAAACATTCCTTTTTCATTTCAGCTTGTATAAAACACCCCAGAACGAAGCCAAATCTTTGGAATACATTCTTTTTGTCAACTAAGCACATTCCAGGCATGCCATCTGACTTTAATTTGTTTGTGATGCCACCAGCGAGAATGGTTTCACTAGGAAACAAATATGTTTGGTCTTAAGTGAGGTCTTAGCCCTTTTGGGCTCTTCGTTCAACCAGTATTTATTAAGTGTCTCTGTGTGCCAGGAACTATGCTACATACTGTGAAGACAATGTCACAATTGTCATTGTCATTATCCTCATCATTGGTCAGCAACGAATAGCAAGTAGAGGGACGGCTGGGCAGTGGTGCGAGTTACCCCACAGTTCTATCAACTCTCTCCCAGCCCTCCAAATAAATATTAATATGAGCTACAATGAAAGTGATGACATGCTTGCTAATTCAGCATGATTTCAAGACAAGTTTCCCAATCTCCCTTGTCATTGGCACCCCTAAGGTCCCAGATACAGAAATGTTGAGATGTCGCCGGTAGCAGCAATTTCTCCAGCCTCCTCATTAGTTCCTCTGCTTTCCCCAATTTCTCTTCCATTGGCTCCACTCCCCAGTGATGGCTCTTACCCACCAGTTCAGTCTGTGATGCTGTTGGACAGTCTGCTCCACTCTTGATGTGGCTGACATTGCAGGGACACTTCTGTGCACACAGGTTTCAGAGGGTGACAAGCTGGCCTGAGCCTGACATGGGCCTCCCAAGCTCAAGTGTCCCTGGTGCCTAGTTGTCCAAGATGGGGGATGTTATGGTTGAATTGTTTCCCCCACAAATTCATATGTTGAAGTCCTAAACCCCAGTACCTCAGGATGTGGAACTTATTTGGAAATAGTGTTGTTGCAGATGTAATTAGTGAAGTTAAAATTAAGTAATACTGGAAGGGACCAAAATGACTGGTGTCCTTATAAAAATGGAAAATTTGGACACAGGTGCACACATACAGGAGAACCTGTAAAGATGAAGGCAAAGATAGAAGTGATGTTTCCACAAGCCAAGGAACTCTGAAGATTGCCAGCAAACCACCAGAAGTCAGGTGAGAACAGACTCTTCCTGGCCACCTTGAGAAGGAACCAACCTGTGGACACTTCGATCTCAGACTTCTGGTTTCTAGAACCGTGAGACCGTTTGTCGTTTAAGCCACTCAGTTTGTGGTGTTTGTTATGACAGCCCTAGTGATCTAATACAGGATATTTGAGAAGGAGCTGAATTTAACAGAAGGATACAAACTTTCAGCTATGAGATGGATAAGGCCTGAAGATCTATGTAAAATGTGGTGATTAGAGTTGATAACACTGTACTGTATAAATGAAATTTGATAAAAGAATAGAACTTAAATATTCTCTCACACACACATACAAAGCTATAACCATGAGGTTATGGATGTTTTAATTAACTGGGTGAAGGGAATTCTTTCACAGTGTGTCTGTATATCAAATCACCGCTATGTACAATTTAAATACCTTACAATTTTAATTGCCAATTATATCTTAATAAAGCTGAAATTTTTTTAAAAAGGAAGTTGCATTTAGAGGGGTGACAGGGTTGTGGTTAATATTTTGGGTTTTTTGTTGAGAATTCTGGTACTGTTGGTATACTCTTTAGTTAGACTTCATTTTAGAGAAAGCCTAATTATTCCCCCTAATGCAAACATCATATCATATAGTGATAGCACATTATGTATGATAACAGCTCCTTCCAAGGTCACATGTTGAAACTTATCCGGTGTTTCCCAGACCTTAGTATGCACAAGAATCATCTGGGGGAACTTGTTCAAAGTGCAGATTCCTGGGCTCCACTCCTATACCTACTGACTGAACCCGATTCTCCGAGGGCAGAAGCATGACAATCTGTGCTTTTGACAGGCATCTCCCCATTACACTTTGAGGAACATCAATATGAGTTGAAGGAGTGATGGGATTTCATGCAAAGTCTATTGAATGAGGTGGAGGCATCTTTTGGTGTAGTTTTATGGAGAGTCCTGAAAATTGCACTGTAGAAGCAGTAACCCTTTTAGCTAACATCTAAAAGAATATCCCCAAAGTACTTATTAGCATCTTCAGTTAAAATGATCTTGTAACAGAATCCCTCTCCACAAAAACCACACCATCATAGTTTAATGAAGGAGAAAATTACTTCTAATTGGGTTTATTTCCCCAAGTAAAGGCAAGAGTCAAGAAGAGCCAGAATAATTCAATAAGTGTTCAGCTCCCTTCTAGGCATACGAGAAAAAAGCAGTAATTGAACCATCCCTGGCCTCACTGAGCTTACACTCTAGAAGGGAAGGTAAACAAGAAACCAAGAGCAGATGAGAATTTTAGCCCCTACTGTCACTTACTCTCTTACACTGTGAGTCTCAGTTTTCCTTACGTAGAAAATGGTTACATGGAGATATTAAAAAAGACATCTAAAATTTATGTATATGTGTAAAATTCATGAAGTTTTAGAAAACAAAAGGATGGTACAATGATTGATTAACTTAAACATCCTATTAGAGATTTACAGTTATAGTATTACTCTGGAAAATAGTACGCTAATACTCTCTGTGACTTGCCCATTCTTTCATAGACATTTTGTCTGTGAATTCTAATTAGAAAAAGGAAAGAATTGATGATTGGATGGTGTTCATTGCTCCTTTTAATAGGTAACACCCAGGACAGAAATGTATTTCTAATTTCCTCAGTTATCCTAACATTTCTACAAGGGCCACAGAGATCAAGTTTCAAGAAAAGTTTTGACCATTGGTTTTCAAACAAGATGGAAAAGTGTTAATAAAAGAATTAACATTCCAAACCACATGAAAAAGTAAAGAAAATAAGAATTCCTGTTCATAACAACTACTAACTATTAGATTTCCACGTTATTCAATAAAGTTTAGGAGACAAATAGCAGGTAGAGGGTAAAACAGGCTGTATTTTCAGTCTAAAGCTAATTCAATTTTGCTAGACGGTGCCAAAATGTAAGTTGCCCCAGCGAGCACTGTCATAAAATCTCACACAATTACAATTGCATAAATTGTTTTGCCAATGTTTACAGAGATATTTTCTTTTAATATCCATAAGTGTGTATTGCTCAAAACCCAATACTAGACTTGAAAATAGAACTTTGGGGAAAAAACAGCAATCCACTCCAAACAGGAAGAGCCAAACTATATATAATAAAACAGCGAAGCTTGTTTTTCTTCTAAGTTCCCAGCCTCTTATTTCAGGGTTTTGTGTGGCATTTTAGAAAGAATACCGAAGACACGGTTCCTAAATCCACGGTCATTTTAAGAGGATACAACATGCCTATTAATAATTGTATTACTCTTTTATTATTGCTAAGAATAATGATGGGCTGGAAGCGTTGGCCCCTGAGCCGAATTTATCCTGAAATGTTTTCAATTAACTCTTGGCACCGGCAGGAAAGCATCAAACCTTTCCCAGGCTGAAATATGGAAAATCTGCAGGGAACATCTCAGCAGGAGAGGAATTTCATTAAAACGAGCACATCATAATCCAACGACTTCTGCTCTCCCTCTAAGCCTCCCTATTGATAATGAGTCCGAGGCGATTTTTATGGATTTGCAAAGAGAAATGACTTCATAAGATCTTTTCAGGGAGGTTGCTTTGGGCCACGCCTTTGAATGATTATCTGCTCGCTGATGAAAAAATAGTCATTTAGCTTGACTGTGATGCTGGGTAAGAGGCTGGGCTGAAGGGTGTTGAGCTCAGATTCAGCCTGCAGACAGCGGCTTTCTGCAGTCACCCTAGGATCTGACACAGCAAAAGCTTTTCCCAGGTCTCTGCAGAGTGACATTCTGCTATAACCTGGGTTTTGAATGACCTGCTTGTGGAAGCGAGAAGCAGGCTTCTAAAGATCAACCACCATACAATCTACCAAATTTCAAAGGTGTAAATTTATTTCAGAAAAAGTTCAATTGCCCTCCTGGATGGGGAGGGATTGGAAACCACTGAGGAAAGCAATGCAGGGAAGTAAATGAATTTATTTATGGGTTTTAAAAATGAACATTTCTGTCCTCCACCTCCTACCCCAACTCAGCTTCAGATTCCCTTGTTAAATGTGTCATGGGGAAGAAAAGAAAGCCTCAGTTTCCCCACCTGAATAATCATGACAATGTAATACTACAGAGGCAGGAAGTACTGTGAGTATTAAGAGATATCACATAGGACAAAATGCTCAGCAAGTGTTATTTATTAGAATATTTTTTTGCCATATTAAAAAGTAAAATATCACAATACTTGACCAGTAACCCTAAAACTGTCAGGGGCATCAAAAACAAGGAGAGTCTGAGAAACTGTCACAGCCAAGAGGAGCCTAGGGAGACATGACAAGTAAATGTAATATATCCTGGATGGGATCCTAGAACAGAAAAAATTTTAGATAAAAACAAAGGAGATCTGAATAAACTATAGACTACGGTCAGTAATAACTTATCCATGTTGGTTCATTGATTATAACAAACGTATCATACAAATCTAAGATATCAAGCAATAACAAGGGAAATTGCAAGAACGGGTAAATGAGTATTCTCTCTACTATCTTTTCAATTTTTCTACAAATCTAAAGCTGTTCTAAAAAATAAAATCCATTCAGACCATACTACAAAGTTACAGTAATCAAGACAGTATGGTACTGGCACAAAAACAGAAATGTAGATCAATGGAACAGGATAGAAAGCCCAGAGATAAACCCACGCACATATGGTCACCTTATCTTTGATAAAGGAGACAAGAATATACAATGGAGAAAAGACAGCCTCTTCAGTAAATAGTGCTGGGAAAACTGTACAGCTAAATGTAAAAGAATGAAATTAGAACACTCCCTAACACCATACACAAAAATAAACTCAAAATGGATTAAAGACCTAACGTAAGTAGGTCTTACATTAAAATGTAAAGTCCAGACACTATAAAATTCTTAGAGGAAAACATAGGCAGAGCACTCTATGACATAAATAACAGAAAGATCCTTTTTGACCCAGAGAAATGGGTCAAAATTTCCTAGAGAAATGGAAATAAAAACAAAACTAAACAAATGGGACCTAATGAAACCTAAAAGCTTTTGTACAGCAAAAGAAAATATAAACAAGTAGAAAAGACAAGTCTCAGAATGGGAGAAAATATTTGCAAATGAAGCAACTGACAAAGGATTAATCTCCAAAATTTACAAGCAGTTCATGCAGCTCAATATAAAAAAAAAAAAAAAAAACCCAATCCAAAAATGGGCAGAAGCTCTAAATAGACATTTCTCCAAAGAAGATATACAGATTGCCAACAAACACATGAAAGGATGCTCAACATCACTCATCATTAGAGAAATGCAAATCAAAACTACAATGAGGTATCACCTCACACTGGTCAGAATGGCCATCATCAAAAAATCTACAAACAATAAATGCTGGAGAGGGTGTGGAGAAAAAGGAACCGTTTTGCACTGTTGGTGGGAATGTAAATTGATACAGCCACTATGGAGAACAGGTTGCAGGTTCCTTTAAAAGCTAAAAATAGAACTACCATATGACCCAGCAATCCCACTACTGGGCATATACCCTAAGAAAACCATAATCAAAAAGAGTCATGTACCACAATGTTCATTGCAGCTCTATTTACAATAGCCAGGACATGGAAGCAACCTAAGTGTCCATCGACAGATGAATGGATAAAGAAGATGTGGCACATATATACAATGGAATATTGTATATGGAATATTACTCAGACATAAAAAGAAACGAAACTGAGTTATTTGTAGTGAGGTGGATGGACCTAGAGTGTCATACAGAGTGAAGTAAGTCAGAAAGAGAAAAACAAATGCTGTTTGCTAACCCATATATATGGAATCTAAAAAAAAAAAAAAAAAATTGTTCTGAAGAACCTAGGAGCAGGACAAGAATAAAGACGTATACGTAGAGAATGGACTTGAGGACACGGGGAGGGGGAAGGGGAAGCTGGGACAAAGCGAGAGAGTGGCATGGACATATATATACACTACCAAATGTAAAATAGATAGCTAGTAGGAAGCAGCCGCATAGCACAGGGAGATCAGCTAGGTGCTTTGTGACTATCTAGAGCGGTGGGATAGGGAGGGTGGGAGGGAGACACAAGAGGGAGGCGATATGGGGATATATGTATACCTATAGCTGATTCACTTTGTTATACAGCGGAAACTAGCACACCATTGTAAAGCAATTATATTCCAATAAAGATGTTAAAAAAAAAAGTCCATTCAAAACAAACAAAAAAGTCAGCATTATTTGAAATTATAAGGTAACCTTTTATGGGTAGCATTCTATCCTACTAAAAGTGAGATCATGTACACATTTTAGAACAGGTGAATAAAGAACATTTATTTAACACACACACACATACATGCACACACACAACACACCACCACATGCGCACACACACACACACGCTCACATATGCACACACGTGCACTCACACACGCACAGAACCTGCTCCCACTACAGACGCAGAATGCTGGTTATCTCACTGTGGCTTTTGTGGAGTAGGATTCAGAACACTTGTTAGTCAGCTACCTATGTGTCTCATGTGCTCAAGCCATTTCAGCTGTCACGTCCTGGTGGACAGCTCTGGGCCTGCTCTGTCTGTGTCCATTCTGCATGTCCAGTTCCCCACAGGACAGACTTTCTCTGGACTTTGAAACTAAACAGAAAATGGGTATATTCTGGGGGTGTTTCCTCATGACACACCCCCTCCCAGCTTCATAGGACGGATGAGAACACCCCAGGCTGCTGGAAGCAGTCTAGTGAGGGACATTCAGAGAGTCTTAGCCTTCCACATTTCCGGGCCCCACGTCCTGCAGTTCTTCCTTATTGATGTCATATCAGTCTCTTCCATCCATTTCACCCTACTTACTGCAGTCCTCTAAACTGTCCTTTGAATAAATGAGATTATTGCAACATCCTGCATTTGGTCTTTTTGCATCCCCACAACCTTTCCCAAACAGCACTTTCACTCCATCACTTGTAGTAGTGTGGCCGGCTCTTCCTTTCCTAAAGCAGCAGTTCTCAAGTTTGCATCCAAATGACCTGCGGGAATTATTAAGATGCAGATTTCTAGACTCACCCGGAATGTCTTCAGTTCTGGTGATCTGGGGCAGAGGCCTGAGAATTTGCTGACTTTCCCAGGTGATGCTGATGCTGTGGTCAGGGGACCACACTTTGAGAATCACTGCTCTAAAGTATCTACTACAAACCCTCTAGTCTAGATGTTAGTATTTCTCTCTCTATTTCTCTCAACCCTCCTTAATTCCACTGCACAGTCTCCCAGGCACCTGCCATGTCTCCAGTTTTTCAGCTGCACACACCTTGCTTGCACACTCCCATTCTGCTCCATTTCCTTATGTTGGTTTTTCCCTCTCCACCAATCCCTGTTTTCCACCCTTTGAAAACCAATTTGGGTCTCATCTGTTGCAGGCTCTTTCTCAAATAAACTTATCTGACCCTTTGGAGTTTCAGAGTATACCCTCCCCCCAGAGCACACATACAACCAAACAAATAGGCAAGCTCACCTTGAACCACAGTTGATTATGTGCAGAACTCTGCACATGGTTCTGTCCCCTCCACCCTAAAATCCAGACTTAGTGAACCAGCATCTCCAGAGGGAAGGCCCAAGAGGCTGGATATTTTCAAAGTGCCCAGGCCTGCTGGTGGTGTTTGAGAGGTTCTGGTCTACACCTATACCCTTTATTTTCTCAACATTTGTTCACTTCTTTTTTTTTTTTTTTTTTTTTTTGTGGTATGCGGGCCTCTTACTGTTGTGGCCTCTCCCGTTGCAGAGCACAGGCTCCAGATGCGCAGGCTCAGCGGCCATGGCTCACGGGCCCAGCCGCTCCGCGGCATGTGGGATCTTCCCAGACCGGGGCACGAACCCGTGTCCCCTGCATTGGCAGGCGGACTCTCAACCACTGTGCCACCAGGGAAGCCCCCGTTCACTTCTTAAATCGTGGAAATTGGCTTCTACCTACCTCAGTACTCTACTGAAATAGTTTTCTTAAAAGTTTCAGTGATTTTCTCATAAATAGATCCAATGGTTTTTCTTGCTGATTACAGATTCCTCCTTGTTACTTTCTCCACTCTTGGCTTTCCTGTCACAGGCTCATTTTGGTTCTCTTAGGGGTCTGCTATTCTTCTTCTAGACATGAGAATGGAAGACCAAGGTCTAGGAGAAATTCATTGCAGAAATACAGGCCATGTGTTTAACCTAGTAAAAATCAAATGGCAGATTTGCACTGTGTGTCCTGGGAGCCAAATAGAAAAGGAAAACAGTTAGATGATTCCATTCTCTATAAAGACAAAACTGAAGAGTTTCTCGGAAGCAGCAATGTGTCTGGCACTTCATTTGAGAATAAAATTTCCCAAATGAAAGTTTCTTAAACTTTCCATCTTAAACTTTTTCTAAACCATAGCTCCAATCATAATATTTTTCTGTTTAAAACTTTTAAAACTATCCTCCCATAAATTGAAATACAAATTGCAAACTTCTCAGACTGTGACCTGAGCTTGGGGGAATGATTAAATACTGTGTTATCTTTCCATCTTCCCTCTCATCCCTCCCTTGTATGTTCCTGCATTCCAGGCAAACAGAATTATCCCCAGTATCTGGTATCTGCATCCACCCCAGGCTTGTCAGGAATGCTTCACCCCCCCCGCCACCTTGCCTTCTCCTTGGAACTTTCCCTAGTTCTCTCTTCTAGTTTTCTCTCCTTTCTAATTCTTCATGACTGTCTGTGGCCCTCTGGCTGGTTTTGCTGTCCTTCTACTTCATGCGATGAATTATGTCTCTCCTAGTGGACCTTCAGCTCTTCCAAAGTAGAGGCTGAGACTGCTGAGCCTTCCTCAGCAAAGACCATTCTGTTGAAGACCCATTTGCTAAACACTTAAGCTCAGACTTTGAAATGTGAGGAAACAGATGGAATTCTCGACGGGTCTGTTCAATATGAAAGTGTAAATTTCCCAGGGATAATGAAAAAATGTATTTATTCATTCCACTATATTCCAAACAACATAGGAAGCATTAAATTGGTCTTTGTTAGTTTGTTCTCCTAGGAGGAAAGTCAAGAGTCTTCATTTTGGACATCTGCCTTAGGGCCCACAAGTTAAAGCCATCTCACTCCTCAGGAGCTCACCTAGGTGTTCAAAGAGTAGTTTCCAATGAGTGAATGGTTCTTTGTAAGCTCCAGATTTTCTTAGGTATGACATTTGCAAAGTCATGTGAGAACAAAACTATTAAACTACTTCTTTCTTATATTTCTTTCCATCATTTGTAACAATACGCTAACATGGAATAATCTGGGATATGGAGAAAAAAAGTACTTTCCTTCTCTCTTTACTAGAAATGTCTATAGCTGATTAACAGATGATATTAACTTACTGAAGCCACTCTTCACCATCATAATTTGTTTCATAATCTCAAATGATGTCAATTTGATACAATAGCTTTCTGTCTCAGACCCTCCAAAACCTTTCCTTCTTCCTTCCCTCCCTCCCTCTCCTTTCTTTTAGCAATCAGAGTTTGAGCAATGAATTCTCAAAATCCACATCCATTCCATAGTCCACTGAACTTCACTTTTTGTAAGTTTTGTATGTGTTTTCTTAACTCATTTCATTCTTGTCACAACCCTGTAAAAGCAGCCCTACTGTGATCACATTTTATAGGGGACCACACACAGAAAGGCAGAGTTACTTGCTTTCTATCACAGCGAGTTTGTGAACACAGGCTGCCTGGTCCTAGAGTCCATGTTCTTAACCTTGACACTCTACAGCCTAAACTACACCTAAATACATTATGTGGTGCCCAACTCTACCCAGCTGATCATTGCTTCCACCCTAATTACCTCATTCAATCCTCACAGCAGCTCCCTGTGGCCTGCAGAATGGATGTTACTATTAGTCCATTTTGCAGATGAGAAAACTGAGTCCAAGAGAGGGAAAGTGATTGTCTTAAGGTTTCAGGTTAGATTGATGGTTGAGCTGAAGCTCAATCTAAGAAGCTCCTTGTGCCTGGTATTTTTCCAATATATATATATATTTTCCAGTAAATACATTATTTCATACATATGAAACATCTCTGTGTAAATAGCTTTAGTGAGGCATAATTTACATACCATGAATTCACCTATCTAAAGTGTACAATTCGGTGGCTTTTAGTATTTTCATAGAATTGTGCAACCATCATCACTATCTAATTTTAGAACTTTTCATCACCACAAAAAGGAACCTAGTACCCATCAGTAGTCATTCCTCATTTATCCCAATACTCTCTTCCTCTCTAGTCCTAAGGAATCACTAATATACTTTCTGATTCTATAGATTTACCTATTACGGACATTTTATATGAATGGAATCATACAATATGTGATCTTTTGCGTCTGCCTTGTTTCACTTAGCATAATGTTTTCAAGGTTCATTCATATACCATCTATCAGTACTTCATTCCTTTTTATTGTCAAATAATGTTTCACTATGTACATATACCCAATTTTGTTTACCCATTCATCAGCTGGTAGACATTTAGGTTGTTTCCTTTCCATGTTTTGGCTATGATGAATAATCCTGCTATGAACATTTGTATACAAGTTTTTGTGTGAACATATATTTTCACTTGTCTTGAGTGATAAGTGGAGTGGAAATGCTGACTCAAATGGTAACTCTAATGCTTAACTTTTTTAGGAACTGCCAAATTGTTTTCCAAAGTAGCTGTACCACTTAACATTCCTGCCAATGATCTAGAGAGTTCCACTTACATTACATCCTCACTGTCACTAGCTATTATCTGTCTTTTTTATTTTAGCCATATTAGTGGTATGAAGTGGTATCTCATTGTGTTTCTGATTTAATTTCCCCAATGACTAATGATACTGAACACCTTTTCTTGTGTGTATTGATAATTTGTACATCTTCTTTGTAGAAATATCCATTCAAGTCATTTTTCTATTTTTAAATTGGATTATTTATCATTTTTGAGTTGTGAGTTCTTTATATATTCTGGACACAAGTCCCTTGTACCTAGATTTGCAAATATTTTCTCCCATCTGTGAGTTGTCTTTTCAATTTCTTTAGGGTATCATTCACAGCACAAAAGTTTTTAAATTTTAATTAAGTCCCATTTATCTGTCTTTATGTTGTTGTAATACCTAAGAAACTATTACTTAACACAAATTCATTAGATTAACTTTGATGTTTCCTCGTAAAAGGTTTTTTGTTGTTCTTTTTTTGCGGTACGTGGGCTTCTCACTGTTGTGGCCTCTCCTGTTGCGGAGCACAGGCTCTGGACGTGCAGGTCCAGCGGCCATGGCTCATGGGCCCAGCCGCTCCGCGGCACGTGGGATCTTCCCGGACCGGGGCACGAACCCGTGTCCCCTGCATTGGCAGGCAGATTCTCAACCACTGCACCACCAGGGAAGCCCTGCTTGTAAAAGTTTTATAGTTTTAGTTATTACATTAGGTGTTTAGTATATGGTCCCTTTTTGATTTATGTTTTGTGTATGGTGTGAGATAGGGGTTCAACTCTAATCTTTTGCATAGAATATCCAGTTGTCTCAGTATCATTTGTTGAAAGATTATTGTTTTCCCCATTGTATTATCTTGGAACCCTTGTAGAAAATCAAATGACTATAAATATATAAGAGTTTATTTCTGGATCCTCAATTCCATTCCATTAATCTATATGTCCATTGTTATATCTTACTACAGTTATATAGTAAGCTCTGGATTTGGGAAATGTGAGTCTCTCAACTTTGTTCCTTTTGAAGATTGTTTTTGGCTATTCTGGGTCCGTTACATTTCCATAAAAATTTTGAAATCAGCCTGCCAATTTCTTTTTTAAAAAGTCAGTTGGTATTTTGATAAGGATTGCATTGAATCAATAGATCAATTGGGGGGAGTATTCCCATTTTAAAAATGTTAAGTCTTCTGATCCATGAACCTGTGTGTCTTCTCATTTATTTAGCTCTCTTAATTTCTTTCAATAAATTTTTGTATTTTGGAGTACAATTTCTGTTGTTAAATTTATTCCTAAGTGTTTTATTTTTAGTGCTATTCTAAGTGGAAATATTTTCTTAATTTCATCTTTTATTTTCAGAATGTGCATTGGTACTGGAGAGAAATACAATTGATTTTTTTACATTGATCTTGTATCTTGCAACTGCAATGAAACCATTACTTATAATATTATTTTTGTGGATTCTTTAGGATTTTATATATTCAAGATCATGTCATCTGTCAATAGAAATAGGTTTACTTCTCCTTTTCCAATCCAGATTGCTTTTTATTTTTTTAAACATATTTATTGGAGTATACATGTTTATATTAACTTGTTAATGTGACGTTTGGTAAAGGTTCTGTAAATCTTTAGTTAAGGTTAACTTTAAGCAACCTAAGTGTCCATTGACAGATGAATGGATAAAGAAGATGTGGCACATATATACAATGGAATATTACTCGGCCATAAAAAGAAACAAAATTGAGTTATTTGTAGTGAGGTGGATGGACCTAGAGTCTGTCATACAGAGTGAAGTAAGTCAGAAAGAGAAAAACAAATACCGTATGCTAACATGTATATATGAAATCTAAAAAAAAAAAAAAAAAAGTCATGAAGAACCTAGGGTCAAGACAGGAATAAAGACACAGACCTACTAGAGAAAAAACAAAAAGCCATCTGGGTAATCCAGACGGCTTTTTTTTTTTTCCTTCCTAATTGCCCTGGCTAGAACCTCCAGTACAATGTTGACTACAAGTGGCAAGAACAGATATTCTTGCCTTGTTTCTGATCTTAGAAGAAAGCATTCAGACCATAAACATTAAACATGATATTAACTCTGCATTTTTCATGGGTAGCCTTTTCAGGTTGAGGAAGTTCTCTTTTATTCCTAGTTTGTTGAGTGTTTTGTCATGAAAACCTGCTGGAATTTATCAAATGCTTGTCATTCATCTATGTAGATGGTCATGTGGTTTTTGTTCTTTATTCTATTGATAAAACTGATCTTTCAGATGTTAAACAAACCTTGCATTCTGGGATAAATCTTACTTAGTCATGATATATAATCCTTTTAACATGTTCATGGATTCAGTTTGCTATTTTTTGAGGATTTTGGCAGCAATAGTCGTAAGGAATATTGGTTTATAGTTTTCTTTTCTTGTGATGTCTTTGTCTAACCTTGGTATCAGGTTAATACTGGCCTTACAGAAGGAATTTCTGATTTTAAGATGCTCTTTTACTTTTGGCAGTATGATTATGATGTGTGTAGGTACAAATATCTTTGTGTTTATCTTACTTGGAGTTTTGAGCATCTTGAAAATCATTCTTTTTCATCAAATTTGAGATATTTTTTATTCTATTTCTTCAGATATTCTATCTGTTTTTCCCTTTTTCTCCTTTGCTTCTGAGACTCCCGTTATGCATATGTTGGTATACTCAATGGTGTCTTACAGGTTTCTGAGGCTCTGCCATTTTTTTCCCATTCTTTTTATTTTCTATTCATTAGACTGGATAATCTCAATGGACCTGTCTTCAAGTTCTCTGATCTTGTTTCTTACAGTTTACCTTTGCTGTTGAGTTTCTTTAAGGCATTTTTCATTTCTGTTATTTTATTTTCAAAACAAGAATCTCTCTTTGGTACTTTTTAATGTAATTTCTATGTCTTTGTTGATATTTTCTATTTTGTGAGACACCGTTGTCATAATTCCTTTAACTCTTTACACATGGTTTCTTTTAGTTCTTTGAACACATTTTAAATAGCTGATTTAAAGTCTTTGTCTAGTAAGTCAAGTATCTGGGTCTCCTTAAATGCACATCCTGTGGACTGTTTTCCTTTGCTTCCCCTCCCCCAATATGGACAATATTTTTCTGTTTCTTTGCATATCTTATAACTTTGTTGAAAACTGAACATTTTAAGTAATATAATGTGGCAATTCTGGAAATCAGATTACCCCCATTCCAACCCACTCTTTGTTATTGCTCTGTTGTTATAGCTGCTGCTTACTCACTTAGTGACTTTCCTGGACTAATCCTGTAAAAGTTGTATTCTTTGTAGTTTGCAGTCACTGAAGTCTTTGCTCAGTTAGTTTAGTGATTGGATAATGATTGGTTAGAGATTTCCTTAGAGACCTTTAAGCAATAAGTCTTCCATTCTTTGCAAAGTGTGTGTGTTGGGATATACACTTGATGTCCCAACATTTTACAGCTCCACCTTAGCCTTTACTTCCTGCTTTTGTACAGCTGCAAGGCTCAGCCAGAGGTGAGAATGTGCGGCTCTTTCAGGTCTTTCCTGGTCATAAGAACAACCCTACATGCACAGCTCTACATACTTATAGCCTTGTAGATTCCCAGGAATATGTCAGAGCTTTTCAAAGCCCCCTGTGGATATCTCATTCCCCAGTTCTTCTTTTTACATTTTGGCAAACATCTTGTTTGCCCTAACTGATATACCAGCTTCAAGTAACTGCAGTAGTGAACAACTGCCTCTGATTGTTTTCAAAAAATGCACTGGGGATAGGGTGTTTTTGGTGGAGTGAGCTCTAGGTCAGGTTAAATGAAGACACAACTTTGCAAATGGGGTTTTCCATGGAGCTGCAAGTCAAGTCAAATAGTGACTGTGCTTTAGGGATGGAACTTCAAACCTGGACTTCCTTCCTCATGGCTGTCACCACGGTTGTGAGGCTACTGGTTTTCAAGGCTACTGTGGAGCTGGGGAGAAGGGAATGAGAGTAGGTCAAATTAAAAATAATGCAAATTCTGCTGTTCTTAGTAATGTTTATCAGTTTTTTTTTAAAATCAGATTTTCTTGAATAAACCTTCTTTAGATTCTTGCAGGCCTTTGGTTAATTTCCAGAGTTATTAAAATGTTGATTTTGACTACTTTTATCAGTGTTTCTGTTCATTTTATGGAGAAGTGAGCTTACATATGTTCTCTCCACCATTCTGTAAATCCCACTAACCACTGAACTTCCGAAAGTTGATCTTTCACATCTTAAATGGGATTAGATGAGCCAGAGACAAATATCTGTAATAACCAACCAGTTCCCTGGCACTGATATTCTCCTTTTCTGATTATTTCCATAAACAGAGTTGTCCAATAGTGCTAGATTGTTCACTTTGTTGTTATATACCAAAATTGGAAATAACTGCAAGAGATATCACCTTCAGTCCACTTACCACAGTGAACTAAAATGAACAGATATCTATGCTAAACCCTTGAAAACGATAGCATTACTTTGGAGCCACTTGGGTACTCATTAAGCAGTCTGGAAAGTTAGCACATCCCTACTTTCCTTCAGTTGAAAACAAGTTAGATAGTAGAACTAACTAAATTCAGGTAATAGGGCAAAGAATAAATTTAGCATACTAAAACCTGTCCAATAGAGTAGTGCTTTGTCAGGGTTTGTGTTTTACCTTATGTACCAGTCATAGATACATAAAATATATCCAAGATATTCTCCTCCTAATCCCCAGAACCTGTGATTATTTACCTTACAGGGCAAAAGGGACTTTGTAGATGTGATTAAGGATTTTGAGATGGGGAGAGTAGCCTGGATTATCCAGGTGGGTTCAATATCATCACAATGGTCTCAATAAGTGAAAAAGGAAGCAGGAGGGGGATAGTCTGAAAAGGAGTTCGAAATGATCCAATTGCTGGCTTTGAAGATAGAAGGGGGCTGTGAGCCCAGGAATGTCTGCAGTCTCTAGAAGCTGAAAAGGGAAGGAAATAGAATCTCCCCCAGACGCCCCCATATGAAATCTTATTTTTTAGCTCCACGAGAGTCATTTCAGATTTCTGATTCCAGAACCATAAGATAATAATTTTGTGCTGTTTTAAGCCATGAACTTTATGATAATTTGTGTAGCAGCAATAGAAGACAAATTGCATACCTTTATGGACATTTACTTTATGCAGGAAATTCTAAATGTACCTGCTATACAATAGTCATAGTCCCATATGCTGGTGATGAAATAACTGTAGGGGAAAGCAAGCATGGAAGGGAACAGTGGAGAGTTGAATGGCTTGTAAATGCAGCTAGGATGCAAGCATATTGTAGAGTTTAAATGCATTTTTTTTTTCCTGGCAGAGTAATGTTTTCAATAACCTCTTTTTGTTCAAGGTATATCTAGAACCTAGCGTGAATTTAGAGTCTAAGACAGTTTATAAAATGTGCAGAGGAACTTCATTCACATCTTCATTTCTTATGCCTATATATAAGAATTCTTCTCAGGGATTTCTGCACTTGCTTGCTAACTCTGAGAAGCAAGGCTGATTTGGGTCACTGCTTTCTGTTTCATCAGGCCACATACCCACCACTGCCATCTTGCTTGCCTCTAGCATCATCCCACAATTTATGCAGAATACTGAACCAGATCTTCTCCAACAATTTTTCCATTGCAAATACTGTGTGGAATTTGCCTATTGGCAAAGGTAGAAATTTGCCAGAGTTTTTGTTAACATTGTGTGTGGGGTAGTGGGGGATGGGAGACTGCAAACTACTCCTGCATCATCTCAGAGACAACAGAGTTGCACATTATTAGTGAGACTAATAATTGCCCCAACTCATTGCAAGAAGGTGAATTCCCTTTCTAAAGAAATCACTGTTTGCAACTTTTAAGAATTTAGGCCTTAAAGACCACATATGTGGGCCATTCTTCATGTGCCACACTCTGTCTACCATCTATCATTGGACAATTTTTTTGTTTGTTTTTGTTTTCTCTCCTGTGCCTATTTGGGGTATTAGTCACTAATGATAGCACACAATTAAGGGGAAGGTAACTTGAAGTACAAAAGCCTGGGAGTATATATCAGGGGATGAATAAGGAGAAGGAAGGGGAGATAATATGGAAAATGGCTTTTGCAGGAGACTCTGTTCTTTAAAAGCACATACACTTTCTCAACCTTCGAAGTTAAGAATTATAAAAACATCTTTCTGTTACACAAGTAACCTGATACTTATACTTATCCTCATTCTCAATTTTTTTTTTTTTTTTTTTTTGCCATCCTTCTCTCTGCAAACAGACCTCCAGTGAAACACACATATAAATACATGGTCACCCCACATTTATATCTCTGCCAATTCTTCCCTCACATGTAAACTTTAGGAAGTTCCATTCTAAATAGTTTTCAAATCCAAGCTGCCACTTTGATTTCATCAAATCAAGCCCTTGTTGAGATCAAACCTTTGAAATGAGAAAAGATTTTTAATCCATTTACACCAGATGGGGTCCAACTCTCGAAGTCTTGAGAGCTACAGGATTAGAATTTCTCAAACTCTTTCCATACTCTTATTTCCCACATACCCAGCATATTTTACAGCTACTTTAATCAAATTGTATCAGCACTTGCATTTGAACAAAATCAGGGAAAGAATGTTCTCCATAAACTAGCCTTGCTGTAACTGTTGGAGTACTTTAGTGACAAAACGCTGCCTTTCTCTACAGGGATCAGCACATACAAATGAAAACAGGACTTATTGAAGATAAGCTTGAAGCTAAGCCTTTCAGTAAGGGGTAACAAAAATTTTTTTTAAACGACAGATTAGAAGAGAGGTATTTTTGTAATAAGCTTGAAACATTTATGTGAGAATAAATGGATGAAAGCAGCAAGTTTCTTCAACTATAGCTAGTGAAATTCTGAATTTATAAAAGCATTGTCTAAAATTATTTTGTGTTCATTTTCATCAAGACAGAAATATCATTTGTCATGGAATCTGCCCTTGATTTAATTATCTTACGAACGGCACCTTGAAGAATGGTTAAATTTCTCGTAGCTTCCACTTACTCTGCAAAGTCATTTCCCTTTTTTTCTGCTGGCATTTGCCAGAGAACAAAGGTGACACTTTACGTTCCCTGATTCAAATGACAACATAAGGTAATTTGTGAAGTTATGTGCTACACAAACAATGCCAGATAATCTAGGCTTGGCAACAAAACCCATGGCATGAGGAGTCTGGGTGTTGTAGTGGGCAGACAGCATCTCAGTCCCTCAGAATCTATGTGACAAGCACAGATGCCTCTCCAGAGCCTACTTTGTGACTCCTGAGATGTGATCAAAGCACTACCTGTGAGAAGGAGCCCTAAGGGTGGTAAAGGCTATTTGTCATTTGTGGCATGTACAGCCGAATCTCTTCCAACATCATCTCAAGCTTAAGCAAATAGACGCTAGATTTAAAACGTTTAGTGTCTCAGGATGAACAGGTAGTTGGGAGCTTACATGTAACAGGTAATGTATGAAAAATACTATGCCTTGGGGCTTCCCTGGTGGCGCAGTGGTTGAGAGTCCGCCTGCCGATGCAGGGGACGCGGGTTCGTGCCCCGGTCCGGGAGGATCCCACGTGCCGCAGAGTGGCTGGGCCCGTGAGCCATGGCCGCTGAGCCTGCGCGTCCAGAGACTGTGCTCCGCAACGGGAGAGGCCCCAACAGTGAGAGGCCCGCGTATCGCAAAAATAAATAAATTAATTAATTAAAAAAAATATGCCTTAGAAATGTAGAACCTTGTCACTTGCTGGCTAAGAGCACAGAGGGAAGGGAAGAGTTAAATAAATATCTGGGAAAACAAAGAGGGGTTACCACAACGAACATCAACTGAGCACTTGACTGCTTAGAAGAGTCCTGAGGAATTTTATCCCAACGAGCTTTAGTCCCCCAAAGTCACTTCTGTCTCTTGGAAGGTCAAGGTGAGTAGGAGACGGCAGCTGACTTGATCAGTCCACTGAGCGTCCCCTCAGGCCTCTCTGTGTTGAAGCACTTCAGGCTGGCTCCCAGTGCAGCACTAGGGCCTTTGCTGGAGAGTGTTGGAACCCACTTTACCTACAACACTAAGCCTGTTGCCCCTTAACCATGACACAGAAATGTGGGGCATAAGTACCACACTCCCTTTGCCCCTTAGCTGGGATCATTCTGCAGTAGGTGTTTTATACCATTTCTAGAGCCTTCTGGTGAGATTATGAATCACTTGTCTTTGGTATTAGGAGGCTTAATAATGCACCCCTTTGTGAGTGCCTTCCCTTCCGTGTGTCACCTCCCCGTGCCTGTGGGTGCCACTCCTTACGTCTCAAAAATACAAAACCAAAAACGCTATGCTCATAAACCATGTCTCAGGTTCTGCTTCAACCCTTTTAGAATCATTGAGAAGGGGGCACTTGGTTCCCTGGTCCTCAAGTGGTTACTAGAAGTAGGGTAGAAAGAAAGCTGAAGAGCGAAGAAGGTTAGAAACAAACTGGGGACTGGAGGACTGGGTTACACCATGTAGAAATAGTGGAAAGAAACTTTCCTGAGCTAAAACCCCACTTCCATCCCTTAACAGGCAGGCACGGTGGGCAAAGTGCTCCTGTTACGGAGCCTCATGTCTAAAGTGTAGAGAGTGCCTCCCCTTGGGAGCCCTCGGAAAAGATTTATTTACAGGGAGGGCGGTTCCCAGCAGGTGCGCCATACTTGATGCCCCTTCTCCAGCTCACTGGGCTCACTCTGCACAACTTCACGGTTGCTCTGGGCTCCTCCTAGTCTGCGATGCCTCCCTTGGAGAATGTCCGGCTCAGAAGAGCAGGAGGACTAACATGGGAAGAAACATTGGACCAGTGGGAAAGATGGAGCGCCCAGATCAATGCCACCGTCTTCAAACAGGAGCAGTCAGGACGCTTCTCAGGAAGTCTAGGTGGAATTGAACTACATTGCCCACCGCAGCAACCTTGACAATGCATTCTTATGTTGGCCCTTCTTCTGGGGATCATCACACCCCAAATTACCTGCTTGCCGCCATGTCCTTCTTTCAGGGCCTCTTCTTGGGGAAATCCACACTAAGACACGTGAATTGGAACTTTTTAAGGTAACATCATATTTGAGGTAGTGCTATGCAATCAATAGACATCAGTAAAATCCTGGGAGACCACATTCATTCAAATAAGAGCACCATTGTGGTGGCCACCTGAGAAGCTCCACACCTCTGTCTGTGCTCCTGGGTAATTCACACCAGTTTTGGATTTGATTTCCTCTTTGGAAAGTCTTCAGACCTGCTTCAGAGCTGCCTGAGGACCTTAGAGGCTAGTTCTTTGGGGAAAGGAGAAGGAAGTTAGGGCTTGTGCAGCCCCCTGCCTCCTTGGGACTTAGATAAAGGGCAGCGGGACCTGGTCCACACACACGGGTGATCATGTCTCTATCCACAGGGGTGAGCTTCAGGGAACTCTCCAATGTCAGGGTACCCACTGTCCCCAAATAAATAAGGAGTCACCTTGCAATATCACCTTCATGTAGGCTCCTAATCAGTGACCATTGTTTTACATTTGGTTCATAAACCAAGAAAATTAAAACTTTGCTCTAGTTTTAGATGTTCCCTCAAAAGCACCTAATTAACAAATAATAATAACATAAAATGTGACGGCTTTAAATATTATCGTCACAGTTGAGTCTCTACAAAACTCTTTTGTTTTTCATCATACAGTTATCACTGCTTCCACGTCAACAATTGCTTTCAACTTCCCGAGGTGGATTTATTTAATTCATAGCTCTTTAGCAGGAAAGTGTTTCCTCAGGTGGGACCTAGGTGGTGAAGACAGCAGCCAGGGAGCAGGTAGTGTGTGGGCAGAGAGGTCCCATGGCGGATGCGGCCCCTTAACCCATAGAAAGTGCTCTCCGGACCCTCCCCAAACTGACAGCTCATTCCTCCCTTTCACTTCACTGGAGAAACACTGGAGAAGGGTTCAGTTTCTCACATTGTAAACATTTCTCCCACCTCCTGGGGAGACGCTGTGAATATGCAAACAGAAGAATGTGGGTTTCTTTATTTAGATTGCCTTCAAAATTGTTTTAAGTAGAGGGGCCTATTTTGACGTGAAGCTAAGGTGCAGTTTTGTCTCTCTGGATGTGAATATGTACTATGTGTTGAGGAGCCAGGAGCGCTATTAAGAGGCCATATATGTATGTGCCCTGTTTACACATCAGGGAGTGTGGGATGGAGAGGTGATGCTCATAGGTTGCTCCAACTCTCTTTATATCCCCTCTCCCTGAAAGAGAAAAGAGCAGCGGCCACAGCCAGGGCAGTGTTTAACTTTGGAAGGAAACTAAGGCTTCAGCTGCTCTTGACCTCGGAGGGTCATCTCCAAGCAGACGGGCTGTCCAGAGAAAGGGGGTGAATTAGGACCAGGAGGTGGAAGGGAAGGGGTGGTTGTCCGTTTAGAGAAGGGTGCTGCTTGCGTGCTGGGCTGCTGCAACAAATTGCGGGGGGCGTTCAACTCAGATGGTAGGCAGGAGGGAAAAGAGAAGGAGGAAGAGGAAAAAGGGGGGGAAGGAAGCAAAAATGTGGGAGCAGGGTGGAGAACAAAAGGCACTATTTTGATAGCTCTTCTCTGAAAGGCCCATCATCTCCATTTACTGTGGCTCAATAGCGGGGCTCAGAGCACAGCCCCGTGGGCCAACTTGTGCCTCTCTGGGGAGGGGATGTGCACTTCCCAGGAGGACCGTGAAAGAGCAAAGAGGAAAGAGTAGGAGAGGCCAGCAGGAGGGAGGAGAGGGGAGAGAGAGAGGGAGTGGGGAGAGAGAGAGGAGAGAGAGGGAGAGGGGTAGGGAGAGGGAAAGGGGTGGGAAGGAATAGAGAAAAAAAGAGAAAAGGGTGGGGGAGGGGAGAGAAAAGAAAGGGGAAAACCCCCTTGCTGACACGGGGCATAACTTAATTTTCACGGTGCTGGGACAGCTGTATCGTGTAATCTGCCATGGCATGCCGTTAAAGCTTCAATGACTTTACTGACCCAGAAGGGAAACTCAGACCGTGGAGAGGCTTTTGAAAAGAAGTGGTGATCTTTCACGATTTATGAGCTTGTCTTAAAGAAACAGACTCCACTCACTTTAAATTAATCACCCTTTCCAGGGTGCATAGAAATCGGGGTCTCCGTGCTGCGCCTTGCAGTGGCCTTGAGAGCTGGGTCCGCCTCGACCCCGCGGGGCGGCCGGGAGGTGCAGGTGGTGGCGGTGATGGCAGAGGTGGAAGGTGGAGATGATGGAGGCTGCGGAGGTGAAGGCGGTGGAAGAGAGGTTTTTCTAGGCGGTCGCCTTCCCGAGACGAGACGGGTGCCCCCGCGGAGGCCCGGGAAGCGCGAAGGGGTGGCTGGGCTGCAGGAACTGTAACTTGCAAAGGAGGAGCTCAGGGTCCTCGGGAGGCCGGGAGGTCAGAGCAGGGGTAGCTGGCAGGGGGCGGGAGGAGGGCATGTGTGTGGTGGAGAGAGGCCTTATTCGCGTTCTTGGACTTGCATTCATTGTGCAAGAAGAAAAAAGAAACCAGGAGAAATATAAGGCATTTCACACCCTGATGAAATGCGAGACCTCCCGTGTGATTAAACCGCTGAAAGGAAAAGTGGGGTATTACCAGACCCACTTTATCCTCTATCATTTTACACATTTCCGAGAGCAAAAGGTAAAATCCTATCCTAATGTGCATATAGTTGTTTAAATTTTTGGCAAAACGTATTTCCCCAAAAGGGACCTTTTGGAGACCTGACAATCCTAAAATAATTAGCTGTAATATCCAAGTAAAGAATCCCAAGACAAGAGGTATTCTTTAACCAAGCAAAATATTGCATTTATCTTCAAAACACCTTTGCAAACCTTCGAGCTTTCTCTGGGCAACTGAATAACCTCTGCAGAGGGCAAACGAGTCTACAGTAAGGAGTACCCTGCATAAGGCCTTCCCTTGATTCCATTTGGGGGTTGCCTTTTTACCTATTCTGTATGTCAGGGGGTGCTGTGTTTGAACACATTTTGGAGCCTTTTGCTTTTCTTTCATTTCACCAACAGGCTGCCGTCAAACAGCTCCTGATATAGTGAAGGCTACTGAGCTCCTAAATGCTCTGCCCCTCAATAAAACTTTTTGCTGGTGGTAGAAATGGGATCCAGCTTAAAAATATTCGGGGGACAGCGGATAGATTCAATCTGTTCTTCCTATTTTTTTTTTTTTTTTTTTTTTTTGCGGTACACGGGCCTCCCACTGTTGTGGCCTCTCCCTGTTGTGGCCTCTCCCGTTGCGGAGCACAGGCTCCGGACGCGCAGGCTCAGTGGCCGTAGCTCACGGGCCCGGCAGCTCCGCGGCATGTGGGATCCTCCCGGACCGGGGCACAAACCCGCGTCCCCCGCATCGGCAGGCGGACTCTCAACCACTGCGCCACCAGGGAAGCCCTCTGTTTTTCCTATTTTTGATAAAATGTTGTATCTGGTCTCTGGACTGTGATTGGCACAAACTCCCTTCTTAAAAGATGGTGTTGGTCCATATTTTAAAGTCTGGTGGCAGTCAACAGACCTCTAAGGACTCATATACTGCGATGATGGAAGAGAACAAAAGCAGTGACAATAGTTCTTGGTCTTGTGGGATGCTCAAGCGTGGTGCCACCGAGGTAGCCCTGCACCCTCGGACATGCCCTAATCCTTCTGAGCTGTCAGCGAGGAGGTGCATCTCCCAATGAGGACTGTCACCGGGCGTGCACTTCTTCTGCCCACCACCAGTCAGGGTTCAATGATTTGAATTTTGCATTTACAAGCTGCAGTACCATCACAGCATGTTATACAGAGTTTATGCATTTTGTATAGATTTTATAGTTATTCTGTTCACCTTAAAAATTAGGCAGGCAGGGTGAGGGAAGTCCCTGATGACAGGTTTCTCTTCCTGATGGAGTATCAGACTCACCTGGGAAACTTTATAAATACAGAGCCTTGCCCGACCCGGACACACCGGGTCAGGGCTTTTAGGGTTGAGCCAAGGCAGCATCATTAAAAAAAATTTTTTTTAATGTATTGAGTTGAAATTCTCATAACAAAATTAACCATTTTAAAGGGAACAGTTCATTTAGTATACCCACAGTGTTGTGTAACTACCACCTGTATCTAGTTCCAACATCTTCCATCACTCCAAAATAAAACCCTGGTCCCACTAAGCACTTCCTCCCCTTTTCCCTTCCCTCCGGCCCCTGGCAACCACCAGTCTGCATTCTGTCTCTGTGGGTTTATCTATTTTGAGTATTTCATGTAAATGGAATCATACTGTATGGGATGTTTTGTGTCTGGCTCAGGCATGCGTGCTTTGAAGGGGTGTGTTCCAGTTGGAGGACTCAAAATGGTCCCTCTAAAGACAGATACAGCTTTTTCTTTGAAAAGTTTTCAATTTTAATTATTATCAAACAACTTTACACATCAACCACAAAAAGTTTAATAATTCCATTTACTTCACAATCCATCTTGCAGCAGCAATTTACATTTCTTTATGGTCTCTGGATTTTTATGTACCTATGTGGATTTAACTTATTGTAATGATGGAATAAATTTTAAATTTTGCTGTACTTGCAGTTATTATTATTTTCTATATACTTCTATGTGTGGCTAATAGTTATATTTGTTTACCTCTTTAGGCTGTAAAATTTATCATTTTAATAATATACTATAATTTTCCAAACACATTTCTATTTTTTTCTACTTTTCGATATTACCATCCCAAACATCTTAGTTTTTGAAATTGCTAGGATGTTTTGTATGACTGGCATCTTCTTAGCATAGATTTCCAGAAATAGCATTATCGAATACAAAGCACAGATTAAAAAAACATCTTTTCCTCATTAATGAAGTAGTTCATGTTTGTTCCAATCACAGCTCTCAATCAAAGAGCATTTAACACTTACAGTGAAATAAAAGACCTCAGCCTTTTTGTGTGGGCTTTGTCGTGTCACACATTCAGAACAGAACAGTTTCTCATATCAAAGTGCATAACACACCGAGGCAGAGATGGCATGTCAATGCAATGTGGTCCACCATGGGGGCTGGTCAGTCTGTGCTTGCCAAGATCTTACAACAATCCCCTGGGATCAGATTCAGGAAAGAAGAGAGGAGACTGTGTGAGAGAATGAGCTGCCTCAGGAGAGCCTGTGGTTCATTGCTCCTTAGAAAGGAGCCTAGACATAGGACACTGCCAACAGGAGCCTTGAATAAAGATGCTTACTCCGTCTGAGTGTGGGAGGCCATTTTATAACATCATTAAATAGTCAACGAAGAGCACAGAGTTGGTGTTGCTGGAAGTCTTAACCTGAGAGTTCAATGATAATAGCCTCATTGCAGGGAAAAAAAAGTTATTCTTTTACATCCACAGAAGGGAAGGTGAGGCCCCAAAGCTACTTGTGAAGGAGCAGATCAACCATGAGGAATGTATTCCATTCAAGGAGATACTGTTAAACAACCAGGTGTGAAACATTCCTAGATGTTCTCTGAGACACTTAGTCTTAGAAGGAGGGAAATAATAAAGTCACCTTTAACTTGAATCTATTTATTGCATTGGGGTATTTGAAAGCACAAAATGTTCAATCTGCTTAGGGACAAGTTGGGGAGATGAATCATTACAATTCCAAATTGGTCAGAGCTAAATTTGTATCAGGGCGGATTTTGTGTAGACTAGAAATGGACCACGAGGTATTTATTCAAAAACATGTCGTCAGTGATTGTAATCAATCTTCTTCTCTCTGGAGGTGTTGGCTGCACTATAACAGGGCTTGTCTGTTGAGGAGATAGTAATCAAAAGCATTGAAAGTTGATTCCTTCCCGTGCAGATTTTCTGGAATTTTCTCATGCTACATGGAGACTTTAGACTTAAGGTGTGGAGCTGTATTTTACAGATTTTCTGGGTCAAGAGGCAGAGCATCAACTCAATATCAGGGGACCTGGAGTCTCTAAACTGGCCTCCCCTCTGAGCCTCCTCCTTTTGCCTCTCTTCGATAGGGCTTCCTTGGCATCTCTTGGATTCTTTTCTCCATGAGCTTGGCTTGCCTCTAGCAGTGGTTTCCAATGGCAATGACTATGGCCCCACTTCCATGAGACCTTATAGCTTCAATGTCCAACAACGTCCTGACTACAACTTTGGAGTCTTTTAATTCAAACTTTTGATACAAAGATTTGATGCCTGTTTCCATACAGCCACGCATCACTGTGGTCTAATCAAATATGGCCAAGAACCAAAGTCACCAGGCATAAACATGGCCACTTAAGCCATCTCTTTAGCCACTACCCCAAAAGTGGCTTGGGCAGGCATCTCACTTCAGCATTCAAGTTTTTTTTTTTTGTTTTTTTTTTGCCTTCAACTCATTCACTTGTTTATTCATTCATTCATTCCCTCAACCAAAATTTAGTGAGTATTTGCTTTCTGCCAGGTGCTAACTGGACTCATCACTGTAGTTATAAAATATACAAGACACTGTCCCTACCATCCAGGAGTGCTCCATCTAGAAGACGTGCACTTAACTGGTCTTGGAGAGGATGGGAAGGTGAGGAAGGTGAGCTTGGAGTAGGACTCAGGTGAAATGCGGTGGAGAGATGACATTTCACATATGCGCAAAGGCTGAGGGGTATCAAACATCAAGGTATGTTCTGGGGACTGTCAGCTGCCTATTTGGGGAGCAAATGCACTTGTGGCTGGAGGAGAGCTTGGCAAGGAGCAGAGCATGAGGGTTTCATATGCCTTGTTAAGTAGCTCGAACTGTAGCCCACTTTCTAACAGGTGGATCACAGACCCCTCCAGGGAATCAGGAAGGTGTTCCTGGAGATCAAGGCATTAAAGGTGTTGGGGGATATACTTAAAGTTTTGTTAAAAACAATCAACAAATGAGCTATTGTTTTTATTCCCTTAAAAAGGGGACAGTGAGTGTGACTGACAGTTAGTGGATGCCAATAACCCTGATGAAAATTTTCACTTGGTTTTAAAATTGTTTTGGTTTTTAGTCACACAAAGTTTATGGATCGTTGGTTTGAGGGTGAATCATAAAGAACAAAGGTATCAAAACACAACAAACTAGTGAGGAGCATAAAAGTGAAAATAATCCCCCAAAATTGCCTCCAGACGGCCATCACCATATCAGTATATTTACTGATTGCCCTGATAAAAAAGAGTCCTTCAAAACTCATTGTGGAAAGAAGACACTGGCACTTATAACCGGTGTGGCTTTACACTTACTACTAATAAGGATCTCTGACACTTATAATGTTTCATTTGTATAATGACTGTAGACAGTGACCTGAAACCTTTTCTTTCCTCATCTTTTAAAAGCCAAACAGAAAAATTATTGAAAAAATAAACACCATAGTTTTTAAGTGCAAATTCAAGAGTTCCAAATATCAGGCCCTAAAGAGACTTTTATGTCAATTGTGAAGCTGCAGCAAGTTAGTTCGGTTTCAATCTGCAATATATAAGATAGATTTTTACCCAAACCAAATATAATACATCACTTAGTAATATATTCATCAACAAATAATGTTTTTCCTTACACACGATGAATTTATAGTCACCTGAGGACTTGGGGCTTATTAACTGGGAAAAAGTCAAAACTTATCTTCATGTACTACTGATGTTATTGGTTATTGATTTTTTATGCTAGAAATGAATTTTACAACCTGTGCAAATAGACTTACACATAAAATAAATACTTTACTTGAGATGATTTTTATCACATTCCATAAAAATCAAGAAATGATTAAAAATGTTCTTAAGGGGCTTCGTTAGATTACACATTAGAATGAAAAGTGTTTTGGCAACCGACAAAAGTTGGAGCTGCTGATGAGGTTAATGGGAAGCCAACAGAAATTTTAAACAGGAGAAGGATTTGACCCAAGAAGGGCACCTCGGTCCCCTCCTGGTGCTCGCGTCCTCAGTTCTGTTCAAAGGCAGGTTTCAGAGCATATCGTACAACATTTACCAGAGGACAGTTTGATATTAGAAAATGTCCCTAACCCCCTGCTTTGAGATGGATTGAAATTACACAATTATATGCACTAAGTTTCCAACTGACTTTTGTCCTACAAAAAGTCAAAGAAGTGGCCAGTGAAGAGAGTGTTGGGAATTCATTCTGCACTAGGGTTAACTTCCCACAAAGGATGTCTTTTGTAGGGGGGAAATTGCAACAGTGCCACAAAAAAGGAAGTCGTCACATTATCTGGGCCCAGGAAACTTGAGCACATCTGGAAGCTGGTGTTTTAAAATGTAGGTTTTGTTGTTATTCAGGAATGGTGAGGTCAACAGATCAGAAAATGAATATCAATGGGCAAAGAGTTACTCACGGTTCCCAAGAGGAGGGGCCATGCCACACTACTCAGGGCCACATGGGGAAGCACCAGGGTCAGGCAGGAGGCAGAGGGAGCGGGAGGAAAGAGTGGACAGAACCTTGATTGCGGTTTCTGCGGGAAGGAATGGGTGAGGCAGTGCAAGCAGGTTTAGGATTGGCTTGTCTGAGTAATTTCAGTGGACACTGGGGTGTAGGGAGTGTCTCTAATTGTCCGGAATCTGGCTGTGGTGTGATCAGGGAAGGGAAATAGTGGCCTGGAGTGTGAGAATCCAGTAAAGGAGGGGGGTGGATATGGGCTCTGGATTGGTTGGTTTTCATTTGAAAGACATTCTCACTGGTTTACCCTTTACTGTCTCTACTGTAGGAATTGGAGCCCTCAGAGGGGCAGTCCCTCCCATGTCAGCAAGGCCCCTTGATGATAAAGCCTCAGAAATACAGAAAATAAAAGGTCTCAATTAACACAACTGGTCACTTTAAAGACACCGAATAAATGCCAAACCTGGTGACTTGGATTGACTCTGATGGTGCGTGGAGGGGAAGGTGAAGGCAGATCATGAGATGTGGTGCATCTCAGCTCCTCGGAGTAATCCACCAGTTGCTTCACCTTCGTCACAAATGCATGTTAACCTGCATGACTGTGTCAGTCGTGTGCATGACTCTGTCCAGTTTCTCTAACAGCACAGAACCCAGAATTCCTTTGTCAGACAGGGGGAGAGATTGTGCTGGTCAGAAAAGAAATCTGGGCCACACAAGCCAATCCTGGTTCTTCTCTCTAGGATTCACATTTCCATTCATGTTTTTAGCTGAAAACTTCTGCTACTGCCCTGTTAGCTTCAAGGAGTGGCTGCTCTTCGTTTAACCCATGTGTGTTCCTCCCTTATAATTGGCTGCACAGCTGTAATGTTCAAAAAGACTTCTTGAGGCAAGGAGAGAACAAAGGAGAAAAAACGTAGACAATATCTTATCAATTTCTGGGTTATAAAATGGAGATCACTCATCTTTAGCCTGTGATGCATCCCAGGGGTCCCCTTCTGCCCAGAGCCCAGGTTGTGCCCAATGACGGAGACCATTTCTAACCAACACTACCCAGGAGTGAACTCCTCGACATTCAAGTTTCTCAAAGTAAAAACCAAGAGAAGGAGCCTACTTTGTCTCTTCCATCTACCTCAGTCCCAGTCTCCCAATTCCTGTTTCCTGTCTAGGGAATCCAGTCTTTATCTGGGTGAATGACCTCACCATTAGGACGATTCTTGGCCCACAGATATTTCACCTTACCCCTGCAGGTCTCAGCAGAACAAATGTGTCTCAGTAACACATAAAATTCAGAATTCTAAGCTGATCCCCAAGATTCAAGCTCCCTGGGACTTGTGATTATGATGAAATTGTCACCCTATGACTGGGCTATGTTATATGGATGGCACAGTTGACATGAAGAAATGGAAACTATCCTCTGTGGGCCTGACCTAATCAGGTGAGCCCTTGAAAGGGATTAGGCTCTTCCTGGTGAAACAAATTTGAAGTACGGCGGGGATTTAACATAAGAATGAGTCTCGGGCTTCCCTGGTGGCGCAGTGGTTGAGAGTTCGCCTGACAACGCAGGGGACACGGGTTCGTGTCCTGGTCTGGGAGGATCCCACGTGCCGCGGAGCGGCTGGGCCCGTGAGCCATGGCCGCTGAGCTTGCGCGTCCGGAGCTTGTGCTCCGCGACGGGAGAGGCCACGGCAGTGAGAGGCCCGCGTACTGAAAAAAAAAAAAAAGAAAAAATGAGTCTCCATTGTTGGCTTTGAAGACAGAAGGGGCCATATGGCAAGGATTGTGAGCAGCCTACAGGAGCTGAGAGCAGCTCTCAGCAATGAAACTGGGAACCCAGCCCTACAACTGCAAGGAAATGGACGTGAACTTGGAGGAAGGCACCAAGCTCCACTTGAGAAAGTAGCCTGGTGGACACCTTGATTTTAACTTTGTGGGACCCTGAACAGAACACCTAGTCACTGTGCCTGGGTGTATGACCTAAGAACCGAGACATAATAAATGGGTGCTGTTTTAAGCCGTTACATTATGTTTGTGGTCACTGGTTACGCAGCAACAGAAACTAATACAAAGTCCAATCTCCTTGAGCAATATGCAGACATCTAAGCAGGTCATGATATCCACACAGTCTGTTGCAAAAGAAGAATTGACGTTAGTGGGTTCTGTTGTAAAATTATTCAATGTGCTCTTGGATCTGCCATGCAAATGACAGCTGGAGTCTCTTATTTACAATACAAAACCCACTGCCTCTTACCACAGAGTTGTTTAGGTGGGTTTAAGAACAGGTAAGTCACCTGAATGGGTGTCACCACGCACCCTGATTTCCAAGAAAAAGGACAATAAAGAGTACAAGGAACATCTTGAAGTGGATTGTTGATGGAGACTACTTACCAGAATGGCTGGATTTCTCTCCTTTCTAGATGGTAAACAAAAACAGTCTGTCTTGACAAATTACTTAACAGTTGATGCCTTCAATCTACTTCTTTTCAAACAATGATGAAGTTAACAAAGTATTCTGGGTGCTGCTGTCTGTTTTTAATCCGTGCCCCAATTCACTAAGAGATCTGCCCAAGAACCTAAGAGTTGGGTTCGTGACACTACAATTGAGGTCACAAGGCCCCGTGTCGTACAAGACTAAATGGAACCATGTGGCACCACCATATTACCAGAGACAAGGCGGGCGGGGGTCTTCCCAGGTGGACTTGACAATACAGAAATGGTTTTCAGTCTTTCCGAGCCAACATATATTGACATGGTGGTGTTCGCATGTGTAACCTAGGCATACCCAGATGTTCCATGCCCTGTGAGCAAGGATGAGATATTCTGCGGGCTGTGTGCAGTTCCCAGTGTTAGCTAAAGTCCCAGCCCATTACAAGTATTACTTTAGAGAGCCTTATGGCATTGATTTTCAGCTATAATTCCTGAGGATAAACAAAATAAAGGGAGCACACATTTTTTTTTTCTGACTACCAAAACTGCTGATGAAGAGTCACCTGATGTACTCACATTCACAGTTTCCAAGAAGAGTTCTCAGGGCTGGTGAAGAGATATTTAGTTACAAAGGGAAGGATACCATGTGTGTCATCTGTTTGAGTTCAGTTATGCTGCCTGATTTACATCAGCACTAAATTATCTCTGGTGCAATTCCACAGAGAAAGCTGTGACCTTCTTAAAGTTTCCTGATCTCTTTGCGCCTTTCCTTGTCGTCTAGAAAATAAAGATAATTCCTGTCTCATAGGATTGTTGTGAGAACTTAATGAAACAATGTAAGTAAAGCAATTTGCACAATTATCGGCACCTATTAAAAAATAAGTGACAGCTATCTTCACAACCACCACCATTATCACCAACATCATCGTCACCATCACCGTCATAAGCACCATTATCACTGCTACCACCACTATCATCATCACCCATCATCACAGTCATCATCATTATCACCACCCATCCTCACCGACATCACCATCACAGCTTCATCATCAGTATCACTACCATCATCATGACCGTTACCACCATTATTATCAACATCATTATTCAAAAAAAGTGAAAGCTTCCTACTGTTTCATCTACCTTATTTCATCTAGCTTTAAGATTACCTTAAATATATCGTTATTTACATACTAGAAAAATGTCAAACCACCAAGACAAAAGGCATAGTCAGTATAAAAAAGCCCTCATAGATGTCTAGCTTTCCACTCCAAGGTCATTGCTATCATCTGAAAAATTTATATGTTGAAATCCTAACCCCCCGTGTGGTGGTATTAAGAAGTGAGGCCTTTGGCAGGTGATAAGGTCATGAGGGCAGAGCCCTGATAAAAGGGACTAATAACCTTATAAAAGAGGTTTGAGAGGACTTCCCTGGTGGTGCAGTGGTTGAGAGTCCGCCTGCCGATGCAGGGGACACGGGTTCGTGCCCCGGTCTGGGAAGATCCCACATGCCGCAGAGCGGCTGGGCCCGTGAGCCATGGCCGCTGTGCCTGCGCGTCCGGAGCCTGTGCTCCGCAACGGGAGAGGCCACACCAGTGAGAGGCCCGCGTACCGCAAAACAAAAAACAAACAAAAAAATAGAGGTTTGAGAGAGCTCCCTAGCCCCTTCTGCCATGTGAAGTTACAGTGAAAAGACAGTGTCTATGAACCAGGCTCTGGAAAGATGTACAAGGTAACTGCTAATGACAGCTGCCTCAGTCTGTGTGCTGGGACGGAGTAGGTGGCATAGCCAGGAGAGCAGGTCTTGATTTCCACTGTGCGCTCTCTTGTACCTTTTGGAATTGTATATCATGTGCAAAACAAAACAAGAAAGCATACTAAATAAAGATGACATCGATGCCATTTTACACACAGGAATCAAAAGGTGAGGTGCGTATATAGCAAAACCTCCGTTTCTATTCTACCTTCTGCTTCTCCTATCTCCTTTACTCCCATTCCCCGGCTCTTTTTTGTCTAGTTTACCCCCAATGGGATTAACTTGAAACATGCAATGTAAAAAAAACAAATAAAAATATTCCCCCCAAAATGCAAAACAGAACAAGAAAAGAGAGATTTTCAGAATTAAGAGAAGGCTATACAGAAGTCAATCTGAATATGCTGGACTTTTGGAAAAGATTTTATAGTGAGGGAGGAATTACTGTCTTGTCTCCCTCGACACAGCTTTTCTTCCCCTCTAATTTTGTATTGAATGCTTACACAGAGGCAGGGGTGGAGGTGGTTATGGCTGCAGGCGACTAAAGCCACGCCCACAGAACAGATAGTCTCAAGGATGATGAGGAAGGAACTGCCAAATCAAGATGATTAGTCTGGGCTTCCCTGGTGGTGCAGTGGTTGAGAGTCCGCCTGCCGATGCAGGGGACACGGGTTCGTGCCCCGGTCCGGGAAGATCCCACTATGCCGCGGAGCGGCTGGGCCCGTGAGCCATGGCCGCTGAGCCTGCGCGTCCGGAGCCTGTGCTCCGCAACGGGAGAGGCCACAGCAGTGAGAGGCTCGCGTACAGCAAAAAAAAAAAAAAAAAAAAAAAAAGAACTAACATTACATATAAGCAATTGGGATTTTCTTCATGATCTATAAATGGAATATATAAATTATGATCATCCAAATCATTTGTGAACTCTGCTTGATCAAGAGGATCTCACAGTCACTGTTACATTGTGCATGCATACATGAGTGAAGACAGGTAAATGGGCATTCGCCCACTGGACTGTGGTCTAAAAGACAGTCATTGGAAAGCATGATGCCACGTCCGTCATGGATTATTTTAACTATCTGTCAGTGAGTGTTCGTAGAACCTCTTTGTGTTTACTGCTCCTTTTCCCATGTCTCATGGCTTACTCTTGGCTACTTTACAGATATATAAAGTTTTGTGAGACTACTTTGCCTTTTGGGAATGTTCTGCAGAGTGGCAGATAATTCTGATATTTGAACCAAAATTCCCATGAATTTTCTCATGGAACAAAATAGATTGGTGGTGAATTGAACCAGCCTGCATTAGCGTGACTTGTACAGTGGTAGGACTCTGGGGCTTAAGGGATCTTCAGATGATCCTGTTCAATCTTTCACCTTCCTACTGAGAAAACTAATCTTTGGAACAGATTGTTATGTTCCCAGGATAAGGCAGCAAAGCTAAGATGGAAATTCTGACTTCCTGAACCCCGACTCAGTATTCTTTCTCTTTTAAAATCTAATTGACCACGTTGTTACTGTGGCTATCTTGTACTCTCCTGGGGATAGTCAGTCTCTGAATGATTTCCAATAATGTGTGTACAGTATATGTAGTTACATAAAAGTTGAAAAATATTTGATCCCTGGATGTACTTCATTTATTTCTTTTTAAATATTTATTTATTTAGGCTGCACCAGGTCTTGGTTGCGGTGCTCGGAATCTTTGTTGCAGCATGCAAAGTTCTTAGTTGCGGCACGCGTGCAGATCTAGTTCCCTGACCAGGGATCAAACCAGGGTCCCCCGCATTGAGAGGGTGGAGTCTTACCCACTGGACCACCAGGGAAGTCCTCCCTGAATGTACTTTAAAGTCACCTGGCTCATAATGTTGGGTTTTTTTTTTTCTAATTTTTTACTGCTGTAATTATCGATGCTATTCTGTTTCTTGGGGCCATTCTGTTCCTTCAGTGACCTCCGAAACAAAATAGAATTGTGACAGGTAAATTACTGAGCTATTAGTGTGTGTGTTCTCCCATCTTGGTATCATTTCCTTTCTGTTCCTAGAAGGCCCCTTGACGTCCCTTGCCACAGGAGAGGATGGAGAAGCAGAGTCAAGAAGATGGAGGGAAAAGGTTCCCCCCAAAGAGAAAGAGATGGAGGTGATGGGGTTTCTTGGTCCATGAGCCTGTGGTGAGGGTGAGGCAGGCAGTGAAAGGATGGCGATGGGTGATCCTTTGGGATAGACAAGTACCTCCCACTCATTTTCTACCCAAGGTGGAAACAAAGATGCTAGACTTCAGGATCCTTTATTGGCTTGGCCAATACCAAAGCTCCTTCCTCCCAACATTAGCTCTGATTGTGATGCCTGGGAAGTTTGCACAACCCTGTAGGATGTCTGGGGAAGGCCTTAGATGAATTATCTATCGCTATGGGACAAACCACCCCAGGACTTAGTGGCTTAACATAACAAAAATCATTTATTTTGCACATGAATCTGCAATTTCTGTTGGTCTCTGTTCCACCTAGGGTCTGCGGGAGCAGCTTGAGTTAGGGCTGGAGAATCTACTTTCAAGAATCTACTTTCAATCCGCCTGGCTGAGGATTTGGTCCTGGCTGTTGGCTGGGAGCCTGAGGGTCGGGGGCTAAGGATTGCAGATCCTCAGATCTTCTCCGCACAGTGTCTCCAAAGGCTATTTCGGCTTCCTTTCATGGCGTGGCGGCTGCCATCTAAGAGCACGTGTCCTAAGAGAGCCAGAGAAACTTAACTTCGGAAGTCACAGGGTGTCGCTCCTGCCTCTTCAGGTTCTGTGGGAGGGACATCAACCTCATCTCTCAATGGGACAATTGTCAGAACCACATTAAGTGGGTGAGATGAGGCATCTTGGGCAGGTTTTGGAAAATACAGTGTGCCACACCCCCAAACCACTCCGACTGAATTTGTACCAGCCCAGCACAGTGTCAAACTCAACTTGGTCAAAGTCATATCGTTTCTTACACTTCCCAGTGTGTATAGAAAGATCCACATTATCTCAATTTATGCCAATATCATACTTTATTCTAATTGTTTGCCAGTAGATTGTATTTATGCATAATGATGTATAGAACATGTTTCAGAGGTACTTTCTTTTCATTTTATATTTATTTCCAATGGACTCTTTAATATTTTTTGTCCCACAGATTTTTCATCGAAGTGTTTATCTTTTATCCGATAAATCATAGGCTCATATTATTTAACCATCATTTTACAGTGTAGTCCTTCCCCAGTTTAACTTGTAGTTTGCATTTTAACATTGCTTTTCTAAAGGTTGGCGCATCTGTAGGTCGATTTTAAGATGGCTGGAGAGTTCATTGATTATAAATCTCTCTCTGGCAAACAACCTCTGACATATTTATGAAGACAAAAATTCTTTCTTTTTTTTTTTTTTTTTTTTTTTTTTTGCGGTACGCGGGCCTCTCACTGTTGTGGCCTCTCCCGTTGCGGAGCACAGGCTCCAGACGCGCAGGCTCAGTGGCCATGGCTCACGGGCCCAGCCGCTCCGCGGCATGTGGGATCTTCCCGGACCGGGGCACGAACCCGTGTCCCCTGCATCGGCAGGCGGACTCTCAATCACTGCGCCACCAGGGAAACCCAAAAAATTCTTTAATTTATTTACAGTCAGTCATCTCAGCTAAAACTCATAAAAGCCAATGTGTGATAGTCCTTTACTTTGTTTAGCCGGTCTAATGGATTTGGAACAAACCCTTAACTCAGAGGATGATCCTGTGAGGAAAATCATTTGAAATGATCACTAAAAATCAAAACAAACCGACAGATAAGACTTCCCTAAAATGCCTCGCACGCACGTGGTCTCTCCCTTCTTTTCCTGAGAGTCTTCCTTTCAAATGCAGATAGTACAGGGGATTCGGGAGAGGTCTATTCAGTGAGGTCCCTAACACCTTACTGGGGATGCTGCTGGAAGAGAAACATAATAACAGGGCTGGTGTGTGGCGTGGTGTTCAGAGACGGTGCAGAAAGACAAACTCCATAGCTGGCCTCTTTGCAGACTCCCAGTGGCTTACTGCTTTCTCCAAACGGCCTTTGCCTCTAAAGACAACATGTGGGTCATCACTATTGTTGATATGCCTTGGATTTAGATAAAGATATATGCACACCTTGTAAAAAAATAATCTTTTATAAGGAACCAGCAGCTTACATCCATAAGCTGACCTGAATGGAAACAGAAAATGTCTGCTAGGCTTTGGTAAGAATGCTGCTTTAATTTAACCCTTGGGGTCTATTGCACAGGGTGAAAAATTTCAGTGCCATTTACCCTCAGAGGCTGGTTCATCAACACCAAAACTCCCCCATCCCGCCCAAAGCATCTTATGTGTGTGGACAACACCCTTCGAGGTCTAACATCTAAAGTGACATATGACGGCAATTTTTCAGGATAAGAGCTCAAGAATTCTAGAGGAGGGGCCTCTCCGAGTACCTGCCTGGCCCATAGCCTCACCTAAGGAAAAGTGGCTTGGGTCCTGGGTATCTATGAATCCATCCACAGAGGAATAGATTAGCCGGTGAGAGAACTTCTCCCAAGGAGCTCCTCTGAGGGCTGGCCAGCTGGCCCAAGGTGGATCTGCCCGACGGGGCTAAGAGACCCTCTTTACAAGCTCACTTGAAGCTAGAGGGGTGAGGATGGGAGGCCGACTTACCCTACCCCTAAACCTGCAAAGAGTTAGAAATGCATAGGCAGGGAAAGCAGAAGACAACAAGTTAGCAGAAGCCTTGCACATTCTGAACATTCAGGGAGTCAGAAGTTACGGGAAGAGTAAAACCTAGACCTGCGATTCTTCAGACTTCAATGTGCACACATGTCTTCTGGGCATCTTGCCAAAATGCTGATTTTGATTTGATAGCGCTGGGATGAGGCCCGAGACTCCACATTTCTAACAAGCTGCCAGGTGATGCCAGATGCTGCTAGCTCGAAGGCCACCCTGATAGCAAGCGTCCAGACAAGCAATAATTCTCAGCCTTGGCCGTGCGCTAGAATCACCTGAGAACTTCATAAAAAATGCAGTCTCTGGGGATGGGACGTGGGCATCAGTCTCTTAAAGCCTCAGGTGATTCCAACGTGCGGCCAAGGTTGAAAAGCACTGTCTGAGAGGGATATTAGTTGATGGTTGAGGAGCAGCAGACCCTGAACCAACCCTATCCCTGAGGGCCCACAAAGGAGCAGAAGGTATCCATTTCCATGGACGTGACTACTACACTTCCATATGCTCTGGTTCCATGACTTATGCACTTCTGTTTTCACCACCACCAGCCCAGGAAGCCCAACATATCTCTGTTCCTAGAACTGAGGGAGCATTTAGTGAGAATGACAATGGTAATCTTTCCTTTCCTTCATCTACAAAATGTACAGCTGGGGCTGGAGGGGTCTACATGAGCAATCCAAAGTCTCATGGGTAACCGTGTTATTTCCCCACAGTCCTCTTCATACCACCACACATTCCCATTCTATGCACTGATATCTTTTACAGAAACATCCTTCCCCTTCTTTTAAAGCAAGTGAATAGATGTTTCAAGCCATAAATTTATGTACGTCTAAGACCGTGCCTAGCATGCAACTTCATCATGTCCATTCTCTGACCCTTCTCAGCAGAAGAGAGCATCTCTAACATCCAAAGGAGACAGAGCCCACTCGTGTAGCTGTGAAAGCAGTTTGAGAACCCAAGACAAAATTCGCTGATCTCTTGAAGCAGGAACAGTTTTCTCCAAAATAACCAAGTATTTCTGTTGATCTCAGAGTCAAGGGAAATGGAGGGAAGTGTAAGGTAACACACCGGTCTCTCAGGAGCAAATATTCTGACTATACAGGATCAAAGGTACTTAAGTGGCTCATTTAGATAGAGACATAAAGTAGTTTGGAATGAGACACAGAGTTCAAGTGGTGAGAAATAATAAGCCTTGATTTTTGGCACCTTAAATCTCAAGATAGACATGTACCTAATAAGAACACAGTCTGGGCTTCCCTGGTGGTGCAGTGGTTGAGAGTCCGCCTGCCGATGCAGGGGACGTGGGTTCGTGCCCCGGTCCGGGAAGATCCCACATGCTGCGGAGCGGCTGGGCCCATGAGCCATGGCTGCTGAGCCTGCGCGTCCGGAGCCTGTGCTCCGCAACGGGAGAGGCCGCAACAGTGAGAGGCCAGCGTACCGCAAATAAAAAAAAAAGAACACAGTCTGTGACATCATATCAGAGACCAAAGCCTGGGGCTTCCACTTCCTACCTTTATAAATTTGGGTCATATCAGTTTCCTCCTCTGTAACTGAGGCAGTGAGTTTATTTGTCTGGGGTGGGGGATAGATGAACTAAGTGCCTAGCACAGGGGAAGTGGTCAGTCAGTGGGAGCCGTTGGTACCCATTGTTAGAGAATGGAAAATTATTGAAAGCAGGGGAGTGATGTGAACAATACCAGGAAACATGTGTGTTTTTAACATCTTTATTGGAATATAATTGCTTTACAATGTTGTGTTAGTTTCTGCTGTACAACAAAGTGAATCAGCTATATGTATACATATATCCCCGTATCCTCTCCCTCTTGCGTCTCCCTCCCACCCTCCCTATCCCACCCCTCTAGGTGGTCACAAAGCACCGAGCTGATCTCCCTGTGCTATGCGGCTGCTTCCCACTAGCTATCTATTTTACGTTTGGTAGTGAATACATATCCATGCCACTCTCACTTCCTCCCAGCTTACCCTTCCCCCTCCCCGTGTCCTCAAGTCCATTCTCTACATCTGTGTCTTTATTCCTGTCCTGCCCCTAGGTTCATCAGAGCCTTTTCTTTATTCTTTAGATTCCATATATATATGTGTTAGCATAAGGTATTTGTTTTTCTCTTTCTGACTTACTTCACTCTGTATGACAGACTCTAGGTCCATCCACCTCACTACAGATAACTCAATTTCGTTCCTTTTAATGGCTGAGGAATATTCCATTGTATATATGTGCCACATCTTCTTTAGCCATTCATCTGTCGATGGACACTTAGGTTGCTTCCATGTCCTGGCTATTGAACAAATTGACACAGCCACTATGAAGAAACATGTTTTAAAAGATGAGTGTGGCAACAGTGTAAACCCTTTGGAGGAAGCTGTACTGGGGAGGAGGTGGTAAATGAAGAGGCAAATTCAGAAGTCCAGGAGTAGAGTGTTGAAGGCAGAATTGATAAAGCCTGGGGAGTTTGTTGAGGTTCAGACAGATGGGACAATAAATCCTCCCAGGAAGGTGGAGAAGTCAAGGATGATGTTGGGGTGCGTGTTCTGGGTGACCACGAGGATGGGTTGTAAGGCTTGCAAGGAGCTGGAACACACTTCACTTACCTCTGCAGGGCCCCATCCCCACCCCCGCAACATATACAAGCTGGAAGATGCCGGAGAAATGTCTATATGCAGGCTGTTCCTCGGGTCACATCCACGACATGCATGCTGCATCGTTTAATCATAAAACACTGCCAACAAAAAGGTGTTTTAGATTACAGGTCACACACCTCCAAACATTAGATAAAACTTGAATAGTATGAGCTTTTCTCTTGCTCTTCTGCAGTAGAAAAAAGAATTTTAAGATGTAAGAAACAAATAAACAAAACCAAACCAGAGTTCGAAATAACCTATTGAGGTGCCTAGAGAGATAAATAAGTTTCAGAAAATAAAAATTTTACCCATTTATTAGTCCTCATGCAGAGTAACCAACAAGTACCAATTCTGAACCCTTTCCCCACACCTGAACTTCCCCAAGATTGTGGAAATTCCAAGACTGAGTGTCTTTGGGGCTAGCTGGCTAAACGGGGAGGTCAAGGAAGGTACGTCCTTATGTTTCTTCTTCCAACACAGCAACATATTTTTTCAAAAGTTCAGTGGTTTCTATTTCAAGGTAAATATGTCTTATTATCAGTAGTTTCCCTTCATATTTGTTTTTTCCTGAAGTGTTTTGAGATGCCCAATACAAAGCATAAGACATGAAGGTTGTACATTCCTGCTATTATTGTTCATAAACTTGATATGATGACACAGTTTTGGATTTTTCCACCTTTTGTTACAAAAAAACAAGTTACCAACTTCTCTATAATTTTTTCCTGCCTATCATTTTTTCATTGAATCAAAATATTTACATCATTTGTGTTTTTAATTAATTCCCAGATATTTATTGATTTGTGGCTGCTTTTCCAGACAATAAAGTGGCAACCACTATTTTTCGAGTGGAATCAAGTGAACGTTATTGTAACTCACTCTGGGTATATACATAAAAGGGGCAGGGGACTACGGAAGGAAAATTGATTTTCTATTTCTTATTTTAATAAGTCATAGAAGTACAAATAGGAGAACGATTACCAGCATTACCAATATTAATTTACTAGGTGTAGATGAAGAACAAAGCAATGAGGAACCTCAATGGCAAGAATTTCTCAATATCTATAACATTACTAATTCATATTTCCCTTGAGTGAACAATTCCCCTCTAGGGATATATCCTGTGGATATACTTATAAGTGCTCAGGATGCATTAGCAAGTAACTAGAGAGTTTCCAACTCTGTGCTGGGTAATGTGCTAGCCAGACAAGAAGAAAAGGATATACTGGTGTCTGTTGAGTGAGACAAGGTGGGGAGGTGGTTTGCAGTTGTGACCCAGGATGCTAAGAGAAAAGTAAAGGGAGGAAGAGAGGTGCCTTCGAGAGGTGGAGAACCATCACAGTTACGGGAATTAATTAATTCCCAGGTTTATGCTGCTCAGCACAGAGGTCTGAACCAGGACCTCTGGGTAGAAGTGAGAGGAAGGCAATTATAGCTCATCCTTCATAGTAACTACTCCTTCCATTTTCTGTATTTGATGCCTTGACATCTGGGGCAGTGCAGGGACTGCCCCTCCCAGGGCTAACTAATTCCTGGAGAGAGCAAATGATTTGCCTGTGAGTGTGCCCTTCATAGGCAAACCAGCCAATCCAGAGCCCACACTGCAATGCACCTCCTCTATGGGGCTCTCATACTCTTGGCCACTATCCTCCTACTCTAATCACCCCAAAGCCAGGTACCAGCTCCTTTGCCCCAGAGCCCACTGAAATTATTCAAACTAGCCAATCCTAAACCTACCTACCCTTCCTCACCAGTTACTTCCCATGGAAACTGCAGTAAAGGCTCTTGCCCACGTTTCCCTCTCACTCCTTCTGCCTCCTGATCAACCCTGGTGCTTCCCCTTGTGGCCCTCTGGGGTGTGCCACGCCCGCTGTTTCTAAGAATCTGTGGGTATAAAAACTTCTTTTATGACAGTCATTTCTGTAACTGGGTGTCTCACCGTACCTGATTAAAACAAGTCTTGGGTGCATTTTAAAACATCCCTGAAAAGAACTTTCAGATAACTAGATGTCTTTGGAAATGAAGTGGGCCTCCATGGATATAGCAGTTCCCTGTCCTGAAGCAGAGTAATCAGAAGCCAGCAGTCCAGAAAAGGAAGTTTAACAGATTGTATGTGTGTGTACTGGGGAAGGAAGTTAGTGTCTCAAGTAACTTTTAAGTTTCCTCTTATGTGTATCACTCTGTATAATCAGACACGTGCAGTATAAGTCCTAGGTCATGTTACTTATTTCTGTGCCTATGCACTTATATTCAGTTGTATGCTATGTTCTGAAGAGTGCCTGGCACACTGCTAGTACTTATAAAAGATTAAGCCTAATGAAATCTGATATCATGCTCTTCTGTCATGAGTAGCTATATAGTGTGTCATTTTGTAAGTGTTCCTAATCTGTCTTTGTCTGGCATGTTTGCCTCAAAATATTGGTGGCGCAGGTGAGATGGAGAGCTTGGCAGAGAAGGGAGGTCAGCATTAACTAAGCAGGTTAACAAGTAGCATTAACTCGCATTGGGGTTGGACTCCTCTCTCATCTGGAACTCTTGTGAGGAGCTTCTTACTGGTAGTTACAAAATCACCTCCAAGATACAGGATACAAAGCCAGTTAGAAAAGCCAGAATACATACAGGAGAAAAATATGACTGGAGTTTGGGAGCCAGAAGTAGGATTTGGTAGAAGTGTCAGAGCTGAGCCTTTAGAACCTAACAAGGAGGAAATCAGAGCAAAAATCAGAAATCAGAGCAACTTATAAAACAACCTTGGGGTTCCCTTGGCTGATGGATAAATGTGTGATTCCTGAGGGTGTCAGGTTGGCCCAAAGGGTCAAGCTGAACACTGTCTTAGGTTGGGTTCCTCTGGGAACATATTCTGAGTTGAAGGCTTATTGGGGAGTGTTCTTGGGATCAAGGTTTCTAAGGAGGTGAGGGAAGCAAGATGGGGCAGAGGGAGAAAGTTAACTGTGATGTGATTGCAACCAAGACCTCAGGTGATCCTACAGGTAGTTCTGGAACTGGGGTGGCTGTTTAGAATTACCCTCAATCGAGACAAAGAAGCTGGGCTTTTGTACCTTCTTGTTGGATTTGGGCTACTTTGGGGAAGACAAGGGCAGTTCATGGAGATGCAGCTATGAACATCAGCAGCTGGCACTCAGGACACCTGGAGGAGTGAGCACTTCCCTTCCGGGATGGGATCTGGGTGACACGTCCACTCAGCATCCCATGAAATAGAAAACTGGCGCATACTATTTTCAGAAATGTGGGTTTTACAGCCAGTCTTTCCTACCTTTGTCTCAAAGTAGCATCAAAAATATTAAGCTCTGCTGGACCAGGAAATGGGATGGTCCAAATCTGTCAATGATGGGCTCTTGTAGCTCTTAGGAAGGTCTGAACAATCCACATATTATGGGGACTTATAGCCCAAGAAGGTTGCTCTAACCTGTAACTGCTGACTCGGCTAAGCCGGGCAGCAGTGCCACAGTAGACGACACCGGTGTCTGGCTGGGAAGGGGTTCCGTTAATAGCAAAATGAAGGACCTGAGGTGGTCACCTGAAATGTGCTCATCGGATACAATTTATCCTTCCTGGGAATCCCTTGCACCATTTCCCAGATTCCTCTGACTCCAAAGCGTGATGATTTCAATCAAGACCCGGGGAAGCAATGCAAAAGAATCAATTGGAATTTCTCTGCTGCTTCGTTGCTTGCCTCCTGCCCCAACCTCCCCAGCACACATGCAGACACACACACACAAGTACAGTACTGTTCTACCATATCCTTAATTTTACAGATCTCCTGCTGAAGTTTCTGACTAATGGTAAGTTATTTGTTCAGAAAGATTTTATGGCTCTCATGAAACGTCAATTACAGTTTTAAAATAACTTGTAGTTTTTCTGTAACGTGATGCTGCCATCTTGGTTCCCAAAGGGTGTATTAAATTCAAGTAGCAATAACAAATCATTTAAGCAATAAATAAATAACCTGAGACAGAGTGTTGTTAAGAGTTAATAGTCTCCCATACACTCAATAGAGGGTGAGGCTTCACTCAATTAAAGTGACCCTGGGAGGAGGGGGGGGCAGGGGCCAAACTGCACCCAGTCGTTTTGTTGAAGGTATTCAACCCGCACACATTCATTTCCTTCTTTATGTTGTCTCTTTTCAGCAGGGAAGGCTCTCTGCAGTCCCTGGGTCCAGAGAACAATTACGGTACAGTCTCAGAGAACAGAAAGAAAACTGGGGTCATAAATATGTTAAATGGGTGCGTGGGTTTAAGTGGCTTTGTAAACGGAACACGGAGGGAACCTCAGACTAATTAATGAATATGAAGCAGTGGGAAAGCTGGGGGGTTTAGAGGAACAGTCTTGCTGTGGGGTGAGGATACGACATCTGTATAATTATTTTCCCCCAGGAAGGTGCACTTATTTATTTTAGAAATCTTTTTTTTATTGTTTTTCAAGATGTCAAAGTGTCTCGATGGAGAATACCAGATGTGGGTGAAAAAAGAGAAATCCTGTTTATACTGTATTTTCTCCGATCAAATTATAACCTTGGCCTGAAAGGATGATTTTACAGAATTTTAAAAAGTGTTGTCCTTGTATTTTGAGAAAGAAACATCAGAAAAAGGAGGAATTACATACTTTTTATACAAGATTGCAGCCCATTCAAATATATAGACTCCTTACCTAGTAAATGGTCTTTGCTAAATAAATTCCATTTGGATCAAAGCAAAGATTAAGATTTTAGGATGTGGCATTTCCATATGCTCTAAAATATTTCAGATTTTCTGTTTGGAGGGTTTCCTATTTTTCCTTTTGTTCTTTCTTCATCTTTTTTTCATTTTATTAGCACAAATACATTTATTTTGGAAAGTTAAAGCCTGCCTGTATGTCTCATATAGCCCATTTTGAATTCACAAATGACTTCTTGAGCTTGGGCTATGTAAGGCGAGCCAGCGCTGGCACTCTGAAAATGTCCCTGAACTTGAGGATGCTCACAGTGTAAGGGCCAGCCAGAGACCAAGCACCAAACAGAGGCCACAGAAGAGATACAAATGGACAAAGGGTAGGAGAGAGAAAAGAGAGAGGGAGAGAGACTGAGACACAGAGAGAGAGACTGAGAGAGTCAAGGGGAGATGGGAAAAGTAGACAGGCACAAAGCCACAGAGGGACACCAAGGTAGCACGAGAAAGAAAACGAAAACCAAAAAATCCAGAAACAAAAGAAAAGTGGCTGGCACAGACCTCCTTGTTTAATTGATTAAATGGCTGAGCTGTGAACAACGGACTAAATTGAACCATTGATCTAATTCAGTTGTTAAGATACTAAAATGAGCAGACTAACTGCTTGTTTGGGGGGCGGTTTCAGTGATCTTAGCTGCAACATTGAAAAAAAGCCTTGCTAACACCTTTCTATACTGACAAAAGCAACTCATTTTATTTTTATTGCATTCAAAACTGCAGAATCACTGAATTATAATCTGTAAATGTATTTCACAAGTGACATTTATTCTTCAATAAGTTTTGTTAAACACCTACTACAGGAATGGCAGGATAAAGGTTTTGTGCAAAGAATACAAAAATGCTTGAGAAACTATAATTGTCCCTCAATATTAAGGAAATGATATTCAGGGTGACATGATAAACACACGTCAAACTAAATTTATAAAGTCAAGAACTGAACAGCACAAGAAACTACGTAAGTGATGTCACAGGAGAAAACAATCAATTATCCTAATGAGCGGTACAGATTACAAATGTTTTGAGGTCTGAAAATAGAGGACTTACCAGGAGTTAGCATAATCTGATGGTTCTATGAAGACGGATGACTTGCTTTGAGTTTTCAAGGACCTCTGATTCCCCAACTAGGTGTAGAGGAGAAGAGGAGGACATTGGAGACATTTGATTTGTATAGTTTCCATTGTTATTGTTTTATTTATAAGGAACAATGAAAAACATAAATATAGTCATATAAAGTAATTCATATTTTTTACCAAAATTTCGACTTATTATATCACAAATTCAAAGAAAAGTTACCTAGTCAATCTTAAGGCCACTAATAGCATTACTCCATGGAAGAATCTAATGTTGCGAATAGCTGTTAAAACACGATAGTACCCCCAGAATACCTTGCTCTTTTGTCACCATCTATAAAAACTGTCAAAATCTGACCTTCTTATGAAGTGGTCCTTCCTCTATCAGACTGGGACAATGTCCTTCTTCTCTCAATATCTTGTGGCTCTCAGGGCATAATCTGAAAACTCAAATGTGTCTTGGGTAGAGAAGGGAAGCAAGCCAGTGGTTGCCTGGGGCTGAGGGTGGGTGCAGAGAATGACTAAATGGGCACAAGGTAACTTTGAGGGTGATGACAATGTTCTAAAAGTTTTGATTGTGATAATGGTTGAGCATATCAAAAGTTTACTAAAATTATTAACTTGTACAATTACTACAGGTGAATTTTATATTTGTAAATTATATCTCAATATACCGTTCTTTTTTAAAAAGTGTCTACTAGACCAGACTGGCAATGTATAGTAGGCACAGGTCATATTTGCTGGGATACAGACACATTCTTTCTTCATGGTAAATGTTTAAGAATATCCTTCAACCCACAAAGAGATAACTGTCTCCCCCATTTCATGAAACACAAGGTTTTCTTTTTCTATTTTTCATTTCCTAATTTTGATAGAGATGAGTATAGAGAAATATTTCTTAAACAAGAGGAAGCAACATTATGATCACATAACAAATGATAATCGATGATTCCCTACTGTGGGGCCACATTAGGGAGTGGTATGGCCTGTGGTGGACTAGAGAGGCGTACCGCATCTCAAGGGACCAGCCACCATGCAGCTCCATTTGTTGCTACCATGGAAGAACGTCGGCCCAGTGTTGCCAGATATTCTATTTGTCCAAGAGAATTTTATAGTAATATCTTTAGATTTTTAAAATGTCAGTTCAGATTTTAAAACAAAACACCATGTGGTCCAAACAAAATAAAATCAATTCAGCAGATAGGTTGAGACTTTGCAAACTTGGCTTTATAGTCAGAACCTTAAAATTCAGCGCTTAATTGCAGATTTCCCAGTTTTGTTCACTGTGGTTTTTCAGGGGACTAATTTTGACTCCCCAGCTCTTTTTAGTTCCTAGAGCTGGGGGTTAGGATAAGGAGTTGTGGCCTGTGTGTGTATGTGTGTATGTGTGTATATACTGGCCTCCACATAGTTCCTACCTTTGTGCTTAATATATATTACAAATGCACAGTCAATATCACTGATCTTGTCAATATAATCAAATGTTATTTTAAAAAATGTTTCTCTGAAGACTAGTTCAAATATGTATACTATCTCACCCATCTAGTAAAGTAGGGACTCAAACCCAAGTCAAACTAGAAGTTACTTTAAGTGATAAACAATGATTCGTCAGATTTTCCTTGGTGAGATCTATTCTGTCAGGAAGTAAAAATACCATTTTTCCTTAAAATGGACCATTATATTATTCCTAAAATACGTCAGAGACTAGATTGGCTGTTACCAAATATTGTTCTTTCTTTCTAAAGACTCTATCTCCCAGTCACCTTTGCAGTTAGTTTGAGGTCCTTTGACTGCATTCTAGGCAATACAATGCAAGCAGATGTTATGCATACCATTTCCAGGACTGCCTACAGAAATCCGCTGCACAAACCTCTAAAATCCCTCTACTCCCATGCTACAGCATTTGCAGAAGCTACATGCTGAGGATGGAGTAAACATGAAATGGAAGAAGCCTGGATCCCTGAGTTACAGCTTGGAGGAATGTCACACATGAGAGCCACCTGACCTGCATCAAACTGGAACACAAGTGGGAAATAAACATATTGCGTTAAACCACTGGGATTTGAGGGTTATTTGTTACAGCAACCAGCACTACTTGACCTGACTAATGCATAACTACTTGTCTTTTCAGAAATAGTCTAGGAAAAAATTGATTCCACCTATAGATGGTTCAGATCTTTCTGATGTAATTAGTAACAACGGATTACTAAATAAGCATATACTTTCTGTAGTTAACAAAGCTCCTTCACACATTATTTTATTTAATGCTTATAATGTAACCTGTGAAGGTACAGAATAGGGCTTATCACCATTGGTAGAGATTAGAAAACAGAGGCGTAGAAAGGTAAATGGAAAGAGCTGCTTTTGAATCCTCATTTAGTCCTCCCTTCAGCTACCACTCTTTATGCTTAGCAGAGACTCCTTAAAGAGATTGAAAGGATGTTGAACTTTGTTATCTGATTATTTTCTCATTTTCATACTTCAACTTAATATTTACACTCACTACTTGTGCCAAGCCTTCACCATGGCCGAGGTTCTTGTGCTCATGGTAATTCTAATTCCTTCAGTTAGACTTTTGTAAAAAAGAGAAGGGGGCTGTGCAACTTCATCTACTCCATATTATGATTAATGACATCTAGCAACTTGGATTTTTACAGTGCAATGTATCACCTGGGAAAGTATAGAATTGCTCAGAATTTTTCATCCGTGAGTGAAACACTCACGGATGAAATAAGTACAATTAGCCAAGTTTTGCTATGACTTCTATTCCACTTCATATTGTACAAACTGATAAAATTTTTCTTGCATTAAAGCAAAATTTAAAATATTCTATGAATAGAATGTACTTTAAAAAAAGTCAAAACACCTTCAAAACCATGTTTTGCCAAAGCGAGCAAATGACATAGCGGAAATGAATGAGCTCAGGGAATTTCCAAACTGTTATCCTCTAAGGGGTAACTCCAATTTCACCTATTTGGTTAGGCTTTCCTTGCCCCTCTCAATCAAAAGACACATTTCAAATCCTTTATGACTGTCTTGCTTCACTGAGGCCCTAAGCATAGACTACTCTGTGCCCCGCCTCATTGGTTCCAATCAGGGGTAACGCTTCCCGCCGCCCCTGCCCGCCCCCACTGCCCCAACACTTTGCAATGTCTGTTGACCAGACCTGCAGACTGACTGTACAGCTTATGCATGCTCAAAGGGCCGTGAGTTCAGAGGACCCCAGGGCTGGTTTAATGCTCCGCTGTCACCCTTTATAATTCTTTTTTTTTTTTTTTTTTTTTTGCGGTATGTGGGCTTCTCACTGTTGTGGCCTCTCCCGTTGAGGAGCACAGGCTCCGGACGCGCAGGCTCAACGGCCATGGCTCACGGGTCTAGCCGCTCCGCGGCATGTGGGATCTTCCCGGACCAGGGCACGAACCCGTGTCCCCTGCATCGGCAGGCAGACTCTCAACCGCTGCGCCACCAGGGAAGCCCACCCTTTATAATTCTTAATCATTCTATCTTTGAACTTGTATTTCTCATGTGGGATCTGATGGGACAATGGAGCATGCGTGTGAACAGAGGAGATGCGTGCCGTGTGTGTGGCTCTGCCCTTCCTCACCATCCCATTCTCATTCAGCATTCACGATGCCCCATGGGCACAGAATTCCGGTGGGCCTGCCCTGAGCGGGAGTCCAACAGGACTCACCGGTGGTGCACGTTAAGTGTGTTTCACCTGTGACTGAGCCAGCAGGGTCACGTGTAGCCCCAACAAACCACACGTTACGTGTGAACCAGAATTTTCTTTGAGTGCAGAAAGAAGACAGTGGCATTCTGAGAAACACAAAAGACTGAGGAACCCTATCATGTCCTTTCTTATTCACGTTGCTTCCCTGTGTTAACCCACCACTTATCCTGCAAATGATGCCATAGAAAGAAAGGGAAAGATAGAACAATATAGTTTCTTTTCTTTTCAGACTTTCCTAACTCAGCAGTGACCCAAAGGCAGACAGCATGGGTAGAATGTGCACATTCACTGCTCTAGGTGGAGTGAAATATGAGTTGTGTTATTTCGGTGATTCTGCGTATGATGTAAGGGCTTTTATTTACATTAAAACTGGTATTCTGCAATATAAACAGTGAAATTCATGCTAACAATTTAAAGTTTTAATTTTTCTTGTTAGAATGACATTAAATAACAAATTTCTAAAAACACCATGGCAAGTAGAGAGAGAGAGAGAAACTGTGGAAGAAAGGGAAAAGCTGTATATTTAAATACATTTAATGTCATATTTTCCCGGCTTTTTTGTTTTTGGTTTTTTTTTTTGCAATACGCGGGGCTCTCACTGCTGTGGCCTCTCCCGTTGCGGAGCACAGTCTCCGGACGCACAGGCTCAGCGGCCATGGCTCACGGGCACAGCCGCTCCGCGGCATGTGGGATCTTTCCCGGACCGGGGCACGAACCTGTGTCCCCTGCATCGGCAGGTATACTCTCAACCACTGCGCTACCAGGGAAGCCCCTTCCCGGCTTTTTGAACCACGTTTTCATTTTGCACTGGGTAGTTGGCCCGGTTGGAGACATTTTTGATTGTCACAACAGGACTGGGGAGGTGCTACTGGCATCTAGTGGGTAGAGGCCAGGGATGCTGTAAAACACCCTGCAATGCCCAGAGTATTATCTGACCGAAAATGACAGTGGTGCCCAGAGTGAGAAACTCCACAGCACTGATAACTTTTCCAAGTAGACATCAAATCCCTTTGGTTCATGGGCCATCTCTTCTTTAATTCATATAGTATACTTCCTGGCACAACTGATAGAATTTAAGTAAAAGTGATCAATAAATATTTGTTCTGTTAAAAAGCAAAGAAAATAATCTTTCAATGTTCTTTGTTAGTTGCTATCATGATCCTCATGATACACTTATTAAGCAACTTGTCCAGCTTGCAAGCAGCTTGCAGGGATCAAGTCCGTGACAAAACTGGAAATAGTAGTCTAGTCTCTGACCTTTATTACACCATAGATTTAATGACTTCTTTCAGAATTGATGTGTAGCTGGAAAGGCATAATTTTGAAAAGATCTTGCCGCTACACTTAGGAGGCAAGAATTAGGGAAAGGAAATATTCACTTGTTCCTGACTTACAGGCACTGGTGTTGGGAACATTACATTTAATCATTTGTTGTAAATGATTATCATTTGTACCATTTCATTGGTGAGTAATTTGAGGTTCAGTGAGATTAAGTAACTTCCTCAAGTTCATGTATCTAAAGAATGTCACTGAAACAGGAGTTTAGGATTAACATATACATACTACTGTATTTAAAATAGATAACCTGGGCTTCCCTGGTGGCACAGTGGTTGAGAGTCTGCCTGCCGATGCAGGGGACACGGGTTCGTGCCCCGGTCCGGGAGGATCCCACATGCTGCGGAGCAGCTAGGCCCGTGAGCCATGGCCGCTGAGCCTGCACGTCCGGAGCCTGTGCTCCGCAATGGGAGAGGGCACAACAGTGAAAGGCCCGCATACCGCAAAAAAAAAAAAAAGATAACCAACAAGGACCTTCTGCTTAGCATAAAGAACTGTACTCAGTACCTCGTAATAACCTGTAAGGGAAAAGAATCTGAAAGAAAATAGATATATTTTTTATGTGTAACTTTGCTGTACACCTGAAACTAACACAACATTGTAAATCAGCTAGACTTCAATTACAAAAAAAAAAAAAAAAACTGGTAAAATCCAAATAAAGGCTAGTTAGCTTAACAGTATTGTTAAAAAAAAAAAAAAAAGAAAAAAAAAGGATGTCGACTGACTCCAAAATCAAACTCAGGTCTGTATGATCCTGAAACATGTGACACAGGACTGGTCCTCCCTGCGGCCACATTTCACACCTAAGGGTTAGAAGGTGAACCCAAAGCCAAATTCCATTCCCATCCCACCTCTGTGAAGTGTCCCTTGCTAGGAGGACCACATATCCAGTCAGAGCCAGGACACCTTTGGCAGGGAAAGAGGGGCTGCTGTTCAGTATGAGGGATGACAGGTGTGGACTGCTCCTCAGAGACCAGCCCGGCACCCTACTCCTGAAGGAACCCCAGCGGAGGGCCCACAGCTGCAGAAGGGAGGTGAACTGGTCAGCACCTGCTTCCCTATGTCCGCTGCACTTATTCACCAGGAGGAAGTATTGATAAAAATGGAAAGTGGAAAGGGACGTTAAAAGCACAGGAGGCATTTTATAATTCATCATAAAATGAGTCCTGCACCACAGTTTTTGGCTTCAAAAGTATTTGTAAAACAAAATCATCAAAAGTCCTAGTATCCTAGAATGCACATCACAGCCATCTCAAATGCAATCATTTCTCGTCCCCAGAAGAACTCCTGATTTCAGGCCTGGGCCAGAGTCCCCTCCTCTCCTAGTGTCTCCTTTGCTGTGTACCAGTGCCTGCAATCGAAGTGAATGTGAAAAAAAGGATTCTGATTTGAACAACCTCTGGAAGATGTGAAGCTGATATTCTGGGCTTATGCCGTATACGTGGTGTGGTGGCTAATTAAGTAGGCTAGCATCAAAAGGACCATAGCTCTTTCTCTCAAACAACTTTATTTCTTCTCTTCTTCTTCTTCCACCTCCTTCTTCTTCTCTTTTTCAGCTCCTACTCATAAAATACAGGCAAATTAGACATGCACTACTGGAAGACGCTAGAGGACAGGGAGCTACCTAACTTGAGTGGGACTGAAGGTTCAAATCGGGGCAGGAATCCAACCCCACATGTGAATCTCCCCTGCTGCTGATGTGCTTTTCACACTCCTCCCCTCAAATTTCTCCTGGGCACCAGCTAGCATCAAGAGGTACGAGTCTCAGTTTGATGGTGGGCACACACATTTGTTCCCATTCATAGAGAGCCATGACCACAAAGACCAGGAAGTAGGATGTAGACCACAGCCCTTAATTTGGACTATGTTCATACACCAGGTCAGTCCCACTTAGGTGGCTGGATTTGCGATTTCATGAGTGAGAGACTCCTCGTTCGTGGTTGTGTCCCCTTCCGGGACCAAGGAAGGCAATGGGTCAGAGACCTGCGCTTTCATCTAAGATCACACGGACTCTTGGCAACAGACCCTTCAGTTCAAGCTTGCTCACTTTTGGAATCCCGCCAAGCCTCACACTAAGGAAATGATAGCATTTGGTTGGGGTGAGGGGGAGACACCTCACTTTACATGAAAGATTCGAAGGGTGAATGAGAAAAATTCATTCATTGCTATATAATAGGTGTAAAACACTTTAAATATGTAGAGGATGGCATTTAGTTAAAATAAGTTAATTAATTAAAAGCTGGCTTCTCCTTAAAAAGCCATGTAGTTATCTTGAGGGCTTGTGCAGCCCTGGTAGCAGTCGAAGGCAACATGGAAGCAAGAAATCCATCGTAATAAACCTTTGAGCTTTGCCCTATTAAAAATGTCAGACTAATAAATCACACTTTTAATGACTAATGGAGGGGAGATCAATAAGTTTGGGAAAGCCATCTATAGACGTATCATATGGTGCTACTTAATGTAAGATCACTAAGGTGAAAATATTTCACAGCAATCAAAAATTCAATGTTAAGATCCAAATTAGAATATTAAGATTACATTAATTCTTAGGCCAGAAATCTTGGCTTAAATCCTCCTTTTTTTTTTAGGCATCATTTGGTCTTTCAAATTGTACATGTGTTTAAAAATAAATAGCTGTATGTCTTGCAAAGTTCTTTCTATTTTCAGAATCTGCAAAATGCAAAAAAGAAAAAAGGCTGTTCTGTAAACCAGAGTTTTAAAAAAGCATTCCTAAATTTGGCAACTATTTGGTATACTGAAACAACAACAGGAAGTCAGATTAAACAAAAGGGCAGAATTTACTGTTGAGGCCATGAATGTAAGGGTATACCCAATGGCCCTGCAGGCTTCAGTGCCAGGAAAGATCAAACTGTCAAATGCAAAGAAAAATAGATCCTGTAAAAGAAATAATCCCAGGCTTATAATTATTCTTAGTGTCTTTTTCTTCTCTCTTCCTTATACCTCCCTACGCTGAGTTATACATGTATTCACAGACATTTCATTGGGAACCAAAAAAAGCTAATCCCACATCTTTTATAAGTTATTCATTTTGGTAAAAGTTTCAAAATTGCCTTATTTAATGAGTTTCTCTTCACAAGTACAAAAGATATAAATAAGGTGCAGTGATGGGCAGTAAAGGAGGCTCTTTTGAGGTCTTGGGGAAACTGTTTAGCAGGGATTGAAGACCACTTCTAATGCTCACTCTAAAAGAAATATTTTAAGCAAACCATAAAAGTGGGCTTGACCCTTCCATGGGCCCATCATAAATCAATTGTTAAAGCAAGGGTGAAAACTGGGAGGAGGTCAGAGGTGGGAGAGAGGTCACAGAGAAAGGACAGTGTGAGAACCCACAGCAAAAACTAGGGGGGAAATGGGGCAATCTTTTGACTGAGTAGCATCATTAATTCAGAAATCCTGGTTATGTTGCTTATAACTACACTAATGAAATTGTAAGCCAGATGAAAAATTCCCACAGCAGAACTTAAGACTTAAGGTTATGTTAGTTATAAATTCCCAATTCTGCAAAAGGTAGATTGAACCTTCATTAAAAGTAAATATCAATCCACCCAGTCTTCAAATCCTTAGGAAATTTCCTCCAAATATGCACCAATATCTGCTTTCTATTTATCATTAAAGACTAGATCTTGAAATACACAAATGGTAATCAGACATCAATACTTCATTCATGATTTCTCCAAGTATGTAATTTTTGCCATATTCTCAGAAAGAGAATACTTTTTGCCAAATTGATCTTATACTCACAAGGAAAGCTTTGTGATACCTCCTTCACTAATAGAGAATATTGAATGATGAGTTAGTTTGTTGACTAATTTAAAAAAAAAACAATTTGCTTTTGTAGAAAATTTTGTACCAAATGTAGAGTTTGAATGATCTATATATCTAATCATTTGTTTCCATGGGGTGGAATCAAGTTTGAAGCCCAGACAATTAAAGTGATTCACATTTAAATGAAACGTGGCTTGATTGATTTGTAATGACACAATTTATTTGGTAATAATGACATTCCTTGAGTTTGGCCAGGAAAACAAAGGTTGATTTATTTCCTAATAACAAAGACAAATGGCCTTCTGCTCCAGCCTCTTCCTCATTCTCAGCAGCTCAGGGCCAGGTTAAAAGTGGACTCTGCTCTGTTTTCCTTCCAGCTAGAGGAGAATTCCGGACAAAATCTTTCAGAAACGTGCACCACCATGGTACCGATAATGGAAACGAGACAGCTGTACACCTGAAACTTTTAAAGAACACACGCTATTTTTTCTACTTGCAGTTTCATAATTTGGCATTTAAAACAGAGTCATGCCAGAAAAATTATACCTCATGCAAAGCACCTTAACGTTGACATTTGTAAAGATATAGCTCTGGGTAGTGTACATTGTGGAGACAGATAAATATTGGGGTAAATACTATGATGGCATCATTATTATAATGACATTGCCCATATTTTAAAGAATATTATCCTTAAAAATGATTCAATGTTTTATACCGCTGATTCATTTTAAATAAGATTTTAAAAACACAAATATAAGTTGAATATAAGTAGGGAGTATCTACCTAAGGTTAATAAGGAATAACAAAAGTAACATAAGGGCAAACAGACTAATAAGACAATCAATTCTTAGCATATACATGGTTTCTATTTTATGTGATAAAAATGAGTGTTAAGTTCTTTTTAAATTCCTATTTTATTTTTTAAATTGAGGTATATTTGACAAATAATATATTAGTTTCAGGAGTACAAGATAATGATTCAATATCTGTTTATATTGTGAAATGATCACCACAAAAAGATTAGGTAACATCTGTCACCACACATAGTTACAAATTTTTTTCTTGTGTTAAGAACTTTTAAAACCTATTCTCTGAGCAACTTTCAAATAGACAATACAGTATTATTAACTGTAGTCACCATGCTATACAGTTCATCTCTAGGAATTATTTATTTTATAACTGGAAGTTCATACTTTTTGACCCCTTTCACCCATTTCATTCAGCCCACAACCTATTTTATTTTAATATGTTTTTAAATGTCCAGAGAAAAACAGGTGCTTGGAACTTTTAAGAAAACAGAGTCCTGAAGGACCTTCAAGATGGCAGAGGAGTCAGATGTGGAGATCACCTTCCTTCCCACAAATACATCACAAATACATCTACATGAGGAATAACTCCTACAGAACACCTACTGAATGCTGGCAGAGGACCTCAGAATTCCCAAAAGCCGTGAGGCTGATGGGGTCTTGGTGCTCTGGCTGGGTGTCAGGCCTGTGCCACTGAGGTGGGAGAGCTGAGTTCAGGACATTGGTCCACCAGAGAACCCCCAGCTCCAAGTAATATCAAACAGCAAAAGCTCTCCTAGAGATCTCCATCTCAATGTTAAAACCTAGCTCCACTCAACAACAAGCCAGCTACAGTGGTGGACACCCTATGCCAAACAACTAGCAAGACAGGAACACAACCCCACCCATTAGCAGAGAGGATGCCTAAAATCATAATAAAGTCACAGGCACCCCAAAACACACCACAAGACGCGGTCCTGCCCACCAAAAGACAAGGTCCAGCCTCATCAACCAGAACACAGGCACCAGTCCCCTCCACCAGGAAGCCTACACAGCCCACTGAACCAACCTTAGCCACTGGGGTCAGGCTCCAAAAACAACGGGAACTACAAACCTGCAGCCTGCGAAAAGGAGACCCCAACCACAGTAAGTTAAGCAAAATGAGAAGACAGAGAAATACACAGCAGATGAAGCAGCAAGGTAAAAACCTACCAGATCAAACAAATGAAGAGGAAATAGGCAGTCTACCTAAAAAGGAATTCAGAGTAATGATAGTAAAGATGATCCAAAATCTTGGAAATAGAATGGAGAAAATACAAGAAATTTAACAAGGACCTAGAAGAACTAAAGAGCAAACAAACAATGATGAACGACACAAAAAATGAAATTAACAATTCTCTAGAATGAATCAATAGCAGAATAACTGAGGCAGAAGAACGGATAACTGACCTGGAAAATAAAATAGTGGAAATAACTACCTCAGAGCAAAAGAGAGAAAAAATAATGAAAAGAATTGAGGACAGTTTCAGAGACCTCTGGGACAACATTAAACGCACAAACATACGAATTATAGAGGTCTCAGAAGAAGAGAAAAAGAAAGGGACTGAGAAAATATTTGAAGAGATTATAGTTGAAAACTTCCCTAATGTGGGAAAGGAAAGAGTCAATCAAGTCTGGGAAGCACAGAGAGTCCCATACAGGATAAATCCAAGGAGAAACATGCCAAGACACATATTAATCAAACTATGAAAAATTAAGTACAAACAAAAAATATTAAAAGCAGCAAGGGAAAAACAACAAATAACATACAAGGGAATCCTCATAAGGTTAACAGCTGATCTTTCAGTAGAAACTCTGCAAACCAGAAGGAAGTGGCAGGACAAATTTAAAGTGATGAAAGGGAAAAAACTACAACCAAGATTACTCTACCCAGCAAGGATCTCATTCAGATTTGACGGAGAAATTAAAAACTTCACAGTTAAGCAAAACCTAAGAGAATTCAGGACCACCAAACCAGCATTACAACAAATGCTAAAGGAACTTCTCTAGGCAGCAAACACACGAGAAGGGAAAAACCTACAATAACAAACCCAAAACAATTAAGAAAATGGTAATAGGAACCTACATATCGATAATTAACTTAAATGTAAATGGATTAAATGCTTCAACCAAAAGACATAGACTGGCTGAATGGATACAAAAACAAGACCCATATAATGCTATCTACAAGCGACCCACTTCAGACCTAGGGACACATAAAGACTGAAAGCAAGGGGATGGAAAAAGATATTACATGCAAATGGAAATCAAAAGAAATCTGGAGTAGCAATTCTCAAATCAGACAAAATAGATTTTAAAATAAAGACTATTATAACAGACAAAGAAGGACACTACATAATGATCAAGAGATCAATCCAAGAAGAAGATATAACAATTGTAAATATTTATGCACCCAACATAGAAGCACCTCAATACATAAGGCAAAAGCTAACAGCCATAAAAGGGGAAATCGAGGGTAACACAAATATAGTAGGGGACTTTAACAACCCACTTTCACCAATGGACAGATGATCCAAAATGAAGCTAAATAAGGAAACACAAGCTTTAAAGAATACATTAAAAAGGATGGACTTAATTGATATTTATAGGACATTGCATCCTAAAACAACAGAATACACATTCTTCTCAAGTGCTCATGGAACATTCTCCAGGATAGATCATATCTTGGGTCACAAATCAAGCCTTGGTATATATATGAAAATTGAAATTTTATCAAGCATCTTTTCCTACTACAACACTATGAGACTAGATATCAATTACAGGAAAAAATTCTGTAAAAAATACAAACACATGGAGGCTAAACAATACACTACTAAATAACCAAGAGATCACTGAAGAAATCAAACAGGAAATCAAAAGATACCTAGAAACAAATGATAATGAAAACAGAACGACCCAAAATCTATGGGATTCAGCGAAAGCAGTTCTAAGAGGGAAGTTTGTAGCAATACAATCCTACCTCAAGAAACAAGAAACATCTCAAATAAACATCCTAAACTTACACCTAAAACAATTAGAGAAAGAAAAACAAAAAAAACACACAAAAATTAGCAGAAGGGAAGAAATCATAAACATCAGATCAGAAATAAATGAAAAAGAGATGAAGAAAATGATAGCAAATATCAATAAAACTAAAAACTGGTTCTCCGAGAAGATAAACAAAATTGGTAAACCCTGGTTCTCTGAGAAGATAAACAAAATTGGTAAACCATTAGCCAGACTTATCAAGAAAAAAAGGGAGAAGACTCACATCAATAGAATTAGAAATGAAAAAGGAGAAGTAACAACTGAAGCTGCAGAAATACAAAGGATCACGAGAGATTACTAAAAGCAACTATATGCCAATAAAATGGAAAACTTGGAAGAAATGGACAAATTCTTAGAAAAGCACAGTCTTCCGAGACTGGACAAGGAAGAAATAGCAAATATAAACAGGCCAATCACAAGCACTAAAATTGAGACTGTGATTAAAAATCTTCCAACAAACAAAAGCCCAGGACCAGATGGCTTCAGAGGCGAATTCTACCAAACATTTAGAGAAGAGCTAATACCTATCCTCAAACTCCTTCAAAATGTAACAGAGGGAGGAGCACTCCCAAACTCATTCTATGCGTCCACTATCACCCTGATACCAAAACCAGACAAAGATGTCACAAAGAAAGAATACTACAGGCCAATATCACTGATGAACATAGATGCAAAAATCCTCAACAAAATACTAGCAAATAGAATCCAACAGCACGTTGAAAAGGATCATACACCATGATCAAGTGGGCTTTATCACAGGGATGCAAGGATTCTTCAATATACGCAAATCAATCAATGTGATACACCATATTAACAAATTGAAGGAGAAAAACCATATGATCATCTCAATAGATACAGAAAAGGCTTTTGACAAAATTCAACACCCATTTTTGACAAAAACTCTCCAGAAAGCGGGCACAGAGAAAACCTACCTCAACATAATAAAAGCCATGTATGACAAACCCACAGCCAACATCATTCTCAATGGTGAAAAAGTGAAACCTTTTCCTCTAAGATCAGGAACAAGACAAGGGTGCCCACTCTCACCACTATTATTCAACATAGATTTGGAAGTTTTAGCCACAGCAGTCAGAGAAGAAAAAGAAATAAAAGGAATCCAAATCGGAAATGAAGAAGTAAAGCTGTCACTGTTTGCAGATGACATGATACTATACATAGAGAATCCTAAAGATGCTACCAGAAAACTACTAGAGCTAATCAATGAATTTCGTAAAGTAGCAGGATACAAAATTAATGCACAGAAATCTGTTGCATTCCTATACTCTAATGATGAAAAATCTGAAAGAAAAATTAAGGAAACACTATTATTTTCCATTGCAACCAAAAGAACAAAATACCTAGGAAGAAACCTACTTAAGGAGACAAAAGACCTGTATGCAGTAAACTATAAGACACTGATGAAAGGAATTAAAGATGATACAAACAGATGGAGAGATATATCATGTTCTTCGATTGGAAGAATCAACATTGTGAAAATGATTATACAACCAAAAGCAATCTACAGATTCAATGCAATCCCTATCAAACTACCAATGGCATGTTTCACTGAACTAGAACAAAAAATTTCACAATTTTGTATGGAAACACAAAAGACTCCAAATAGCCAAAAAAATCTTGAGAAAAAAAACGGAGCTGGAGGAATCAGGCTCCTTGAGCTCGGACTATACTACAAAGCTACAGTAATCAAGACAGTATGGTACTGGCACAAAAACAGAAATACAGATCAATGGAACAGGATAGAAAGCCCAGAGATAAACCCACACACATATAGTCACCTTATCTTTGATAAAGGAGGCAAGAATATACAATGGAGAATAGACAGCCTCTTCAATAAGTAGTGCTGGGAAAACTGGACAGCTACATGTAAAAGAATGAAATTAGAACACTCCCTAACACTGTACACAAAAATAAACTCAAAATGGATTAAAGACCTAAATGTAAGGCCAGACACTATAAAACTCTTAGAGAAAAACGTAGGTAGAACACTCTATGACATAAATCACAAAAGATCCTTTTTGACCCACCTCATAGAGAAATGGAAATAAAAACAAAACTAAACAAATGAGACCTAATAAAACTTAAAAGCTTTTCCAAAGCAAAGGAAACTACAAACAAGACAAAAAGACAACCCTCAGAATGGGAGAAAATATTTACAAACAAATCAATGGACAAAGGATTAATCTCCAAAATATACAAACCTCACCTCAATATTAAAGAAACAAACAACCCAATCCAAAAATGGGCAGAAGCCCTAAATAGACATTTCTCCAAAGAAGATATACAGATTGCCAATAAACACATGAAAGGATGCTCAACATCACTAATCATTAGAGAAATGCAAATCAAAACTATAATGAGGTATCACCTCACACCTGTTAGACTGGCCACCATCAAAAAATCTACAAATAATAAATGCTGGAGACAGTGTGGAGGAAAGGGAACTCTCTTGAACTGTTGGTGGCAATGTAAATTGATACAGCCACTATGGAGAACAATATGGAGGTTCCTTAGAAAACTAAAAATAGAACTACCATATGACCCAGCTATCCCACTACTGGGCATATACCCTGAGAAAAATCATAATTCAAAAAGAGTCATGTACCAAAATGTTCATTGCAGCTCTATTTACAATAGCCAGAACATGGAAGCAACCTAAGTGTCCATCGACAGATGAATGGCTAAAGAAGATGTGGCACATATATACAATGGAATATTACTCTGCCATAAAATGAAACGAAATTGAGTTATTTGTAATGAGGTGATTGGACCTAGAGTCTGTCATACAGAGTGAAATAAGTCAGAAAGAGAAAAACAAATACCGTATGCTAACACATATATATGGAATCTAAAAAAAAACAATGATTCTGAAGAACCTAGGTGCAGGACAGAAATAAAGACGCATATGTAGAGAATGGACTTGAGGGCACGGAGAGGGGGAAGGGGAAGCTGGGACAAAGTGAGAGAGTGGCATGGACATATATACATTACCAAATGTAAAATAGGTAGCCAGTGGGAAGCAGCTGCATAGCACAGGGAGATCAGCTTAGTGCTTTGTGACCACCTAGAGGGGTGGTATATGGAGGGTGGGAGGGAGACACAAGAGGGAGGAGATATGGGGATATATGTGTATGTATAGCTGATTCACATTTTTATACAGCAGAAACTAACACACCATTGTAAAGCAATTATACTCCAATAAAGATATTTTAGAAAACAGAAAACACACAGAAACAGAGTCCTTCATGGAAGCACCTGAAGTATCCATCAACTGATGAATGGATAAAGATGATGTGGTATGTATATACAATGGAATATTACTCAGCCATGAAAAGTGTGAAATACAGCCATTTGCAGCAGTGTGGATGGACCTAACTATGATCATATTAAGAGAAGGAAGGTAGACAGAGAAAGACAAGTACTGTATGATATCACTTATATGTGGAATCTAAAAAATATTACAAATGAATCTATTTACAAAGCAGAAACAGACTCAGAGACATAGAAAATAAACTTATGGTTACCAAAGGAGAAAGGGAGGGGGGAGGGATAAATTAGGAATGTGGGATTATCAAATATACACTACTATGTATAAAATAGGTAAGTAATAAGAATTTGCTGTATAGCACAGGGAACTATATTTAATATCTTGTAATAACCTATAATGGAAAATAATCTGGAATACAATATACATGTATTCCTGAAAGGAAGGCATGTAAAACACAGGGTTATGCCAGAAAAATTATACACCTCATTCACAGCACCTTAACATTGACATTTGTAAAGATATAACTGTGGTTAGTGTATGTTTTGAAGACAGATAAATATTGGGGTAAATATTAGGATGACATCATTATTATAATGACATTGCTCATATCTAAGGAATATCATCCCTTAAAAACGGTTCAATGTTTTATACTGATGGTTCACTTTAAATAAGATTTAATGTATTCCCTGAAAGGAAGCTGCAGGTATCTAAGAGCTGACAGAAGACTTCGGGAACAAATTGCTGTTTGCTGTCTAAGGCAGCGTTCATTCATTCAACACCCTTACTGTGTGCCAGGCGCTGCTCTCCAGCTCACAACAGAGCAAGGAAGGAGGCTGGCTGGGGCTTTGCCCTCTTGAGCTTCGGTTCTAATGGAGAAGTAGGAGGACAGATGATTGAAATGTAAGCGAAAAGGACACTTCCTGACAGTGATAGGGGCCAAGGAAGAGGTAAATAGGGCAAAGTGATAGAGCAGGGACTGTGAAAGCTCAGATGTATACAGTCAGACAGGTGACCTGTAAGACACGTTGGCGGGGGATACTGTAGAGGGCAGTCTGCTACTTAGTGCAAGTAAAGGAAACTTTTTTTTTTTAAGTTTTTAAAAAAAGAGAGATTCAAGGTATAATAAACAATTCCTGAATACCTAAAATTCACAATGAATAAATGCTAATATATTGTCATTTGGGCTTCGGTTCATTTTTAATGAAAGAAATGAGAATATTATAGCTGAAGTCGGCTCTGTCTCTCTCTTTCTCTTCAGTCTCTCTACTCCAATTCCCTTCCCTTCATCTCTCCCTCCCTGCTGGAGACAATCACTATCATGATCTGGTGTGTTGTTCTTCCAGTCCACCCATGTTTATATATCAGAATCCATATTTTCTGGATTCTGATCTATAAATACACATAAAAATATACATAGGTATATATGAGTACATATCTGAGATATATACATATTCAGTAAGGTGGGAGACCACCAAGTTAATATACAACATTAATTAACAAAATTAACAGCATTAATTCATATGTAGAGATAACCAGATGGTAGATATAATGATGATAGCTTCATTTGCAAAGTAGCACAGACATACAAAGTACTCAGCAATAAATTTCTTGAGAAATATAAAGAATTTTTTAAATGCTACTAAGTATTTAAATTAATGAAAATAAATATCAAGTCTTTGGAGAAGAAACTAACATAAAGATATAAATTCTCCCCTCAACTAATCTATTATTTTACTATAATTCTATTAAAAATTCAAAAACATTTTTTGTGGAACTTGACACAAAATCTACATATGATATTAAAAAATTTAAGAAGCACTAAGCCAAACTTTAAAACCTAAAACAAGAAGTATGTCCTATAAGGTGAGTAAAATTATTATAAAATTGCAGAATTGGGAACCACATACATTGGCACAGAAATACACAAATAGACATTGTTCTTCATTGTAACCTGACAATTTTTGTTATGAGAACATTCCTGTATGGTGACTTCTTTAGTCAGTAAATAATTCATTCTCTAATTTGTAATAAATAATTTCACTTTAGAAGGGAAAAAAGCATCTGGCTGATGTGGTAAAGTCTCTAAGGCAGGAAGATCCATTGACGTCTTTGTCCAAAGAAAAACCATTTTCTGGTGGCTGACCCAAGAAATGCAGGAGAAATTAACTAGCTTCTCTGGACCATTTGTTACTTTACATGGAACAGCAAGTTGTATATAAAATATTACACTTATAGAATCATATGAATGTTTAATGTTAGAGTGTGAAGAAACCAGTGTTCCTTTAGACCATGTAACTCATTTTACAAAAGAAGAGACTAAAGTCCATGGAACTCAATGGCAACAAAATCACCCAGTGTTTGTCAGTATGGTTCTCATGTGCTGTGTAATACCAGGAGCCTGAAGGAAGCTTTAAGGAGCCCCCAGGATGAAATCACAGCAGACATGACTGTGACAGCAAACGCTGCTGAAAACAGGTGGAGACCTTGAGACAAAATTCACGAAAGCTGAAGGTGCCTGCTGCCCCTACCTGAGACAGCTGTTATCTGTGTCCCCCGTTTTCCCAACCAACTTCACCCTTGAAAGACAGAAGCAATTCTCTTTTCTAACTGTGATTCTCTCTGGAATGCTGTCAGAGAGTTTTTGCTCATTTTCCTGAATTACCATTCTGCTATTTAAAATTAATGGACTCAAATGACAAGTGCTCAGGCCAGAAGCCACTATTTGGGTGATTATGCCCCACGTCTTTATTTGCCTATGAGTATAATGTAATAAGACTCTGTTCACTTAATGAAAGTTACCATGCAGTTTTTGAAAATATGCTAGAGATTTTTTTCAAATATTACCTCATGGTATCAACACTAGGAACTAGGTGTTACCATCTCCATTTAACAGACGGGGAAGCTGAGGCTCAGGAAGGCAGGTCACTTTCCTAAGTGACCTTTCTTCCTAAGGGAGAGAGGGCAGAGGCAAAACTCCCATCCAGGTCCAGCAGACTCCAACCCTACGCTTGCCATCTTGCGTGATGCCAATGGTCAACTCAATGTACATTGACTCTGGGCTCACTTGGAGAGTTGCAGTACCCTGATGACTTGGAGTTCTGTAAGACTGGGACTCCAAAGAAGTATAAGGTGCAATTACCTAGAATTTAGATCAGGTGGTTGGGTGGCCATCTCTCCTAATGTCACCAAGCCTCCTGGGCTTCAGCATTTCACCACGTCTTTGGAGGATATTGGCAGTGTTTCATTTTGCTTCCACTTAACTTCAAGAAATTCTGCTTACATCAAGCATTTTTATGTTCCTGGTGATTAAAGAGGTGTAGCGTCATGTACAAGAATAAAAAAAAGTAGCTTGAAAAAATAACGGTAGTGAGATAGTGATATAGATATCTTCTACCCCATACCCTTCATTCACTCGGTCCCTGCCCCCCAGGATCTTTTCGTTCCTTTAGTCTATGAAGCTCATCCTTGCCCCAATAGCATCTTTACATTACAGTTCCTTCTGCCTTAAAATCTGGTGTACTAGTTTTTTTCATGGCTGCCTCTTTCCCTTTAGGTCTTGAGTCGAATACTCGCATCCCAGAGAAACCGCCTCTAATCCCCTATCTAACACAGCTTCACAATTATTCTCTATCAAATCCGTTAGTTTGATTCTTTCATACCTTTTGTCTCAATCTGAAATTATCCTGTTGATTAATTTTCTTGAGTTTAGAGATTCTTTTTGGTCTTTACTGAATCTCCATCACCCAGAATATGTCCTAGAAAATGGTGGTAGCTCAGTAAAAATGTATTAAATTCCTCATTGAGTGAATGAGCAATTTGCCTAATAGAAACAAAGAAAATGACTTGAAAACACTTTTCAGCTACATTTCCCAGAAAGAGATTTAGAAATGAAAATGGGGGGGCAGATCATACTTTTATTCGGTTCCAAAGCCTGGTCAATAAATGCTGACTTCAGAGGCCAAAGAAATCTGAGACTTGACTGTCTCTGGGTTTCGCATCCCAGCTCAGAGAGCCCCTCTTGTAAGTATAACGGCCTATTCGGACCCTCTTCCCTCTGCTCCTTTGGCATGTGTTCTGGGCGCTGCAAATGTTGCTATTTACTGGGTTTTGTCAAGCCAACACAAAGTAAATATTTTCAGTTTCTGAATGCTGGCAAGAGCAGGGGAGAGATCAAGTGACAGTGCCTGGGAATCAACTCAGCCTGTGCACCAGAGGCTGGGTTCTCTGCACGCTGGGAGGCGGGGACTTCCTACACACATGTCCAGGGCGGAGTCCCTCCAGCAGCTCTGTGAACGCGGGAGTTTATGCAGCTCTAAGGAAGAAATCAACAACAATAACAAATCAAGTGTCAGGTGCTGTCAAGCCCACGCATTCTCCAAGGCTTGTAAATACCTCCATAACAGACAGAGATGCCAGTAATCACAGAAGTATGGAACTGGAGGATGGGTGGGGAAAGATGCCCAGTAAATCAGGAAGAGGAGCAAAAATAGCCCTGCTGGATGATCATTAAAACAAAACCTTGGGGCTTCCCTGGTGGCGCAGTGGTTGAGAGTCCGCCTGCCGATGCAGGGGACACGGGTTCGTGCCCCGGTCCGGGAGGATCCAACATGCCGCGGAGCGGCAGGGCCCGTGAGCCATGGCCGCTGAGCCTGCGCGTCCGGAGCCTGTGCTCCGCAACGGGAGAGGCCACAACCGTGAGAGGCCCGCGTACCGCAAAACAAAAACAAAAACAAAAACCGTGGTAGTTCTGAGCTCAAATGTTTAAAAATCACACTTATCGCAAATAAACATCTCCGAAAGTTGTGCCTGTTGCTTGTTTTCTCCCTGAAGAGAGCAAGAGTCTGGCATCGGATAGAATACTTGAAGAACCATCTGAAATGAAGTCACACTGAGGCTCAGAGAGTCACATCTCTGTTCTCGAGCAGGGTGGGTGGCATGTAAGCCCTCCCAGATGCTCTTTTCCTCTTGGCCAACAGGAGAGAGAATTAGGGCTTGCCCACACAGGCCCCAACAAGGCACTTTTATTTAGCTTCTAGCATGATTAATCTAATTTGTTTTAGGTTCTGGGAAACTGGCTATACTACAAGGTAGCTTCCTGGAAACTTTTGAAAATTTACATCCAAAAATTCTTGAGCACGTTAGACATTAAGGGACCAATTGTATGTGTTTCAAATCAACAAGCTGTGACATAGGTGAAACTGATCTATCTAGAAAAGGTTTATAATTTAGGAAAAATTGGGTTTTGATAACAGCCTACATTTTTTTCAAGCTTTCTATCTTAGGCTCACTTTTAAAAGCTTGTTAGAATCCCCCAATAAGAAAGATACTAAATCTATCATCAGAAAGGTATCTAGTGGGAACCTGCTGTACGGCACAGGGAGCTCAGCTTGGCTCTGTGGTGACCTAGATGGGTGCGATGGGGTGAGCAATGGGAGGGAGGTCCAAGAGGGAAGGTATATATGTATACATCTAGCTGAGTCATTTCGTTGTACAGCAGAAAGTAACGCAACATTGTAAAGCAACTAAACCCCTATTTAAAAAAATATCAGCTAGCACTCCCATCTGCTGCTGTTTTAACATTTTAAAAAGATTCACTAGGAGTGGAGAAGCTTCTCTTAGAAGCTGGCAGACCTCTCTTTGTGTCAAGTACAGGCAGCTGGGATCACCCTAGAGGTGAGGCACAGTCCTGGAAGGGGAGCACCCGATTCTGCCTGTGTGGAAGAGAAGAACTGAAAGGGAACAGAGCTCATCTCCAAAGGAGAAAATGGACTCCTAGATAAGTTAAATAATTTTCGGAAGGAAACACAGCCAATGAGCTAATGAGAAAGCCAATGAGCTAACGAGAAAGCCAGTTCGAGAAGCTCCATCTCTTGGTTTCCTGTCCACAGCCATCTCTATTCTGTTGCCCCTGCAGTTTAGATGTTCCCAAGGGGTGCAATTCTAGAAGCCACCTCTGGAGGTGCTTTTCCATATTGAAATGGTCCAGCAGGGCAGTTTCAGGACATGGGGGTTTCAATCCAGGGCTTCATGCTACATCCCTGCCTTCCCATATCCAGAAACTGGTTTTTAAAAATATTTATTCATACTTTGCAAGAGTAGCTTGTAAATCCAAACCAAACCTCTAAAAAAAGCCACAGACCAAAGCCCTTTCTACTTGCCCTAGACCTTTAGCTGTATGTGGAAATCATCTAGGCTTTTCAGATGCTTCAAAACTATGTCAGGTTTGGAAGGAAATGGCCTAGCAGAAGATATTTTAGCAGCTGCCTATTAGGTTCAAATTCAAGGTTGTCCTCTCAAACTGATTTTATTTTCTAAGAGTCAAATTTATGTCATAGTCTTACTAAGAATATAGTAGGTATAACTCCCCTTTTCTCAAAACAACTTCTTCTAATTCATAAAGAACAAAAACTTGACCTTTCTTTTTTGTCTATGAAATAATTTAAAGTAAAATTCTCTTGACAATGAAGCTTTGTTTTTAAAGTAAGAAAAATCTTATCACCTACTCAGGTTACAAATGGGAGAGATTCTTTAAAAATACTTGACAGGGGGACTTCCCTAGTGGCTCAGTGGCTAAGAATCTGCCTGCCAATGCAGGGGACATGGGTTCAAGCCCTGGTCTAGGAAGATCCCACATGCCGCAGAGCAACTAAGCCCATGCGCCACAACTACTGAGCCTGCACTCTAGAGCCCATGAGCCACAACTACTGAGCCCGCATGCCACAACTACTGGAGCCTATGTGCCTAGAGCCCGTGCTCTGCCGCAAGAGAAGCCCCTGCAATGAGAAGCCTGCGCACCGCAACGAAGAGTAGCCACCGCTCACCACAACTAAAGAAAGCCTGCGTGCAGCAGCGAAGACCCAAAGCAGCAAAAAAAAATTAATTAATTAAAAATAAATAAATAAATATAAAAATTTAAAAAAATACTTGACAGTATTGAATGTGGAATTTAGTGCTTACCAGAATTATACCCTATCTTTGTTCATGTGCGTGTTCCAAGAGATAACATTTGTCATGAACAAAGCATTGTAGCAGATTTCATTCAGAGGATCTGGCATTAACTATAGTCGCTTATCCTCAGGATCCATTAGTTTATTCACATAAATTAATGCATGTGCTCCAGTTTCTGGTCAATCTTTTGGAAAGCTACCAAATTATATGGAAAAATCATTTGAGTAGTAAATCAGATATTATTGGTCAATTTGCAATACCTGATTTAAAGACATGGAAGCTTTAAATAAAAAAAAAAAGAAAAGCTACCATGAGAAGTCTGTGCTTAGCACAACCATGGGACATGAGATTCAAGTGAATGAAAAGTGAAGAACACTTCTTCATTGGGACTATTATGTCCATTAAGAACTGCAGTTCTTCAAAACTATCCTGTTCTGTAGCCCTCACGTGGTATACACTCAATCTAGCCACAGACTAGTGGGCAGAACTTGTTTCTAAAAAGCAGTCCATCTCAACCACCTTCAAGATTAAGTGAGGCGATCACATCAGGTTCAATTCATCTGCAAAATCTGTGTTCTAAAATTCTACAGTGCACTTCTGTTGCAAAGTTTGTCAACTTGCAGTAAAATTAGCTCATTCAGTTAAGAATACAGGGGAGTTTGAACTTCCTCTGTAAGGACCTTGACCATAATAAGCCCTGTATTGTGCTCACAGACCTACTGACTGTAGACAACTTTCATAGAACAGTTGTTAACATATACTTGCTAGTTTTCCTTTCATATTATGCATATCGTGACTCTCTGGAAACTAAACACCTATCTGAATCAAGAGACTAGAATTTAGCATCTGAGAAGAAACTCTGATCTATAAATTTATCTGAAGAACTTGTTTGAAATGAGGAATTTATAATAATCCTGTTCTAAAGAGTTTATTTGTGAGAAAATATTTATGAGTGTGTGTGTGTTGATGGAGTTTTAATTTACTCTCCCTCACTAGAGTGTAAGCTACATGAGGGCAAGAATCTTTGTCTTGATTTTTGGTTTCTTTTTTCCCCCACTGCTCTTTTCTCAGAGCCTAGATCAGTGCCTGACATGTAGAAGGCCCTCAATAAACACCTGGGTGAATGAATGAATGAATACACAAGCATGGGGTTTCTACTTTGTGTGGTTGACTGGGAGATTTCACTCCCACCATTGGAACACACTACTGGGGAATTCAGCCAGACTGGGAGATTTTCATCTTGAAATCTTGGTGGGTAGAGTACAATGGAAAGTGTGTATTCTTTTGGCTGCCATTTTAATTTCTGAGATGTTTTTCTAGAAGCTTTGCTAGCTACTTCCTTTCTTTATTCATAAACAGAGACAGTTTATGACCAACTTATGGTGTTTGTTTTCAAGGAAAGGGAGAAGTGGGTCCTTGAATTTTCCAGGACCACCTACATTAGACAGAGTAGCCAGGCAACCAATACATTTTAGTTCATCTGATTTAGGAAAATATTCACAACAAATATTCTCTGTGGCTAGCGAGTCCACAGATTTTTTGAAAACATTTCTTCTCTGCTCAATCCCTGAATGCAAAGAAGCAAGGGTAGAATGCCACATAATTGGCTTTTCTGGATCTGTCATGGTTTGGCCAGGATGGGTAGTTTCTTGCATTCTCCATTTCCAGGCCCCAGGAGGAGTACCTTGTGAATGGACTTGCCTGATCAATGCTGGCCTCTCCTGGCATAGAGACAGAGGAAATCAGGAGGCCATTGGCAGATGCCCACTTCAATCCAACCAAGATGGCCGGCTGAGGCAGAAAGGGGCCCCACCATACATTTACCTAAGGGTGCCTTGGCTCACAACACCACACAAAGGAAGGTGCACCTTTGATCACCTCTCCTTATAGATATGCACACGCGCAGGTAGAGAGCCAAAACGGATTTACTGCATTTTTCCACTGAATTACTGAGGAAGATGGGAACAGACCGAGGACTACGTAGGTGACTTTGGGTCCCACTCCTGTAGTACAGAGCCTGACATATTAACAGATGCTGGCCAATGTTTTTGAATGCTAGAGTGACCAACTGGTCCCGGTTTGCCAACACTTTCTTGATTTTAGCAGTGAAATTCCAATGTCCAGGACAAATCAGATGGTTGGGCACTGTTCAGAATGCCACAGAGTTGCTCCCTGACTTGCAGAATTCTGAGTTAAGGTGAGTTTACCTCTTGCAAATTTGTGTGTCTCATCAACCTGGGGGCACACCGTTTGCAGAAAGTCAACAAAAAGTATTCTATTTTAAAAATGAATATATTTCCTGGATTGTTGGAAAGTTCTTTGTTTCATTTTTCAAACACCTGTCAGAATAATCAGTTAGCATGAAAAACTAAACGGTTGTAAGTAGAAAAGAACAAACTCAAATAAGAAGCATGACAAATGATTTCAGTTACAGGGCTTATATATTGCTCCCCTTCCTCCAAATTGTTTGTCGAGTGACTTATTGCAGATGTACTGGTCAGTACAAAGGGATCAGGGTAGTAGGTTGGATATTTTGGTATGAAAAAATAATTTAAAAAAAATAAATGCCAGGAAAAAAAAAGATCACCAAAAATTTTCTCATACTAAAACAGGGATAAAATAGAGATTTGACAAGAGAAATATCCCTCCATTTAGTAATTCTGTTTTAAATACATCTTGCATTTTTAGAATTTCCCCAAATGAAATGCCACAGAGAAGAATGCACATTTTACAGTCCTAAACATATTTAATATACTGTTTTTACAACAGCTGTTGCTTTCACAGAACTTTAACCCTGCTGTGTAAATGCATCATCAGGAAAATACTCAGGTTGTCATGGAGACAACCTTAGCCAAGGCCCTTTGCTCTGTTGAACTGGTGTCAGCTTTCAGCCTCCCCGCATTCCAGTCTGGCATCAACCCCAGGCTACAGCTCAGACTTCATTAGAGGCCCTGATGAAGGACAGCGCAGGAATCTGAGGCAATTACTAGAACTGTATGACTGCTTTCCATCAACACACCTGATGGGAGAACTGAAAATTAATTCCAGAGGGAACGATGGTATTAATCAAGATTTTTCTGGCATCTTCCATGAAGAATGTGTGATCGACTCAGCTGTCTTTTTCTAGCTAATTTTAGGCCCATCCATTGTCTTAGCAGAGAGAGAAGACATTACAGCTGACATTTGGAAGATTATTTAAAGTATCATGTGACAACTGCCCCAAGTGTAAGGCCAGATCTTCAGTGTTCCTCAAAGAGTTGGTGAAATTTCTATAACCCCATGAAGAAAATATAGAACCACAGTTGCACTGAATTCTGCATGCTATAACCCATGAGAACATCTTCTTAAAAATGTTGAATACTGTATTCGACTTTAAACAAAATTGAGCTCAAAGGGGCCATGCAAAAAATATTGAATTTAAAAGCAAAATTGGAGCCTCCGTGTTGGCGCAGTGGTTGAGAGTCCGCCTGCCGATGCAGGGGACACGGGTTCGTGCCCCGGTCCGGGAAGATCCCACATGCCGCGGAGTGGCTGGCCCCGTGGGCCATGGCCGCTGAGCCTGCGCGTCCGGAGCCTGTGCTCTGCAACGGGAGAGGCCACAACAGTGAGAGGCCCGCGTATCGCAAAAAAAAAAAAAAAAAAAAGCAAAATTGATGGTCACGTGGTCCTTCTTGCAAAACTTTGCAAAAGAGAAGAAATTGAAGTGCTAGCTTGGCTAACTACTTCAGAGAGCAAATTCAAACAAAATTTTTCTAAAACATCTGGGTTTTACAGGCTTGCAGGCATGCATACCTGCATGCATGCACACATTACATTTCCGTTATCCCTGAAAAGTCCCAAATGGGTTTATTTTATAAAACTTTTACATATATGCAATTTAACCAAACAAAGCACTTCATTGGCCACAAAAGACACTTACCAAAATTGTTGTCAATGAACTGACGCAAAGTTGAAACACAAAATGAATTCAGTGTTTTAATCAGTCCACATCAAATGGCCTTGTGTGGTGGCAATTCCAACAGACTAAGAGACAACTAGCAGACACATGCAAAGCTAAGTTCATGCGGAATCATCCTTAGAAATATGACTGAATCAGGCTTGTATTTAGGTCACAAACGATTGTGCATAAGTAAGCGAGAAATGTATGACAATCGCCATGTTTAGTAAACTGATGACAGGGTGAGGGAAAGATGGAGTCGACTTTAATTTGTTTCCTTATCCCTTCCTTGAAAGATCAGCTGGCATCTGTGCTCTCGTAAGAAACTTCCACTGGAGTCAAGCAGGAAGTGTCCTCCCCCTGCTGTTCACTTCCACGGGTCCTTATGATTTTTTCACTCGACAGCAGTTCACAGAGCACATTCTCTGTGCTGGCCACTCTGCAGGGTGTGTAACGGTGAGCCAGTAGGTGTGATATTGCCCTCATGGAGCTTATGTTTTTCTGAGTTGTTTCTTTGTCACTGTAGTATTTGCTTATATTGTGGTACATTTGCTTCTGTGTTGCCATCTTTACAAATGCCCCCAGAGGGCAGGAGGTATGCAACGAAATAGTTGTTTTTTAAATACAGCCAGACAGTCTGCCACATGCACTCTGTGTAGCAAGCAAGCCCTCTGTGGTGTCATGAAAGAGAGAGTGTGGTGGGCCTTGGAGAGCTGGCAGGTACACCTGTGTGGATGTGTTTGTGTGAGGGGGTGGGGTGGTAGTGGGTGCGCCTGGGTCTGCAGGTGAACAGAACCAGCCTGAGATACAACCAGGCCCAGATCAGGGCTTCACTTACTCCTGGTACCAACATGCAATGGTGGCCTCATTAGGAACAAACAGATATGTGTCCTGTAGCAAAAACGCATTTTATTTTTGTTTTCCCATTCACTCGATTGAATTGGTTATAATAAATCAGAAAAAACATAATTAGCATTCTTTGACAGAAGTCAATGTTTCCTGAAGTTATCAAAATTGAAACACTGCTTGGGACTAAGTATTATTCTTCACAATGCCTGGCTCTTTATTAATGGAACGTAAGTTTGGGAAACATCTAAACAGGCTTATTATTCTCAGTCATCAAGCATTTTCTTCTTATGCCAATGTTTTATTTTTGTTTGTTGACTTAGCAAGATTGAGAAATACAAACGTAATCAATGTAACTTTGGGGATAATGACTCCTGTTGCAAACTCTCAACGATATTGTTTTGAGCATTGACTATGTTGGTTTTAGCATTTGTATTTTTAGGAAAGAATAATAAAAGCCAAACGATAATTATTTTTCAGTTGTTTAAATTTGAGGTTTACCAGTTGAACTTAGAAAGTCACCTTCAGTAGCTCACCTAGCCTTACTATTTCTGTTACCCAGCCCTGTTGATTACTTTTTCTGAAACATCCATCATCCCAGTCCTTTTATATTTTTCTTATTGATTTGTAGGAACTCTTACTATATTAAAATATTGAACTCACCATTCGTGAGGCAAGTTACAGGAGTCAGGAGTGGGGGAACACAATGTATTCCTGTTGCGAACTGTGATTTCTGAAAGAAAATATGATGTTTAAATCTTAAGTTGTTCTAAGATTGCTGACTGCTTCAGATCGTCCTGTTTTGCATCATCCCTGGCCATCTGCTTGAGGCATATTCTATCCTCCCCCAAAGGCTTACCCTACAAACAACTCATGCTTTTCAAACACGCTGTCTCTCTTCTTCTAGAAAGCGTTTTCCAGCCATCCTCTCCACACTTTGGGTTGCCCTCTGTTTCTGTAGCACTGCCAGCCTGTAGCCCTCTAACATGGCATTTGGCCTCAGACCCCCTTGCATGATTATTCAGGTGTTTTATGTATTTGTGTCTCCACTCCAGGGACAGGGTCTCATGCTTACTACCTGTCCTCCACAAACATCAGCACTCTCGGTAGCTACAGACGTATGTTCCCAAAGAGACAATAAACTCCTTGAGGACCAAGTTATGGGTTTCCTTTCTCTCTTCCATATTTGCCACACACAGTGCTGGGCCCAAAGACAGTGCTCAGTACTTGTCAGTGGATTGGGCAGAGGTTGTGAGAAATGGCAAGGGCCAGACAAACACACAGTGACTTCAACTTGTCACCAAAGGGAAGGAATGAGAACATTTTACATCCTGCTCACGTTCTGCATAGTAGACTAGCATTGAGAAGCCTCAGTAGGATCCCTCAGCAAAGTTAAATATCATGATGATAATAGCAGAGAGCTGGAGCAATCTTTATTGAGCTTCTATTACTTGCAACCAAGGGTTTTGAGTAGCACTGTGATTTGTTAGTAATTACCTAGTAAAGGCAGAGTAGAGGTGCCACATAATTTAAAAAATCAGGATTGATCATCCTGTACCTATCATTCTATTACATTTTTCTTCTCTTAATAAAATGTGATGAAAAGATTTTCATGACCATTAAGCATTTTTCTATGAGATTTTATTAGCTGTAATATTAATTACTTTTATTCGATTATGATTACTGAACATTCAGGTTGTTTCCAAATTTCCAACATTTTAAACAATACTATAATTTTATTTATATAAGTTTAGGTAATTGGCCGTAGGTGTATATAAATATACATATATTTATATACATTTAAATACATTTTAAATACATTTTATTATATATAAATATATTTATATAAATAAAATACAATTTTATTTATATACCTTTGAGCAGCATCCCTGATAATTTGATAGGTGCAAATTCTCAAAAGTGAAGTTTGGGATTGAAACGCATTCTTATTGTCGTGTATTGATAAATTGCCTTCCAGAGAGATAAATCACTTTACAGTCCCCTTCTACCACTCGAAAACGTTTTGGGGCTCATTTTCCCACACCCTAATCAGCACTACTTTCTTATAAGGGTCTCTGGATCTAGGCTGCAGTGTTTTGGTTCGGGATCCTCTACTGGTCAGGGATGTGACCCAGTCATGAGACCTCAGACACATCACTCAAACTTGGCAGCCCCCAGTTCCCTCATCGGTGAAGTGGGGTTGAAGTACTCCTATCACATCCTCCCCTTCACTATGTACCCAGCCTTCAGGTGCTTTTCCTAACCTACCTGCCCTCCCCATCAGAAAATAATGTAGTGTGAGACGTGCCTTCTACCTTTGGTCCATTATGCATCCGACAGCTACTTACACAGTGTTACTTGAGAGCATTTGCAGAACAACTGTCCAAAAACCTCTCCTGCTGAAATTTCATGCAACTTAAAATTCTAAGGTTACAAATGATAAAGAACATGGTCCTTTGTTGAAACACCCTGCACAATAATCCAAGGCTTAAAAAGAGCTCCAGGAGTAGAATTTTCATAGGAAAAGTTTAAAACAGAACCAATTTAAAATTTTGTAATCAAGTATTGGAGACAGGATAGCTATGAAATAGCAATTCTGCCATGGTAGACTGAGTAGATCAAATTCAGGTTGATAATTTTTTAAAAATTTTAAGTATTCAAGTTATTATGCTTTTCTAGAAACATAGAGTGGTCCAAAAGCTGAATATTTTCCACCATTCTGAGTCTTAAATAAGACAAACTGTGAACATTTGGATGGAGAGACACACTGAAAAACAGAAAGTACCTCTTAGCAGGTGTTTTATCTGCAATAAAAGAAAAGAAAACTTTTAAAGTATGCTTAAAACTGTTGAGGATTGAGATCTTGAAAATATTCTCTTTGTTTTATTTTAGTGAACATAGGAATATTATAAAGTTTTGCATATGTTTATTCATAACTTTAGTATTTGTAACCTTATTTTCCCCCATAATGTCTTAAGATTTTGATTATAAAATTCTCATATTCTAGAGATTTCAAAAAACATGATCTTCCCAGTTGGCAAGAAAATGCTGTGATAAACGTTAGTGTACAGACAAACACCTTGGTGCTTCTGAGATATATTCATAAGTGTTAAATACTGTGATCTTGAATAAGTTACTGTACCTCTCTGTGTCTGAGTTTTTCCATCTATAAAATGGAATATTGTTTTCACGAACACTATCTTCGAGTGTTCCTGTGAGAAAAAATAAGTATACTATATCCCATTTTCCTGACTCTAAGACACACCATTTTCCATTTTTTTGCATATCTGAAATCCTCATCACTAATGGAATCTCAGTTTACGGTTGGTGAGACATCATTCTGTTTTTCTTACACCTGGAAAAACATCAAAATTCCAGCAACAACAACAAAAACGTTCCAGCAACCACATTTGCAGGATGGATATCAGCACATGGAAGATAATCCTGGCGACAACAGTGGAGCATTCTTAGTTTCTAGGAACCAGATGGCTGTGGAGAGGAGGTAGGTGAGGGGTAGAGCCAAGTGTGTCTTGTAGTGTTCTGGAAGCCGGAACCAAAAGTGGACGAGTTCTGCATAATTTGCAAAGCCAGCTTCAGCATCCAGGACAAGGGACTTTTAGTTCCTGTACGGACTCTTTCAAAAATGACTGTGTCCCCAACATTCTTATTGTCACAGGACAAATTGCATGGAAACAAAACAAATGTTGATGACTCTGAACGTGAAAAAGTTTAGTAATACCTCAATCATTTCGTTTTGCTCATTTCCCTTTCTACATATGAACAGTAATTCACAGTGCACCTCCATGCCTAAATAAATCTGAAAGAACTTTTTCTAAACTAAGTATTGAAGGGAAATTCCAAGTGACAGGGAATCATTGTGTCAGTGTTGAACTGACAGCACTTTTTTCCTTCTCTTGCTGTTCCATAGAGGAGAGTTGCATCTTACACTCATTGGTGATTTAATTTTGATGAAATACAATATATGTAGCAGTTCAAATGGTATAGAAAGTGCAATATAAGATTGCTCTTATTTTTCCTGGGGGATAGGATTACGGATATTTAATGATTTTTCCTGGATCTTTTCTCTGTTTTCTAAATCGTCTACCTTGGACACTTCTTTTTTAGTTGAAAAAGTTGTTAGAAACACAGATGCTCCTGAGAGGGGAACACATGCAGTCACTGACTCCTTGAAGTAAATGATCAGACAAGGGCACCGCCTGGAAGGAGCATGGAGAAGGGTGTGGCCTGGCCTTCACAGTTCTGACTTCTGGTAGACCCTCCTGAGCAGTACAGGTGGTCCACCCGAACAGTCTCTTCACAGGCAGGAGGAAGTCAGCAGAGATGGCCTATGTTGTCTCTCCCAGCTCTGACATCCAGCCTGAAGGTGGGTCTGACAGCCCCACAGCTAGTAGAGCTGTTCTCCTTTCCCACCAGCTGCTCCCCGCAGCCCCCCCCCATCTCTCTGGGGCAGCACAGCCTGACAGAGATACAGTGAGGACCTCACATGCGATTATAAATGTTCTACTAACTACATTCAAAAACTAAAGAGATTGAATGAAATTATTTTAAATAATATATCTTATTAATCCAATATGTCCAAAATATTATTATTTTAGCTATTTATGCATGCCTCGACTGTGCCAAGCCCTGTGCTAGGCACTGGGGGAGAAGGATAAATAGACAGCTACAGCTCCTCCTGTCCCAAACGAGATTAGTTCGTCAGAATCTGCAGTTAACACGCATTTCTTCTAAATTGACAGATGAGAAAGGCTGAACAGATCACATTTCTTTTAGACCTGATTTATAATTCTCATTGTTACCCTGATTTCTTTCAGCCCATAATTGACTTTGAAAGCTATTATAAGCCTGCTGCTCAGGACCACATTTAATACCCACTCAGCATTAAATAAATACATACGCACACATGCAAGACTGTAAGGAAGCTTCCAGCTTTCATCTCTAATACTTTTACGGGGATTAGTATGTACACTTTGTTTCCCAGAGGCAACCCAAGGAAGGAAGAAAGCATCTTTGTAACATTATTTGGAGGACACCTGCACAAAAATATGTCTTCCTCCACCTACAGCCTGTCTAAAATTTCCTCCATTGGAAGTTTTCTTTGGGTTGAGAATTATCTTTATCATGACTTATTTTTTAAGCACCTACTTTTTGCTAGGTACTGTAGAATATACCAAGAAAATGCCCTCTACTTTCCTGCTGTGAGTTGAGTGGCCTGATATACCTGCAGCCCCTATTCTAGGAAACTTGGACCCCCATCCCAATGGGGGGCTGCCGTCTTTCCCACAACCACTTGGATCACAGAGGAAAACTGAAGGTGGCATGAGAATATATAACCCTGATGCAAAGCTTCAGAGGCTCTAGGGAAAGAGCCAGTGAGAGAAACATCGTTATTACAAGTGGGAGGCCTTCAGCCTACATGACGAAAAGACTAAGGGACCTGGAACAGAACCAAGACGCCGAATAGGGCAGCACAGACGATCACGCAGACAATCATGACACAGGTAAATAGTGTACTGGTGGTGGAGGGCTCCTGTGGGTTTTGGGGGAAAAAAATAGGATGGAGGAGGGAATATGGAGGGGCAATAACATAGTCAACAAAATAACGTATCCTGATGCAATCTTGATCTAACGCAGCTTCTGCTCCGACGGGCTGGCCTGGTGATGTAGGATGTTGTTTGTAAGCCAGGCTGCATCACCTAGTTCATTAGGGATGTTCAAACACTTGGCTCTATCCTCTGGGAAGGAACCAGCTGTGATGCAAGGCAGTGAATACAGTGAGTAGGAGCAGAAAAAGTGTGTCAAGAAAGGAACTAATAAACCTCAAGAGTTTCTTTTGACACCTCCATGTTCATTTTGAAACTCCCCTGGGAGCCAGAGCATTAAGCAACTTTTAGCATCATTACTCACCAATAACAGGTAAGGGAACCCCATCTGTGACTTGGTAGAGCTCAGTGTCCAGGAGGAGAATATCTTTTAGCACAAGGAAGTCTTGATGGAGAAGAGTGGCTCAGAAGTGGTTTAAGTCACTTGGAACCGGGCAGGCTACTAAAAGTGCCCACGTGGACAGATGAGTGAAGGCATGAATGCCTAGGAGGTGTCTGCCAGAACACATGACTTTGAAGACCAGAGCTCTGCTACTATCTTCCTAGATGTCTCAGCCGTATGTGGGCCCTTGGGGTTTAGCACAACCTCAGAGGAATTTATGGGGGAACCTTAGATGAAGATAAAGTTTCCACCACACTGGTAGAAAGAGTGCTCCAAATGAGAATTAATTTGAATTTTAGAGAAGGAAGTCATAATCCTTCTACACCTAAAGTTAAGGACTAAGCTTCTTACCTATTTTATATATGTTTAATCTGGTGAAAAGGGGACTTGGATGAAAGATGGTGCTGGGGCCAGGCTGGGGGTTGGTGAATAAGAGGCACAGTTACAAGAATCGTCAATTATCTGAAAAGACCCCACATAGAAGACGGATTCAACATGTTCTGCAGGTGCTGCGTTTAGAACAATGGCTGGAAATGCTGGCTTTTACACTCAGAATACAGAAATCTTTTCTGGTTGTTGGGAATGTCTCATAATTGAAATGCAGTGAGTGAACTTCCTGGCATTTTGTTGAATTTGATCATTTAAAAGGATATTGGCAATTTTTTTGGATTAGAGAACCAGCTATCTAGGGTGCTGAGGAAGAGAGTCTTACATAGGATGGAGTCTGGGGCGATATGCATTTTACGGATAGGGTTGGAGGTGGGCACTAACATGACACCTACTATGAGCATCACATAGTAGGTTGAGCACCTACTGTGTGGACATTCTTAGTCGTTTTGGCCACCCATCACCTGAATCCTTTTTCTGACTTTAGGGAATGTCCTACCTTGTGCATCTTAATGTCACCTCACAGTGTACAGTTTGGAAATGCAAGATAATCACTCTCCCAGCCTCACTTTCTGGCCGTGCAAGCTCCAGTATCCGGGGCATGGTGACAATGACAGCAGGGTCCCTGTCAAAACCTGCTCTTCTGTGTGACGTAGAGTCTCCTTTGTTGAGACAAATCTGAGCCTCGCTCTCCAGCCCTCATAGAGAATGATTTCTGCTCTGCTTTAATGTTTTATTATAGAGAATTTTAAGTGCACACACACACACACACACACACACACACACACGAGAAAAGCAAAATAAATCCTTCATGTATTCACAGCAATAACTAACATTTTGCCAATTCTGCTTCCTCCCTACCTCATGACTTATTTCCCTGGAAATTTGTTGATGCAAATCTCAGGTATTATGTTATTTCCCTTGTAAATACCTTAGTATATTAGCCTCTCTTTAAGGCCTCTGCAAGAATCATAACCTTCATGACAATATCACACTAACAAAATTCACTGTAACTCCCTCATGTCAAATACCCAGCCATAGTACAATTTCCCCAATGTTCTTTTTAAGGTAGGTTTGCTTGAGTCAGGATCCGAACAAAGCCCACCAGTTGCCTTTGATTGTTAGGTTTCTTATGTCTTCTCTTTTATTCAACAACAGCATCTTACATTTTTTTCATACCATTGACTTTTTGGTAAAGCACTTTATTTTTCCTATAGAATCTAATATACTTAATGCAATGCCTCTCTGTTTCATTCAGCCTGAGTGGACTTCAGTTGACTGCAACTAAGAATTGTGGCTGGAACACAAGCCCTGTAGGGACCCCAGTTTTACAGAGGAGGAAACTGAGGCTCATCTGGTTTGAGTCATGTGCTAAGTTTTTAAAGCTAGTGAGTGTCACAGTGGGAATTGGAATTCAAAACTTCCTGAGTCAGCAACCATAGGGGATCATCATGCTTTCATACAGCTCCCTTCCACGCTAGCATTCTACCTAATCTTTCAGCTCCTTTCCTCAGTCCCATGTTTATGTCAGCCAGCAGCACACGCCAGGAATCCAGAACACCTGGGTTCTCACCACCAGCAATGATCTCGGTTCAGCTCAACAAGTTTTGGCTTTATTATAGTCTATTACACTTCCTGCCAAAGACAGGTGCCGAAATGAGTAAATATAAATGTATTTTATGCATTGATGTATATCAATTCTGAATGCACTAGGCTTGTGGTTCTCAAAGTGCAGTCCCAGGACCAGCCGCAGCAACAGTGTCTGGGACCTTGTTAGAAGCCTCCCGCCTCACCCCCACCTAGGCCTACTGAATCAGAAACTCTGGAGTTAGGGCCCAGCCATCTGTGTTTTAAAAAGCCTTCTAGGTGATTCTGACACCTGTTCAAGTTTGAGAACCACTGCATCAAGCCTTCCCACCTGTGTAGGAAATGAAAACGTCATGTTAACATAAAGAACATCATGTTAATATGAAAAAGTCCAAAACTGCTGCCTGGTAGCACCTCTAATACTGGACATCGAATGCCCTCTCTTCGGTGGTTACACACTTTTTACCTACCACTAAGTTTGCAAGTGGGCTTCTTGGTATTTAGGAAAATGTTACTATTTTTTGTTTTTATAAATTAATTAATTAATTAATTTTTGGCTGTGTTGGGTCTTCATTTCTGTGCGAGGGCTTTCTCTAGTTGCAGCAAGTGGGGGCCGCTCTTCATCGCGGTGTGCGGGCCTCTCACTATTGTGGCCTCTCCCGTTGCGGAGCACAGGCTCCAGACGCGCAGGCTCAGTAGTTGTGGCTCACGGGCCTAGCCGCTCCACGGCATGTGGGGTCTTCCCAGACCAGGACTCAAAATCGTGTCCCCTGCATTGGCAGGCATATTCTCAACCACTGAGCCACCAGGGAAGCCCAATGTTACTATTTTTTAAATGTCGTAATTTAATCTCTCATTCCCATGAATGAAATCACTGTCCTCTGTGGTAAGCCCCACCACGTGCCTTGTCTTGTTCTATCCCTATTTCCTTACACTTAATCATTCAGCTAAAATTCTTATCATTGGAATCTTGCCACCTCACTCATGATGGATAAGAGCAGGTTTTTGGCTTGCCATCCCCGCTGACTTCTGATCAGCATTCCTGGGGGGCAGCATCTGATCCCCGGTCTATCCCCCCAACTCCCACCCCCTGACTTCCCTTGGCATCAGCTTCCAGGGCTTCTGACAGGCTGGGGTCATCAGCTGTCGCTGGCCTGTCCTCAGGAGTGCGCTTGGTCCCTGCTCAGCCTGAGCTCTACATTCACATTTTAATCCCTATTGGGAGACAAAGAAGAAGCGCAAGACCAATCTTTGCAAGACACCATCCATTTTTTCTCTGCTGTATCAGCTTTTTTTTCTCTCCTAATCTACATTCTTTCTAGAGTGATACTTCAAGAATTATTTAGCACTTTCTTTCTCAACCTACTCATAGATTTCCCTTCACACCCTCTGCAACTTTCTGAGCCATACTAAATTTCCCACCAGTGAGAAATAGGCTGATTTTACCAGATTATGTCAAATTACAACTGTGCAGTACACAAAACACACACACACACACACACACACACACACACACACACACAGGTTTGCCTCTCCATTCCATAGTGTTCTCCCTTCAGAAAGTTAATGAAATATCCCCACAGCAACTCAAACCACCGACAGTGGTTTTTACATAGTAACAAATTGGAAATTTCTGGAAAGAATTTGCCCTATAATGTTTGGACTTCAAATTTATAGTTTGTGTCGGATCATGTCTTACCCAAGACATCACTCCCCTTCATGAAGTGAAAAGTAAATACATCTCTAGTGTTACCAAAACAAGCTGCTATTTACCCAGAGCCAGTTATCTGAACCCAATCCCTCTTTCTTGGAGCCTGGAGAGGGGGACTGGCCTGAGACCACAGTCTTTACAGAGTGAACAGGCAGCAATTCACAGGCCAAGGTGCCTGGCCTAAGAGAGCAAAGAAAACTCCTTTATCCCCCACCTTCCCCGGGTTTCCCTAGTTCTTTTAGGGCTGTCATGGGCTCTTAACATGATATAAGAAGGTGCCCAAGGATCGCTTACTTCTTTTGGCATGGGAACGTTTCAGGGGTTTATGCTCCCCCATCAATCTCTCCTTGCTCTTAGCTCTTTCTCACCAGGCTCCAGAGTGAAAAATGAGAAGGCTCCAATCTCGCATATAAAACCATAACTAATTATTATTAGATCAGTTTTCACTTTTTCCCAACCGAAATGTCAAAGGCAAAGGTTTTAATTTACTGGCTCCAGTAGGCCTGAAGTGAGGGGAAAAGGAGAGTGAGAGCTTCCAGGGATGCACCAGCTTCATCTGCCTTAAAAGGTTTGTAAGTGAAAAAGCTTTTAGGCCATTGAAAGTAATGGATGTTAGTCTTCTCACGGGAATCGCCCCTCAAATGCTGCAAACGTTGTTGGTGTTCTCTGAACTGAGGAAAAATGCCTGTGGGGAAGCCAGGGTCACTCTAAATTCAGATATGAGGCCACATAAAAGCCAGGCACTGAGAGGGCGGAGCCACCAAGTTTCACCTCTGTAAGAGACCCCTGGGGTAAACCTGTGAGCGCCACGAACTCTTCAAATCCTGGGTGCAGAAACTGAGTTTGTAAGGGTGCAAGGCCACACACCTCCAGCGTCGGCCTCCTTTCCTTTGGCTGTCTGGTGATCACCATTTTGTCATCACAGGGCAGGAAAAGGGACAGTGTAAAGATAAGATCCCGAGATCCTGAGTTCCACTTCCGTGTTTGGTTGCTAAGAAAAAATTCCAGATGACCCAAATCAAGTATATTAAGTTCTTCCAGGAGGCATGTAAAGTCTCCGAATCAGAGCAGATGCACACGCACTGGGGGTTTAGAGCCTGAAGTTTGAGATGGGACCTCCTAGGACTGAGTCTCCATTCTGTGTTCACGAATGTTCACCTTGGAAGTTGCCCAAGGGTTACTAATCTCTGTCTCTAAGGGCTGTTTCCTCATTGGAGAAACAGAGATCATAACAACTTACTTGTGGAATTTCTATGAGAACTGAAAGTGTTTAAAGCAGTTATTAGCACATAATAAGCCCTCATAAATCATAGATAATGTTATTATTATTACATCGAAGTTAACAGTAGTTGTGTATTGGAGTAATCATTCAAGGGGTATTGGATTCCAAATTAAAATCCTATAAAACTGTTGGGTGCTTAGAAACATGAAATTAAAAGAAAATAACTCGAATTATTATGGGACCCTAACTTTTGAGACTTACCTCATTCGAATGAAATGTCAAAATTGTATTTACTAGTTATTTACTAGTGCAATGACTTACTCTCTCTCTCCTCCCTTCCTTCATTAAAGGTCTTTGAGTGAAAAATACATCCTGAGTTTACCTTGCCCCCATTAACTTAGTCTCCCTTGGGGCTTCAGATCCACCAACAGGTCTCCCCTGCACTGTGTGTAAGGCAGTACGAACCTAATGTACCACCCCTGTGTCTTCCTACCATCCTGTAAAACAGGGTTGTCTGAATTTCAGCTCCCGTTGGTTTGTTATAGCCAGTGTTTCTGTGACTACCTGTAACACAGCTCTAGGACTGGAATGTACCATAAAGAGAGGGTGGAGATTTCTCTGCAGGTATAAAAGGTAAAGAAAGGGAGGAGGAGAGGGGAATGGGCAGGGGTAAAAAAAATAAGGAGAGATGAAAAAGAAAATAGATTTTCCCTCTTTGCCAAATCAGAGAGGGATCTGCGTGTGATCTTACAAGTTTTGAAGGGTTTTGTTTGTTACTTTTTGGGAAGAGCAAACAAGGTCACTTGCGTAAGAGTTAGGAAGACAGCTATTAGTGTGTAGACTGCAGATTCTGGAAAGGCAAAGACAGAGACCATTTGAGGTGGCAGCCTGAGAAAAGAGTATTGGGGGTGAGAAATGCCAGGAGTAAAAGTCACCTTATTTTCAATGACCCCAAGTGAGGTGACAGCTCTCACCAGGCAAGAGACATGAGGGATGAAGAAAGGAAGGCGAGTTACTAGCTTCAAAGGGAAGCCTTTAAATTAATGTTACATTTTGCACTTTTGAGATAAATTCTGTACCACTGGTACTTGTAAGCTATATGGATGGGCTAAGAACAGAGCCCTGTTGTGAGGAGTAGCTATTTTCTAGAGAAATAGCCGATTTTAGAGAAGTTAGGATAGAAGACACAGAGCTTGCACATCTGTTCAAATCAAGTGTATGTAGGCATATCATATGTGTATGCATGGATGTCTTATTTTATCCTTGAAAGATAGTCAAATTAGGGTTTAGGGGAATGGAATCCTTCTGGTCATGTAACTTCACTCTCGTCTTCACTCTTATCCCCAAACTCTGAGTGTGAATTTTTCTTGAATAAATAGCGAATCCCATCTTCCTCAAGTCTGGCAGTGTCCGTGTGAGGAAAGAGAGATTCCAGATCTCCGAAACTGAGACCCCAGGACCTGACTGCTCAGCCTCAAATTCATGACACAGAAAATGGACCATCGGGCTATGCTGCAGTGCAAACAACATAAACTCTTCATCAACAAGAGTGTATTTCTTCATATAAACGGTATCATATGATATTTGTCTTTCCCAGTCTGAGTTACCTCACTTAGTATGATAATCTCTAGGTCCATCCACACAGGGAACTCTACTCAATATCCTATAAGAAACTATAATGGAAAATAATCCAGAAAAGAATATATATATGTGTGTATGTGTATAACTGAATCACTTCGCTGTCCACCTGAAAATAACACAACATTGTAAATCAACTATATTTCAATAAAATGTTTTTTGAAAAGTGTATTTCTTGCTCGCTCAGGTCCACTGCAGGTCTTTATAAACAACCCCAGCAGCTGTTTTCCATGTGAGCTTCTGGTGTTACCCCTCCACACCCCACCCAGTCAGGAAAAGAGAGACGGAGAATTAACTGCTTTCCCTGGAAGGCACAATGACATTTCATTGGCTTAAGCAAGTCACGTGACCACACCTCAGCTCGAGGAAGTGAGGACCTAAAATTTCCTGAAGGAGAGAAGAACAACAGTAATCCTACCACAATGTCACTCTGTAATTCTGAAAACAAAAAAGCAAACTGTACCACTGTCCTACCTAAATGGTCTCATAGTTCAGAGGCATTAGCCTTTTTTCATGGTCAGTCCACCCTACCCCTCAGCTTCTGTAACCAGGCCTCTTATTCCGTGACGCACCATGCCTTAATTATTCTGACAACGCTGGCTCTTTCCTGAGACAATCAAACAATACACCTCAATTAAACTCAAATTTTACCCATTTCTGCTAAATTTTTGACATAGCTTAATTAGAAATTTAGAATTTTATAAACATGGAAATTAGTCAAATGGTCCCAGAATTCTAACGCCATGTCCACACACGCAACCTCTCTGCCATTAATTATATGAGGGTTGCCATTGCTTCAGTGACTTGCATTTCCAAGAGTAATACTTCTGAGATTATTCATTTTCTCCTAAGAATTTTACCTAAAATTTTATTAAGCTACAAATGTTGGACAGTGCTTTCTGAGTTATGACTTCAAAGATCCTATTTTTTTCCACTTTATTATAATTATTTTTTCGATCTCATCCACCTCCAAGTCTTTGAAGGGCAATGCAGCACACTAAGAATGTAGTTTGCAATGAAGCTCTCAAACAACAGTGATGTTCCATTAAAAAATGTTGCCACATGTAAGAGAAGCAAAAGAGTGTAAGGTACCTAGGAGAGAATCTAACAAAAGATGTGCAAGTCTTAAAAGGAGGAAATTATACAATGATGTTGAAAGGCATCAAACAAAATCCCAATAAATTAAATATTTTTAACATCAAAAATCTGGAAATAACCCAGATATTCAATGCAAAGAGAATGAATATGTCACACACATGGATAAGAAGACTCAATATCATAAATGTACCAGTTCTCAAATTCATTTATCAATCCAGCACAAATTCATGTATATATGACAAACATGTAAGGCGGTACAATCCCTTTAGAAGATAATGTGTCGTTATCCGGTAAATGCGGAGATGCACAAGCCTGATGACCCAGCACCTCCACCCCAACGTGCTGCCCAGCTGCACCACAGACCTGGCTGAGAAGTCCATAGATTAATTGTGTTTAATAACAAAAATCTAAAAATGGTCCCATGGGAATGAATGAATGAACCAATCAATCAACCAATCAATGATAAAGTCATACAATGGAATATCCCTACAATAAAATAACTGAACTCCAGCTATATGTATCCATCTTAATAAACTTTAAAACTATAACGTTGGGATATATATGTAATATATATGAAATATCTATCTATCTAGAAAGAACACGTACAACGTTATTCCTTTTATATGGCATTTCAGAATAGACAAGACTAATGACATCTTGTTTAAGGATATAGTCACATGTAATAAAACCTATGAAGAAAGACAGGAGAATAGTTACATCATATTCAGGTGAATGATCTACTCTTTGTGAAAGGATAGGACTCCAACTTGGGAGGGGCACGCAGGAGGTTTCAGAGGAATTGGTATTATTCTATTTCTTAAGCTTAGTGGTATACATGTGGGTTTTCATTTTCTTATTTTATAGCTTTTATGCAATATATATTATTTCCTTACTGTATGTATGAAATATTTCATAGTAAGTTCTTTTGCCAATTTCCAGGGATTGTTCTGTATAAGGATCATAGTAAGTTGGTTGAGCAATAATAACTTCTGGGCATGTGAATAAGACAGACAATAAGATTTGTCGTTACCATCAGGGAATCTCCAAAATAAATGTTCACATAGCGGACTGGGTTGAGAGCATCACCTCTGGAGATTACAAAAATATTCCTCATCCCTTTTTAAATGATGTGTATTTGTTCTATTAATTTTTTAAAATGCACATTCCCTAGTATGGCACTCGGAAGTCACTCAATAAATATTTGTCAAGCAAGTGAGCAAATGGATGAAAATAAGCAAATTCTTCCATGTTTTAGAGTTATTTGTGTACACATTGTCTGTTTCCACCCAGCCCAGGTCAACCCATAGGTCTGCTATAAAATCCTGCTACCCATGTGCTGAATCTTACCCAGGTCCTGAGTCAATAGAAGCCTGGATAGTTGGGTGGAAAGGAAAATTTCCTCTCCACTGATGACTCAATGTCTAGCTAATGTCTGATGTCTTGACCTGCGTCCGGTGTGCCTGGGGTGAACTTAGCTTCAGGACACAGCACCAGACATGCCCATCATTTCCACCTGTAGAGCATTGCCTTTGTAGAGACCCAGGGTTGCCCAGAGATGTGGAATGGGTAGACTCATGGATTTCAGGGACTCTGGGGTCAGGGTGGCGGGCTCCTGACACAACTGAGCATGGCTGTGGGGCACTGTGGGATTCTGGCCTAGCAGAGGATGTGGGCTGGGGGGTTGGGCTTCCATTTTAAGGCAGCCATGATGGACCATGTATACAATAAAATGAAATAGTCCTATGCAGAGAGAAGAGTGAACAAAGAGAAGAAGAAGAGTTAAAAATCTGGAGGGAGAAGTTTTATAATGACCTCTTACCTCATGTGAAGCTAGGTGATTCAATAAGCCCTGAAATAACAATAACATAAATAAATAATAATAACAGAAGAAAATTAATGCTAGCAGCAATACTCACATAGTGTTCACCCTGTGCCATCACTTTAAACATAATGCATTGAATTCTTGCTTGTGAGTTAGATATCCCCATTCTACAGGCAAGAAAACTGAGGCATAGAAATTTTAGCTAACTTGCTCAAGCCAAGGGTGGAACAATAACTTGAAGCCAGGCAGTATGGCTCCAGAGGTCTTGCTCTTTATCTTGGTATTCTTCTATCTCCCAAAGGGTCTTCAAGTAGGTTTGGTTACTTGCAGACATTCCCTGACTAAACAAGTAAAACAAATTTTTTTGAGAAAGCCATACTGTTGCCTTGCTCTGTAAGTTCCATCCATCATGAGCAGGTGGACAAGCTTCTGCCTGGACCCTGGGTCTGAGACCCCTTCTGGCTGTCTGAGGACTTGAACTTTTAAGATCGATTGCCCAGTTCCCCAGAGACTGGACCCCTCTGCCTAATGCCAGTTCTCCCCCATCTTCATTGCTCTAGTGTCCACTCTTCTGAGGAAATGACCTTGAAACTCAAAGTTCTGAAGTTTTCCAAAACTCGTGTTATTCAGAATACAAGTTCTGAAAGAAATAGAAATAGTAACAGAAATAGACTCACTGACATAGAAGACAAACATGGTTACCAAAGGGGAAAGGTGGTGGAGGGATAAATTGGAAGTTTGGGATTAACATACAGACTACTTTAAATAAAATAGATAATCAACAAGGGCCTACTAGATAGCACAGAGAACTAGTCAATATCTTGTAATGGAAAAGAATCTGAAAAACAATAGATTTATATAAATATGTACAAATGAATCATTTTGCTGTACACCTGAAACTAACACAACATTGTCAATCAACTATAATAAAAAATAAAGACAAAAGAACCAAGTTCTGAAAGATGTTAAGTGTTCTGCTGAACAAACAAAAAACGTTTTTTTAAAAAGTGAGCAAAATATCATGCTGATCAACTTGTCTATCTACGTGCAGCATCTAGACCAGGAACTGGCAAACTGCAGCCCCCTCACTTGCTGGTACAGTGACTGCATTCCCACCATTAGGTGCTTACACATGTGGCTTTCTTTCCAAGTGATGCCACGTTAATATGCAATTTTGCCCCCAGTATGCTTCATCATGAGCTTCCCTACCCTAGTTGCATTGTTCCCTTTATGAAAACCAATACAATAAATGGAAAATACGTGCCCTGCTATCCTCTGAACCAGTATGCATTACCTTTATTTTATTATCAGAATGATTTTTTTCTAGAGCAACAGTTATTCAGATTCCTTTCTGGTTGCTAGAATTCACTTCATTTAATAGAAATTAAGTGAACCTGGCCAAAAACAGAAAGAGAAAAGAAATCATCTTTAATACTTCAAGAGGCAGATATTATTACTCATTTTTCGGCAGAGGAATCCAAAGCTCTGAGAGGTTAAGCAAAATGCCTTAACATCATAGAGGCGGAAATGACAGCCAACGCAGCGTACTGCACAGAGTCCAGGAGTAAAGAAACCTGGTTACGCTTTTTTAACTCATTGTTCCCCAAACAGATTTTTGTTTTTTAAGATGATTCCTTATAAGGTCCTAGGAGTTGGTGCCCTGAGGAAATGCCCTTGGGAGAATGCTTCTCGATAGCGGGGAGGTCATCAGTGGTCAGAACCGAACCATGCCCTTGGCTGTGACTTTGTGGAGCTCTTGAGGTTCAGTTGGAAGAACCCAGATGTCGGTATTACCATGTTGGAGATCAGGTATCAGCCCATCACCAGGAAAGTATTTTAAACAACCCAGTGTTGAGCTCCCACCTCTGTAAACCCCATGGGGTTATGGAGACAGTTACATGAGATCATGTATTTCGATCTGAATTGAATGACGTATATATAATAGACACTCAGAAAAGGGGACATGATATTACACTGGGTGGATGCAGGTAGAAAAAGGAGGGAGTAAAAGTGAAACAGAAGCTCTACTGAAAGAAGCGTAAGCCTTCTGTGCCTGATTTCTCCATCTCATCTGCCCTTCCCCACTCGACCTAAGCCCATCACTCCACTTACAGCAGACAAGAGCTGCCACGGGTGGAAATGGGGTACAGGAAGAGCAGAACATTATATCAAATAACTCTGCGTTAAAAACCAAACAAACCCTAGAGCATGACATTGTTCCCTTCACCACATGTCTCCTCAGCCTCTAAGCTGGGATGTTTTACCCTTCCTAATTCTGAGGACAGCCCATCTGTTGGGTTGCAGGAGGTGGAGGAGGGGAAGAGGGAATACCACCCTTTCTTTTTGGCAAAGGTCTTGTAAGGACCCACCTCCAGCACCGTCCCCCCACCCCCAAGGAGGGAGCTGCCTGCCAGCTTGGAGGCAGGACCCCAGTCTCCTCCAATCAAAGAGATTGAAGGATTTAAAGGACTAGCCTTTTACTGCGGTCCGATTTCTAAGCCTCTTTTACTGGGCTTACAAACCAGATCCCTGCGGGTTTTGCCTTTGTCCTGGAGTCTGCTAGGATGCTGGAAAGACAGCTCTTGTGGGATGGAATAAGCCCTTGATGGGGGACAGGGGTCGGCAAACATTTTCTGTAAAGGGCCAGAGAGTAAATAGTTCAGGCTTTGCGGGCCATATGGTCTCTGTCATTAACTACTCAACTCTGCCCTGTAGCAAGAAAGCAGCCATAGATAGTATGTAAACGTGGTTGTGTTCCAAGAAACCTTGGTGTATGCTGAAATTTGCATTTTATGTAATTTCCTTGTGTTACAAAAGCTGCTTCTGGGACTTCCCTGGTGGCGCAGTGGTTAAGAATCCGCCTGCCAGAGCAGGGGACACGGGTTCAATCCCTGGTCCGGGAAGATCCTATATGCCACGGAGCAACTAAGCCCGCACGCCACAACTACTGAAGCCCGTGTGCCTAGAGCCCGTGCTCCGCAACAAGAGAAGCCACCACAAGGAGAAGCTTGCCGCAACTCGAGAAAGCCCGCACGCAGCGACGAAGACCCAACGCAGCCAAAAATAAATAAACAAATATATAAATAAATTCTTTTTTTAAAAAAAAGCTGCTTCTTTTTTTTCCTAACCACTGAAAACTGTAAAACGCATTCGTATCTTGTATGCCATACAAAAATACACAGTGGTTAGGACTTGTTCCATGGCTGACAATTGCTGATCTAGGAGTTCCGTGGATGAGGGACTTCAGACAGGCCTTACCTTCTGAGAACATAAGTCGGAGAACCTACCAACCAGCAATGGGATAAAATGAGATAATGTCTGTGAAATTGCCCTGATAATTATAAGGTGTTTTTATAAATTAACATAAATATTACTGAGGTAAGTCTTCAAGCAGAAAAGTTGGTTCCAATGTAGAAAGATGTGTAAATTTTCCAGGGATCCTTTTTCAAAGGAGCATTTCAACCTCTGTGAGAAAAATATAGTTCAAATGATCTCTTTCAAGCATTTTGTATTTTGTAGGGAATGAAAAACCACAACCAAAATGTGACTTGTGGCTTTGGATGTTGGAGGGTTCTTGCCACCACTTATATTATTTTAAAAGTCATAAAAATCAACCACAAAATATCTAATTTCTCAAATGATTATTTATTACCATTTAATTAATCATGTTGCTGGTTGAAGCTTTTCTTCCACAATTTCCCCCTTTTCTGTGGTTTTTCCTTTACGCTAACAACACCTGAAACAGAGCATTAGCCCCTGATGTCAGGGAAAACAGAAGCAAATGCAGCACTTTGAGGACATGAATCATCTCCCAGCCTCAGGCTGCCAGATATGCTGGGGGCCACAGGGTAGGAGAAACTCAATAGAAAAGGGGGTCTCAAGTGGGACCCTTCAAGTCTTGTATCCCCCTGAACTTTCTTCCTGTGGGTTGGGAGAGTCACACTCACACTGGCTTCAAGGGAAACCTACAGGGCCAAGGAGAGCTCCTGGCCCAGACGCAGGAGTCTCTTTCCAAAGGCAGGTTTCCAGTGAGCACTCAGGGCCCATGGCTTCACAAGGGCATTAACAACCCTGATAAAATGGAGGCCAAGTGTGGGCAGGACGTGTTGCCAGGCAGAGAAACCAGGAAGCCCGGAAGGAGGGAAGGCGAGGCTAAGGAAATGTGGGTGCACTTTGTTTGATTTTATTTTTAAAATTTTAAAAAAATATATTTTTTTAACTTTTTATTTTAGTCATTCATTTCAATTTTATTTTATAAAATGAGAAACGTAGAAGTGGATATCAAGGATGACTGGGGAAAAGATCTAATCTAGATGAATTATCTGGGTTTCATCATGAATTTAACAACTCAAAATCAACCATAGATGCAAGAGAAAAGGTAGAGGGGCAGGGGAAGGAGGAAGAATGAGGAAAGAAGAGGGGAGAGGAAGGAAGTAGAGAAGGAGATGGAGAGAAAGAGAAAATCACTGAAAGAGAGCAGACCTCCTTCTGCCCTGCCATTTCGCCCATTAGGAGAGCTCTGGGGTGAGGGATGTGTCTTCTGCACCCTCCGTGAGGCTTGCTCCTTCCCTAAGTGTGGTCATCTCCCATCTAGCATTTACAGATGCACATTTTCCATTTCACAGATGCAAGTCAACTTAGCCGTGAAAGGACTAAAATAGGCAAGATAGAGGCCCCGTTTCCCCCTTGCCCTCTACACTTATCCTCCATTTTTCCTTTCCTTCATTTTCTTCTATGTCCCCTCCCCATGAACCTTGACTAGCTGAGAAACTCGAGGTTTGCACAGTTTTCACAAGTTATTGGAATTGCACCAATGACCCCAAGCAAGAGGCGCAAAAACAAGAATCAACTAATCACCAACCACAAGCGTTCGCTAAAAACGAAAACTGCCGCTTGAGCCAAAAAGTGCAAGGACCACAAAGCCCGCAAAGGACTCTGAAAACCATGGCCCTGCTTAACTAGGGGGGTCTGCAAATTATCCCCGGTGTGCACCAGCTGAACAGAGTCTTGAGCCTCCATTTGAGTTCCTCCCATCATTTTCTTGTGGCTATACTCAACAAAAGACCAATCTTGACAAAACCTAAGTTGTTGGGTGCTGATATGTCGCGCTCCTGAACGATTTTAAATAGCTTCCCCTTTGCACGTGGATTTTCGTGCCCGTGGCTGTTTTGAGGGTGGCTTTCCCGCACAGGACCTGGAAAGATCCCACGTGAGCCCCCCACACCTTTCCCTTTCCCTCTTCCATACTGTCCCCCACATTCATAAATCTAGCAGACCAGAAGTTCGTGGCAGAATGTTATATGGGGGAACCTAAGGGTGGTAGGCTTAGGGCTAGTGGAGAAACCACGAGTTTGGGTTTCCACACCCAGCCTTATTTCAACCAGGTTCCCTCCAGTTTTGCTTGTTGGACATTGAGTTCGCTTAGACAAATTTTAAGTAAAAGTTGGAAAACCACCCTAGAAACTGAGAAGAACACCAAGAATGGAGGCAAATCACAAGCCACTCAGCAGCCCAGGGAGGGGGATGCTGTGAAGGGAGGAAATGTCTCTGTCTTTCGAGTGCTGGCACTCTGTTTATTTATTTATTGTCTATTCCACTCCCTCATTTACAGCTGCCCCTCCCAGAGTTACTTTCCAGCCCAGACTCACCGTCTTCCTCTGCTGGCATTGCCTGGAAATAGAACGTATAACCACATGTTGTCCGTGTGGGTACAGCGCAGTGGGTGGAAAAAGAAAGAGCTTTGAGACAGACACACGTGGGCTAAGATCCCTGGCTCTGCCACTTATGACACCTACAACTTTGAGATATTTTATTTAACCTCTATGAGCCTCAGTTTCCTTTGTGAAAAAATGAGAGTACAAATATTTAATACCTCTAGAATTCAATAATTTTTTCCTTCCCCTTTTCTTTTTAACTATATCCACTTAACTTCCATTAAATGAAGAAATGCAGATCTCCCAGGAGTACAACATAGCACGATAGCCCCACTTCCAGCATTAGTTTTAGAAAGGAAAAAACACATCTAGGACAGGGAAGCTCAACATTGGGGTATGCTCATCAGAGACCATCTCAGACAAAACTGTCTTTTTTACTTTTTTCTTTATAATAGACTTTATTTTTAGAACAGTTTTATATTTACAGAAAAATTGAGATGATAGTCTAGAGTGTTCCCTTATACTTCACATCTAGGTTACCCATTATTAACATCTTACAATTAACGAATCAACAGCGATTCATTATTATTAACTAAAGTCCAGATTTTATCGTTATTTCCTCGGTTTTTCCCTAATGTCCTTTTTCTGTTCCAGAATTCCATCCAGGATAACACATTGCATTTAGCTGTCAAGTCTACTTCGATTCCTCTTGGCTGTGACTGTACCTCAGTTTCCTTGTTTTAGATGACCTTGACAGTGTTGAGGAGTGCTGGTCAGGTATTCTGTAGCATGCTCCACTAGTGTTTTTCTCACGATAAAACTGGGGTTATGGGTTATCAGGAGGAAGACCACAGAGATAAAGGGCCATGCTTGCTACATCACATCAAGGGTACACTGTGACCATGACTTATCCCTGTTAATGTTGGCCTTGATCAGACTGAGAAAATGTTTATAGGGTTGCTCCACTGTGAAGCACCTCCTCCTGAAAAACCCACTGAATGCGGTTCCATGTAGGATCCTCTCTGTTTCTCACACCCCTCGCCCCGCATCTGCCATGCCAGCTTCCCTTCAGTGCATGAACTGCATAAGCCTGGAACTCCAGCTATTTCCCTTGCAATTTTAGCAAATTTCAAAGATTTCTAAATATTCTCAAAATGTCTTTTCTCTCACCCAAGTCATGAACTTTCCTGTTTTCAGCAAAGCATGACTTTTAGTTCTGAGCTCACAAAGTGAAATGTAGGATGATTGTATACCCACATCTACATTCTTGGTAGGAGCAACCCTTCTGGTTGCTACAACTGCTCAATTCCAAATACATTTTCATGAATCAACAGGAGAATGGACTGCAATTTCCCAGACAAATGTTCCTCCCAGACAGTGATGCCACTCTGAAGAATGGGCAAAGCGGTGTAGGTATGCAACTCAAGGAGATGATTGAATCAGGCTAGGCTAGGTGTATGCTGCTGTAAGGAACAACCCTCAAATTGCAGTGACTTCATATATAGTGTTTCTTCCTCATTCGTGTGAAGTCCACCGTAGATTTGCTGATTCTCAAGCATAATCACCTTGATTGGAGACAGAGTGATCAGTCTTCTTTAATTCCATATCGCCTGACTCAGCTCCTGGCTCCGTGATCCCCTCACAAGGGGAAGAGAGGGCTGAGAAGTCACATGGTACCTTCATGGCCTCACCTTGGCACTTGCACTCGCACTCCACTGGCCAGAACAGAACACGTGGCCCCACCTAGCTGCATGTGGGCTGCGTCCTGAGAATTCTTGGATCATAGGCTCAAGTCCACCCTTCTATACAATCAAATTTTTCCTTTTGGGATCAAATTCTGTGCCTGACAAAAAGCCTCCCCAACTTCTTCCCAGATTTTCCCCCCAAACGCATAGAACTAAATAAGCCAAATGTTGTTAAATTTCCATAACCTTTACCTTCACTTTACATTGATATTTCTCCCTCAATATAATGTAACCAGTGTTTTAAAGATCAGAAGTGGGTCCTGCCCAGTACGACTATTGCTCAAGACTTAACCCTAGTTGGTTAAATGCTCACCTTGTTCTTGACTCGCCTCAGTTTTTTAGTTGTAAAAATACAAAACATTCTACAGTCTTTTTTTCTTGTTTTGTTTGTTTCTCCACAAGGGCATGTTGATGTATCCTTTCCCCTAAATTTGCAAACTTAACTCCTTTTATTTCTACTCACCAAAACTGATGTTTTTTTCTCCCCCTATTAACTCCTTCCCCATCTCTTCCTGAAATTCTTTGTCTGCCCACTCCACAGGGGATCACTTAGACTGTTGTCACTTCACCAACCTGGACCTCAGTTTCTTCATCTGTAAAATGAGGGGTTAGAATGAGCTGTGCCTTCCAGTTTCGATGGTCTAACAATGTGTACAGAACCTTTTCTGTTGTTGTCTCTTGGCATCTGCTTCAAGATTTTACCCTTTTAAATCATGGGATGTGCTCATGAGGCAAATAAAACCTGACTTGTTTTAAAACAGAAAATAAATAAGCCTTATGAATTAAACCTTGGATTTGAAATCTCTCCTTTACTTTAGAAATTTCACCTTTCTTTAATATTCTCAAACAGTTCTTCATGAATTGGATCATTTGGAATCATTCTTTAATTTACATGACTCATTATAGAGTTTACTTAAATTTAAGCAGTGCTGTGAATCATAAAGAGTGAAAATATAAAATTCTCCAGAAAAGAATAATGGAATTGATTCTTAGGTATTTTCCTTCCATGGTGTTCCCAAAGACTTAGTTACTTGAAACCAGAACTAAATAGAATTATTGAGTTAATTTTGAAGTTAATGGCTACCTACGTTAATGAGATGCTTATATAGAAACTTAATCCTTCACTTGTAAATAGGTGATTTTCTTGTTTGTTTTAATTGCATAAAAATATTACAATAAAGAAGTGAATTTTTTCGGAAAATGGGATCAATCCTAACTCTGTCTCCTTAAGAGAATTTTTGTGTTTGCCATTTCTTTTCAAGATTAAACATTGAAGGAAAACATAGATTTTTCCTCAGTTGCTATGGTTATTTATTAAACAGTATCAACTTTTAAAACCATTTAGCCACATGTAATGTTTAGGTCATGGCAGTGAATGCAGTGACTTTCCTGCCAAAGCTGAGCACATATCCGTGGACTCTTGTTAGCAAATGGTTGCTGGTCCAATTATGCCCCTATCCAGGAGCACACAAGAATTCTTCATGAGCTTTAGTTACAATGAAGACCATTAACAATGAATTCTACAGTGGTCTGGGCTTTTCAAAGATGGTGTAAGGAGAGAGGATGGCAGGTAGACATGAAAAGTATAGATACATGGAACACGTTTTGCCCAACTGCTTTCCTCTCTTAACTTTGTTGTTGTTGTTGTTCTGTCCTTGCTGCTAATGCTGAAATGTAGAGAAAGTACCTCAGCTGCTAGAGAGAGCTTTCTGTTAGCCATTCCATATTATCTGCATCATTGAATACCAATTAGTGCGTGATTTCCACGTTGGCGCTGACTGAAGTTTTGGAGTATTTTAAAACAGAATTCTGGGATTTCAGCTGTGGGAGTTTACTCTAACCCTGTGCTTTGACTGTAGAATACCCCTCTGGCTCTAGGAGACAGGTCTGTGGGGGGTAAGAGCACTGAACTTGGAGTCTTAGCCCAGGAATTGGCTTCTGACTGCCATTTCCCAGTTTGTGACCTGGGATGAATCATTTATCGTTACCATTTTATGAGAAAATGGGTGGGTGGAAATGCTACTGTCACTTGCAAAAGGCATTTTGTAAACAATAAAAATGTTATGATTTATGATAACACTATTGTAATCCAGGCAGCCTAGTGTTGGCATAGAGACAGATAAATAGATCAATGGAACAGAGAAGAAGATCCAAAGATAGGTCCATACAAAGGTGCAAAGGCAGTTCAATGTTGAGAAGATTGTGCTTTGTGTTTGTAGCAAGTGGCAATAGAACTACTGGACATTCATGTGCAAAAAAAAAAAAAAATGAACCTCAACCATACTTTCCATCATATATAAAAATTAACTCAAAATGGATCATAGACCTACATGTAAAACCTGATGCTATAAGACTTATAGAACTAAACGTAGAGAAATATTTTTGCAACCTTACTGCAGAGAAGGAAAAAATAGACATAAATGAATAAGTTTAGTAGAACTTTATCAAATATAAAATCTCTATTCTTAAAAGGCCCTGTTAAGAAAATAAAAAGGCAAGCCACAAAGTGAAAGAAAATATTCACAACACATTTATCTGACAAAGGACTTGAATTCAGAATGTATAAGCTTTGCTTATGACTCAAAAATAAGAAGACAATCCCATATTTTTAAAAAGTAGGTTCAAATAATTGGAACACACAAATCACAAAAGAAAATATACAAATGGTCAATAAGCATATGAAAATGTATACAGCATGATTAGTTATTAGGGAAATGCAAATTTTAAAACCACAAGGAGTTAATTGCTAAATATCACTAAGAACAGTTAAAATTAAAATACTACATGTTGGCAAGGATGTGGAGAATATAAAACCCTCATACACCACTGGTGGGAATATAAAATGGGACACTTTGGAAAACAGTGTGGCAGTTTCCTATAAAGAAAAAGTGTATGTTGAACATATACTTACCATATGTTCCAGCAATCCCACTCCTAGATATTTATCCTAGAGAAATGAAAACATATGCCCATACAAAGACTTGTCCTGAAAGTTCATTGCAGCCTTATTCAGAATAGCCAGAAACTGAAAACAACCCAAATGTTCATCAGCAGTTAAATGTAGAAACAAATGATGGTATATCTATACATTGGAATACTATTCAGCAATAAAAAGAAATGAACCACTTACACACAACAATGTGGATGAATTTCACAAACATTATGCTGAGCAAAAGGAGACAGGTACTATATATATATATATATATATATATATATATATATATATATATATATGCAGTATGATTGCATTTATATAAAATTCTAGAAAATACTAAACTCATTTATAGTGACAGAAAACAGTGGTTGCCTGGGAACTGACTACAAAGTAGCATAAGGACCGTTTTGGAGTGATGGAAATATTTCACATCTTGAGTATGGTGGTGGTTACACATTATAAAAACTCATTAAACTTATAATAAATAAGATTGATTTTACAAATAGCTTAAAATGCTATATAAATGTAAATTGCCAGGAGAAGAGGTGTAATGTAAACAATTGCATATGTGTGATATTTGAATTTATATGTTATACCAATAAAAAACGTAGGTGCTGGAATTCAGATCCCAGTTTTGCCTCTGATCATTCCCAGCCATATGACCTTGGGCAAGTTATTCAATCTCCCAGAGACTCAATTTTCAAATCTGTAAAATGGAGACTATCATAGTATCTACATCACAGAGCTTTTAAGAACTATTAGGTGTCAGGTGTTTAGAACAGTAAGTGTTTGTAAATATCAGGTATTATAATTATTAATGGACTCTAAATTAGTCTTTTCTTTCCTTCTTCTGTTAACTAGGTTATATCCAGTCTCCAGTGAGTAGGAACAATGGGGAAGAACCTCACAAACTGTCTCCACTGTCTTGATCCCCTTTCTTACCCTTAATCCCCTAAGACTTCCCCTTTCCCAGGAGCTTGAAGAACCAAGCGTTAAGGCAGATCCTTTCCAGATCGGCATTCACACCAAATCAGGAATCCTCCGATAATTTTCAAGCGCAGATGAGGGACTTTCGTATTTCCCACCAGCATCTGCACTTACAATGGGACAGCATCCATAGCTCTGTCACATGAATTTTTCAATTTTTCTTTTCCTTAAGCTACTGAATAAAAACCAGACAGCCCCTCATTGGCACCCCATTGCTCTCGGCACAGTCTGTCTTCTCACACCCCTGGAGGCAATTCTTTATCTCCAAGGGGGAGGAGGAGTGAGGGGCAAGCCTGGAGGTTTTCTTGCTCCTTCAAAATAATTTTCAACCTCATTAAGTGGAGCTCTTTCCAGCACACTGTGCCACCTTAGAAGCCAGGAAAATAGGCAGGTCTCTCTACTCTCAGCCCGTCCTTCCTGTCCTCCTAAGCTAAACTTTAACTCCCACAAGGACCCTTCAGCCAGGCCCAGCCCTTGACCTGTTCCTGGCCGGGGTGCTTTGGGTCAGGGGGTTGAGCCTGAGGTTGGAGGTTATGAGCCAGGCCCGCAATCTCTCTCCTGGCACCTGCTTTTTTAGGATCATTTCACCTGGCCCTCCGGTGCCTTGCTGGGGTGAGAGTCCTGTCCCAAGCACCAGCTGGTTGGGCATGGTCCTGGCACCCGGCAGTCTCCTCCTCCTGAGGGTTGGATTCTGTTTCCTGTATCCCTGTCCATTGACAATGAGTATTAGACTCTATGGTCTCACGAAAGACACAGGTCTTAGGGTTACTCAGCCCTGATTCCGAGTCTGATCATGCCTCTTTTTAGCAGTGTGGTTTGGGTAGGTTTTTAGCTTCTCTGAGCCTTGGTTTACCCTTTTATAAAATGATATAGTAATGTGAATCTTTGAGGTTGTTGTGAGGAGTGAATTATATCAAGTGTGTACTCTTAACTCCATGTCTGACCCACACAAGTAGGCCTTCAATGAAGGGTAGATATTAATACCATATTCTGTCCATTCGAAATGACCATCTCCTTTCACATTTTTAATATCTCTGAAATCAGAACGTGTGTTACAACAGACAGCATCTCAATCACCGCAAGCAGGAGACTGGTGCGACATGGTTGCTGTTGCCTGCCCACATATTGTCGTTCCTGGAAACTTGGTTATTCCTGATGGAGGGACAAGACCACAGTCTGAATGCCTCCCATTGACACCTCTGGGGGTATGAGGAAAGCAAGCATCAAATCTTGCTGAGGGGTGTCAAAGACTAGAAAGAAAGTCCTGAAGACAATAGCAGAACCGTCTTTACGAAGTGCTGCCTCACCAGCGCTCTCCTCTTGATGGCCCAGAGGATGACCCTGTGTGCAGAAAAGCATGTACATTGACAGATTTGAGCTGAAAAAAAACTGTTCAGATGAGCACATGCTATATGTGAAGAAGGTTTAAGTCAAATAATTTGCCTCTCTTCCTCTTCTTAGGTGAGCACAAGAATGATATAAGACGGTAATCTCTGAATCCAAAAGAGCTCTTTCAATAAGTATTAAATAAGTCCAAGTGATCTGAAAGTGTTGTGTTACATTTGAATAGGGACCATATTTTCTTTCTTTCTTAATGGCATATAAACTATGGGGCACCTTACCACTGACAAAATAAAATGGCACAAACAGGATCGCCCAGAACATGATTATTTCCTCCCTCTTGACGGAAAATTCCATTTTTCCGGGAATTCTTTTGTGATTGAGTCCCTGGGGATGGCAACAAATTTCTTATCATTGCTCTTGTGTTCTGGCCCCTCGAGGACTTGGGTAGGAGCAATGCTACTTCCTCAGCCCCCAGCTCTGCTCACTCTTGGCACCATACTCTTTCCTTCAGGCATCCCTCTGAGGTCCCACCTGGGCAAATCATGGGCATGTTCATTTTTTTATGTCTATGATGGAACCTGTCCTAGTTATGACACCTACAGCATGAAGATTTAAGCTAGTCATTTGCTCTACCTGATGAGAAAGATAGAACTAATTTTTTTCCTGGTGATCCAGTGGATAAGAATCCATCTTGAAATGCAGGGGATGCCAGTTCGATCCCTGGTCAGGGAACTAAGATCCCACATGCCATGGGGCAACTAAGCCTGCGTGCCACAACTAGAGAGAAGCCCTCGCACCGCAACGAAGAGCCTGCATGTCGCAACAAAAGATCCTGTGTGTCGCACCTAAGACACGACACAGCCAAAAAAAAAATATATATATATATAAAAAAAAGAAAAGAAGCCTATGATCAGTTATTTTAAAAAAGAAAAAGACAACCAATAGTGTTATACCTTAGTAGATATCCTCTCTAGACAGTGGTTCTTAACTCTGCATATTAGAATCAAAAGAGGGTTTTTTTTGGTTTTTTTAATGTTGATACCTGGGCTCTCTCCTGGATCAATTAAAAAAGGGAATCTCCTAGAAATGGGGGCTTCATGGATTCTGCAACACCCCCCCCCAGCTAATCTGGATTGCAGTGAGAGTTACAAATCATTTATTTATTTGTTTGTTTATTTATTGGTCACGTTGTGTGGCATGCAGGATCTTAGTTCCCCGACAGAGATCAAACCCGTGCCCCCAGCAATGGAAGCACAGAGTCCTAACCACTGGCCTGCCAGGGATTTCCCCATAAAGCACTAATTTAGACTTTCAGTAATGCTGACTTAAAGTGGGCTAGAGTCGTGCCCTCTTCCTGTCTCCTATGCTAAGGTCCAATTTCAGGATGCCTTAGGAAGCACACGAGGGGATTTGTGGTTGGCCTACAACAAAACACATGACATTTTAATTATTTTCATTCCTGTTTAATTGTTTAACAAAGGTACTGGAAGAGTGCAGAGACACTTTCCATCTCTCAGGTTAAAGCCATAGAATTTGAACAGCTACCAGTAACCTCAAATCTCACAGTTAAGCTCTGACACCTTTCATATTGAAACTAAGTGAATTTTCTGGGATTTTTTTATTGTGGTAAAATATATACAACATGGAATTTATCATTTAGACCATTTTTAAGTGTACAGTGGCATTAAGGACGTTCATTCACATTGTTGCACAACCGTGACTGCCATCCATCTCTAGAACTTTTTCATCTTCCCCAACTGAAACTCCATACCCATTAAGCACTAACTCTCCATTTTTCTCTCCTCCCAGCCCCTGGCAATGACCAGCTTACTTTCTGTCTCTATGATTTTGACTACTCTAAGAGAGAAGGAGAGGTATCAAGAAAAAGATGGGTTAACAAGAAAACCTACATTACTTAGTTGAATTTCCTTTGTTGATGATTAAAACTTGGTTTGAGGTGATGGACTCCACTCTTATGCTTTCTTCGCCAGCTGTAAACATAAACTGACCTAGCCAATCTTTAACCAAACCAAGGTAGGAAATGTGGGGAGAAGTGTTGGGAAGGAGGGTTTAAAGAAAATGGGTTCAGGATGTTGGACATGATGTAAACAAGTGTGCCAGATTAAATTATTTCCTGGGGTACAACACGGAGAGCATGATTTTATGAGAGATGGTTGAGAGGGTAGGGAAATACAAAGTAGAAAAGGGAGTTGCAATGTGACTTTGACCCTAAACCATAGGAAACTTCACTTGGTCTAAAAGTTCCTCTGAAATGAAGAGGCACTTAGAGAATATCTTGTACTTTTGTTGTTATTGTGTGCAGAGATACACAAAGAAACCCCTCAAACTGATCCTACCGTGTAAACCTCCCTGCTTTGCTCTGGCATATGGTGTTGTCCCTCTTCTTTTCTCTCCCAACTCCCTTTACCATAGCCCTTAGCAAGTGTGCTCCATCAGACAGTGGACTCCAGCATGGGGAGAGAGTGCTTTGTGATTGGATGCTGGGCAATTATACATGGAAGCTATAGATAATCATACCCACATGGGACAAGAAATGTAAGCCCATAAGTTCTTGTCTTGGTTGTTAACCTGATTTTCTATTTTGTGCCACAAACACTGTGTGTTTTGGTCACTGTTTGTTGAATAAATAAGCAGCTATAGGACATGAGTTTGAAGTTTGCAGTGGAAAAAAAAAAAGCTGCCAATATAAGTGAATACAAAGACCCTTTTAAAAATGGAAAAATCAGTTTTAGAGGCAAATAAGTAAGAAGTGTGTGTGTGTGTGTGTGTGTGTGTGTGTGTGTGTATGTGGGTTGACGAGAACAAATATTGAAAATATGAAAGACTTCCAGTTGATGGTAGCCAGCCTTCAAGATTGGAGGAGACTCCAGCCTTCCTGACTCTTGGCATTCATACCCCGTGGAGCCCCTTCCACATCAGGGCTGGTGTGTGCAGTCAATGGAATGCAGCGAAAGGGATGGGAGGCCACTTCTGAGAGTTGGTTACAAAAGAGTGTGACTTCCACTTGGTATCTCTCCCTTGGTACACTGACTTTAAGGAAAACCAGATGCCACATTTTGAAGAAACTCAGGCAACGTATGAAGAGACTCATGTGGTAAGGAACCGACATCTCTGGCCAACAGCTGGAGGAACAGAGCCCTTCCAACAACCACAAGAGTGGGCTTGGAAGCAGCTCAACTCCTAGCTGAGTAACCTATAGCCTGCCTGAGCCAGAGCCATCCAGTGATGCTGCCCTCAGAGACCGTGACATTATACACATTTCTTGTTTAAGCTGCTGAGTTTGGGGTAGTTTGCTACACAGCAATAGATAACTAACACACTGTTTTGTAAAATTATTTCCTCACCTAATTCTAGAAGTTAGGTGTTGGATTTGCTAGAGAGAAGATGTGTAGAATGCAAAGAAAAGTGACGAAAAAAACAAGATGGAACACATATGTGATTTAGCCGTCACATCTTGCCATCCTCTCTGGACACTCTCTGTGTGTCCCGAAGGAGGCAGCCATTCTTCAGAAGAAGTTTCATTTCCAGCAGGAGTCTGTCTAAGGAAAAATAAAGAAATAAAATAAGAAACTCTTTGCAGAATTTTCTAAAAGGACAAAGCGGTGAAATGTTCAAGCTGAATACGAACTACAAATATTCATGCAAGTAACTACAACCACACACCTATATTCAAGATGAAAATCCCCAACCTCCCACTCCATCCCTCCACCAACCCCCTCCCCCTTGGCAACCACCAGTCTGTTCTTTATGTCAGTGATTCTCTTTTAGCAGATGTATGTTTTTATATTATATATAGAATGGATAAACAACAAGGTCCTACTGTATAGCATAGAGAACTATATTCAGTATCCTATGGTGAACCAAAATGGAAAAGAATATAAAAACTGAATATATAACACTACATCGTAACTCACCTATACTTCAATTAAAAAAGAAAAAAATAATTTAAAGCAGAAAACACACACACACAACGCACACACACACAAAGATGAAAATCCCCGAGGGTGATGGTTGCAGAGAAATTTAGAGGAGGATCTAAGAGATACTTTACCTCAGAGAACTGCTGTCCAGTAGCCACTTAAAAATAAAAGTTAAAAACAAGCTGCATTTGTAATTGCATTTAAACCTTTCTCAACAACTAGGGGAAACAACGATGACAGCTGCCCTGAGTGTCCAGCAGTGTGCCAAGGACTTTCCAGGTGTAACATGGGGCTCACAGACCTTGGTTCAGTTCAACCATGGCTTCATCCAGTGTAAGTGTCTCCATTTAGACACCCACTCCTGGTAGGAAGGCAGCAGAGCAAAGTCTGCAGGCCTGGCTGGGTATCTTTGTCCACTGGTGAGTCAGTTCAGGTGGCATAGAGCTGCCAGCAGCGAAGATGGAATCATCACTTGGGGAACGTCCTGGAGGAAGGGATGCATGGGGGCTCAGGGGTGTGGTGGTAAGAATGCCCATCAAGGCCCTCCCTGTGATCCTTCTCTTGATGCCCTCGCCCAGCACCCCCACTCCCCCATTGACAACTCCCTGGGATGCCATCCCAAGCATCAGAACCCCATCACCCTTCTCCCCACTAACCCACTCCATACTCCATCCCTTAAGGTTCCCATCCCTGCACTCTCTTAATCCTCAATCCCAAGTCAGGTTTCACTATTCACAATAGATCTTATAACTTGTTAAAGCCAAATCCCAAGTCATTAGCTGCAGAAAAACTGGTTCACTGTTTCTCAAGAGAAATGGGAGAGGTGATGACCCACTTCTTCTGAAGCAACCAAGAAAGGGAAGATGCAAACCCCACCCCCCAATGCTTGACACTGTTAACACTAAACTTTTACATCCTTCTACTGATACATTATCTCATTTTATCTTTCAAAACAGCCCGAGGAGGCAGATACTACGCTTTATTTTTTTTCAGGTGGTACATTCAAGGCTGAGAGAAGGGGAGTGACTTGCCCAAGGTGACACAGCCAATTGGCGGGCGGCCGGGATTGAAAGCTGAGGCTGTTGGTCTCCAAAGGCTGAGCAGGCTCTTCACCCCTAGTCTATCTGCCCCCATCTGATTCTCATCCAAGTTCCTGCATGATAAAGTTGTTTTAAACACTGTTAGAGAGAAATATTCCAGGTACCTAGGTTTAGAAAAACATTATTTGCTTGCCGATCAATTTTTCCTGGCAACGGTCCTGAGAGACCAGACGTGTTTTGTTGGATAGCAGAGCACTATTACTGAGAAAAGAAGAGAGGCTCAGGCACAGCTGGGGATCTGCTGTCTGTACCCGTGTCCTTGCGTGGCCTCCTGGGGCAACAAACTCCCCTTTGCTGCTTCAGATGCTGCGAGTGGGTCAGAAAAACACACTCAAGGTTTCCCTTTGCTGATGACACTTTTCCCGCTCCCTTTTTAAGCAGCAACAAATCTCCTTCAGACAGTCCCAAGCCTCCCTCCTATTTTGAATGTTGGGGCAGTGACCAGTTTCAGCTGAGTATGAAAGTCATGTGAGTTTTAGACTTTTACACTCAAATGTCTAGTGCTCTTTATCAAGACGATGTGCCGTGAGGGAGGGAAAGACGATTTCAACAGAAATGGCCTGGGCAAGACATCAGAAAATATCAATCACAAACCGGAAAATGACAATAACAATAGTAATAAAATAGCTAGAAAATATTCACTCAATATTTACTATATGTTAACTATTCTAAGCTTTTCATGTGTTATATCATGTATGAACTTATCTGTTCTCCAAACAGTGCTATGAGTTAAATACTAAGAATTATGATTTCATTTTTCAGAAGAGGAAACTAGGATGCGAGAAAGTTAAGGAACTTGCCCAAGTTCACAAAACTATTGAGAGTTAGTCCAAGATTTAAACTCAGGTAGGCTGGATCCACTGAGCTCTTAAATATTGGGATACTCTGAAATGATTATAGCTTGAAACTGTAATTATTGAATTTGAGGGGAAGAGTCATAGTTATTATTGGAGGAGATACCCAAACATAACTAATATATTGGTTATTAAAGGATAATGCATAGCTAGGGAAGGAAGAGCAATTGCTTATAATAGAATGGCTATTTAGAGAGGAGAAATGTCACCTGCACATCCTGGCAGATGAGCATCCTGGAGAAAGGGAGGGAAGCTGCCTGAGGCAGCTGATCTCAGACTCTTCAGCTTAGGCAGAGCCCAAGGTGAGCAGAAAGTTCAGTGGGTCTCTGGGCTGGCATTCAGGAACATTCTCACGAGGGGCAGGTGTTCTCCAATAACCTTGAAATCCGGTGAAAACTCCACATATGTCTGATTTAACGTGTGTTTTTAGAAGCCTCCTTCCCAGACTGAAATTCCTGCAGGGTCCCTGCAGAAATCGGTGTCTTGCTCCACTCTGTGCCAGCCCAGAATGCCTAGAAGAAGCCTGGGGAAAGACAGATAACAGTCCTTTGGGGAGGGAAAATAAAATAAGTAATTCAGGCAGGCAAAGGGACTGGTGTGTCAGTTGGCAAAATCCTTCCATGAGATGACCACCCCCCTTCCCAGCACTCCGACCTTCCTCTTTGGGATGTATAGTTTCAGAAGTGTCTCCCTAATGCTTGTAAATCTTCCAGTCTTTTTGAATGTCAAGTTTAAAAATATTTCAATGTGTCCCGGTCCTGTCCTGTGACTCTGGAGCATTGAATGCTACAGCAGAGATAATGTAGGCCGCTCAGAACTACTGCTCCAGAGAGCTGAACTGTGGCTTCGTAAACTTACCATGTGAATCCATGATGTCATCTGTTCCCTCAGAGTTTTGGCTCCAGAGCCCCAGACCACCCACGCAGGCGGCTATTCTCTCTGCGCGTCGTAGGGAGGGACCTGCCTTTATAAATGATTCAAGGTCTAAACGGAGGAGGTAGCTTGAATTGTTATACAAAAGTGTTGCCTGCGACAGTGATAAGCATTTGGACATGTCGATGTGGTAATTTTTTTCTTATTTGAACATTTGAAATTCTCTTTAACACACAGTGGAAAGGCTGAGAGAGTGAGGCCAGAGAGGTTTCAGAAACAGGTTGGAAAATCTGTGATAGAAAAGTATGCAAGAGGGAAAATATGTAAGATGGGACCTCTGGAAATATTGGGGCAATAAGTAATTAGATCATCAGAGATGTGAGATTCACACGTGACTCCCCCCTCCCCTAGTTATAAGAGGGAAATTGAAGGGGGGGTAATGCCACATTGCTGAGATATAAAGAAATGAATTTTTCCAAACAATTAGAAGAAAATCAAGACATTTGGATATTTCTGAATAATCCTTAGTTGGGAAGGAAGAAGAGCTCATTTGGGACCACAGTGTGAAGGCACATGTCTTCTGGACCAATCTGCCTTTATAACAAGCAGCCCTTGACCACTGGGGCCCTGGTAATGTGGCAAGTGATGGGAGGGAAGGGACCCTGTCTGCTGTTTTCCTCGGGGATAGTTTGAGGGTAAAGTGTAGGGACAGTGAAGGAGAATAATCAGATCCTAAATTTATAGCACTGCACACATTGATATTGCTACATAGAAAGAAAAGTTAACTTAGAAACTGAAATACCAGTTCTGCTTTGTCCCTAGAGAAACAAGTCCTCCTAAGGCTGGGGGTCTCGATCTTTGCTGAGCCATAGATTTCTTTAGCAGTTTGGTGAAGCCTATGGATAAATAATCTTTTTAGAATTAAGCAAAATACATAGGATTATAAAGACAATTAATGATATCAAAATTTATTTATCAAAATATTTCAAAAAGTCGAGGGGGGAAGGAGTCAAGATGGTGGAGTAGGAGGACCCAGAGTTCGCATCTCCTCACACCTAGGGTACCTACCAGATGCTGGTGGGGGACCTCAACACCCAAGGGAATGGGAGGAACCCCTGAGTGACTGGGTAGGATGTTGGGGGGAATGAGGGGGGAAGAGAAGTGGAGGTCAGATGGCACTGGCACCACTGAGGGGTGGATGGGGGAAGGGAGGGATTCCCATGCCTGAAGAGGCCCACTCACCGAGAGGGAATCAACGGGACAAGGGGAAAACCTCAGGGGTTTGGAGGATGGGGGTAACATGGCTAGTTTTTACTTTGCCACTCAGGCCCTGGGGAGCCTGCTGGGGTCCCTGGCCTGGTATTCCACCCTCCGAGGCCTCCTCTGGCTGCATGGGTACTGGGGCCATGGAAGGGAGGGGGGGAAGAAGAGTAGCGGTGAGTGGGGAGGGACCCTTGCGGAAGGAGGATGGGGAGGGAACTCCACTAGCATTTCCCCCACACACTCAGGTCCTGCAGAGGCTGCTGAGGTCCTGGGCCTGGCCTTCCACCCTCCAAGACTGGAGGCACCCTGGGACCCCCCTCTGGCTGTGCTGAACCTAAGCCCTACTCTCCATCCCCCACAAGAGCCTTCTCTGGCCATGGGTCGTGAACATAGGCCCCACCGCCGCCTAAACCCTGCTCAACCTAAGCCCTGCCCCCCACAGCCAAGACCTTTTTGGGTTTTATTCTTTTGCTACTGTATTTCTGTTTTAACTTCTGGTTGTTGTTTCATTTATATTTTTATTTTTTCTAATATATCTGTTAGTTTTGTAATTTTATTTTATTTTTTATTCTTTGTTATTGTTCTGCTCCATTTTTTTTTTTTCCACACTGCATAGCTTTCAGGATCTTGAATCACGGGCCAGGGGTCAGGCCTGAGCTCCTGAGGTGGGAGCACTGAGTCTGAACTGCTGGACTAACAGAGAACCTCAGACCCCAGGAAATATTTATCAGAGTGAGGTCACCCAGAGATTCTCATATCGGCACCAAGACCCAGCTCTACCCAACTGCCTGCAAACTCCAGTGATGGAAGTCTCAGGTCAAACAACCAGTTAAGACAGAAACATAGTCCCACCCATCAAAAAAAATAAGATGACAGAAAAAATGTCACAGATGAAGGATCAAAGTAAAAACCTACAAGATCAAATAAATGAAGAGGAAACAGCAACCTACCTGAAAAAGAATTCAAAGTAATGATAGTAAAAATGATTCAAATTCTCAGAAATAGAATGGAGGAGCAGATCGAGAAAATAAATGTTTAGAAAGGACCTAGAAGAACTAAAGAACAAACAAACAAAGATGAACGACACAAGAACTGATATGATAAATACACTAGAAGGAATCAATAGCAGAATCACTGAGGCAGAAGAATGAATAAGTGAGCTGGAAGATAGAATGGTGGAAATAACTGCCAAGGAGCAGAATAAAGAAAAAAGAATGAAAAGCATTGAGGACAGTCTCAGAGAGCTCGAGGACAACACTAAATGAACCAACATTCAAATTACAGGGGTCCCAGAAGAAGAGAAAAAGGGTCTGAGAAAATATTCAAAGAGATTATAGTTGAAAACTTCCCTAACATGGGAAAGGAAATATCCACCCAAGTCCAGGAAGTGCAGAGAGCCCCATATAGGATAAATCCTAGGAGAAATCCACAAAGACACATATTAATCAAACTAATGAAAATTAAATTCAAAGAAAAAATATTAAAAACAGCAAGAGAAAAACAAAAAATATAAAAGTGAATCCCCATAAGTTATCAGCTGATTTTTAAGCAGAAACTCTGCAGGCCAGAAGAGAGTGGCAGGATATATTTAAAGTGATGAAAGGAAAAGAACTACAACCAAGATTACTCTACCCAGCAAGGATCTCATTCATATTCGACAGAGAAATCAAAAGCTTTACAGACAAGCAAAAGCTGAGAATCCAGCGCCACCAAACCAGCCTTACAACAAATGCTAAAGGAATTTCACTAGGCAGGAAACACAAGAAAAGAAAAAGACCTACAAGAACAAACTCCAAACAATTAAGAGAATGGTAATGGAATATACATATCAATAATTACCTTAAATGTAATTGGATTAAATGCTCCAACCATAAGACACAGACTAGCTGAATTGATACAAAAATAAGACCTGTATATATACTGCCTATAAGAGACCCACTTCAGACCTAGGGACACATACAGACTGAAAGTGAGAGGATGGAAAAAGATATTCCATGCAAATGGAAATCAAAAGAAAGCCAGAGTGGCAACACTCATATCAGATAAAATAGACTTTAAAATAAAGAATGTTACAGAAGATAAGGAAGGACACTACATAATGATCAAGGGATCAATCCAAGAAGAAGATATAACAATTATAAATATATATGCACCCAACATAGGAGCACCTCAATACATAAGGTACATGCTAACAGCCATAAAAGGGGAAATCGACAGTAACACAATAATAGTGGGGGACTTTAACACCTCACTTACACCAATGGACAGATCATCCAGACAGAAAATTAAAAAGGAAACACAAGCTTTAAATGACACAATAGAGCAGATAGATTTAAATGATATTGATAGGACATTCCACCCAAAAGTGGCAGAATACATTTTCTTCGCAAATGCACATGGAACATTCTCCATGATAGGTCACATCCTGGGTCACAAATCAAGCCTTGGTAAATTTAAGGAAATTGAAATCATATCAAGCATCTTTTCCAACCATAACACCATGAGATTAGAAATCAATTACAGAAAAAAAACTGTAAAAAACACAAACACATGGAGGATTTAGCCTTTAGGTTATTTAGCAGCACACTGTGAACACTGCACTGCTAAATAACCAAGAAATCACTGAAGAAACCAAAGATGAAATTTTAAAAAATACATAGAAACAAATGACAATGAAAGCACAATGACCCAAAACCTATGGGCTGCAGCAAAAGCAGTTCTAAGAGGGAAGTTTATAGCAATTCAATCTCACCTCAAGAAACAAGAAAAATCTCAAATAAACAATCAAACTTTACACCTAAAGCAACCAGAGACAGAAGAGCAAAGAAAACCCAAAGTCAGCAGAAGGAAAGAAATCATAAAGATCAGAGCAGAAATAAATAAAATAGAAATGAAGGAAACAATATCAAAGATCAATAAAACTAAAAGGTGGGTCTTTGAGAAGATAAACAAAATAGATAAACCATTAGCCAGACTCATCAAGAAAAAAAGGGAGAGGACTCAAATCAATAAAATTAGAAATGAAAAAGGAGAAATTACAACTGACACTCCCTTCCATGGCCCCAGGATCATAAGAGACTACTATGAACAACTATATGCCAATAAAATGTACAACCTGGAAGAAATGGACAAATTCTTGGAAAGGTACAACTTTCTAAGACTGAACCAGGAAGAATTAGAAAATATAAACAGACCAATCACAAGTAATGAAATTGAAACTGTAATTTAAAATCTTCCAAGAAACAAAAGTCCAGGACCAGATGGCTTCACAGGCGAATTCTATCAAACTTTTAGAGAAGAGCTAATACATCCTGCTCAATCTCTTCCTACAAATTGCAGAGGGAGGAACACTCCCAAATTCGTTCTAAAAGGCCACCACTACCCTGATACTAAAACCAGACAAAGATATCACAAAAAAAGAAAATTACAGACCAAAATCACTGATGAACTTAGATGCAAAAATCCTCAACAAAATACTAGCAAACAAAATCCAACAACACATTAAAAGGATCATACACCATGATCAAGTGGGGTTTATCCCAGGAATGCCAGGATTCTTCAATATATGCAAATCAATCAATGTGATACACCATATTAACAAATTAAAGAATAAAAACTAGCTGATCATCTCAATAGATGCAGAAAAAGCTTTTGATAAAATTCAACACCCATTTATGCTAAAAACTCTCCAGAAAGTGGGCATAGAGGAAACCTACCTCAACATAAGAAAGTCCATATATGACAAACTCACTGCAAACTTTCTCAATGGTGAAAGATCAGGAACAAGACAAGGATGTCCACTCTCACCACTCTTCTTCAATAAGTGGTGCTGGAAAACTGGACAGCTACATGTAAAAGGATAAAATTAGAACACTTCCTAACCCCATACACAAAAATAAACTCAAAATGGATTAAAGACCTAAATGTAGGACTGGACATTATAAAACTCTTAGAGGAAAACATAGGAGAAATACTCTGACATAAACAAGATCTTTTTTGATTCACCTCCTAGAGTAATGAAAATAAAAATAAACAAATGGGACCTAATAAAACTTAAAAGCTTTTGCACAGCAAAGGAAACCATAAACAAGACAAAAAGACAACCCTCAGAATGGGAGAAAATATTTGCAAATGAAGCTACAAAGGATTAATCTCCAAAATATACAAACATTTCATGCAGCTCAATATCAAAAAAACAAACAACACAATCAAAAAATGGGCAGAAGACCTAAATAGACATTTCTCCAAAGGAGACATACAGATGGCCAAGAGGCACATGAAAAGATGCTCAACGTTACTAATTATTACAGAAATGCAAATCAAAACTACAATGAGGTGTCACACCAGTCAGAATAGCCATCATCAAAAAATCTACAAACAATAAATGCTGGAGAGGGTGTGGAGGAAAGGGAACCCTCTTGTACTGCTGGTGGGAATGTAATTGATAGAGCCATTATGGAGAACAGGTTGGAGGTTCCTTAAAAAATTAAAAATAGAATTACCATATGACCCAGCAATCCCACTACTGGGCACATACCCTGAGAAAACCATAATTTCAAAAGGACACATGTACCCCAACGTTCATTGCAGCTCTATTTTCAATATTCAGGACATGGAAACAACCTAAATGTCCATCGACAGATGAATGGATAAAGAAGATGTGGTACATATATACAATGGGATATTACTCAGCCATAAAAAGGAACAAAATTGGGTTATTTGTAGAGACGTGGATGGACCTAGAGTCTGTCATACAGAGTGAAGTAAGTCAGAAAGAGAATAAATATCATATATTAACATGTCTATGTGGAATCTAGAAAAATGGTATAGATGAACCTACTTCCAGGACAGGAATAGAGACACAGATGCAGGGAACGGACATGTAGACATGGTGGGGGGTGGGGAAGGGGACGGTGGGATAACTTGGGAGGTTAGGATTGACATATATACACTACTGTGTGTAACACAGATAGCTAGTGGGACCTGCTATAAAGCAAGGAAGCGCAGCTCTGTGATCTGTGATGACCTAGATGGGTGGGAATGAGGGGTGGGGTGGGAGGGAGGTCCAAGAGAGAGGGTATATATGTATACATATAGCTGATTCGCTTCATTGTACAGCAGAAACTAACACAACATTGTAAAGCAATTATACTCCAGTAAAATAAATATTTCAAATAGGCATTTACATATGTGCTTCTCTATTGACTCTTTAAATAACAAGATCCAGGGGTGAGTTTAGTAACTATTATGATTCCCAATTCCTGGTGTACATAAAGAGCAGTCCTGGTAGCTTCAGGTATTGTGAATGATATGTAGGATTCTGAGGTTTGCATTGGTGGCAAAGTCACAAGCCTTACAATTTGTGCTCAGTTGCTTACATTTATAATTGAAGGAAATGCCGAATGTCAGCTAGATGTTAAAAATAGAGATTATCTTTTCCCCTTCAAGTTCATGGACACTCCTGCTAAGAGCCCCTATCCTAAGGAAGGCATTTTCAGGCAGCCAAATGACCTCAGCATTGGAGAAGAAAATCAGTTCTGACTAGTGAGGTGTCTGACCTCAGATTGTTCCTCAAATCATTTCATAAAGAAAATACCGAAAGAATCATTTTCCTAAGAGTTCCTTGTGACACTGGGGCACAAGGAACTATGCTTCAAGACCTCTCTAAAAACTGTGAAACCAAGGCAGCCTCTCCTCTTTGGAGGCGAATGCCCTGATGGGGATGGTGGTGATGCCAGATGGAGGATGATGGGCTGGTCATCTCTGATCTACATGTTAACAGTGCTTGGCCAATAAGACAGTGTCCAGTGGAGGTAGAATAGGCAGAAGAAAAGAAGGAAATGGGGGGAAAGACCCTCAGATATCGTCATTGGGCTGATTAGACTGGTTTGTGAACCCATATGAGCATTCTTCTGCGGAAGCTTGGAAATCCATGGGGTGGGGAAGGCTTCACTGTGGGTCCTGTATTAATAGAGAGAGGAGACTGTCAGGCAGCACTGAAAACAGGCTTTATTGGTTGCCTAATCTGGCATCCAACTTCACCCTTCCTTTTCCTAACAGTATCTAGAACCTCATATTGCCTCCAACTCCTCCCACCACCCCATGTGATCTCTGTTTGGGGGGAATCTTCAGGAGTAGGGCATGAGCCTAGCTTAAGCCCATCATTGTGCTTTCTTCTTCTGGCCATAGTCATTGATTCAGGGGTGGGCATGCCACCTAAACTGATGCAATCCAGGTGACTTTCAGGATTCTTGCTGGGAAGCCTGGGACAGAAGCATTCTCTTTTCCCCTGAATTGGCAGAGGGGAGATATGAAACCTGAATCTGCAGTGGTCATTTTGCTACCAAAAAGGAAGGCCAGTTTGGGGATAAAGCCAACACAGAGAGCAAGCCATAATTAATGGAACCTCAGAGAAATGAACCAGGGCCCCAGATGAAACAAACTCCAAATCTCAGCCTACAGTTGAATTTCCAGTTAGGAGAATCAATGAATACCCTTCTTATTTAAGCCAGTGTGCATTAGGCTTCCTGTTATTTGCAGCCCAAAGAATCTTAAATGATAAAGCAGGCTTCCTGGAAATAATTAGGCAGACATAAAGCACCAAATTCTTTAAGGAATCCCTAGCACTTCCCAAAGTTTTACCCAAACATCTACAATTCTGTATACTCTTCCATGTTGCGTCTTCAAGGGGCTGAAGTAGGATGTGTGTCTCAGAGTCCAAACTCCCAAAGTGAATTCTCAACTCCATCATTAACTTATCTCATGACCAAGAGCAAGACACTTTGCCTCTCTGAGGCTTAATGTCCTCATCTGTAAAATTAGACCACAGATGTAAATGGTTGGAGTAATTGATCCCCAAAGTTTCTTCTACCTAACATAGATCCAAGTATATCACAAAGAGGTGGACTAGTACTAATAGTCACCCCAGTTTGACGGATGGCTTGGAAAAGTGGTTACCTCTCTAGGATACATTCATAGCTGTGTTAATATTATAGAACTGAAGGTTTTATGTGACCATGAATATTAACAGCCAAGGGAATATAAGACTTTATGTTTAGAGATTTTCAGTCATTCATTCATTCAGTTCTATATACCAGGAATTGTAGCAGGCAGCAAAGATACGGAAATAAAAGATAGGCACAGTCTTTGCCTTTAAGTAGCTCCCAATGTAGCAAGGAAGACAGCTGGACTGCCATGTACAGTTAGGCAGGTTTTACGCTGAACAACTCTGGGGTTGCCTTTCATGCCAATGTCTATGTGAGAGCTCAGGGAGACAAACAAGTAAAAGTAATAATTATATAAAGTGCAATATGCTGGACAGTATATATGCTCTGATCCCATCTGTGTAAGAAAAGGATGGTGAGACATGTATCTATGCTATATCTATACTTTCAGATGATCTCTGTAAAGACACATGAAACTGTTAACTGAAGTTAACTCTGGAAAGTGGGACTGGAGGGAAGTTGGAATGGGGAAGAGGGAAACTTTACACTTGATATCCTTTTGTCCTCTTTTATTTGTTTCCTATGAGGCAAATTTATCATATATCAAGATACAGCTTTCAAACTTCAGTAATTATAGCCTAGTTGGATAAGTGCTCAACGGAGATACCCCTGATCTGCAACATCATGGAGGTAGGTCCAAGCCTGCCTGGTGTGATGGTTAATTTTACATGTCAACTTGACTGAACTGAGGGATGCTCAGATAGCTGGTAAAACGTGATTTCTGGGTGTGTTGTAAGGGTGCTTCTGGAAGAGATTAGTATTTGAATCTGTAGCCTGAGTAAAGAAGATTTCCCTCATCAATGTATGTAAGCATCATCCAATCTGCTGAGGGTCTGAATGGAACCAAAAGGCTGAGAAAAGGGGAATTTGATCTCTGCCTGGGTAGGGACATCCATCTTCTCCTGCCCTCAGACATCAGTGCCCCTTGTTCTGGCCTTCAGACTCAGACTGGGACTTATCGCATCGGCTCCCCTGGTTCTCAGGCCTTTGGACTCAGACTGAGTTATACCACCAGCTTTCCTGTTTCTCCAGCGTGCATAATCTCAACATCCATGATCATTTGAGACAATTTCTGTAATGTACCAATAAATATCCTGTTGGTTTTATTTCTCTGGAAAACCCTGACTAATACATCTGGGATGACAGGAGCCATTCAAGTGACAGAGGAAGAGAAGAGCATTTCAGACCAAGGGAACTGCATGGACAAGGTACAGAGGCAAGGAAGGTTGTTGCTTCTTCAAAAAATTGAGAACTTGGCATAGTCCTCATGGAGGGTATATGGGAAAATGACAAGAGCCGAGACTGCAAAGAGTATTCAGGGCTGAAGATTTAACCATACCAAGGCAGGTGGCATGGATCCACTGCAGGACTTCAAATAGGGGAGTGACATGTTTATATTTGGGTCCTCGTTCATTCTCAGGGTAAAAAGGAGGTTAAAATGGAGACCATACATGTGGCATCCATACACACACACACGCGTATACACACCTACAGACACATATAAAACCTGTATTAGAAATGTTAGCGAACACTTTATCTAGCCTTCCCTATTTTTTCTTCCTTTGCTTTACTTTCTTTTTAGTATTCAAATCTTCAGTCTTAGAATTTATGTTTGTGGTGGTAAGTAGCTTTGCTTTGCTTCCAAATGTTTAACCAATTGTCACAATACCATCGATTGAATAGTTTATTCTTTTTTTCACTTATCTGAAATGCCATTTTTGTCATACATAAAATTCCTGTAGCCATCAGAGACAGCTTCGGAACACTTCCTTTTCAAGTAAGTCATCTATTTTGTGTCATGGTTTTCAAATCACTATAGCTTTCTATTTGTTAATATCTGATAATTCAAATATTCCCTTATCATCTTCTTTTCCAAAATTGTCTTAACTATTTTCATAAAAGTATTCTCCCAGATTAATTTTACAATCAGTTTGCCGAGCTAAAAGGGAAACTCTCTGGGATTGTTTTGGAATTGCGCTCAATATATAAACTAATTGGGGCATAATTTAGCACGTTTACCACTATAAATTCTTAAATTCATTCAATCTGAGATAGTAAATTAGTCTATCCCTCACTTTTTAAAAGAAAATAATAGTTTTTAAAAGTGTGTTAAGAGCACAGAAGTAACTTACATATTTGGTTTCCTCCCGACCCTGTACAACCAAAATTTGAAATGATCTTTTATCATGGAGGTTCAGTGTGAAAAATTCCAGTACTTTGGGCTTCCCTGGTGGCGCAGTGGTTGAGAGTCCGCCTGCCGATGCAGGGGACACGGGTTCGTGCCCCGGTCCGGGGGGATCCCACGTGCCGCGGAGCGGCTGGGCCCGTGAGCCATGGCCGCTGAGCCTGTGCGTCTGGAGCCTGTGCTCCGCAACGGAAGAGGCCACAACAGTGAGGGCCCGTGTACCAAAAAAAAAAAAAATTCCAGTACTTTATGAAATAACAAGGACAGAGCAATGATAATTCCATTACCACCATGACACATGACACATTTCCTCATAAAGCCTTCCAGAAGTTAGCAAGACATGTCCTGAAATAGTCTCATTTACTTTTTAGCAAGACATGTCCTGAAATAGTCTCATTTACTTTTGTGGTAAACAGGTCCCCTGCCAAACAAAGCCACCCTACTAAACTTTCAGGTGAGAGTATTTCTTTTTTTCTTGTTTTTTACTTTTCAAGGGCAGCCCCTCCACAGAACTCCAAAATAATGTCTCCTATGAATTGAGAAGTCTTAGCAGCCTGGGGACATAAACACCCCATATTTTAAGGAATCTCATTACAGTCTTGTTTCGTGCTAGCGACTCTCGACTAGATGCTAAGACAACTTCATTCCCTGTAGCAAGTCCTAGGGAGAGAAACGGTTCTCTTCAGGACTTTGAATGTAATGACATCTGCCAAACTAATGTTAGGAAAAACACACTGAGGGTCCGTGGCCAAATTCCATGGCAACAGCTGCTGAATCACAGGTGTTGTCAGGAAAGCCTCCAGCCTCGCTTAAATGTTCCGGAGAGTTCTTTATTATTTTAAACACCACGTTTGGAGAGTGCTTAATTTGCTCGAATTCAAAACATTCCTCATGGGCAAAGTGCAATATAAACAATGCTCCAGGAGAAAGTCAAGTTACCCTAAGTTGTTATTTGCAAACAGGGTCATGAAAAACAAAGGGCTTGAGCATTTTCTGACGGTGATGTTGCCACTTAGGCGTTTAGGAAGGTTATGCAGGAAAAACATTCTCCTAGTTCACCCGACCATAATGTGAGATTTTTGACATTAGTTGGGGGACATGGAGACTTTTAGACAAATTCAGTACATCTGCCTTTTCAGGGTGGACGAGATACCCAGCTAGAGGCTTTAGGATGGCGTGCAACTTTCGGGGTGCCGGAGCAGTTTGAACGCACTCACATCTGCCTCATGAGCTCTAGTCTTAATCTCCAGTGTGGCCTATGGTTTAGAAAGTGAAAAAAATCACCCAGAAGCACAGAGCCCATGGGTACTAAATCCCACGTCACACAAGAACATACCTGAGACCATGTGTGTTGTCGTTGTGCCTGAGCAGGGCTTTCCTTTCTGATTTAATATGCCCCCTACTGTCACATATGATTTCATTCATTCATTCCTTCATTTTTCAAATATTTAGTAAAGAGCTGTTGAATTCCAGGCCCTGTGCTAAAGCAAAGACACACAATGGGTACAGATATCATCCTCATCCTTGAGGGGTTGTGGGTGAGGGAAGAACAGATGAGAAATAACAGTTACAGCAGAGGAGTGAGTGCTCCCAGAAGACAGAACAAAGGAGGATGGTTCAGGTCACAGGTTTCTCCATTTGTCAGGGGCAGTGCACCACTGCCCCTCCAGGAAGGGCTCCAGCCTCACGACCTCAGCAATCAACCCATGTCAACCTTCTGACCGGAGCGACTGGTATGGGAATAAACCTGTTATCCAAGCTGGTAGGGAAGACTGTCCTTTCTCTCTGCTCACCACCCAGGCCATCAAAGCCACCATGACAGGAAAGAACAGTGTCAAGTCCCTGAGAGGAGAAAAGATGAGGCAGAGACACAGCCTCCTGAGAGCATCGAGACCCAGGGCCATCTCCACCCAGACCTTTCTGTGGTTTGACTATTTCATTCAATAAACCCCCTCCTCCTTTTATTTCCTTTGCTTGAGCTGATTTGAACTGGGACTCTGTCCCCTGTTGCCAAGAGAGTGCCATTTATTCCATGTACCAAAAGATGGGTATGGGCAGGAGTTAGGAGAGCATGAGGGTGGATGGATGCACTAGACCCAGGCTGGGGACCAGAGGGAGGCTTCCTGGTGGAAGTGGTACCTAAACAGATGTAGCTAACAACGACAAGACCCCGAGGCGCTCAGCTCCATTGTTTTGTTCCCCTTTATAAAATGAACAAACAACCCATTTTCTTTCCCTTTCTCTTCTGAGAAGTGTACTATACACACACACACACACTAACACACACACACTAACACACACACACGCACACACACACTCGATGGGACCCTCTAAGGGTGGGTGGGCGGGGTCCTGGGATGAGCGTCCAGTATTGTTCCCTGGAGACGGAAGCGAGCTGACTAAGGAGCAGAAGTGCAGAAGGAAGACACCTCAGAGCTCAAGGTGATGTAGCTTTGCGCTGTCAGGACGCCATTGGCATATCCATGGACGGCCGAGGCACCTGCAGGCCTGAGCTTCTGTCCCTGAAGCAGATCGGAGGGTGACCCCTCCCCGTCCCACAGCAGTCACTAGCTGAGCCAAATCCTTCCCTCCCAAGGACCATGCTTCCCATGCTTGCTCCCACTTCCCCACACTACCCGACTCCATCACCCCCTGGGGGAGAAGGGGAGCCCCTTCCTGAATGTTCAGGGGGCTCAGCAGCTAGACAAGGCAGGGAGGGACATTTCACCAGAGGGAACAAGAGACACCCAGGCACGAGAGCACAAAATGGAGCACTGTGTCCAGAGTGGTGCCGAGTGGTGTCACCGTTAGGCTGGACTGTATGTCACCAGCAATGCATATGTACGTGACCTTGAAAGGCTGTATGAGGGGAAAGTGTTTTGCGGTTGTAAAGTGCTCAACAGAGGCTATTTTCTATTATGATACATATCGAAGGATTGTTTTGAGACCCAAATGAGATCACACTCCCATAAAGTGGCTCTGAAGGCCAGGAAAGCTTAGCACACGTGCTAATTAACAGAGTTTGGTGTACAGCTGGGTTATAGTTCAGACCACAAAAGAAGAGTAAGAATTGAACTAAAAATTTCCCCCAAATCCACAGTATTAAATGTGTTTGTTGTAAACTAGTATTTTAATTAAAATACTTCCTATCACCTCTTTACAGATAAATGAATGATTTCATTGTCTATTAAAAATAATTTCCTGCTAACAATTAATTAGACCACCAAGCTTCATGCTTTGAGCCTGAGTTGTTTTATTGATTTACCATATCACCAAACCCACTCAATATGGCATCTAAAATATATACGTATGTATGAATGTGTGTGTGTGTATGTGTGTGCACATATTTTTTGTTTTCAAATCAAAACAAAACAAAGCATTACCTTAGGACATCATTACCTCACTCTCAAAACGCTAAAAAGGTGTCTTAGTTGTTCATTCTGTCTGCTCACAAATCCTTCATTCCCAACAGCTGCTCAGAAACTTAACAGCATTTAAGTTTTTTTTATAGCACTGGATTTGGGTGTAATGTGGCTTATTTCATTATGAAAAGACATGAGATAGAAACTAGAAGTATAATTACAAGGAAGGAAAAGTATTATCTATTCAAGGTGCTCTGATTATTTACCTAGAAACCCAAGAGAATTAGTTAAAACATCACTGACACCAATAGGAAAATTTGGTAACATTGATGGCTATCCAATAAATACCAGAAGGACCATGGTTTCCCCACCTACCTACAAAACCATTTGGAACATATTATGGGAAACAGAAGTCTTTGGATGTATCATAGAGGTGCTGAGTGTTGTCCCTTTGGGCTCCAAAGAATTCTGATTGTGCCCATGGCTTCACCAAGTCTCCCATGGAAACAGTTCCTCAGTTCCTAGTCTCTCTTCTCCAAACACGGAGGCCCTGACTCAGCTCCAAGGTCAAGGTGGGACAATGACATCTTACTCATTGTGATACTTCTCGAAAAGCAACCTAAAAATAAAGGTAGTGTACAGAGATGCTTCCCTGCCTCCTTCATAGAAATACCTTTTTCTTTCTCACCCATGAAGCAGTGTGAGCATCTTAGAACAACATCTTCACAGCGTGTGCAGACCCTGGTTCTACACACATCTACCCAGTGTCCCCTCAGCGTGGTTTTTCCTAGACAAAAGGACAGTCTCCCCTCAAGAAACATTTGTCTCCATCTCCTGCAATAACAACATCTGCAATTTTTAACAAAAGACTGCTTTCAGTTTCCACCTACCAAGTTCACAAAAATTTAAAGTATCTGTATCCCCCAATGTTATGGGAGGGGCTTCCTCAAAGTTCAAGGCCCCATTTTGTCTGCACTGACCTGGCTTGAAGCTCGCTTAAGCTGAAACCTTGAAGGCAAGCAGAAGTTCACCCAAGAGGAGGAGAAGAGGGGATGGGGAGTGGTCTTGGCAGAGAAAACAGGAGGCGGGAGGGATAACTCACTAGCAGGAGAGTGTAGCTGAGACACTGAGACTGGACCCTGCAGATTGAAAATGACAAGGGATAGATTAAAGATATAAGTAGGAGGTCCAGACCACAGAGGTTAAGAAGACACTAAATAGTCACTTCCCTTCATCAGACTTGCTTCCTGTACTGTATGTTGTAGATTCATAGGAAGATGTCAATGAGAAAAAGCTCTTTTGCTTCTAATTTGCATGATGCCTTTCTTGTCTATGTTATTCCCCCACAAAGGGAACATAGGTAATGATGGTGACAGCTACTAAGAAACCAAGAAAAACCCCATCCACCACAAACCCCATTCTTCAAATCCTAGAATTCATGGCTCCTGCCATTAGAGCAAAACTGGAAAAAGGGCCAGAGTCAGAAAGGTTGGCATAGATTAGTGAGTTCTCAACCCTTCCAGGGAATTGGGTGAGGTTTTGTGGTTCCCGCTACAGAGTCAAAGAGCTTGTCCAAGAGTTTGTCCGCATGGAAGCCAATCAACTATGGCCATTGGTAGAGCTAGACTGCCCAGGTTCCAGATTGGCAATGTGCACCAATGGACATTCCACACATTAATCAATCATGTTAAATAGAAATTTTAACACAGGGTATTCACTGCAAGAATATACAAACATTTTTTTAAAGGAAGCCATGTAAATGTCAGACGACAGGCAGGTTTTTTCCTTTTTAATCTATCTTTCTAGGGAAGCCACAAAATAAAAAAACTAAAAAGCTTGTGCTTGAATAATATTTAACAGTGTGGAGCAGTTCTCAAAATACATCAAGTTAAAACCTGATTATCAAACAGTATACTAATTACGATTTCCATGTCATGAGACATGTATGAAGAAGATACAAAACTCAGAAGGCAATACTCTAAAATATTAGCATTCACTTTCCCTGAAAAGTATGGCTTTGGGTAGTTTGCTTTTCTTGTCATTCTTTTCTGGTTTTTTCCAAGGGTTAAAAAATGTAATATTGTTATAGTCAGAAAAAAAGACAAAAAAAAATATTCAGAAGATCCTGTTTTACATGGCAGCGCGTTTTCCTGACTGGTTGTGCATCTGAATCACATGGCGGTCTTTGTGCAAATAAACAAAGGTGGGATTTTCCAGAAGGTTCCAGAAAAACGAAACGTTTCTATGAGAATTATCTGTCCATGTCTATACTGGAGCAAGAAAACACAGACACAAATACACATGCTTTTTCTGTTGTGCTACCCTAGAATATTTGGGAGCTTGGCTCCAAGTCCAGGATTCCAGTTGCCTCCTCCAAATCTGAGAGCCTCTTGCGTCTGTGAAACGCAAGCTGAAGCTCCCGTGGGAGACGACACTCCTCAGCTTCCTGCCTCATCGCAAAGAAAACTGCCCTTGTGTGCTCAGGCCTCACCATCAGGGCAGAAAATGAGAACTGCTTGGAAAAACAGCAAGATGCCTGCAATAGTTTGTTTGGTGTCTCACAAAATAAAATCCATCTTTCTTCACCAGATGAGAGTCATTGCTTTCAGATGATTTGGAGGGGGAATCACTCCCTGCTCTGAAATTGGAAAGCTGGCAAGTTTTCCAGAATTATGTTTTCATGGACAGGATGGAGAACCTTATGAGAAAATGAGAAATACGATTTCAGGGGCCTTGATTTCTATAGGACTTTTGCCTCCTATAGATTCTTCCAGATGTTCATGAGATCTATTCAGTCAGAATCTCCAGGGATGGGGCTCTGGCATCTACATTTTAATAAGATTTACAGATGATTGCGGTGGAGAGCAAAGTTTGAGAATGACTGTTATGGCAATACACCAAAGGGGAACTCGAGTAGAAAAACAGCAACGGTTAAAGCATATGCAGCATTTGCAGTCATGATATTTAAATTCAGCCTTAAAATTATTTTTTTTAAAAGACTGTCTCCTTTGCTAGAAAGGGCTCCATGCCATTATTTCACTTCATTCACAGAACACTCTCACAGTCTGAATAGGAACAATAAAGCAACCCAAAAGCACACCCAGTCACAGCCCTAGGATGCCACATAAATCAGCTTTGGGCAAGCTGGACCGAGCGGGGTGAGTGCTGCCGAGGCAAAACAGCCCGTCTGGTGACCAAATACTTTTTGCCTATTAAGCGCATGTGTTGACTTTGTGTGTGGAAATAGAGTCCAGTTACCACAAGCCCAAGGGTCAACAGCCACTTGGCGGCCTCTTTGCACTGAACAAGCGCTGAATTAAATACAACCAGGATTTGAACAGCTCAGCATCCTGCTAGAAGCTACTTTTCAACATTGCATGAACACACGTCCTTATTTGTAAAGGGGATTTAAACCCATTCCCCAGGTGTAATTGCTAATAGCCCCTCTTTCACTCTCAGACTTATCCCAGTTTGTGGATAAATCATATGGTCACCTAACTTCAAGGTCAAGGTGATTGCACATTGGCTAAGCGAGTGTCGGGAAGAAGAATGATTAGTAACTCCCCCAAACAGTCATGAAGCAATAACCAGCCAGCGCCCTTCACTTGGCAAACAGCAAAAACAACTGTTAAGGAAGCTTCCCTCCATCCTTTCTCTCCACCCCTTTCCATTCACTGTATATATTTTTAACTCTTTCAGTTTCTTTAATATCCATCATCATCTGAGCAGCACAGGGCAGTAACTGTATGTCAATTTTCACTTTGCAGCATGCATGCTTTATTCCCAAATTACCCCAGTAACCCAAATAAGAAAGGAGAAAACACACAAAGAATTACTGTGGCCATCTGGAATGCATAATGTGGAAAGATCTGCAATACATTACATGGTCTGGAAAGTGGCTGGTCGAGTTCCAGAGAGCTAAGACAGACTTCAAAGTCTGGCTGTACATCAGTGGAACTGCTGATCGGCTCCGATATTTAAAGTGGGTGTAGATGAATGAATTTATTACCGTTTTTATCTTCCAGGCTCAGATGGGGAAATGGGATCATAGTCAGGTTCTCCTTTAATTTCATGCTGAATTTTTTTTTCTTAGATTTTCTTTTTCTCCTCCTTAATGCTGTACTATGTTTTGATTTTTCTTTCTGGACTGAAACATTCCTTCCTTATCTCTGCTATTAACCTGAAAACTGACTCATTTGTATGAATAACTTAACTCCAAAGACTGGTGACCTGATCGTGAGATGCTGTGGACAAAACAGTCTCAATTAAAAATATATATATAACTTCATAGTCTTTCTTCTTCCGCCAATGGAGCAAGTCAATAGTTGAGATGTGAACTCAGCTGCATGGAAATTATTTCTAAAATTGAATTTGGGTGATATCTAGTTGTATTTCCTGATTAGAAATACTTTATGAGTAAAACCTGGACTCAATAAATATTTGGAAACACTTGATTTGAGGACTGCTGTCAGAAACTCCCTTTAGGAAGGGATGAAAGAGTAGTTCTTTGGTCAACAGCCTGAAAATCCCCTGGAGAAACAAGCATCTTCTCATCTCTGCCAAGTGGGTTGCTTTTATCTCCATACAAATTTATCTTGACCCTTAAAAGAACCCCAACAAATAGAACCCTAAGCCAACTCCCTGGCAAATGCCTCCATGTCTCCATCCTCAAGAGCTCTTAGGGTTACTTGTCTAAACTCTAAACACAACTCATTAGCTAGGAAGAAGCATTGCTTTGGATCTCTTCGGGGAATGAGAAAAAAAGAATTATTTTTCACACACACGCAAAGGAAAGAAGCACACCAAGAAGGGAAGGGTAATAGTCTCATGATGACCTGCAATGACTGTGTTCCTTCTTTACTACTTTCCGAATATGCATTGGAAATTTCTCAGATTTCTACAGTAATTAGATTATTAAAACATAGCTGAAGTTCCTCCAAAACATTTAGGAATAGCTCAGGACAATATGGTAAAGTAAGGTAGAGTTTCAGTTCCAGGTTCCATCTCAAGTTCCTGGCTCCTTTTTCACTTTCAAGGGCTCTGTCTCTACCACCTTCCCCCAGGAAGCACAGAACAAGATATTAATTCTTTAACGAGTGGCCCCTCTCAAGAATCTTTTGCATTTTAAAAGGGAGTTGGCACACGGACTATGTTTAACCGAAGGGGAAGAATTTCTCATGGTAGGACATGAAGAAAGAAAATTGTGGGGGGCAAAGGGGGCCTCTGACACCCTTCAACCTATATCATGATAGTGCTTTCCTATACTCAAAGGATGATGTTAGCTAGAGCTCTGGAGATCAGTGAGCTATTTGGATGCTTTTAGAATAAAAACATAATCAAATATGCTTTCTATCCATGTGCTATATTCCCAACTCAGTTATAAGACTTTTTCAAAAAACAGCTGACAGGTGCTCTATATTGATTTCCTAAGACTGTCATAACAAAGCGTCACAAACTGGATGGCTTAAAGCAACATGACTTAGTTACCTCACAGTTCTGGAGGCTAGAAGATTAATTCAAGGTGTGGGCAGGGCCATGTTTCCTCCAGAGCCTTATAGGGTAAGAGTCTTCCTTGCCTTTTCCAGCCCTGGGCTTCCCTTAGCTCATGGTAGCATAATTCCAATCTCTGCCTCTGTCATCACATGGCTGCCTTCATGCCACCAATCTCTGTATCATCTTCTCTGTGTGTGTGTGTCTGTGTATCCAAGTTTCCCCTTTTCATAAGGACACCAGTAATTGTCATTTAGGGCACATTCTCATAACCATGTCTGAACTTGAGTATACAGTAATCCTTTGGTATCTATGGGGGATACCAAAGGGGGAAACCAATCTATGGGGGATTGGTTCCAGGACCCCCGCAGATACCAAAATCCAAGGATGCTCAAGTCCCTTACAGTCAGTCTCCCCTATCCGCGGATCCGCATCTGGATCAACCAACAGTACCCGGCGTAGTATTTTTTCATTGGTTGGATGGGTGGAACCTGCAGAGGAAGGCTGGCTGAGTTCACAAAGATCCTATTGACTAAATGAAGTCACATTCACAGTCGCTAAGGGTTAGGACTTCAATATATCTTTTGACAGGGACACAATTCAACACGTAACATGCTCCTGGACCAGAACAACTGAAGAAGAACAAAGACTGGGATCATCTCCTACAGGACAGCCCTTAGCTCCTCCTTGTTGGAAAGATGTAATTCAATCTTGAAAAGCCAAGGACAAATGCCATGACAATTCTAGAGACTCCAGATAGTTCTAGAGTAGTGAGAAGACAGATAGCTTCATGTCTTCAGTATCTTGGTGCCTCAGTCTTCACATGTGCAAACCAGGGACTGTAAAACTTACCTGTCCTGCTTCCACAGAAGAAAGAGAACTGTTTAATGTCCTGCATAACCAACACATCCCAGTGGCAATCATCTGGCTGTTCCCCACGTGAAACCTCCCCAGTCACTTTCACCTTATCCTTCAACTGTTCTCTTAAGAAAAGAGAAAGAGACCTTGAAGAATATGTATTTGCACGCTGTGGGGAATGAAAAGGGGTCCAAAATTAAGAAAGAATATCTGTTTCTCCCCGGACCCACAGAGACATGTTGATTCCCCATTTAACTCAACACTTCCTCCTGCCTAAATTCACAAAGTACCTTTCCCTCTGCTCTGTAATTGACAAATCTCACTCCATCATATCCTGTATTTTTTCCACTCTTTGTACGTCCTAGAAATCATTTAGCATAGCAGATACCTAATATAATATAAGTTTAGGGCTAAATCCTGAAATACACGCCCAGTTTCCACCCTAAAAAATCCTCCCTAATGTACTGACCCTTAGACCTGAAAGTGCCCTGGAAGAGAATCCATCCCGCTCAGCTTAGCTACTCATTGTGGTTCCCTGTGGCACACAGAACAGAGCTTTAGCTCGATACTCATGGCCTTCAATTGCCTAATCCCTACCTGACCTTACTGCCACTGTCTTTCTTTACATTGTCTCTTATCCTCTACGTGCTGGTAACGCAGCTTACTCATCTTTCCTATTCCACACACATTTGCCCCCTTCTTTTAATAAATGTTATTCAAGTTGTTCCGTTTTGCCTGGAATAGCTTTAACCATACACATATTTAAATTCTGCATATTTAAACCCTAAGTAACCTTTAAGTTACTCTCAAGTTACCCTTCCCACCCTCCCAGTTGGAATTCACTTGTCCAAACAATCACTCGCAGCATTTGGATCTACATTGACATGTTCTATCTTGCTGGAGTAATTTATACTTATCTACCACCACCACCCCTTACCACTCTGAAATCTTATGAAATGGGAACCTCAATTTATCCTTCTCAGCTTCCCCTCCCCCTATAAGCCATAGCTCAAGGCTTGCACAGAGTATATGCTCATAAATACTTTAGTCCAGTTCTGAATAAGACTCAGCTCAGGCTTTGATCTCTGTTCCTAACACAAACCATGCCAAGTTATTGACATTTTATTAGTCATTTATACTTTAGCATAAATGTGGTTCCAACATTTTCATGAGACTGTTGTAAATATTACAAAACATGTGTGCATGATGACAAGGGTCAGAGGGCAGAATTGAGATGATAGAGGGTTCCACTGATAAAAAATTCCCCTCCATTCTCTTAGGAGACATGAACTTCACTGAGGTGTGTCGCTCATTCTGCTGCCTATGAACTTGTGACCAAGGTGGATTCAGAAGTAAAACCTCACAGAAGAAATCATTTTTTTAAGTAACTACATTTCAGTATCTCCCATTAGACCCCTGAATCCCCCTCCTTCTCTTTGGCAAATTCTTACCCAAAGAGCTCTCACCCAGCAAGTGGTTTCTTCCTTTTTAAGTTCTTCATTTCATTCTCACATGGTTCTTGATTTCTGCACATTTTCCATCTTGTGGCTAAAGCCTTGCTAATAGAAAGGGAGGTTTCCTGTGGATTTGCATTCAATCTTTAGGATAAGTTTCATTATGATATCATGTCCTATAGGAACTTTAAAAAATAGCGATTTGGAGCTCTCCCTACGGTTCTAAGTGTCTGGTGTCATAATTCACATGCATCTGCTTTCAAACCCACCACTTTCTGGGGCCAAGGGAGGATCACATTACCACACTGAGTCACCTGGTGGAAGCAACAAGGACTTCCAGAATGACAGTGCCATGTGATGACAGAACACTAAATTTTCCTTCCACCTGGGCAGCTCTGAGAGAAGTGCTATAAAGGGGGCTGGCCAGCTGATGAAACGTTCAAGGCCTTAGATCCCTGCAATTTTATCTCATCCCAAGTAAATTCCTTTCTGAGCTGAGCATGTTCATGTAGGCACATGGAAAGGAGTTAGAGTGATCATCAGGTCCACTTCCATGTCATCAGATGATCTCCAAAATATCTAGAATTAATAGTTCAGTGGGAAAGGAATAGCACTTGGAGCCAGTCACAGTTTTAAGGCCTCAGTGAGCCTCAGTGGTCTCATAGGTGGGATGGGGATAGCTGGTGACCCCATAGAGCTGTGAAAAGAAGAACCAGGTGAGTAGATTGCCTAGCACAGAGTCAAGCTCATAGGACATGCTCAAAATATACTCTTCCCCCATCATCCTGCTGTCCCCTTTGTCACTGACTCTACCTATAAGTAGGGATTCCACAGCTTCATTCAGTCATCCATCCCAGAATTTCACTCTCCTGATAAAGGTGGATAGAGCAAACACTCCTCATCCAGGGACCCTCACACCTAGTGCTGTTTCCCTCCAACCCATGAGCCCTCCATACAAACACCAAACCCCACTGTCACTAATTTTCTCCCCCACTCCTCAGGCTTCTCACCACAACTTAGAGAGGAAAAAATAAAAACTGAGCAAATGATTTCCAGTGTAAAAATCTGGCAAGGGATTTTAAAAAAAATTACCAGTGCTGTTCAACAGAACTTTCTACAGTGATGGCAATGTTCTGTATCTGCACTGCCCAATGCAGTAGCCACTAGACAAATGTGGCTAGGGTGAATGAAGAACTGCACACGTAGATTAATTAAATTTTTAAATTACTATTTTTAAATTTAATTTTAATTAATGAAATTAAATAGGCAGGTGGCTACCATATTGGACGGCACAGATATAGACCAATGTTTCTCAAGCTTCAATGTACATATCCTCACGGGGATCCTGTCAAAATGCAGGTTGTGATGTGGCAGGTCTGGGGTGGGACCTGAGATTCTGCATATCTAATACATAATGCTGATGCTGCTGGACCAGAGACCATACTTTGAGTAGCAAGGATCTAGCCTATATTATGCAAAAAACTGGTTTTTGGAAAAAGACAGCAACCTGAAAAACAACAGAGAAAGGATATGAATAGATAGTTTACAAAAGAGGAAATCCAGAGGGCTATTAAGCACATGAAGATGTCCAAACTCATTAGTGATCGGTGAAGGCAAAATAAAACAACACTATTTTATCACTTAACACTGTAAGGTTGGCAACGATTAGAAGGCTGGATGTCACCAAGTGTTAGTGGAGATGTGAGAGTATAGGAGTGCCATGTTCTGCTGAAGGCTGAGTGGGCTGGTGCAGCCATCCTGGAAAGCAGTCTAGCACAATTGACTTAAATGAAGTAGTTGCATACTCATGACCCAGCCATTAATTTCCTGAGTATGTATCTCAAAGAAATTCTCACACAGGTCATGTAAGAAGGTTGTGACAAGTAAGCAGAGCCAAGTTAGACCTCCATCACTGGGGCAGTGGATGGTAAAGTGTGGTGGGTGCACAGCATAGGATACTACCCAGCATTTGGAAGCGATATTTGTGATGGGCCTGTAGCAATACTGATGGGTCATAAGATGGTATCACTGAGCGAAAAAAATATGAATCAGAATGAGACATACCATACCATGTTCAGAGATTAAAGTAACTGCTACAAAATCACCAGTCCTGTTTTGTAAAAATACATTTTAGATGTATGTATTGTATACGGTTGGAGTGAGGGGGAAGAATGGGAGTATGGAATGGGGATAAAAAGGAAGAAATGAAGCAAGATAGGACCTTGCATGGACTGTGAAGATGTGGCATGTAGCAAAGGAGAAGTCTGGAATTCAGTACCCTCGACAAGCTGGCCCGCATGGCCTGACCAGCCTCATCTCCTACTGTGTCCCCCATGTTAACCCTCCCTAGACTGCTGGCAAACTGATTCTACTGCTGTCCTCCAGACATGCATGGGCCATTCCTTCACCGACTCCTTTTCCAAGAGTGGAATCTTCCTAATCCCCTGAGCCATGTGTACCCTGGGCTATTTCCTTTGGGAAATCTCTCCAATCATCAAAACGAAAACGAACACCTCTTTCTCTGACATCTGCCATGCCTATGTTCTGCACCTCTCTTTGGGCACTGATCATACTGAATTGCATCCTTGGCTGCTGTTTTTTGTAATGACATAAAGCTAAGCAAAAGGGCAACCAGGGCATCAACATCAACAACACCAGTCCCCGGAGGCTGTAAGCTTCTGGAACACAGGGTCAGGGTCTCGCTTCTCTTCCCAATCTTCATCAGGGTCTATCACTATATATTTCAAAGACCTGCTTTACAAGAGCTGACTGATTAGGTTAACCCTCATCTTAAAAACTATTTCTTTAGGCAAAAAAAGTGCAGTATTTAGTCCTCAAATTGAATAAGTCAGGAGTGTGTGGAAAAACAGGGTTTGCAGACCAGTGTCACTAGTGATCCTTATAAATATTTTTATATCCATTAAACTAAAGCAATAAAGATAAGACACTCTGTAAAGATAACATCAACAGTACTTTATATATCCTAAAATAATCATGATGAACACACTGTCCAGTTAATCACAATTTACCGTTGCTTATTGTCTAGAATCTTTTCAGGATATCTTTCTTCAGCAGTTTTAATGTGGTGCTTGTAAATTTGACATTCTTTGTTTATAAACACTGGGTATGATAATAACTACCATTTGTTGAGTATCTACTCTATTTCCAGCTGTACAGACTTTAGCTCATTTTTCTCCTCACAACACTGTAGGTTATACTGTCGAATTCCCATTTTATAGCTGAGGAAACAGAGGGTCAAAAGCATTGAAGTAACTCCCTCAAGGCCATCAGCTAGTGATCAACCAAGCAAACCTGGTTTCAAACCAGGTTCGTTTGGCTCCCAAATCCAAACCCTTTCTATAATCCACTTCTGCCAAGGAGTTTTCTAGTGTGTCTGGTTCTCCAGGCCAATGTCTATTTGATATGATGACTCTGAACATCTAAGTCATAAAAAGTAGCCTGTGATTTACATAAATCAATGGTTCTCAAATGCATATGCACTTCTAGAACTATGATTACAGTTGAATTGGTCTGGGGATACAGTTTTAAAAGCTTCCAGGTGATTCTAATGTGCAGCCAGAGTTGAGAACCACTGACACAGACTCAGAACAGGTGCCCAGATATAAGTCTACATACACTAGAATGGGAAGTGACTTGTATAATAAAGTTGCCCTCTTGTACAACATAGGGAATATAGCCAATACTTTATAATAACTATATACGGAGTATAACCTTTAAAAATTGTGAATGTATTGTACACCTGTACAATATTGTACACCTGTAACTTATATAATATTGTACTTCAACTATACTTCATATTAAAAAATTTAAAGAATAAGAGATAAAGCTTTGATAGCTTTATCACAAAATTTAAATAAAGACACAATACAATAAATACAGTATTCTAAAGCTGAAAAAATAAAGTTGCCCTCAGCCCTTTTTCTAAATTAAATCTCTGTAAGGACAAGTTTGCCATCATTTTTTCTAATACATGACTAATTTTCTCTCATCTTTCTCCAGCTTCTTCTTGCCTTTTTGGATCACAAATATCAAAACAGGAAATAAATATTCTGTTAAGAGTCTGATAAGTGCAGAGCATCAGAGCAGTGATATTTTCAGGACTCCCTTGGTCAGGGTAGGCTAGCTGCTGTAACCAATCAACCCACGTCTCAGTGGCTTAAAAGATAGAAATTTGTTTCTCACGCTCATAACGGTTCAGCAGGCTGCCTTCCACAAAGTGACTCAGGGACCGAGGCTGTCCACATCTTTGCCATCTTCTACAGCCTCTGACCCCTCTGTTGGATCATTTCTATCTGGCTGGCAGATGGGGAAGAGAAGTACATCTTATGAGGGAGGATTTTACAGACCAGGCCTGGAGAGTTGCATGTCCTTTCTGCCAACATTGCTGTTTAACTCAAGCCAAGGTTGCTTATGACCTTCAGATGTTTCCCTGTAACTTTTATCCAAGTTGTCTTATCTATTTTAAAAAGGAATTAACATAATATTTATTGAGGACCCACTATGTTGCAGGTTCTAGCTAGTTATGTTTCATATGTTATCTTATTACGTTATCAGAATAATCCTGTGAGGGATGTGCTGTGTCATTATTCCCATTTTACAGAGGGTATTGAAGCTAATGGAATTCAAGAGACCCAACCACACTTAGATATCAGATACTAGAGCTCAGGTCTTCTACTACTTTCCATTGGAGTGTTTGGCTTTATTTTTAAGAACATTATATCGAAAGCTGCTCAAGATGTCAGATTACAAAAGAATAATTTACAGAGGTAGACAGGCCCACTTTCCCACCTTGCCTCCCGAAACTGTACAAAGTCCCCTGGATCTCTCCACAGTGTGCATGGTCACCTCAGTTAGATGGCATCAAAATGTCTCACTCTTAGTTATTCTTTAACATTTGTTTGAAAATAAAATCAAAGTCTTTTGATATCAAAATCTAGTTCATTATTAAAATTTTAATTTAATACAAATCCTACAGACAGGTGTAGGATTAAGGTGGATTGCCTCAGAGTCTTTCAACCTCTAATAAATCTGTGTGAATATTTTGGTCCCATTGACAAGAAGTTGCTTCATTCCCAGAGTGAAAATTTTCCATATTTTAACCGCCAGAAAGAAAGCTCTAGCCTGGGAACATTCCCCCCAATACCTAACCAAGTTTCTCACTTCAAATCTCTTCCCACTCAATTCTTAAATATCCAGACATTGAATCCAGCCTATAGATCCTCCCAGTTCTGCTTCTGTACTTCCTAAAAGAGATGTGGTTAGACCTCTCATTCACTCATTCAACACATTTTAGTCAAATGCTCACTTGGAGCCAGGTGCAGAACTAGATGCTGGGAGGGATACAGTGATGGAGAAGGCCCCAAACATTGCTTCAATGAGCTCACAATTTATTGTGGAGGAGGAATACACAACCAGCCATGACATCTCCTGATATTCACTCAAGGATAGAGGTGGGCTAAGAGTTATAGGGACATAGAGGAGAGAGAAACTAATTCTGCTGGAGAAGGGAGAAATGAAGTGGCATTAGGAGTGACATTTGAAGTGAGCATTAAGGGAGGGTGGGAGCTTTTAAAACAGAGAATGAGAGGAAGGGCATTCCAGGTCAAAGGAATGGCATGACCAAAGGCTCAGAAACACATGGCCTGGAATGGCCAGTAACTGGGTGAAACTCAGACATGGTGCTCAGAGATGAGAGCAGGGAGAGAGTTTACTAGTGGAAGCAACTGGAGTCATTACAGTTTACTGTTGCTGTTATTATTTTCTTGTTGCTATTTGTTTTTGATATTTTGTTTCAGAGAATAAATAGAAAAAGAGCATCTGCAGCTAGGAGGACCAATGAGGAGACTGCTGCAACAATTCTGAAGAGGAAATGATGAAGGACTGAATGAGATCTTTGGGGCAAGGGAGGAATAACAAAATAGAAGAGTCATTTCAGAGATGGAGTTAGGAAGACTTGGTATCTCCAAGGGATGGAGGAAAGGGAGCAGCAAGCAGTGCCTGCCTCCCCCATCTTGGGACTGGGCACTGGCAATGTGGGGGCACACTTAACCCACAGAGCCAGTGTTGGGGGAGGTCAAGCAGGAAAAGGACTGTGATCAGTGAAGACAGGACTGGGGATGTAACAGAAGACAGTGTCTGAAGTGCCCACCCTGAGTTTCTGGGTGGTGACCAATGGATAAGAACCCCATTGCAATAGACACCTGAATGCTGACTGTGCCCTTTGCTGATGACATAATGATGAGACAGGCAGTAGCATTTGGTTTTAAGACCAGGAATCTGATGACTGGCCCCAACTCTGCTCTGCCACTAGCTGTACAACCATAAGGGTCTAGTCACTTAATTTCTGTGTTTCAGAATATTCATCTTTAAACTAAGTCTTGTAGTAAATAACCTCCAAGGCAGGGTTCTAAACTCCTTTTCTGAGGACTGGACCTAGCTCATAATGAAAGATCCACAGAGAAATAGGGAAAATCAGCATAGTATCATATAAATATTTAGGGAGACATACAATAACTAAATAACTATATGGTTGGATGGATGGATGGATGGAGAAAGAGGAAAAAAAAGAACTACAAGGTTGAAACTACATTTTCTGCAAAGGACTTTCTTTTATTCCAAGGATATATTTTTACTTCATTTTTGGTGTTAAAATTGTTCTTTCTTTTGTTAAACAGTGGTGAGAGTTGATAGCAGTTTTTTTAAATGTTTAATTTTTAAACTTTAAGGTTTTTAAACTCGAAAACGTTCCAGACTTCTGTAGTTCTCAGGGTTTGTTTTTGTTTTCTTTTTATTTAAAAATTTTCTTATTCTGTAAAATTGAACAGCCTGGGAGCCAATTTCCTAGCATTTCTCCCAACTGTAGAGGCTACAACAGCAGAATATTGTTTTCTTTTTACAGCACCTGCCCCTGCCCCTCACCCTCACCCTACCCGCTTGAGCAGCTGTTATCCAGCAAGCACCAATGGCCCACTGATGAGTGGAATGTGATCCCATCCCAACCCAGAAATTAGGGGATTTGCTTCTGGGGACCTTCAAAGAGAATCCACATTTTTTTGGTCTTTTCTCCTTTATTCCTTTTATTCTCTCTCCTGCACCAAAAACAAAAAATAAAAGAAAAAGAAAGGCAAGCAAATCAGTGGGAGGACAGAAAATTTGTTCTCCAGATGATATTTCTGTTCATCCTGGGATCCCTTAAACATCCAACATCCCAAGTCAACCTCCCCCCACCTACCACTGGAGCTGAACCAAGGTCTCCTGTTACATGGCCATAGAACTGTCGGCCAGGACACATTTTTTCCTTCCAAAGAGTCATTTGCAGTTGGAAGGTATAGAGATTGGTTATGCTAAAGCTTCAGTACATGATCAAATAACACAGATTAAGTTGATGTATGACAGGATCTCACACTATAGGGCAGTTGTGGGATACCCCAACTGAAACCTCAGAAGATACAACCATTTTCCTCCTAAAGGAAACTAAAGACGGTATCACAAAGTTATACACTGTCCCTAACCCTATTGTGTACCGACTAATCATAATAGACATACTAAATAATAGCTATTATTTTTCTGGCATTTACTATGGACAAAATACTCTTAATACCAATCTCTAAAGTAGAAATTATTTCTCTTAATTAGAAAGCTGAGACTCAGGGAAATTAGTTCCTTGCCAAAATTATATAATGAGTCAGTAACGGAGATGGGATCTGAATCCAGATTTGTCCAGTCACAAACCCTAATTATGGCACAATCCAGAGTAAGCCCCTCCCCCATTGTCCCAAGGTATGAAACCATTGCCAAAGCATAGCAAGACAATGGCGTGAAGAGATGGTCCCTCTTGCAATCTGACAGAAGAGCTAGACCTGTAAACAACGAGTTAGACTACAGGGCACATTCAGAGAAGGGTTATGATGCTGTGGCAAACAAGATGCATTGTTACCTCAGAAAAGCCTTCCATCAGGATCGACATTTGAGGATCAGGTGCTTGGGCTCTGGAGCGACTCAAAGCTCCTGCGAACAAAAATGCCAAGATTATTATTTCACAAGAAAGATAGTCAAAGTCATGTTCAAAGGCAGAATTCAGTTTTCTTTTTATGAAAGCAGGCTATTAGTCTTTAGTAGAAAATTATCACCTTTTTCCAGATGAGCTTGTTTCTGAGGTAGCTAGTGAGGAAACCACCCCCAGCTCTCAGTATAGGTGACTGAACTGCCTCTGGGCACTGCCATAAACATCAGTAATAAATTTAGGGCCTACCCTGCAGCTTCAAAGATGGCAAAGCACAATCAAAGATGGATTTGCTTTGAAAGGACAAAGGGGCTTGAAGAGGGGCAGGGTGAGAAGAATCAGTGAGGAAAGGGATACCCATGGTTTCTGACCAGTACAAGCAGCAGGACTGAGGTGCAGCATTAAGACAAAGCAGGACCAGGTAACCTGGGGAAGAGAACCCAGTGTGGTTCAGAAAGTCTTATTGTGAAGACGAAGAAGACGTTCCAGGTGGAGGTGAGTGAGGTTAAAGGAGGATCTCTTAGTCAAAGATGAGAGATATGAGTGTGTTTCAGTGCTGCTGAAAGCAGAGAGGGAAATGTTGAAGACACAGGTCAGAGGAGAGACAGCTGGGGTAAGACTTGAAGGGTGTACAGAAAGTTTAAAATAACCACTACAGAGGTGTGAAAGCACTACAACATTAGTAATATGGTGACATCTTGAGCAGTGCTAGGAGCCAGATTGAGTCTAGGTTGGAGACAGTATGGCTCGCAGCTGTGCAGCTTCATGTCATCCGCCATCCCTCTGCCATGGGGGCCAGGAGCCCAGGAACAGAGATTGGGGTCTCACCAGATAGGTGGGTACAATAATCAAGCCAAGAGATTAGGGAATTAATCAGGGAAGTGAAGTGAGAGGACATCCCATGTTGCAAGAATATAGTCCTACACTCTCAGGAATTATATTAGAACACTGTACTCAGTCATAGGGGCCCAGGGCCTTCAGGTGGCTTCAGAGACACTACTTGACACTGAACTAGAGTCTTCTCCAGTCTTTCCCTGTGCTCTTGTTAGTTTGTCCCTGATTGGATCAACAGTCTTTTCAACCTTCCCCCATCCCTAGGAATAGCCATTGGGACAATGTTACCTTGGTCTTTATTTGGGGGTCTTGGGAGTGAAAAATGCAGATCTCCATGATCTGGGAAGAATTGGTTTGATTTAAATTCCTGGAATTTAAATTGGTTCAAGATGGCAGAGTAGAAGGACATGTGCTCACTCCCTCTTGCGAGAGCACCAGAATCACAACTAACTGCTGAACAATCATCGACAGGAAGGCACCAGAACTCACCAAAAAAGATTCCCCACATCCAAAGACAAAGGAGAAGTCGCAATGAGATTGTCGGAGGGGCACAATCACAATAAAATCAAATTTCATAACTGCTGGGTGGGTGACTCACAAACTGGAGAACAATTATACCACAGAAGTCCACCCACTGGAGTGAAGGTTCTGAGCCCCACATCAGGCTTCCCAACCTGGGGGTCCAGAAAAAGGAGGAGGAATTCCCAGTGAATCACACTTTGAAGGCTAGCAGGATTTGATGGCAGGACTTTGACAGGACTAGGGAAAACAGAGACTCCAGTCTTGCAGGGCACACACAAAGTAGTGTGCACATCAGGACCCAGGGGTAAGGAGCAGTGACTCCATAGGAGACTGAACCAGAACTACCTGCTAGTGTTGGAGTGTCTCCTGCAGAGGTGGGGGGCAGCTGTGGCTCACAGCAGGGACAAGCACACAGGTAGCAGAGGTTCTGGGAAGTACTCCTTTGTGTGAGCCCTCCTGGACTCTGCCATTAGCCCCAACAAAGAGCTTGTAGTGTCCAGTGCTGGGTTGCCTCAGGCCAAACAACCAACAGGGAGGGAACTCAGCCCCACCAATCAGCAGACAAGTAGTTTAAAGTTTTACTGAGCTCTGCCCAACAGAGAAACACCCAGCACTATCCACCACCAGTCCCTCCCATCAGGAAGCTTCCACAAGCCTCTTAGACAGCCTCATCCACCAGAGGACAGACAGCAGAAGCAGGCAGCAGAAGCAGGAAGAACTACAATCCTACAGTCTGTGGAATGAAAACCACATTCACAGAAAGATAGGCAAAATGAAAAGGCAGAGGATTATGTACCAGATGAAGAAACAAGATAAAACTCCAGAAAAACAACTACATGAAGCAGAGATAGGCAACCTTCCAGAAAAAGAATTCAGGATAAAAATAGTGAAGATGATCCAGGACCTCAGAAAAAGAATGGAGGCAAAGATTGAGAAGATGCAAGAAATGTCTAACAATGACCTAGAAGAATTAAAGAACAAAAAAACAGAGATGAACAATTCAATAACTGAAATGAAAAATACACTAGAAGGAATCAGTAGCAGAATAACTGAGGCAGAACAATGGATAAGTGACCTGGAAGAGAGAATGGTGGAATCCACAGCAGTGGAACAGAATAAAGAAAGCAGAATAAAAAGAAAGGAAAACAGCCTAAGAGACCTCTGGAATAAACTTAAATGCACCAACATTCAATTTATATGGGTCTCAGAAGGAGAAGAGAGAGAAAAGGGACTCAAGAAAATATTTGAAGAGATTATAGTTGAAAACGTCCCTAACATGGGAAAGGAAATAGCCACCCAAGCCCAAGAAACACAGAGAGTCCCAGGCAGGATAAATCCAAAGAGAAACACACCAAGACACATAGTAATCAAATTGACAAAAATTAAAGACAAAGAAAAATTATTGAAAGCAACAAGGGAAAAATGACAAGTAACATACAATGGAACTCCCATAAGGTTAAGAGTTGATTTCTCAGGAGAAACTCTAAAAGCCAGAAGACAGTGGCAGTATATATTTAAAGTGATGAAAGGGAAGAACCTACAACTAAGATTACTCCACCCTCAAGGATCTCATTCAGATTCGATGGAGAAATCAAAAGCTTTGCAGACAAGCAAAAGTTAAGAGAATTCAACACCACCAAACCAGCTCTACAACAAATGCTAAAGGAACATCTCTAACTGGGAAACACAAGAGAAGAAACAGACCTACAAAAACAAACCCAAAACAATTAAGAAAATGGTAATAGGAACATACATATTGATAATTTTTACCTTAAATGTGAATGGATTAAATGCTCCAATGAAAAGGCACAGCCTCACTGAATGTATACAAAAACAAGACCCACATATATGCTGTCTACAAGAGACCCACTTCAGACCTAGGGATACATACAGACTGAAAGTGAGGGGATGGAAAAAGATATTCCATGCAAATGGAAATCAAAACAAAGCTGGAGTAGCAATACTTACATCAGAAAAAATAGACTTTAAAGAATGTTACAAGAGACAAGGAAGGACACTACATAATGATCAAGGGATCAATCCAAGAAGAAGATATAACAATTATAAATATATATGCACTCAACATAGGAGCGTATCAATACATAAGGCAACTGGTAACAGCTATAAAAGAGGAAATCGAGAGTAACACAATAATAGTGGGGGACTCTAACACCTCACTTACACCAATGGACAGATCATCCAAACAGAAAATTGAAAAGGAAATACAATCTTTAAATGACACAATAGGCCAGATAGATTTAATTGATATTTATAGGACATTCCATCCAAAAACAGCAGATTACACTTTCTTCTCAAGGGCACACAGAACATTCTCCAGGATAGATCACATCTTGGGTCACAAATCAATCTTCAGTAAATTTAAGAAAACTGGAATCATATCAAGCGTCCTTTCTGACCACAATGCTATGAGATTAGAAATCAATTACAGGGAAAAAAAGTAAAAAACAAACGCAGGGAGGCTAAGCAATACATTACTTAATAACCAAGAGATCACTGAAGAAATCAAAGAGGAAATAAAAAAATACCTACAGACAAATTACAATGAAAATACAACAATCCAAAACCTATGGGATGCAGCAAAAGCAGTTCTAAGAGGGAAGTTTATAGCAATACAAGCTTACCTCAAGAAACAAGAAAAATGTCAAATAAATAATCTAAACTTACACCTAAAGTAACTAGAGAAAGAAGAACAAACAAAATACAAAGTTAGGGCTTCCCTGGTGGCACAGTGGTTAAGAATCCACCTGCCAATGCAGGGGACATGGGTTCGCGCCCTGGTCCGGGAGGATCCCACATGCCACGGAGCAACTAAGCCCGTGTGCCACAACTGCTGAGCCTGCGCTCTGGAGCCCTCGAGCCACAGCTACTGAGCCCACGTGCCACAACTACTGAAGCCCGCGTGCCTGGAGCCCGTGCTCCACAACGAGAGAGGCCACCACAGTGAGAAGCCCGTGCACCGCAACGAGGAGTGGCCCCCGCTCGCTGCAACTAGAGAAAGCCCGCACACAGCAACGAAGACCCAATGCAGCCAAAAATAAATTAAAATAAATAAAAAAAAATTTTTTTAAAAATACAAAGTTAGCAGAAGGAAAGAAATCATAAAGATCAGAGCAAAATAAATGAAATAGAAACAAAGAAAACACTAGCAAAGATCAATAAAACTAAAGCTGATTCTTTGAGAAGATAAAAAATATTGATAAACCACTAGCTAGACTCATCAAGAAAAACAGGGAGAGGAGTAAAATCAATAAAATTGGAAATGAAAAAGACAAATTACAACAGACACTGCAGAAATACAAAGCATCCTAAAAGACTACTACAAGCAACCCTATGCCAATAAAATGGACCACCTAAAGAAATGGACAAATTCTTAGAAAATTATAACCTTCCAAGACTGAACCAGGAAGAAATGGAAAATATGAACAGACCAATTAGAAGTAATGAAATTGAGACTGTGATTAAAAATCTTCCAACAAACAAAAGTCCAGGCCCAGATGGCTTTATAGGTGAATTCTGTCAAACATTTAAGGAAGAACTAACACCCATCCTTCTCAAACTCTTCCCAAAAATTGCAGAAGTAACACTCCCAAACTCATTCTATGAGGCCACCATCAGCCTGATACCAAAAGCAGACAAAGATATTCCAAAAAGGAAAATTACAGGCCAATATCACTGCTGAATATTGACAGAAAAATCCTCAACAAAATACTGGCAAACAGAATCCAACAACACATTAAAAGGATCATACACTATGATCAAGTGGGCTTTATCACAGGGATGCAAGGATTCTTCAATATATGCAAATCAATCAATGTGATACACCATATTAACAAACTGAAGGATAAAAACCATATGATTTTCTCAATAGATACAGAAAAATCTTTTGACAAATTCAACACCCATTTATGATAAAAACCCTCCAGAAACTAGGCATAGAGTGAACTTACCTAAACGTATTAAAGGCCATATATTACAAACCCACAGCCGACATCGTTCTCAATGGTGAAAAACTGAAACCATTTCCACTAAGATCAGGAACAAGAGAAGGTTGCCCACTCTCACCACTATTATTCACCAAAGTTTTGGAAGTCCTAGCCACAGCAATCAGAGAAGAAAAAGAAATAAAAGGAATACATATTGGAAAAGAAGAAGTAAAACTGTCACTGTTTGCAGATGACATGATACTATACATAGAGAATCCTAAAGATGCCATCAGAAAACTACTAGAACTAATCAATGAACTTGGTAATGTTGAAGGATGCAAAATTAATGCACAGGAATCTTTTGCATTCTTATACACTAATGATGAAAAATCTGAAAGAGAAAAAGGAAACACTCCCATTTACCATTGCAACAAAAAGAATAAAATACCTAGGAATAAAACTACTTAGGGAGACAAAAGACCTGTATGCAGACATCTATAAGACATTGATGAAAGAAATTAAAGATGATACAAACAGATGGAGAGATATATCATGTTCTTGGATTGGAAGAATCAATATTGTGAAAATGACTATACTACCCAAAGCTATCTACAGATTCAATGAAATCCCTATCAAATTACCAAAGGCATTTTTTATAGAACTAGAACAAAAATCTTAATATTTGTATGGAGACAAAAAAGACCCCAAATAGCCAAAACAGTCTTGAGGGAAAAAAATGGAGCTGGAGGAATCAGACTCCCTGATTTCAGACTATACTACAAAGCTACAGTAATCAAGACAATATGGTGGTAGCACAAAAACAGAAATACAGACCAATGGAACAGGATAGAAAGCCCAGAGATAAACCCATGCACCTATGGTCAACTAATCTATGACAAAGGAAGCAAGGATATACAATGGAGAAAAGACAGTCACTTCAATAAGTGGTGCTGGGAAAACTGGACAGCTACATGTAAAAGAATGAAATTAGAACACTCCCTAGCACCATACACAAAAATAACCTCAAAATGGATTAGAGACCTAAATGTGTGACCAAACACTATAAAACTCTTAGAGGAAAACACAGGAAGAACACTCTTTGACATAAATCACAGCAAGATCTTTTTTGATCCACCTCCTAGAGTAATGGAAATAAAAACAAAAATAAACAAATGGGACCCAATAAAACTTAAAAGCTTTTCCAAAGCAAAGGAAACTACAAACAAGACAAAAAGACAACCCTCAGAATGGGAGAAAATGTTTATAAACAAATCAATGGACAAAGGATTAATCTCCAAAATATATAAATGTCTCACCTCAATATTGAAGAAACAAACAACCCAATCCAAAAATGGGCAGAAGACCTAAATAGACATTTCTCCAAAGAAGACATACAAATGGCCAAGAAGCACATGAAAAGCTGCTCAACATCACTAATTATTAGCGAAATGCAAATCAAAACTACAATGAGGTATCACCTCACACCAGTTAGAATGGGTATCATCAGAAAATCTACAAACAACAAATGCTGGAGAGGGTGTGGAGTAAGGGAACCCTCTTGCACTGTTGGTGGGAATGTAAATTGATACACCACTATGGAGAACAGTATGGAGGTTCCTTAAAAAACTAAAAATAGAATTATCATATGACCCAGCAATCCCACTACTGGGCATATACCCAGCGAAAACCATAATTCAAAAAGACACATGCACCCCAATGTTCGTTGCAGCACTATTTACAATATCCAGGTCATGGAAGTAACCTAAATGCCCATCGACAGACAAATGGATAAAGATGATGTGCTACATATATACAATGGAATATTACTCAGCCATAAAAGGAATGAAACTGGGTCATTTGTAGAGACGTGGATGGATCTAGAGACTGTCATACAGAGTGAAGTATGTCAGAAAGAGAAAAACAAATATCGTTTATTAACACGTATATGTGGAATCTAGAAAAATGGCACAGATGAACCAGTTTGCCAGGCAGAAATAGAGACACAGATGTAGAGAACAAACATATGGACATCAAGGGGGGAAATGGGGGGGGGGTGATGGGATGAATTGGGAGATTGCATTTAACATACATACACTAATATGTATAAAATAGATAACTAATAAGAAAGTGCTGTATAAAAAAATAATAAAATTCCATAAATAACTAAATAAATAATAAATAAGTTCCGGGAATTCCCTAGAGAGAGTCTGACAACTTTGGAAGATGTATGAATTGCTGTTGTTGTTGTTCCTTGTTTTCTTAGAAGGAAGGTGGATTTGCATTTTCATTTTTAAATTATGATGTAGTATAAATTATGTAGTCAACACATGCTTCATATACATTTTATAAAATTAGAGATGTATATAGAGTTCAAAAAAAGTGAAAGTACCCCTTTACCCACAGCCTTCACCCATTTCTCTCTTGCCAGTAGGTAACTACAAGTAACAACTTGGTGATTCATCACTCCTACCTTATTCTGTGCATTTACAACTTTAGATATACACTTACATATGAATATACATATCTGTATTCACGTTTTTCATAAATCGTATCAAGTAATACATATTTTTCTGTGATCAGTTTTTCCATGCCATATAAATTCCTTTTTCTTTTTAAAATTTTATTATGGAGTATTTAAAAACAGAGAAATAGAAGATTGAGTATAATAATAACCTATGTACTTGCCATCTAGATTTATGTAACTATTCATATTTTCTATATTTCACCAGATTTTTTGAAGAAATGAAACTTTGCAGATAGAGTTTAATTGCCCTTCTTAGCCCACCCCAGTCCTATTCCATTCCCTAGTTTCTCAGAAGAAGCCACAGTCTGGAGAAATTGTTGGGTATACTTAAACATTTTTTTTTTAAAACAACACATGTATGCTTCCATAATCTAATTACGGCATTGTTCTGAGAGTTTTAAAAATGCAGGAATGGTCTCATACTGTACATGGCTTTCTGTGACTTACTTTTCTTCCTCATTAATTTTCTAGATGTATCTATATTAATACATGAGTGCTAATTAACTTTTTTTAATTGTTGGTTTTCTTTGAATATATGACAACTGCTTTATCCATTCTTCTTTTGGTAGATATTTAAGTTGTTTCCAATTTTTGTTGTAACAAACTCTACTGCTGTGAACATAGTCCATGACCCCTTGAAGCAGATGTGTGACAGTTTCTTTTAGACACATGCCTGTCCCTTGCAGGACTCTTCAGAACTTTTATTAACAATGAACATTAGTCAACTGTTAATTTTACTGAAAAAGTGACATGCAGGTATGTTCAGTCAAAGAATACAAAGTATCTCTGCAAACAGGTTATGTTGCTTTCTTTGCAAGTGTTGCAGGTTTTAATGAGTCCCTAATTTCCAAGAAATTGGAAGTGAGGAAATAATATCATCTGCTGAAATTAAAAACTCCCATCCACCCACAGTGGATCACAACAAGGATGTTCACAGTCCGTTGAGTGAATGACTCCCAAGCCAGCAAGATTTAACTGTAACCTGAATGAAACATTCATGTTCTGAAGAACACAGCTATCAAAAATGGCTCTGTCTTCTGGGGAAACAGAAAATGGGAAGGCCTAGGGCAAAATTCAACAATGCTAGTCCAGGTATCATACAAATATAACGGGAAGCCTGAACTACAGATTTCTAAACAAACTCTGCAGAGAGATGATGGGTACATAGTGTTATTCTGTATTCGATCCTGATATTCCCTATTTTCGCCCCGATTATCAACCAAAGACTACATTGGGCATTAGGACTTTGAGTGTTTCTAGTTACATGCCATACTTTAAAAATGTAAAGTAATGAATTGGCATTCTGATATTATAACATTTGCATGCATATTGTTCTTTTAAGTCCCACTATGAACGGGATCCCTTCTCAGAATGCTGATAACCTCAGGTGCGGAACTGAGACCCTAAGCTCCACAACTGACTGGTGGTAAAATATGGGTAATGAATGCACCTGGGTGGGTTCTTGGTCACACCACTCTGGCTCTCTTTTCCTGGGTCTACAACATGCGTGAATTCTATTGTGACCCCGTGCACATGGTTTCTACAGTTTATATCTTCTGCGTTCCAGAAACCCTGAAGAACATCATGTATCTTTTCTCTGGCAAACACAAGTCATGGTGGCTCCAAATTCCAACAATTATAAGGAGGCAAAGTATCGGCTAAGTGGGTGAGTCTAAGTGCATATGCCTCAGCTTAAAAGAAGTTACTGCACCTCTGGGAAATTAAAGTGACTTAACCTTTTCATTGTATTGTATTTTTCTTTATACCTTTATGCAGTTTTTCCTGTGTTACACATTTATACCATCTTGATGAAAAATGGTTATGAGAAATAACATAAGCTAGATATTGAGGGTTATTTGTATGTGGCTTAATTGGTGTTCCAAACATCAGGAAGAACACTTCAAGGGATGTAAGGAAAAGCCACATTTCTGGTTTATGAAGTGAGAGCATTAAATGACCCATCTTGCAGAATGCTGGGTGAAATAAGATGGTGATTAGAGCAAAGAAAAAGGAACTGTGGTTATATTGTACCCTATGACCACTTTCCCACCAAATAATAATAGTTGTGATAATTACTAGTTTGTTCAAATAAGAATTTGCATCTTTAAATATGTGTAAATCACCAGCAATCCCTGATGTTGTTTCTGATGTTTTGGCATCACATTAAAAAGTTCCAGATTTTTAATGAAGGTCAGATTCCTTCATAACAGGAAAACATCTGTCATAAACACTATACAAATATTTACAGGGCTAGGCTGGGTAGTATGCAGTCTCCCCTTCCTAACTGGAACTGTGTCCTCAAGGGCAAACACAACAAGCAAACAGCAAACAAAGCAGGTCACAGGGTGCTGATATGAGGGGCACTGACACACCATCAACATGGAAATTCTCCAAGTCGGGCAAAGAAAACACATTGTAGGTAGTTCCCAGTTTTTTGAGGTTCTTTGATAGACTCTTTGCTATATGTTATTCAATGAGTGTCTCTCTTCCTTTGTTCTTTTCATTGCAGATGTTCTCTTTTCTCCTTGAGGGATACCTGAGCCCCAGATGTGTTATTTTTCCTTGATAAACTCCTCCACACCTCTATTCTGTCTGATTTAATTCAGTATAGCATTTTCATTTCACCCCACATTGAGATAACATTTATCTCTAACCAGGAATATCTACATCAGTAATGCCAAAAAAGAAAGGGACTGGAAAGATTTGATCAGCTTTTCAGTAAAAAAGATGATAGAAATAACAAAGCCTTAATGAAAAGAAACACCATCTGTCTTCCAACCTCTGTTCCTCAGTCCCATGGTACCACCATCACACAAAGTGGCTCTCCAGATGTAGATCATTATTCTCTACCAGTTCTCTATAAGTCAGTGGATGAGAGGTAGAATTTTGCTTTTCATGCTGTAGTCAATCACAGTGACTTACATGAACTCTAAATTAATTATCATTTCCATCAGCTTTAAGGTTTGTGAATCCGTAAAAAGACCAGAGTCTAGGTGTCACAATGGTTTACTTAGCAATCAGTATCAAAGCTCACTCTAAGAAGGCAAGAATCCTTGATTTGCATACTCTCCCATTATTCTGATTTGCTACCTTTCACCCCAAATGTGGGAAGAAGACAGATAGTGTGAGCTTGGAGACTGGCAGACAAAGGGTCTAATTCCAAATCTGTCACTTCTTGTGTAACCTGAGCTCATTAATAAATTTCTTTGCCACCAGTTTTCCATATCTTAGAAATGGAGTTTTTGCAATGATAGAGTCAATGTTGTAAAAGCACTTAGCCCATGTTTTAAGCCCAAAAAGGACTCAATAAAGAATATTTCTTTTTCTGCAGTTCTATTCCCTCTCCTTCCACTTGCCTATACATTTTAATCCAAACTTGTAAATAACTCATGGGTCAAAGATAAAATTAAAAGGGAAGTTAGAAAATATTTTAACCGAATGAAATGAAAACACAGCATATCAAATTTGAAGGACACTGCTAAAGCAGTACACACATAGAGGGGAATGTATGGCACTCAAATGCATTTATTAGAAAAAAAGGAAAGTTCTCAAATAAATGGCCTGATTTCCACCTTAACTCTCTAGAGAAAAAAGAGTATATTAACTCAAAATAAGCAGAAGAAAAGAAATAATGAAAGACAAAGTCCAAATCAATGAAATAGAAAACAGTGAAATAATCAAGAAAATCAATAAAATTGAAACCTAGTTCTTTGAAAAGATTTTAAAAATTGATAAATCTCCAGCCAACCTGATCAGGAAAAAAATGAGAAAAGACACAAATTACCAACATCAAGAATGAGGGAGGTGGCAGCACTATAAATTCTACAGACACTAAAATAATAGTAATGGAATACTTTGAACAGGTTTATGCTAATAAATTCAAGAACTTATGTGAAATGGACAAATTTATTGAAAGACACAACTATCAAAGTTTATTCCAGATGAAATAGACAAGTTGAAGACCATATGTCTATTTTAAAAATTGAATTTTTAGTTAAAACATTTCAACAAACAAAGTTACTTTCTAGCAAATTCTATCAAACATTTAAAAAGGAAAGAATATCAATTTAAGACAAATTGAAGAGAAGGGAACACTTCACAACTCATTCTATGACGTCAAAATCAGAAAGATACCCAAGCCAAACAAATACATTACAAGGAAATAAAAACTATAGATCAATGTCCCTCATGAATATAGATGCAAATATTCTTAAATTTTAACAAACTGAACCCAACAATATATAAAAAAGGATAATACATCATGACAGGAATAAGAGTGCAAGAATAGTTTAACATTAGAAAATCAATCAATGCACCATACAATCATCTCAATCAATGCAGAGAAAGAATTTGACAAAATCCATCATCAAAATCTGATAAAAGCTCACAACAAACTAGGAATATAAAGAAACATTTTTAATCTGACTAAAGAGAGCTACAGAGACCTACATCTGACATCATACTTAATGGTAAAAGATCCTATGCTTTCCCCCTAAGGCCAGGAACAAGGTAAAGATGTCCACTGTTCCTATTTCTATTTGACATTGTCATAAAGGTTCTAGCCAATGCAACAAGGTAAGAAAGTGGAAAAAGATGCCCACACTGGAAAGAAAGAAGTGAAACTATCTTTATGCACACATAACACAAAGTCTATATAGAAAATTTTATAGAATCTACAAAAAGTTGCTAAAATTAATGGGTAAGTTTACCAAGATTATATAAGATTAATATATAAAAATCAATTGTATTTCTAAATACTAACAATGAACAGGTGGAATTAAAAATTTTTAAATATCATTTATAATAACAAAAAATATGAGATAAGTCTGACAAAAGAAATGAAAAACCTGTAGACTGAAAACCACAAAATATTGCTGAGAGAAATTAAAGAAGCCCTAAGCAAATGGAGAGATACACCTTGTTCATGGGTGAGAAGACTCAATACTTTTAAAATGTTAGTTCTCCCCAAATTGATCCCAATGAATATCCTAGCAGGCTTTTTATAGAAATTGACAGTCTGAGTCTAAAATTCATATGGAGATGCAAGGGACCTCAAAGAACCAAAACAATTTTGGAAGAAAAGAAAAATATTGGAGTATTCACACTGCCTGACTTCAAGACTTATTATAAGGTCATAGTAATCAAGACAAATGTGGTATTGGTTTTAAAATAGACAAATATACTAATGGAACAAAATGGAGAGTCCAGAAATATACCCAAACATATATGATCGACTGATCTTGACACAGGTACAAAGGCAATTCGGTGGAGAAAGGATAGTCTTTTTAACACGTGATGGTGGAACAATTAGATAGCCACATGCAAGAAAAACAACAACAACAAAAAAAGGAGCCTTGTACCGAATCTCACACCATATGCAAAAGATTAACTTAAAATAGATCATGGACCTAAATGTAAAACTTAAAACTATAAAAATTCTAGAAAGAAAAACAGGAGAAAATCTTTGTGACATTGAGTTAGGTAAAAATTACTTAGATACAACACTGAAAGTACAATCTATAAAAGAAAAATTTGATATATTGAGATTCATCAAAATGAAGAACTTCTGCTCTTTGAAAGACATTTATAAAGAGAATGAAACAAGCCACAGATTGGAAGGAAACACTTGCAAATCATACATCTGATAAAGGAATTTTACACAGAATATTTTTAAAAACACCAAAAACAATAATAAAAACCTAAGTTTTTAAAAATAAGTGAAAGGTTTGAGCACATACTTCACCAAAGAAGACATAGGAATTGTAAGTAAGCGCACAAAAAGATGGCCAACACCATTAGTCACTACGGAAATGTAAATTAAAATCACAGTGAGATACCATAATATATCTATTTAAATGTCTAAAATTAAAAAGACTGACCATTTCAAGTGTTGGTTAGGATGGGTAGCAGCAAGAACACTAACTAATACAGTGAGGCTGGGAATGCAAAATGGTACGACCACTTTAGAAAATAGTTTGTCAGTTTCTTGAAACTTTAAATATACACCTAACAAAATATCCAGCCATTCCACTCCTAGGTATTTACCATGAGCAAAGAAAACACAAAGATTTACACACATATGTTCATTCCAGCTTTATCTGTAATAATAAAAACAAAACAAAACAAAAAACTAGAAACAATCCCAATGGTCATCAAAGTGGACAAACAAATGCCATATGTTTATATAATGGAATACTGTTCAACAATAAAAGGAAGTGAGCTACTGATACACACAATGACAAAATGAATCTCAAAACATAATGCTGACTGAAAGAAGCCAGATTAAAAAGCGCAAATATTTTATGATTCCACTCACATAAAATTTTAGAAAATGCAAACTTATCTACAGTGACAGAAAACACTTCAGTGGTTGCCTGGGGACATGGGGTGAAGGGGAGAGGTGGAGGGAATTACAAAGGGGCACAAGAAAACTTTTAGGAGTGATGAATATGTTCACTATGTTGATTTTGGTGATGGTTTCACAATATAAACCTTACCAAATTATACATTTCAAATACTCCAGTTTTTTGTAAGTCAATCATAGCTCAATAAAGTTGTTAAAATTAATTAATTAAAAAACATTATCCAAATATCAGTTAAAAATGAATATCCTAAATTAGAAACCATGTAAAAATATGCCTTGAGGTGCACATGCCCTGATGAGTTGGTCAGTGGAGACTGACTTCATCCTGGCCTCCCAGTTTGGGGCTCACTCTTGTTTCTTCTTGTGTTGCAGTTGTTGATACTGTTACTCTATTCCTCTACCAGCTGTGTCTCTGGTTGGGGAGGTGGGTAAAGGATCTCATGTGATCCCACAGATTCTTCACACCCTCAAATCAATTTTGAGGTTCCATCACCCATCCTCCCATAACCACTTTTCAAATGAATAATGATCATTTTATCTTTTTTTCAAAGTATTATTATTGCTCTTTTTATTAAGCTGGTTGTGGGTACATGGGCATGTGTTTCACTATTATTATTTTTTTAAGCTGTATCACTCTACTGTATACACTATTTTATGTGTATTATTTTATTTTTAACATTTTTAAATTTTATTACAATTTTTAGAGGTTACTTTCCATTTACAGCTACTACAAAATACTGGCTGTATTCCCCGTGTTGCACATCCTTGAGCCTACCTAGCCCCCAGTAGTTTGCACCTCCCACTTCCCCACCCCTATTTTGCCCCTCCCTCCCACTGGTAACCCCTAGTTGGAGTATATGATGCTAAGTGAAATAAGTCAGACAGAGAAAGGCAAATACTGTATGATATCGCTCATATGTGGGACTTTTAAAATATAGCAAACTAGTGAATATAACAAAAAAGAAACAGACCCACAGATATATAGAATAATGATCGTTTTAAATGCTGCCTCTTATTAAACGTCTACTACGTGCCAGGTAGTTGACATGTATTAGTGCAAATGCTCACAACAATCCTATGATATATATAATTTTCTCATTTTTCAGATGCATTAACTTGACTAAAACTGGTATTGATAGTAAACAATGGGGATAGGATCAGGACCTAGACTTGCTCACTAAAACGTAACTCGCCAGATAAATTCCTCGTGGTGGCAGATAAATCAGTGCTCTGGTGGCAGCACAACTGTCATCCTTGATCAAGAAAAGAAACAAACCAGATAGGAGTGGAGCACTTGGACTTGCCCCCCTCTGGGTGTTTTCCCCTTCAGGCTTCAGAACTGGCCTTTGAAAAACGTTTAGCCAAGTCCTGAAATGTGTTTTACCAAACACTTTTCCCTTGATTTTTAAACCCATGTGTTATTTCAGGAATAATAGAAACCATATGTCTCTGACATATTTACACTTAAATCATCAAGATGTTTTGTCAGAACTTTTTGATGTCTTCTGAGATTTTTTTTTTTTAATGAGACCCTCCTAGAAGCAGCAAGTCCCCATCACAAATAAACAAATTAAAACAAGAAGAAGACTGACTCAGGACCCAGTTTCAGGCTGGCCGTGTGGGACAGACTTGAGACTGGGCAAACTATATCACCCTTCCCTTGTCTCAGGAGGAGATGAGAATAGAATTTGGTGTCTAATGGTCATTTCAGAGTTTAATCCTGTTTCTAGCTTCAGATGAAACCATGAAAACTTGCATTCAGTGAGAAACTCTACAGATCAGGTGACATTGCAAAACCTGTTCTTAGAATATTGGAAAACCAAATGCAAAAGACAGAAGGCAAATCAATGTACCAGTTTATGAGATTTGATGAAGCTTAAAGCCTAGATTGAAAGACCCCTGAGAAAATGACCCCTTTGCAGAAGATGTGATCGCAGTTGTTCAGGCAAGCTGGCCCGTGTTATTTCTAACAGCTGTCCCAGCACACCAACAGCCTAGAGCCTTCCTTCTTGTTGGGGATACTGTGCTGAGCTCACCCATAGATCACACAGCCTGGTCCCCTAGAATTTTTCTGAAGACAAAGATAGGTGAGTGTTTCCAAAAGTCGTTTTCATAAGGTCAAGTACATTGGAGAGAAGCCAAGTGAACTTTGAGAGTCAAGGCATTGTTCTCAGAGCATCTCATGGCATCACCAGAATTGTGCTGGTGATGAGTGGACAGAAACAGGTGCTGGTTTCAGATCCCAGCCCTTCTACTTACTAGCTGCGTGACCTTGGCAAGGTCTTTAACCTCTGCAGCTCCTTCATCTCTAGAAGGACCCAAGAATGGGTTGGTATGTGAATTCGTAATACTGGCACGCATACAAGAGGCTTGTGATAAATTGAAGTTTTCATCCTGACACCTGAAAGAGTGGAGAGAAAAATCTTTAAATGTTGATTCAAAGGAGCAGCACTTTGTGCTTCAAGATCTTGCTAATACACTTCATAAAACACATTATAAAAATATACAACCATTAAATTTGAGAGATGACATCATGGTCCAGTGTCTCGCCTTCCCTGCTCAGAATCCTCACCTGGACTACTTAGTTTTCAGTCCACTAACAAGTATCTGTTTATCACATAAGGCAATGTTTTCCATATCCATAGAGTATGAGGTTATCCATGTCTGTGTATTTTGATATTTTATGTGTCCTTAAGAATTTTAGAGCTAAAGTGTTGCCCAGTTTTGGAAATGAGGAGGAAACTGAAGTCAGCAATGTTGAGGGACTTGTTCAAGGTCACAATGTTATTTATTAACGTTTGGGGATGATCTTCCAGGCCAGTGTTCTCGCCACATCACTCCAGTTTCCAATCTGCAGTACCCTTTGTGTTTGTTCTTCTCTTCTTTCCTTTAAGCACATTACTGTATTTAAAACATAACCCAGAATCAATGTGCTCTATTAAAAAAAACACCCTTGTCAACTCCACAATTGTACCTGGCCCTCTCAGCCTAGGCTTGTGGCCAGAGCGTGAGGAAAGCTCCGTCCTGGGGGACTACTCAAAGCATGGGGCCAGTGGACTGTTAGGAACACTGCAGTCGGCTGACACATGGGGCCGCCTGCTTGTGATTTCTAGAAAGCTCGAGGGAACTGATGGGTTTGGGAAACATTTCTGTAGAATTTTGCTAATAGAAAAAAGAAAGGGAATCTGGTCTATGTCAATTGACAGATTACTCCAGAAGAATGTCCAAAAATATAAAATATAAATTGACCAATTCAAGAATGTCTGGAACAGGGAACTTTGCTGAGATGCCCATGTGTGTTGAGGAAAATGATGACGTTTGCATTCAAGCCAAACTCCAGAGTCACAGTTTCCACTTTTTATCCATTCCCACTGCATCCTCATATGCTTTTCTGACTTGGGTTTCCTAAACTGGGTTGGGGGTGGGGCTGGGGTCCACATGATCTTGATTCCTGTTAGCCTTGGTTACATTTACCCTGCTCCACTTCACCAGGCCCGTGTGGCCAGTGGCTCCCAGAGGCCCCCCACCTCTGTGCAGCAAGAGAACTCAGAGCAAAATAAGAAAAGGCTGAGCTAGCTTAGGGCCAGGACTCACAGATGTTTCCAAGGGAGGAATTGGTCACCAACAGGCTCAGCAAAGGGGAGAAGTGGCCTCCGGTTGCATGAAGGGGAAAAGATGAAAGCACATGCTCGGAGGAATAGTGCTGCTTGGAGGTAGGGAGGGCTCATGTGAGAGTAGGACAACTGGGAGGACCCCTGCCCGCCTCCCAGACCATGCCATGGTTTTTCGGACAGCTTAGCCGGAGATGCAGCCCAGCTGTTCCCAGCTGTGGGAGCCAGGCACAGAGTGGGGAAATGTGGGAGACCCATGAGGACATCAGCTACTTACCCCGCGTGTCAGCTGGCTGCTCCCCTCAAGGAAATGCCTGTAAACTTGTCCCTTTTCTTCTCTGTCTCTTGGTCAATACTTATAGGTACCTAGATTTTAGGACCTGTGGCTACGTAACCTTCATTTTACCACTGAGGGATCCTGGATGCCTTGGTGCCCCACCCATAACCCATGGCACTCACAGGTCTATGGCTTAGTTTCTCACTGTAGCCACCGAGGACCCTGCAGAGGGACTGTTCCACCCCATGAACACGCTCTGCTCTGTGTCAGGGAATTTACAGGTCCAGGGGGCCGCCCACACCCAGTGACATCTGGACACATAATCCAGATGGAACAATTCTGTGTCCTATAAAGAGTACCAGCAGGAATGAGCAACAACTGCCTTCAGGGGTAAATAATTCTCTAGCCCACACTGAACTGGCAGCTCCCCAATCTTCCCTCTTTCTTCCCTACACCGACCAGTGCTTCTGGGGATCACTGCCCAAGTAAATGACTCATTTAAGAATACTTGGTTTAGGGTCTGCTTCTGCGGGAACTTAACATAAAATACTAAGTGTCTGTCATTCAATAAGTACTTCTTGAACAGGGATGCACCGAGGATTGTGCTAGACACCAGGGGTGCAGAGAAGGAAGGAGTAACGGGAGACTGAACAAGACACACTCACTCAGTTCCCGTACTCTGCACTTGTGTAAAGGAGATAAAGGCAGATGTTGTTTGTGCATCTGCCTTTATCCCCTTTACACAAGGGCATACAACATATGTCAAGTAGCAGAAGTTGTAAAGTTCCATAAAAGAAGAGAAAATATTACTATGGAAATTCAGGGAGGAAACATGGATGTGGCTGGGGGCTTAGATGGGGAATTGGGAAGGCTTAGCGGGGAGGCAGAGTAGAGCTCAACCTGACGGCAGGGGAGTCAGTTGGACAGGTAGACACAGGTGATGAATGTCTTCTCCGAGAAGAGCTGACCACATGAGAGCACCACTCTGGCCCTGTTGGCAGATCCTGGTGAGGCTTGAATCCCCAGGCTGACCAGTCAGCTTGGGTGAGGGGGCTGTCAGGGAGCTCAGCTCAGAAGCAAACAAGCTTTACTGGACAATTCAGCCTCCCATGGGGAGTCTCTTGAAAGTAAGTTATGTTACGGTACTGACAGTTCTCCGGCAGGGAGGGAGTCCAGAGACTGTAGTAACCGTGTCTTTACTTCTGCATTCTGATGGTTTGACATCTGGGACCTTGCTGATTTTGAAGGGACTGCCCCTCCTCCAGTTAGCCAGCTCCTAGAGATAGAAGACAATTTGCCCACAAGCACACTTTACAAATATAAATCTATAAATCTACACAGCAACCACCTCCTTTATGGGCCTTTCACTCTCTGGCTCACTATCTGCCTGTCCTACCACCCCAGGACCAGGTACCAGACAATGCTCCTGTGCCCCAGGGCCTGCTGAAATGATTCAAACCAGCCAATCCTAGTTCACCCTGCTTCACACTTTCCTTCTCATGGAAACCACGGTAAAGGCTCTTGCCCACATTTCTTTCCTCTCGCTCCACCTACTGACCAACCTGGTGCTTCCCCAGGTGGCCCTTCATGGTATGGCCTGCCCCCTCCTCTTGGGCTCTGTGAGTAACAAGTCATCTCTTCAGTGGCACTTATCTCCTTGTCTGTTGGCCTTACCATACCTCCAATTTTCTATTAATACCCTACATTTTAAAACAGAGATTCACAGAGCAAAGGCAGTAAGAAGAAGATTTTAATACATACGTGACCAGAATAACTTGTACCCAGAACATATAAACAATGCCTACAGATCAATAGGGAAGACAGACTATCCCATTATTAAAATGTGCTAAAGAATTGAGTAGACACATTACAAAAGAGAAAGTCAAAGTGGTAAATAAGTGTATGAAAATATGCGTGATATATCATAATACCAAGAGTTGGCAAGGATGGAGAGGAACTGGAACTCAGACTGCTGGTGGGAACCAGCAGTAAATTGATACAACCACTCTGGAAAATTCTTTGGCAACATCAACTAAAGCTGAACATATGCCTCTATTGTGACCCAGCAAATCCGCACCCAGGTATAACCCTCAAATTGGTCAGATTAAAATGTCAGTAAATTAAAACTTTGCAGAAATCTTCAAAATCTTTTAAACAAGTGTATATATATCATCACCAAAACACATGTACAATATTAGAATGTACATAGCAACCGCCTCTGTAATAGGTTCAAAGGAAAATACAAATGTTCAACAACAATAGAATGGATACAATAGCAGAATGTTCCTACTGAGGAATCTTATACAATAAGAACAAATTCTATCCACACGCAGCAAGAAGGAATCTCACAAACACTATGCCGAGAAATACAGATGACACTACAGAGTTCATATGAATGATTCTATTTATATAAAGTTCAAAATATACATATAAAGACAGAGCTGGCCTGTGGTGACAGAAGTCAGAACAGTGGTTCCTTTGGGGAAGGAAATTGTCTGGGATGAGGAACAAGAAACTTTTCTGGAAGGCTGGTAATGTTTTATG